>NC_067487.1:35394931-36765765 GCF_947179515.1 Apodemus sylvaticus
GAATTCAGAAATTCACCTGTCTCTGCCTCCCAGAGTGCTGGGATTACAGGTGTGCACCACCACCGCCCAGCTATTGTTTAATTTTGAATAAATGTTATTTTAGCATGTAGGTACTTGCTTGCATATCAAGTGTATGTTTGAGACCAGTGAGGGTACCAGATCCCCTGGAACTGCAACGGAGGGTTGTGGGCTGTGGATGTAGTTGCTGGGAACCAAGCCTTCTTTAAGAGTAAACAAGTGCTCTTAACCTCTGAGCCATTTCTCCAGTTCCCCTGTATAATATTTTTTAACCCTTGTCTCAGTCTATAAGTTAAGTTTTATTCTCAACATTTACTTATTTGATTATTATTTTATTTATTTACATTCCAAATGTTGCTGTCCCCCAGTCCCACTTTCCAGAGTTCTTCACCCCATCCTGCTTCCCCCTCGCCTCTGAGAGGGTGCTTCTCTGGGGCATCAAGTCTCAAGAGGATTAGGCGCATCTCCCACTGAGGCCAGACAAGGCAATCTTCTGCTACATATGTGCCGGGGGCTTCTGACCAGTCCGTGGATGTATGCTCTTTGGTTAGTGGCTCAGTCTCTGGGAGCTCCCAGGCATCTGGGTTAGTTGGCACTGTTGGTTTGATTATTATTATAGTTAGATGTGTTGTCTACATGTGTACCACATGCATGCAATGCTTGCAGAGGCCAGAGAGGGCATTGGATCCCTTGGAATTGGCATTACGGGTGTTTGTAAGGAGCCATGTAGATGCTGAGTCGTGAACGCAGGTCTTCTGCAAGATCAGAAAGTGCTTTTAAGCTCTGAACCATCTCTCCAGCCCCACTGTGTAATATTGTTTTTACAACCTTTATCTTAATCTTGTAAGTTAAGTATTATTCCTCTCCTCCAACAGAGGAAGCTGGGATTCAGCAGAATTACCCATGTAGCATGCGCATGGTGTGGCCCAGGACCATCTCTGTCTAGTCCTGTGCGTGGGTTTTCTATAAAATAAGACCGAAAGCAGCAGGCTTGCTCATCACCATACAGAGAGTTAGCAGAGCGAGGGTTTGGATCTCTAGACTTCTGACTCACATTCCGGTGCACTTCTCACTATAGCCGGGCACCTTGGCTCATGAGCCCCGAGTGACAGCCCCAGACAGCTGTGTTTATCTGTCTTGCATGTCCCAGCTTGTTTTGCTAGCCAAGCAAAAGGTACTTAAGAGGATCCTCAGTCTTCACCTTCCCACTCCCTCACTCTCGGAGTCTCCCGCTTTGCCCCGTGAATAACTTCACAGGAGGAATTGTGCAATGCTACTAAGCCATCCTCTGGTGTCAGGGTCACTCCCTGAGAACATTCACTTCCTCACGACTCTACTGTCAGATTGGCTTTCTCTGGCCTCTCTTTGATCAGAATCTTAGTTGTATAGGCAGGAATTTGAGGAGCAGATGTACTACTCCTTGAACAAGCCTTTCATTCTCTTTAGTACTGTGTCTAATGACTCCTAATCCCGTCTTTTTAACTCTGTGGCTAGCAGAATTAAGAGCAAAATGGGACAGGAATGATGAGGTTGGAACTGAACATTTTCATGTGAGCATTGTCAAAGTGGACTACAGAGCGCACACGAAAATGGTAACGTTTTCCTTTCTAGCTGCAAAGCCAAGCGATACCCATGTGGGTTGCTGAAAATTTAGGTCTCCCTCTGAATGTAAACAGTGCTTGCTAGGGTGGCTCTGGTGAGATGGAACTGTTGCCTGCTCTCCTCCCTCTCCTTACATTTTGCTGTTTGTAAGATTTTTTAGCTTCCCTTTGAAAACAAAAATTAATCACCAGCAAACAGTGATAATGCATAGGGCCAGATCTCTTAGGCTTGATTGAAGGAAATTAGCACTTCCCACTGGGAGTGCTAGTAACAGAGATCTGTTTTACATGCTAGCGAGTTCTCACAGGCTCACCTAAAGGCCTTTTGTTGAACAGTCTCAGCTGTCTAATTATCAAAGATCTGCTGTGTTTTGTTTATATATTAAAAACCCAATTGGTCTAAATAGACTCTAATTTTCTCAGTTCCTGATTGATTGCTAACATTTGATCTGTCACAGTCTTATGAGGGTGTAGAAATGTGATGTAATTTGACCAGAAACTCTTTAATATTATTGCTGACTATAATAGAAGTTGGGAGACTGAGTGAGTGGTAAAAAGGGAACTGTAAAGACTCTGTGGGCACACACAGCAGTGTCCTCTGTCTTTGAACATCTCGGGTTGAGATCCAGACCTTCTCCGAAAGGGCGTGGCTGGGGATCACTGGATGAAGAGCTGCGGCTGTAGTTGTGATATTAATTTCTCCATCAGTGTTAGGCCCCCAGTGGGCCAGGGGAAGAAAGGAAGAAACAAAGGAAAAGGAAAGAACAGAAAGAAACTGAGGTGGCACACACCTTTAATCCCAGCACTTGGGTGGCAGAGACAGGTGGATCTCTGTGAGCCTGAAGCCAGCCTGGTCTTAGAGAAAGCATGAATGAATGAGAGGGAAAACCAAATAAAGGCATACAAGTTTACAAGTGTCATAAGGGCCGACTGGAATGCTCTGTGGTAAATGCAGAGCCACCCTGACAACCTTGCTGTGAATCCTAGAACCTGTACTTGAAGGATGGAGCTGCTTCTGAAAGTTGTTTCCCAACTCCAATATGGTCCTCTACACACACACACACACACACACACACACACACACACACACACAGACACACACACACACAGACACACACACACACACACGCACACATTAAATAACTAGATACAAATTACAAAAAATACAAAAAAGTAAAAATACTTCTAACACCCAGTACAAAGAAGACAGGACTCACAACGTAAGCAAAAAATTAGGTTCCGGGAGTTGCTTATACTCAATAGGGGCAGGGTCAGTTGACCTTGGGGACTCTTGTTTGTGTCATTTGTCAGTGTCTAACCTTCCTGTGGTTGTCTCTTCTCAGGACATTGCTTTTTTTTGTTTTTTAACTTTTTATTACATTTGCTTGTGTGTGTGCGCGCACGTGTGTGCATGCATAGAGGTCAGAGGACAAACTTCTTCTAGTCTGCTGTTCTTTTATCAGTGTGGGTCCTAGGGTGGACTCAGGGCCTCAGGCCTGGCAGCAAGCAAGATGCCCTCATTCCTTTTTTCTTTTTTAAATGTTGAGGTTAACAAATAAGATACAGCTTTAAAAAATTATGCAGATAAGTTTATTGGAAAAGAGCCAGAATATTCAAGAGTTGGTTGGATTGAAAGTGTAAGTTTTAGAAGGTTTTCATAAATTACTGTGGGACCTGGGAGGATCATTTTGTGCTTTTTGGAATTACTAATTTTATACTTGTTTAACATTTTTTCCTGACTATGCTAAATATAGCAAAAGCATTAAAAAAAAAAAAGCAAAAATGCTCCATTTCATTAGACTATTTTGTTTTTTCTTTTGCGTAGCCACCAGATCAAGTCGTTACAGTACAGTAATACAGGGGACATGATCCTTGTGGTGTCTGGAAGCTCCCAGGCCAAGGTCATTGACAGAGATGGGTTTGAAGTCATGGAGTGTATAAAGGGAGACCAGTATATCGTCGACATGGCCAACACCAAGGTAAGTGTGGGCGGGGGTCAGTGCTCTGAGTTCAGCGCTCCTTTTCTCTCCTGTTCTCCCTCCTCACTCATTCTCTCACCTTCTCCCTCTCCTTTCTCCTCTGCTCCATCCCTCTGCACTCCCTCCCCATTCCCTCTCCCTTCCACCCCTTGTACACGCCTTTCTTCCTCCTCTTGCTTCACTCACCATCCCCTCTTCCTTCCCTTCCCCTCCTCCCTCTCCTCCTCCCTCTCCTCCTCTTCTTCCTCCTCTACCTCCTTTTCCTCCTCCTCCTCTTCTTCTCCTTCTCCATGCTGGGCCTGCCTAGCTTTCTGAGTGTGGGGTTACAGCACTCTATCCTATCTGGTCAGCATATTTATTGACAAGTAGTTTCAGTTGTCATGTAATAATTTCTCCTAAAAGTTAGTATGTTAAAGGGAGCAGTACTGCTGCTTCTCACAGCTGTGTGCATTGCTTGGGAGGGTCTGCGTAGGACAGTGTCATCAGGCCTCCCTCAGATGGCTGCAGTTGGAGCCCAAGCCCATTGGCCCCTTTCCCCTCCGGCCCTTCCCCTCCCACGCGTTTACACACCCACTCTCACTCAGTGTCACACCTTCCTCTCTCATCACTTGTCTAGATAGAGCCTTCTTCCAACATGGTGGTCTTGCATGGAATTTGTTTAGTATAATATAATTCATATTGTAATTTTGAGTTCTGTATTTGTGAACTCACCTATTTGCTTAAACTTTCTATAGCCCTAGATCCATACTCTCCTTCACGGCTATATGTGAATGCATGTTGACAAAGAACAGCCACAATTTGAATCTGAACAAGACAACACTATCTTTTATTTCCTGTTTTAGAACTTGGACTGTAATCAGGGTTCTTAAATATCCTCTGTTTTGTACCATGTTCCTGGCTTGCATTTTGTTGATGATTTTGCTATTTAAAATGACTCCCTAACATAATGTAGAAAGGGCTATGGTGCTGTCTGGTGTTCTCTAGCACAACACTGTGGTATGTATTATAAAGACAATGTGTGAGTTAGTCAAGCTATATTTAGGTACAAGCTAAATTGCCATTGACTATGAATCCAGTGTTAATGAATCCACAATATAAATTAAACAAGGTGGCCTTTAACATAGACATAGATCAAATAAAGGTATGTGTTGATTGGTTGAAAGTATGGCCAGAGACTTTTAGGAGCCCATTTATATGCTTATTCAGCATTCCTAGATCATAACACAGGGATGAGGAAAATTGGCTATAATCTATTTTAATTGCTCTAGGTGAATTATTAGATTCAGTTGACATAGTGTGTTTTCAGATTGCCCTATGATGAACCTGTAGAAATGCCTGTCTATAGTGTAGGATTACAATCTTTTGTTTATTGGTAGATTATTATTGAATCCTGAGTATGTGATGATTTCCCAAACAACATTTGAATATAATTTAAATGTTAATTTTATACTTAAATTGCAGTGGTGACTTGATTATTCTTTTAAAAAATGAATTTATTTAGTGTTTTAAAATTACCCTGTAAAAAGATGGCTCAGTAAGTGTTATCATTAGGGTTTCTATTGCTGTGAAGAGATACTACGACCATGGCAACTCTTTAAAGGAAAACATTTAGTTGTGGCTGGTTTACGGTTCAGAGGTTCAGTTGTCTTGGTGGAAATCATGGCAGCATGCTGGCAGACACGGTGCTGGAGAGGCAGCTGAGAGTTCTGGATCTGGATCGGCAGAGAGCAGGAAAGGAGTACCACACAGACCCTGAGCATCCGAGACTCAAAGCTACCCCAAGTGATAACTGTCTCCAACAGTGCCACACCTACTCCATCAAGGCCACGCCTCCTAGCTGTGCTACTCCCTTGGGCCTAGTGGGGCAGTTTTCATTCAAACTGTGACCCCTGGTAAATGTGCTTGCTGCTGTGCCTGAAAGCCTGATTTCAATCCCTGTGACCCACATGGTAGAAGGAAAGAAGCAGCTAGTAAACATAGTACGGGGACGTGCACATGTTCACCACGACACACATACGACCCATATGAACACCAATTGGGGTTAATAGCAGTAAGGAAATACAGTAGCTAGGGCTGGACCCGAGGACGGCAGTCACATTATTGACTCGGCTATTTTCTTATTCCTGTGGTTTGAAATGTGCTTTTGATGATGACCTAAATAGCATTTAGTCAAGAATATAGGACAACAAAATGTTAACTGCTTTATTAATATATATTAGAAATATTACTATATATGTAGCTGTGTACTATAGCTCACTGTTTCCTACCAATATTATCTTTATTCTGACTTCAAAATTGTTTATTTTGCTTTCTCTATTACCTGACTGTTTGTCTAGAAATATTACTGATCTTATTATCTTTAGCTTGGATGGTGGGTTTTACAAAAGTGACAGGTTTTATAGGATGCTCAAAATTTTTTTAAGGCTCCTTCCTGATTCCTAGAGAAATTAGTAGATTGTGGTTTTATATACAGATCTATCATGGTAAAATATTGTATACTTAAATATAAACAGGCTCTTGTTAAAGATTTTATTTTTGTGTGTGTGAGAGGGGCAGGAGAGAGAGAGAGAGAGAGAGAGAGAGAGAGAGAGAGAGAGAGAGAGAGAGAGAGAGAGAGAGAACAAAGTTTGTGCATACATTGGTACCACTGCATGTGTGTGGAGGTCAAAGGGCAGTTTTTGGGAACTGATTCTTTTCTATCCATGAGGATCAAACTCACATTATCAGGCATTGCTGTTGAGATCTTTACCTGCTGAGCTATCTCAGTGGCTATTTTTCTTTGTCTCCTGAGACGGGCTATCACTCTAGTTCCCGCAGGCCCCAAAGTTTCACTCAGCCTCATGGGGGCTGGCTACAAGCATGCACCACCACACACAGACTTTTATTTTATTTTTGCTATTCTTTGCATCATTTCTATGTTTATTTACATAAATTATAAATATATATGTATGCATTTCGAGAGTCCTTCCAGGATTGTAAAGCCGGGCATGGTGCCGCATGGCTGTAATCCAGCACTTGGCAGTCTACGTCTAGAGTACTGCAGCAAGGTTGAGGACAGCCAGCCCTTCAGTGTGTTCCAGGCCAACTAGGGGGACAGAAGGAGTCCAGGCCAACTAGGGCGACAGAAGGAGCCCATGCCATAGCAAACAAACAGCACTTACAGGGTGCATAGACAACCCCCATTACTACTGTAACAATATTTAGAAGACAGTAAGTGTACTTGAGCCTTTATGACTAAAGTTTAATATGTCTAACAGTAATTTCTGTCGACTATAGAAAAATGGAAAAATCCCAAAATTATTTGTAATTTTACTCAAATCCAGTTGCTGTTGAAGTTTTTTTTTTGTTGTTTTTTGTTTTTTTGTTGTTTTTTGGATTTTGTTTTTTTCAAGACAGGGTTTCTCTGTATAGCCCTGGCTGTCCTGGAACTCACTCTGTAGACCAGGCTGGCCTCGAACTCAGAAATCCGCCTGCCTCTGCCTCCCAGAGTGCTGGGATTACAGGCGTGCGCCGCCACCGCCTGGCTGCTGTTGAAGTTTTAATTTCTATGTCTGCTTTTATCTTATGTATCTGCAAAACACTTCTTATGTCAGTGTTGATCTCACGTAAGTCTTGTGTTTTTCGGGTTTTACAGTTTAGAAGTTATGTATACATACCTCAGGGCTGAGGTAGAATGTGTGGAGGTGTTATCTGAGCCTTTCCTGGGGAGATGAGACTTAGTGACTCCCTCTACAGGTAGGGCACCAAGAGCAGGCCAAAGAAGAGAGTTCACCCCAAGCTAGCTCAGTGAACCAGCTAGGGGACTAGGTGCGAGGTTACAGGATACTAGGCAGTTCATCAGAGGCCACACTATGGACAAAAAAATTCTCCCTCCCAAGAAACATCATACTGTTCACATATGTTTGGGCATGGCAGGTGCTTCCTGCAGGTAGTGTACCTCTTGAAGGCGTGTGGGCCCAGTCCTGTCAGGTTTCATGTGGCAACCAGTGTCTGATTTCAGGAAGGTAGCAACCATGTTGTGCCTAATGGGGGCAGAAGGCACAGTTACCTCGGCCAGAGAATACTAGCTTTGTCTGATACTTGTTGCATGAAATACTTTTTGAAAACTCAGGCTCTGTGATGGTGTGTGCTTGTAATCCCAGTAGGCGGAGGAAGATGAGTTTGGGGCCAGTGGATTACAGAGAGATACCTTGTCTCAGAAACAAATCATGTTCTGCATCTGACTTTATGAGCTACATTGCTGTTTATCGAGGAAAATAGAACGTTACTTTTGCAGGTTTAGATAACCAGGATAAGAATAATCAGGAATCATTTTACAATTAATAGTTAAACCATTCAAAAGGAGTCTTTTAGCAACTATGGTCATAGAACAATGAAATATATTTATCCTAAACCAGAACTTGGGCACATTTCTTATAGTCAGAATAGTTTCCTCTGTTACTCTCAACTCTTCGGCACACATTGTACTTGGTGTTCATATGGGACTTATTGGCCTCAAGCCTAGAAATGTGTGACTGTTAAGCCAACATAATTCAGTAAATCAGAATTTCTTACCAATAAACTTTTATAGAGTTAAATTCAAAGGCGTTTTAGTGGGTTTTTAATAAGTGAATACTTACTGAAGTAGTCATATAATCTCATCATTAACTTTCTTGTATAAATTCATCCAGGATCCCACTTCTTTCCATCATTGGCTTCAATTTCTTTCAACAGAAAAGCAAGTTTATGTCCTTCCTTTCTTTATTATATAACTAAACTGAAGGGGGTTGGTTCAGGGGATCCTGAATGTTTGAAGGTTTGAACAGTTTTAGGGGGAGATTTTCTTTCCACGAGTGGACTTCCATTGTAGGGAGTAGAAGAGTTATAAGAACTGTAAAGAAGGAATGTTATAAAAGCTTTATTTATTTTTATTTTATTTTCTACTGTTCTTGGGTCTACCGGCTGAGCTACCGAGGGGATTGTATTTATTTTTAAGCACACAGGCGGCCATCCTTGATGTCAAGCCTCTCCAAATAATTACTCCTATTACTTGGAGAGCAAATACATTAATCATTTCTTTTTAGTAGTAAATTATTTTCCTAAGATGTAAAATTTTTAATATTTATTAAAGTAACTGTGAATTCTAGGTATATTTTTATTTCCTTAAGCATTTTTTTTTCCCCTTAAGAAATGTAATGTTTTTCTTTTCTTTTTGTGATGGTGGAATAGAATCAGGAGCAAGCCAAGTGTTCCACCTTAAGCTGTAACTGTAAACTGTTGGAGTTCAGAAGTCGTTGCCCAAACCATAGGAACACCAGCCTCAGTTAAGCAAGAACAGGCTATTGAATGCACACCTAATACTGAATGTTCAGGACACAGAAAGGACTCCAGAGCCCAACTGTGGCACAAGTCTGTCCTCAGGGAAGACTGTTAAGAGGACAAGCCAGCTTCAAAAGTTTAAAAAGCAAGCAGGGAAGTGGTACATTTTTGGCTAAGGAGACAAAAGTATTATCAGCTCTACCCTGGGCTGATTGGTCTTAGGTGAAGGCAGAGGGGCGGGTGCAGGTAGTGAACCAGGAGTTCCAGTCCATTGAGATTCCAGAATATAAGTGATTCAACCAAAACTTTTTGACTTATTAGTAGCATTTTTCAGTGTCAACTATGGATAATTACTTCTGGGAAGTAGAGTCTCAGAACTTGAACTTAACTTTACCTTATGAGCTAAATGGAGACTGGATACAAAATGTCTTGTTCTTTCTTTCTTTTTTGTTTAGAGAAAGAGTTTTTCTGTGTAGCCCTGGCTGTCCTGGAACTCACTTTGTAGACCAGGCTGGCCTTAAACCCAGAGATCTGCCTGCCTCTGCTTCCCAAGTGCTGGGATTAAAAGTGTGTAACTCCATGCTTCCTTTTTGTTTTGTTTTCTTTATTTTTCTCTTTTTTGGGGGGGAGGGCAGAGTTTCTTTGTATATAATGGGCTGTCATAGAAGTAGCTCTGTAGATCACTTGCTACTTTCTTTTTTTCTTTTTCTTTCTTTCTTTTTTTTTTTCCCCCAAGACAGGGTTTCTCTGTGTAGCCCTGGCTGTCCTGGAACTCACTCTGTAGACCAGGCTGGCCTCGAGCTCAGAAATCTGCCTGCCTCTGCCTCCCAAGTGCTGGGATTACAGGCGTGTGCCACCACCGCCTGGCTCCATTGCTACTTTCTTAACCTTTCTTCTTGGCGGGTGGTGTGGTTGTTTAAGGAGGGGGGAGAGAAAGGCGGGGAGAGAAAGAGAGAGAAAGAGAAAGAGAGAGATTGACTCACTATGTAGTTTTTTCTGTGTAGCCCTGGCTGTCCTGAAAGCTGCTGTGTAGACCAGCTTGGACTCGAACTCAGAGATCTGCCTGTCTCTGCCTCCCAGAGTGCTGGGATTACAGGCGTGCACCACCACTGCCCGGCTCCCATGGCTACTTTTAATAAAGAATTCCTTTTAGAAATCAGTATCTCAGTACTAGATGTATTCGTTGTCACTGGGTTGTCATTTTCTCTTATATGCAGAGCACAGACTAAGCAGGGGGTACAAACAGAACAAAATATATTAAAAACTATGAATTTGTATGAATAGATCTGATTCTAATCAAATCTCACAGACTTTCTTAGTTCAGTATTTATAATTCACTTCTCTAACAGCAAGGAGTTTGGTTTCCAACATTGTAAGTATACTCATCTGTTATATATAGAACATAGTTTTGGAATTGCCACATCTATAGCTTTTGTTGTAGGGAGAGTTCTCAATTTCTCCCAAGAGTGTTCACTTCCCTTGACAGTAGATATGAACTCTTAAATATAAAAGGATGATTACCTGATGAAGTTGGAGCAGGGTTATAGGAAAGAGAGATTATGTTTGTTGGATTTGAGGAGAACACTTAAAGTTGACCCCTGAAGCCTGACGTGGTGGTGCATTGTTATAGTTCCAGCTATTGGAAAAGCTGAGATGGCAAGATTGTGAGTTTGGCTAGCTTTGGCAATATAGTAAGACTGCTTTTCAAAACAGAGACAGACAGACAGACAGACAGACAGAGAGACAGATGTATTTTGGGATTCCTGGCCAAAAAAAAAAAAAAAAAAATTCTATATGTGAGGTGGAATTCATGTGAAGGAACCTTTCTTTACTATCCCTGAAGCTACACAGACCAATTTGTTCATGGAATCAAAGCTTGGGACTGCTGAATTGTGGTCCATGGCTGCAGATGTTTCTAAGCAACGTGGAGGTGGTGCTGTTTGCTTCTTGTTGCTTGGGTCTAATCCTAAGAGAAAGATCTATTAAAGAAAGCCTCGTTAAAAGACTGGATTGCATACTTTATGTTTTTAGTCTACTTAGGTGGAAATGATCCTAACAAGTCACTTTAGAATAGGTGGGGGGTGGGGGGTCAAAACGGCAAAGATGTAGCTGTGGACCCTTGAAAGACCAGAGGATTAGAGTACTCAGTCATACAGTGAGCTCTTCGGTGACGCTTCCATTCAAATCATGCAATGTCTACAAGTTTCAAGATAATGATTCTCTGCTCTTTCAGCAGGAAGTATGGATAATATCTTCTTGTAAACATTTGTTAGTGTGGCTTTTGTCTGATGTAGCATAAGAAAGATTTTTCTTTACTATCCCTGAAGGTACACAGTGCAAGGAATGAGCATGGGTTCTAGGAGCTCAAAGTAGTACTCCCTGCCCCATGGGTGAACAGCGGAGAAATGAGAGTCCGAGTCCTGTAAGCACAAGGAACATCTATTCTGTCAACGCTTGAATGTGCTTGGTTGCAGATTCTTCCTCAAAGCTCCAAGAAAGGAATGTGATCCTCCTGGAATCCTTACTCCAATCTGTGAAACACTCAACAGGGGCCAGCCATGCTGTGAAATACATCATAGTAAAAAGCCACTAAATTTGTGGCATATGTTACACAACAGTTGAAACCTAATACAATTCTGCAAAACAAAACAAAAACCCAAACATATTAAGTAATGAGAAAGATTCTTAAAGAAGTGATAGGGATAATTATCAGGCTGAAAAGGAAAGTTTAGCACTGAAGGTGAGGAGAGAAATTTTTTATATTAATAATAGAAAGAAGTAGGTTCAATTGAAAAGATGCTTACACATAGTAGTAGCCTGATTAGAAATGGCAAGTGCCACCATCTCCTCACAGAGCAATTTTCTCTACTTGTGTTGGGATATATTAGGATGGGCTTTCAGTAGGATCAGAAAGACCTAGATTTCGTGGCTCTGGAGATGGCTCATTGGATGAAGGGTTTGCTATGCAAGCATGAGGATCTGAGTTCAGATCCCAAGCATCCATATAAAAGCCAGGTATAGCAACCTGCTTCTAATCTCAGTGCCAGGGAGGTAGAGATGGGCGGATTCCTGGAGCTTGCTAGCTAGACATTCTAGCCGAATTGGATGGATTCAGATTCAGTGAGAGACTGTTGTAAAAAATAATGTGGAAAGCAATTGAGGATGGCAACTCTGGCCAACACATGAATACATACAAACACACACGTATGTACACATGCATACATATCACAACACACTCACATACAAATACACACACACACACATAAGAATTGCTATTGTTATGAGAGAAAAAGTAAAGGCTAAAAAAATCTGCATATTCACATGGTAGGTTTTTTTACATAAATATAAATTGGTGTGTATTGTGGTACATTGTATTGGGTTCCATAAGGAATTTCCATAGCTATATTGTTACTTTGTACACATTCTCCCCGTCTTCTCCAGCTTCTTCCCCACTATTTCTGTTTGTTTCCCTCATGAGATAGTCTTGAGTTTTATTTGGGATTCTGGGTTTAGGATGAAATATTCTGATTGAGGGGTAGTGGGGAAAAAGTTAGTTCTTTATTATAGGCACCACAAAAGAGAATAAGCAAGATTACTCTGAGGCAGTAACTGATGTTTAGGATATAGGAAATAGAAAAGCTAAGAAATTGAAATGCAAATGGTTATGTGGATTATCCATGGGCTAGCTAGAATTTATCATATGTCTATGCAAACTATTTGTCAAATCAGTGAATATTACAAGTGCATGGTTTCAGAAGAGAAGCCATTTGTGCTGCTGGAGTATCTTAGGTCACTGGAGTGGTAGATGCTGAAAAAGGGTTAGTTCTTCAGTTCTGTGATGTATCCAAGTGGGTATTTATGTCTCACAGATGTTTGTAGTCACAGGGTTTAGAGTATTTGGTTCCTGGAAGGAAATGACTGAGCGTGACGGATTTCGAGGGTTGGGTTGGTAAGGGATGAGCCTTGTGCCAATCCTAGCCTCTGTCCTGTTTTGATAACTATAACACTTACTGAAAGTTTATAATTACCTGTAGTTCCTCTTGTGTTGTAGTTGTAGAGGTGAGAAGTTGTATCAGAGAAGGTGGGCTTAAAAAGCCTAGAGTACTTACTGTGACTCTAGAGAAAAAGTATTTTAATTCGCAAATTACAGCCCTAAGCACACTCAACAGAACATTTCCACAATTTGTGGTATTTATTAAGATGGGCAGACTGTGCGTAGAACCTGCACAGCATCCTGCTAGCTACATTTCACGTCTTCCAGGCAGTCAGCTGTTGGTTCACCATGCCGATGACAGGGCACTTGTATTTTGTGGATCCCGAGGCTTCTGTTATTGTCTGACAACAAGTGGTACTTCAGTAGGGAGTTCCTTCATGGTTGTTATCTTTGAAGCAGCCACAAGAGTGGTTAGATCAGTATAGATTACTCTCTTTCTCTCTCTCTCTCTCTCTCTCTCTCTCTCTCTCTCTCTCTCTCTCTCTCTCTCTCTGTGTGTGTGTGTGTGCAGCATAGAGCATATCATGAGAGACAAGAAGTTGCTTAATTCTTTCTTCTGTGAAATTTTCTATTAGGCTGTTGAGAGAAGGAATATTCTTGCTTCTCCCAAGACCTATTGTTTAGATAAAAACAGAAAGATGAAAACCAACTTATTTGATAAAAAGGTGTTTTACTCATTAGTGGTTCTTTAATAGGTGCCATTTAAAAATTTTCCACTAGTGATAGCTGTGCTACTGCATCCGTTTCAGTCCAGTTGAGAATCCTTAGTTGAACTTCATTTTGTTATGACTAATTTTGGTCTCTGTTTGAACACAGGAACACTTAACATTCCCACTGCCTTTGTCACATTTCTGTCTTTACAAACAAGAGAAAACATTCACAGTCTTTGGAGCGTTTTCAATGTAATGTATTTGTTTGTATTCTTGTTCTGACTGCTCAACAGCTAAGGTGTGTTCCTTTGTGTTAACTTATGAATACCACTTTCTATTGGTTTATTTTTAATATTCTAAGATGCTATTTCAACTGTAGTCAACAATTATCAGTAAATTAGCTGTTTCTTTGGTCTACTTTGAATACCTGCATGAACTGATGTTGGGTTGCATTTTGAAGAAGAAAAGACAATTTAAAGGATCGAAAGGTTAAACAGGAGCTATCTGTAGAGTCCCTGAGTCTGGGAACAAGGAGTGGGGACAGAGAACTTGCAGCTTACTGAGCAGTAAGCCAGCTGTGCCTCAGATTGTGACATCAGACACAGATCTGCTGGAATCAGGCTTGTCCACCTCTTGAAAATTGTGATACCAAGTTGTCTACAAAGTTCGCATACAGAATCTGCACAACTGAGCTACAAAAATTGATTGCAAAAGCTTACTTCAGAGTGATTTTATGTTGGCCTCATTCATATCTGTTATGGAGTACATGTGGGCTTGTGGCCGGCAGACTGGACATCCCGGCACCCAGTGGACTTATTAAGCAGAAGAGTGGAAGTGTGGAGCAGTGTACCAGGCTGGGAAAGCCATGGCAGTTTAGTATCTACCGTCTCAGAGACTGGTACATCCCGAGCTGTTAGGGTCCTTCCTTTTGTTGTAATTAATAAGCTATTCCTGGTCCAATGGTAGGTATTAATGAGACCAAATTGGACCAGATAGCTGCTTGCTAGAAATCATTAAAAATTTCTTTTCCTCACTTAAATAACTGGTAGATTATTTCCATTTTAGATAGATTAATTAGATCCTTGAGAAGCTTATATTTTGAATGAACTTATCACTTATTGTTTCTCAATCCTTCCGTTGTGCTCACATCATTCATGTGTTCCCATCTGTCTTTATTTTATCCATGGTCTGTCTCAGTTTTTACAGTACTTTAACTTGGTTAGTGTGTTGATTAATAATAGTTGATTTGCCTCCTGAAACATCTTTCCTTGACTAGCAGTGAACCTATTTAGTTTCCTCCTGCTGCATTAGGTATCCTTTTCATCCTTTTTCCATTCAACTTCTAAATTTTGGGGTGACCCAGGTTTATCGAGGAGCCCCGTCTAGTACTTATACTTGCTATAGACTGCATCGGGTCAGATGCTGTAACTTTCCTGCGTTGACACTGATATCTTAGAGACTCACAGCTCTCTCCTTGTCTTCTCTCACCTGATGACAGACTCAGCTGGATGTACACTAGCCCTCACCTACCAGCAAAAAAGGAAACTAAGGCTTTTCTTTATAGACCTCTGCCTTCTGCAGTTGTTTATTGTCACCTTAACTTCTTTTCCTTTTATCCTATAAGCAGATCACTGACTGTTTTGACAACAAAGTTATACGAACAAAACTGTTATAGACTTTCGATGGGCCTGTTTTTATGTTTATGTCTCTAGCAGTTAGGGATATTGATTTTCTGATTCTAGCCACTGTAATAGATGTTTAGTGGATTTCACTTGTATTTCTAATAGAAACATTTTAATGACCAATGATATTGAGTGTCCCTTTGTCATTCTTAGTGTGTGTGTGTGTGTGTGTGTGTGTGTGTGTGTGTGTGTGTGAGAGAGAGAGAGAGAGAGAGAGACAGAGAGAGAGAGAGAGAGAGGGGTACGTATGTAGGGAGGCCAGAAGTTTGACATGGAGACTCTCTTCTT
Organism: Apodemus sylvaticus; assembly: GCF_947179515.1. Classification (NCBI taxonomy): domain Eukaryota; kingdom Metazoa; phylum Chordata; class Mammalia; order Rodentia; family Muridae; genus Apodemus; species Apodemus sylvaticus. Next base: position 35,410,442 of record NC_067487.1, read on the forward strand.
CAATTGCTTCTCTAGCTTAGTTCTTGAGACACAGTTTCTTAGAGCTCAGGGTTATTGTTAGACTAGTTCCCACAGTGCCTCAGGTGTTGCAGGGCCTTCCTAGAGAAGACTCAACTGGCTGTTTCTGCCTACCGTTATTGGGCATCTTACCCACCAGTGCTGTGTCCAAGGGTGGTAATGATCGTTAGCCAGAGCCTTATCTGTCTTTTCTGCTGACTTACTGAATATCAAATTTGCAGAAGAGTTAGTGTATTTTCAGAAGAATAACAGTGCTTGAGTAAGGTAAACAAGGAAGGAAGAAAGAAAGAAAGAAGGGAGGAGAGGAGAGGAGAGGAGAGGAGAGGAGAGGAGAGGAGAGGAGAGGAGAGGAGAGGAGAGGAGAGGAGAGGAGAGGAGAGGAGAGACAAGACAAGACGTTCTGGTTTAACTTACTAGAGCTTTGATACAAAGGTGATTCATCTCTCCCTACTTTACCCTCAGCTTCCCACCTAGAACCCTTGTCCAAGTTAGGAGAGCCATGCCTTTCTATTCAGGCTAATCTAATCAGCTGTTGTGGCCACAGAGCCTAAGATTGGATATACAGAGATGTACCACTCTAGTGTTATTATTTTTAAGATTTGTATTCCATACCATTCTGCTTTCTTCTCTTGTCTGTTATTTGGATAGCTGCTCTCTGTGATCTCTTCAGTGGTTTTGTTAGGATCAGACGAAGAATAGGATAGCATGTGTGTGCTTTACCTGAATGGAAATGGAGCTACGTGTCTCTTAATACATCATAGACCTTTGATTAACTGAGGGGCTAGGGTCTCAGTACCCTTACAAATATACTTTATTTGTTTATAATAAGAATATTGGAGGGGAATTTGAAGGATGGGGATGGATTTGATCAAAACACATCATTACACATACGAATTCTAAAACAATAAAAACCAAATAGTTATTAGATAAATTACATATCTGATTGATTAGCTTTTTCTCATTATTTAATTCATGATTTATGCTTTCAGTTATTTTAATTATTTCTTTGGTATGTATTGTCTGAATTCTGGTAGCCACCAGGGTAGAAATAAATAGAAGTGCAGTGATATGTAACTAATGGAAATGTTAGGAGGGTTTAATAGGATGAGTTGGAAAAAAATTAAAATGTTCATTGCCTCATCATGTTGCCCAGTTTTTTTTTTTTTCTTTTTTTGAGACAGGATTTCTCTGTGTAGCCCTGGCTGTCCTGGAATTCACTCTGTAGACCAGGCTGGCCTCGAACTCAGAAATCCACCTGCCTCTGCCTCCCAGAGTGCTGGGATTACAGGAGTGCGCCACCACCGCCCGACTTGTTGCCCAGTTTTTAAGCCTTGAAAGGGTGCTTATAAACATAGAATTATTTACATTTTTAAATGAAGTAATATGCAAAGGAGATGGCAAAAACAAACACTAAAAGAGCTTGTGTGCACCAGTTCATGCCAGTGTAGAGAACAATGACCTGGGTGCTGTATGCTGCAGATGAGAATCCCTCTCCTCCTCTAATTCTCTCACATCCTTCCCACTTCCATACCTTCCCAACTTGTATGGTCTATCTTTCTCAGAAAACAAACAAGCAAAACAAGAAAAAAAATACAAAAACACAACAAAAAGCATGTAGAAAAAGTCTTTTGTGTTGACCTACTAGTGATGGGCTTGGGGCCTGCCTTAGAGTGTAGCTGACATACCCAGTACCCTTCATTGGAGAAAACGGATTTTCCCTTTCTCAGCAGGTGTCCATTGCACATGGCTTCCCCTTTTGGGTGGGACTTTGTCCTTTTGGCCTTCTCCATGCTGGGATTTTGTCTGGGTTGACTCTATATGGGGTGATACTCACAGTCTTGTGTGTTTTTGTGTGTACCAGTTCTGTTGTGTCTGGAAGACAGTGTTTCTTTGGAGTCCACCGCCTTTGGCTCTCTCAGTCTTTCTGTCTTCTCTCCTACAAAGATCCCTGAGCCTTGGATGGCGGGGTTTGATACAGCTATCCCATGCAGGCCTGAGTGTTCCGAAACATGCCGTTCAGTTGTGGGTCTATCTCTGTGGTAACTACCCTCTACTGCCAAAAGCTGCCTCTCTGCTGAGGGGTGAGAGTTCAGTGATCTGTGTCCAGCCTAGTGTCAGGTTATGTGTTAACATGGTCATCAAAATAGTGCTGTGTCTATGTGCACCATATTATTTGATGTGAACTTTGATTACTTGTATAAGATGGTATATATCAGGTTTTTCTACTATAAAATTTTTCTTCTTTGTAATTAATGAGTAATTGGTCTGTAAATATCGTGTCACTTTCAAGTTTTCCACTACTAGTTTTTTGCATTTATTGATGATTCTTGCTTTAAAAATTATTTCTGATTCCAGTCAACAAGCACTTGTGGGCATCAATAATAGTGTCTGGGTTGTATAACTGAATATGGGATGGATCCCTGGGTTGGGTAGTCACTGGATGCTGACTGGAGCTGGATATAGCTGTCACCTGGGATGCCCTGCTAGTGCATGACAAATACAGAGGGGGACACTCTCAGCCAGCCATTGAAGCGAGCACAGAGTTCCCAATGGACGAACTAGAGAAAGGACCCAAGGAGCTGAAGGGGTTTGCAGCACCACAGAAGGAGCAAAAATATGAGCCACCCAGTACTCCCAGAGCTCCCAGGGACAAAACCATCAACCAAAGAGTACACATGGAGTTACCCATGGCTCCAGATGCATAGGCAACAGATGATGGTCTTGTTAGACATCAAAGGGAGGAGAGGCCCTTGGTCCTAGAAAGACTTGATGCCCTAGTATAGAGGAATACCAGGACAGGGAAATGGAGGTGGATTGATTAGGGAAGGGGAGATGGCTTATGGGATTTTCGGGGGAGGGGGAAACCAGAAAAGGGGACAACATTTGAAATGTAAATAAAGAATATATCTAATAATAAAAATGCTTAAAAATTATTTTTGTGATGATTGCAAATCATTTTATATTTATCAATTAAAATATGATAAGGAAATGAGCAAGAAAGAGCTCTCTATCTCTCTCTGCTGTCTAGACTTGAGGTGGTAATTTTCTTTGCTTTATTACTATCATTTTCTTAACAATCTCTTTGCTTTATTCTGAGAGCTGGGTTTAGAGGTGTGTATCACCACATTAAATAATTAGCTCGTTGTATTAGTATGTACTCAGGGGTTGTTATTGTAGCCAGTGGTTTACTGTGCCTTACTATCATTGTTTTGATACTGTAACTTTCCCAGAAGTTGAAGGTCCCCAGCCTGTACTTTAGCCCCACCCCATCAGCTTTGCAGAACTGTCTTTTTGCCACAGGGAGATGTTTCATGTTCCTCTTCCTTCTCTAGTGCTGTGCTCAGTCATTTCTCCAGGAAGCTCTGGCTCTTGTAATTAGAAATTCATTGTAGGAGGACCAGCAGTCTCAATTAATTTGGACACCTGGGATCTCTCAAACACCGGACCACCAAACAGGCAGCATACACCAGCTGATATGAGGCCCCCAAACACACATACAACAGAGGACTGCTGGGTCTGTGTTCATTCAGAGATGATGCCCCTAACCCTCAAGAGACTGGAGGCCCAGGGGAGTTTAGAGGTCAGGTGGGGTGGTGGGTAGGGACATCCATGTGGAGACAGGGGGAGGGGAGGAGGTATGGGATGTGGAACAGTCAGAGGGTGGATGGGGGGGTAGCAGGGTGGGGAATAAAATATGGAGTATATAAAATAATTGATAATAATAAAAAAGAAATTTATTGTTAGAATTCAGGGACTCACTATAGTTTCCAGATCCTCGGCATATGGAGTGGGAAAATAGCATGCCCATGTACACATGAACACCTCTGTTTGTGTCCTCATTAGTTTAAACACTACAGAGTTTGTTATGATCCTTTCTTTCCCATTTTGTAGCTATTTTCTCCAACAGTGAGAAACCTGATTCTCATCAGCCTTCGCATACTTATTCCTGAGATTAATTCTTCATTGTATTGAAAGCAGTTTAGAATTGTTAATGCATGCCGCTGCAAAGAGAAAACAAATGTATTAATTAGAATTCAGTGCTATTTTTGTCTTAAACTGCGAGTATTTTCTACGTCCTATAGACTACTGTAACTAATTACTGCAAATATTATGGTTTTAAACATGATTAATTCATTCACATTTTTTGAGGTCAGAAATGAGAAAGTACAGGTATAGCAGGATTTTGCTCCCTTCAGTAGCTGTAAGGGGTGACTCCTTCCTTGCTTCATTCTCCTAAGGTGATTCTAGATGGTCTTGACTTATGGCTAGATAACTCTGGTGTCAACTTCATATAGCTTTCTCTTTGTGTCCTCTACTCTGTTCTTTTAGAAGAACATTCACCATTGGGTGTAGGTTATGAGCACTATATTTATATAATTTTCAACTTGCTCTCCCCTCTTCCAGTTCCTCCAGTGTCCAACTCATGACTTCTTCCTCATTATTGTTTTACAGACAGGCAGACAGACAGACAGACATGTATATGTGTGAGTGTGTGCGCGCGCACACACACACACGCACACACACTACTTGAGTTCATTTTAGGTTGCTTGTATGGAGGTGCGTTTAGGGCTGACTGCTTGCAGTTGGATATCCCGTCAGGTCAGGGAGCTCATCCCTCTATTCTCCCTCTCTGATCAGCCATTGATTGCCTGTAGCTCTTACCAGTAGTGGCACCTTGTGAAATTCTCTCTAATCCAGATTCGCATACCCGGCTGGCGTTGACACTATGCAGGTCATGTTTAGGCAACCGCATTTTTGAGATTTCTTGGGTGCAGCTTCCCTGTCATGTCTAGAAGATGCTGTGCAGAATCCTGATGCTCTGGCTTGTACGTGCTTTTTGTTCTCTCTTCTGTGACTTTTTCCTGAGCCATAGGAATTATGTTGGAGATGTACCTATTGAGATCCCTATTTATTTCTGAGAATGCTGTTTCAGAGATTCCAGGACCTGGGGTAAGGGCAAATTTTGGAGGCCAGTACCCAGTCCACTGCAGGTGCATTCTTCTCTCTACTTCCTTTTAGCTTTTTCTTTGTCTTCCTTATTGGAAACACAGCAAGGTTCATTTGTTTCCATTTTAGATTTGTTTAGATTTTAGATTGTCCCATCAATGTTTGTTTGTCAATATGTGAAATTTCACATTTTTTCAAAAGCCAAATCAATGAATAAAGAGCCTCACATTATTGTAGAGAAAACATCTTATGTATTGTATGGATACATCTCCTAGTAATTAAAAATCCTATAGCCTGTAGCTTAGGCAGGAAATATAGGTGGTACATCAGGGAAAGAGAAAGGATTTTCTGATAGAGTCAGGCCGGAGATTGACTGGAAAGATGTGACGAGCTGTAGGTAACCAGCCACATGACAGGATGTAGGCTGGAATAAATGGGATATTTTAACTTATGTCTAATCAGAGAAGAGCCTAGCTATATGGTCAATGTGTTTGTAAATATAGTTTGAGTTGGAGCCCTATTTCTGGGAGCATGGGATTGGGAGGAAGAACCAGGGCCTAACTTTAACACATTATGATCTCTGTGATTAGGGAAATAGGTGCTGGGGAAAAGACCCATGGGTTATACTGTGTTTACTTAGAGGGCTGTGGTGTTCTTCCAGTTGAAGCTGGAAGAATGAAAGAGCCATCATGAGAAAATGAAAATAGAAAGGCTTCCAGCCAATGGGAAAGAATGCTATCTGTGGAAAGAGCTCTGTGCAGTTGAGGAAGCAAATGGCAGGCGCTGAAAAGCAGGCGTCAAACGGCAGGCACTGAAAAGCAGGTGTCAAACGGTAGGCTGGTGGGTGGTGGGTAGGAAGGAACACAATGAAGTAGTAAGGAAATTAATCAGCAGAAAATGTAATTTGTTTGGTCTTATTGAAAGATGCTGGAAGCTAGTAAAGGCCTAGAGACAGAGGGGTGTGCACTAGAACTGTATACTGTATTTTTTGACAGTACCTTATGCATGCAGTACATTCTGGTGGCCCTCCTGGGTCTGCATCAGCTATTGCAGAACTGTGCTGTAAACGGGCTTTGTTGCTGTATGGAACACATAAGATAAGAATGGAAGTAAAGAGACTGGTAACATAGAAATAATGGACGAAGCATGAGATGATGCTGGCTTCTACGGAGGGTAGTACTGAAGGAAAAATATAGACTTGAGAAGTATGTTTGATAGACTTGGCAAGAGACTGGCTGGAAGATGGAATTTGATTATATCTAGAAGACTGGGGGATTAGGGCTGGGGGAGTATTTCAGGATGACTCCCAAGTTTATAGCTTCTCTGGGAAGCAAATTGAAAATGAGTTAGGAGACTATAAATCAAGATTTCCTTATTGGACATATGTGTTTGAAATGCACGTAGGTATGGCAGTTGGAGAATTAGAAACATGGTTGCAAGTTGAGATACAGAGGAGGAGATCCCCATCTTTTCATCTAGTTCCCATAGGCATTGCTTCAGTTCATGTCTCCTTACTGCACTCTAAGATACTCTACCTTGGTGGTCCCTGTATGTTCCATAGAATCGCTAGGATGACACTAAATACTGTTTGAGGGATTGTGGACAATTTGGACTGGAAATGATTTTTAGACTTTGATTTCAAACTTATTCTTTCCAGAGAGGCACTGATATTTTTCTTGCATAGCTTTATTTTGTACTTTGTTAGAGATAACTATCGTTATTCTATAAGAACTGTTAGCCTCTTTTCTGTCTCTCCTGATCCTGACTCACTATGTAAGAGACTCCCCCTAACTGCACTCCCAGGGTTTATGTGGTGTGGGATGTGTTTATATGTACATCTGTATTTGATGTGTATGCTAATTGATTTGGTTGTATATTAACTTTTATACCATTATCATGTTTCTTTGATTCTAGTATTTTTATGTTCTCTATTTTAGGTAATTTCCCTGCTGTTTGAAATATTTTTCCTCTTCTCATATTTATTGTTACAGCTAGGTTGTAGAATTGGTATTGTTAACATAGTTTTTAGGATGTAAAAATTTTCTACCGTGGTCTTTTGCTTTGCGTATTTGTAAATGCTTTCTAATTTCTTAATTATTTTCAATTAAAGAAAAGATCATGACTTTAAAGAAGGACCTTGTCTGCCTTAGGCTTTGCCTCTTATTTATTTATTTTTTCTTTTCTAAAGAGAACATGCCAATTACTCTATCTCCCTTATTAGAACCCCGTGATGGGTAAGCACTGCTGGTTTACAGACTAGGCAGAGACTGCGGAACAGGGAAATCCAGCCTGTGTGTGAGATGAAGTCGGCACAACATGATAGTAATTTATAAGTAAGGTAGTCTGTTTTGAGGGTGCCCAAAGGCGTTTTACTCTTAAATGTGTGATGTCAGTTTGCTTTACCTCGTAACCCCTCTCCTCTTTCTTCTTTAAGGGCCACACAGCAATGCTTCACACTGGCTCATGGCATCCCAAAATAAAAGGAGAATTTATGACTTGCTCAAATGATGCGTGAGTATTGTTGGTCCTTTTGTGTATGCTTCAATAGCTTTTAGACTCTCTTAACAGTTGTATCATGGCAACCCTAGTAAAGTAAGAAGTAGAGTAGTAGGAATTCTGGTGTTTATGTGTTTCTATTCTTGACTTTGCTTTGACTCTGTCTGCAGTGCAGTTTAAACAAATATGGATGCTATGGAAATGAGAGATTTTTTTTTGTAGATTCCAGTGGAGTTTATCATGGGATGCACTGGATTATATTGTTGCTAGTAGAGGACCTAAATGGCTTTGCAAGTGTGACTGGGATCTCTGCAGTGAAGACTAACTCTTTCTGAAATGAGACAGTGTCATGTACCATACAGACTGGCTGTTCTCCAGCCATAGTTCTGCTGGGGATCACTAACCTTGAAGCACAGACTGCATTATCCATATCCTTTACCACTTCCTATAGAGGTCTGTCAGTAATAACTTCACATGAATTGCAATTTGATTGGGCTTTTTCTTGGCCTTTGACTTAGAATAGTAGTTAGTTCTGAGTTAAGGTGTGGAACATTATATTCTGCTGTGAGGCTCTGCATTTCTGGGCCTTTTGTTCCCTTGGAAGTGAATACTGCAAGATGAAAGTACAGAGATACCCAAAGATAAACAGTGTAGTTTTATGTAAGCTGATTATTGTTGGATAAAGTTAAATTAAGGAAACAAACGGTAGAGAGGGCTGGTGAGGTGGCTAGTGTGTGCAGGTGCCTAACAAGCCAAGCTCGATCTAGTGAAGTGAGAATAGACTCCTGCACGTGTTGTAGGACTTCCAGGGACACCTTGGCATGTGTGTGTCCATGTGTACACAAGCATGTAAGACAAAGGGAGAACAGAGAAGGATTTACCACAGATATCACTGTTGTATTCTTCTTAAGGTTAAGCCTAGGCCTTGGCAAACATTCTACCACTGTACTACAACCTGACCCCAAGAGAGTCTCCTCTTAGTTGAGACTTAAATCATGCAGAGGAGGTGTTACAAGGGAAGGAGCTTTCTTGGCCAAAGTGATCTATGTTTAGAAATCCTGAGATGAAAAGACATTAGAGCATGTTTGAGGGAAAGAAGACGACTTAGTTGACATTTTGTAGGTTGGTAGGAAAGATGAGAATGATAGGAAATAAATTTGAGAAGGAAGGCAAGAGTCAGTCAAATAAGTATTTTAAGCCAAGTGTAAATGATCAGAATATTGATACCAAGGAATTGAACAGTGCCAAATTTAATACTAATATTTTTGAGTGACCTGCCACTGGGATAATAGTTAACATTCACTGAGAATGCACATTGAGTTAGTCTGAGCAGGGTACTTTATGATGTTACACTTGCTAAAAATAGGTAGACAATAATGTGATTATATATCTCAAATGAAAAAGCTGATTATGACTTTACCAACAGTATTTAATTCTAGGTGCCTGAGCCAAGATTTGAATCCATTGTGAATGATTATACACACAAAGTGATGTAATCAATTTGTAGATTCTTGTATCAAGATTTTCTTGATACAAGGTATAAGTCCTTTACACAAGAGATGGATACAAGACCTCATTTCATAAAGAACACTGGAATGTTTTTCTCCTTCCAAGGACAAATTCCCTTTGCCTTGAAGTTTTCTGGGACATAATTGTGATGTGATACTTCTGCTATATTACCAGAATGTGAAGATGGTCATGAAAGGTCACTTACAGTTTAAGAGGGTCATTAACCCCCTGTGCAGTTTGAATTTGTTTTTGAGGCGTGGGGACATTCTGGCTGTGCAGGAGCAATCTACTTGCTGATCTACTCTTATGTGTGTGTATAGTCACCCACTGGACCACAAACAACCCACCATGGATTATATCCTTGAAGGAAAGTATCTCTCTCTTAGTAACTAAATAAAAGTTTTTATAAAATTATATATATATATTTTGGATTTGGTTTTTTCAAGACAAGGTTTCTCTGTATAGCCCTGGATGTCCTGGAGCTCACTCTGTAGACCAGGCTGGCCTTGAACTCAGAAATCTGCCTGCCTCTGCCTCGCAGAGTGCTAGGATTACAGGCGTGCGCCACCACTGCCCAGCTAAAATAATATTTTTAAAAGGTGATCTCTGAGTCTTAAATGCAACATTGATAGCATCCTCCTTTCCCCAAGGCTCAGGTATTATCAGCTTTTTATTTTAAGAAAAAAACCATTCTATGGAAATTTACGTCTTATTTATGATTTTAACTTTGTATTGACAAGTGAAAGGTATGTTTTTCCTTCTTTTCCTTCTGTTATTTGTGTTTGGTTTGAAATCACTATTATGGCTGACCTTTTCTATTTATAATTTGTTTTTTTTTTTTAAAGATTTATTTATTTATTATATGTAAGTACACTGTAGCTGTCTTCAGACACAGCAGAGGAGGGCATCAGATCTCATTATGGATGGTTGTGAGCCCCCATGTGGTTGCTGGGATTTGAACTCAGGACCTTTGGAAGAGCAGTCAGTGCTCTTAACCGCTAAGCCATCTCTCCAGTCCCTATAATTTGGATTTTATTTTTTAAAAGTGTGTGTGTGTGTGTGTGTGTGTTGAGTGTAGTTTATGTGCATGTGTGTGTAGATGCCCATGGAGGCCAGAGGCATTAAATCCCCCTAGACCAGCCACTCGATGTGGATGCTAGGAAGTGAACTCATGTCCTCTGGAAGAGCAGTAGGGCTCTTAGCTCTGAGTCATTTCTCCAGCCCCCTGTTTTTGAGATGCTTATGGGCATTTAGGGTTTAAGCAAAGATATCTGAACAGGTTCCATCAGTGATAGCCTGTTTTTCTTGATCCTCATTCTTGTTTTATGCTGTTCCTTTTGTCATTTTGGACAACTCATGTAGACATAGAATATATATATAAAGAGAACATGGTATAGGCATAGAAAGAACATGGTATAGGCATAGAAAGAACATGGTATAGGCATAAAAACATGGTATAGGCATAAAAAGAACGTGGTGTAGGCGTACAAAGAACATGGTGTAGGTGTAAAAAGAACATGGTGTAGGCGTACAAAGAACATGGTGTAGGCATACAAAGAACATGGTGTAGCAGCCATTGGCCTCAGCTTCTTTTCTTGTTACTGTGCTGTGCACTAAGTGCTAAGCACACCCAGGAGTGTTTGCTAAGTTGTGGCTTCACAGCAGTGTTGGAGTAGAGGGTAGAATTCTGACAGCTGTAGCCAGTTATTCTTGGAAGGAACAAAAGTCTGAATTAACTTTGATAGACTAGGAGAGAGGAATCATTGATGTTTGTGAAAACTGGGTGCTGTGGAGGCTAAGGTGGTGCTTATGGTTTTGTTCTGGCCCAACTTCTACCAGATTAGATTGAGGAGCTCTGACTGTGTGTTACAGATGCTCCTGCTCTCACTTCCATCCCAGAAGATTCGGTATGAGACAGAGACGGAGGTTAATCTGGTCCAGGCATGAGATGATGAAAGGAAGGAGGGAAGATAGCAGTCTTTTCTGGTTTGCCAACTTTTCTAGAGTGGAGTGGGTAATAAAGCAGCATTTAATAATATTTTCCTGGAAGTAAATGGGAGTGAAAACCAAATGACACTGAAGATGAAAATGCTTATGAGAAGAAGTTCATTTTTACTTGTGGGTTGATAAAATGTGATCGGGAGCCATTTTGGAATTTGTAGTAGCATACTGGGTAAGAGTATGACTCAGGGTGAGAGTGTGACCCAGGGTGAGAGTGTGACCCAGGGTGAGAGTGTGATTTAGGGTAAGAGTGTGACTTAGGGTAAGAGTGTGACTTAGGGTAGTAAGAGTGTGACCCAGGGTAAGAGTGTGACCCAGGGTAAGAGTGTGACCCAGGGTAAGAGTATGACACTGATATAATTGAGTACTCAGCATAGAATGTCTAAATAGGAAGGAAATGTATTATGGATTTTGTGCCTCAATATTCTTAGGATTTCAGAATGCAACTGTTTTTGGAGTTAATGCCATAAGAGAAGTGAATATGAGCCTTATATAGCATGATTAGTGTCCCTGTAAAATAAGGTGTGAGGGATGCATATCTCGAGAGGAAGGCCCCAGGATGCCATGGTAAAGAGGCCTGAGGTAGCAGGAAGCCGGGTAGCAAGGGCCTTGGAAGAATCAAACCTCCCAGCCCTTCTTCACCGTAGACCTGTAGCCTCTGGAGTATTACAAAGTAAGTTTCTAAAGCTTAAGCAACCCAGTATATGACACGTTTAAGAGTTATCTCATTTTTTAATTGTATGTGTGTATGTGTGGCGTGTGCACATGCACATGCATGCCTGTATTAGTCGGTTGGTCTTTCTGTCTATTGGTCTGTCTGTCTATAGGAGTGTGTATGCTTGCAGAGGCCAGAAGAAGTCATCAGACCCCTGGAACTGGAGTTAGAGGAGACTGCTGGCTGCCTGGTTTGGGTGCTAGGATCTTAGAACTCTGCTTTCCTAAAAGCGCAGCATCGCTCTGAATTAACGCTCAGTTCAAAGCCTTTCCTTATTGTGCAAGTAGATAGATGTCATCTAGTAAAAAGCATTCTCACAGCTAAAATGGTTAGATTTGGCTGCCATTTCATGTTTCTACATGTTTTAAAAATAGTTTTCAAAAACAGTTCTTGCCTGTTCTTAGAGTTGAAAGTACTTTGTGACGATTTTTGTAATAATGAAATACCTGGTATTTTCCCTCTTTTTGTGTGTGAATCTGTCTAGATATTTTTTAAGAACAAAACTCACAAAGTGCTAGTGAGATTGTTTGCTAGTGAGATTGTTCAGTAGGCAGGAGCTTCGTGTCTAGCGTTTACCTGGTATGAGAGAGTGGGCTCTTCCGTCCTGGTTTCCTTATGTCCTCCACAGCCTAGTTCCCCCACACAAGTAAATCAGCCAATCAGTACATGAATGCAAGAATCACTCAAAAGTTATCCAAGAAGTTTGTGTGAAACTTTGTTGATTAAAGCACACATACCTCTAGCTCTTAACTGCTTTCCGTCTGTGTGCCGGGGAGCAGCAGTTAAAGTAATCTACTATTATAGCACTTCTGCATGCAAGTGACAGTCACGGAATTTTAGCAGTGGAGAACATCTCACCCACCACTGTCACCTTCCGTGGATATAAAGTAAGCTGACAACCTTGGTTGACCTGCCTTCCTGTGGGTGTGTCATTCCCTCACCTCGAACAGTCCCTGTTCACGCTGCGTCCTGTGCCGTGCAGCCTCATACCTTCGAAGGTATGAAGGGAAAAGCAAATGCTGAGGAGAGAGGTTGTGAGTTCCCTCTATAGGGAGGCGCTGGCAGCGGTTCAGCGGTGGGAAACTGCTTTCTGAGCAACAGTAGAGGGCTGTGTCTTCCAGAAAGCTTTCGAGTGTTTGCATTTTAATGCTTTTTTTTTTTTTTTTTTGGTGAAGTTTGTCATCTCCCCAGTGTTTGTTATTCCTTTCTAATCCTGTCTGCTTTTCTGTAGTAACTCACTGTGAAATGTTTGTCCATGAATTCCAGGGTTTTTAAGCTGGAAAGTAAATGTCTGACTCCATCAGTCACGGGGAGAGAGAGGGAATATGGGAGAGTGACTGAGTAGTGGTACACACACAGTAATTCAGTGAGGGGAAATAGTGGGTGCAGACTAGCAGCTTGCAGGCTGAGGGCTAGCCTTCTGCAGGCACTGGGAGAAGCTAAGAATGAGAGAAAGATCAGAGTTCACTTTCACCCCAGGTTGAAGTGGTCTGCAGAAAGTCAGGCCACACATGCGATATTAAATACTCCCCAGCAGGAGAGCCAGGTGGAGAGCAGGCAGCAGAGGGGAAGGCTGCCAGGGCTGTGGTGTGGGGACAGCCTGGGGAGCTTTCCTACAGGGCTTTGAAAACAAACTCTGTAAGTTGCTTTTATGGAAATCAATGAGAAAGAAAATGGATTTACTAAAGAATGAAAGGAAATCATATCTTAGATCTTTAAAGATATTACTGTCTAATGTATGTGAAATATATGAAGAATCAAGGTGATTTTACTTATAAGTAAAAGCTATATCTAGGTTTTATTTGCTTTATTATTTTAAGCATCCATCCATGCATGCATGTCTTCCTGTCATCCATCTACTGCTTGTTCATCGGTGTGGGCATGCCCCTGCCACAGCACATGTGTGGAGGTCAGAGAGTCAGCTTTCTCTCTCTCCTGCCACATGGGCTTTGGGATTGGCTCTCAGGTCGATACGCGTGCTGGCAGGCTCATGTACTGACTCAGCCATCTCACCAGCCCTGAAATAAGTAGAGATGTGAAAATTTAGTTAATTTAATTTCTGCCGAGAGAGAGAGAGAGAGAGAGAGAGAGAGAGAGAGAGAGAGAGAGAGAGAGAGAAAATATGTTTTGAATAGAAAGAAAAGGTTGCATTCAAGGAACAATCATGGAAGGTATTTACATGAATCATGTAACCTGTGTCTTGATTTCCTTTCCTTTTTCTTCCAGAAAGAAAAAAGTTACCCCCCATCCCCCAAAAACCCAATAGTAAAAGGGGCATTTTAATAATGGGTCAGAGGGCTGCAAAAATGGCCCCAGTTCTTTATCTTTTCTTAGGCCATCTTTTCAACGTGGCTGTGTAGCCACTCCCATTAGGAGGGCAGGGGCTGTGCCATGCATTCATCTAAGCAGCATCACAGAACCAATGGTGTATCAGTTCCCAGCCTAAACCTCTGAAGAGTTGATGTAGGCTTCTGTTCTTTTAGGCCATGGCACTGCATCTGATCAAGCCCTCTGCAGGGTGAGTGGTCCGCAGGAGAAGAGTTCAGTCTCAGCTTAGGTTATTGTAGCAAGTCATCCACCCTCAGACCTGCGGGGGAGCTTGGGCTAGATTGGCAGGGCCGACACTTGTTATCCCAGTAAAGAGGGGACATCTCAGTGGTCATGTGAGACGTGATACATGCTTGTTCCTCTGAGCCATTGAACTTTATGAATGAGTTATTATGCATGAGTTATAAACTACACAGATGATTTTATTGATGTATGTAGGGTTGCGGTTATAAAGAAAAATGTTCCTGTATAACACCGTTATGAATAGAAGTAAAATACAATGAAATGTACAAGATTTACATAGCACAATCAAGGTGGAGCACGAGGGAGCTTGTGTGTACAGATGCGACGCACTGTTGAGCTGTATGTGCTGCGTGCCATTTGTTTATTGGGCTATTTTAGCTTTAAAAACACTTCGAAGCTTTCAAAACAAAGTTGTGTGTGGTCTTTCTTAATACCTGCATATTTAGATGCTACCCCCACACCTTTGTTTCCCCTCATAAAAGCTGATTTTAAGATCTACGTAGAAAAGGGCATTCATGAGACTTACAGCTAACTACCTCCACCTTTTCTGACTTAATCAAGTTTTTTTTTTTGATATATTTTCAGTGTGTTCTAAGCCCTGCAAATCACTATTGTGTAGATTATGAGATTTGAGTGGTTGACTTTCTGCATTGGATTTTTATACTAGAGTTTCCTTTGTGTGTCTCAGACTGCTATGGTGTGTAAGATGTCTGTGGAGAAAAGATCTCTAGTCTTCATTTGGAGAGGGCCAGCACCAAAGAATAATTGCATGAATGAGCTGAAAAATAATATTAAAGAAAACCCCAAACAATTCCCTCCATATCCCCAAGCATTTTCTAAGTATAGCAATGCAACTCTGTCTTTCCCACAGCAATAGCCTGTATTGTGCTCTTGGGGTGGAGTTCCCAGAACATACCTTGGTAAATGAAGACCAGCAATAAAAAATGATTCTTATGATTGAATTCAGTAAATTATAAATATTAAATTTTTATAAGCTCTAAAGATAAATTATACAGTAAAAGATTTACCAAGTTTTGGCGTGGTGTTATGGAAAGAGTATATACTTGTAGTAAGAACCAGAAGAGGTTGGATGCTCTACAAATATCTGTGAACAAGTAATTTGCTATTGAATTATGGATTTCTGAAAAATTGGATGATGCTGATTTCCAGCACTGAACCTGGGATAAAAATATGGCACCTGTGTGTTCATGCGCAGGCCTACCAGGTAACGTGAATGTGAAGGTGGGTTCCTCAGCTCGGCGAGCATCTCCTCCTAGAACATGTGTGGAGCATGTTGAATCTTACAGACTTTTTTTTCTGAAAAGCTGCTAGGCAGATTTCTGTTGGCTTTTTATAATCAATAACATATGTAAACACAATTGTACAATTTTCTAAAGAATGGTGGTTCACATAAATGGATTCCAAAAAAGTAAATTTCCTATAACTCAAAAGTCTTTTTTTTTTTTCACTTGAAGTATTTTGGAGGAAAACTTTAAAAACATTAGTTTTTTGCATTATTCATGAGTATATTGAACATTGTTTAACATTTTCATAACTTATAAATTATCTTGTGGTATGCTATACCTGAAAACGCCTTGGCAACGCAGACCTATTTATAGTGTTCTGGGGTGCTTGCCTGCCCTCTGCCCTACTCCTGATTTTGCTTTTCATTTCATACCTATAGAAACACCTGTTTCTCCTTTAGTTTTCTACTTCTATCAAGAAGGCTAGAGCTGGAACAATCTAATCCTCCCCTTCCTCCCTCCCCTCTCCTCTCTTCCCTTCCCTTCTCTTTTAAGATTACAGTGAACACAAGGCTGTCTATAACGAGATGCTTTACACATGCGCTCTGGCTCCCCATTGGCTCCTGAGAGGCTTTTTGCTGACTGTCAGATTCGGGGTGAGTGTGTATTGTCTAGGTTGCTGAGCAGGTCACACAGAGTTAGACTCACTGTGGCTCTGTGTGACACTGTCATTAAGACAGAAAATGCACAGTTCAGAGCATGGCCCTGTCATGTCATGCATTGCTTATATCTATATAAATTTTTTGATTTTCTCAGCTAATGCTGATTTTTATAATTTAAAACTGTAAGAATTTTTTTCTGTTGTCAGCTCCTAGCATTTTAAAATGATACCTTTGTTTTTATTCTTGTTCACTGGATTATTTGGATATATGTACATTTAGAAGTAAAAAAAAATTATATGTACTAGATAATTTTGGGGAAGAATTAGTTGAGCTTAGCAGTGGGACCAAAAATCCTGAAAATTTCTCATTTAAATTTGTTGTTAGACTAAGAATAGAAAATATTCTGCGCTGCCTGTTTTTTATTTTTTTTAAGAGGCGGGGGGTAAGACAGGATTCTCCCGGATCGCCCAGGATGCTCCCAGATTCCTGTACTTAGTCCTGAGTTGCTGGGACTGCAGGTGTCAGCAACTCACTACTGTCCCTGGCCACTCTGGGGCGTCACAAAGCTCCTTTACTGTATGTGTTCTGGCCGTAATGGGAACCTATTTAAGATGAATTCCATGATTTAAATGTGCACATGCTGGTATTAGATTGACAAACCGAAGGTGTAAAAGAGAAGAAAGACGTAGGCCGTCTTTCATTTGTTATTCATTTGG
The DNA here is from genome assembly GCF_947179515.1 of Apodemus sylvaticus. Taxonomy (NCBI): domain Eukaryota; kingdom Metazoa; phylum Chordata; class Mammalia; order Rodentia; family Muridae; genus Apodemus; species Apodemus sylvaticus. The sequence continues at coordinate 35,427,321 of NC_067487.1, forward strand.
TCCATGTAAGAGCCAGTGTTGGACGTGTGCTGTTTACATAGATGCATGTGTTGCAATCTTGTACTGAGTGGCATAGGCATGTACAATTAATGTGTTAATAAGTTAAAAGTATCTTTCTCAAAATAGTTTGCTTTTATCCAGCTTTATGTTGAGAGCTGCACAGTAGATCCAAAGTCAGTGTTCTTGAGACAATAACAACATTTTGCATCTGCAGAGCTAGCAGAACAAATTCAGTCTCTAATGTAGTTTTCAGCTGTCCTTTGGCAATGGCATACATGTATCTAATGTATTTTAACCATATTCAGTCCCCATCCTCTCATTAACGTCATCCCACGCCTCTGCAACCCTTCTTTCCACTGAATTTAAATACAGTGACTTGTATGGGTATGTGTGAGGGGTCGCTTACTGGATGACGCAGCTGACTCATGTCTGTACGCAGATGAAAAATAACTCCCCACCCTCAGCAGCTGTTAACTTCCAATAGCTCTTCAGCTGCTGGTCAGTCCTCCCGCGTCCCTCCTCATCCCATGCTGGAATGGTGACAATCTGGATCTGGTGCAGGCTGTGTGTGTGAGCACAGGTGCCCTGATGTCCATGGGCGCAAAGGGCCCTTCCTGTGTGGAATGCAGCGTTTCACACCGTTCCTCTCTGCCCTGGGGCCCTGCCATTCATCTACCCTCTCTTCCCTGGTGCCTGGGGCCCTGCCATTCATCTACCCTCTCTTCCCTGGTGCTCCCTGGTGCCTGGGGCCCTGCCATTCATCTACCCTCTCTTCCCTGGTGCTCCCTGGTGCCTGGGGCCCTGCCATTCATCTACCCTCTCTTCCCTGGTGCTCCCTGGTGCCTGGGGCCCTGCCATTCATCTACCCTCTCTTCCCTGGTGCTCCCTGGTGCCTGGGGCCCTGCCATTCATCTACCCCCTCTTCCATGGTGCTCCCTGGTGCCTGGGGCCCTGCCATTCATCTACCCTCTCTTCCCTGGTGCTCCCTGGTGCCTGGGGCCCTGCCATTCATCTACCCTCTCTTCCCTGGTGCTCCCTGGTGCCTGGGGCCCTGCCATTCATCTACCCTCTCTTCCCTGGTGCTCCCTGGTGCCTGGGGCCCTGCCATTCATCTACCCTCTCTTCCCTGGTGCTCCCTGGTGCCTGGGGCCCTGCCATTCATCTACCCCCTCTTCCATGGTGCTCCCTGGTGCCTGGGGCCCTGCCATTCATCTACCCTCTCTTCCCTGGCGCCTTGGCAACGGGATGACCAGTTATGGGCGAGCACTCACTGCTGCCTGCTGCACAAAGAAGTTCTTTGACCGAAATTTAGTAGCTGTAATCTATGTGTATGTGCATAAACGACTTGAAGGCAATTCAGCGCATGTTCATTTAGCAAGATAGCAGCATAGGTTCTCCCTAGGACCTCTGACCTCCCTGCGTTTATAGTACCAGGCATGATTCGATCAGAAAAATAGAAATTTTTTTAAATAATTTTTTATTTTCTATATTCTATGTTTACATTTTAAATGATTTTCCCTTTGCCGGTTCCCCCCTCCCTATAAGTTCCCTAAACCCTCTTCCCTCCCCCCATTCTCCTATCAACCCCCTCTTCTCTGTCTTGGTACTCCCCTACAATGCTGGAACAAAATACAAATTCTTATACAGGTGGTACTTAGAACTTACAATTAGGGTTCATGGCTATAGTTGCCTTGTAAATGTCACCATACCACAGTCTTAATGTTTCACTTAAAATTCAACCACAGATATATAAAGTGATTGTCCGAATTAGTGTTTATGTAAAAGTTTTCTTTAAAAAGGATGTGTTTATTATGTATTTATTTTTATGTCTATGTGTTTTTATGTGTACATGTTTTTATGTGTGAGTGCATGAGTTCTCTGTGCACCACAAATGTGCAGGTGCTCTCAGAGGCCAGAAGAAGGTGTCAAAACTTCCGGAGCTGAAGCTGTGGGCAGTTGCGAGCTTTCTGTTGTGGCTGCTCGAAACCAAACTTGTGTCTTGTGCTGGAGCAGCAAGCACTCTGAACTGCCACCCACCTCACCAGCCCCAAGTTACTTATTTGTACAGGATTTAAATTGCTATGAAGAAGACAAGATGTGGATTTATTTTTACTTGTAATGTAGCATGAGAGAAAATGTTGACTAGCATGTATGTGTGGCAATGACCCTCCCCATTTCTTTTATTGTGTTTTGAGTCAGGGGTTCTAACTGAATGTTGCACTGATTGAACTAGACTGTCTTGTCAGCCATCTCTGCCATCCTCCTGTGTCTACTTTTTTGATGGACTGCTGTGCCTGGCTCCCTAACCTGTCAGTGTGAGTTTGGGGATCAGAGGCAGGTCCTCTTGGTTGTATGACATCTTCCTAGCCCCATTATGAACTTCACTTACTTTGTAAGGAAAACTAAAGTTTCTATTAAGAAACACATTGCTATAAAACTTAGGTTCCTAGAAAAGTACCAGTTTATTGAGAAGTTGAGACTCTAGAGTAAATGTTTTGTTAGGAATTGGTGAGAGCATAAAATAGGGATTTATTCATTTAGTTATTTTGAAGTTCTTTGAGAAGAACCCTGGAAGGTAGCTCTTTGGTAGAGCTCTTCTTTACATGCTCAGAGCCCTGGGTCTGTTTCTAGCAAGACACATAAAACACAAGAAGAACTGTCTGTAGACTTATTAATTGTATTTTGGATTTTTAGTGATCTAAAGTAAATATCTGCTAATCAAGTATTTTAAAGTGCTAGGCAGAGAGGAATTTCATTTTTGATTTTAAAGCTGAAATGCCTTGTTAGTACTAGTGGCGTAATTGAGTCTGCTTGTAAATCTACTATGTAATAACTCAAGCCTGTAACATTATTTTTCAGGTTACTAATGCAACACATGCAGAACTCTTGCTGCCACTCATTTTTTTTTTACTCAAAAAAGTTAATAAATATTGTGGAGAAATTGAGTTTCTGAGCAGATAAGAGTTATTTAGAAGTAACCACGTACGTGGTTGACCCCATTATACTTGAATAGCTTTTGTTTAATTTGTACTTTTCCTAGTACTTTCAAGATTTATTATTAAGACTTTACCTTATATGACCAGGGATAAGACATTTAATGCCACACTGACAGTTATGTATTTTATACAATATATTCAGGAAATGTTCACACATTCTGCATTGCTGTTTACAGCAAGCATAATATGTTTATACCTTCAAAAATATTGGAGTAATGCTTGATAAATTCAAAGTTTTTTTGTAGTTCACTGTAGTTTTACAGTTTTTAATAATTTCTTTTGGCCAAGAAACATCAATTCTGAATATATAGGCATTATACCAATGATTCATATATAGGCATTATAAACTGGGGAAATGCTAGTTAGCATTTTTCTTTCTTTTTTGAGATTCATGTAAAAATGTCAATATAATTTTAAGATTTCAGAATAGCTATTTTTATATGGTTGTTTTAACTTCATTAACTTATATATTTATTTTTAAGAATGTGGACATCTACAAGGAATTGAAGGGTATTTTGTTTACTTGAATGCCATTAACAGGATTTGACAGAGGTAGTTTGAATTTCTTCTGGGGATTTCTCAGGCAAGGTAGTATCAGATCAATTGGCGCAGTCCCTGTATTTCTTTTTTTTTTTTTTTTATTTTTTTATTTTTTTTTATTTATTTTTTATTTTTTTTATTCGATATAATTTATTTACATTTCAAATGATTTCCCCTTTTCTAGCCCCCCCCCCCACTCCCCGAAAGTCCCGTAAGCCCCCTTCTCTTCCCCTGTCCTCCCTCCCACCCCTTCCCAGTTCCCCGTTCTGGTTTTGCCAAATACTGTTTCACTGAGTCTTTCCAGAACCAGGGACCACTCCTGCTTTCTTCTTGTATCTCATTTGATGTGTGGATTATGTTTTGGGTATTCCAGCTTTCTAGGTTAATAACCACTTATTAGTGAGTGCATACCATGATTCACCTTTTGAGTCTGGGTTACCTCACTTAGTATGATGTTCTCTAGCTCCATCCATTTGCCTAAGAATTTCATGAATTCATTGTTTCTAATGGCTGAATAGTACTCCATTGTGTAGATATACCACATTTTTTGTATCCACTCTTCTGTTGAGGGATACCTGGGTTCTTTCCAGCATCTGGCAATTATAAATAGGGCTGCTATGAACATAGTAGAGCATGTATCCTTATTACATGGTGGGGAATCCTCTGGGTATATGCCCAGGAGTGGTATAGCAGGATCTTCTGGAAGTGAGGTGCCCAGTTTTCGGAGGAACCGCCAGACTGCTTTCCAGAGTGGTTGTACCAATTTGCAACCCCACCAGCAGTGGAGGAGTGTTCCTCTTTCTCCGCACCCTCTCCAACACCTGCTGTCTCCTGAATTTTTAATCTTAGCCATTCTGACTGGTGTAAGATGAAATCTTAGGGTTGTTTTGATTTGCATTTCCCTAATGACTAATGAAGTTGAGCATTTTTTAAGATGCTTCTCCGCCATCCGAAGTTCTTCAGGTGAGAATTCTTTGTTTAACTCTGTACCCCATTTTTTAATAGGGTTGTTCGGTTTTCTGGAGTCTAACTTCTTGAGTTCTTTATATATATTGGATATTAGCCCTCTATCTGATGTAGGATTGGTGAAGATCTTTTCCCAATTTGTTGGTTGCCGATCTGTCCTCTTGATGGTGTCCTTTGCCTTACAGAAACTCTGTAACCTTATGAGGTCCCATTTGTCAATTCTTGCTCTTAGAGCATACGCTATTGGTGTTCTGTTCAGAAACTTTCTCCCTGTACCGATGTCCTCAAGGGTCTTCCCCAGTTTCTTTTCTATTAGCTTCAGAGTGTCTGGCTTTATGTGGAGGTCCTTGATCCATTTGGATTTGAGCTTAGTACAAGGAGACAAGGATGGATCAATTCGCATTCTTCTGCATGCTGACCTCCAGTTGAACCAGCACCATTTGTTGAAAAGGCTATCTTTTTTCCATTGGATGTTTTCAGCCTCTTTGTCGAGGATCAAGTGGCCATAGGTGTGTGGGTTCATTTCTGGATCTTCAATCCTGTTCCATTGATCCTCCTGCCTGTCACTGTACCAATACCATGCAGTTTTTAACACTATTGCTCTGTAGTATTGCTTGAGGTCAGGGATACTGATTCCCCCAGATTTCCTTTTGTTGCTGAGAATAGTTTTAGCTATCCTGGGTTTTTTGTTGTTCCAGATGAATTTGATAATTGCTCTTTCTAACTCTGTGAAGAATTGAGTTGGGATTTTGATGGGTATTGCATTGAATCTGTATAGTGCTTTAGGCAAAATGGCCATTTTAACTATATTGATTCTACCGATCCATGAGCATGGGAGGTTTTCCCATTTTTTGAGGTCTTCTTCCATTTCCTTCTTCAGAGTCTTGAAGTTCTTGTCATACAGATCTTTCACATGTTTGGTAAGAGTCACCCCAAGATACTTTATACTGTTTGTGGCTATTGTGAAGGGGGTCATTTCCCTAATTTCTTTCTCAGCCTGCTTATCCTTTGAGTATAGGAAGGCCACTGATTTGCTTGAGTTGATTTTGTAACCTGCCACTTTGCTGAAGTTGTTTATCAGCTGTAGGAGCTCTCTAGTGGAGTTCTTTGGGTCACTTAGGTAGACGATCATGTCGTCTGCAAATAATGATAGTTTGACTTCCTCCTTTCCAATTTGTATCCCTTTGACCTCCTTATGTTGTCGAATTGCCCGAGCTAGTACCTCAAGTACAATATTGAAAAGATAAGGAGAAAGGGGGCAGCCTTGTCTGGTCCCTGATTTCAGTGGGATTGCTTCAAGTTTCTCTCCGTTTAGTTTGATGCTGGCTACCGGTTTGCTGTATATTGCTTTTACTATGTTTAGGTATGGGCCTTGAATTCCTGTTCTCTCCAAGACTTTAAGCATGAAAGGATGCTGAATTTTGTCAAATGCTTTTTCAGCATCCAATGAAATGACCATGTGGTTTTGTTCTTTGAGTTTGTTTATGTAGTGGATTGTATTGATGGATTTCCGTATATTGAACCAACCCTGCATTCCCGGGATAAAGCCTACTTGATCATGGTGGATGATCGTTTTGATGTGTTCTTGGATTCTGTTGGCAAGAATTTTATTGAGTATTTTTGCATCGATGTTCATAAGGGAAATTGGTCTGAAGTTCTCTTTCTTTGTTGGATCTTTGTGTGGCTTTGGTATCAGCGTAATTGTGGCTTCGTAGACGGAATTGGGTAGTGTTCCTTCTGTTTCTATTTTGTGGAATAGTTTGAAGAGTATTGGTGTTAACTCTTCTTTGAAGGTCTGGTAGAATTCTGCACTGAAACCATCTGGTCCTGTGCTTTTTTTGGTTGGAAGACTTTCTATGACTCCTTCTATTTCTTTAGGCTTTATGGGACTGTTTAGATGGTCTAGTTGGTCCTGATTTAATTTTGGTATTTGGTATCTGTCAAGGAAATTGTCCATTTCCTCCAGATTCTCCAGTTGTGTTGAGTACAGGCTCTTGTAGTAGGATCTGATGATTTTTTGGATTTCCTCAGTTTCCGTTGTTATGTCTCCCTTTTCATTTCTAAGTTTGTTAATTTGGATACTTTCTCTGTGCCCTTTGGTCAGTCTGGCTAAGGGTTTATCTATCTTGTTGATTTTCTCAAAGAACCAGCTCCTGGTTTTGTTGATTTTTTGTATGGTTCTCTTTGTTTCTACTTGATTGATTTCGGCCCTGAGTTTGATGATTTCCTGCCTTCTACTCCTCCTGGGTGAAATAGCTTCTTTTTGTTCTAGGACTTTCAGGTGTGTCATTAAGTTGGTAATGTATGCTCTCTCCATTTTCTTTTTGGAGGCACTCAGGGCTATGAGTTTTCCTCTTAGCACTGCTTTCATTGTGTCCCATAGATTTGGGTATGTTGTGTTTTCATTTTCATTGTGTTCTAAAAAGTCTTTAATTTCTTTCTTTATTTCTTCCTTGACCAAGGTGTCATTGAGTAGAGTATTGTTCAATTTCCACGTGTATGTGGGTTTTCTGTTGTTTCTGTTGCTATTGAAGACCACTTTTATTCCATAGTGATCAGATAGGAGGCATGGGATTAGTTCTATCTTCTTATATTTGTTGAGGTCTGTCTTGTGACCAATTATATGGTCGATTTTGGAGAAGGTACCATGAGGTGCTGAAAAAAAGGTATATTCTTTTGTTTTAGGATAGAATGTTCTATATATATCAGTTAAATCTAATTGGTCCAAAGCTTCAATTAGTTTCATTGTGTCCTTGTTTAGTTTCTGTTTTCCTGATCGGTCCATTGAGGAAAGTGCAGTGTTGAAGTCACCCACAATTATTGTGTTAGGTGCAATGTGTGCTTTGAGTTTTAATAAAGTTTCTTTTATGAAAGAGGGTGCCCTTGCATTTGGAGCATAGATGTTCAGGATTGAGAGTTCTTCTTGTTGTATTTTTCCTTTGACCAGCAAGAAGTGTCCCTCAGAGTCTCTTTTGATGACTTTGGGTTGAAAGTCAATTTTATCTGATATTAAAATGGCTACTCCAGCTTGTTTCCTGAGACCATTTGATTGTAAAATTGTCTTCCAGCCTTTTACTCTAAGGTAGTGTTTGTCTTTGACCCTGAGGTGTGTTTCCTGTAAGCAGCAAAATGTAGGGTCCTGTTTACGTATCCATTCAGTTAGTCTGTGTCTTTTTATTGGGGCATTGAGTCCATTGATGTTAAGAGATATTAAGGAATAGTGATTGTTACTTCCTATCATTTTTGACGTTATTTTTTAAATTTGATTGCTTAACTTCTTTTGGGTTTGATGAAAGGTTACTATCTTGCTTTTTCCAGGGTGAAGTTTCCCTCCTTGTATTGGTGTTGTCCTCCTATTATCCTTTTTAGGGCTGGGTTTGTGGATAGATATTGGGTGAACTTGGTTTTGTCGTGAAATATCTTAGTTTCTCCATCTATGGTGATTGAGAGTTTTGCTGGATATAGTAGTTTTGGTTGGCATTTGTGTTCTCTTAGAGTCTGCATGAGATCTGCCCAGGACCTTCTAGCCTTCATAGTCTCAGGTGAAAAGTCTGCTGTGATTCTGATAGGTCTTCCTTTATATGTTACTTGGCCTTTTTCTCTTACTGCCTTTAATATTCTTTCTTTGTTTAGAACATTTGGTGTTTTGATTATTATGTGACGGGAAGTATTTCTGTTCTGGTCCAGTCTGTTTGGAGTTCTGTAGGCTTCTTGTATATTCATGGGCATCTCTCTCTTTAGGTTAGGGAAGTTTTCTTCCATAATTTTATTGAAGATATTTGCTGGCCCTTTAAGTTGTAAATCTTCACTCTCATCTATGCCTATAATCCTTAGGTTTGGTCTTCTCATTGTGTCCTGGATTTCCTGGATATTTTGGGTTACAAGCTTTTTGCATTTTGCATTTTCTTTAACTGTTGAGTCCATGGTTTCTATGGAATCTTCAGCATCTGAGATTCTTTCTTCTATTTCTTGTATTCTGTTGTTGATATTTGCATCTCTGTCCCCTGATTTCTTCCCAAGGCTTTCTATCTCCAAAGTTGTCTCCTTTTGAGTTTTCTTAGTTGTTTCTACTTCTGTTTTTAGATCCTGGATGGTTTTGCTTAGCTCCTTCACTTGCTTGTTTGTGCTTTCCTGTAATTCTTTAAGAGATTTTTGTGTTTTTTCTTTCATGACCTCAGCCTGTTGACCAAAGTTCTCCTGTATTTCTTTAAGAGATTTTTGTGTTTCGTCTTTCATGACCTCAGCCTGTTGACGAAAGTTCTCCTGTATTTCTTTAAGTGTTTTTTGCATTTCCTCCTTGTTGGCTTTTGTATTCTCCTGGATTTCTTTCAATGATTTTTGTGTTTCCCTTGCAAGGGCTTCTAACTTTTGATCCATTTTCTCCTGAATGTCCTTCATGTGTTCCTGTACCAGCATCATGACCAGTGATTTTAAATCCAAATCTTGTTTTACAGGTGTGATGGGGTATCCAGGACTTGCTGGTAGAGGAGAATTTGGTTCAGATGTTGCCATATTGCCTTGATTTCTGTTAGTGACGTTCCTGCGTTTGCCTTTTGCCATCTAGCTCTCACTGGTGTTACTTGGTCTTGTCAGTGCTGGACTCACCAGTGCAAGCTGCCCCTTCCCAGTTGGCCTCTGGTGCACAGCTTACACTCTGCACTGCCTGTAGACAGGGTGCTGTTGTCCAGGCTGTTCAGATCCCGAAGCAGGCACCTGAAGGCTCCCGCTGGGGCCCGCAGGATTTATTGGAGCACACCGACTTCTCCCAGCTGGCCGCCCGGAAGCCCCCACTAGCCTCTTGAGGGACCTGGAGATGTGGCGGCCACCCAGGCTGATCTGAAGCGGAGAGAGTTGAGCTGGGGGCTTCTGCCTGAGGCCTTGCCCCAGATTGTGTCTGTGGACCAGGTGGAACCCGTGTGCACCCCCAGGGAGCTCCGAAGGTGAATGTTGCTGTGACCTCCCCTGTGCTCCGCTCACTCCGCTGGGCAGCCGATTTCCCCAACCGGGCTGGCGCACACTAGGTTAGCCTTGTCGCCCGGGCCCTGAGTCCAGGCAAACGCCTGGGAGGCCAAGGTCCGAGCAAAGTTCCCCTGGGGCTATGTCTGTTATTTGGGTCCGCCAGGTGACCCGGATGGCGGGCGTGCGCGTCCGCGCTCCCCGAAAGCACCGGGAGAGTCTGTTGTGCTAATAACCTCCTGGGCGGGTTGACACACAGATGGCCCACCAAGCCGCCCAGTTCTTGGGGTCAGTCCTGTGCCTTTTGGGGCCTAGACCCCCGTTTTGTTAGCCTCAGGCTACGCTTGTTAGCAGTCTCTGCCCTCCCGAGCACTCTGGCTCCTGTAGGCAAAATGGCGGCGCGTGCGCCGGCCGGGGCAAAAAAAACTCCTGGCTGGGTTGGCGCCCCGATGGCCACTCAAACAGCCCAGGGCCTGGGTGCAGGCCAACGCCCGTCTGGCTCAGACCCCTGCGGTGTTGGGCCTAGGATTATGTTTGTGTACCTCAGTCTGACCGATCTCTGGAGCCCGGGGTCAAGATGGAGGTGAGTCTCTCCTGACTGGCGGGAGGCCGAGTTCTGAAGTGGCTTCTGTGCAGCGAAAGGCTCCACAGAACCGCAGTTGCTTGCCGCCCGGCTGGTCAGCGAAGGTCAGTGGTCGTGGGCGCAGGGCCTAACTGGACCCTGTGTCGCCTTGGTTCCACCGCTGATGGCCCTTCAGCTGGAGCAGCCACTGCTACCGCCGCCGCCGCCGCCGCCGCCGCCGCCCAGTCCCTGTATTTCTAAATGATTGTGTGTGCTCACAGGACTGTTGGGGTATGTACCGTGTTAGCTGCTTACTGGGGGGCAGTGGGAAGAACATGGTGCTCCTGTAGAAGCCATAAAATGAATTTTGCTATGGGATTGGGAATTAAAGATGTTTATATATTACATACGTGGTAATTCTTGAAAACTCATAAAGAGAAAATGTTCATTTTACTTTGACTGATTTTTCCTCTCAAAGATGTGGATATAATGAGAACTATTTTGTAGTCAAAATTACCAAATTTATTCGCATTGTGTTTCTTCATCCATTTCCTAGTCTGCTTTATAATGCTGACTCCATCTCTACCTTGGACATGTGTCCTCATCTTTTGGCTTCCTGTTGCCATGAGTTAGAGTGGCAGGGTGACAGGCACGCTTTTTAAGGAACTGTGAAGAATGAGTTGACCTCTCCACTCCTTTATTTCTAAACTTTGTAAGTTTATACAACTTGGTAAGCTATTTCTGTCTTGTAAACTGTCCCTCTTTGTGATAATGCTTCTGAAATTTATCTTGATGGAAGTGTCAGCTTTTGTTACTGCCTTTAAAAAGGTGCTCCAAGTTAAACCAGCAGCTCTTGCCTGGAGAAATCTTTCCTGTTAGAATAGTAACAAAACAAAGTAGGAGAAAATATGAAGGTCTCAGAAAGTATTGATCTCAGGCTTCCTGTAGTGGTCTGGGGCTCGTTAGCTACAGTGAAGCACAAGTTCTCTGTGTCAGCTTATTGTGAAGCACATACTGCATTGTGCAGGTCTGTTTACACCTCACAGTGTAAACATCACCTGCAGTGACCGGCAAACATTGTATCTTTGCAGAAAAATCAAGATTCACAGATTTTGATGTACAAAAGTCTATCTTTACATATAGTAACCAGAGGAATGGGCCAGCCTTTTGTTTATACTGCGTAACTATGTAGTAATTACTGCTTAACCTTACCCAGGCATCTTTACTTATGTGTCTGAATGGGCACCATGTTACAAATCTTTCTCATAATCCACACGATTTGCTCTTTTTTCAGAGAGTGATATAGCTTTTGCAGATACAGTTTTTTAGCTTCTTCAGTCCCTTTCTGCTTTTGCTGTAGAACTGTCTTGCCTGTCAACTAGCATGTTTATTGACAGCCTACTATTGCCTGGGTTTAGCTAGAAACTAGATAAATGAAACAGTCCTGAGGATTTATAATACCATAGACAGTCAGAAATACTCATAAAAAGGCGAGCAGAATCTAAGCATGTCACGCGTTACTAGGATTTATGAGGGGTCTAAAGTGGTCTGGAGTGCAAGTTTATGAGGAATTGATGCTTAAATTGAGACTGAGAAAGAGTGGTTGTTTGTATTCAGAGAGAGGAGGATGCTTTTTTTTTTTAATTGACATGAGGTCTCTCTGTGCAACCTTGGCTGTCCTTGGAACTCTCTCTGTAGACCAGTCTGACCTTGAATTCACAGATCTCTGCCTGCCTCTGCCTCCCTAGTGCTGGGTTTAAAATATCTATCGCCACCAATCAGCTAAGAGGATACCTCTTTGGATGTAGTAAACAGCATTATAAAAGACACATTTTTTTATTATAATTTTTTATTTTCTATATTCTTTGTTTACATTCCAAATAATTTTCCTGGTTCCCCCCTCCCCATAAATTCCCTAAGCCCTCTTCCCTCTGCCCATTCTCCTATCAACCCCCTCCTACTTCTCTGTCCTGGTGCTCCCCTACAATGCTGGAAGAAGCCTTTTCAGGATCAGGGACCTCTCCTTCCTTCATCTTAGGAGTCATTTGATATGTGAATTGTGTCTTGAGTATTTAGAGTTTCTGAGCTAATATCCACTTATCAGTGACTGTATTCCATGTGTTCTTTTGTGATTGGGTTACCTCACTTAGGATGATATTTTCCAGATCCAACCATTTGCCTAAGAATTTCATGAATTCATTGTTATTAATTGCTGAGTAATATTCCATTGTGTAAATATACCACATTTTCTGTATCCATTCCTCCATTGAGGGACATCTGGGTTCTTTCCAGCTTCTGGCTATTATAAATAGGACTGCTGTGAACATAGTGGAGCATGAGTCCTTATTGCATGCTGGGGAATCCTCTGGGTATATGCCCAGGAGTGACATTGCAGGGTCCTCCGGAAGTGTTATGCCCAGTTTTCTGAGGAACAGCCAGACTGATTTCCAGAGAGGTTGTACCAACTTGCATTCCCACCAGCAGTGGAGGAGTGTTCCTCTTTCTCCACATCCTTGCCAACACCTGCTGTCTCCTGAGTTTTTAATCTTAGCCATTCTGACTGATGTGAGGTGAAATCTCAGGGTTGTTTTGATTTGCATTTCCCTAATGACTAATGATGTTGAACATTTTTTAAGGTGCTTCTCAGCCATTCGAAGTTCTTCATGTGAAAATTCTTTGTTTAGCTCTGTACCCCATTTTTTAATAGGGTTATTTGACTCTCTGGAGTCTAACTTCTTGAATTCTTTGTATATATTGGATATTAGCCCTCTATCGGATGTAGGGTTGGTGAAGATCCTTTCCCAATTTGTTGGTTGCTGTTTTATCTGCTTGACAGTGTTCTTTGCCTTACAGAAACTTTGTAATTTTATGAGGTCCCATTTGTCAGTTCTTGATCTTAGAGCATAAGTTATTGGTGTTCTGTTCAGGAACTTTCCCCCTGTGCTCATGTCCTCTAGGGTCTTCCCCAGTTTCTTTTCTATTAGTTTCAGTGTGTCTGGTTTTATGTGGAGGTCCTTGATTCACTTGGAGTTGAGCTTAGTACAAGGAGATAAGAATGGATTAATTCCCATTCTTCTGCATGCTGACCTCCAGTTGAACCAGCACCATTTGTTGAAAGGACTATCTTTTTTCCACTGGATGGTTTTAGCTCCTTTGTCAAAGACAAAGTGACCATAGGTGTGTGGGTTCATTTCTGGTCTTCAATCCTATTCTATTGATCTACCTGCCTGTCACTATACCAATACATGCAGTTTTTAACACTATTGCTATGTAGTACTGCTTGAGGTCCTGGATACTGATTCCCCCGGAAGTTCTTTTACTGTTGAGAATAGTTTTAGCTATCCTGGGTTTTTTGTTATTCCAGATGAATTTGAGAATTGTTCTTTCTAAGACTATGAAGAACTGAGTTGGGATTTGATGGGGATTGCATTGAATCTGTAGATTGCTTTTGGCAAGATGGCCATTTTTACTATATTAATCCTACCAGTCCATGAGCATGGCAGATTTTTCCATTTTCTGAGGTCTTCTTTGATTTCCTTCTTCAGAGACCTGAAGTTCTTGTCATACAGATCTTTCACTTGTTTGGCTAGAGTCACCCCAAGATATTTTATATTGTTTGTGGCTATTGTGTAGGGTGTCATTTCCCTAATTTCTTTCTCAGCCTGCTTATCCTTTGCATATAGGAAGGCTACTGATTTGCTTGAGTTGATTTTATAACCAGCCACTTTGCTGAAGTTGTTTATCAGCTGTAGGAGTTATCTGGTGGAGGTTTTTGGGTCCTTAAGTATACTATCATATCATTTGCAAATAGTGATAGTTTGACTTGTTCCTTTCCAATTTGTATCCCTTTGACCTCCTTATGTTGTCTAATTGTTCTAGCTAGAACTTCAAATACTATATTAAAAAGATATGGAGAGAGGGGGCAGCCTTGTCTAGTCCCTGATTTTAGTGGGATTGCTTCAAGTTTCTCTCCATTTAGTTTGATGTTGGCTACAGGTTTGTTGTGTGATTTTATTATGTTTAGGTATGGGCCTTGAATGAATTCCTGTTCTTTTCAAGACTTTTAGCATGAAAGGATGCTGAATTTTGTCAAATGTTTTTTCAGCATCTAATGAAATGACCATGTGGTTTTTTTCTTTGAGTTTGTTTATGTAGTGCATTACATTGATGGATTTCCATATATTGAACTATCCCCGAATCCCTGGTGTGAAGCCTACTTGGTCATGGTGAATAATCATTTTGATGTGTTCTTGGATTTGATTGGCACGAATGTTATTGAGTATTTTTGCATTGATATTCATAAGGGATATTGGCCTGTAGTTCTCCTTCTTTGTTGGATCTTTGTGAGTGCAACAGTACTCGGATGTGTATTCCCAGCACTTCAGATGCTAAAGCAGGAGGTTTGCTGCATGTTTGAAGCCACCCTATGCAATATAGTGAGTTCCAGACCATCCTGGGCTTGAGTGAGATCCTGTTTCAAACTGCGACAAAAAATTCCCCAATAAAACAGCAATAAAACTTAGACAGGCATAATTGAGAAATACAGAAATCTGACTTATTAAATAAGAGAGAACAAAAGGGAGAAGAGTGAGGTAGGGCCTTGGCAGACATGTTCCATGTCTGCATTCCAACAGCTCAACTCTAGCACTTTTTGTTTGTTTGTTTGCTTGTTCTTTGTTTTGTTTTTTTTCGAGACAGGGTTTCTCTGTGTAGCCCTGGCTGTCCTGGAACTCACTCTCTAGACCAGGTTGGCCTCAAACTCAGAAATCCCGCCTGCCTCTGCCTCCCAAGTGCTGGGATTAAAGGCGTGCGCCACCACTGTCTGCCTCTAGCACTTTTTTAAGAAGGGGAAATGAATCGATCACATTGAAATGAAAAATGCCACAGCATCTTTTTGTATATAATAGATTTAGTGGCCAGAGGGTAATCGTTTGTATGTTAGGTCTGTGTTTTTGTTGTCTTTGTTGGTTGTTCTGTTTTTCTTTTTTGAGACAGGATTTTTCTTCATGACCCAGCCTGGCTTGGAACCAGTTGTGAAGCTTAGCCTGTCTTAAACCTCATAGCTGTCCTCCTGCCTCAGCCCTCCCAAGTAACCAGTTGCTGCTGCTGCTTTTTAAAATGATACTTTGTAAGGAGTTTTTTGAACTAGTGCCTCCTGCATGCTAGTTATGCACTGTACCCCTGAGCCATGGCTCCACCTGGTTCTTTTCTGCCTGTGGAGTTTCACAGATCTATCTGTAGAGTGCTGATGTGTGAGGTAGGAATTACTAAGCCAGTCTATTACCTGGGCTTCCTAATAGAAAAGTTGGTACAACAGAAGCGGCTCACCACTGGTCACAGGAAGCAATTGAGATCATTCCAATTCCTTTACATAATTTGTTTTAAATTCTGGACATTAAAGTCACCAATCCATGTCTTTTTCTCCATACTGTGAATTGGGTAGTAGATAACAATATATATATAACATATTGTCTGAGGATGTGTGAGATAGAATGATGAAGAAAATTGTTTGGCATAGCAACTTTTTAAATGCATCAGTGAGGTCCCTGAGATCCTAAAGTCAAAACTGTTTTCATAATGACATTAAGCCTTAATCTGGCATTTTCTCCACTGTGTGGCCATTTGTAGTGATGCCAGTGATACAGTGAAAAACTCTCCTGGCACCTTGGACTATATTCAGGTGGTGGAAACAACGGACGGGTACTGGGACTCACTGTGTTTTGTACTGCTGTACACTTATAACTAAAATGGAAAGGGAGAAATAAAAACACACCAGTTTAACTTACTCAACTTGATGAAACAGTGAAAGTTAGCTTTATTAAATGCCAATCCCACGTGCATTGCTTTATTATTCTCTTTGAGATGGGGAGCAAAGCCAAGACTCGATGCAGCCAAAGGGAGGATGATTGGCAGCAGGAGAATTATTCACGTGGTTCTTTTCTCTAGTGAGATTATTCACTCGTATGTATGTATGTATGTATGTATGTATGTATGTATGTATATATGTATGTGTATGTATGTATATCTTTAAAGAATTGCTCAGGTTTATGTCAGATTTCTCTTAAAAAATTGGAGTCAGATGCCATTTTAAGGAAAACATTTTGGAGCTCTGTGCCCACTTATATTTTAAGCTGAATTTAAAAATTTCAGATTTTGTATCCGTGTTTGAACTTGCTAGCTTTCCAGAACTAAGATGAACATTTTAGCCTGCAGTATTCTTTACATCAGCAATGCAGAAAGCTCAGAGTTAGGTACAGCTGATGTCCCATTCAAGGTGCAGAGTTTCACACTACCCTCACCCCAGGAACTGCCACTTTGAAAGAATCCACAGCAGTCTCACGTGGCCACAGAAGTACTTCTACTGCATCTCTGTGTGAGTGACGTCATTCATGAGATGTTACAAAACAGTCTGGTGCAGTAGACTGAAGGAAGTCAATGAATCTAGCTGTCCTACACTAAGTCTATTAATAAAAATACAGAAAAAGTTGCCATTTATCTCCATACAAAGGGACTTACAAAGGGACTTATACAGTTCTATCTTTTGTAAGATACTTTGTTTACAATCTTTTTATATAAAAATGTATCATTGAACATTTATCAAGTTTTTTAGTATTCTTAATACATAGTTTAATTTTTAATCATTTGTTGTGATTAATATTAGTTACAAGGTATAAGATGCTATTAAAAGTTCTCTATTACTTTGATTTTAAGATATGCAATGTAACTTTTCAGTCATTCATATTTGGCTTCTCTGATTAACCCACTATACTAAGGCTAATGTGTATCTACATGAACAGGGGCAGAGGAACTGCTGTGTGTCTTCAGTGGATTTGTAAGAAATATAATCAAGCCTCAGTATCTGTAGGGAATACTTCTAGTATCCTTCTACCCAGCCTTCCATAGATATCAAAATCCCATTGCTCAATTCCTTCATATAAATTGGTGTAATATTTTAATGTAACATAGGTTCATCCTTCTATGTATTTGAAATCATCCCTAGATTACTTATGATTGCTAAAACAATGCAAATGCCGGATAAATAGTTGTTGTGCTGTGTTGTGTAGGACTGGGGATTAAATAGCCTTTTCTGAATCTTTCTCTCTGTGGTTTCTATCTTCAGTTAAACACAACCACCATCTATGTTACTTCTCTGGTTGTGAGCACACCATGCATTAGCACTAGGCTTTGAGCTGAGTGCAATGTGGAGAATACTCTGTGGTCTAGGGATGCTTCCCAGTCTCCTGATCTGAGCCATGCTGGACCACAGTTTATAGTGACAGGACTGGGATGGCTGATATTGGATTGTTTCTTCCTCGGACCCTGCAGTTCTTGAGAGAACTAGGGTAAAAGCAGTGTTTACCCTTTGAAGCTTTTCAGCCGGGGAGTTCGCCAGACTGACCTGGGAAAGAGTAAGCTCTTCCCAGGTAGAATGGTGCTGTGGGGCTCAGCAAGTCACAGGGTCTGTTCTGGACCCTTTCCCATTTCAAAATAATCCCAACCCTTGCTTTTGTAAGAACCATGTTAACCAGCAGAGTAAACTTGAAAAAGGCAGAGGGAAGAGACTGGCCTTTTCCTATTATAATCTCTGCCGTGGCCAGGAACTTTAGGTATTCTGTTTATTTAATTGGCTCAATGAAGGCAGTAATTTACAGCATCACTACCTATCTCAGGGTAGAAGTAGGAGCTGGAACTCATGTCTGGCTCATTACCACATTTTCTTTCCTAGAGCCAAGTCCCTTTAGCCCATAACTATCAGCATCTGCCTGAGGATATCTTCCTTTAGACTCCGTGTCTGTGCAGTAAAGCAGATCCTTGCTCAGACTGAAACTTGTTTTATTTTATTTTGAGTGTGTGTGTGTGCGTGCGTGTGTGCGTGCGTGCGTGCGTGCTCATGTGCACACATTCACATGCATGCACACACACATATACACACACATATACATACATTTATATACCTGGTTTTGATAGATTGTATTTTCTGCTCTGTAAATGTCCCTTTCTGGTTTTGAGTATAAGATATGATCACAAGTTCAATATTGTGTCTTCTCCAAGGCTTCAAAACATTTTCTGTTTCTTCAGTTATAAAGTAGAATAGTATAGAACTTGTGGTGGGCTTTGGAGCCAGGTTGTCTATGTTTGAATCTAGGCTCTGCTGTTTACTAGCTGTGTGGCCTTTGGCAAGTGTTCTGATGTCTCTGTGACACCATGTTGACACTTGGGTAATGTGGTGTTGTAAGCATAATTGTATGTAGACTGTTGACACCACACAGCAGCACCCCATTAACTTTGGCTGCTAGTGTTGCTGTTTTGAGTGTTGGTATCACTGAAAGGCTTTCATTTCTCCTAGAGGGGCCTTTCACATAGGGCCTTAGTATCAGAGGCTCATAAAGAAGCAGGTGTTTCATTCCACTAGTTAATTTATTGCAAACTTCATTGTCTACAGGAATTCTAACTTTGCATTAATTTAATGGAAGGCCATCAGCCTCTTTTACAAAGCATACCCAGACGTTTCCTACTTCACTAAGTGATTTATCCTGTTGTATCAGAGATATGGGAACCTGTGAGCCTGACTGTCCCATCCTGGCCTTTGAGTAAGTGTCTTGCTTACAGCTGAATTTCTTAGTGGCCACTGGCTGGCATTGCTGACTCATCAAACAGAGCACTGTTTTCTTGTTCACTGTTGCCAAGAGTTATGCATTATACACATGGCTATATCTCGGCGCTAAGCTTCACAAGTGGTCTGCGGGGGTGTGCTTTGGATGACCAAGAGTCTTCACAATGGGCCCAAGAGTTAAATTAGAAGTTGAGTGACAGATGAGATGCTTCCAAAAAGTAGATGAAGGAAAAGAATTTTAGATACCCATGAAATTTTATACCAAGCTGTGAAGCCCACAAACTTTAGAATTCTTGGGTATTCCACGTTTCTAGGCTAATATACACTCCACTGTGTAAATATACCACATTTTTTGTATCCATTCCTCTGTTGAGGGACACGTGGGTTCTTTCCAGCTTCTGGCTATTACAAACAGGGCTGCTATGAACATAGTGGAGCATGTGTCCTTATTGCATGCTGGGGAATCCTCTGGGTATATGCCCAGGAGTGGTATAGCAGGGTCCTCTGGAAGTATCATGCCCAGCTTTCTGAGGAACCGCCAGACTGATTTCCAAAGTGATTGTACCATCTTGCAATCCCACCAGCAGTGGAGGAGTGTTCCTCTTTTTCCACATCCTCGCCAACACCTGCTGTCTCCTGAGTTTTTGACCTTAGCCATTCAGACTGGTGTGAGGTGAAGTCTCAGGGTTGTTTTGATTTGTATTTCCCTAATGACTAATGATGTTGAACATTACTTAAGATGCTTCTTAGCCATCCGAAGTTCTTCTTGTGAAAATTCTTTGTTTAGCTCTGTACCCCACTTTTTAATAGGGTTATTTGGTTCTCTGGGGTCTCTTGAGTTCTTTGTATATATTAGATATTAGCCCTTTGTCAGATTTAGGGTTGGTAAAATCCCAATCTGTTGGTTGCCATTTTGTCCTTTTGACAGTGTCCCTTGCCTTACAGAAACTTTGTAATTTTATGAGGTTCCATTCGTCAATTCTTGATATTAGAGCATAAGCTATTGGTGTTCTGTTGAGGAACTTTTCCCCTGTGCCCATGTTCTCAATGATCTTCCCCAGTTTCTTTTCTACAGTTAGAAACAGTTAGTTTCAGGGTGTCTGGCTTTATGTGGAGGTCCTTGATCCACTTGGAGTTGAGCTTAGTACAAGGAGATAAGAATGAATCAATTCACATTCTTCTGCATGCTGACCTCCAGTTGAACCAGCACCATTTGTTGAAAAGGCTATCTTTTTTTTTTTTTTATTCACTGGGTGCTTTCAGCACCTTTGTCGAAGATCAAGTGACCATAGGTGTGTGGGTTCATTTCTGGTTCTTCAATTCTATTCCATTGATCCACTTGCCTGACATTGTACCAATACCATACAATTTTTATCACTATTGCTCTGTAGTAATGTTTGAGGTCTGGAATACTGATTCCTCCAGAAGTTCTTTTACTGTTGAGAGTAGTTTTAGCTATCCTGGGTTTTTTGTTATTCCAGATGAATTTGAGAATTGCTCTTTCTAACTCTATGAAGAACTGAGTTTGGATTTTGATGGGGATTGCATTGAATCTGTAGATTGCTTTTGGTAAGATGGCCATTTTAACTATATTAATCCTGCCAATCCACGAGCATGGCAAATTTTTCCATTTTCTGAGGTTGTCTTCGATTTCCTTCTTCAGAGACCTGAAGTTCTTGTTGTGCTTTACCTCTTCTTATATGACCCTATCTTCAATTAGCATGTACAAACTAATTGCTTCTGAAATTGCAGACAGTGAAAGCATTGAAAATTCACAGGCCAAGTCTATATCACAGAATGTATTAATACTGTTGGCTCTTTTTTGTTCATAGAATCCTCAAGCACTTGGTTATTAGTATTACATATCTATAAGCATCAAGCACTTGGTTATTAGTATTACATAGCTATAAGCATCGAGCAAGTTTTCTTATCCCCATTTGCAACAGTGTCCTAATTATATGAAAATCAAAGCCCTCAAGTGTTGACAAATTTCTCAAGCTTTATGTTAGTAATATACTTATCTGGTTTTCTTTGCATTTTATTGTCACTAAAAATTTAAATATATACAGCCATGTAAGAAACAAAACCATATTATATCTTATATATGTATAGTATGTACATACAACACACACACACACACACACACACATTCTGCCTTCATTTAAACATGACTCTTCTATACTCATCTTCTTCTTCTTCTTCTTCTTCTTCTTCTTCTTCTTCTTCTTCTTCTTCTTCTTCTTCTTCTTCTTTTTAGAATTATTTGTTTATTTTAGGTATGTTAGTACACTGTAGCTGTCTTCAGACACACCAGAAGAGGGCATAGGATCCCATTACAGACAGTTGTGAGCCACCATGTAGTTGCTGGGAATTAAACTCAGGACCTCTGGAAGAACAGTCAGTGCTCTTAACTGCTGAGCCATCTCTCCACCCCTCCCTCTATACTGTTAGGTACATATGCTAATGCTGTTTAAATTACTGTTTTAATGTCACTTTCAGTAGAATATTATTTCATTAAATGATCTTTTAATTTATTTTATAATTTTAATCAGGATTAGGAATACTGTTTTTAACTAGACAAGATGTCTTGGGACTGTGGGAATTTATAGTTGCAGTGTATTGACAGTTAATCTTATAGAACAGAGTAAATGGAGCCCTTATCAAGGTAATGGAACTTTAGTCAAAGTGATTTCTTTCTATGTGGAATCCAAGTGTCACTCAATTGCTGACACAGTGCGGCCCTGCCATAGGAGGGTCTTCAAATGTTCAGTTGTCTAGAATATAGATATTAAACACAGGGTCCTTGTGAAATGGATCAAAAGACTGGGGTGAGCCATTGCTGATGGTAGGAACCAATTGCCGATTCTACATTTGACATTTTTATTTCCTGTTTGACTTAGAATAATAATTAGAAGGAAAATCATTGAGATTCTTATTTTAAATAAAATGTAAGTAACTTGGGGTTGAGGGGAAATCGGCTGAATTGAAGATCATGTTTCTGGCAGTGGTAGTTACGGAGGGTATGATAGGAGTGAAATGTGTGGTCTGTCAGCATGAGGAACCGTAAGCTGTTGTTGCACAACTGCACATGACATTTATGAAGTTCACTTTAAAGAAGCTTTAACAACATCACTGATGCTGATGGCCACCCAAGCAGCTACTGCAATTAATGTGATGGGCTCCGAAGAGCACTGGCGAGTCACACACCCTGAATAAATCAAATGAGAGTTTACCGAATATGGGCTCTTTATTTTATTTTCTCAGTGAGTGCATGGAGACAGGCTTCAGAAAGCAGGGTTGTGCTAGCTAGTGCCACTGAGCGTGTCACACGCCAGGTGCACACTCATGTGTCCTTTTCATTATTGTCATTTCATTCTCTCACAAAAGATGGTGAGAATTCCTAGTGCTTCTTTTCTCCCTCTTCCTTTCCAGACAAAATTGAAGTTTTAAACTCCATTTTGGGACACCTGATAGGGAAGGGTGGAAGGTGGGTCAGACTCAGTGAAAGGAGGAGGATTTCAGTGTTGTCAGTGGTGACAGGTAACTGTAGTTTTAAGTGCTTGCCTTCTTGTAATGAAATACTCTCTGCTGGTTCATGGCAATTCTGAAAGTTTTATTAAGTATCTCACTAAGTATATTATGAAACACATAGAATATGAACATATCATGACACTAATATTCCTTTATTAAATAATCTACATTTGCTAAGAACTAATGACTGATGTATTTTACATTAGATGTCATGACTGTCCTGAATGTCTCAGTTCCAATAGTAATAACATCTACAGGAAATTTTGGTTCTGGATGCAGAGAAAGCCCCTGTGAATGCAATTTCCAAGAGAAGTATCATTTGTTTTGATTACATACTGTGATATCTATCTATGTTTTTCTGAAATAGTTTGCTCAGTATTTTTAAATTCCTGAGTTGTATGTGTAGTTGGTTCTAAATTTTATTTATTTTTTGAGTTTGTGATTGTGTGTGTATATGTATGTATGTGTATGTATGTTAGCATATGTATTTGTCACAGTACGTATGTGGTGGTCAGAGGATCATGTGGGTGTCAGGGATCAACTCAGACTGTCAGGCATGGAGGGCAGATGTGCTCCCTGCTGAGTTATCTCACCCCCATCCCGAATGTGTTTGAATGCATCGTGTTTCACTTTGTTAAAATGTTTTATTGTTGAAGGTTTATTCCTCTTCTCTGCATTATTATACTATTAGTAAAAGTGGTGCTGTATTTAAGGTTACTCAAATACATCTTGTGTGTTTGGAATCATACGGTCCTTACAGTGCAAAATGCAGTGCTATGTTGTGCTGCATTGTGTAGGGATAAAGACAGTGTCAAGAGCCGCACAGCACACTTTCTGAACACCTTCTCCCTGGCATCTCCAGCTAAACACAGCCTTCAGCTGTTTTTTCTGTGCGCTTGGCACTAGGCTTCGGGCTGAACGCAGTGAGAGCACAGCATCTCCTGCCCCTGACTCTGACGTGTCCTAGTTCCAGTGACCCTGAGCACTGCTTTACATCCTACAGCAGCAGGACGGCTCACATTGACTCTTACTTTCTAGAACCCTGGTGTTCCTGATGGGTGCTTTATCTTCCACTTGCACATATTTATAGAGATAAACTTTAAGTCTTCTATCGGGAAAACCAGGTTGTTCCTCACAGCTCTTACTCTTGAGGTAGTATGTCTAGCTTTGCTGTATCTGGTAAGAATATTAGCAAGAATACTAAAAGCTCATCTTCTGTTGATGTTTTCATAACATATTTATTTTCCAGATTCTTCACCTTAAGAGAGATGAGTTGAGCTGTTCTGTGGGGTGGGTTTGTAGTTCCTCTGTCTTCCCACTGCCTTCCTCTTCCCTCCTTCCTCATCTGGTTTCTGTTTCTTTCTTCACCCCCTTCTCATTTAACCCCAAATATGGATCCAGAGTCAACTTCTAATAAGTTGAATGGAAACATTAATTTGAATGTTATTTACCAAAAATGTTAATTAATATAAATACAATTCTTTGGAAAGCCTTGAAAAATTATAAATCATCCTTTGGTAACTTTTAGTAACCTTAAGTTTATTTTTTTTCTTTTTGCATTTAAAAATGTCATCTGCTTTAGTTTCTATTTCTGCTTTGACTAGTGAAGTCCATTTCATTGCATTTATTGCTTATATTTGTAATCTTTAGAAAATATTTTAATAACTTTTAAAAAATCTTTGATAGTAGATTCTGATATTTTGATTAGCCAATTTAGAACTAGTGCTAAATAATAATGGGAATTTAAAGTCATGATAGGCTAAAATTAACTGAGTGTTCTGATTAGTGTGAATCACGACTTGGTATATAATTTACTTTAATTACACTACATTTACTTTAATGGTCAGAGGGCATGCTCTGGATTCACTGATTCTGCACTACCATTAAGTAAGTCGCCATTTTCCTCTTATCTAAAGCCCTCTCAATGTTCTCTTTGGAAGATGTTTTTCTCAAAATGGAGCATTTCTGTTGAGAGCTAGAACACCTGACGTGGAGGAAAAGGGAAAGCTCCCCTCTACCCTCCAGCTACGTGCTGGAGCAGTTCAAGTGGGCAAAAGGCTCTTCAGTGGCTGGGATGAAGTTTCTTAGGCAGCTGAACAGACAATGGAATGTGAAGACTTCCCGTGAGAGGGAAATACTGGATAACTGTGTGGCAGACGGCTGTCCAGGCATGGTTTTCTGGCCACTAAAATTTCAGTAAGAAGATGGAAGACATGGGGTTGGGGATTTAGCTCAGTGGAAGAGCGCTTGCTAAGCAAGTGCAAGGCCCTGGGTTCCATCCTCACCTCTGAAAAAAATTAAAAAAAAAAAAAAGAATGTGCCATGTTCTTGCTGGGCAGTGGTGGCATGCATCTTTAATCCCAGCACTTGAGAGGCAGAGGCAGGAGTATTTGAGGTCAGCCTGGTCTACAGAGTGAGTTCCAGGACAGCCAGGGCTACATAGAGAAACCCTGTCTCGAAAAACCAAAAAAAGAAAAGAAAAAAAAAAAGAAAAGAAAAGAAGAAAAGAAAAAAAAAGATCGAAGACAATTATATTCTTCTGGGAAGATTTGTCTCTATTTTAGGTGGGGAAAATCAAGGGAAGGTCAGAGGGCTCTCAGTCTTGAAGTAGGTTCTAAATCCCCTTCAACTTGTCAAAGCATCAGTTTTGGGGACTAGTTTTATGAGCTCCAGGACTCTTGAGCTCCTGTGAACATGGACCATTTTCAGGATACAGGCATCCCTTATGGGACTTGCAGTTGAAAGTCAGTGGGATAGTCTGCTGGGTAAGCCACAAAAGAACCAGCATTTTGACCATTTCAGATTGAGAGCCTCTCATTTTTAAATTTCTGCTTCAATACATTTTAAAATTTATTTTTTATGATTTTATAAGTGTTTCATGTGTCTGTGCCCCATGTGTGTGTAGTGCCTGCAGAGGCTGGCAGAGGGCACCGGATCCTCGCTTACTGGAGGCACTGGAGGTACTGGAGGTTGTGAGTCACCATGATCCAACCTGGGTTCTCTGGAAGAGCAGCAACAGCCAGTGCTCCTAACCACTGAGCCATCTCCTCAGCTCCTGTTTCTGATTGTTAAAAGTTTATGTTTCTTGCTCATTGAACAAATTGTATATAATTATTATTGGTTCCTACAAGAATTTATTCAAATTTTTTGGCTATGTACTCAAATTACAACTGATGTGCTTCAGTTGTTCATTTTTAAAGCCAAACCAAAGCAAAGCAAGATTCCTCAAGAAAACAGAGGCCAGGGAGATAGTTTAGTTGGTAAGATGTTTGTTGTATAGGCACAAGGACCTGAGTTCAGTCCTTAGCACTTGTAAAAAGCAGCATGCACTTGTAATCCCAGAACCTGGGTGGTAGAGACAGGCTGATTCTGGGGCTTGCTGTCCAGCCAGACTAGCCTCATTGGTGAGTTCCAGGTCAGTTTGACAGACTCTTGAGAATAACATCTGAGGTTGACCTTTGGCCCCCATAACATACAAGCACACATTTATCACATACCTCCTCATACATCCCAAGGCGGACGGGGAGGGAGAGTTGCAGGGTCTACACAATCAAATTTTTTCAAAGCTTTGAGACAATTATTTCTTCACTGGGCCTTCCACAGATAATCCACCAGTCAATTTATTCATTACAGGAAGAAGACTTTTGTAGCCTAAGACAAAAAGCGATCGTTAGCCGGGCAATAGTCAGCCGGGCGGTGGTGGCGCACGCCTGTAATCCCAGCACTCTGGGAGGCAGAGGCAGGTGGATTTCTGAGTTCGAGGCCAGCCTGGTCTACAGAGTGAGTTCCAGGACAGCCAGGGCTATACAGAGAAATCCTGTCTGGAAAAAAACAAATCAAAAAAAAAAAAAAAAAAGTGAAATTCTCCGTCCTCAGATGTTGACTTTGGCTAAGGCCTCCATGGATGACTGGCAGGCTCATGCAGGAATAGATGTGTCATTATTAAATGACAGCTCAATGGAGTGTGGTTTGTCATACGTCCCTTCAAAGTAGCCCTATGAGGGAGAGTCATGGTTAACTGTTCTGGCTTCTCTGTATCTCATAGTAATGATACACTGTGTGCTATACTGCTATTTCTTTAAATGTTTTCTAATTATTTTCTCTTAATATTGTCTCTTTGATAAATGTCCCAGTTTCCTCTATAGTTTCTCCCTAGTTAGAAGAGTGGAACTGTTGGAAACAGGGATGAGATTATTATAGTCAATATGTAAATCCATATTTTAAAATTCTTTCATAAATATTTATCTTTCTGCCAGGAATGGTGGTACACATAGGTAATTCCAGTACTCTGGAATCTGAGGCAGAAGGATGGTGGATTTATGGTTACCTGGAGGCCAGCTTGTGCCACATAGTGAGAGAGATCCTCTTTCAAGAAAGACAGTAAATCTTCCTGGCAGACTAAAAAGATGCCCAACATTATGCTAAAGCAACATATTTTTATATGCCATATAACTTAAAGCGCAGCGGTAACTTCCCTGGAGAAAAGGAAGGATGGTAGGTGGAATCAGGAAGGATTTCGCTTGGCAGCTGTTTTGTTGGCAGGCGGCTAGAGCAGGGACAGCATCTCCTGTGGAAGGGTCTCGGCAAGGGGCCAGATCATAGTGAGAGTTATTTTTATAAAATAGATCTCACTGTATTGGCAAAGATTAGCCCTCTGTGGGTAGAATAATTTTTATTATGGTTCATATTATGACATATTACTTTTCAGTAATAAATGAGAAAGTCTGTTGATTTAACATAAAGATAGTGTATGAAGTCATATAAGTGCATTTGTTACTTGCCATGTGTATAAATTGTCTAATGTGTTAGTGTGACTTACTTTATGGAATTGAAGGAAACCATGGTAGAGGGGAAAGCTTAGGGTTTCTCTCTTGTTCTGTAGGCTGTGGCTCTGGAGATAACCTAGGCTGCTCTCTTGTTCTGTAGGCCATGGCTCTGGAGATAACCTAGGCTCCTCTCTTGTTCTGTAGGCCTTGGCTCTGGAGATAACCTAGGCTCCTCTCTTGTTCTGTAGGCCTTGGCTCTGGAGATAACCTAGGCTCCTCTCTTGTTCTGTAGGCCTTGGCTCTGGAGATAACCTAGGCTCCTCTCTTGTTCTGTAGGCTGTGGCTCTGGAGATAACCTAGGCTCCTCTCTTGTTCTGTAGGCCGTGGCTCTGGAGATAACCTAGGCTCCTCTCTTGTTCTGTAGGCCGTGGCTCTGGAGATAACCTAGGCTCCTCTCTTGTTCTGTAGGCCGTGGCTCTGGAGATAACCTAGGCTCCTCTCGTGGCTCTGGAGATAACCTAGGCTCCTCTCTTGTTCTGTAGGCCATGGCTCTGGAGATAACCTAGGCTCCTCTCTTGTTCTGTAGGCCGTGGCTCTGGTGATAACCTAGGCTCCTCTCTTGTTCTGTAGGCCATGGCTCTGGTGATAACCTAGGCTCCTCTCTTGTTCTGTAGGCCGTGGCTCTGGTGATAACCTAGGCTCCTCTCTTGTTCTGTAGGCCATGGCTCTGGAGATAACCTAGGCTCCTCTCTTGTTCTGTAGGCCATGGCTCTGGAGATAACCTAGGCTCCTCTCTTGTTCTGTAGGCCTGTGGCTCTGGAGATAACCTAGGCTCCTCTCTTGTTCTGTAGGCCTTGGCTCTGGAGATAACCTAGGCTCCTCTCTTGTTCTGTAGGCCTTGGCTCTGGAGATAACCTAGGCTCCTCTCTTGTTCTGTAGGCCGTGGCTCTGGAGATAACCTAGGCTCCTCTCTTGTTCTGTAGGCCTTGGCTCTGGAGATAACCTAGGCTCCTCTCTTGTTCTGTAGGCCTTGGCTCTGGAGATAACCTAGGCTCCTCTCTTGTTCTGTAGGCCTGTGGCTCTGGAGATAACCTAGGCTCCTCTCTTGTTCTGTAGGCCTTGGCTCTGGAGATAACCTAGGCTCCTCTCTTGTTCTGTAGGCCTTGGCTCTGGAGATAACCTAGGCTCCTCTCTTGTTCTGTAGGCCTGTGGCTCTGGAGATAACCTAGGCTCCTCTCTTGTTCTGTAGGCCTGTGGCTCTGGAGATAACCTAGGCTCCTCTCTTGTTCTGTAGGCCGTGGCTCTGGAGATAACCTAGGCTCCTCTCTTGTTCTGTAGGCCTGTGGCTCTGGAGATAACCTAGGCTCCTCTCTTGTTCTGTAGGCCTTGGCTCTGGAGATAACCTAGGCTCCTCTCTTGTTCTGTAGGCCTGTGGCTCTGGAGATAACCTAGGCTCCTCTCTTGTTCTGTAGGCCGTGGCTCTGGAGATAACCTAGGCTCCTCTCTTGTTCTGTAGGCCGTGGCTCTGGAGATAACCTAGGCTCCTCTCTTGTTCTGTAGGCTGTGGCTGTGGTGATAACCTAGGCTCCTCTCTTGTTCTGTAGGCCATGGCTCTGGAGATTACCTAGGCTCCTCTCTTGTTCTGTAGGCCTGTGGCTCTGGAGATAACCTAGGCTCCTCTCTTGTTCTGTAGGCCTGTGGCTCTGGAGATAACCTAGGCGCCTCTCTTGTTTTGTAGGCCATGGCTCTGGAGATAACCTAGGCTCCTCTCTTGTTCTGTAGGCCGTGGCTCTGGAGATAACCTAGGCTCCTCTCTTGTTCTGTAGGCTGTGGCTCTGGAGATAACCTAGGCTCCTCTCTTGTTCTGTAGGCCTGTGGCTCTGGAGATAACCTAGGCTCCTCTCTTGTTCTGTAGGCCTGTGGCTCTGGAGATAACCTAGGCTCCTCTCTTGTTCTGTAGGCCATGGCTCTGGAGATAACCTAGGCTCCTCTCTTGTTCTGTAGGCCATGGCTCTGGAGATTGTCCACTTGCACACAGAACTTGTCCTCATGGATGTCTAGGGTGGGAAGTGCTGGATTGGGCCCTTCACTGTTGGTGCCCTAGTCCAAAATGTATTGCTCACCACATTTTGCCTACCTTGAAGGGCATCCTCTGGGTTTGCTTCTGGAGTTGAGGGCTTTAGGCTTCATGTTAAGACCCTCGATCCATTTAAATCGGTTTTTGTATAGGGTGGAAGATAAGAATCTAATTTTATTTTTTTTGCAATTAGAAATCCAGTTTTTTTCTGATATTATTTGTTGAATAGCTGTCTTCTTTTTTCATGTATGCTTTTGCTTCAGATGAGGGCCTAATATCTAGAATTTACAAAGAATTTCAACAATTAAATACCAAGGAAACAAAAATTGGCAGCCAACAAATAGGCAAACTGAATAAGAGGTTTTCAAAAAAAAATCAACAACAAAAACAACAGATGGCTCATAGCAGTTTTTAAAAGTGTCAACTATCCATAGCCATCAGGGAAATGCAAATGAAAACTACTTTGAGATCCCACCTCATCCTGGTTGGAATGGCTGCTATCAACAAATCTGACCACAAACCTTGGAGAGGATGTGGAGAGAAAGGAACCATTATTCACTATTGGTGGAGCTAAAAGTTAATGCAGCCATTGGAATTGGCCTGGAGATAATAAAAAAAAAAAATTAAAACAGAACTCCTATATCACCCAGCTATTTCCCTTCAGGGCATATACAGAGCTAACTCCATAGCTACTGTAGAGATACTTGTACTCACCCATGTTTATTTCTACTTTATTCACTATAGCAAAGAATTAGGATCAGCTTAGTTGTCCAACAATAGATGAGTCGGTACTAAAAATTTGGAGTGTGCATGAGTGTGCATATGGTTTATCTTGTGTGTGTGTGTGTGTGTGTGTGTGTGTGTGTGTGTGTGTGTGAATATTCTTCACCTCCAAAGGGAAAAAAGCGTAATCATAAAATTTCCAGGGAAATAGCTGGACTTACAATGTTCAGTATTAAGCAAGGTTCTTCATTTGTGGGATTTAGCCAATAATGTATGCATATGTATAATCAGATACACATACAGGCCCAGTGTTATGTGGAGAGAAGAAAATGAGAAAGGCTTAATTATTAGGGGATGAGGAAGGGTTGGGTGCAGGCTGTGAGCAGTGTGGTGCAGGGCCTAAAGATAATTGATTTTCAGGTCTAACTGTGTCGTGGATTTTGTTTTGTTTTGTTTTTTTTTTTTTTTTTTTTGGTGGTGGGCAAGTGCATAAAATATATTTGATAACAAAAGTATAAGGCCTAGTGTGACATGCCACAGCACCCTTCTGAGGAGCCACTCAAACTGTAGAAGTCACTGAGATGCATACATTTGGAGCATGGCATATTTGAGTGTGTGATGCTTTTCTCTTTGTTAGTTCTTTATAGTATAGTTGTGAAAAATAAAAAAAATAATCAAAAAGAAATGCAAGAAAGGACAAGGAAGCTCTCCTGGTTCTCTTTGCACACGGCACCTAAGATGAGCTCATGATCGTAGGGTTGGTGTGACTCACCAGCCAACTGTAGGGCAAGGTTTTTAGATAGTTTGGAGGGTCACTTCCTTTGTTCTTTAAATAACTTTATAGAAAAACTGAAGATTAGAGTGTGAAAACTATATATCAACTAATGGGTTTGATGTGTAATTTCTTCTGTCCAGGTAGGCAAATCTGACGGTTTTGAGGGATGCTTACTCCTTTGATTGAAGATGAAAAACTGTGAGGCTCCCACTGAAACCACAGCTGTCTAGGACCTAGGAAAGTTCTGCTGGGAAAATGAAGCTGCTCTGTTAGGGAGCTAAGACTTATTTGCCTCTTCTTACATTGCAGTATCCTCTCTCTCCCCACCTCTGTCTTTCTCCTTTCCTCCCCCTGTGCCCATGCTTGCTGTAGCCAAGGATGACTTGAATTTCTCATCCTTCTGCCTCCTCCCTCCAGTGCTGCGATCACAGGCTTGCACACTGCACATCCCACTTGGCTTACTGGTGTTCATGTTCAGACTCAGGACCTCCTGGCCACGGGGCCAGCACTGCGGACTGAGCTCTATCCCTCCCTACCCGCAGTATGGGGTTTCTGAATCGTGTTAGGAAGGTTTCTTTTCTGTTGATGTTGGGTGGTATTTTTCTAATTGCTTTTTTCATAGCCATTGTTTAGGTGCAGCCCATGTTTTATAGAAACTTTTGTAATTGAGATATAAAGACAAAACTTTTTAGCCTTGTAGAAATAATAGTACCATGAAATGAACTTTTCTAAAAATTACTTATTTATTTTTTGAGATTATAATACCCAGCAGCAAGAGAAGAAGACCCTGTAGCTCATGCCTTATTTGATTTCTCAGTGGTAGAGGTAAGAAGGGGCTGTTAATAGAGTGCCATCTTTGGAGAACTTGAAGCAATCTGAAGCGAAAGGAGAGTTTGTCGTGTTCTTTGTGAGCGGCATTCAGGCAATTTCTCTGGATACATAATACTCTAAGGTCTAATTTATAGTTACAGACAACCTATAACCTTGACAAATCACGTCTTTCGTGGTGTGTTCTGTTTCTTCTTTCTGCTGCTCCGCTCCAAAGCTGCTTTGATGTCATTACTAACTGGGCTGGTGAAACAGCTTCGCTGGTAGGCATCTTTTGCTGTAAAAGTCATCCTCTTTTGATCTTAACAAGATGGACCCTAGTCGTTTATCGTCTTGATGAAAGGAGAACCTTGAGTCGATTTATTTTATTACACATCAGCTTGCTGTGTGAAGTTACTTACCCTGGCTGTATTTACAGCTGCTAATTCCCAGGAAAACAGGTGTCTTCATATTATGGAGCTCACTGGAATTTAGACATTTCTCTCTCTCTCTCTTTTTAATAAGTCAATCCATCAAGATGTCAAAATCTTCAGTTATTTAGTGTCATTTTTAAAAAATGTTTTAGAAAGTTCTTACCGTTCTATAGGTAAATTAGATAACCCCATGAAGGATAATTTTTAGGCAAATAATGCATAGGGCAATGCATACAAGATTTGAAGATGCTCATCATACTGCTTTGGAAAAGCAATTATTTTTTATTAGAAATGAAAATAATTAATAAAAACATTGCTGTCACTGGCTTTTGACAACACACTCATGTAGACGTAATTCACACACTATAAGTTTTACCCTTTAAAAGAGTGCTTAGTAGCTTCACACATACTTAGAATTGTGTGGCCATGGCCATCTAAGTTTTAGATCAGTTTCATCATCATGATAATGCCATCTACTAGGGTCATTCCCTGTTTCCTTTTTACCTCAACCTTTGGCAATTGCTATCCTACTTTTGGATATCCTTTGAATTTTAGTTTAGTTTTGCCTAGTTCAGTCCAAGGATTGAGAGTGAAAGATACATTCATTGGCAATAGAATGGAGTTGTTTTTTTTTTAAAGGTCCTCTGACCTCCACACATGTGCTTCTGCATGAGAGAGTGTGTATAAACACAAGTGTGCACATGCCCGTGTGTGGTACACTGAAAAAGAAAAAATAATAAAGAAGAAAGAACTGTTAGAAGCATCGCAAGACTGCCCTTGTATAAAGCGCTCACATGTAGTGAAGAAGATGTTGTGCAACAATTCTAAGGGAGTGACATGCTCAAGAAGCATCTCTCTAAGGAGTCTCAGGCTCCTTTGTGACAGTGATGATGCAATGTAGGGTACCAAATGTTAATTATAGTAATTGTTATGTGACTATTTCAAATGTTTTTGCTGCCTTTGTAGTAGCGATAGCAGGACAGACAGACAGACCGTCAACAGCTAAGGTAGTAATATGTAAATCCACAGGTTGAAAAGATTCTACTCCAGAATTAATGCCTTAGGTTTTTTCTGTAGATTTAAAAATCCAAATATTGTTTTGAATTGGCCCAAGAGGGCCAAACATTAGCACTGCTGGCCATTAGGACAGATGCTCAGAGCCTGACTGGACAGGGCAGGTGGAGAATGAGTGGTCAGTGTGATCATCACACTGCAACATTTATTGTGGCCCACAAAAATATAACCTAAATCCATGGTCTCAGGAGCATGCTTATATATAGACACACATGCTGGATTTTATAATAGCTCTCAGAGGAAGAATGGGTTTCACTTTACAAAATTTTCTTCTGCCTACAGAATTTAAGAATAAATTGATTGCATAACTTGATGCTTTTATGTAAAATGAGAAAACGAAGCTATGCTACTTTAAAAAATGACAAAATAGGTTTTGACACAGGATGATAACACTATAGTCAGGTTTGGAATTTTTTCTTTTATGCTAAATTCTTTTCTCATGCTAGGATACTCACTCCTTGAGAAACCTCCAAAGGCTGCGTCTTATTTCAGCACCTCACACATTTTCACTGCCTGAACAGGCAGGTTTGTCTGTGCCTGTGGAAGACAGATTTCGCTGCCCTGTTATCATGCCTGACTTGTGTAATTGGGTAGTCATCAGAATAAACAGGGAGGGGGATTTTTTTTTAACCTTTGAAAGTGATATCCTTTTCAGCCTTGGCAGATTTCAGTGTTCTATCTTTGTCTCTAAAATCCACATCGGAAATGCTAAGAGTTCCCATGCTGGAGTTAGGAGAGGTCGTTGTCAGGAGGATCCTGTAGCACTTTTCAGAAATTAGAGGGTCATCCAGCGAAAGTAGGCCACATAGTCCCAGGATCAAGTGCACCCAGTAATATCACTTGGATGTGAATATCTGCAGCTTTTAAGCTTCTCTGTAATTTGGTCTGGGTTCTGTTTACCTATTCAAGCCCAGCAGTTTTTGTGGTTGCTGAAAAATGCTCTACTTATGAGATATAAACATGTTTTCCATTTCCGGCTAATTTTAATTTTAGTGCATTGCCAAGCTTCATGTACCACCAGAGGATGCCTTATCCATCCATCTACCCACTCAGCCACCTGCTTGGGCACAGTGTTAGGGAAGGAGCCAGTGAGCCCTCTAGAGAGCCTTACCTGTGTGGCAGGGATGTGGGGAGTGACGCCAGGGGCTGATCCTTTTCCTGAACTGTAGAAATACTTCCCTTTGCATATTATAAAGATCTAGCTTTGAGTTATCCTTTGTTTATCTTGAGGGAATTGTTTACAAGTTTTACAGTGGACTAGCCTATTAAATTTCTCAAGCCTTGTTCATAGCATTCAGTGTCCAAGCAGAGTATAATGCAATATGAACAATGTTGTCTGAAGTCCTTAAAGTTTACAGTAAGGTGAGTTATCCAAGGAACATCTTCAACACTTGCTGTGTGGGATATTTTAGCATGCTTATAGAATACCGAATATTGTTTAACTCTTTTCTGTATTGAGTTATCACTATGAGTATCTACATGGTGGCTGCAACTCAAGTGTGGATCACAGCAGGAAGTGATGTTTACGAGGAAGACAAGTTTCCAAGTGTTGGATTTTAAGTATATATAAAATTTGTTAGTGTCTAGGGGTCTGCTAGCATTTGGGGCTCTAAAGGTATCTTAGTCCAGGTTTCTATTCCTGCATAAACATCATGTTCAAGAAGCAAGTTGGAGAGAAAAGGGTTTATTCAGATTACACTTCTACATTGCTGTTCATTACCAAAGGAAGTGAGGACTGAAACTCAGGTCAGGAAGCAGGAGCTGATGCAGAGGCCATGGAGAGATGTTAATTACTGGCTCGCTTCCCCTGGCCTGTTCAGCCTGTTCTTATAGAACCCAAGACCACCAGCCCAGGGATGGCACCACCCACAAAGGGCTCTTCCCCCCTTGATCACTAACTGAGAAAATGCCTTATAGCTGCATCTCTTGGAGGCATTTCCTCAACTGAAGCTCCTTTCTTTCTCTGTGATAACTCCAGCTTGTGTCAAGTTGACATACAAAACCAACCAGTAGAAAAGAGTAAGAAAACATATTATGGAGGACAGGTTCAAGATTCATGGATGTATGGGAAGGGGTCGAAATCAACCAGGCAGAAAACTTTTTTCTTGTGAAGAAAGGACTAGAGGTTAACTCTGACAAAAAGACAATATTTAAGTGACAAAGAAGAGTACATAGAGAATATTGGGTGAGATCAACTCCAGAGGTAGGAAAATAAAGAATGCAGTGTTACCGTATCCAGGTTGTGCCCAGGGTCAGCAGGGAAGACGTGAGCATGCAGTGTTACAGTATCCCAGGTTGTGCCCAGGGTCAGCAGGGAAGACGTGGGCATGCAGTGTTACCGTGTCCAGGTTGTGCCCAGGGTCAGCAGGGAAGACGTGGGCATGCAGTGTTACCGTATCCAGGTTGTGCCCAGGGTCAGCAGGGAAGGCGTGGGCATGCAGTGTTACTATCACATGTGGTACCCAGGGTCAGCAGGGAAGACATAGACGAGAAAGAACTGCTGGGAAAAGAAGATTGGCAGCAAAGGTGAGAGGAACAGTATGGGCAAATAGAATTAAAGCAAGTTATATGCAGGTATAAAATGTCACAGTTGGTCATTACTTCTACAATTAATATATGTTAATAAATAAACGTGCCATGAAACTCGAGAGTGTGTTAATATTTATAAGGGTCAAAACTTCTCCAATATCAAGAAAAATATTTCTTTTGGTTGGGGAAACACTTTAAGGCCTTTTTTTTTTTCTATTTAGAGTATCCTTTACCTAATTTTCTTCCTTCTGAACTTCTCATTTTTCAAAAGGTTTGTCAAATTTCTTCATCCTTGTGAGAGTTGTCTCCAAGCAGGATTACTTCCTTGCCTACTTTTCACAGGTCTAACAAAGTTTGCAAGATCCTCATAGTCAATTTGAGCCACATCTGTGTGGCAACTAGGTTAATTTTTGAATTCATCAGGCATGACTTTGGTTTTATAGGACTGGCACGTAGTGTCACACACCTTTTAAAAAAGTTTAATATTCCATAGAATTCCTCGTAAGTAAATAGTACTCAATAAATGGTTATATATTTGGATGTTTGATTTTGGACATCATCTGAGATAAAGAAACTTTTCAAACTTCACATTAAAATCATTTCAAACCCAAAATATGTAAATTGAGCTACATATTGTATGAACTTTATTCTTTTCTCTAATATTCTTCATTACACATTTTATATCCTGTTCCAAATATATATTATTACATAACACTGAAGAATGGGGGAAGATAGGTAGTTTTCTGTCACTGGCTATGAATAGACTAGTTTGTTCCTCACTAGTAAGTCTCTGGATCAGAAATGATCCTTCAGAAAGTTGCTAGAATATTAAAGTCAAAGAGGCTCTTGCCAGGAGGGTAGGAATAGATTTGATAAGTTCTAGAGAAACTAGATCATGTAACCATTTGGGGTGAGTCCATCAACCTACTTCATGTGGAATAATTAGGTTTTCAGTGGATTCACATCTGAAGAAAGTTGCTCTTAAAACTAAGGGAGGGATGTCGCTGGAATGTCGCTGTCACTAAAGTGCTTGCCTTGAGTTCACTGAGATCCTAGTTCAGTCCCTGTGACCCACATGAAAAAGCCAGGTATGGTTATACATGCTTTGGAAGGCCCTGGGGAGACTGTCTGGCCAGGCAGCCTATCACTTAAATGGTCCTCTGGCCAGTGAGAGACCTTCTCTGAAAAACAAAATCCAACAAATAAAAAAAGCCAAGGTTGTTCTCTGATCTCTGCACACACATGCACACGTACACACACACACACATACATACATATCCACATATATAAGAATTTGGCTGGGTGGTCTAGTTACATTAGTTACATTTGATTTAGCATGAAGCACTCATGTTGGATGAAGAACACATACTTTATACTGGGGATGGTGAGTTTGAAAGTTGGTGATGCTCTTCGTGACTGACAGTTTAAATGTGCTTAAGCAAATGTAGTTCTTTTTCTATGCTTTTATAACATTTTTTATTATTTTATGTATACGTCTATGTAAAAAGTATTCAGAACTGTATATCAATAAGGAGGACCTGTGTGGTGGAAAAGACAAAGAGCTATTGGGATCTGGCGTGTGGAGCTTAATGATTGTCTTAAACAACAGAAACAAGGATCTACCCAGATCAAATGAGAGCTTCTAGTTCCTGTGAAAGCTAAAGGGATAAGCCAGTGATAACAGCCCCAGAAACGCCCCATAAATAAATGCTGGATTGAAGAATTATGGCCTGTCAGTGAAGTATGTCTAAAATTATATATGAAGGTCAGGAGAGCAACAGTAATATGCTCTCCTGATATAATGGCCAGATTCCACCTCTACTAGGCAATCGTTCCCTCAAGGCTAAAGTGAGATAGTTGAAGACTGTAGGAGAAGCCTGCTGTGTAAGCCTGTGTCTTATTTAGGATTACTGTTGCTCTTATGAAATGCCATGACCAAAGCAATTTGGAGTGGAAAGGGTCAATTTTGCTCACAGTTCTTTCTTTCTTTCTTTCTTTCTTTCTTTCTTTCTTTCTTTCTTTCTTTCTTTCTTTCTTTCTTTCTTTCTTTTTTATTCGATATATTTTTTATTTACATTTCAAATGATTTCCCCTTTTCTGGCCCCCCACTCCCCGAAAGTCACATAAGCCCCTTTCCCTCCCCCTGTTCTCCCATCCACCCCTTCCCACTTCCCGGTTCTGGTTTTGCCCTATACTGCTACACTGAGTCTTTCCAGAACCAGGGGCCACTCCTCCGTTCTTCTTGTACCTCATTCGATGTGTGGATTAGGTTTTGGGTATCCCAATTTTCTAGGCTAATATCCACTTATTAGTGAGTGCATACCATGATTGATCTTTTGAGACTGGGTTACCTCACTTAGTATGATGTTCTCCAACTCCATCCATTTGTCAAAGAATTTCATGAATTCATTGTTTCTAATGGCTGAATAGTACTCCATTGTGTATATATACCACATTTTTTGCATCCATTCTTCTGTTGAGGGATACCTGGGTTCTGAGAAGCATCTTAAAAAATGCTCAACTTCATTAGTCATTAGGGAAATGCAAATCAAAACAACCCTGAGATTTCACCTCACACCAGTCAGAATGACTAAGATTAAAAACTCAGGAGACAGCAGGTGTTGGCGAGGATGTGGAGAAAGAGGAACACTCCTCCACTGCTGGTGGGGTTGCAAACTGGTACAACTACTCTGGAAATCAGTCTGGCGGTTCCTCAGAAAACTGGGCACCTCACTTCCGGAAGATCCTGCTATACCACTCCTGGGCATATACCCAGAGGATTCCCCAGCATGTAATAAGGATACGTGCTCCACTATGTTCATAGCAGCCCTATTTATAATAGCCAGAAGCTGCTCACAGTTCTTAAAACAGTTCATCATCAATTGCAATGTGGGCAGGAACTGAAGCAGGGCAGGGACCAACTTGCTTCCTGTGGCTTGGCCGGCCAGCTTTCTTATAGAACCAAGGACTACCAGCCTAGGGATGGTACTACCCACAAAAAGAAATGGTCTTGTGTTGTGGTGCATGCCTTTAACTTCAGCACTCAGGAGGAGAGGCAGGCAGGTCTCTGAGTTTGAGAGCTCTATCCTTGGAGTTTCAGGACAGTCAAGGTTACCTGGAAAGAGACTGAAGACTCTTGTATCTCATACTTGATATTCATTCAGTTATTGCCATTTTGTCGTGGTTCACTCTCTGTAAAACTTCTTTACTTTCTAAGCATTCTCCAGTATAGCAGGCTGCCTTTCTCTGGAAAGCATGCCTTTAATGTGGTCTTCCATGTTGAAGGTGCTAAGATGGAATGAAGCTGATAAGAGGTAGTGGGAGGTGGGCAGTGGTGGTGTACACCTTTAGCTCTGTGAGTTTGAGGTCAGCGTGGGCTACAGAGTGAGTTCTAGTACAGCCAGGACTGCACAGAGAAACCCTTTCTTGGAAACATCATCATCATCATCATCAAACAACAACAACCACAGCTATGGCCACAATGGTAGTGGGATAAGATTGCTTGTGAATATACATGGACAAAAGAATTAGTATTGGTCAAGCCTCCAGTGAAGATCTGATAACCTGTGTGGAATGAAGAGGAAGCAGGATTGGACAGGGCAAACTTAAGACCATGGCACTAATCTAACACTCTTTGATAACCTAACTGGGTGTCTGGGAGAAAAGGTTGCTCACTAGAGGATGCTTATGATAGATAGAGATGACCAGACCATACTGTTCACAGTGCACTCAGCCATGGGCTGCGGAATAGTATGACTGGTACTCAAAGGCTACATGGACCCATAGCCTACAAGATGAGGTTGTCAGTTAACCTCCACTTGCCACAGTGGCTACCACATCCTCCACTAATTCTTTCCTCCTGGTGCCCTTTGCTTCCTTTTCTGTTCACCCTCTTAAAGAACACAGCTGTTGTTGACCCTACAGCTACAGATATGCACTGGTCTCAGGCACTGACTAGGTCCACAGACAGTACGCTGAGCACTGAGAGTTGCAATATAGGTAGTGCCTGAACTACAAGGAGCCGTACAGTCAGTCAGAACACTGGAGCACCAGAACACCAGCTTTTGAAAGACAGCACAGAAGTACTTGAGAAGAGACACAAAACTGAAGGACAGAAAAGGAGAAGGCCTCCTAGTGGAGGATAGTGCATAACTGTTCACTTCGGTAGCCCAGGTCCTACAGGATTTCATTTCAGTAAAGTAGTACAGACAAATTCAAGAACACATGGAAAACGGAGAAGTGGTGGAGAAGGGAGGCTTCCTGGATGATGGAGACAGCAGCAGTGTTAGGGATTGGGCATGGGTGCAGACAGAGCAGAGTGGAAGGATGAAACCACTGAGGAGTAAGTGCGCATGTGTCTGGGTCCTGGGATTTTCACGCTGTCTGACTGGGGCTCCAGCTCAGGGCACTTGATGATCTTTTCTAGTACTAATTGTAAGAAACCCACTGTTGGTCGATGCGTGTGGATGTGGTAGGCTAGCAGAGTGGTCAACAAGAAGAGGCAGCTTTTCAGTAGGTGACATTGGCCAAGCTTGCACCTGATTTAGGAACTTTTAATAAAAAATCAATTTCTTTATTGCAATGATTTTTAGTTTCATCAAAGAGTAGAACAAGTACTACTTGTATACATTTTATATATAACATTTTAATTTTTAATTAATATATAACTATAATATAATATATAACTATTATATAATTAATACTAATATATAACACTTTAATTTTTAAATGCAATTAATTCAATCAAATTTTTTGGGCTTATTTGTAAAACAAAGTTCTTGGTATTAGGGGCACAAAGATGTATAAAATTACTTTATCCACAAGGATTTCAGAATGTAATATTGGAGGGAAAAGTGTACTTACGCAAAATGCGCTGTATGGCCTGTGTTCCAGGTGGCACTTTGAGCCCTTAGAAACACAAAGTAACATATTTTGCCAGAGAAGCTATCAAGTGCTTCCTGTGTGGGCATAGACCTGACCCTGCTCAGAGGCCCAACTTAATGTGTTCCTATTTAAATAGGTGTTTGAGAATTTACCTTTCCTGCCTGTTTTTAACCCAGAAGCTGCTATTCAGTTCTGTGTGTTCTGAACTATGTTCTTTGAAGGCACAGCATCAGGAGAGGGGCTGTCACGGAGGAGCAAGCGAATGGATCACTGCGTGTATTCCAACTGACAGCTTCCGAGGGGTGTGGGGTTGTGGCTGTTCTGCTCGGTGTTTTACTTTCAGCGCTTAGCCAGTGTTTGGCATACTACTGGTGTATAAATATTTTCTGACTGCCCGAAAGACAGGAAGAAATAAAAAAGAAAAGCCCACCTGTTCTCCAGTAGTGAGTTCCAAGCCAGCCAGGGCTACATAGTAAAAACCTTGGTGGCGGATTTGTTGTTGTTGTTTGTTTGTTTTGTTTTGCTTTTGTATTTAGTTCTGGGCTAGTAAAAAAAAAGAACACAAAATACAAGTCTAAAAATGAATAATTATGGAAAATTAAACATTTAAAGGAGACATTTGAATATAGTCTGAAATGAATTGATTTTCTATATACTTAGCTCTTATCTATTTTATTATTGTGAATAATTATATAAGATTTCATTTTCTTACTGTTTTCAGTAGACTTATAATGGGCAGGTATGTGTATGTGTGTGTATGTGTGTGTGTGTATATCTCAGATAAAAGAATAGTTTTTATTGCAAGTGAGAAATTCCTATTTCATAGAATGTTTTTTTTAAGAAAATCACTTTGCTTTGTCATTATAGGTATTTTTTTTGTTTTCTTAATTCTCTAGGATTTTCAGAAAATATACTTAAAAACACCAGGATTTTATGCAAGCTTATAGATTCTTTGGAGGTCATGCTTGTCTATGGAAAACATCTACCTGCTGCATGCCTACAGCGGCTCCAACATCTCATGGGGTCGAAGTTACAGTATCCATAGAAACTCAGTCATTCCTGATATCAACATATAACAATGAACTCTTTTGTTAGTCTATCTATTTAGTAAATTCTCTTAATTTTTTGACTTCCCTGTTTTCAATTTTCTACTCTTCACATATGAACCAAATTAAGATGGTTTATTTGGAGGCTGGACTGCCAAGCGGCTGTGGAAAGCTTCAGCGGACTGCATTTGCAAAGTTTTTCCTTTGTCTTTGGCCAACAGCTCAGCCCCTTTGGTTTTCCATCTGTTTAACACACGGCAGCTGTGGCACGCTTCCATTCATCTGGGTCAGAAAATAGAGTTCTGTAATTCAGCCTGGATATTACCTACCATGTGGTGGGTCCAAAAAGGAAAGACGGAGTCTTTCTCTTTCTCCTAGAAATTGATACAAAGGAACACATTATTGTAGGTAAATTCCTTTTGACATATCGTTCTATGATTTCTAGATATTACTGAATTTTTGTAATACAACACTCCCCCCAAAGTAACAGCCAGTTACAGTATTCCCCCATCATTTGATTACTTTCATATTAAGATTTCATGATTAGGCAGGAGAGACAGACAGTTCAGCAGCTAAGCATTGTACCGCTCTTGCGGAGGACTTGAGTTCACTTCCCAGCATGCATGTTGGATAATTTCCAACTGTGTAGCTGCAGCTCCAGGGGCACCCATGGCTTCTGGCCTCTAGAGTACCTGTACTCATGTGTTCACAATCCCTCCTCCCATACATAATAAAAAGTAAAATAAATCCTTAAAAAATATCCTGTGAGGGTTTTGATTTATGTTCATAACTCTTGCTTTAGCAATTTTTTAAGGGATTAAACCAGTCTAGATCTTACTTTTAAAAGTGTTTCATTTTCCTCCTGTGTGGTAAATATCTTTCAGTTAGGAAAATAGCCCCCACTCCAGGTTATACTGACCTCAAAGCCAACACTGTTTATTTTTCTGTTGAATTACTTGTTTATTTGCTTTCCAGTAATTCGCCCTTTCCAATAATTTCAGGGCTGGTGAAATGGCTCAGTGAATAAAGGCCTCATGGTGAGCTAAGCTCATTCAGAGATCTCATACTAGAGAGAAAGAATATCAGTCTTTGGAAACTGCCCGCTCACATCCACTCGTGCACGGTGGCGCTCTCTCTCTGTCTCTCTCTCTCTCTCTCTCTCTGTCTCTGTCTCTCTCTCTCTCTCACACACAAACACACACACACGGTTTTAGAAAGCTCAGAGTAATATATGTAACACAACATTATAAAAAATAAGGCGCTGAGGAGCACAGGGCAGGGTAATGGTAGTGCAGGTTATTTAGACAGAGCTGTGCTCAGCAGGAGGAGTTAGCTGGATAGTTAGCTTCTAAATTTGCTAGTGACGAAAATGATCGTAACCTGCTCAGGTAAGAATTCCAACCCCAGAGGAAATATCTGGTTTCTTTTTCTTCTTTCAATAAAATTTAAAGCAAAGTCTGACCAAGGACTCTTACAGTAGTTTAAATAACCCCTGGGAGTGCAGTGAACAGAGCAGATAAA
Source organism: Apodemus sylvaticus (assembly GCF_947179515.1). Lineage (NCBI taxonomy): Eukaryota > Metazoa > Chordata > Mammalia > Rodentia > Muridae > Apodemus > Apodemus sylvaticus. The sequence continues at coordinate 35,470,122 of NC_067487.1, forward strand.
ACTGCCAAAAAATTAATAAAGTACTGGTTGCCTGAGCAGGATGTTTGCCATTATGGTTGGTGATCTGGCCGGTCAGGTACAGGATGGGTCAGTCATTTGAATGGTTACATTCTGCCTCTCGTTTCTGTTAGTGAATGTAAGTACACTTTATTTAGACTAATTTGCTGTAGAATAGGTGAAGACCAAATACTGAAATCAAGTTTTGTGATTCCTAGGGAGGTGGGCATTAAGTTCTGGTCCCTAGAAACTAACACTGTAAGAACTGTTTGTCACATCACCTTGCATGTACCTCAAGAATGTCCTGTTCACTTAACAGTGCTCATGCATCTAGACATTCCTACACATATTTTACATGTTAGAGACCATGTGGGTCTGAGTTGAAATCTTACCTCTGAGGCTGAGAACATAACTCAGTTGGCGGAGTGCTTGCTTAACACATACAAAACCTAGGGTTCAGTCCTCGGTGCCACATGGCCTCGGCATGCATGTCGCTGCACACCTGTGGTCCCAGTACTCAGCAGGTGGAGGCAGGACCTTCATCTACATAGCTTGTGGGATGCAGCTAAGGCTGCTTGTGACCCTGCTACGGTCAATCAACAAATATGGCCAATCACAGAGAAGCTCCATTAAAGCTGACAGTGACCATGGGCAGATTATGTCTTTTTCTGATATGAACCTGAAAGCAGTTCTCTCCTCATAATGGTGAGATATAATGGTGATAGGATATGGGCCTGACATTTGTTTAGCATTTACTGTGTTCAGTGGTCATGCTGCGGACAGTGGACTCCTCAGCACATCATAAGGCCCCAAGTGGTCAGAGAACACAGCAGAGTACCATGGTCTTGCATGGCTTCAGGGGTTTGATCTGACTGTGGTGGAGAGCATGAAGAGAAGACAAACACACAGGTATATAGACGGGCTGGGGTCAGGTGGATTGGACTCAGTGATGGAGAAGCTGCAACATCCTGGACGCTACTATGGCAGCAAGTCTGTTAGTTCAGTTATTCTACTCAAATGATATAAGAGTAGTTATTAACCATTTTGTACCTCAATTTTTCTTTGCAAAATAGAGGTACGAAAAGAATCTCCTTCAGAGTGTTGTGAGCATGTTTTAGTCAGTGTCCTCTTGCTGTGAGGAATCACCATGACCACAGCAACTCTTATAAAGAAAAATAATTATTTGGCGCTGCATTACAGAGGTTTAGCCCATTGTCATCTTGGCCGGAAGCATGGCGGCCCATGGGCGGACCTGATGCTGGAGAGCTGAGAGTTCTGCATTCAGGCAGACAGCAGGAGGAGCAAGACCCTGGGCCTGGCTTGAGCCCATCCCTAGTGACATGCCTTCCTCAACAGCATCACACCTCCTAATAATGCCACTCCCTATGAGCTATTTTCATTCAAACCAGCACAGCACACTAAATGGTGATGTGCTCATACAGAACCTGTTTCACTCCAAGCACTTACATGTCAGCTGACATGACCAGGAGCCCAGCGTAACTTCATATTCAGTTCCTATTCAGACCATGAGCATGGTATTTTGAATTTACTACCAAACGCATTTTGACTTTTCATGACTCCTGAGGAAAAAATCCTGCAAGTTCCAGAGTTTTGTTATGGATTAATTTGTTAGAAATATTGAAAAGACTCACTATTTTTAGTGTAAACTTTTAAAGTAACACTGACTTCACTACTTAACTCTACAACTTGATTAAGTATTGTTTAGTTCTTCAGTCAGAAGAAACTATTCCCTTTTGAGAGACGAATATTTATCTCATTTTCAAATTTGCACTGAATCACTTTTTGGCAATGCGTTTTTATCTGTAGAATCTGTTTTGCAGATGTGGAGTCTGCTACTTTTAAATCTGGTTGGTTAAGTGAGAAATTTGTATACACATTATGTTTTAGAAGCCTTTAAAAATTAGAGTAATAGCAATAATCATGTTCAATTTCCAGCTCATTGGGCAGCCTGTGGGCACCTGAGGGTTCTGGGGGAGCTGGTCTAGAATTACCAGTGAGTCCTGGCTTTAAGGGTGGGTGAAGGCACATTGCTGTAGGCTTTGTCACCCTCCCTTTACTCCGTGCTGGTCCCCACAGTCTGCCCTCTGCTCTCAGGGCCGCTTTGCCCTTGCCAGGCTGCTTCCTTTCCATGAGGAAAAGCCATCAGCAGTCACACACACTACACCAGCACTCACACACGCCACACCAGCACTCACATCTTAGTCTAAACCCTCCTGTGATTTCTTAGCTCAGAAGGTGTTACAAGAGGAAGTCATTAGTGGAGCAGAACTGAGTGGCTTGCCTTATGACACACAGGGAGTCACTCTAAGTTCCCTGTGGTCCAGTTGAGTACTTAGGGGGCAATTGGAGAATTGCAGAATTCTGTTTTTGGGCTCCAAGGCCTACTCGCTTTTATTTCTGGTTAGTCAGAAATAAAAAGTGGTCCAAGGACAACTCGTGAGAATCAGTTCTTTCCTCCCACCTGGTGGATTCCAGGATCAAACTCAGATCGTCACTCTTGGGAACAAACACCTTCACCCACCAAGCAGTCTTGCCATCACCCTTTAGAATACCACACAAACCTCTTCCTCTGCTTCCAGGGCCTTTCCCAACGAAGGCTGCTTAGAAACCTTCAGACAATCATACATCTCTATGTACAAAACCACAAATACACTCTCACTCAGAGACACACACATTTACACTCTATTTCTTTCAAGGCATGGCTCCTAACTTTTCTTCTGCCAACCCCCTCAAACCTAACACCCAACATTTGTTCTCCTTTAGGACCCAAACTTAATCTTGCATCCATCCTCTCTGCAGCTTCTCTTCTGCCCGTTCTCTTAGCCAGATGCATGTGTGTTGTTTGCTGGATACATGTTGCTGTAGAGCTTAGGGGATCCTAATGTCTTAGCCTCTGAGTAAAGGAGCGACAGGACAACCGCAGTAGCTGCCTTCTGTTCTGTTTGGGAACGTTTTCCCTGTTGTCTCTCTCTCCCTTGTTGCTTCCCAGTCATCATTCACAGCACTGCTCAATCAGGCAAGCCTGGGAATAGTCACAGTCTGCTTTCTAGGACTCACTCTTCAGACCCTCCTCACTGTCCATTTGCTCTTGCTGAAGTCACCTCTGGTGACATCTGTCGGTTCAATCCTTTCAGACTTTATTTACTTCACTGTCTCTGGGGTCCGATGCTGCTGATCATACATTCTACATAAAAACTTGCCCCAGGTGCTATAACATACATCTGTAATCCCAGCATCCGGGAGACAGAGGCATAAGTAACATGACTTTAAAGTTTTCCTCAGCTACATAGTGAGTTCAAAGTCAACCTGAGGGACCCTCTCTCAAAACGTGAAAACTAAGTAAACAATTTAAAATAAAACCTCTGTCCTTTGGTTTTCCTTACAGTGCTGTTTCTTGCCTGTCTGCATAGCCAAAAGAGACTGTGTTTGTCTTTTGACTAGGTTATTTTCCTTGCTGCTGTTTCTTCTCCAAGGACTCCACTGCCTCTTGCAGTTCCCATTGTTCTCTGTTTGTTGATGTTAAATTGACTCTTAATTGCATGCCTTTCTCTAGAACAGCAGTTTTCTCAACCTGTGGGTCATGCGACTCTTTTGCAGGGGTCACATATCACATATCCTGCACCTTAGATACTTGTTATAATTTATAACAGTAGCAAAAATGGTAAGATTATAATGCCATTTTATTTCCTCCCTCTAAATTCTTCCATATAGCTCTCCTTACTCTTTCAAATTTGTGACATCTTTTTTCATGAATGTTGTTACCTACATGAATGTATATAATTACATGATAAATACATGATTACAACCTGCTTTATCTGTGTAATGCTACCTGTATGGATTTTCTTGGGTCTGACTGTTTGATATTGGACAACCAATTGGTAAGACCTTCTTCCCTGGGGAAGACTGTTTCTTCTGCTCTCAGCCCTCTTTAATGGCCTGCAGTTCTTCATGTAGGGTTGAGCCTCATGGCCTTCCCTGTCCCCTTTTGCATGTCTGCTATTGTTACCTTTGCTCAGGTCATGTTGGGGAGATTTTGTGTGTGTCTCTAATATTCTTTGGAAACATAATGTCATAGATAACTTCCTGATCCTTTATCTTTTACAAATGATCCTTGAGTCTCAGGTCTAGAAGTTGTATTGTAGATCTATCCATTGGGACGGGGCTCCAGAATGCATTTTGATTGATTGTGATTTTCTGGAATGATCCCTATCCATTGCAAAGAGAAGTGTCTTTGATGAGTGGTAAGAATTACATTTATTCATGGGTCTAAAAATAAATATTTAGAAGGTCATTAAGGATTATGCTGGTCTAGTAAAGTGGTGGCTATAGATTCTCATCTAAGATCCCATGACTTCATTAGCCTTGTGTAGTGTCTAGGCTCCCAGTACCAGTTGGGATTTATCTCTTGTCAAGCAGGTCTTTTTTTTTTATTATTATTAAATATTTTCTTTATTTACATTTCCTCCCTCTACACTCTTCCATATAGCTCTCCTTACTCTTTCAAATTCATGACATCATTTTCCTGGTTTCCTCTCCAAAAACACCCTATCTCATCACCCCCTTACCCTGCTCACCAACCCACCCATAACCACTTCCTTGCCCTGGTATTCCCCTATACTGGGGCATCTAGCCTTCTCAGAGTCAAGGGCCTGCCTCTCTTCTCTTTGATGTCCAACAAGGCCATCCTCTGCTCCATATGCAGCTGGAGCCCAGGGTCCCTCCATGTGTACTCTTTGGTTAGTGGTTTAGTCCCTGGGAGCTCTGGGGGTATGGGTTGGTTCATATTGTTGCTCCTCCTATGGGGCTGCAAAGTCTTTCAGCTCCTTTGGTTCTTTCTCTAGCTCCTCCACTGGGGACCCTGTGCTCAGTCCAGTGGTTGGTTGAGAGCATCCACCTCTATATTTGTCAGGTACTGGCAGAGCCTCTCAGGAGATAGCTGTATTAGGTTCCTGTCACCAAGGGCTTGTTGGGATCCACAGCAGGTCTTAAGATCAATCAGAGAGCTGTTGGTTACTATAGGGGTATGTGTGCTGCTACTGTTTTCTTAGGGTTATTGTTCACTTTTGTGTGTGTGTGTGTGTGTGTGTGTGTGTGTGTGTGTGTGTGTGTGTGTAGCATAGACATTGTAGCTGGGTAGGAATGTTGCTTGCTTGCTTCCTTTCTTCCTTTGGACACTCGCATGGTGCTTTCAGATTGGTGCTGACACAGGGGACTCTGGGCTCTGTTTCTGAAGCACATGGTGTCTTTGCCAATAAGGACTGACCTTCCACCTCTTGGGGCAACCAAAGGAACAAACAGTAGCCTATAACTTTTTGGAAGTCTCTGGGACAACTCTGACCAACAACTCAAAACTGTCATACATAGGATGGAAGTTTTTGAGGGAAAGTCATTGGGTCTTGGAGGAAGCACTATTAGTCCAGCTGGGAAGATGTCACTTAAACTATTTTACTGTTGGTAGGGTTGCAGTCTGATTCATGCTGGAAGTCAATGTTGGACAGTTTTCAAAAATATAAAATACATCTTCCATATGACCCACCCATAACACTCCTTGGCATGTGCCGGAAGGAAAGACTTGACATCCTGCAGCACAGATACTCACTCAGCCATGTTTATTGCAGCTCTATTCACAATAGCTAAGAAGTGGAAACAACCACTTCCTTCAACCAATGAGGATGAGCAGGTAAGGAAAATGTGCGTGTATACTATGGAATAATATTCAGCTGCAAAGAAAAATGAAATTATGAGCTTTGCAGACAGATGGGTGGAACTAGAAAAGATATTGAGTGAAACCTAGACCCCAGACTCAGAAAGACAGATGTCCTGTGTTCTCTCTCATCAGAGGCTCCAAGTCTTTGGATTTGAGCATGTATCCTGGAGTGAGTGCAGAAACTGGGAAAGAAAAGGGACCATTGTCTTCTTACTGTAGTTTCCAAGTATATGTGTAAGAGTTTTCTGTCAAGTGTGTATTCATAAAGATTATTGTGTGTTTACATAAAAGTTAGAACACTGTCCTCATTTCTGTGGAACTTGAATACCTTATTACTTTTTAAAAGGAAGGCCTTATTTTCTTTTCTACTAAGAGAGTACATACGTTTCAGACTCTTGTATCAGTTGAGTGGCTGTGTAGTCTTTCGAGAAAAATTAAACCAAGATCTAAGTGATTTCCATGCAAAATTAATGCTTCCCCCGACTTGTGCCAAGTGCTGTGATGCATTTATGTGGTAGATGCCAGAAAGTTTAGAACTTGTATCTGGACACATTCCAGAATTCTAAGACAGAAAGCATTTGTGCCTGGGGCAATGTAATGACCCCACCTGTGTCTTTTTCTTGTCTTCTGGATATTTTCATTTTATGTCCAGAAAGGCCCAGGCAGGTCCCTCTTCTATTTTTAAATCTTTCTTATGAAACACAGTTTTAATTTTATAAGACCAGATCTCACTCCAAGTTTCAAAATGTGTTCTTCAGCATAAAATGTTCCACGAGATAGCTAGTGGCCCAGCACTTTAGCATCTATTTTTTAGGCATACATTCAGAGAATCAGGGCCATAAAACTATAGTGTTATTAGTCACTATTAGATGTTGTATGAACTTGTACTTCACACATCTATATTCTAGGTGACTTAGTTTCTATCTTTATTATTTTGATAACTAGCCCAACCTATTTTAACTAAAATAAATGGAAGTACTTATTTGTTAGATTTATTAGCTTTGGTTTTTATTTATGATGTAAGGGGAAATTCAGAAAGGAACAAGTATTTGTTGAGTGCCTATTATGTTCCAAGTATTGTCCTGGGTATGTTTACCTCCCTCATCTCATTTTGTCTTCACAGCCCCTCAGTGTTGCTATCATCATCCCAGTTTTAGACAAGATGAGATTTAAACAAGCCACATGATGATTCTTTATGCTTGTGTGGGGTCTTTCGCACCATGAGTCTAAAGTACCATTTGTCATTGGAGATGCTCGGTTATAAAAATGAGAAGTTGACTATTGTAATTTATCCTTACAACTGCAGAGCTGGGGCTAGGAAAATAAAAACACATGTAGTGTTTCTCAATTCTTTGTGATTGTTGATTGTGGGAAACAGTTAACAGAGACAAGGGACTAGTAGACAATACAGGATACCTCCAGTAAGAGGAAGGCTTTATAATACAAAGGATGCTGTCACAGTGGACATTCACGTATGAGAACATCAGCCTGATTCTTAACCTCGAACTGTGTATTAAAAATCAGTTCATGTAGATGGTAGATCTAGTCATGAAATTTAAAACTGTAAAACTTAGAGAAGAGTTATAAAGAGAGTTTCAATTATTTTTGGTTAGGTAATAAGTTTTTAAGTATGTGGCTCCAAAATACTAATAAATTAACCTGTCTAAGAATTTAAGGAGGGGATTTGGTGTAACTGGTAGATTGCTGGTCTAGCATGTACAGAGCTCTATAATTAATCCCCAGTGCCATGCAGACCAGAGATGGTAGCACACATTTATAACACTAGCACATAGGAGGTAGAGGCAGGAGGACCAGAAATTCCAGGTCTCCTGAGATGATTGAGACCCTGACTCAAAGAATTTTGAAAGATTTCACATTTATTTTATGTGTATCCATGTCTTGCCTGTCTGAATGTCTGTACACCATACCGTAGTCATAGAGCCCATGGTGTCAGAAGTCATCAGATTCCTTGGAGCTGGAGATACAGAGGTTGTTAGCTGCTATGGAGGGACTGGCAGGTGAACCCTGGCCCTCTTGCAGAGGACCTAAGCCCTATGCAATGTGATTAACTGCTGAGCTGTTTCTCTAGCCCACCAACATTTTTTAATCTGTTATTGAAACACTTTAAAAATGAAATGTCATGATAATATTCTTGGACAATACTTGTTACTTTACAAATATACTTCTCATCAAGAAATTAGATCCAGAGCTGGAGATTAACTCAGTATGTTTGTCTAGAATGTGCAAGTCTCTGGGGTTGTGTCCCTGTCCTCTCTTCCTGCCACTCCTCCAAGCCAGCCAACCAACAAAAGAAGCAAAATTTGTATCTAGAATAAAGAGCTGTCAGCATCTAGTAAAAAGACAATGGACTACTTAATATTGAAAACAGGCAAACATTTGAGCAGTTCCTTCACTAGAGAAGAGAAGCGGTGTGTGGACCACTCCTCCACATCACTAAGACATTTTGGAACTGTAAATTAAATCCACAATGCACAGTACTCATGAATTTCATATTCAGATAACTGCCAGACTGAAGTGTAAAGAACATGAAAAAAGGAACTGTAACCTCAGAGGCTTCCTTGAAATCCTCATTCACGCTCCATTGGTCAAAGTTAGCTGTGTGTGAGTCTGGGAAATACAGGCTTAAACTGATCAGCAGACATTAAAGAGCACACACAGCCAGGAGTTTCTGTCCCAGTCTTGAGGGCGTCTGACTGACTGCTGGGGTGCCCTGTAACCTGGGGCTCCTCACTTCCCAGCAGACAGCAGACTAGTCTGAACACTGCGCTCATTGTGCTCTTCTGGTTTCCTGAGAATCTTACAGACCCTCCCTCCCTCCCTCCCTCCCTCCCTCCCTCTCTCCCTCTCTCCTCTCCTCTCCTCTCCTCTCCTCTCCTCTCCTCTCCTCTCCTCTCCTCTCCTCTCCTCTCCTCTCCTCTCCTCTCCTCTCCTCTCCTCTCCTCTCCTCTCCTCTCCTCCCCTCCCCTCTCCTCCCCTCCCCTCCCCTCCCCTCCCCTCCCCCCCCCTCCCCTCCCCTCCCCTCCCCTCCCCTCCCCTCCCACCTCCCCCCCTCCCCTCCCCTCCCCTCCCCTCCCCTCCCCTCCCCTCCCCTCCCTTTTCTTTTTTTCTTTTGCTACATAGCTCAGGCTGGCTTCTAATGTGCTTGCTGTCTCTGTCTTAGGAGTGCTGGGATTGCAGGTGTACACCACCACTTTTACCTAGTACATTCATAAAATAAGATGACACACTGAGTTGACAAGTTTAACAACTGAGTTTTGATCATTTTAAGCAGTTGTTGGAAGAAGTATACTTTGAAACATTTTTAGATTTTGTAGTGTAGATTCTGGACCTTTAGATTCAAGATTGTTAACTTGTATTTTATTCTTGATAGAGAGATTTCAACAGCAAAGTTGTCTTGAATTTTGTCATTGTTTTTTTTATTTTTCTTTTGACAGGCTAGAGTCTCATTTTTTGCTCACACTGACCTAGATCTTACTTTTTAACACAAGTTCGTTTTAACTCCTGGCAGGCCTCCTACGGCAGCTTCTGGGTGCTGAGATTATAGGCATGAGCCACCACACCCAGCTAGTGGGGAGGTTTTAAATCACACATCCTGCTTTTTACATATATATTATATAAATCTATCAGTATTTAGTAATATATTGAATTAATATATATGAATAATAGAGAATTTTTTATTTTTGAGTGAGCTTTGTTACCTATTGAATTTACACACACACACACACACACACACACACACACACACACACACACACATATATATAATAGTAAATTCTTGATTTTTTTCAGAGAGCTTTGATTGTTACCTGTTTCTGGAAAATTTATTCACTTTATCTAAATTGTCTAATTTATTTCCTTACTTGCTTATGTACTCTAAAGGCAGATTATTGACTCAGTGTGGTTACTTTGGGAAGAAGGACAAGAAGATACAGCCCCCCGCCCCCCTGCAAGTCTGTCTCTGAGGTTCTGCCCTGAGAATAGGGTTTGAATAAAATTGAGAGCTGCTCACTGCTGAGCAGTGCGGCAGGCTGCGGCCCTGCTCCCCAGCTGCCCAGTTTGCTCTTGTAAATCTGTTCCTAACTGACTGACTGACAGCGTTGTCAAGCTCTACAGCGAAGGCACCGTTTATTTATGATGCCGTGTCCGTACCAAATGTGCTCATTAGTTTTATTTTGATCTCATTATTCTCACCGTCTTTATTCAGTTCTAGTAGAAGTAACATTTATATACATTTAATCTCCATTGTCACATTTGTTTTGTGTGAACGTGCTAGTGATTGTGGTGGGATTTATGAATGGCATTTTTTACTTTTCAAAGTCTCTTCTTTCTCAACCTCTGTGCTGTTGCATGTTTTATTTCAACATGCATTATAAGCCTCACAATATATTATTTTAATTTTGCTTCATAGCCTTCAATTTTTTAAAAAGAGATTTAAATAGTTTCTAAAGTGTCTTTTATATTTGCTTTCAGTTTTTTTTTTTTTTTTTTTGGATTTGTTTTTTTCGAGACAGGGTTTCTTTGTGTAGCTCTGACTGTCCTGGAACTCACTCTGTAGACCAGGCTGACCTCGAACTCAGAAATCCGCCTGCCTCTGCCTCCCAGAGTGCTGGGATTACAGGCGTGCGCCACCACTGCCCGACCTTCTATTTGTTTTTTAATTTAACTTTTAAGAGCGTTCTTTAACATATCTTATATCACATAATGGATAGCAATCAATTATCACAGACTTCTCTATTTGAAAAAGCCTGGATTTCAGGTTGTTTTTTAACTTTATTTTCATTGGCTATAAACTTTTAGATTTCTCCTTGGACTTGAGCGTATCCTTTGTGTCTTGGCCACATGGTTTCTACCAGGGAGTGTTGACCTTATCTTTGGTTTTCTGTATTTCATGGTTTTTAATCTCCTCCATGGCTGCACTGGCTCCTTTACCTGTATGGGTAGTTTGCTGTGCCCTGCCTGGCCCGGCCTACTGGGACTTTTTGCTTGGGGTAAGCCTGGAGTTAGAGAGCTGTCTCTACTCATCGCCCAGACGCATGTGCTTTGCCTGGACCCTGGAGTGGAACAGGATGGTTTTTTGTTTGCCTATTTTTTAGTTTTGTTTGCTTATTTAGTGCATTTTCTAATATCTACTATAGACGAATTCACTGACACTTGTAAGTAATTTATAAATTAATGAGCATTAAATAGGAGGCTTATGCCTAACAGCGTCCTTATCAAGATACACACAAGAGCTTGGAGTCCATTGCTTTACGGGCATAGACTGTAAGTAATTGATAGATTGGAGTAGAATTTGCCATTTACCTTTTAATTTGATGTCATTGTTAAAATTCTATATTTTTCTATGAATATAAGTAAATAAAACTTTCTTATAATTTATATAACGTCCTTAAAAGACAAAGTGGTGTTTATGGGCCTGGTTCTTCAGGCTATCATAAGTAAATGATATTGTTTCCTTTTTGTTAATAGGACTGTGAGGCTCTGGGAAGTTGAAAATCCAAAGAAGCAAAAAAGTGTTTTTAAACCTCGGACACTGCAGGGTAAAAAGGTGATCCCCAGTACGTGTACGTACAGTAGAGATGGGAACCTGGTGGCCGCCGCCTGCCAGGACGGAAGCATACAGATCTGGGATCGGAAGCTGACAGTAAGTCAAAGCCTTTTTTGTTTTGTTTTGTTTTTTGAGACAGGTTTCTCTTTGTAGTTCTGGGAGTTCTACTGTGCTGGAACTCACTCTGTAGACTTGGCTGGCCTTGAACTCACAGTGATTGGTCTGCCTCTGTCTCTGGAGTACTAGAATTAAAGGTGTATCACCATGTCCAGATTAAAAGTTGAATGACTTTTAAATCTTCTTTCTGCAGAGGACAGCTAAAGCATAGTGAGACGCATCCTGTAAGACACCATGAGTTTCAGTTTCCTGATCTTAGAGTTACTTAAACTGCAGTGTTAATCACTGGGGTTTCCCCAATAAAAAGTGTTTCAGCCAACATTCCAGCTCTGAAGTTTTTAGAATATAATTCTAAAATAAATTCACTCTTTTGATATAAAATTTAAAAAGCATACTATAGCTTATTATGAAATCTCAGTTTGACTTTGAAAAGTTTAGGAATAATATGAAACAGTACTGAACAGAGAACTAGAAAACATGTGTCAAAGGATGTAAGAAAATTATGAAAAAAAATTTTGGAATTATGTTGGTTCTTCTATGATACTTTCTATAATAACTTTAATACATTTGTTTTTAATATTCTTACCTATGCCAGTATATTTCAGTAGGCTCAAGTTTCTTTCTGTAGTTATAGTTCATTATTTGAATAAGTTTTGGACCTGGGGAGTATCATATAGTCCCCAGAAATAATAAAGGTGAGAGCCCGGGTCTCACTCTGAGGGGTCTGACTCTGAGGGTCTGACTCTGAGGGTCTGACTCTGAGGGTCTGATTCTGAGGGTCTGACTCTGAGGGTCTCATTCTGAGGGTCTCATTCTGAGGGTCTCAGTCTGTGGGTCACCAAGAAGCTTTAAAGAGGCCTTTGTGTTAGTTATAGATGGAAAGGGAAAAGATTTGAGGCTACCAGTGTTAAAGTTGTCTACAAATGTTTTGAAATCTTTTTAGATTTTATTTACTTATTTGCTTGTTAGTTGTGGTATGTGTTTGTTTATGTGTGTGTGTGTCTGTCTCTCTCTCTCTCTCTCTCTCTCTCTCTCTCTCTCTCTCTGTGTGTGTGTGTGTGTGTGCCAATGCATAACCATCATGGGTCCCATCAATCAAACTCAGGTATTTAGACTTGTGGGCAAGTATTCTTTACCACTGTGCATCTTACCAGCTCTTTCTGATATTATAATACAGTTTGTATTCATTATTCAAATAAAAGGTTCTTGTCAAATTGTTAATTTATATCTTTTGAATATGAATGATAAGCCAGATAATATTCTAGGTTTTATAAGAGTATTGATTAAAAATTCCTGCCTATGTTATTTTTATTACTGTGAAGAGACTCCATGAGTATGGCACTGTATAAAGGGAAATGTTTAATTGGAGTTGGTTTACAATTGAGAGGTTTAGTCCATTATCATCATGGTGGGAAGCATGGTGAGGTATAGGTGGATATGGGACTGGCTGAGAGTTCTACATCTGGATCCCAGGCAGCAAGAAGAGCAAGTGACACTGGGCCTGGCTTGAGGAACTGCAAACCTCAAAACCCACCCCTAGTGACACACTTCCTCCAAACAAGGCCACATCTCCAGGAATGCCACTCCCTGTTGTTCAAGAGGACCATTTTTACTCAAATCATCACTGCCCATGTGGACTTTTTCTGTTTTATTAAACTGTACATTATAGGAAACTGGAGAGAGGGTTTAGCAGTGAACTGCAAGCACTGGCTGTTCTCCAGGAGACCCATGTTTTATTGTTGATATCCACTTGGCTCACCTCTGCCTGCAACTCTAGTTACAGTGCCCTCTTCTGGCCCTGGAGGGCATCAGACACATGGCACAGAAACATGCAGGCAAAACATCCATGTATATAAAATACATATAAAACAAAAATAAACTGTTCATCTTTGTTCCCCAAACATTTATATTTTAAAACATTTACATTTTGAACAGGACCCTAGAGATCATATTTGTCTTTTCAGGGAGTTGAGACAGTTGTGTTGAAATAAGGTAGAACATAATGGTGGAAGGGAACTTCATACTGATAATGCTGGAAATATCTTCGGCATTTTCTGTTTGTCAGATCTTTTTATTTCTGTTTTCATCTCCATTGTAAACTCCATAAAGCTTCATAACAGCACAGAGATTTTAAAATGCCTTTGAATTGTAAACTGAATTTTAACTAAGCAGTAAATCTTTTAGTAACTGGCTTTCATCGTCTCTGGGTCCTGCTAACTTAAACACAGAAATTCTAAAGCGCGTGGTCTTCTTCTGCAACTTTGGTGTTTTCAGAGTGCTGTGTACACATGGGCTCTGCTCTTAGGACCTGTCTTTGTTATTATTATTTTTAGTAAAGTTGAGTGGAGACTTTGAGGGTCAGTCTTGCATATCTTGAAGTAATGGCAGTGTGTTATTTTCACTTTTGTGGGAAGCAAGGTGTGAGGACCAGCTTCCGCAGTCATCTGCTAAGGGCTCGTGGCCCAAGACAGACAGACTCCTAATCGCAGTCTTCAGTTCTCTTCTGCTGGGATGTGTGGCATGGGACATATGATTTCCTATACTGAATATTATGTTACATTTTACTCATTTTTATATTAGAATATTATTGTAAACTGAAAACAAGTTAAATTGAAAAGAAAAAAATCTATCAGGTAATACTCCTTTATTTAAAAAAGATTTTAAAATAACTCTGAACGATTATCTGAGAAGTATAAACAAAAACATCACAGAACCAGCAAGCTGAAGGTAGAAAACCTACTAGAAGCAGTTTTTTTTTTAAATTTATTTTGTTTATTTTATGTATATGAGTATACCATTGCTCTCCTCAGACACTCCAGAAGAGGGCATCAGATCCCATTACAGATGGTTGTGAGCTACTATGTGGTTGCAGGGAATTGAACTGAGGACCTCTGGTCCTGAAACTCAGGACCTCAGTGGTTAAGTCGGTGCTCTTAACCACTGAGCCATCTCTCCAGCTCTAGAAGCAGTTTTTTTTTTACATGGGACCAAAGGTCGTGTGAGGCCACGTGTTTTGTGATGAGTAAGTAAAACTTCCTAGTTGTCACAGTTAATCCTGTCACAGTAAATCTCATTTAATCAACACACATGGAACAAAACCCATCCTTACAAATGATGTAACTCCATTAGTGATAGGCCCGCGTGCCCTGAGGATCTGCCTTTACAACTGTGTAGCCAGTGTGCTGCCAGCCACACAGTTCAGCAGGAGTGGGAGACAGTAGGCAATGGGGGTAATGTAATAAGAAACACATACTTTTCGTGCATGAAAAACATAATTACATTTCTTTTTTTGTAATTAATATAGATTAAAATTTAAAATCATTATCTAATACGGTATACATAAACTTTATTTTTAATTCTCAAAGAACTTGTTTTCTTACTGTGCTGCTGCTTCTGCTCTGTACTCCTTGTCTACTGTGCTGGTGTTTAAAAGTTACCTAGTGTTTGTTCTCTTGAGGACAAGTTCTCATTCGAGGAACATTTAATTGATATATTTTTTTTCTTAGACACTAGAATAGACAACTGTCAGTATCCCTACCTGCCTCTGTCCCTGCTGCATCAACCTTCATGTATCTAGAATTCTAAGCTAGTATCTGGGTATGGATGTGGAGGAGAACATTCTAACTAAATGAGGAACCCCATGAAACCCCATCATCCAGCCTCAGCTCTATGATGGTGATATTCTTTCAGTGTGAGACAAACCTCTTCACTGTTGGGTATTATGACAGTTTTCTGATGATAGGAAAGACATGACAGACCTGCCCAAGATTCCAGCAACAGTCAAGAGAGACTGTGCTTTTTTTTAAAAAAAATTGAATATTGTCTTCATTTACATTGCCAGTGGTAAACCTTTTCAGGTTTCCCCCCTCCCCAAAGACCCCAACCCCTCCTCCCACCCCCTGCCTCCACGTATATGTCCCTCCATCTGACCCATTCCTCCCCCCTGATTTCCCTTTGTTGGGGCCTCTACTGAGCCTTTACCTGACCAAGGACCACTCCTCCCACTGATACCCAACAAGGCATTCCTTTGCCACATATTTGGCTGGAACCATGTGTGCTCCTTGGTTGATGGTTTAGTCCCTGGGAGTGTGGGGCGTCTGCATTGCCAAAATCATTGTTCTTCCCATGGGGCTGTAAACCCCTCCAGCTCCTCTCCTCTGGACCATCCTCCAAACCCTCCATTGGGGACCCCACACCCAGTCCAATGGTTGGCTGCTAGCATCTGCCTCTGTATTTGTAAGGCTCTGGCAGGGCCTCTCCGGAGACAACCATGGCATGCTCCTTTTGGTATACACTTCTTGTTGTCCATAATAGGGTTGGGGTTTGTGACTGTTTATAGGATGAATCCCCTATTATAGGGCAGTCTCTAGGTGGCCTTTACTTCAGTCTCTGCTCCACATATTGTCTACCTTATTGCTCCTCTGAGTATTTTGTTCCCTTTCTCAGAGGAACCAAAGCACCCTCACTTAAATCCTCCTTCTTCTTGAGCTTCCTGTGCTGGGTGAATTGTAACTTGTTTATTTTGAGCTTTTGGACTAGCATCCGCTTATTAGTGAGTGCATATCATGTGCATTCCTTTGTGACTGGGTTACCTTGCTCAGGATGACACTTTCTAGTTCCATCCATTTGCCTAAGAATTTCATGAATTCCTTGTTTTTAATAGCTGAATAGTATTCTGTTGTGTATATATATCACATTTTATGTATCCATTCCTCTGTTGAAGGACATCTGGGTTCTTTCCAGCTTCTGGCTATTATAAATAAGGCAGCTATGACATAGTGGAGCGTATGTCCTTATTACATGTAGGAGCACTTTCTGGGTATATGCCCAGGAGTGGTATAGCTGGATCCTCAAGTAGTACTATGTCTAATTTTTTGAGGAATCGCCAAACTGATTTCCAGAGTGGTATAACCAGCTTGCAATCCTACTAACAATGAAGAAGTGTTCCTTTTTCCTCACATCCTCTCCAGCATCTGCTGTCCCCTGAGTTTTCATCTTAGCCATTCTGACTGGTGTGAGATGGATTTTCAGTGTTGTTTTGATTTGCATTTCCCTGATAACTAAGGATGCTGAACATTTCTTTAGGTGCTTTAGAGCCATTTGAGTTTCCTCAGTTGGAGAATTCCCTGTTTAACTCTGTGCCCCATTTTTTAAAATAGGTTTATTTGATTCTCTGGAGACAAACTTCTTAAGTTCTTTTTTTTTTTTTTTTTTTTTTTCAGTGATGCTGGTCTCTTCTTCTTTTTTTAAAATCCAATATATTCTTTATTTATATTTCAAATGATTTCCCCTTTCCTGGCTCCCCACTACCCGAAAGTCCCATAAGCCCTCTTCCCTTCCTCTGTTCCCCCATCCACCCCTTCCCATTTCCCTGTTCTGGTATTGCCCTACACTGCTGCACTTACCCTTTCCAGAACCAGGGGCCACTCCTTCCTTCTTCTTAGACATCATTTGATATGTGGATTATGTCTTGGGTATTCCAAGTTTCTAGGCTAATATCCACTTATCAGTGAGTGCATACCATGATTGATCTTTTGAGACTGGGTTACCTCACTTAGGATGATGTCCTCCAGCTCCATCCATTTGTCTAAGAATTTCATGAATTCATTGTTTCTAATGACTGAATAGTACTCCGTTGTGTAAATATACCACATTTTTTGTATCCATTCCTCTGTTGAGGGACATCTGGGTTCTTTCCAGCTTCTGGCTATTATAAATAGGGCTGCTATGAACATAGTGGAGCATGTATCCTTATTACATGCTGGGGAATCCTCTGGGTATATGCCTAGGAGTGGTATAGCAGGGTCCTCTGGAAGTGTCATGCCCAGTTTTCTGAGGAACTGCCAGACTGATTTCCAGAGTGGTTGTACCAGCTTGCAACCCCACCAGCAGTGGAGGAGTGATCCTCTTTCTCCACATCCTCACCAACACCTGCTGTCTCCTGAGTTTTTAATCTTAGCCATTCTGACTGGTGTGAGGTGAAATCTCAGGGTTGTTTGGATTTGCATTTCCCTAATGACTAATGATACTGAACATTTTTTAAGGTGCTTCTCAGCCATCCGAAGTTCTTTAGGTGAAAATTCTTTGTTTAGCTATGTACCCCATTTTTTAAAGGATTATTTGGTTTTCTGGGGTCTAACTTCTTGAGTTCTTTGTATATATTGGATATTAGCCCTCTGTCGGATGTAGGGTTTGTGAAGATCTTTTCCCAATTTGTTGGTTACCGATTTGTCCTTTTGATGGTGTTCTTTGTCTTACAGAAACTTTGTAATTTTATGAGGTCCCATTTGCCAATTCTTGATCTTAGAGCATAAGCTGTTGGTGTTCTGTTCAGGAACTTTCCCCGTAGGGTCTTCCCCAGTTTCTTTTCTATTAGTTTCAGCGTGCCTGGCTTTTATGTGGAGGTCCTTGATCCACTTGGAGTTGAGCTTAGTACAAGGAGATAAGAATGGATCAATTCCAATTCTTCTGCATGCTGAACTCCAATTGAACCAGCACCATTTGTTGAAAAGGCTATCTTTTTTCCATTGGATGTTTTCAGCTCCTTTGTTGAAGAGCAAGTGACCATAGGTGTGTGGTTTCATTTCTGGGTCTTCAATTCTATTCCATTCGTCTACTTGCCTGTCACTGTGCCAATACCATGCAGTTTACTATTGCTCTGTAGTATTGCTTGAGGTCTGGGATACTGATTCCCCCAGAATTTCTTTTACTGTTGAGAATAGTTTTAGATATCCTGGGGTTTTTGTTATTCCAGATGTATTTGAGAATGCTCTTTCTAACTTTATGAAGAACTGAGTTGGGATTTTGATGGGGATTGTGTTGAATCTGTATATTGCTTTGGAAAGATGGCCATTTTAATTATATTAATCCTGCCAATCCACAAGCATGGACGATTTTTCCATTTTCTTAGGTCTTCTTCCATTTCCTTCTTCAGAGACTTGAAGTTCTTGCCATACAGATCTTTCACTTGTTTGGTTAGAGTCACACCAAGATACTTAATATTGTTTGTGGCTATTATGAAGGGTGTCATTTCCCTAATTTCTTTCTCAACCTGTTTATCCTTTGAGTATTGGAAAGCTACTGATTTGCTTGAGTTGATTTTATAACCAGCCACTTTGCTGAAGTTGTTTATCAGCTGTAGGAGTTCTCTGGTGGAGTTTTTTGGGTCACTTAAGTATACTATCATATCATCTGCAAATAGGAAAAGTGACTTCTTCCTTTCCAATTCGTATCCCTTTGACCTTCTTATGTTGTCTAATTGCTCTAGCTAGTACCTCAAGTACTATATTGAAACAATATGGAGAGAGGGGGCAGCCTTGTCTAGTCCCTGATTTTAGTAGGATTGCTTCAAGTTTCTCTCTAGTTTGATGTTGGCTACTGGTTTGCTGTATATTACTTTTACTATGTCTAGGTATGGGCCTTGAATTCCTGTTCTTTCCAAGACTTTTAGCATGAAAGGATGCTGAATTTTGTCAAATGCTTTTCAGCATCCCATGAAATGACCATGTAGTTGTTTTTTGTTTTTTGGTTTTTTTTTTGAGTTTGTTTATGTAGTGTATTTCCGTATATTGAACCATCCCTGCATCCCTGGGATGAATCCTACTTTATCATGCTGAATGATCGGTTTTATGTATTCTTGGATTCGGTTGGCAAGAATTTTATTGAGTATTTTTGCAGATGTCAAAACTTTTAGAGTCTCCAGTGAACTAATTGAGAGGGTGTTTACTACAGAGAATAGTAAAATAAAATCAACAGTATTTCATACATGATGTGGCACTTGGGTCTGGGTGCTTTCAAGTTGCTTCCAGACTTATGAGTACCATCTGTTGACTTATATAAAATAGTTTTCAAGTTTTAGTATTTTAAATAGTATTTTCTGTTAAATTTTCACAAAGTACCTTTTAAAAGTTACCAACATTTGCATATACTCATGGTAAAGATGTTGGCTTTCATTATGGAATTTTTGTACGCATTTGTATTGTTCACGTTCACTGCCTCTCTTCAGATAGAACCCTTCTTCCTTCCTTTTCCTTTATTGGGTGCGTGTGTGGAAATTAATTTAAGTTCCACATGAGAGAAGATGGGTAGCTTATGTCTCTGCGAGTCTAGCTGTTTTGTGTAGCATGATCTTCAGTTCTGTAACTCATCCTATGGGATCCCTTTTCTTACTTCTCGCACCAAATGGTAGCTTTTCCTACAGTGTGTTATCAGGGAGGGGAGTGTTTGCGTATGTGTGCAGGCCAGAAGTCAGCCTTGGGTGTTGTTCCTCTGGGTCTACCCACTTTTATTTCTGAAGCAGGGTCTGTCTTTGGGACCGGGGTTCTCCCATTAGGCAGGGTTGCTGAGTAGGGAGTCAGTCCCATGCCTCCCCTTCCTCTCCCTCCAGCACTGTGATTATCAGCTCACACCAGCACCCCGAGTAGTCTGTATGGGTGCAGGGCCCTGAGGTCTGCTCTCAGACTTCTGTGGCAAGCATCAGGTGAGCTAAAATGGGATTTCCTCTGTGCCATTTTTATTGTGTTTGGATATTCCTCTAAAGCTATCATAGCTCCCGAAAACAAGAACATCATTTGGTTTTGTAAGGGTTTTTCCAGTGTGTGTGTGTGTAATAATTGACAATGAAGGAAAAGAAAAAAACATGAATAAGATGAATGAGTGTTCTTTTTGTTTTTGTTGTTGTTTTTGTTTTTAAGACAAGGTTTCCCTGAGTAGCCCTAGCTGTCTACTAGGTGGAACTCAGTTCGTACACCAGGCTGGCCTTGAACTCAAGGTCTGTGCCATCTCCACCCACCTTCTTCACCCTTCTAATAGCCAAGCACAGTAACCCAAATTTCTTTCAAATGAACGGTTAACATGTTAGTATTAAAGATTTTTTTTCAAATGCAATGTTAACCTCTTAATATTAAAGATTTTGGAAATTTGTGATATTTTGCCATATTATCTTGTATGCTTATTCCAAGTTTTACTTGATGATAAATCTGTCATCTATTGCACATTTTTCAAGAGTCATATAAATTTGACTTGGAAAATATTTTTCCATAGTTATTAATCATTTTCTACTATCTGCAAATGTGAAAATTTGTGAGGAATTTATTAAAAATTTATCTTTCAGATGGTATCAACCAAAAATAATTGCTTTGGGTTTGTTTTTAAAATTTCAGTGGCAAACCACTTTGTGTCAACCCCAGACATAATGTATGGAGGACCTTTTGGCATCTAGTTACTGTATAGTCTATGAATGCAACTTTGTCGTTTTGATAGTGGTAGTAGCACAAAGATTCATCCATTAAACAGGACTCCCAGAGACTAAGGCTCATTACAGCCTAGTCTCATGTCCCAGGCTGTCTGCCAGGTGTCTTCTCCCTCCTTTCCATAAAGACTGATCTGTTAATCACAGCCTTTACCCCCTTAGAAAGGCAAGTGCAAGCAGGTAAGGGACAAGGATTTTATAGTAAGTTATGTAGGAGAGTAAATATTTTTCAGTTATTTTTGAATACCACATTATTTGGAAAATGTTTCTGGTATCTTACTTTTCAGAGAAAAATGATCTACCTCTGAAAAATGCAAAAGATAAAGAAAAGAAAAGAAACGTAAATGTAGGTATTTGCTTCCTTGTTAGGCCTTGTACTAAGGATCTGGAAAGTTGGGAAGAGACATAGCAAAAGCAGTTTCTGTAAATGTCATCCAAGACATACAGGCAAAGTGTGGATTGATTTGTTACTAGCCCTTACTGCGTTCCTACCCTAAGTGTCCTTAGATCAAACTCTAGCATCCTTCAGAAACTCTTCAGTTTACATCTAAATGGGAAAAAGGAAGAAGGCCAATAGTTACTAAGATGCGTCTGGGTGTATACCTGGGCTAGTTGCTTCGGATCCATGATCAGTTACAAACTTCATCACCTGTGTGATAGGTATTGGTCTAACATCTTATGCCACAAAACAAAAACAGCTGCATAAACTGTCCAAAATTACTTCACTTCTGATGGTCCAATACTGAAAAAAAGCTACAAAGATTTTAATAAGGTTTTAGAGAGACCCCATATTCCAGGTAAAGGTAGAACAAGCTGTAAATCTTTCCTGTCTGCTGTCCCTTGTCTTCAGGTTAACTGGTTATCATTTCAGCTTTATGGGGCACTGTAACTGCCTGGACAATATTCTCATCACTTTACATGTGACAGTCACTCAGTCCTTACAGCTACCCTAAGATACGAATGCTAGTATTGTGAGGAAACTGAGACACACAGAGGGTAGGTTGCCTCCCCAATCTCACAGTTCGTAAGTAGTGTTACTAAAGCCAGGCCTAGACAGTCGATTCATGAGCATTTTAGTAGTTTGAATTAGAAATTCTCCCCTGATTCCGGTGTTTGTTCCTGGTTAGTGGTGCTGCTGGTGGAACCCTTGGAAGCTGAGCCTGGCTGGAGGAAATATGTTATATGATTCAACTTTGAGTATTCATAGACCCACCCTTCTTTCTCCTTGCTGACCCTAGGGCTTGCTGACTGACTTGTTTCCCCAGCCGGCTTGCCCTGGGGATGTCCTACCTTCACTTTCTGAGTGCTGGGATTACAGGAAGGCCGCTACGCCTGCCCAGTCCGTGTGCCAGAGCTGGAGATCTGATTGCTGCTCCTTATGCTTGTACAGCCAGGGTTGTATCCACTAAGGCATCTCCAGACTCATGCTTAAAAAAACTCATGTTTTTTAAAGGTCTGGAAGCTAAGAATTGTTTCCATGTTTTCAAATTATTGTATTATTTGTTCTACAGTTGCTTCAACAAAATATCACCAATTTGCTTGTTTAAAGGAACAAAAAGATGTTTTCTTACAGTTCTGTAGGTTAGACGTTACATTGTGCTAAAATCATGGGGTTGGCGGGGCATGCTCCTTCCTAAAGGCTGCAAAGGAGAATCCACTCACTGTCAGGCTCTACATATTCCTTGGCTTATTCCTCTCTTTCTTTGTCTTAAAGGCCAGCAAGAATGGGTGTACTTCTTCTCATACTGTGAGTCTTTTCTGCTTTGTTTGGCCACTTTTACAGGTTCTTATGATGGCACTGTGATGACATGTATTATTCAGTGTAATCTCTTTAAGAGATTAAGAACATTAGTTTAGTATGAAACGTTCATTCTCCATTGCCATCCCAGTGAGCTAACATACTTACAGATTCAAGGAAGTGGTCTGTAGAGATCTTCCAAGGTATCACTCATTCTTTCTATTAAAGTAATTTTTTAAAAAGATTTACTTAATTATATTTTATGTTTATGTTTGAGTGTCTACATGTGTGCTGAGGCCAGAAGACATTGGATCTGAAGCACCTGATGAACATGCTAGGCTCTGAATTTAGATCCTTACAAAGAGAGGCAAGTGCTCTTAACCATTGGACCATCTCGTGTGTGTGTGTGTGTGTGTGTGTCTGTGCGCGCGCCCGCGCGCGCATGTCTGCACACACACTCCTTCATTCCCTCCCTCCCTCCTTCCCTCCCTCCTTTCTTCCCTCCCTCCTTTTTTCTCTCCCTCCTTCCCTCCCTCCCTCCTTCCTTATTTCCTTCCTTCCTTTCCTCCCTCCCTCCCTCCCTCCCTCCCTCCCTCCCTCCTTCCCTCCCTTCCTTGGCTTGTATTTTTCTACCTGTATTCTTACTGTCCTTAGCCATCTTCCCTGCTTGTTTCTCACTGGTCTCCCTTACTAATATGAAAGGAGATCATCTTTTCAGTCTCCAAGGAAATGAACATTTTGCATCATGTCATGACTATGACTGATGGAATTGGTCTTTCTTGTGTCCTAAGCATTTGTGGCAACAGACGTGAGTTCAGCTTCTAGTGGAATAACTTTGGCAGGATGATAATCCAGAATGTAGGCTCAGCGGACCAAGCACAGCTTCTCAGCACTATTAGAACTCAGGCTTTCTTCTTTCTTTGGCCTAAGTATTTTTCTTTATTCTCTCTTGGCACTTTAGAGTATTGTCTGCTTCCTACATTTAGTGACTGGCTTACAAACTTGGTTTCAATGCCTCTGAGTCTGCTCCCACAATTTTCTTTGTTGCCTATTATGTTCTGCTTCTGCTTCTGGCTGGGGTTGGTTGACAGTCACTCCTTCTCCTTTGATATGCCTAACCCCAAACTGAGTCATGTCAAGTGTGGCAGTCACTGCTCAGTGCAAATCATGTCCCTAATGAGGGTCACGTTTTCTCACATGGAATCATTGCTCTGCTGGGTCTGTCTTTGTTCAGACTTTGTCTTCCATGACTTCTCTGTAAGTAGGTTTTTGCTTGTTTTTGTTTTTTCAAGACAGGGTCTCACTCTGTAAACCAGGATGGCTTTGAACTCACTGAGATCCACCTACTTTTGCCTCTTGAGTAGTATGATTAAAGACATGAGCTCTTATGCCCACCTGACTTTATTATTTTCCTTTTCTTTGTGAGTAATGCTGTCAGTTGCTGGCTTACATACATTTTTCTATGCTGACCATCTAGTCCTCATATCTTCTTTCTAAAAGAACCCCCATTTCTGATGGGAATGTCATCCACTGAACATCCGTAAGTCAAGCTATTACCTTCCAAAATGCTCTTGAGAGTCAGGTGCTTTATTGTGGGCCAGAAAAGTATGTACAAAGGAGTCTGAATCCTGAAACAGTCTAGTAAACTACTGGGTTCATGTTAAAAAAATCTAACCAACCAACAACCAACAACCAACCAGCCAACCAGCCAACCAACCAACCAACCAACCAACCAGCCAATCAACCAGCCAGCCAGCCAGCTAGCCAGCCAACAAACCAACCAGCCAACTAACTAACCAACCAACCAACCAACCAACCAACCAACCAACCAGCCAGCCAGCCAGCCAGCCAACCAACCAACCAAAGCTTCCAGTTTAAGATGTCATCTTTTTAGTGAGTGAGAAGTACTTTGCTATACTTTGGCCCTTGGTGATGTTGAACTTACTTAAGCTGCAGATGTTCCCAGTTGGGGAGGTTACATTGGTTCAAGGTATCAGTTAGGGAAGGAATAATTCAAACCGTGAGGCAGTGATCTGGTTGGTGTCTGCCTTCCTCTTCTGCCTTCCTTCTTCAGGTAAGCGAGCTTCAGACTAGTTGCTACTTTGTTGAGAGGCTCCCGGTTCCATGAGGTCTTTGCAGTTGTTCCCCCTGCTGTGCCTAGGCCTTTGCCCCAGCTGTTGCCTCTGATATGTTGGTTTATGCTGGCTTCTGGAATAGCATTTCAAATAACTCTAATACCTTGTAACTAGAATATAGATTAAGAATGAATCTAGAGTCAAACTGTCTACAAGAGCTGTGCCTGAACTCTTTCCTGTCTCCATGTCTCCATCTTGTTTGCCTGGCTTAGTTTCTTCATGACAACCATTACTGTGTAAGGTTTCATTTACTCATTTTTTTGTTTTACAGTTTTATTTATTTGTGTGTATGTGTTTATGAGTGTATGGAAAGCAAGAAGACAATGTCTTATCTAAGGTTTCTATTATGATGAAACACTATGACCCAAAAAGCTTGGGTAGGAAAGGGTTTATTTGCCTTACTCTTCCTGTATTAGTGTCCATCATTGAAGGAAGTCAGGACAGGAACTCAAGCACGGCAGAAACCTGGAGGCAGGACCTGATGCAGAAGCCATGGAGGAGTGCTGCTTCCTGGCTTGCTCCTCATGGCTTGCTCACTTAGGGTCCAAGACTCATTGAAGAGTGATACCTCAGACTCAAATAGTGTGCATAAACAAAGAGCATTTATTCAGCTGAATTTCCTGCATGCAAGGGTCTCCCCATTTGAGAGTGGAAATCCCTGGTGGACCTGCAGGAAATTCCAGGGAAGGGTATGTACTGTTTTACCTCGATTGGTTAGCTCTCTCTGTAGCGGTCTGACTGATTCTGTGATTGGTTAGGCTCTGTCTGGAGACTTCCCAGGGGTTGCTTACTCATTCTAGCAGCCTATTCTTACTTCAGGCCAGATGACAAGGTGTCCTCTGATTGGCTGCCAATGGCTGTTGTTGGCTGACCACAGAAACTTAGGCCTAGTCTCCCAAACTGCCAGTTTGCAGCCTGTCATGGAGTCAGCCTGTCTCTGGTTAAATCAGTTCTGCTTTCTTATGGAACTGGGGACTACCAGCCCAGGGATGGCATCACCCACAGTGAGTGGGGTCCTCTCCTATCAATCACCAATTAAGAATATGACTTAGGGGCTTGCCTATTGCTGAGTCTTGTGGAGACCTGGTCTCAACTGAGGTTCCGTCCTCTCAGATGACTTTATTTTGGGTTTGCATAAAACAATTCAGCACAGACAACTTGCAGAAATTGGCTTTCTTCTTTCACCATGTTGGGTCAGGTGTTCAAACTATGTCTTCAGGCTTGATGGAAGGAAGCCTTACCTGCTGAGTAACTCACTGGGCTTTCTTTTCTTTTCTTTTCTTTTCTTTTCTTCTTTTCTTTTCTTTTCTTTTCTTTTCTTTTCTTTTCTTTTCTTTTCTTTTCTTTTCTTTCTTTTCTTTTCTTTTCTTTTCTTTTCTTTTCCTTTTCCTTTTCCTTTTCCTTTTCCTTTTCCTTTTCCTTTCCTTTTCCTTTCCTTTTCCTTTCTCTCTCTCTCTTTCTTTCTTTCTTTCTTTCTTTCTTTCTTTCTTTCTTTCTTTCTTTCTTTCTTTCTTTCTCTCTCTCTCTCTCTCTCTCTCTCTCTCTCTCTCTCTCTCTCTCTCTCTCGCTTGCTTTCTTGCTTGCTTGCTTGCTTAGACATTTCATCTTTCACTAAGCTTCTTCATAGGGTCAGGACATTTGTGCCTTAATTGATGCTTCTTTATATCTTAGAAGACCATTTATTGAGAAGATGAACAAGTGAATGAAAACTATCAGAGCACCATGGGTTTTGTATGTAGTTGATTTGATTCTCAGGTGCTTTATTGGTCTTTTTAAGTTGCTTAATCACACTTTATTATTGTCAAATGAGTTTACTATAGGCTGATTCTACCTTTAGTGTCTATGGTGATGCTTATTTACACTAGCAAACATCATTTTCAACTTGTCTTCCAAAACATATGGTATTCATAAGAGATAATATTTATTAAACATTAACTTTGTGCCAGGTATGTTCCAAGTGTTTAATTCACTCATGTGCTCACACACATATATGTGTATTCATTTCATCTTTGTAGGATGATACTCTGAAGTAAGTGTTATTGTTAGCTAATGTTTTAGATAAGAATATTCAAGTACAGAAGCTAAAAATATAATGACTTGCCCAGGATTACACAGACCATAAGTGGTAGAGCCAGAAACTGTGACCCTAGGAAATCACTTTATGGCTCCAAATGAAATAATTCTGTGGAAATGTGCTGAAAATAACTAATTCAGAAGAATGATGAGATTGTTTTGTCCTGACTTATTCACTTGAATTCAAACCAAGTGAGTTATTCAGATAGGATGAAATCTCTCTTCCTCTGTTCCTCCTGGTTTCTTGGGACAGGATCTTGCTGTGTAGCCCAAGCTAACCTTAAACTATGTGGTACAGGGTAGCTTTGAACTCACATTACTCCCCTGCTTCATATTCCTGAGTTTTAGGATTATAGGAATGTGCCACTATACTTATATCTAAATTAAATATCTCACTCTTTAGCTCAGGCTGACCTTGAATTCTCATCCACATCATGTGTGTTCATAATTAAAGACAGTCATTTCATAGCCCTGTCTTCAATATCTGTAGACTACATAGCCAAAGCATAGCTCATGAGCTCCTCTGGAAACCCATCGCCAGCTTTGCTCTATTTAAAGGCCATCAATGAAAGTTGATTTTTGTTCATTTTTTTTTCTGATTGTAAAACTAGCCCATATTCATTTGGACAAATATTTACCAAAACTAGAAGAGTTTATGAAGAAGATGAGTCAGCTGTGAAGACTTCATGAAGAGATAGGAATTTCTACCTCATTTTGTATAGTCACACAAGGTGGCTGTGCCTTGTGTTTATGTGCTCTGGGTTTTAGGGCTTGTAGTTGCCTGTGTAATTAGTTATCTTCTTCCTTGATTAGGGTCTAAATAGATTGGAAAGGAAGACTCATTACTCAAGCATGATGGATGAAGGCCAGAATTTAGCATTGGTAGATGCAGAGTAGAGGGAAAGGCAGAAATTCCTATAGATTAACTCCTGCAATGGGACAGGAGCCCACAGGGATCTTAGCCAGGGCTGCTCAAGGGAGACAGGGCAGGAACAGAAAATTGCTCCCGTGGGGCAACTTGTGTCTAAGAAGGGGAAAGAGGGCTGCCAAGGCCTGTCCAGTATTCTTCCCACATTCACAAACTTTTGTTTTTCTCTTAGAGTCAAACTTCTAAACTAGCTTTATTCTAAGGGGGGTGGAGTGAATAGGGAAGTGGGCAGAAGGCTGGGGTGAGATATTTTTCCAAGGGTTATATTGGAGGATTTGAAGAGAACAGTCACATGGTCAGGCTTACATTTTAAAAAGAATGATTCTAACCATTCTGAATGGAGAGTTGTTATAAAGAGGGGGTGGAGCAGGTCCCTCAGCAGTTTGCTGGATGAAAATGGTGGTATTCTGATACCTGGATTGTGTTGAATTTTTGAGGTTAAAGTTGACATGAGTATTAAAGATAAATTGCATTAAAATATGGTTTTGTTTTTGTTGCTTGAGATAGGTTTCATATCTCAGGCTAGCCTGGAAAGCAGCTGTATAATCTAGTCTGGCCTCTTTAACTTTTTCTTTCCAAGGGCTACAGCGACTTAGTGCACACCAGCTGAAAATCATGCCTTACAAAATAAAATAGAAGCCTTAATTTGGAAAATGATTGTGTAAATCACACTTTATTGCCCCCTGTTTATTACTTAATGTTCTAATTGTAAAGAGACTGGGGGAGCTGAGATTTTGGACTGTAGTGAATGGAGAACATTTGCTTTGATTTTGTGCTTCTTAGCTGATTTTGAACAATTTTTATTTTGGTTATTATTTCGACCAGTAGTATGGGATAATGCTCACTAAAACTAACCAACTGAATTACTAAATAAAAATCCTTTGGCATTTCTTAAGGCACAAGTAAAGTCCTTTGTCTAGGTAAGGCTGTTAATGTCCTCTATCTACCATGGCTGGACTCTACAGATGGCTATAGTCTCTAGAAGGCCTGGGGACGCCTCTGTCTAGTCAGATATTCCCTGAGGTGTGTTTCTCAGCTGCAGGGCTTCTCTGCTTTATTTTGTAAGCTGACAAGGCCAAACATTACTGTTTTAAGCATTATAGTCAAACAGTAAACATTAAATGTTCATTTAATAGAGGCACTAGTAGGCCTTTTATACACAGAAAGCAGAGCCTGAGCCTGTGAGGCTCTGCTGGTGAGGGGCTCTCTGGTGTGTCTGTGTGATTGGCTTTAGCCACAGGACTGCTGCAGCCGCTGCTGAGTTTGCTAGCTCAGAGTGCTCAGTTCTCTGCAAGTCCTCTCTGTTTTATTTTGTTGTGTTTTCTTTCTGCTGATTACCCAAGACTTAGTAAGTGGCCACATTTCTTGCAACTTCTCAGAAAATCTTTGTTAGTGTCAAATTAAAGGTTTAACAAGACTCTGTTAAACCTCAATGCTTCAAAATGCTTTAACTGTTTACCAGTTTGTCTTTTGTTGTTGTTGTTGTTTGTTTTGAGACAGGGTTTTTCTCTCTAATCTGGCTGTCCTGGAACTTCTTCTATGGACTAGGCTGGCCTTGAACTCACAGAGATCCGCCTCCCTCAAACTCCTAAGTACTGGACTGAAGGTGTGCGGCCCCACTCCCAGCTCAGGCTTCTTTATAGATAGCTGTCACTTTACTGTGACCACCAGTATTCCATGGGGGAAGAGCACTGCTGCGCATGGAGCTATAGTTAGGATCCAGCATAGGATGACTCTGTAAAGCCGTGCAGTTTACATTTATATTATGACCAAATACAGACATGTCTTTGCGTAAACACACATATATCACATTGAGAAGAAAATGGAGCTGGGAGTATGGCTCAGGGCTAGAGTGTTAGCCACTGCAAGGTCCTGGGTTCAGTTCAGTCTCCAAGAACACAAGTATAAGCATTCTTTTAAAAAATAATAGGTTATTAAAAAAATGAATCTGTCATTGAGTGGGTCAAGGAGTTTGCCACCAAGCCCGATGACACGAGTTCAAAAGCCCCAAAGCCCACTGTTGCCCTCTGACCTCCAAAAATGCATTGGGTGGTAGGAACGTGTTTGTGTGTGTGTGTGTGTGTGTGTGTGTGTGTGTGTGTGAATGCATTCACAAATAGACAAAAATAAAAATAAATATACCATAGCCTTTTACAATTCTCCACTATATAGCATATTACAGTATTTATATTCCAAACTATTCTGTTTCTTAAAGTGGTTGATCATAACCTATTACATTGAGTTTTTTTATGACCCGTAGAGTTAGAACCAGAGTTTGAGAAACACATCTGTAGTATGCCCCATGTATATACTTTTTCTAGAAGCCTTATAAAACAGGAAAGGCTTATATTAATGTTTTCAAAATGCAGCCGAATATACTTGGAAAAGAGGAAGTTATATAAAATAATTGGACATACAAATGGAAGGAAATAGGCCATCATGAATATAAAGACATTTGACACTGCAAGAGAGAAAGGGAGTGCAGGGATTTAGACTGTGAGGTAGGTGAAGGCAAAAGGTTAAGTTGTCTGCCTTGGAATTTTTGCCTAAGCCTGTGAAGAGCTCTGCTTACCTATTATTAAATAGATTAATTTTTGTTTTTATTTTAATATTTTATTTATGATTATATATTTATAAAATATATAATATTCATATACTATATATAAATTAGCTTATTTATATATTTATTTATGCACATTGATGTTTTGCCTGCCATATGTCTGTGTATGGGTGTCAGATCTTGGAGATACAGACAGTTGTAAGCTACAATGTGGTTGCTAGAATTTGAACCGAGGACTTCTGGAAGAGCAGTCAGTGCACTTAACTGCTGAGCCGTCTCTCCAGCAGAGCTTAACATCAGGAATCACCTATGCTATAGGATGTGCTAGGTAAGGGTGTCCTGAAAAGCTGCTCCTTTAGCTCACAGAATTCTTTCCATCAGCTTCACACAGTTCATCTTAGAAATCTCATCTGTACCATTGCACCTCGGTCTCTCTAAGGAATCAATGTTCCAAAGATAACCTGTTTATTTGCTGCAGCTATCATACCTACTAGATTATTTATATATACCACCATTTGTTTATTCTTTTTTTATTGTTATTTTTTTTATTCGATATAATTTATTTACATTTCAAATGATTTCCCCTTTTCTAGCCCCCCCCCACTCCCCGAAAGTCCCGTAAGCCCCCTTCTCTTCCCCTGTCCTCCCTCCCACCCCTTCCCAGTTCCCCGTTCTGGTTTTGCCAAATACTGTTTCACTGAGTCTTTCCAGAACCAGGGACCACTCCTGCTTTCTTCTTGTATCTCATTTGATGTGTGGATTATGTTTTGGGTATTCCAGTTTTCTAGGTTAATAACCACTTATTAGTGAGTGCATACCATGATTCACCTTTTGAGTCTGGGTTACCTCACTTAGTATGATGTTCTCTAGCTCCATCCATTTGCCTAAGAATTTCATGAATTCATTGTTTCTAATGACTGAATAGTACTCCATTGTGTAGATATACCACATTTTTTGCATCCACTCTTCTGTTGAGGGATACCTGGGTTCTTTCCAGCATCTGGCAATTATAAATAGGGCTGCTATGAACATAGTAGAGCATGTATCCTTATTACATGGTGGGGAATCCTCTGGGTATATGCCCAGGAGTGGTATAGCAGGATCTTCTGGAAGTGAGGTGCCCAGTTTTCGGAGGAACCGCCAGACTGCTTTCCAGAGTGGTTGTACCAATTTGCAACCCCACCAGCAGTGGAGGAGTGTTCCTCTTTCTCAGCACCCTCTCCAACACCTGCTGTCTCCTGAATTTTTAATCTTAGCCATTCTGACTGGTGTAAGATGAAATCTTAGGGTTGTTTATTCTTAAAATGAATTTATTAAAAAATTCTAAGTACTTAAAAATTAAGGTGACATTTACTTACCACAAATTAGCCATTTACAATGCACAACTCTGGATTTTAGTGCATCAACAGTGTTATGCAGCCATTGGCTCTCTCTAGGTTCAAAATTGTTTCATCAAGCCATAAAGCATCCCGTCACTATCAAATAATTGTTCTCTACCCCCTATTTCTAAAGAAAACATAGTAACACTATCGCAAACAGAAAATAGAACATAACTGCTCTTAAAGTATACTAAAAATAAAGCAATTACAAATACCAACTGGACATAGTTAGCAGCCAAGGCCTGAATCAAAATTTTCTACTAAGGGATAATTATCATCTTAATATGTCTATGAAAATATCAGTAATTCCCATTAGTTTTTACAATTAATAGATGCTTATAAAAGGGGGGATGTTAGCAAATATCATGAGGTATGAAAGAGGATAGTAGTGTTGGTATACACTTGCACTTGTAGAGTCCAGAGATGGAAACAGGAGGATCAGGAGTTCAAGGCACATAAGCCATTCAGAGCCAGGCTGGGCTAAATGAAACTTAGTCTTAACATCCTTTCACCCAGAGAGAAAGAGAAATTAGCACTAAAGGCAGACTTTCTGGTTGGTTTATTTAGATTAGTTTAGGGGAATTTTACAAACAAGTTTCTCATCATGAGATTCATTTGAATCTAATGCCTTTTCCATCTAAATATATTGTAGCTTGGCTTGCCCTTTCTTTCACTGATTATTAAAGAGATTACTGACTGATCCAAGACTCTTCTATAACTGAACCGTTGAAGTCCGACATCTTTTACTTAATACAGTGATTGTTGTTTTCCTTGCTATCTTTGAACATGGTTAACAGTCAACTAGAGGTACTACTCTCAAATAATATAAAGCTTTGAGGTAAAGATCAAATTTTCACGATTTAAGACTTAACATCAAACTAATAATAATTGACTGACAAGTGGATTGTATTCATAAAGTTTACTGGCTTAAATTGTTTGGAACCTATAAGGTTTTCTTGTAGAAAAAAATTGACATATAGCTATTATTATGAATACTTGGGACTAACCCAGCATAGCTCATCTTTGTGTGTTATGCCTTCCAAAAGTAGCTTCAACTTGATTTAAAAAAAAAAAAACCCTCAGTTTATCATGTAAAATCATTGACTTTCATGTGTACTTAGTAATAAGGATCAAATAAGTTAACCTTTGTGAAAGAGCATAGGCCAATGCCTGGTACTAAGTTGAAGGTCAATAAATGTCCATTCATTTATTCAATACACATTCATAATTTTATTTGTATGTTATAGAAGTTCAGCAAGATGTGTTGTCCCCTCCAAGATTAATTGGGGGCAGGGCTGTCTCAGTAGTTATGAGCACTTGGCATGCTTGGGGAGGACCTGGGTTTGGTTCCCAGCACCCAAAAGGTGATATAATTGTTGACAGTTTTAGTTCCAGAGGATGCAGCACCCTCTTCTAACAATGCACATAGATACATGTGGGTAGAACACTCATACACATAAAAAGTAAAAATAAATAAATTTTAAACGAGTTAGCTTTGTTTGGATGTAACATACAGAGATTGACTGGAGGGAGAGCTCTCTCCTTCCCTGCACCTCAGCATCCACAATAATAACAGGACCAGCACTAGCAATGTTAGAAATAGGAATGAGAATCATGGCAGTTAACACTGTCAGAGAACCGTTAAGGCCAGTTCCTACTTGGCCTTCTACAAGTCACACCTGGACAGCTCTAGGCTTTTTCCTTCTCTTTTTCTCTTCCCACTCCCACCTTCTCTGTATGCATGCATGTGTACGTGCCCAGATGTGTGCAGGTGCTTGTGCACATGTGTGCACGGTGTGGAGAACTTCCCATGTTGTTCTTCAAGAACCAGCCACCATTTTTGTTTTGAGACAGGGTCTCTCACTAGGACCTATAGGGATCAATTTGATTCTTCTTTCCCAGTACTCAGATTACAATCACAATCCCCTATGTGCAGCAACATTTGCCCTTAAAATCTGAGCTAGTCTGCTCTGTCACAGGAAGTACTCTAAATGTTTTCAGTATACTTGGTTATTATTCAGCTCCATGAGCTTAGTATTCTTATGTCTAATGGAATTTGAGTAGATCTCGGATTCTTCCCGGAAGTCTGGTACTGTATGTCCAGATGCGATCTCTAGGGTCTCTTAGGAGTGGATGCCAGCCTTCTGATCAGCTGTAAGGGTTGGCATCGGGAAAGACTTGAGGATTCTTTACTAGAGGTTGTTTAAAGGCAAAACTTACTCTCGGGGGGTTGATTTGCCTCACAGAATGGGTTCCATAGGAAAATCCTCTTTCTTATCTGCTGCCCCACAGAATGAGCAGAACTGAGGGAGAGGAAAGAGAAGCAGGAGAGATAGCAGGGAGGAGCACAGGCAGGGCAGGATGGCTGTGAAATGGAGGAAGAGGCTGAAGCAGAGAAGAGATCAGTCTGGTCCCAAGTGGCCAAGCAAGGGGCCACTCAGAGGCCTTCCCTCATTAGCTGTGTTTTTAAATGGTACCACTTAAATGAAAAGAGCTTCTAAATTTTATATATACTTCCCTTCAGAAAAATATAGTGACACGTCCATATACATTAAAGCACTAATTCATCCTGTACTGTATTCATGTATTATATTTTATCACTGAGATAATGAATCAAGATTATAAAAATGGCATAAAATTAAAATATTTTGCTAAGTTTAAGTGGCCATAACTTAGATGGAATTGTCATTGACTAGATCTAGTAGCCAGATGACATTTTGGTATTTTTATTTTTAAACCTAGGAAGGTTTGCCTATAAACCATTTAGTAGTAGAACAAAGCTTTCCAAATTGTGAGTTAAAACATATGGAGATACTAAATATACTTGGATGGGGCATAAATGTTTTCCCACACATAAATTGTGTTCAACAAGGGAAGGATCTTAGACAGCACACTGAACTTCTAGTTTGAAGTTATAGCAAAAAAAAAAAAAAAAAAGCCACAGCTAAATTTGTGATGCTTACTTTTTTAAAAATTTAAAAAATTATTATATACATATCAGCGTTTTGTTTGCATGTGTCTGTGCATCCTGTGCATTGCAGTGCCCAGGAGGCCAGAGAGAGAGGGTCAGAGCCATTGGTTGAGAGCTGCCATGTTGGCTCTAAGAATCAAACTCCACTTCTGTAAAAGCAGCAGGAGCTCTCAACACCACTGTGCTATCTATTCAGCTATGACAATAATTTTTTGTATATATTGATAAATTAAAAATAATTTTATTTCACAGAATGATCCATTGCATTCTTAAAGCCACCTTCTTAGAAAGTGTACTTCTTATACCAGGTAGGCAGCCCCTGACTTAGATGGTCCAATGTGGATTCTTCTGACTCTCCCACCATGTGAGTACAATAGACATGCATTAGAAGCTGTGCTAACAGGCTTGGGGACAGAGGAGGTAATCTCTCATGAGTTGGCAGAATGACACTGTCCCTTGGTATGGACATTAGAGAGCTCAGTTCTCCATCAGCAATCGATCACTCGAGAAGCACCCTGGGCTGTGCACTGCAGAGTACTGTTAAGTTGTGATTTTGGTAGGCTAGGTATGTGAACTGCACTGTCGGCCAAAGAGTGTGTATGTGTGTGCGAATGAGTGTGGTGTGCATGTGCCTTTAAGTATAGGCTTCAGAAACATAAAGGAATAATTAGCTACTGTCCTCAAGCACTCAAAGAAAATTATGATAGCTTGGTTGAAGCCAATGCCTTTGAAGTAGAATAGATCTAGGTTTCTTATGTGTAAAACTTTTTGCTGGTTGTATGGCAGTAAACAAGTATTTAGGAGCTTTGATTATTGTCTTACTGAAGCAGGGTCTTGTGTAGCCCTGGCTATACAAACTCACTGTATAGCTGAAGTGGTTTCCTGCCACATCTGCTGGGATTAAGGTGTTTGCCACCACACCAGGCTTTACTCCTTTTGAATACTTAGTTTTTCACATCTGCAAATTGAGACTAACAACTGTAGTTGTCAGAATAGACAACATGATAATGTAAAATGCTCATGCGCACTTCTGTATGCCAAGGATATTCGTTTAGGTTTGCAGTGAAATGCTCTACCCTGGAGCCATACTATATACTTTTTCATATATGACACAGGGAATTTGAAGTAGTTGAATGGCCTTATTATTCCCAAAACATGCTAATCAGGAGTCAGGGGTTTACTTTGTACCTGAAATACAATTTCTTCACCATGCTCATCATCAGAGAACTGTTGAACCTTTAGAGTTTATAGTCTACCACAGGGGACGCTGGCATCATAGTTAAGTAAAGGGTAGAGCCATTGGAAGAATCGTACAAGAGACTTAACCAGTGAGCATAAGAACCATGAACATGAAGAGTGAGACTTAAACCGGGCAGAGCAGAGTCCCTGGTCCTTAAACAAGGCAGGAACACTTTCAAGAGTAACTTTTAAACTTTTTACTGACAGTCCCCGCGAGAACTTGGCTTTCCTCGAACAGACTGCTAACTTACCGCAGTGAAACTTTGAGGGATGTTTGGATGAGTCTTGAGAGATGGGTAACAGTTTATGTCTACTAGGAGAGTCTCGTTTGTGATACAGTGATCAGACCTGAGTCTTAATACATGATTAGAATCTTTGGGTTTCCATCACATTATGAATCTGGCCCCAGTCAGGGGTAGGATTTCAAAACCTAAGCTGTTGCTACTCCTTATATAAATGTTTTACTCCCTTTGGGTGTGTTTTTTCTAAATTTTCATTTACTCACCCCCAGAGACACCAATAAATAGCCTTGTTTTGTTCACCACCTTTAAAAAGTTAAATGGGTGGCAGTGGTGAAGAGATAGCCTGGTGGTTAAGAGCACCAGCTGCTCTTCCAGAGGACCCAGGTTTAATTCCCAGCTCCCACGTCGCAGCTCACAATCCTGTCTGTATCTCTACTTTTAGAGGATCCAACTCCCTAGCACAGGCATACATACAGACAAAACACCAACTCACATGGAAAAAAAAGCCAGGCAGTGGAGGCTGAGGCAGGCAGATCTCCGAGTTGAGTCCAGCCTGATCTACAGAGTGAATTCCAGGAAAGACAAGGCTACACAGCGAAACCCTGTCTCCAAACTTGCGTCCCCCCTGCATATATTTTCTTTAAATACTATGTATAAGAAAATATTTTAGAATACATTGGAGTAAAAAGAATTACCATGAGCCATTTCACTGATTTCTGACCCAGAACTCACTATATAGAACAGGCTGGTCTTGATGTTAGAACCATCATCCTACCTCAACCTCCCAATGGTTGAGATTATTGTCTTGAGCCTATCTTTCCTTTAATTTCACTAGGTAAGAAGATTCTAAAAACGTTTAAGATACCTATTCTATTCATCTGACTTATAAAACTTGTTTTTTTATGATCTCTTGTTCTTTGACTGTTTTATGTATTTACATAGTGTATATTGAGCTACATCTAGCCGCCTCTACCTCCAGCTCTCCCTGAGGCTTCCTACCCTTCCTACCTCATCTCCCTCCAAGGTTAATAACCTCTTTTTTTCCTCAATATATTCTTTATTTACATTTCAAATGATTTCCCCTTTCCTGGATCCCCCCTCCCTGAAAGTCCCATAAGCCCTCTTCCCTCCCCCTGTCCCCCAATCCACCCCTTCCCGCTTCCCTGTCCTGGTATTCCCCTACACTGCTGCACTGATCCTCTTTTTTCTAACCTTTATTTTTAAAACTGTTTATTTTATTTTTGCGATTATAATTACATCATTCTCACCTTCCCTCCCTCTGAGGTCTCCCATATACCTTCCCTAGTTCTCTTTGAAATTAGTGGCTTTTTCCCTCATTAGTTGTTGTTACGTGTATATGCTTGTATACTCCTATGTATAACCTGCTCAGTCTATATAATATTTCTTGTGTGTGTGTTTTCAGGGATGACCAATTGGTATTGGATAACCATTTAGTGTCCTCTCCCTGGGGAGGCCGTTTCTCCTGCGCGCAGCATTCCTAGGTTGCCTGTAGTTCTTCGTGTGGGGCTGTGGCCTCACGGGCTTCCCCCATCGACCTTAGATGTCTTTTGTTGTCCTCATTCACGTTGTGCTTAGTCAGCCATGTTGATAAAACTTTATGTGTGTGGCTTTTGACATTCCTAGGAGACACAGTCTCACAGCGAAGTCCCTGATTTTCTCTGGCTTTCATTATCTTTCCTTCTCTTCCTCAACAGTCCCTGACCCTATGTGCAGATGCTGTATCATACATGTATTCACTGGGACTGGTGTCACAGTTTTGATGGGTGGTAGGGTTTTGTGATTTTTGTATTTGTTGCAAAGAGAAGTCCTTGATGGGGATGAGAACTACACTTATCTGTGGGTATAAGGATTAAATATTTAGGACATGTACAAATCCATACACCAACCAGTGAGACTCTCTCTCCCTTGCCTCCCTCCCTCCCTCAAGAATGAATATAAGAAATGAAAGGCCTCTACAATCAAAGCTTGTTTTTATTGCCAGTGCCATATTGGAACATACAGTGAATGTTCCTGTATCATCACTGTACTTTCTTGATAATTCTGTAGATTCTTACCCTTTCTATCTTCCTAAATAATTCTGTAGATGTCTTACTCTTTCTGATGTGTCTACTAGTCCTGGTACATAGACCACATTGTATGGTTTCTTCCTTTGAGAGAATGATGGAGTTAAAAATAATCACAGTAATAATTTTAAAAGGCCATGCTGACATTTAGATCTAAGGATTTTCCCTCTAGGCTAAAATGTCTTGAAAGTAGCCCACACTTTGGTTTCAGCTCTGGACAGATTCTTGCCCTCTGTGTCAGCTCACCTTTTGATCTTAAAGCAGTGCTTATTCTTGACTTCAGTAAGCTGTAAATTGTCCCTTCAAATTAAAAAAAAAAAGTATAGGGGATGACAAGATCGGAAAGTTAAACAAGCAAATGAGGCACTTCCATTGCCTTAACAACAACTGGAACTTTCCTTCAGGGATCCCAGCTAGAAATATAAGACAGTTAGAAAGTACTGAAGTTGACACTGACTGGAAGAAAATTGAGATATAGGTAATATCCTTAGGATTTTCTTTAGGATTCCTTTTCCTGGACCAGAGGAAGATGGAGTCTAAAGATGTATGCTATGTACTTCACATGGGCTACCTGCTGAGCCAGCATCACTGTCCTTTCATCTGCTTCCTGGATTGTATTCATGACAAGCACACTGCTGTTCATCTCTGGACTGAGTTTTGCACTCAGTACTTGTACTATGACCACTACTAGTGACCTTTCAAGTGTGACAGCAGCTCTTTTATTCCTTTGGTGCCTTGTGTGCTTTCTTATATTTAGAATTTCTCTCTCATACCATTCTACCCCATTCACTGTAGTTCTAGCAAATATGTACAAGCATTTTCTGCTAGTGCTTCTGATAACTATGCACTTTTTTGCATATTGATATCTTATAATCAAGTAATGGGTATCTTATAGCAAGTATTTATTTCAAGAGCAACTAAGTAAGTGACTGGATGGCGGCCCATTTCTGTTTGCGTCTTAGCCACTGGATAGCCCCAGGCACCCTGTACGTTCTTGGTCTCTCTAGCACAGTGGTTTCCTTCCAGTGGTTAGCAGAGCTTATTATTTTCTTTATCTTTCATGTCTTTATTTACTGAAAATAATTAATTCAATTTCCTTTTTCTATTTTTTGTTGAAAATATATTTTTCATATGATATATTTAATACAATGTAGTTCATGAAATACCAGCTTCTCCAAGATCTTCCCCACCTCCCCTGCCATCTGAACCCACAGCCTCATTCTCTCGGAGAGAAAAATCAAAGCATTCTACTAAAATCAGGAATAAGACATAGTTGTCCACTCTCTGCTTGTGTATTCAGTGTAGTACTTGAAGTCTTAGCTTGGACAGTAAGACAACTGAAGAGATTAAGGTCATAGAAATAGGAAGGGAAGAAGGTAACATATCTTTATTTGAAGACAACATGATTGTAGGAATAAGCGACCCTAAAATTTCCACTAGGAAACTCCTACAGCTGGTAAACACTACCAGCAAAGTAGCAGGATACAAAAATCAGTAACTTACCTACATACAAATGACACAGACTGAGAAAATAATTATTACAGGATATAAAAACAATACCTTTTATAGTACCACATATATACTAGGGATAATTCTAACCAACCAAGTGAAAGACTTGTATGATAAAAACTTTTAAGACATTTAAGAAAGGAATTGAAGAAGATATCAGAAAATGCTTACAAATCAGAAAGATTAATATAATAATAAGGTATCCTGCCAAAAACAATATATAGATTCAGTGTAGTTCTCATCAAAATCTCAGCACAATTCTTCACAGATCTTGAAAGGAAAAATTTGAGCTTCAGAAGTAAACACCAAAGCCCAGGATGTATAGGAAGATCCTGACTGATGAAAGAACTTCTGGGGGACTCACCATCAGGGATGACTCTGCACCAACGTGCACGTGGGTAGTGCCGTGTTTGTATTCAGTGTGTTAAAGTAAATGGAGACAGGAAATTGGGAAAGACATGGGATGGTGGATTTTGGGGGCATTGAAAGGGAGCCATGAGGAGGTCCCTGGGATATGGTCAAGATACACTGTATGAAAATTTAAAGGAATGAATAAAAAATGTAAATGATAGCTACATAATACTGCCAGTTTCCATTAGCTCTTTTTTAAATTGTAGTAAATATTTATTGTCAATTCGGGGGTTTCACAGATTATCCAGTTCCCAGATAAAAGACACAAAACCTTTATACTAATAATAAGCTATAAAGCACATGATGTCTTCTCCTCTCCACCTTCTTCTCCTTCCCCTCCTCAGACACCAAGCCCAGGACCCGAAACCTCACCTATCTCTTTTCTGCCAAGCTATAGGCTGCTGGCACCTTTATTCATCCCAGAGTTTAAATTAAGGAGTAAGGTCACATAGCATTACTTGGTGTAAGTGTAGATTCTCTCCTCCCTGAGGAAACCAGTGACAATATTTAGTGTTACAGTACATAGCAACAGAGCCAACCACAACAGTTCCCATTAGCTCTTAGTAACTTCTGTTTTAGACATCACAATTCAGCTTGGTGGTATGTATGTATGTATGTATGTATGTATGTATGTATGTATGTATGTATTTATGTCATAGGTGAATGGTTTTGGGGAATTGAGCTCAGGGCCTCACACTTGAGAAGAAAATACAGTTATCACTAAGGAGAACACCCAGTTCCAGTTCTCTTTAAGAAGTTGTTGCTGCTGTTGTCATCTGTGCGCATGTGTGAGTGTGGACATGCGTTGTGTATGAGGAGGTCAGAGGACGCTTGTGGGAGTTGGGTGACGTGATCTGTATGTTGATCTTAGGTCATCAGTTTTTGTGTAATGTACTTTTTTTTTTTTAAGCTACTTAGTCACCTCCCCACTGCCTACTATGCTTCTTTTAATTTATATAGAACATGTTTTAAAATACTCTATAATTTGTTGTCTTACTACGTAGTGTTGGGACATGACCTAACTGAACATTTCCGAGATCTTGTGTTCACCACTCTATACATTCTGAGCCATCACATTGGGGATGGATGTGTGAGGGGAGGAATGCTCTTCTTTATCTGTGGTAGGAGGCTTAGGGGTGGGGCTCCACTGTCTTGAATATGTTAAGTCTAATGTTAAAATAATTTAAATAGCCATGCAAAGCATTTTACTTCCAAATTAGAGGGCAGATTACTTCAGGATGTTTGCTGAGTGTGGTAAGAATGGAGAACAGTGCCTCTTGTCAGCTCTGCAGCTCCAGCCCCAAGCCCTTCCGGGCTTTCCTGAAAAATCATCCCGCCACCCAGTTTCCTCCCGAGTTTATGCTACGTTCCTTCTGTTTCCCTCGACCTTTAGGAAGCTGCTCCTCCCTTCAAAACCTGATAGGATTTATTCCTGTATTGACTTAAACTACATAATAAAAGTTTTGCATTCTAAAATAAAAATTTACACACACACACACACACACACACACACAGAGAGAGAGAGAGAGAGAGAGAGAGAGAGAGAGAGAGAGAGAGAGAGAGAGAACGAGAACGTAAGAGAGCTGTACTGTGGTGGCAGTCTCTTGGCGGCTCAACTGTGAGAAGTGTCTATAAAATAAAACACCAGTATAACCATTTTGGTAATCTGGAATCAGTGGACGAAACTGGTAATTTGGGAATTTTCTTTGGCTTTGAATAAACCATCACTGTGGGCTGGAATGTAGCTTGGGGCTAGAACATAGCATGTTCACAGTCCTAGGTTCAGCGCCCAGCATCAGCTGTGTACTAGTTCCACTCCTGTGCTCCAGAATAATCAATCAATGAAAATAACACAATGGAATATCTCCTACTTTTTGCAGTTTGCTAGTCATGGGATTTTGAGTCATGACTAGAATAAATATACCTTTTTTATTAATGGGAAAAGTAACGAGATCTTGTTTCGTTTATTAAAACAATCGTTTGAAGCATTAATTTGCTATTATTAATATCATCATCATCATACCTGTTTTTGATGACATGATGTTTGGGAATCCAACTCAGGAGTTCTAATATACTAGGCAAGCTCAATTTTTTAAACATTTTTTTTTTTTAAATTCAATTGATTCTGTTAAACTTCTGCTGTAGGACATTAGGGCCAGCAAGATGTCACAGCAGGTAAGGACACTTGCTGTGGAGCCTGAAAACCTGAATTGTGTCCTTGGAATCCACATGGTAGAGTGAAAGAACGGACTCCTTCAGGGTGTTCCCTGACCTCAAAACGCGTGCCCTTGCCTGTGCTCTGCACGTTCCCAAATAAATAGATTTTTTTTTAATTTTAAAAAGACATTAATTTACTTTTTATTAGGAGCATTGAATTGACTCTGCATAGTGTTTGAGATGACCTTTAGACAGCACATGAGGTGTAACATTGTGGATTTTCATTGGTAAGCTCTTTAAAAAAAAGTATAGTTTTTTGTTCAACTTAATAAAAGTCAAATTAGAAGGAAAAACACTTTAAGATGCACTGCACATTTACACAAGAAGACAGCCATGTAGGAAAAGATGTGAGGACTACAACGTACAGGAGAGGAGAAGAAAGAGTCAAGTTGTCAACCAATGGCGTGGTGGGGGGGCAGGGGGAGGGGCATTCTAACAGAAAGTCAGAGGCATTCAAGGTTACCAGTCTGGCTAAAGTTCATCTGTCTTGTTGATTTTCTCAAAGAACCAGTTCCTGGTTTGCTTGATTCTTTGTATAGTTCTTTTTGTTTCTATTTGGTTGATTTTAGCCCTGAGTTTGATTACTTCCTGCTGTCTACTCTTCTTGGGTGTATTTGCTTCTTTTCGTTCTAGAGCTTTCAGGTGTGCTGTTAAGCTGCTAGTGTAT
The DNA here is from genome assembly GCF_947179515.1 of Apodemus sylvaticus. Lineage (NCBI taxonomy): Eukaryota > Metazoa > Chordata > Mammalia > Rodentia > Muridae > Apodemus > Apodemus sylvaticus. The sequence goes on from NC_067487.1 coordinate 35,512,933, forward strand.
GCTTTCTCCAGCTTCTTTTTGGAGGCACTTGGAGCTATAAGTTTTCCTCTTAGTCCTGCTTTTATTATATCCCATAAGTTTGGGTATGTTGTATCTTAAATTTTCATTGAATTCTAAAGTCTTTAATTTCTTTATTTCTTCCTTGACCAAGTTATCATTGAGTAGAGTATTGTTCAGCTTCCATGTGTATGTGGACTTTCTGTTTTTTTTTTGTTTTTTGTTTTTTGTTTTTTTTTTAAATTGGAGACCAGCCTTAGCCTGTGGTGATCTGATAGGATGCATGGGATTATTTCAATCTTCTTGTATCTATTGAGGCACATTTTGTACCTGATTATATGGTCAATTTTGGAGAAGGTACCATGAGGTGCTGAGAAGAAGGTATATTCTTTTGTTTTAGGATGAAATGTTCTATAGATATCTGTTAAATCCATTTGGTTCATAACTTCTGTTAGTTTCACTGTTTCTCTGTTTAGTTTGTGTTTCCATGATCTGTCCATTGCTGAGAGTGAGATGTTGAAGTCCCCCATAATTATTGTGTGAGGTGCAATGTGTGCTTTGAGCTTTAGTAAAGTTTCTTTTATGAATGTGGGTGCCCTTGCATTTGGAGCATAGATGTTCAAAATTGAGAGTTCATCTTGGCAGATGTTTCCTTTGATGAGTATGAACTATCCTTCATTATCTTTTTTTGATGACTTTTGGTTGGAAGTAGATTTTATTCGATATTAGAATGGCTACTCCAGCTTGTTTCTTGGGACCATTTGCTTGGAAAATTGTTTTCCAGCCTTTTACTCTGAGGTAGCGTCTGACTTTGTCACTAAGGTGCGTTTCCTGTATGCAGCAAAATGCTGGGTCCTGTTTACATATCCCGTCTGCTAGTCTATGTCTTTTTATTGGGGACTTGAGTCCATTGATGTTAAGAGATCTTAAGGAATAGTGATTGTTGCTTCCTGTCATTTTTGTTGTTAGAGATAGAATTATGTTTGTGCAGCTATTTTCTTTTGGCATGGACTGGAGTGAGATTGAAATTTGAGGATTATGTGCAACATGGTTAATTGAAATCCCCCCTCTGTCTTTCTATGTATATGTAGTGCACATATGTACCTCCATTTATAGCTGTGTGTGTCTGTGTGTGCACATGCCTCATTATTCAGCTCCGGCTGTCCTTGAACTTGGTACAATCATCCTGCCTCTGCTCCTGAGCTGTGAAATTATACTGTACCCAGCTTCTTCTGTGTTGTTGAGCTCCTCCCTAAGGAAGAAAAGAAACTGGCCTTCCTAACCCCTGTACATCACCCACCCAGCTTTTCCTCGTCCCTTCAATCCTTTCTTGAAAGAGCAACATTTCAACAGATGTTCTTTTATTTTATAGAGTCAAAGTGCTAAAGGAGTTAACCAGCTGTTTGCCAGTAGATTTGGAAGGGGAAGGAGGGATCTTTTATCCCTGGATAGCTTCCTCTCCTGCTGATTTAGAAAGTCTGCTGCTAAACATTGCATGAGAGTTAGAAGCTAAGAATAGCTCACCTGAGTAGACCCCAGGACAAGAGTGTTATTAGAGTCTGAGTCCCTTAGCCAGACAATGCAGCCGTCCCATCTACCCCATCAAAGCCCTTGTAATCTGACTGCTAATCTTCCTGCTTTACATTCTGTGCTCTGTGTTCTACCCAAGTGGTGCTTCTAATCATGTCATGTGATTCCCCATAGACCTCCGACTTAGTACTTTCCTCAGTCTCAACAACCCCTCCCACATTTATGGGCAGCTACTTTCAAGGCCTAGGGAGAGGGGTATGTGTGTCCTGGGAAAGAAGTGATGGTTCTTTTTTTAATTACCTTAAACATTTTCCATCAGTGTTAGGTAAGAGATCACACATCAGAATCAAACTGTATAGATTTAAATTTTAAATTAATTGCATCTAATTAACCATTCAAACTATTTTTTTCACTTGTGAAATGGGGATGTATGAATTTAAAATAAAATATTGTAAAGGTACAAGTTGGGAATGTACTTGTAAGAATAAATACTGTCTTATGGTTACTATTTTATATTGTGATTTGATTCTTCACATTTGTATGCATTTGGTCGTCTTTGTAAGGTCAAGTGATCAGGAACCCTTTCATAGTTCTCTGGGTGTCTCTTCGTCCTGGCATAGTGCCCCATTTGCCGGAGAATTCACGGCTTGTATGGTAGTGCAACTAGCAGGCAGTGAGGTGTTATAGGGGATCAGCAGCCACTGTCTTAGCCCAAGTTTAAAGGGATACCTTTTGATTGTGTTTCCTTTAAGATAACTGCCTGATTTCCAGGACACCCTTTCATGACACTTGCCATGGCTTAGCACAATTTAATTGTGTTACATGGAGTTCTCACTGCACTTGTATAATGTGTTTATCCAAGAGATGAGTTTCAAACAGGAACCAGACTAGAAACCATATAGAGAATAGACAGGAAACCCTCTCTAGTCAATTTGTTTCTGTTTAGGTAAGTCACTTTGTTTAAAAATTATTATGGATAAGTTTCAAATCATCCAAATAGGTTAATATGGCTATAGACTGGTGGTTCTGTTGAAGAGTTATGTTCAGGCTCATGTGTCTTCATTACTCCACAAAGTATTATAAGCACTGTTGTAAAAAGGTACGTGTTCTTTTTTTTAATTAATATTTTTATTTTCTGTATTCTTTGTTTACATTCCAAATGATTTCCCATTTCCCGGATCCCCCCTCCCCATATGTCCCATAAACCTTCTTCTCTCCATCCATTCTCCTATTACCTCCCTCCTTTTCTTCTCTGTCCTTATATTCCCCTCCAATGCTAGATCAATCCTTTCCAGGATCAGGACCTTCTCCATACTTCTTCATGGGAGTCATTTGTTATGCGATTTGAAGGCACGTGTTCTTAGTAGGTACCTTCTAAGTTGAAGCTCAAGAAGTTAGGCCTAGTTTTCTAGGCCTAGATAATTATGAAAAGAGCTCTACCAGCAGGCTACTAAATGATCAAGTATTGCATCTAAATACACTATTCTTTCGCTTCCTTGTCAAAGAAAAAAAGTATATTGAACAGGGTATAATGGTACACACACACATATGTGCATATATATGCGCATAATGACAATTAATGAAAAAGGAGGCCATGAATTTGAACAATAGTGGGAAGGGGTACATGGAAGGACTTGAAGGGAGGAAAGGAAAGGGAGAAATGTTGTGGTTATGTTATATCTCAAAAATTAAAGAAAAAAGAAAGAGTGCTACTATCACCTTTGCCTAGAATGCATTTTACCCTTTTCTCTACATAGTTATTCATGTACAGTCATTGTGGTTATTTGACTAAGAATGGCCTCTACAGGCTTATATATTCGAATGCTTGTTCAGCAGGGTATAGAACTATTTGAAAGGATTAGAAGATGTAGCCTTGTTGGAGGAAGTGTTTTATTGGCAGATGGGCTTGAGGAATCAAAAGCCCAGTGCCTTATCTCTCTTTGCCTATGGATCATGAAGTAGCTTTAAGTTCCAGCTCCAGTGCCCGCCTGCATGCTGCTAGTGGACTAAACCTCTGAAACTGTAAGCAAGCCCCAGTCAAATGATTTATAAGAGCTGCCTTGGTCATAGTGTCTCTTCTCGGCAGTAAAGCATGACTAAGACACTAAATATTCTTCAGACCCGTCTACAGGTTATCACCTTTGTAGCAAATCCTTGCCCCTCGGGCAGAATTAAGCTGCTTCTTCCTTTGCTTACTAGGCAGTTGTGTGAACCTCTGGTTGTCATGTGACTCCCGGCTTCGGAAGTGCTTATGTTCTCCACAAGTTAGGAGAATGGACGAGTTAATGTTTGATTTAATAAGTAATACAGAAATTGCAAATGCTCAAAAGTTCTGTTTATTTATTTTGGAAACTCTGACTGTCCATTATCCATCCCCACAGCCACTTGTAATCCCTGGTTTATGTTCCATTTTATTTTAATAGAAAATTAAACATTTCAGTTTTAGTGTGCTTCTGTCTTTCTAAGCCCTGTACATTTAGAATTTTTGTATCAATACAAGAAATTTACACTAATGAAACCTTTATTTTGTATCAAAATAAATTCTGTACCAAAATAAGAAATTATGACTTGAAGTTAGTAACAATTATACAATTAATTCTAGCTATTTCCTCCCTATTTCAATTATGACCATTTCTAAATTCCCTTGAAAGACAACCTTAGAATAATCACCTTCAGCCCCAAAGCCCAGGGACTGGGACGATGACTCTTCATAACTTCTTCAAGCAGAACATGGGCGTTGAGATATTTTTGAAATGGGGGAAGGGTTGGGAAAATGGGCGAGTTGGTTGGCCTTAAGAAGGTCACACCAAAGATTGTATTAGTCTCTGATGTGTGTGTCCTGACTGGATCCGGCTGAAAGTCCAAGACATCAGGAGTTCAAGCAGGTCAGTTCAGCATGTCTGACGGTGAGACTCATCAACGCTGTATATTCTGTAATATATAAATCTCAAAACACATCTTAGTATCATCAAGATAACTTTTTTGTTAATTCTCTGGAATCTAGTTCTCTGGGGGTTTCCCTCTATCAAATCTGATCCATATTACTCTGGAAGGTGTATAAACAATAATCGCCTTTTTTAAAAATATAAAGACAAGGGCTGGAGAGATGGCTCAGTGGGTAAGAGCACCGACTGCTCTTCCAAAGGTCATGAGTTCAAATCCCAGCAACCACATGGTGGCTCACAACCACCCAAAAAGAGATCTGAGGCCCTCTTCCTGTGTCTGAAAACAGCTACAGTGTACTTACATATAATAAATAAATAAAAATCTTAAAAAAAAAAGTTACAATTTTATATTTAAAAAAAAAAATAAAGACAAAACCTTTCTCCAAAATCAGTATATCCTTGAGCCAGTAACCAGAAAAACCTTTATATTAACCTGCCTCCCAGAGGATTAATATAACAACAACACTCACAATCACATCTGTAAACAGACACCATGACCAATGCAAGTTTTATAAAAGATATTTCATTGGGGCTGGCTTCCAGGTTCAGAGGTTTAGTCCATAGTCATCAAGGCAGAAGCACGGCAGCATCCAGGCAGGCATGGTGCAGGAGGAGATGAGGGTTCTACATCTTTATCCAAAGGAAGTCAGGAGCAGACTGGGCATGCTCAGGCATCTAGGAGGAAGATCTCCAAGCCCATCCCCACAGGGCCACACTTCCTCCAACAAAGCCACAACCTCTATTAGTGCCACTCCCTGGTACGAGCATATACAAACCATCACAACAGCCATTTTGAAAATTAAAACAATCCAAACAAATGAAGTAAACTAAAATACTGTACATGCCTATTCTTAAGCCTTTTCTATTTTGCCATGCAGAATAATAACCCAGAATTCCTGTGGAGCCCACGTTAGACAGAATTTGAGTATCCTGTGAGGTGTATTGGAGCAATATATCTCTATACCATCTGTCTTTTCAGCTCTTTGTCTAGAGTAGCCATCTTGGCATACCATCTATCTGTTCAGCTCTCTGCCTGGAGCCACAGACATTAATTTTATTAATACCTGTTATAATATCTATCTGCTCAGCTCTCTACCTGGAGCTACAGGTATTATTAATTAATACCTGTTTATAGCAGGCAATTATTACTGCCCTCTCTTCTTGGAGTCAGTGACTAATTTTCCCTATCTTAGATCCAAACCATGGATGAAATTCCCCGCATGATTTGGACAGAATCTATATATAAAAAGCAAATAAGACCAATTTTATAAATTCACAGTTCAACCCATCTCTGCCCTAAGATGTAGGCATACCTTATGCATCTAAGGTCTGACTACACAAGGGCTTGCACAGTGGGCGACTTTCAACAAATGCTATTTGTTCCTCTACTTAATGGACTTAGTATTATAGTTAAAAATCTAAATAATTAGTTGGGGATTGTGTGTCTTTAATATTAACAAACTGAAAGCTGGTTGCTTGGCTATAGTTTTTGGCAGGGAAAAGGCTGTAGCTAGTAACTTACTGAGCGAATCTCTCGGAATACTTAGGTCTTTTCATTTTGTTGTAGTGTACAGGAGCAGCTCACCCGTGCATTTCTTTTCAAGTTGTAATAAATTAGAGAAAGTCTTTCAAAGAATCTAAAAGCAGCTTTCCTACCAGCTTTTAAGACCCCCCACCCCCGTTTTATCTCTAGCGTGTAGAGAACTCTAAACTGCACATCGTTTTCCTTTGTCCCAGGCATTCTTTCCCATTCATCTATGGTTTCAGCCATCTTGCTGGCCTCCTGCTGGACTAAGCTCAGATGTTTTGTTCTTGGTTAGACTTCTTTAGGGCCTGTTTTTATCTAGCATCCATTCTTCACCTGTAACTGATAACACTCTTCACCATGTCTAGAGTGCAGTCCCTGAGGATAAACATCACTGTACACTGGCGTTGTTTATGTTAAAGGAGCCAGTCTTCCCCAGGCATCTGCTGCACAGGCTCAGAAACGTTGTTCCGGCTATTGGCTGCCAGGGGAACAGAGGGTTGTCACAAAACAAACACCCCCCAACATCCTCAAGAAGCATTGGCTTCCAACCGCTGGAAAATCAGACTCAGGGAAGGACTGTACATTCCTGATGATTGACTTGTGGCTTGATTCCCCAGATCCCCATTTCGAGAGTAGACTTTTTTTCTGCAGGAACCAGACCAGAGTTTAGAAGGGCACACCTAAGCTTTACTTAGTGTTGGTAAGCATGCAGATTTGAAATCTCTCTGGTCCCTGACAGGTCTCTTGGTAGTATAGCTGGATTGTGCTCTCTTTGGAAGCGTGGTCTTTTGACTGACTTTGATAAGGTTGACTCCCAGGAAACCCCAGCCTCCTCCTTTCCCTGGCGCCACTGGGCCGGCCACCCGCCTTCTCTCTTCCTTCTCCCGCCCCCACTTCTCCACCACCTCACTGCTCTTCACTTGAACTGACTGCCAGAGTTCACAGACAGCTGGGCAGAGAGTGGCTAAGTCGCCCAGCTGCCCGGGAAGCTTGGCGGCCAGGCTGAGGGAAGGAAGCATCGGCTCTCTTTGAAGGTCGGCTGCCAGTGAATCGCAGGCAGCTGGACTTCAAAGGGGGCACCGCCGGGCTTTCCCTCCTGTCTAGGCAGGTCATTCCATGGCACTGTGCTTCCGGCATTGGCATGGTGGTTTTCAAGTTCCCCTTCAATTAAAGAGCTGAATCGGGAGCCACCGTGATGTTCATTCACATTTGTATTTGTGAGAAGTAGGCAGTCTTAAGTTCCCATCCCAAACTGAAGAGCTGGAGGAGAAACAATAATAAATATTCCATACAGTGGGATGTCCTATTATTAGCCTCTGTTTTCTGTTATTTGCCAAATTTTAAGTTACTTTAGAGGTTTTCCATATGATCTTTAATTCTCATTACTGCTTGCTTATGAACCAAATTTACATAGACCTGTGAGTGATCCTTTATTGGTTTCTAGAAAGGGGTGCAGTGCTCACTGGGCCACACTTTATTCTTACTGCATCTCTCTCCTTTTCACCAAGCAATTCTCCTGTGTGTTCCAAGAGAGGAAGAGCCTAGTAAGGGAGCAGTAGGGTGCTGTGCGAACAGTCCAGATCCACATTAGTTGCAACTGAGTGTCAGGAGGAACTGACCCAGGACAGCCAGTCCTACCTTATCATGTACCCTGCTCTCTCCTTGGCAGCTGGTAATGACTGCACCCACAGCACTGTGAGGAAATGCAAAGGGTGAACAGGTTTAACAGACTCCAGTGTGTAGCTCACGGTAGACCACACCAGTAAATGTTAGCCACTACTAGCTACTGTCGCTATGTCCTAGCTCCCAATTAGGAGCTGGCAAAGGGGGAGGGGGCAAGGGCTGTGTGTGTTGTTCTGGTGGTTTGTTTTATTGCCCCTGTTTGGACAAGAGACAGCTAGTTTCTGCCTTAGACTGATAAATGTGTAGTAGTGTAAAGTGATGTATTACATAGTTTGAAGGAGGAACAGTTATTCTGTGTTACCAGTCTCTTGCTACACTGCTTGTCCTGGGGCTGTAAGGATTCACCTAGGGTTATTACGATTGTACTGTCCCATGTATGCTCAAAGAAGGAAACATGACAGCTTTTCAGAAAGTAGATATTTGAGTGAATGGCTTATCTCCTGGAGCCAGAGGCAAGTGTTTGACTTTTTGCTTTGACAGTTTCTTGTCATGTATGTATGGGTAAGTTTTCTTGTTGGCCAAATGAGATAATTATGTGTAATTCAGAGAGGAGGAAATTAGTGAATGTAGTGTTGCTGTCCCAAGTAGCAACATGTTAGATAAATGTAGCTGCTGCTATTATCACCATACTTTTTTGTTATTATTACCACCACCAATATAACAAATTAAGAGTCTTTCTAAATCACAAGGGACACCTTCATTTGGACTGACAGTGATCGAGTAAGCATGGGGCTTTTCCTTAAAGATTATATGTTTTCTAACCCACCAATCAGCTAGTGTGGGGCCAAATCTAGTTTGCCATTTCCTTTTGTGGATGCTCTTTTGTGGGGTTTTGTTTTTTGACACACATCTATGTCCATTTGTCCATGTGCTGTGTCTGTCTGTGCTGCTCAGCAGAAGTAAGCCCTTGTGACAGGATCTGTAAAGTTATCAAAGTCTAAAATAGTTACTAGTTGGTCCTTTCCAGCCAAGTCCCCCAAGCCTTGCTCAAGATGCATGTTTCCCACTTAAGGACCAGAAAGTATTAGTTCAGTCCATACTGGTGTATGTTATCTGGAAAAATAGTTCCATGGTCAAACTTAGCAGAATGTTAAAGAGGTTGATTTATTCCAGGACGGTTGCTTAAAAGACTCTGGTTTTTAATATACTGATGTGTATTGTGAATCTTCAAGATGAGGCCATGGTATGCAAATAAACTCTAGTTTCCCAGGCTTACTTGGCTGTGTCCCTCCAATATGATGATGTTATACACAGCATTCTCTGGGAAACCCTGTTCTTGGACTGTCTCTGGAAGGATGTTCCTAAATCATTCCTCTTAGTGATTTAAGTGATATCCTCATTTGGAGACCTGTAGAAGATTCTGTAATTCTGTACTGGTTACCCCATTTTTTCTAATCAAAATTGTATTTGCTTAAAATCAGAACAGTTATACATGTCAGATATTTAAATAATCTAATCAGATATTATCGTCAACTTAAATGATTCTGTATGATATCTCAAGATTATGAACCAGAGCCTCAAAGTCCAAGAAGAGACAAGCTGTTTCACTTCATGCCTCTTGAAAATGTACAAGTACAAACCCTTTGTGGGTTTTTTCCCATCCACATTTCTAAAGCATAAATCTAGAGCACCTGACTGGTATACCACTGATCTCAGCTCGGGTTTATAAGAGAGGAGATTAGTGTGAAGGGAACTTTTGCCCTAGCCTTAAGGGGCTTGTTTTATAGACTAAAGTAAACACCTTGAATTTCAAGTTGCAAGCACACAGGGAGCCAAAAGATTCCAGAGCACTGGCGTCATATTCTGCCTGTGACTCACATATCTCAGTGGCTGAGCTCTCTCCTGCAGCTGCAGCTTCCAGCTGGCCACCAGCTAGAGCCCTAGGTGGTCATACACTGCAGTCACGTGGTCCGCAATGACCCAACAGGCACATCATTGCGACATAGCCTGTTTGTGAATGAAAGCTGGACCGTCCCTTTGCCAAACACAGATGAAAAATAAATGCTAAATTGTATTGGTTGCTGTGGGGCTGTGGTGGTTACAGCAGCGAACTGGAGCTAAGACTTAGAACCCTGCTGGGAGGTGCAGTCCTGCTTATAAATATGTCCTTCTCTATGTGTGAGCTCCTCATCAGCGGCTCAAGGTCGGCACTTAAAGCATTCTGTCACACTCCGTACCTGATGGACTTATCATAGTACAGTGGCCGTACTGGTTCATCATTTCAAGAAGATCTCGTATCCCATCTTTAGTTCTTTGCTGTATGTACAAAGGATTCTCAGTAAATGTTATTGCATTGTAAATGTGGATCCTAAATATTTCATTATTTCATTTTACAGTTTAAGGAATGATAAATGGACTGTTAGGTGTCCTCCATTGTGGGTCTTTCGATGGACAGCGTGTAGCATGCATCCATGGGTGCTGGGATCCGAAGTTCCACCCTCATGTGTACCCTGCAATCACTTAGCCCCTGAGTTATCGCTGCAGTGCCATTACTGTCTTTTATCTCTAAATCATGTCTTTAAAAGAAAGGAAAGAAAAAGGGAGTCATGAATGGGAAGAGGAAATGCTTGCTCTCTAATTTTCATTCTCAATTTGATTGGATTAAGAAATGAATTAGTGAGGCACATTTTGGGATGTCTCAGAGGGTGGGCCTTTCCATATGCGATGAACTGGGCCACAGAGACCGAATGTGAGCACAAGACTGAAGGAAAGGCCCTGTCTTTTATGGTCATCCCTGATGTGAGCGAGCGCCTAGTGCCACACCTCAGAAGTGCCGCGTCTGTGAGCTGCTCCTGCTGCCATGAGCTTCCTTGCCATGATGGGCTGCAATCTCTAATTAGGAGCCAAGGCAAATCCTCCCTGGCCCAAGGTGCTTCTTGTTAGATATTTGGTCACAGCCATAGGTGAAAGAGAAGGGAAAATAGACTGGAAAAGCACCAGGAAGAACAGGTAGGAAATACAGGGAAAAGTTCATCTAGTACCATAAAGAAAAGCGCTATATGGCTACTCCTTCCATGTCTCCGGATGAGCTGTCTCCAAGCAGTCTCTTCTCTCACTTTTTAATCATCCGTATTGCATTATGTTAACCTGATATCAGGGAATGTATAAAAGCAATGGCTATAATCACTGGAAATAAACTACAACATCTAGAGACAGTGGTTATCTGAAGCTAACCATGGCCAGAGCTAACAAACATTGCTAGAGTGACTTCTAACTCCCATAGGTAGGCACAAAATGGGCAAAAGAGGGGTGCCGTGGTTATTTAAAGTGCGAGGTATACTCAAGTACAGTTAAGGTGAACAGAAGGGAAACAGGGCTAGTTTATGATGAATAGTGTTTGGCAGAATGTTGAATTCTGAGAAAATTGTATGGCACCATATAATACTTGTCTGGGCCAGCATGGCTGATTTCTTCCAGGCTGAGTATCGGATCTGTGGTTAGCTAGATGTTAAATCAGACCCACGTGGTTTAGGATGGCTCAGTCATCTGACCCCTTACCCACATGCCTCTTAATGTTAAGGCAGTTGTTTTCAACCTTCCTAATGCTGCACTCCTTTAATATAGTTCTTCATGTTGTTTTGACCTCCATCATAAAATGATTTCATTGCTACTTTATAACGTCAATTTTGCTCCTGTTATGAATCATGATGTAAATATCTGATATGAGGGATATCTGATATGTGACCCCTGTGAAAGGATCATTCAACTTCAAAGGGGTCGAGACCCACAGGTTGAGACCCATTGTGCTAAGGGGCAAGCTGAGGGCACGTCTCCGATCAGCTAGGAAGGTAATCAGTGTTTTCTTACCCGTTGACTGAGTTTCAAAAGCTGTAAGGCAGTGCATGCTTTTACTAACCTCTGCTTGTCTTCCACCCTAATGTCTGCGTATATTATGATTCTAACCCTGCCCTGGAAGCAGATGCCAGGGCAGGGTTAGACAGTTAAATCTATTTCCAAAATGCCAATGAAGGAAAACGGGAAGGGAGCCAAACGAGGCTGATAGTCTTCAAGTACAGAAGGCGACCCAGGTTAGGAAAGAAAGAAGGAAGAAGTGAGGAGACTCCAGGCTCAATGTGGAGGTCCCAACCCGAGTCTAACACAAAGAACTGTTTATCTAGTGTTTATTTAGTCCTGCATCCCAGCTCCCTTGAGTAAGCATCCCCCAAATCCAGAATCAAGATATGCCAGGCCCCCTGCCAGTAGCTGCTAGCCAACAGCTCTTAGTTTCTCCATTATTAGACTCAACACTTCCCCAGCTGAGAAATACTGAGATTTAATCCTACCAGCCAAGATAGGAGGCAGGGGGCAGATCCTAATCAGGAATATTTGCTGTCTTATTGAGGAGATGACATTTGCAGCATCTTTTAGGACACAAAACATTCTTGATCTTCTAGACATGAGTCTTTAAGCAGAGGTCTCTTGGAGTTTGGGATCAGGGCTTCAATAGAACCAGCTTTCTGTGAGATAGCTAGCCAAATATCCAGTTATGTGTCAAGGTCCCAGATTTTCCCAGCTAGAGCCCTGACCAGAGAACAGCAGATTGTCTCTAGAGCTCTTAAATGTCTATACTGCTCAGCGCTTGCTGGGCTGCTGCAAGAGTTGCCTTCTGTGAAAGTTGCTGAAGCAGTCAGTCCTGTGGTTTCCCCTCTCACTCTGCCTGTCTTTTCACAGAGTGTCAGTGAGACTAAGCACTGACCAACCAGTAGGGTTGTCTTCTTCCCGTCTACTTTGCTTTGCATGTGTAAGGACAGCCATTCCATGCAGTTCACTTCTGGTGACACCTGTACCAACTGGGACACTAGTGAGCACCCTAGGACAACTCAGACATGTCATTGGAAGCAATTGTTTGCTCACAGATACACTTGAGAAGAGATTTGCTATTTAGTAAGGGTCTTAGGAAGAGGATCAGTGACATGTCAGTAAGCTCGTTTTGTGAGATAACCTGTCTCTTGCTTCTGCTTACTCTCAGAATCTGCATGTAGGCAGCATAGCTGCATTTCCTCATCTTTTTAGGAAGTAGTATACACTTTCGTTTCCTCCCTCCTTCCTTCCTTCCTTCCTTCCTTCCTTCCTTCCTTCCTTCCTTCCTTCCTTCCTTCCTTCCTTCCTTCCTTCCTTCCTTCTTTCCTTCCTTTCTCAAGGACTTTTCTTTTTTTTTTAATTTTCTATATTCTTTGTTTACATTCCAAATGATTTCCCCTTTCCCAGTTCCCCCCTCCCCATAAGTCCCATAAGCCCTCTTCCCTCCATTTGTTCTCCAGTCAACCCCCTCCCACTTCTCTGTCCTGGAGCTCCCCTACAATGCTGCATCAAGCCTTTCCAGGACTAGGGCCCTCTTCTTCCTTCTTCTTGGGAGTCATTTGATATGTGAGTTGTGTCTTGGGTATTCAGAGCTTCTGGGCTAATTAATATCAACTTATCAGTGATTGCATTCCATGTGTATTCTTTTGTGATTGGGTTACCTCACTTAGGATGATATTTTCCAGATCGAACCATTTGCCTAAGATTTTTATGAATTCATTGTTTCTAATTGCTGAGTAGTATTCCATTGTGTAAATATACCACATTTTCTGTATCCATTCCTCCGTTGAGGGACATCTGGGTTCTTTCCAGCTTCTGGCTATTATAAATAAGGCTGCTATGAACATAGTGGAGCATGTGTCCTTATTGCATGCCGGGGAATCCTCTGGGTATATGCCCAGGAGTAGTATAGCAGGGATCTTCCAGAAGTGAGGTGCCCAGTTTTCTGAGGAACCGCCAGACTGATTTCCAGAGTGGTAGTACCAACTTGCAACCCCACCAGCAGTGGAGGAGTGTTCCTCTTTCTCCACATCCTCACCAACACCTGCTGTCCCCTGAGTTTTTAATCTTAGCCATTCTGACTGGAGTAAGGTGAAGTCTCAGGGTTGTTTTGATTTGCATTTCCCTAATGACTGATGATGCTGAACATTTCTTAAGGTGCTTCTCAGCCATCCGAAGTTCTTCAGGTGAAAATTCTTTGTTTAGCTCCGTACCGCTTTCATTTTCTGAAGCTTGTGGCTCTGACACAAGGAAGGGAGCTAGCTAGTAGGTCCAGTGTGACTCATCTCTTACGAGTTGGGGTGAATGGTGGAAAGGCATAGGTGTGTATCTTAGAGATCAGGAGACTGGTACGTAGACTGAGCGGCCTGGCCAGGTTCACATTGAGGCTAGTAAGCCTGCACACCATGCTGGCTCTAGAACCAGTGTTTGCTAATCACTTCCTCATTTTCATTTCTCTAATTTATTTAGATTTCTCCACTTGAAGTATTTGATTCCACGCCTCCTATTTATTTTCAGCATTTTGAGAGCTTTTTGTCTTTTGAATTTTTGTTTTGTTTTTCCAACAGGGTCTCACTCTACTAGTGAGTGAGGCCTCAGCCTCCCAAATACTTGGGGGACAGGCACTGAGCTCTAGGAGCTACTCATTGTTGATGCAGCCAGGACTGAGTCATTCAGAAGTTGATATGTTTAAGACTCTGTCAGTGACGCTGTAGATACAGTGCCTAGGATATGCTAAGCATTGTGTGAGACTTACTGTCCTCACCATTGCCACACCACCACCATCTACAATAAGTAAGCACATTAGCTAGTCTAGGGGTCACAACTGTGTGCACTGTGTCTGGAATATACTAAGAATAAAATGAACATTTTGTATTAAATAAGTAATATGGTTCTTTGATACTTTATTTACATATTTCTCAGATAATATGGGGAATGATCCCAATAGTTTCAAAAGCATAATACAAAAATAGTTGTTATTTTATGTTACTCGAGTCTTGCTTCCTGCTAGGACTCATCTCTTCTTTGTTAAAGCGAGTAAAATTTGTTACAGCCTTTCAGTTTTTTTAAAGGAGCAAAACTATAATCAGGTGAAATTAGTATTAGTATTAGTATTAGTATTAGTATTAGTATTATACCTAAGATGTATATAATTTCCTGACTGATAAAATGATAAAATAAAATGTTCTTTGCCCAAAATTAGTCTCATCTGAATATAAAAGGACGATAACACTTTGCTTGTGTTTACTCACAGGTTCACCCTAAATTCCACTATAAACAGGCTCATGACCGTGGCACAGACACTTCTTGTGTGGCTTTTTCCTATGATGGTAATGTCCTTGCCTCTCGTGGAGGTAGGTAAACAGCTCTTTCTATGTGTATCTATATATGAGAAGATAATTTTAACTCTTAACAAATGTCACCCTAATGTCCCGAGGCTTAGTGGGACTGTGTTTTTGTTAATGTACCTTTGCCAGTCTGATGATGATGATGATGATTAAAATGTGTTTTCAACTTGGCAGTATTGTCTGCATCAAAAGTAACTAATTGGACTTGCAAGATGCTCAGCAGTTAAAGTGCTTGCTGTCAAGCCTGTTAACCAAGGTCATTCAGTTCTTAGAGCTCATGTGATGAAGCAGAAGACACAGTGTGGTCCTTTGATGTCCACATGCAAGGTTAAGCATGTTCTTGTTCATACATGCAATAAATAAGTAAATAAATAAATAAATAAATCCACATATGCACAAAGAAACAAATATAAAAAATTACCAATCAAAATTTATGAATTATATGGCTTTTTTTTAATTTAGTTTTTTTTTTTTTTTTTAGTTTCAAATAGGAACTTGGTCTTTGTGGCTGGTTTTTGTTTTGGATGTCGGGCTTTTGTAACTGATCATCCATATTTTTTTTTTTTTTTTTTTTTTGGTTTTTCGAGACAGGGTTTCTCTGTATAGCCCTGGCTGTCCTGGAACTCACTCTGTAGACCAGGCTAGCCTCGAACTCAGAAATCCGCCTGCCTCTGCCTCCCAGAGTCCTGGGATTACAGGCGTGCGCCGCCGCCATCACCACCCGGCTCATCCATAATTTTTTATTCTCTGTATACGTTCTTGGCAAGCACTCTACCACTGAGTCACGTCTGTAAACCGTGGTTTCTTTGAGTCAGGGACTTTACAGTTAGCTCAGGTGGGACGTCAATAGGCTGGCCTCAACCTCTTTGATTCCCCTGCGTCCTTCTGATGCTGGTTGCTACACAAATGAATATCCACCTGCCCAGCTGTGTTCCTTTATTTGTTCTCTCCTACTCTATCATTCCATGCCTGGTATTTCAAATCCTCCGTTGACCATTGGTGTGCATCCCTCTTCTGAGTTTAAACACTAATACAGTTTAGTATTGCAGGCAGTGTTTCTAGTATCTGCGATGTTCTATTCTATATTATTGAATTATCATACTCATCTGGTTGCATGTTGGTTGTTCCTGATGAGTTTACTATATCCATTTCACATGGGTAAGACTGTCTGAATAGAGGGAGATGAAGAATGGGGGCAGCCTGTGAACAAAACAGTGTAGGCCATGGTGGAGGACCTTTCTGTGAACTCACCTGTGACAATACGGTAACATTCCAAAGGTGAATTTTATGACATTCTTAGAGTACAAAGTTGTGAGTTCACCAAGTTATGGGTCAGTCTCTACCCAAAGTCAGGTTTCAGAGGAAGAGTCCCTGGGGACAGAAGGGGCTTGTTGACTCCCCACCCTCAATTACAGCTGACCCAAAGGGTTGAAGCCAACCTTAGGCATTGGGCACTGGGGACAAAGGACAGCCAAAGTCATTACTTGAGCTTGGCTCTTGTTCTAGTCAGGGGTTTGTGAGTAGCTCTATAGAAATATAAAAACAGTAGTCTTAAAGGAATATTCATTACTCCTTAAACAGCGTGGAAAGTTGTACTTTCCCAGCAAAAATGAAGAGTAATAGCCACAAGTAGGGTTACTCTGAGGGGAAAGGGATCCCATGACCTAGATCATTAGTGTCGCTGGAGCGTTCTACCCATGTACTAATGGGAACAATAATCTGTTGTGAGCTGAACTATTTTCAGTCCTGCTGGTTCTGAGATTAAGGCTTCCCAAGAAAGGTTATACTCGCCATAGCCTGGGGAGCCAGCATCTGCTCCAGTGCAGTGCTCTGGTGTGCCTTCTCCAGAGTTGCTGACGGATGCTAGTCAATCCAGAAAGTAATTGCTGGGAGAATAACTTACTATCAGATAATTTTATACTATTTTTGCAACTACTACTGCATCTTCAAACTCCCTAAACAGTTAAAGGAGAAATGTCCTTAGGTCACGGGGTTCTCCCTCCTTCCCGCTCCGTTTCTCTTTACTTCTTTCATTCCCCTTCTGTATAGTTGTATACTGTTGGGCAAACCTTAAGCTGGCATGGGATCTTTTGTACAAGATTCACTTGTCTTTTTTCTCTTTTATCCTCCATTAGGTGATGATACATTAAAGTTATGGGATGTCCGGCAATTTAATAAGCCTTTATTTTCAGCCTCAGACCTTCCTACCTTGTTCCCCATGTAAGTTGTATTTTCTAAGTTTTTAATGTGTGTGTGAATGTTTTTCCCGTATTTATGCCTGTGTATCACATGTGTGCGTGGAACCTGGGGAGGCCAGAGGAGGGAGAGCATTAGATCCCCTGGGACTGGAGTTATAGATGGTTGTGAGCTATCCTATGGGTACTGAGAATTGAACTTGGGTCCTTTGGAAGAGCAGCCAGTGCTTTTAAACATTGAATTATCCCTCCCAACTCACAAGTAGCATATTTGTTATTTAGCTTAAGAGAATGGAAGAGAAATTGCTCTAATGTTACCTTGCATAGAACATTTTAAGTTTTCTAGGGTTAGGGACTTGAGAAGTGTTGTTGATTTTTTTTTTAATTTTGCATATTTGCTTTGGGGGCAAATGATGTCTATTTGTCCATGATTCTGTGTGCATATTTGTTATGCGTACACAGAGGTCCTTTGTCATTCACACTGTCTTGTCTGGAATGGCCAAACGCTGTTATCTGCAGTCTACTAAGTTTGGCAACTGAAGCTTTCAGAGATTATTCTGAGGCAGCTGAGGTGGGATTTAACCTCTAAGTCCTGTAATTGGCGCCTAGGAAACGGTTTCTATTTTGGAAGAAGTGAAACTTTACATCTGTGTTAAATAATGGCCAACAGGGAGGCTATGAAAGTAATAGAAACATCAACTATGAGAGGCTGTGGTAGCAGCCCGCCCACTCCAGCATAGCCCTGCCTGTGGCATTGCCGGCTGATACCAAACCCACCACCGAACCTCAACCTAGAATAGACACAAGAGCCTTTGAGCCGTCACACCTGCTAAAACAGAGCCTACTACATAACTTCTTTGAATAAAATGTAGATTGTTCCCAATTAAGTGGCCATAGCTCTTTAAATGAAGCTATGGAATCAGAGATACCAGGTTGTTCCCCACACTGCAGGTTTCTTCTGTTCCAAGGCTTGACTTGATGTCACTGACTTTTGGAAGTGATAGTGGTGATGGAGGGCAGTGCAGGTAGTTCTTAAAGTGGCCAGGACTGTATCAGATATGTCTGTCTGACATACTGGAATGTACTCTGGAATGAACGTGTCTCACAGTCATTTTACATTAACACATGTCATAATGTGGAAGCTAAGAGCAGAGATTGCTCAGACTGCCTACATTTGAACCCTAGAAGTATCATCCTGGTGCCACTGGGCAAGGCTCATTTAACTCCTCTGTCTTAGCTTCCTCATTAGTCCAGTGAGGAGAACACCTACCTCATAGCATTACTGTGCTGACCAAGCCAGTTATTTAAAATGTCTATGTCGTATCAGGCATCAGCTCTTTGGTGGGGATGTTTGTGTGTTTTTAATTCACTCCTTATTGCTGCCCTGCTGTTTTAGAGCTACGAGTGTGTACTTACGAGCCCTTCTGTGTATAGGACCGACTGCTGTTTCAGTCCTGACGATAAACTCATAGTTACCGGCACCTCTGTTCAAAGGGGATGTGGCAGTGGCAAACTTGTCTTCTTTGAGCGCAGGACTTTCCAAAGGGTGTATGAAATCCACATCACAGATGCGGTATGTATCTTTTTGTTCTTTTTCTTAGTCTTGAGAATAAAATGAAGTTTGCATCTGATGTTTGTTTTGTTTTGTTTTGTTTTGTTTTCAATAGAACATAAATTCTGGCCTTTACAGTCTAGTGGTGGTTTCTTTTTTTCTCTCTATAAGACTTTTTAGGCCTTGTAGGGTGCCTGATCTACACCATCCCTTCCCCCACCCAGTACTTCCCACTGGTTCAGACTGTAGTTAGGGAAGGACAAGCAAGATCGGTGGTCATACGTACATAGGAGGAGTGGCTCACTACTGTGTGTTTCTGAGCAGTTGGGAAAACTTATACCCTTCGACAGAAGGGAGTTCATCTTTAAAACTTTGAAAGGATCCTGCATGTGAAGGTCATAGCAATAAGAGAGCATTTATATTTCACTCTGACACATTTTGTAAAAAAAGACCCAGAACCTCTGGTTTTCTGTGCATACTTACATGAACATTGGAATATTAGCATTCATGCATCTGTTCCTTCATTCACACATGCCATCCTGAGACCGGAGCCACTGTGGATTGGAGGTGGCCGTAGCAGGAAGAGCTACGTTCTCTGTATCTTATTATTCAGATGGTAAAGCAAACCGTGGTCATTTCTGCATGTGAAACGGCTGTTAATGTCTCTGCCACCTTCTTTGGCCCCCATCCTTAGAACTCCTCGGCCCCTCAGTGCTCTCGTGTCACCTCCTCCAGTTGTTTCAGCTTTGTGAACACTTGAGACACACACCTAAGTGTCTCAGACAGTGGAGCAACTGTGCTGACCACCAGCACACAGCTCCCATCTCTAACGTCTAGGATTACTGCCGCTTTGTAGTGTGCAGGTCCCAAATTGGCAGCCAGACTAGACTTTGAATGTTACAAGTAAGGCTACAGATTCTAGATGTGCATTCAAGTGTCATGGAGTCCAACATCACGGTGTAATTTGAAACTTGCTAGTGCTTGTGAGACAGTTTTAGGGGTACATCCGAGAGCCAACCAAAAAACACTAGAATCAAAGATCAATAATTGATTCTATCAACTTTATTCTCAAAAAGTAAAAACTTCAGCACTCATGTATGAAATTCTCAAAAAATCTTAAAAATGTAAAATTATTATAGTTGAGAATTTCTGATGTAGCCAACTTAACTGACTGTACATTTTAAATATTATTTTTGGTGTGGCGTTTTCCAACTCTTAAGTTGAAATATAAGTAAATTAGGGAAATACAGGTAGGGTTACATGTTAGCTGTGTTGGGCTTCCCTTGCTTGTTGGAAGAACATATTGTCCTATGGTGTTCTCTCTGCTGCCTTTCTCTCTGTGGGACTTTCATCACCTCATGTTATATGCTTCTTTGTTCTTCATGTCTCCAACCAGGTTATGAATCACATGCGTGTAGAAACATTGTTTTCCTCACCGCAGAATCCTCAGGGTCTGCTGAATAGATGACTTTTGAAAAGTACAATAATGCATAATGTAAAACAAAATCTGTCTTTGAGGGGTGAAACAGGACAGGCACATTTAGAGTTAGGAACATTGAATTGAATGCAAATATAATAAATCATTTTATTTTGTGACTTTTTTTTTTTTTTGATTTTTGGATTTGGTTTTTTCGAGACGGTTTCTCTGTATAGCCCTGGCTGTCCTGGAACTCACTCTGTAGACCAGGCTGGCCTCTGAACTTAGAAATCCGCCTGCCTCTTCCTCCCAGAGTGCTGGGATTACAGGCGTGCACCACCACTGTCCAGCCGACAATTTTTTTTTTTTTTTTTTTAACAAGGAATGTCACATTTGGATAGTGGGTAGTTGAGTAGTGTTCCTTCTGTTTCTATTTTGTGGAATAGTTTGAAGAGTATTGATGTTAGGTCTTCTTTGAAGGTCTGATAGAATTCTGCACTGAAGCCACCTGGTCCCATGATTTTTTTGGTTGGAAGACTTTTTATGATCCCTTTTATTTCTTTAGGGGTTATGGGCCTGTTTAGATGATCTATTTGATCCTGATTTAATTTTGGTGTTTGATATTTGTCTAGGAAACTGTTCATTTCCTCCACATTCTCCAGTTATGTTGAGTATAGGCTTTTGTAGTAGGATCTGATAGCTTTTTGAATTTCCTCAGTTTCTGTTGTTATATCTCCCTTTTCATTTCTAATTTTGTTAATCTGGATACTGTCTCTGTGCCCTTTAGTTAGTCTGGCTAAGGGTTTATCTATCTTGTTGATTTTCTCAAAGAACCAGCTCCTGGTTTTGTTGATTCTTTTTATGGTTCTCTTTGTTTCTACTTGATTGATTTTAGCCCTGAGTTTGATGATTTCCTGCCTTCTACTCCTCCTGGGTGAAGCGTCCCTCAGTGTCTCTTTCGATGACTTTAGGTTGAAAGTCAATTTTATCTGATATTAGAATGGCTACTCCTGCTTGTTTCCTGAGACCATTTGCTTGTAAAATCGTCTTCCAGCCTATTACTGTAAGGAAGTGTTTGTCTTTGACACTGAGGTGTGTTTCCTGTAAGCAGCAAAATGTAGGGTCCTGTTTACGTATCCAGTCTGTTAGTCTATGAATTTTTATTGGGGAATTGAGTCCATTGATGTTAAGAGATATTAAGGAATAGTGATTATTACGTCCTGTCATTTTTAATGTTGTTTTCTACATTTGATTGGTTATTTTCTTTTGTGTTTGATGAAAGAAGGTTACTATCTTGCTCTTTCTAGGGTGAAGTTTCCCTCCTTGTATTGGTGTTTTCCTCCTATTATCCTTTGTAGGGCTGGGTTTGTGGAAAGATATTGGGTAAACTTGGTTTTGTCATAGAATATCTTGGTTTCTCCATCTATGGTGATTGAGAGTTTTGCTGGGTATAGTAGTCTTGGCTGACATTTGTGTTCTCTTAGAGTCTGCATGAGATCTGCCCAGGATCTTCTAGCTTTCATAGTCTTTGGTGAGAAGTCTGGTGTGATTCTGATAGGTCTTCCTTTATATGTTACGTGCCCTTTTTCTCTTACTGCCTTTAATATTCTTTCTTTGTTTAGTACATTTGGGGTTTTGATTATTATGGGACAGGAAGTATTTCTGTTCTGGTCCAGTCTGTTTGGAGTTCTGTAGGCTTCTTGTATATTCATGGGCATCTCTCTCTTTAGGTTAGGGAAGTTTTCTTCCATAATTTTATTGAAGATATTTGCAGGCCCTTTAAGTTGTAAATCTTCACTCTCATATATGCCTATAATCCTTAGGTTTGGTCTTCTTATTGTGTCCTTGATTTCCTAGATGTTTTGGTTTACAAGCTTTTTTCATTTTGTATTTTCTTTGATTGTTGAGTCCATGGTTTCTATGGTATCTTCAGCATCTGAGATTCTTTTTTCTATCTCTTGTATTCTGTTGTTGATATTTGCATCTAGGGCCCCTCTTTTCTTCCCAAGGTTTTCTATCTCCAACGTTGTCTCTCTTTGCGATTTCTTAGTTGTTTCTACTTCTGTTTTTAGATCCTGGATGGTTTTGCTCAGCTCCTTCACTTGCTTGTTTGTGTTTTCCTGTAATTCTTTAAGAGATTTCTGTGTTTCCTCTTTCATGACCTCAGCCTGTTGACCAAAGTTCTCCTGTATTTCTTTAAGTGATTTTTGTGTTTCCTCCTTATTGGCTTCTATCTTTTGGCCTGTATTCTCCTGAATTTCTTTCAATGATTTTTGTGTTTCCCTTGTAAGGGCTTCTAACTTTTGATCCATTTTCTTCTGAATTTCTTTAAGAGATTTATTTATGTCCTTCATGTGTTCCTGTAACAGCATCATGACCAGTGATTTTAAATCCAGATCTTGTTTTTTTCTAGTGTGTTGGGGTATCCAGGACATACTGTTAATGGAGAATTGGGTTTAGATGCTGCCATATTGCCTTGATTTCTGTTAGTACGTTTGCCTTTTGCCATCTAGTTCTCACTGTATTAGTTGATCTTGTTGTCAATGCCGGACTCACCAGTGCAAGCTGCCTCTTCCTAGCTGGCCTCCGGGTGCACAGCTGGCCTCCTGCACTGCCTGGAGAAAGGGCATCGTGGCCCAGGCTGTTCCCATGGATCTGAGTTTTTTACTGTTGTTGAAATGGAAGGGTTAGATTTATAAGACTGGTGAGCATTTGTATGTGAAATAGTTTTCTTCATAATTTAATTTTCTTTTATGTACATTGGTATGAGGTTATCAGATTCCGTGGACCTGAAGTTACAGACAGTTATGAGCTGCCAAATTGGTGCTGGGAACTTAACCTGGGTCCTCTGGAAGAGTAGCCAGTGCTGTTAACCACCGAAAGCCATCTCTCCAGTCCCTGAAATGAGGTTTCTTACTTAGAACGTTAGTGACTGTTCTCTGAGATACACAGTTAGTGGTATGCTTTTATTGTTAGATGAATCCTTGGGGTCAGTACCTAGAACTGAATGGTATAAACTGGACATGGTAGTGAATGCCTGTGATTCCAGCACTTAATTTTGAGGTGAAGATAGGAAGGCCAGGAGTTCAAGGGTATCCTCTCGGTATATAGACTCTGAGGCCAGCCCAGGCTACATGAAACTCTGCTGCCCAAACAAATTTATCCATATATATCTGTATTTTTAGGAAAGACACTCAACACTGTTATTGAACTGAAAAAATTAAAGTTTTTATCATATTTTGTATATAGGTTCTTACTACAGATAAGCAAATTAGATTAGGGCATAAGAAAATGTACATACAGGTTTGGGAGAGTCATTTATAATTCGTAGTGAAATGTGGATTCCTGATGGATTTAATGGGAAAGGCTGATGGTTTTGATAGAATATTGAAACGATTACCCTTAAATAATAGCATACAAGAGGAGTGAGCAAACCAAGAAACACTAACAAGGAAAAGGCTCCCTAAGTAAAGTATACATTATGATGAATTAGAAGAGCTAAGAATCAGTTTTTAAGAGTGGTTTGAATAGACAGATGGAGACACATAGAGACCAGGACATATCCACACAGCTTGGAAAGAAAGGTCTTCTAAAATTGTTGATTGAACGGTGGTGACGGGGGTGTTGTTAACACCAAACAGCTTAGTTGTCTGTTTATATAGTAGAATGTTAGGCTAAAGGGACTTTAAACTGCCCTGTGACCTGTTGCTTCAAGTTTTGCCTCTTTGGAATGTAAGAAAATAAACACATCCCTTGAAATAGATAATAGAGTGGGCACTTGGCTAAAGACCCAAGAGGGAGTGGGGATCACTTCTTTTATTGTATGATGGTTTTGTCATTAAAAACCCCAACAGGGGAGGGGGTATGCGATGTAGAACAATTGGAGGGTGGACCAGGAGGGGAACAAAATCTGGAGTGTAAACAACCAACCAACCAACCAAATAAATAAATGTTAAAAAAAATTAAGTTGAGAACTGGGAGGGGAATAAAATCTGGAGTGTAAATAAATAAATAAATAAATGTTAAAAAATTAAGTTGAGAACTGGGAGGGGAATAAAATCTGGAGTGCAAGTAAGTAAGTAAGTAAGTAAATAAATAAATGTAAAAAATTAAGTTGATAAACTCTCCCAGTTACTAATATTAATAAATATTATAAGACATTAAAAACCCCAGTCATCACTATTTGTTTGGTAATTCCTTGATTCATTAAAGTGAGGAGCTTCTTGTTGAATTTTGCTTTTCATAAAAGGCACTGTCTGATGTCTTCATGATAACTGTTGGTACCAGTCGGGAGTGCACAGGCAGTGGCACTTAGCACCTACCCTGGGTGCATCCACCCACCTTAGTGAAGCGTGACAGATCCTCCTCCAGTGCCCTCTCCTAAAGCAGAATAACCTCCTCAGTAGGTGTAGTCTAGGACAGGAAGCTCAGCATGCAATGTGGACCCAAGTACTTACAAGACATGTTGATCTGTGCAACTGAAATCCTGCTGACTAAAATGTGGTCTATATTCTTTGCCCTAAGTTAGCCTTGTAAAATACAGCAAGTGCAGGCCAGCTAGTTGGCTCAGTGGATAAGAGCACAGCTATACAAGTTGTGTTCTGAGATCAGTTCCTGGTGCCCACAGAAAGTTGCAAGGAGAAAATGTAATCCACAAGTCTTTCCTTTTTTTTTTTCTTTTTCTTTTTTTAAGATTTATATATGTGTGTACACACATACATGCACACACACACACACACACACACACACACACACACACACACACACACACACACACACAAGTACACTGTTGCTCTCTTCAGACATACCAGAAGAGGACATCAGATCTTGTTACAGATGGTTGTGAGCCACTATGTGGTTGCTGGGAATTGAACTCAGGACCCCTGGAAGAACAGTCAGTGCTCTTAACCACTGAGCCATCTCTCCAGCCCCACAAGTCATTTCTTCCCCTCCACGTGCACTCAGTGGTGTATTATGTGTACTTACCCACTGCAACAGTAATGATAAAATAAAACAAGTGTGTTTCATTTGAAAAACTTGAAAAAAATCTTATTTTACCTCTATTCTCTTCACGCCACAGTTGAATTATTTCATTTCTGTATTTAGTGTGGACTCACCATAGAGACTTACCTCCTTCAGTAGGAGAGGGCACATATTTAGCTTTATTGTTTCACTCCATTCAGCAATGTGGGCATATATTTACAATGTAGGTGCAGTTATTTTTGGATGCTTCCTTTTGTGGTTCAATTGTGCACTCCTCACTCCCACCCCCGTGCCCCTGTACACAGACAGATAAACACACACACTTCTTACTTGTTTTCTAATTCTTTGTGACTTAACCTAGTATGCTTTGGCTAGTTCTCAGATGGACTCCAGAATACAACTTAAGCTAGAACCTCCTGTTGCTTGTGTTTGATAGAGGTACTCCCTGTGTTAGCCTGGTCTGGCTTGGCACTTGCTGCATAGCATTGGACTCTTCCCCCTGCCTGTTTCCTGAGTGCTAGGTTTACAGGCATGAGTCATTAAGTTTTGCATGACTAGAATATTGAGTTTACAAACTCTCTTTTATTTTGTGCACATAGAACCTTAATGCTTTTTAGATACTATATAAGGCTTCCCATTACTTTTTTATGCACAATGCAAAAAAGAATGGATAAAATAAAAATTTGAGGTGACAGAAGAAATCATAATAATTAAAACATCTCAAACTGAAAATTATTGAGACTTTTTTTGAAAAAATAATTAAAAAATAACTTCATAATATTTCATTAAGCCATAATACATTGTAAAATGACCCGTAGAATTAATTTTTAAAAATCGGCACTATAAAAGTGAGCATGGCCGTGTTAGGACGTGACTTACTGTGCGTGGCCATGGCATTGCTTCTCCTCAGCTCGCTGTCTCCTGGGAACTGTTAAAGAGTGACAGATGACCTTCCTCCTCCTCCCAGGGTGGAAAGGGAAAACCCACACATTTTACAGTGGAATCTCACTCAAAAGACACAACCCACAGCATCACACGAAGCACATGAAGCACATGACCTCTTTGGTGATCGAGGCATTTACTGGGTTGGTCTTTGTGTCCTTTCTGCCTGTGGCATTAGTCTTCATTACGGTGGCTCTGGAGCGTGTCTTGAGGTCTGGGACTGTGGTCCCTCCCGTTTTGTTTGTTTGTTTTTTCCCTCAGGATTGCTTTGACTAGCTAACAGTTTTTTTTTTTTTTTTTTTTTTTTTTTTTTTGTGGTTTCATATGAATTTGGGGATTTTTTTCCATGAATAATACGATGGGAATTTTGGCTGGAATTGCATTGGATCTGTATATAGTTTTAGGTAGAGTGGCCATGTACGCACCATTGATTCTACCAGTCCACGAGAATGAGATGTCTTTACTTGTCTTCTTTTCTAGAGATTTAGAGTTTCCATCCCTTTGTAGGTTTATTCTTAGGTGTCCCTACCTAGGGTGCTACTTAGAGTGGGAATGTGCCTGTGATCTCCTTCTCGGTGTGCTTGTTGTTAGAATCTTGATTTTTGTACATCGATTCTGTATCTCCCACCCACCCGTGATTACTGATAGTTTCTAGAAGTTTTCTGGTAGAATTGTGATGTATAATATGTCATCTTCAATTAAATATAGTTTGACTTTGTTTCCTGCTTGCATTCCCTCTCCTGCTTTGTTGCTCCAGCCAGAGCTTCAGAGCCACGCCTGCGGTTTGAGGAAAGTGATGCTCTAAACCTGCCTTCCTGCAACTTTATTATTTCATCTCAGCTAGGGAAGAAAAGTGGAGTAAGCACATGGTTTCAGAAAGATCTTGAGGCTTTTTGCACAAGAAAAGTTTTAGTTATCGACTCACCTCATTGTCTCTCATTTTCATGAATATTGCTTTGGTTACTTTTAACTTTTACTAACATTGTTGTGTCTGAGTTCATCTGCTTAACCAAAGAAATGGAGAAAGTTCTTTCTTAGGTCTATTAATTTGATATTGGAAATTGTCCTCTACATCTACTGAGAAGAAAGTTAAATAATTCTGTTTAATAAAACAAAAAGAGAGATGGGCATAGTGGTTCATAGCTCTGGGCAAGCTAAGGCAGGAGGATCACTGTGAGTTGGAGTTATCCTGGGCTGTATAGTTCCAGGAAAGCTTGGATTAGCCCCATCTTAAAAACAAATAAAAACAAATATTTTCAATAAGAATACTGGCTGACTCTTTCCTTATTTAATTGTGTGAATTTCTGAAGTGAACTTGAGTTTGCATCTTCCTTTACCTAGAATTAGATCTAGAATTACCAAGATCTAATTCTCCAGACACATCCCATCTGGACTAAGATTGACTTTTTATATATTAATTTTCTTTTTCTTATTGAAAATAGTATATACAAAGTCTTAGAAACTGAAAAGACAGAAGATCATGAGGAAAGTACTCCCACTACCCATAGGTTATCCCAGATGTGAAATTAAAATTAGTAACAGTGATATTCAAGAAAATTGCTGTATATGTTACTTAAGCATATAAAATGGCAATATCCCGTAAAAGTATTACATATAATATATTTAATCTTATTACATATAACATGTATGTAACAACAGTTTTGTTTCATTTGTGTTGTTGTTAGGGGAGAATACTTATATTTTAAGTCTGAGGAGGTTGAAGAGGAAGAATAGATGAATATGAAAGGGTCATAAAATAAAAACCCTTCCTGAAGCTAGTTATTTGTCTTAATTTATAAGCAATGACCTCTCAGACTGCAGTCAGCCTCTGTTATTTATCTCTGTGGAGGAGAGTGGGAAGGTGATTCAAGTTAATGGATATTCCAGAAGTACACAGAGTTGGCTTCAGGATGGGTCTTTGTTCTTACATTTGAATATAGATATATGTGATCTGGGAATTCACTTCAAACAAAGCATTGAAGGCATACATGTGAGAGATAGTCTCAGGAGGAGCAGAGGGCTCCATCTGTTCTTCCTTTGCTACTGGGAATATCTAATCCCGTTTTACTGACAGACTCCCAGTTCAGGCAGAATTGCTCCACCCTGAAAGTGTCTACAAGTTCGGGATTGGAGTAGCGTTTTTGCCAGGTCAGGATCATGTGAGGAGTAATACACAGAGTGCAAATGCCAATCGAAATGAAACCCTAATGACTGCGTTTGGCACTTATCTGCCTTCTCAAATATAGTGAAACCTTCTTAATGCAAAACACAAAGAGATGGAGTCCGTGGGCTTTGAATTAAGTAGCTTTCCATTGTCTGATTTCTGTTATAGAGCAATCAGGCTGCTAGTTGCCTAGAGAATAGCAGTTGCTTTGAATTATGTTTTATTTTGAATAAAGTGAAATCAGCTTAATGGCATTTCACTCTGATTCATTTTTTTTTGAAGAATTAAATAATGCAAACCCTAGAAAGAACCTGATCAACATATTTGTGTATAATAAAGTCTATAATATTTGCCCACAGCCTAGTGGTAGGGCAGTTTACCTTACAGAAAGGCAGGCTTCACGAGGTTGTTTCCTGATCTTTCAAGATGTGTGAATACGAATACATGATAAAGAACCTGGGAATAAACAGAAGATGTTGATGTTTAGCATAAGTCTGCCGATGCAGTACCGGCATGCTTTCTTTAGCATTATTTTTTCTGGATCAACCAATAATGCCTACCATGGCTCTTAGGACAGTGTTTCACTGTCTGTGGCCACAGTTGTCAGCCACTACTTGATCTAGGAGTGTGTGTTAATCGCCAAAGAAGAAAGGTACTATCAGATATAAAGTGAAAGCCAGTGTTCTGGTTTTTAATCTGCCTTCAAAATATGAAAGATGTGGCCATGAGACAGGTACCAAACCCTTTCTTGGAGTTCCCTGGAGGAACATGCTTGTACATATTGTATAGAGCTTCAGCTTAGCTTGAATTGCCTGCTTAGGTAGCTTCCTAGTATCCAAAAAAAGGACAAGTGTCACTAAGATGTGATAAAATGAACTGTTCTCAGGCGACCTGAAGGTATCATTCTGTAAATGTTCTATAACAGCAGTACTCAGGGTCTAAAGAATCTCCATCTGCAGCACCTAAGTGTTGAAAGAAAAAGACCCATTGATTTCCTTGTAGTCTGTTAGTATCTGTCCTAGCACGTCTTGAAGTGCTTTACAAAAGGAAGCTGATAAGAACCAGTGCTGATTCTGTTGTATTGTTTTTCCACCTTTTTTCTAAGGAGGGTATATAGTTGAGTGATTTTAAGATATATTGTATATAAGTATAAGAGCATCTTTACCATACCATCTGACTACTTGCAAGAGAACCCTGAGAATGGATGGATTGATTGTTATAGTTCTTTATAAACTGTGAAGCATTAGGGGGGGGGACCTCACATTTATGTGTCTATGGAGAAGTCATCACCATGCTAGACTCTATGGTCTAGAGCATGGCTGCTCTAGGGTCACCCACATTTCCTTAAATAACTCCTTATGATGCTCTCTAAATAAATCCTATAACTCACTGGTTTGTGGACTTTGGTGGAGACATACTTTGGTTTGTCATTGGTGCCCTATAATGAGGGGAAGAGGTTTATGTCTTCCCAGGGAAGGAATTTTTGCAACATCTATGGGCTTATGTAATCACCACCAACACAACCAGGACATGGGACAGTTCACCAGTTCCTTAGAACTGGTTTTCCTTATGCTTCACATGTCCCTGTCTGATACTCTCTTGTCCCTGCTCCTAACATTTGGCATTCACTGCCTTTTCTCTTTCAGCATTATGCTTTTTAAGAATTTCATGAAGTGTGTGACCTTTTGAAACTTGCTTTTCTTCAACAGAATGCCTTTACAATTAGTCCAGATTGTTATGAGTATCAATAGTTTGTTCCATATTGGAGCATAATTAAATATTTATTATTTCCGTGTTTTGGAAATTGTAGATGAAATTTCTATAAGTATTTTCCATTCAGGCTTTTTGCATTAATATGAAGATTCATTTGAGATTATAATTATCTTTTTATATTGTAGATACCAGGCTTTTTGTGGGATATGTGATTTAAAGACATTTTCTCCTACTCTCTTCTTCGACCTCTTTCTCTGTCTCACCCCGCACCTCCTCATGTGTGTGTGTGTGTGTGTGTGTGTGTGTGTAGACAACTTTATAGAGCCAGTTCTCTGCTCCACCTCCTCACAGGTTTCAGGAGTCAAACTCAGGTCTTCAGACTCCCACTTTGGAAGTCAAGGACCTTCAACTGCCAAGTCTTAACAGTGTCTCTAAGAAAGCAAAAGTTTAAAATTTTGATGAAATCAAGTCAAATGCATTAATTTTTTAAAATAGATTCTACTTTTGGTGATACGTCTAAGAACTTCTTGTCTAACTCCAGATCTCCCCGATTTTCTCTTTAAAAGTGTATAGTTTTCTGTTCAAAGTTTAGGTCTACATCCCATTGTAAGTTAAGTTTTGTGTACCAGAGTAAGGTATAACCAAGGGAGAACCAAGACTTTCAGGGTAATGCAAAGGAATTTTCTAAGTGGTTAGAGGCATGTTTTGTTTTGTTTTCTTGTGTTTTGCTTTGGTAGGAGTGACACCCACAGCCTCTTGTGTGGTAAGGTCAGCCCTGCAATATACATAATCAACATAAGTCACCTCCCTGCAACATTTTTTTTTTTTTTTTTTATAATTCACAGGTGGCTCAGTTGGTAAAATGCTTGCACACAGCCTGGGTCTCAATCCCCAGCACAGTGCCCTCCCTGCCTGCGGATGCTCATCTGTAATCCTAGCACTTAGGAAAGGAAAGCAGGAGCGTCAGGGAGCCAAGGTCTTTCTTAGCTGCATGGAAAGTTTGAAGTCAGCCCAGGCCACATGAAAATTCTGTCTCAAAATAAGAAGAAAACAAAAGCCCACTTTAATATAAGAAATGCACAAGGTATAAAATGCTGAAATTTTAAAATAAAAATATGTGCTGTGTTAAGCTGAGTTAGAGCTGGACGTGAAAGGAAGCCTCAGTTGGACTGCTTCTGTCCTCACTGAAAAACTTGGTATTTGCTGATCACAGGCATCATTTATTTATTATGTATTTACTAACTTTTTGGTGGAGGGCCACTTTTGCTGTAGTAATTACTTTGAACTCGGAATTTTGTCCCAGATCTGCCTACTGATTTTACTTCCCCGAGTGCTCCTGTCTGTTTGCAACCACATTCAGAGGAAGAGGCTAACAGAGGTGTCTCCTCTGTCATATCCAGAACCAAGTGGGAGCTAGCTTTCTTACATTCAGAAGCAGTTGCCGTGGTAATGGGAGCACAGAGTGACACAGTGCAGACCTCAGCAGATGTGCCCAGAGCAGGCATCAGTGGGTAGGAGATGATGTCACTGATCCCACTGGGCCTTACTTCTCCTACTCTAGAGGGGCGCTCCCTTGAAGCAGTACCACCCCAGAGCTGCTGGAATCAAGCATGGTTTCTGCAGATTTTCCATATTATTCCAGAATCCATGTCTTTGCTGAGACTATGATTTAGCTGCCCTGTATAAAACTTAGAGCTGCGCTCACAGAAGATGTTTACAACCTCCCCTCAGAGTTCCCTTTCCCCTCTTTAGCCTCACAGTCTCCTGTTCAGAGCCTGCAGCCTTTGCTCTAGTCCTTGTGGATTTGGAGAACAGCTGCTCAATATCCTCTGCCTCCTTGACGAGTGTAAAGTTGCTGCTCTGTCCTTTCTTGTGCACATGAACCAAACATTCATAAAAAAGAAGACCAGAAAAACCTTTTCCTTGTAGATTTCATTTTCTCATCTCTTCTCTTATTTTTGATCATGTTTTCTCAGACACTTTAAGTTTCCAGTGACCAAATTGGGCTGGGAAGGCCCTTGGAGGGCTGCAGGTGTGTGTGTGTGTGTGTGTGTGTTACATGTATGCCAGTTATTGCTTAGCGCAGCACATGGTATATGGTAGGTATTTGCTAAATATCTTGCTTCACTTTTTATTGTACTTGATTCTACAATGTTCTTACCAAATTTTACATTAAATGTTCTTATTTCTTTCAGGTTCTTTGGTTTTTATTTTTTAATAGTTTCAAAAAATAATTTGGAAAGTCACAACATAAGTATATTTACTTATAGATTTGATTAAAGGAGTACACATTTGATTTTGTCTGCTTATTTAAAATTTGACAGTGATTATCATTTTTTTAACCTTTACTAAAATAGCTGTGTTTGAGTTCATTGGAAGAAACCCAGATTTTCTCCAGATGCTAAAAATATTGGTAATCTAAACTCTGTTTAACATAATTTGCTTTGGTTGTTATACTATTAATGAGTGTGAGCTATTGTAAAATCCACTGTGGTTTGAAGTAAAGAAGGGGGAAAATCCTATGTAGCCCATGCTGGGCTCAAATTCATGATCCTCCTGGGTGGTAGGATTGTGTGTGTGCACCACCGTGCTGAGCTTGAAGCAAATACTGTTAGCATTTGACATTTTATAATGTCTAATCAAGGAGCTGGACAGATGCTCGATGGTTAAGAGCTGCAGGTCTGAAGGACCAGGCCTGGTTCCCAACCTCCACAGCTGCTGACAACAAGGTACAATTGCAGTCCCAGGGGATCCGATGCCCTCTTCTGGCCTCAATAGGAACTGCATATGCCTGGCGCACAGACATACATTGAAAAAGACCCATTAAAATTAAAATACCTATTCAATTTATTTTCTTAGACAAAGAGACAAATTCCTGATTGTCACCTCATCATTTCCTCAGTCTCCTTTAAAAGGACATTTTTTAGTTTCTTTAACAAGTGGATTCTTAATTCAGGCGCACTTATTAGAGCTTCAGCATACTCTTTTGCAATGGTGTTTTCGGTAGGATCAAGATGTAATCCTTTGGCCGAGTGACTTCGGGATCTTCTGATTGACAGTCACGTCATTGTAGAAGTCCTCGTGTGAGATGAGCCGAAGGCCATCACTGTTATTCCCGCTTCCTGCAGGGAATGGGGATGAAAGAGGCCATGCTCCCTTGTCAGTCTCCTGGGGCCTTTGAGCGCTGGCTGGCTGGAGTTAGAGCTGCTCGCTCGCTCCTTCCCTCGGCATAGTTTCAGCCCAGTGCTCACAAGAGAGTGCTTTCTGCTTCCACGTCTAGTCCTCCAAAACCTTCAAGCAGTACTTCTTTTTCATTGAGTAGAAACTTTTATTTTGTTCTTTACACAAAAGCTTCTGTTTCATTTAACAGCCATTTATTTAAACTGGACTACATTTCCTTGTGTAGACATGCTGACCATGAATGGTGAAGCCAGATAAAGAATCAGACACTAGATAATATAGCCGTAGGGACAAACATACTTAATTACTCTATAAAACCAGACAAAGAAGCCCTGGAGAAATGGCTAAGCAGTTAAGAGCCCAGGCTTCTCTTATAAAGGCCCTGGGTTTGATCCCCAGCACCCACACAGTGGCTCAGCTCCTTATAACTGCAGTTCTAGAGGATCTAACTCCCTTTTCTGGCCTCTGTGGGGACCAGTCACATAAGTGGTACAAAG
The DNA here is from genome assembly GCF_947179515.1 of Apodemus sylvaticus. Classification (NCBI taxonomy): domain Eukaryota; kingdom Metazoa; phylum Chordata; class Mammalia; order Rodentia; family Muridae; genus Apodemus; species Apodemus sylvaticus. Next base: position 35,546,407 of record NC_067487.1, read on the forward strand.
ATATGCAGTCAAAAAATCCACACACCTAAAATAATAAAAGTAATTTAAAAAAAAACTCAAAAATCCAGAGCAGGTGCTAGTGCAAGTGAGCACGCGTGAACATGCTTGTGTGAGTGAACACACACGTGAGTGAGCACGTGTGAGCATCAGCACATCTCGGTTCACAAATGCTCGAGGATGGTCAGGACAATGCGCTAGCCTTTAAATACTATGCAAACATATATGGTAGTGATGAGAAGGCTTAGTCATCTACTGCCACATTGTTGTGTTTACAGTGGGCCAGTGAGGGACTCTCGGTCCTTTAAATATCCTGAGGTTTTCTTCTTCAACCTGATGAAGGGTCTATCTGTGATAACTCATTTTCTAGCTGTTCTATCAGAGCTTTGGCCAAACATTCACAATTTCACTTAGTATGGAGGGTGTCTCTCTCTATATATATGTTAACATATATCTCATATGTGTTTGCTTTTTTGTTTGTTTGTTTGTTTTTGGTTTTTTCAAGACAGGGTTTCTCTGTATGGTCCTGGCTGTCCTGGAACTCACTCTGTAGACCAGGCTGGCCTCAAACTCAGAAATCCGCCTGCCTCTGCCTCCCAAGTACTGGGATTACAGGCGTGCACCACCACGCCCAGCTTCATATATGCTTTCCCTTTCTGCAATCATAGACAATAGTCTTGTAGAAGGAGTTTTCAAGATTCCAAAAGGCTAAGTAAAACAATATGATATTTAAAACAGCTTTACTTGTACTACTAGATAAATGATGTTATTTTGATGCCTTGAATAACTTACCTATACAGTGAAAGTCTGTTCTTTCTTAATTTCTTTTAATTTTTTTCTTGCATAATTATTTTCAGTCTGTGATCACAGATATATTTTTTTATTTAGTAACTAGAATCTTAGTATGTTTTATACATTTGTGTTTTATTCAGATAAACAAAGTACTGAGGGTTATTGTTGTTATTGTTATTATTATTGTATTTATCTCTAAATATTGGCAAATGAAAGATAAAGGGCTTGGGTCTGTGAAGATTAGGTTGAAACAATTTTGATCAGGTTGTAAAAATTTGGCCACTGGAAATTTTCGATTATATGAAGAAACATACTCCAAGGTAATAGAAATGCTGCAAAACCACAGCACCACTTCTTACTGCACATAAGTTCTTTAAGTTGCATAGTCTTTGGATCTGGCTAATTTTGGTGTGTAATGTTTTTGTTTATTTCCACCTTTTTATAATAAAGTAAAAACACATTTAAAGAATATAATTCACAAGGAAAGATTTAAAACAAATAAAAAATTAGATTTGGTCCACTTCAACTAAAAGAGTATGAACAGAGGATATCGACTATCCCCTTTGCAGCCTGATCCTCATGATTGGTGACATGTAATATCCAAGGATATGACCATACTCTGCCAGAGTTGATGACCCTGAGGTTCCAGTACCTCAAATGCCTTACAGCTCTGCGAGGCCTCCATGTCCTGAACGACAACCACCCATGCCACGCCCACTGTATGGAGCTGTGCAGGGTGGATCCCCCCTCCCTCAGGCCTCTGGTCTCTGAGCTGTGCAGGAGGACCACCCGCCGGTGCCCCGCGGGTTGCAGCTTCAGTGTCCTATTGTTTCTTGCTCCCTGGCTCTCATCAATAAAAGCAATTACCAGACTTCCTCCAATAATTATTTCTTCTCTGTCATCACACTTTCTTCTCAAGTTCTTCAGTTGGAGCAAACTAGCATTTGTTGTTTTGAATTAGATGAGGGAAATTTTATTTAATTTGTTTTACCCAAGAGACATTCTATTTTCTCTGAGAACTTTTTCTTGTGATGAAATTCTTCAAGCAAGCTTATTATCAAATACAGATGTGGTCCATTTAGTATCAGGGACAACTACCAGGTTCCAGATTTTTGCTGCTTTAGTGGTTACCTCAACTTTATAGCACAATCTAAAGTAAGTTGATCTTAATAGGTATGTTTTCCATGGGAGTGATGGGAATTAATGTATGATTATATGGAAAATTTGAAACTATAGTGTCTCTGTGGCAGTTTTCAACCTGTGGGTGATGACTCCTTGGGTGGGTGTTGAGCTGCCCTTTCACAGGGTCACCTAGGACCATCAGAAAACACAGATTATGATTCACAACAGAAGCAACATTATAGTTATAAAGTGACAATGAAAATAAGTTTATGATTGGGGGTCACCGCAATCTGAGGAACTGTATTAAAGGGTCGCAGCCCTGGGAATGCCGAGAACCTCTGCACTATCTGGTATTACAGCAGAGGCAGAGCACTGCCTAACTTGCTTCTCTTGCTGTGTGAGAGCTCCAGCTCTTTTTCTTGTCACCATCAGGCTTCTGTCTAGTTTAGCAAAGAAAAACATTTTTTGGAACAGAGAAAGGAAAAGATTTCCAAGAAAATGACAAGTCTGTCCTGTGGTAGGACCATTTTGAAACTGGGGTGTAGATTAATAAAAGGATAGATAGGTGGAGAGAAAGCTGGTTGTGCTGGCCCTCACCTCTGATTGCAGAACCTGAGAGGCAGAAACAGGAAGATCACAGGAAGTGTGAGACCAGCTGGGGCTGTGTAGCAACTTCCAGGCCAGGGCTGCACAGCCAGACATTGCCTCAAAAGACCAAAAGCAAGAACTGAGTTGTCTGGAGATCTCTGGAGAGTGAATGCAGCTCTTTTAGATTTTTTCATAGCTCGTTTAGAATTTTTTCCAACAGGTTTTCTGAATTACTTAGCGAACAGACACAATTATTTTAGAATATATTCTAGTAGCTATCCAGAGAAGGCTGTCTGAAGAGCGACCATGGCAATTTTAGAATTTTTTCTGGCTTTCTGATTTTGAAAGGGAAACCTAAGAATTTTAGAAATTTTCTAACAGGATTTCTGACTTGGTCTTAAAAAAAAAAAAAAGATTTTTTTTTTCTAATAGTAGCTTTTCTGACTTTGGTTGGACAACCCGTGAACTATCCAGAGAGCTTTAGAATTTTTAGTAGCAGATAGAGCTGTCTCAACTAGAGTTTTTTAGAATAGCAAGAAAAAGCTGTACAGAGCATCTCTTCTCTCTCTCTCTCTCTCTCTCTCTCTCTCTCTCTCTCTCTCACTCACACACACACACACACACACACACACACACACACATCTCGAGCAGAATGTAGGCTGCCTGCTTGGACCCGTTTGTTTCCGCCGCTCGCAGACACCCCATCTCACAGAACCCATCTCCAAGCTGAGGCTGGTCCTTGGCACTGTGGGAGACAAACAGCCTGGAAGAGCTGAAGCAGTTCCCACTTTATTCCTCTGCCTCCCTTGGCCAGTGTTCTAATACAGAAGACAATTTCCTTTCTCTGTGAAGTGAGTCATGTGCATGTGGGAATCTGGAGTGCTCTAGGACCTTCCTGTTTTCATCTGTCACCTTCCATTTGTTTGGGGTTGACACTGTGATCTGTGATCTGTGGGTCAGTGCACATGGTTAAGTGTGATGGGTAGTCCTGGGGTGGCCACCCACAATGCTACGGTTTTTTTTTTTTTTTAAACTAGGCAAAGAATTTTGTTAACCTTTTCCAAACTTCATTCTCAGGCTTCTTCAGCTTAAATTGCCGCAAAGAATGAATTAGTATAAGCAAACACCGAAAAGAGATGCAGTGTCCAGGGGGCTTGGGCTTAAACATATTAGAGATCTAGATTTTTATCAGATCCATAAATAAAAATAATTTACAAAGCAGTCATGATATATAATAGCAGCTCCTGTAACTTCTGCAAGTGTCACCTTCTGCAGAAGCTGCTTCAGGTCAGTCTGCCTCATTCTTGGAAGCCTCATCAAAACTCTCCACCAGACCTGCAACAACCTCCTCCTCCCCCCCTCCTCCTCCTCCTCCTCTTCCTCCCCCTCTTCCATAGTAAGTGGTGCTTTTCATCTACAGACTGTTTGGGCAGTGTCAGCCAGTCTCCTTAAACTAGTCGTACCGCAGGCACCAAGCTGGTTCAGGATGCTGGGAAGTATTTCTGTCCGCTGCCTTGTCTCAGCATGGCCTGTCATGGTGGAGGTGTTTGCTGAGCTTTAGGGTTGTTAAAATGGATCCCTGTTCCTTGGTTTGTTAACATGTTCACCTCCTCAAAACCAGAGATATTGTTTACCCCTAACTTCTTTAAGGAGAACTGCAGTTTTTTGTCACCCGCTCTGGCTGTTCTGTGAACCACGTTCGTCTTTCTACGAGGGGCTCCTTTTTTACCAATGCATATTTACGCCTGTATTTCGGTGAATTTTGCTGGGTTCATGATAGTTTCTTTCATCTTGTCGGAGTGGAACTAGGGCTGCGCAGGGGACCAGGGCTCAGGAGCACACACTCAGGGACGCACGATGGCATCTGGCTAAGGCTTCTTAGACACAGGGCTGCACAGCTGTGTGCAAATAGGCATCAGACTGGTTATCGGAAATCACTGAACTTGCTTGTTCTTCCAAGGAGTCAGGTTTGCTTCTTCGTCCTTCTTTCACGAGACAGAAACCAAATGTGAAAGTCACAGGTGGTGAGTGGTATCCAGTGAGGGTCAGCAGCTAGGAAGGACCAGGAAATGGTGTTTGGGCATAGTCGCATTTTTTTTTATTCGATATAATTTATTTACATTTCAAATGATTTCCCCTTTTCTAGCCCCCCCCCCACTCCCCGAAAGTCCCGTAAGCCCCCTTCTCTTCCCCTGTCCTCCCTCCCACCCCTTCCCAGTTCTCCGTTCTGGTTTTGCCAAATACTGTTTCACTGAGTCTTTCCAGAACCAGGGATCACTCCTGCTTTCTTCTTGTATCTCATTTGATGTGTGGATTATGTTTTGGGTATTCCAGTTTTCTAGGTTAATAACCACTTATTAGTGAGTGCATACCATGATTCACCTTTTGAGTCTGGGTTACCTCACTTAGTATGATGTTCTCTAGCTCCATCCATTTGCCTAAGAATTTCATGAATTCATTGTTTCTAATGGCTGAATAGTACTCCATTGTGTAGATATACCACATTTTTTGTATCCACTCTTCTGTTGAGGGATACCTGGGTTCTTTCCAGCATCTGGCAATTATAAATAGGGCTGCTATGAACATAGTAGAGCATGTATCCTTATTACATGGTGGGGAATCCTCTGGGTATATGCCCAGGAGTGGTATAGCAGGATCTTCTGGAAGTGAGGTGCCCAGTTTTCGGAGGAACCGCCAGACTGCTTTCCAGAGTGGTTGTACCAATTTGCAACCCCACCAGCAGTGGAGGAGTGTTCCTCTTTCTCTGCACCCTCTCCAACACCTGCTGTCTCCTGAATTTTTAATCTTAGCCATTCTGACTGGTGTAAGATGAAATCTTAGGGTTGTTTTGATTTGCATTTCCCTAATGACTAATGAAGTTGAGCATTTTTTAAGATGCTTCTCCGCCATCCGAAGTTCCTCAGGTGAGAATTCTTTGTTTAACTCTGTACCCCATTTTTTAATAGGGTTGTTCGGTTTTCTGGAGTCTAACTTCTTGAGTTCTTTATATATATTGGATATTAGCCCTCTATCTGATGTAGGATTGGTGAAGATCTTTTCCCAATTTGTTGGTTGCCGATCTGTCCTCTTGATGGTGTCCTTTGCCTTACAGAAACTCTGTAACCTTATGAGGTCCCATTTGTCAATTCTTGCTCTTAGAGCATACGCTATTGGTGTTCTGTTCAGAAACTTTCTCCCTGTACCGATGTCCTCAAGGGTCTTCCCCAGTTTCTTTTCTATTAGCTTCAGAGTGTCTGGCTTTATGTGGAGGTCCTTGATCCATTTGGATTTGAGCTTAGTACAAGGAGACAAGGATGGATCAATTCGCATTCTTCTGCATGCTGACCTCCAGTTGAACCAGCACCATTTGTTGAAAAGGCTATCTTTTTTCCATTGGATGTTTTCAGCCTCTTTGTCGAGGATCAAGTGGCCATAGGTGTGTGGGTTCATTTCTGGATCTTCAATCCTGTTCCATTGATCCTCCTGCCTGTCACTGTACCAATACCATGCAGTTTTTAACACTATTGCTCTGTAGTATTGCTTGAGGTCAGGGATACTGATTCCCCCAGATTTTCTTTTGTTGCTGAGAATAGTTTTAGCTATCCTGGGTTTTTTGTTGTTCCAGATGAATTTGATAATTGCTCTTTCTAACTCTGTGAAGAATTGAGTTGGGATTTTGATGGGAATTGCATTGAATCTGTATAGTGCTTTAGGCAAAATGGCCATTTTAACTATATTGATTCTACCGATCCATGAGCATGGGAGGTTTTCCCATTTTTTGAGGTCTTCTTCCATTTCCTTCTTCAGAGTCTTGAAGTTCTTGTCATACAGATCTTTCGCATGTTTGGTAAGAGTCACCCCAAGATACTTTATACTGTTTGTGGCTATTGTGAAGGGGGTCATTTCCCTAATTTCTTTCTCAGCCTGCTTATCCTTTGAGTATAGGAAGGCCACTGATTTGCTTGAGTTGATTTTGTAACCTGCCACTTTGCTGAAGTTGTTTATCAGCTGTAGGAGCTCTCTAGTGGAGTTCTTTGGGTCACTTAGGTAGACGATCATGTCGTCTGCAAATAATGATAGTTTGACTTCCTCCTTTCCAATTTGTATCCCTTTGACCTCCTTATGTTGTCGAATTGCCCGAGCTAGTACCTCAAGTACAATATTGAAAAGATAAGGAGAAAGGGGGCAGCCTTGTCTGGTCCCTGATTTCAGTGGGATTGCTTCAAGTTTCTCTCCGTTTAGTTTGATGCTGGCTACCGGTTTGCTGTATATTGCTTTTACTATGTTTAGGTATGGGCCTTGAATTCCTGTTCTCTCCAAGACTTTAAGCATGAAAGGATGCTGAATTTTGTCAAATGCTTTTTCAGCATCCAATGAAATGACCATGTGGTTTTGTTCTTTGAGTTTGTTTATGTAGTGGATTGTATTGATGGATTTCTGTATATTGAACCAACCCTGCATTCCCGGGATAAAGCCTACTTGATCATGGTGGATGATCGTTTTGATGTGTTCTTGGATTCGGTTGGCAAGAATTTTATTGAGTATTTTTGCATCGATGTTCATAAGGGAAATTAGTCTGAAGTTCTCTTTCTTTGTTGGATCTTTGTGTGGCTTTGGTATCAGCGTAATTGTGGCTTCGTAGAAGGAATTGGGTAGTGTTCCTTCTGTTTCTATTTTGTGGAATAGTTTGAAGAGTATTGGTGTTAACTCTTCTTTGAAGGTCTGGTAGAATTCTGCACTGAAACCATCTGGTCCTGTGCTTTTTTTGGTTGGAAGACTTTCTATGACTCCTTCTATTTCTTTAGGCTTTATGGGACTGTTCAGATGGTCTAGTTGGTCCTGATTTAATTTTGGTATTTGGTATCTGTCAAGGAAATTGTCCATTTCCTCCAGATTCTCCAGTTGTGTTGAGTACAGGCTCTTGTAGTAGGATCTGATGATTTTTTGGATTTCCTCAGTTTCCGTTGTTATGTCTCCCTTTTCATTTCTAAGTTTGTTAATTTGGATACTTTCTCTGTGCCCTTTGGTCAGTCTGGCTAAGGGTTTATCTATCTTGTTGATTTTCTCAAAGAACCAGCTCCTGGTTTTGTTGATTTTTTTGTATGGTTCTCTTTGTTTCTACTTGATTGATTTCGGCCCTGAGTTTGATGATTTCCTGCCTTCTACTCCTCCTGGGTGAAATAGCTTCTTTTTGTTCTAGGGCTTTCAGGTGTGTCATTAAGTTGGTAATGTATGCTCTCTCCATTTTCTTTTTGGAGGCACTCAGGGCTATGAGTTTTCCTCTTAGCACTGCTTTCATTGTGTCCCATAGATTTGGGTATGTTGTGTTTTCATTTTCATTGTGTTCTAAAAAGTCTTTAATTTCTTTCTTTATTTCTTCCTTGACCAAGGTATCATTGAGTAGAGTATTGTTCAATTTCCACGTGTATGTGGGTTTTCTGTTGTTTCTGTTGCTATTGAAGACCACTTTTATTCCATAGTGATCAGATAGGAGGCATGGGATTAGTTCTATCTTCTTATATTTGTTGAGGTCTGTCTTGTGACCAATTATATGGTCGATTTTGGAGAAGGTACCATGAGGTGCTGAAAAAAAGGTATATTCTTTTGTTTTAGGATAGAATGTTCTATATATATCAGTTAAATCTAATTGGTCCAAAGCTTCAATTAGTTTCATTGTGTCCTTGTTTAGTTTCTGTTTTCCTGATCGGTCCATTGAGGAAAGTGCAGTGTTGAAGTCACCCACAATTATTGTGTTAGGTGCAATGTGTGCTTTGAGTTTTAATAAAGTTTCTTTTATGAAAGAGGGTGCCCTTGCATTTGGAGCATAGATGTTCAGGATTGAGAGTTCTTCTTGTTGTATTTTTCCTTTGACCAGCAAGAAGTGTCCCTCAGAGTCTCTTTTGATGACTTTGGGTTGAAAGTCAATTTTATCTGATATTAAAATGGCTACTCCAGCTTGTTTCCTGAGACCATTTGCTTGTAAAATTGTCTTCCAGCCTTTTACTCTAAGGTAGTGTTTGTCTTTGACCCTGAGGTGTGTTTCCTGTAAGCTGCAAAATGAAGGGTCCTGTTTACGTATCCAGTCAGTTAGTCTGTGTCTTTTTATTGGGGCATTGAGTCCATTGATGTTAAGAGATATTAAGGAATAGTGATTGTTACTTCCTATCATTTTTGACGTTATTTTTTAAATTTGATTGCTTAACTTCTTTTGGGTTTGATGAAAGGTTACTATCTTGCTTTTTTCAGGGTGAAGTTTCCCTCCTTGTATTGGTGTTGTCCTCCTATTATCCTTTTTAGGGCTGGGTTTGTGGATAGATATTGGGTGAACTTGGTTTTGTCGTGAAATATCTTAGTTTCTCCATCTATGGTGATTGAGAGTTTTGCTGGATTTAGTAGTTTTGGTTGGCATTTGTGTTCTCTTAGAGTCTGCATGAGATCTGCCCAGGACCTTCTAGCCTTCATAGTCTCAGGTGAAAAGTCTGCTGTGATTCTGATAGGTCTTCCTTTATATGTTACTTGGCCTTTTTCTCTTACTGCCTTTAATATTCTTTCTTTGTTTAGAACATTTGGTGTTTTGATTATTATGTGACGGGAAGTATTTCTGTTCTGGTCCAGTCTGTTTGGAGTTCTGTAGGCTTCTTGTATATTCATGGGCATCTCTCTCTTTAGGTTAGGGAAGTTTTCTTCCATAATTTTATTGAAGATATTTGCTGGCCCTTTAAGTTGTAAATCTTCACTCTCCTCTATGCCTATAATCCTTAGGTTTGGTCTTCTCATTGTGTCCTGGATTTCCTGGATATTTTGGGTTACAAGCTTTTTGCATTTTGCATTTTCTTTAACTGTTGAGTCCATGGTTTCTATGGAATCTTCAGCATCTGAGATTCTTTCTTCTATTTCTTGTATTCTGTTGTTGATATTTGCATCTCTGTCCCCTGATTTCTTCCCAAGGCTTTCTATCTCCAAAGCTGTCTCCTTTTGAGTTTTCTTAGTTGTTTCTACTTCTGTTTTTAGATCCTGGATGGTTTTGCTTAGCTCCTTCACTTGCTTGTTTGTGCTTTCCTGTAATTCTTTAAGAGATTTTTGTGTTTTTTCTTTCATGACCTCAGCCTGTTGACCAAAGTTCTCCTGTATTTCTTTAAGAGATTTTTGTGTTTCGTCTTTCATGACCTCAGCCTGTTGACCAAAGTTCTCCTGTATTTCTTTAAGTGTTTTTTGCATTTCCTCCTTGTTGGCTTTTGTATTCTCCTGGATTTCTTTCAATGATTTTTGTGTTTCCCTTGCAAGGGCTTCTAACTTTTGATCCATTTTCTCCTGAATGTCCTTCATGTGTTCCTGTACCAGCATCATGACCAGTGATTTTAAATCCAAATCTTGTTTTTCTGGTGTGATGGGTATCCAGGACTTGCTGGTAGAGGAGAATTTGGTTCAGATGTTGCCATATTGCCTTGATTTCTGTTAGTGACGTTCCTGCGTTTGCCTTTTGCCATCTAGCTCTCACTGGTGTTACTTGGTCTTGTCAGTGCTGGACTCACCAGTGCAAGCTGCCCCTTCCCCGTTGGCCTCTGGTGCACAGCTTACACTCTGCACTGCCTGTAGACAGGGTGCTGTTGTCCAGGCTGTTCAGATCCCGAAGCAGGCACCTGAAGGCTCCCGCTGGGGCCCACAGGATTTATTGGAGCACACCGACTTCTCCCAGCTGGCCGCCCGGAAGCCCCCACTAGCCTCTTGAGGGACCTGGAGATGTGGCGGCCACCCAGGCTGATCTGAAGCGGAGAGAGTTGACCTGAGGGCTTCTGCCTGAGGCCTTGCCCCAGATTGTGTCTGTGGGCCAGATGGAACCCGTGTGCACCCCCAGGGAGCTCTGAAGGTGTATGTTGCTGTGACCTCCCCTGTGTTCCGCTCACTCCGCTGGGCAGCCGATTTCCCCAACCGGGCTGGCGCACACTAGGTTAGCCTTGTCGCCCGGGCCCTGAGTCCAGGCAAACGCCTGGGAGGCCAAGGTCTGAGCAAAGTTCCCCTAGGGCTATGACTGTTATTTGGGTCCGCCAGGTGACCCGGATGGCGGGCGTGCGCGTCCGCGCTCCCCGAAAGCACCGGGAGAGTCTGTTGTGCTAATAACCTCCTGGGCGGGTTGACACACAGATGGCCCACCAAGCCGCCCAGTTCTTGGGGTCAGTCCAGTGCCTTTTGGGGCCTAGACCCCCGTTTTGTTAACCTCAGGCTACGCTTGTTAGCAGTCTCTGCCCTCCCGAGCACTCTGGCTCCTGTAGGCAAAATGGCGGCGCGTGCGCCGGCCGGGGCAAAAAAAAACTCCTGGCTGGGTTGGCGCCCCGATGGCCACTCGAACAGCCCAGGGCCTGGGTGCAGGCCAACGCCCGTCTGGCTCAGACCCCTGCGGTGTTGGGCCTAGGATTATTTTTGTGTACCTCAGTCTGACCGATCTCTGGAGCCCGGGATCAAGATGGAGGTGAGTCTCTCCTGACTGGCGGGAAGCCGAGTTCTGAAGTGGCTTCCGTGCAGCGAAAGGCTCCGCAGAACCGCAGCTGCTTGCCGCCCGGCTGGTCAGCGAAGGTCAGTGGTCGTGGGCGCAGGGCCTAACTGGACCCTGTGTCGCCTTGGTTCCACCGCTGATGGCCCTTCAGCTGGAGCAGCCACTGCTACCGCAGCTGCCGCCCGGGCATAGTCGCATTTAAGGTGTAAAAAATTATGAGGATGCTGCGCTTGTCTTTAAGGGTGCTGTTTAGATATGTGCATCACACACATCTAAGGTGTTGCTCAGGCATTGGCTTTTGGGTTTTTTTTTTTTTTTCTGGTTTTTTGGATTTGGTTTTTTCGAGAGAGGGTTTCTTTGTGTAGCCCTGGCTATCCCGGAAGTCACTCTGTAGACCAGGCTGACCTCGAACTCAGAAATCTGCCTGCCTCTGCCTCCCAGAGTGCTGGGATTTCAGGCGTGTGCCACCACTGCCCGGCTAGGCATTGGGTTTTTTATAGCAACATTTGTGAACCTTGATTTTTCCTTCTTTTTGGATTTAGTGATACCATCTGCTCCCCATCTCCTTGCATTTCTGGGGGTCAAATGGAAGGTACTTGAATTCTGGGCAAGCATTCCCAGCCTCCTTTTTCTTTCAAAAATCAACTTGAGAAGATTCTAGTTCTGAGTTAGAAAGGTTTGGAAACGATTTAAAACATCCTGGTTTTGCTCACTGTTGAATATGAGGCTCCAGCACACGGTACACAGTGTGAAGAAATGAGCAATGGTGCTGGAGACGGCCTTTCCTCCCCTCTGTAAGGTACAGGAGCCGGAAGCACAGCTCTCTCCAGCCTCAGTTTACTTTGTTTGTTTGTTTATTTGGTGTTTTTCATCTATGAGATACAATGAGGTTACTATTTTTATAAAGACTCAATTACACCAAATTATATAAACCTGCAGGGCCAGCGAGACAGCTCAGTGGGAGTCACTTGCCGCCAATCCTCATGGCCCGAGTGCAGGACCCGAGCTGTCTGCGGTAGAAAGAGAAGACTGGACTCCAAAACGTACCCTCTGGCTTTTTTTTATTTTTGCCATAGCACATGTCCCCCCCCCCCCTTCCTTGCATAAACAATAAATGTAGTAAAAATAAATGACTAATGTGAACTTCCAGCTGCCTTGCAGTTCCTTTCTCACGTGTCTAAATTCATGTCCAGGCCCTGCTTTTCTTTCCCTCCCTCCTCATTTCCATGGTTTCACTTAAAGTAAACCAGAAAACCATAGAAATAATTATTTGGAATTTTTGTGGCCATCTCACTTTTGCTAAGGGGTAATTCCAGAACTGCTCTTTGGAATCCTGACTCTGTTGGTAGTGTACACTGCCCTCTTCATCTCCACTCTTTCGTTTGGTCTCTGCAGGTGTAGACGATCTCTGTGTTGAGCACATTTGTGTATTGTAACCCACCCTGGCCATCTTGCTTATGATTTCCACAGTTATCTTGCTATCTCCCGGTGGTAGCTGCTAGAGCTGAGTACTTTCGGGGCAGTTTGGGGTTACTCTGCATGCCTAGTGAGCTTTGGTTTAAAGCAAATAAAACTTAGCCTTGAGCCAGAATGGAGTTGAGCTTTGACAACTAACCGTAGCCATTAGTTGACTTTGTGTGTGTGTGTCAGTAAAATGAAATGAATCAGTGATAGAATAAAATGCCCCCTCGGTTTAATTAAGCAAGTCACTATACATAGTATGAAGATTGAATTCAGAGCCTCGATCTTACAGTGCAGTGGCTGTTGTCATATGAGGTAAAGCCTGTCTCCTTGGTATTGTAGGGCTGGTGTTTCGGGCTCATCTCTCGTCCCTTGATTCAGAAATTCCCCTTCCCTTGCTTTGCAGCACCATTCCGAATGTGTCAAAGGTCCAGGCATGTTAACCAAAGAGGCGTCTCTTAAAGAGAGCACGAAGGAGTTGGGGCTGTTTGGCCAAGTGAGTGATTGCACTCTCTTCCTCTGTATGTATAGCTCATCTGTCTTCTGATGGCCCTGGGCTCCTAGCAGGCACGTGTCCATTGTTGTTGTGCAAAGCCCAGTATGTATGTTTGACAAGTTAGCAGTGTGGTAACTCTGCCTGCCGCCACCCGACTCGGGGATTGTTTGGTTTGGCAAATGGCCAGCTCTCTGCTATAAGATGCATTTCCTTGACAGGACAAAGTATGGAGGCACATTAGCTGCAAAGTTTACAAAGGTCAGCTAAACACACACAATAAATATTAATAAACAAAAAAGGCCCACCCACCTTTGACTTTGAACTCTGTTTCTTCACTCTGTGTTTTGGAATCCCTGTAGTATTTGATTAATAACCAGTCTTAAGGTAATTGAGCCTCAAGTGTCCTGTGCCTAAAGCTGGTCTGCTCATAGGCCTCTCATTGGCTGCCTTGGTGACTCATTGCCGCAGTGGAGTGGTCTCTGGACTAACTGTTTAGTTCAAGGGCTCTTACTTGCACTTCCCTGCTTCTGCATGAGAAGGGGGTAAATGTGCCTGTCTCTGCCAGCTTCTGCTCAGCAGGCATGTGGGGAGTGTCTCAGAGCTCTGCAGATAAAGAATCTGAGCAGGAATAGAGGTGAAATGCCTTCAGACTCCCTGGAAAGCAACCAGACCTTGGTCTGTTGGCCTGAGCAGTTGCCTCTCTAACATTGACACCCTCAGTGGAAAGGGAGAGAGTAACAGTAACCTGCTGCCCCTGGAAACTGCCTCTTTGGCTGGGTGTCTTGGAATTTATCAGGCCTACATTGTGGATCTTTTCCAATTCTGCACCCTGCTCACTTGAAAACATATTTGAGAACCAGGAACTGCTTTGCCAGATCTGTAGAGACCCAAGGCAGAGAGAGAACTCTGAAGCCATGTCTCTAACAGTGTCCTGGGACCATTCATGGGAGACTGGGTTCTGAAGGCCCCCGGAAGCCCCTTGTCCCATTTCTTGCTCTCTGGTTCATATGCCTGTGCTCTCTAGGTCTGCAGCAGGGACCAACCTGCTGGATTTGGATGATGGTTGGTTATAATAATGATAACAGAAATCACATTCTTCCTCATGGAAAAGGATAGTTTTTAAATTGAAAATTGTCTCCAACTCTTCTTGATAAAGTAACCCATTCAGGTATAGGTGACAAGTAGCTTTTAACTTACTTAAAGAGTACCAGACACTAATCTAAGGGCCTGGAATATACTGCCAAGCAAAGCTAATCTAGATCCCTGGCCATGGGACATGGATTCTGGTTGAGAAAGGCATAGCAAAAGTAATAAAAAAGAAATCCCATTCTGTATTGACGATATGTGCTATGGCAAAAGAGGGAACAGAGTTGAAGGGTCATAGCTTTAAAATAAGGTGAGATTAAAGGCATCGTCATTTAAGCAGAGGCCTGAGGGCGGAGAATGGACTCCTCTGTCCTCTGCCCTCTGATCTACGCACATGCACCGTGGAACACACATCCTCCCCTCCTCATAACTAACAAAATGTGTGTAAAAGAGAGAATATTAGCAAGGAAAACCGAGCCATCAAGTATAAAGGATCCCCGTGGTTCAAACGGTTCGAGTGTTTCCACTGTTACTGTTGTTTGGTTTGCTTTTTAACCCTGGCTAGCCGACATAGGAGAGCAGCACCACAGATCTGAGGGAAGCTAAGGAAACGGGGAAGCCTGCTCTTACAGCTCGCCCCAGCCCCACCTCCATGGGGGAAACGCCAACACTGACTCTGGAATGACTCAGTCCGCTTCAGTGGCGCATAGCTTAGGAACCACCTTGGAGTATTGGATGCAAATCAGCAACTTGAAGGTTCTTTTTAGCTTCCTCCATAGTTTTGGAATATCAGAAAAAGGATCTGCGTTTGCAGGCATTCCTTCGGAATGAAAGAGAGAGATGTTAGAGGCAAGGACTGAAGAAGGCCTGCCTCAGGAGACAGGGCTGCAGTGCTTTGATTTTACCACGAGGACCTCAGATGTCTGCTTGCACCTCCTTCCCGTTAGTCCGCATGCCTGTGTGCAGGACATGGACTGTTAGTCAGTGATGAGTTCACGCCTCCCTCATCTTGCTCCAAATGAGGTTTGTAGAACTTGGTGTGTGGCGGTTATGCTTCCCAGTGCCAGCTCTGGGTTCCCTCCCTGCCTTGATTCTCTTCATGCTGTCTGTCTGTCCCTCCCATCTTCCCTCCTGCCCCAAGAAAATGGAAACCAGCTTGTGAGAACTCAGAACTCTGGTTCTTTGGGACCCCAGAGTACCAGCCATTCCTCACCAGACATGATTTCAGGGGCCATAGCTTCCCGTAAGGCACCTCTTTAAACAGCTTCCCATCCGGTTAATATCAAGGCTTTGCAGTTGATATCTGCTTTATTTCTGTTGTGGCTTTGCTGTTTTGTCTCATAGGCAGGGAGAGATTATTAATTGTCTACCAATGTGTGCTCTTTGTAAAAAAATCTTAATGAGACTTGAATCTCTGGGAACTAAAAACAATAACCACCTGGCCTTCGTCTGAGTCCAGCGGGACATAGTGTGTGTGTGTGTGTGTGTGTGTAAAAGCATAAAAGCCAGTTCTAAGTCGGCTGTGGTGGTGAGCGTCACAGGAGCCAGCATTAGAGCACCAGCCTCACATTGGACCTGGACTGCCTAACCATGGTTCCAAGGCTCAGGAAAAGCCTGTCATGTACAGAATTGAATGCCTTGTATTTCTGTAGGATTTCACATGGATGATGGGAGGTGGTATGAACTTCACTCCTAGAACACAGTGCTGTGATTTAGAAGGGATCTGAAAAGTTATGGGTTTCTCTCAGGCCAGTACTTGACTCCTTAGTAAACTGACCATCAAAGACCAGCAGGATTCTTCCCTTCCCCTCATTTTTTATTTCATCACCTGACTTGACTTCTATGGCTGTCCTTTTTAGAGTGTGGTCCGCTGCCTGTGGCATCCAAAGCTGAACCAGATCATGGTTGGAACTGGAAATGGACTGGCAAAAGTGTACTATGACCCCAACAAGAGTCAGAGGTATTTCATGGGAAAAGCCTGTTTGAGATGGAAGACAACTGGGGAGGGCTTGGCTTCACCCTGGCTTTTATTCATTCCCCCTTTGATGGGGACCCGCCCTCTTAGAAAAGGCAGCTGGTACAAAGTAAAGCCTCAGACTCCTAGCATTGTACTTTAAATGGGATTTAGACCTCACCCTTGATCTGCATGGAATTCAAAGGGAAACTTGCCTGGGGATTTGCAGTCCTTTGACTGAAATGCTGAGTGCAGGGTGGGGGGAGTCCGGCTCGCTCCTTGCACTCCCGGAACAGGACAGTGGCATTAGCAGAGATACATGAGAGGGATTAACAAGCAGGATTGGCCACTCTCAAGAAACAGCAGCAGCTTTTCCATTTTACCTTTTTCGGGGAGCTTCTAGCAGTTGCTAGTTTGTGTATTTGACAAGGTTATGCCGTGCCTGCATGCCTGTGCTAGCCCTTTCAGTTGGGCCCTTAGCTCAGCCCAGGTCAAACCCAAGCATACCAGTTTAATCCCAAGGTCTGGAAACTGGGAGAGGCTCACCTGGCTCCTCAGATAGTAACACTTTTTTTCCCCACAAGATGAACCTGTGTTACCAGCCCAAGGAAAGTGGTCCTTTCCGTTCCTGTTAGTATACAAATTCACATGCTGAACTTGTGCCCTTCCCTGTGATCCTGTGTTGAGGTCTTATGTGCTTTTTAAAGAAAGTAGAGTTAATCTTTATGAATGAGCTTACACTGACCATAATTTTGCTCTAATTAGAAGTGGACAATCCTGCCTTCAGAGGTTTCTGAACTAGTGTTGAAACCTTTGCCCTATAAAATGAAGCTATAAAATGATATTTAAGAAGAAGTAGGATTTTGTTTGTTAATAAAGTAAAAATGTTAATTAGTGTGGATAGAGTCCACTCAAAAGAATGCCAGCCTTATATTATGACACCCATTTGGAAAGTGCTATCTTTACTTGGGATCTATAAGATTTGCTTATATATATTTTCTTCAGAGAGACAGCTCAGTATCGCTAAGGTGAGGTAAGATCTTCAATGGACCTTCAGTTAGCCAGGCTGTAGCCCCTGAGCAAGGCCAGTAGACGTCCTCTGGCGATGACACTCACACTGTGTCTCTGAGATATGGACGTATGGCACGCTGGGTCCTGCCGAGTGGAGGACCTGGGTTGCTTGTGTCTGCAACACAGGCTAAACATGGAATCCTAGGACCTTGCTTAACTTACAAAAATTTCTTTAACATCTTATGTTCTTAAATTACTTTTGCGGATTTCTCTTTAAGCCAGTGTCCTGAATGCCTTGGTGCCTCTCTCCATCTTTACCTTGGTGGGATACACTGACTGATAGACGTGAACTTCTGGAAGTTCATTGTCACCAAGACCCCATCTTGCAAAGGCAGGGTCTTGACAGGATGGTCTACACAGATTATTTTTAAAAACATGTCACGATTAACGAAGATGCTACAGTGAAGCCATGTTTTGCATGGGTTAAAATTAATTTTAAAAATGAATCGGCCAAGATCATCCAGTGTTTAGTGTTACCTGCATCTATCATGGTGTAATTTCTGCTGGGGTCTCCTACATACAGGTAGAAGTAGGGCGTGTGTGTGTGTGTGTGTGTGTGTGTGTGTGTGTGTGTGTGTGTGAGAGAGAGAGAGAGAGAGAGAGAGAGAGAGAGAGAGAGAGAGAGAGAGAAAGAGAGAGATTTGAGACAGTATCTGATGGAACCAGTTTAGTGTTTCACCTCTACCTATTCCTAAAATGCACTAAAGAAAATAATTTGTTTTAACTCATTGTAGGGGAGCAAAATTATGTGTGGTTAAAACCCAGAGGAAGGCAAAACAAGCCGAGACACTAACCCAGGACTACATCATCACCCGTAAGTTGTTGTTAGCGCTCCTCGGCCTTCTATTGCTCTTCTCTGTGGTTTTGTTCATTACTTGGTTTGAAATCAGAAAGGGTCTAGAGTTGTGGCATCTATTACATCATCTATCATGTGGACACAGGTACAAGTCACATGACAGCGTCACTTTAGCCTCTTGATTTTTTGCAAAAATGAGGCTTGCCTTATATAACTCCTTGCCCAAATGGGAAGTACTTGCCTGAGCTGAATGCATTATCCTATCACAGTGTTTTAAAGACTAAACAAGATTCAGGAGGCCTGAATTTGTCTTGTAGCGTGCACCTGCAGTGTGATGCTGAACAGTGCATTCATCAGTGAGATCAGACAAGGAATCCATGACCACACACTAACACACTTGGAGGAATTTCTGTTTAAAATGAACTGTCTGGGGAAGAATGTTTTTTTGTTTTGTTTTGTTTTGTTTTTTCACAGATGGGTCATACAGTCCTATTAATCTGATAGGTCTGTGTTCTGAAAATCACAGCCTTAGACCTGTAAGAGGCCAGGAAGGAAATGCTAGGAGCCATAGAGATGAGTAATGGAGTAGCCCAGGGTGCTCTCCTGCTGGCCTTCTCCTGTAAGACCAAGTCCCATGGGGCTTGTGATCTTGTGATCAGTCAAGAGACCCCATGACACTCTTTGTAGAGTGGAAGTGTTAAAGTTGGGGTCATAGCCAGTCCAGCTCATGTGATTACATACGGCCTTCTTAAGTCCCCAAGTCATGGGAAGTAAGGCAAATGTTCCCACCTCAAATTACTGTGTCGTGTTGCCTGATGGGAGTGATGAGGAAGAATGTGCTTTAGCATCTCCACTCAAGGCAGGCCTCGTTTAAGGTGAGCGGTCACAGACTGGCCTTAGGCAGAGGTAGGGGTAGTGGGTCTAATGGGGCAACTGGAAGGGTTTTGAGCTATTTCATTTAGATTATAACCTGTCCTCTCCAGTCCCCTGAGAATGTCTTCTCTTTTAAAACATGTTTAAATCTGTATTTAATGACTGAAAGAAATTCTAGGCCAATAAGAAGATAGCTATCTAATATTTTACAATAACCCTGTCTCCCAAAATGTTACATGGCTTCCCCTTAAGTCCATATTCTTTTTATGTGAACACCTGACAGTAGTTGAATACAGATGCCTGCGTTAGCCTCTTGTATTGGGTACCATCCGTGTGGAAGGAGGGCTGAGTGCCCCGCCCTCGTGGTCACTCTGCGTTTTTACCCCTTTGCTGAGAGGGGCCACATTT
This sequence comes from Apodemus sylvaticus, assembly GCF_947179515.1. Lineage (NCBI taxonomy): Eukaryota > Metazoa > Chordata > Mammalia > Rodentia > Muridae > Apodemus > Apodemus sylvaticus. The sequence goes on from NC_067487.1 coordinate 35,565,542, forward strand.
CAGAAACGTGTGAAGTGATGCCAGCATGTATGAGGCTTCTGAAGGAACTAGAGGACTGACAGGCGTTACTCATAGTTGTTGGCGTTACTCATATTTGGGTCCCATAAGAAAAAATAAGAAAGTGATGCTACTAAGTGTTTCTCTTCGAAAAGCACAGACATTGAGCTTTAACCCATGGGTAGGGCGATGAGGCTCGCCAGTGTTTCCATGACAGTGTTCGACAGCGTTTCCTGATTGCCGTTGGCTGAGCGGAGGTGAACTGTGAGCCTGCTATCATACAGAACTGGCTAATTGGTTACAGTAAGCCTGTGTTTTATTATTAAAGCAGGGCTGTCATTAGGATTTCCATTCTATGCTTCAGTTAGTCATGCATTGGCTATGGTTTTGGATGAAGGGTTATTATTATAATGACATTTTTCAAATGTGACTTCTCACAGCTCATGCCTTGCCCATGTTCCGTGAGCCCCGCCAACGAAGTACGAGGAAACAGCTGGAGAAGGACAGACTGGACCCCCTGAAGTCACACAAACCAGAACCTCCTGTAGCAGGCCCAGGTGACAGAAGCAGCCCGTTGTCTGGCAAGGGGATGAAGGGCCAGGGTCGCGCCATTGATATGGAGGTGGAAAGAGCTTTAGAGTCTGAGTTCTTGATGTTCAGAGACACTTGTGGGTTCCAGATGTGTTCCTGGCCAGCACCAGGGTCACAGTGCAGAGCTGACAGAGGCACAGGGCCGAAACAGAGAGGACACCTGGGGCTTTACCCTCCCTGGCTGGAGCCTCGGTGACCTCACCTGAACTCTGGGGCTCCTTGGAAGCCGGTGCTAACACTGCTGCTCTCGGTATTGGCTCACCGAGGTCTCCTAGCCTGCTGTCCACGCTGGATTAGGTTTCACTCCAGGCAGAGAGTGACCATGGCTTAGCTCAGTGTGCTAAGATGGAGCTGCCCATTTCACTGGAAGGTAGAGGGAGACCCTAAGTAGGAGAAGCTGCAGGCCCGGCTCCTCCCTCTAAAAGCTGCAATAGTTATTGGCACAGAAAGCCTGTAGCAATTGGTCTTTAAAAAAAAATTGTCTTCTTAATTAATGAAATTTATCTTCTAGCATTATTTGGTTAGTCATGTATTTATCTTCCTAAAAATCAGTTCTGAAAGGAATTTAGTAAAATGTCAGCCCATTTTGGTTATCAGGCACCATGCTGGCCTCAGTGAGAGGGACCCAGCAGGATACAGATCTTTGCCCCCAGTCTTGCAGTCTGCCAAGACCGCCATCGAAGAGAAGTAGAGGGAGTGTGTGTGTTCGCGTGGCCTATGTTCCCACAGGACATAGAGCAAGTGCTATGATATATGATACATGGAGTGTGTAAAGCCATAAAGTACATTTGTTTAAAGCTAAAATAGCAGCTAATGCATAAAAGGGTACTTTTTGTATTGAATATCAATAAGTTCATGCTAGGACAATTTTAGTACAGTCCTTAAGAATTTTTTTTTCTTTTTTTAAAATCAGTGTCATTTTGTAAGCAACCAAAACATTTTTTAATGCCTCTTCCTGTTTTTAAGTGTGAAAGGGGTGTTAAAGGCAGGTGGTTCTTCGTTTTTTGACAATGAAAGCCCTGTTGAGATCTGAGCTCGGGACAAAGTAGACACAGATTTGTTCATACTCTCTCTAAATGGGGTTTCTTCTGAATCAGGTCGTGGTGGCCGGGTTGGAACCCATGGGGGCACCCTGTCCTCCTACATTGTGAAGAACATTGCGTTAGACAAGACCGACGACAGCAACCCCCGGGAGGCCATCTTGCGTCACGCCAAGGCAGCAGAAGACAACCCATATTGGGTTTCCCCAGCATATTCCAAGTAAGGAGAGAGCTGTCTAACCAGACCGGTGGGCTTTCGTGGTGGCATAGTCAGGAAGGCACTGGTCTACAGGCCTTAGTTCAATCCCTGGAACCCATGCAAAGGTACAGAGAGAACCGAGTCTACAGTTTTCTTCTGAACTCTACATATACACCATGGCTAAGACACGTGCACATATGCACGTGTGCACACATCTCCCATGATGATAGTTTTTAAAAATAAAATAAAATAGAAAAATGGGACTAGCAGTGTAACTTAGTGGCAGAGTATGTGTTTAGTGTACAAAGGTATAAATTTAAGCCAAAAAATTAAATTAAGAACAAAAGTAGAGAAAGTATTATTCCCAATGAATTGAGAAGAGCTCAAGAATAGTATTTAGAGGTTTTAACTTCTTTTCTATTTGTGCACAAAGGATGGGCCAATCTGTAGGTGTGATACCAAGGTCTGTAGATGAGATACCAAGGTCTGTAGGTGTGATACCAAGGTCTGTAGATGAGATACCAAGGTCTGTAGGTGAGATACCAAGGTCTGTAGGTGTGATACTAAGGTCTGTAGGTGTGATACCAAGGTCTGTAGGTGAGATAGCAGCACCTGAAGTCCTATCATCTAAGAGGTGACAGCACAAGGGCTGAGCTGGAGGCCTGCCTGAGCTATAGCTGAAGGTATGAAGTAAGTTCAAGGCTAGCCTGTGCTATAAGAGGCCCTGCTGTTGTTCAAACAACAAGGGAATTGGGAGATCAGAATCTTGAAGTCTAGACATTTGCTTATATCATAAGACTCTAAAACAGTGAATTTTAAAAACTGCAGTAGCTTGTTCTCAGAGGTAGAGTTCAGAGTAAGCCTTATGTGCTCCTCTTCCCTTTAACAGTGATGGCATTTCTCAGTGGGGGGAGCTAAAGGCAAGTGAAGGGGTGTGGCCTGCCCATCTCATAGGAAGAACTGGGGGGCGGGGAGTTGGGTTGGTTTTTTTTTTTTTTTTTTGCTTTTTTGCTTTTTTGCTTTTTTGCTTTTTTGTTTTTTCTTAGTCTAGCAATGAAGTCCCAGTTGGCTGGGATCACACTGTGTGTCGGCTGGCTAGTTCTCCAGCTAGTTCGCAGGTAGGGAGCTCTCTATATAGCCCTCCCTGTGCAGCGAATGCAGCCTTTCAGAAAGTCCCTCAGGCAGCTCTACATGAGCGAGTATGAAACAGTTTTTGGTTTTTGGGTTTTTTTGTTTTTTTGTTTGTTTGTTTGGATTTGGTTTTTTCAAGACAGGGTTTCTCTGTATAGCCCTGGCTGTCCTGGAACTCACTCTGTAGACCAGGTTGGCCTCGAACTCAGAAATCCGCCTGCCTCTGCCTCCCAGAGTGCTGGGATTACAGGCGTGCGCCACCACCGCCCTATGAAACAGTTTTTAATGCTACCACCCCACCCACATTTACACCAAGGAAAGTACTATTGTTGGATTTTCAATTATTGATTTTTGAAATTTCCACTAGAACTAGTTTTAGACTTAGGCGAATGCCAATACCTTACATGACATCATTTTGATGGCCAACTGTTCCAAATGTGTACACAAAAGTAATTACTATTATCACTAATATCTATCATGTTAATGTAATCCCTAGGAAGGTGTGAAAGACCTCACTCACCACTGAGGAATATGAAGTGCTAAGAAATCTGCTTTTAGAACCTGCTGGAAAGCAGCTTGTTGCTGCAACCTAGAACAGGAATTTGGCCCTAGAATCACCTATGACAGTTCTAGTACCTGATAACAGCACTTTGCTAAGGGGCCAAGTTCAATTCACTCTGTTGACTTTTAAGCACTGCATTCATATGTGAGATGGGTAGTCCATAAGTACTAAGTGGGAGACCCCAGATCCTTCATCCTGCAGTGCAGAGATGCTAATACTACGATGTTCATCCTCTTAGAAAGTGCCTGTATATAAATTATGAGCTCACATATACTAATAATTTTTAAAAGGCAAAATGCACACCGTTTACTCGACAGGTATGTGTATAGATACCTATACTGTTTAAAAGCATGGGGATAGGTCTAGGAAATGGATCAGCAGGTAAAGCACTTGCTGCTAAGCCTGCCAACCCAAGCTCAGTCTACGGGACCTATATAGTGGAAGGAGAGAACTGACTCCCAAGTGATATCTGTATGTGTATTATGACAGGCGTGCATGACGCACAAAAACACACATACACAATAAATAAATGTAAAAACATGAAAACAAGTATACAGTATGTTTTGAACATTGTTCTTATTTAGGACACATCTAGAGATTGGGCAAGTACCACCCATTGTCTCTCTAGACCCTTCTGCTTTATATTTAGTACTCTTGTGTTACATAATTATATTCTACATTTCTCACATGATATCCTCTTAAATGGTAGTTACATTGCTGTCTTTATCCCTCAAACACAGTACTGAACTTAGGACCTTAGGGCATATGTATTTGCCTATGGTATAACAGTTCTATGGATATGCTATTAATTTCAAGTGTTTGAGTTATACCAGTTTCCCTCCAAAAGAACTTTTAATTAGCCTCTCATTCAGTGTCTTATTCTCATTAAAGCGTGTCCCTATTGTGTGTCCAGCTGCTCAGTGTGCTTTGATTATTTTAAGTAATTTTTATACAAATTTCTAGGATCTCTAGGTATAAAATTATATGTAAATGGTGTTGACCTCCTCCTTTTTAATTTTTATACCTGTACTTCTTTTTTTCATGGAATTGCCTTAGTTGCTTCCAAAACAATAGTGAATTGTATGATAAGCATACTTTTCTCCCTTTGGGGAAAAAGTCTAGTAAACTGTGAATTTTCCCTTTTTGTATATGAAAAAAATCCAACCAGCAGTTTCATATTATTTAATCTCATGTTCTTTCCCCATAAAATATAAAATATACTTTTGAGAATATGTCTATAAGAGTTTAAGAGTCCACCACTGTCTTTTATTCATTCACTTAATGACAGTTAGTGAGATAGTGTTCTAGAATGTGGGGAAAGAGCCATCTTCAATGCAAATAATGCAGGACCCTGTACATGTTAGATGATAGTGCTGCAAAGGGAACTCAGTGGGGTGAGGGGACATGGAGTGATCATGGCAGGCCTGGGTGTACTTTTGTGAGTTATTCCTTTCTTTATTGTATGCATACGAGTATTTGCTTGCTCTCTCTCTCTCTCTCTCTCTCTCTCTCTCTCTCTCTCTCTCTTTCTCTCTCTCTCTCCCTCTCTCTCTCTCTCTGTGTGTGTGTGTGTGTGTGTGTGTGTGTACACACACGCATGCGCAATGCCCACAGAGACCAGAAGAGGACTTCCGGTCCTCTGGAACTGTAGTTACATATGGTAGGCAGCTGCCATGCGGGTGCTAGGAATCAACCCCACAAGTGCTCTTAACTGCTGAGCCATCTCTCCAGACCCTGGGCGCTATTTTAGATATAGTGTCAGAGTAATGACCTGACTGAGGTGGAGCAGTGGAACCTGCAGGTACCCTGGGAATGAGTATCCCATACAGAGAGCAGCCTGCAGCAGCCAGAGTCAAGCGCGTCTGTGTACTGAATCCTCTTCATTCTTTTAGCCACTTTAAAATTATTTTGTCCTCAGTCATCATCGTCGTCGTCGTCGTCATCATGACGTGTGACTGTGAGCACTCAGATCTTGACGCATGGGTGGAAGTCAGAGGACAGCTTCTGGGGGTAGATCTACTCTTCCACCCTGGCGTCTAGCATTTGGAGTCAGGTCATCAGGCTTGTATGGTGACTGCTTCTAACTATATCACTGGCCCCCTTAATTTTTTTTAATTCCTTTATCTCTGTTGAAGTGGTGGCATGACTTTTTTCCTTTGATCTACACATGAGGACCTCTGACACCCACTTCCTATAGTGTGGTGGCTGCTTGTTAGTCCAGCTTCCTAACAAACTAACTTTTAAAAACTTACCATTTGTAAATGTTTAATTATCTTATAAACTGCTGAAGTGTGGTTGTCCTCGGGGTGCAGAGCAGAGAGTAATGTCTTTATCCAGCCCCCCCCCCCCACACACACACGCACACAGCCTGTCCCATTCTCTCCTGCCGCCGTCCAAGCCTGCTTCGTAATTAATATATTTCTTGGACAGTCATCCATCCAGGTTTTCAAGTTTATTTAAATAGAGTTCATTGAAGCTGACTGTGTTCACTGACCTACCTGAAGACCACTTTTTTCATTGTAAGTGGATTATTTTTATTGTAAGTGGATTATTGTTAGTTGAACAAGTGTACTGGGTGTGAAGGCACTGCCATGCTGCCCCTCATGTTAGAAGACTGCTGCTTGGAGCTTGCAGCCCTCAGGTTCCTGGGCTAGCCCTAAGCTCAGTGCCGTGACCCCTGGGGCTAGCCCTAAGCTCAGGGCCGTGACCCCAGCACTATGCTCTTCCAGGTGTACACCTTTCTGCCGCATTTTCTCCCCATCCGTTCCTCCCCCATTCTTGCTGCTGTCCATTTGTTGTCTACTAACTAAACTGAAGGCATTGCCTGTCTGTGGCGTGTAGTGTGTTAGCCGGGATCTTGTGTTCACCTGCTGCAGGATACTGCTTACTGCCAAGTGGCAAAGCATGCGAAGGGAAGCTAGCATTTAAAAGGATCTTTTGGTAAAGGTCACTGTAACTGAGAACATGTGTCTGCTTGTTTTCCTCCATTGACTTCTGTCAGTGATGAAGGGAAGGTGTATTTACTATATCCTGCTTGAGCAGGGAAGGCAGGTTGTCAGAAAGACATCCCTTGTCTTCATGCTATGCACAGCATATACTCACCTATATTCTCCAGTGTGCTGATAACTCCTGAACACTATAGCTATAGGAGTCACTTGAGGATCTGAACTCCAGTCTGACACTAGCAATGGAATAGTCCTGGAAGTTTTCAAACACAGCAGGATCACAGAGGACTCCTGTTCAGCCGCACACGGGCAGATCCAGTTACAGTTTCTTGTTCAAAGATGCTGCTGGAGGGAGGGAAGAGAGCTGGCTGGGGAAGGGGCAGGATGTCGATCCAGAACGCGATTAGCTTACACATCAGACAGGATAGATGTGTGTGAGCCCGGAGCCCGGCCAGCAGCCTGCCAGGGTGACAGCTCTGTCAACCATAGTGCTCTTCTTGCCAGATGAGCTGCCATCATTGCAGGTTCAGTCACTTTAGCTTCGCTGTGCACGCCTTTTGAAATATGAGATGTGTGTTGTGTATGTATTAAAATATTGTTCCCACCTATCAAGAGTCCATTTCAAGTCATATTGAGTTCATAAGCCATATTAATAGCAGTCATTGTGGACAAGGAAAGAGAGAACAGTCTCTCCCCTCCCCCTACATTACGTATTTTTAAATATTAGCTGGTTGTCACTATGTGCCATGCTCCTTTGTGGAGGACAGTGTCTCATAGACTAGTTTTGTGAACTGCCTGTCTTGTAGGCAGCTGGGGGCAGGGACTGGGGAGAGGACTAAATGTGAATTTCCAGGTCCGTTCCAAACTAATAGACTCTTAGATCCCACCTGAGAATCTACATTTTAAGAAGTGCCTAAAGTGATGAATTTTGTACACCGATGCTTGGAAATAATACAAAAGTAATTACTCAGAAACATAAATTGTTTCTCTTTAAGAAACTTCATACTTAAAGACCAGACAGCTTCATTTATAAAAGACTCATAGCAAATCATTTTTTTTAATGATTTGCTATGAGTCTTTTATGAATGAACCTCGCCTGGCGAGATAAAGAACGTCGCCAGGATTTGAAAACACAGCATGTGGCAATGTTGTGTTTAACACATGACGTCTTTTACTCAGTATATTATACCTGGGGCTTTTGGAAAGGTGTCAGTCATAGGAGGAGAGGAACCCTGTTATCTAACGTAAGTTATGTGAACAGTGATGCCACTTCTTTTGTTAAATAGCTTAGTGTGTTGTATCATAATAATCCTCATAACCCATAAGGTAGACACTCTTACTGCCCCACCTCGTAGATGAGGAAACGGAAGTGTGTAACTTGACCCGTGGCCCACAGGTAGCAGGTGGCAGACTTAGGACTGAGTACAGATAGTCTGCCTTCTGCACCCCATGGTTGTTTCTTCTCATGGGTAGCTAATAGTAGCTACTGGGATGCTGAGATGTCGGTGTGAGCCAGCATGGCTTAGCTGAAGGAACCCTAGACTCCAAGTCAGGAGGCCCGAGGATACCTCCAGCTCCGCTGCAGCCGGCTAAGGGCAGGGCTCGCCTTGCTGAGGCGCTTTGCCCTATGCACAGAGTAGGAGGGTAGGGCTCCGTCCATCCCCAAGCGCCTGTCCTTAGAATGTGTACATCAGAAAGAGATCTCGGGGACCTGGCCCACCTCCACTTACTGTTTTCAATCCCAGGGTTCTGTCCTGTGTACCACGTGATAATAAAAGAGCCAATGGCGATCTTACAGGACTCTTGTGGGTTTCCCTTCATTCCTGTATTCCATACCCCATTTCACACCTGTTCACCCTCATTTCACACCTGTTCCTTCTTTCTAGCTGCTGAACTCTAAACGTAGCGTGCTGCACTCTATGGCTTCAAGAAGTGTTTATTTCCCAAAAATGTTATGTCTTCACTTCCTGAGGAAAATATCTACAGGCATCTACTGCTTTATCTTCTTATATATACCCAGTGTTTAAAAAAAAATTTTTTTTTTTGATTAGGTAGTCACAGACAGAAGCAGCCATTTCAAGCTGAATCTCTTTGGTCAACCCTTTTATTTAATCGTAATAATTCTGCAATTGTGATGATTGGGTCAGAGTTCAACCAGACTGGCTTCATGCTAACAGGGTTAACAAGTGTGTCAGATTGTCGAGTCATGGCTATTATTGGCTTTGGCTTTGAGGTTTTCGCTCATAATAAACAATGGGCCCCGAGCCAAGAAACCTTGTGGTTTATACACACATCCTCATGATTAAATATTGCAAGTGATTTCCCCTCGTATTCTTCCGATCACCCAGGAGCCTGCTTTCTTCATCTTACGTGACTCACATCAGAAGCACACCCGTAATTAGAGAGACTGTGACCATGGACTTTCCATCGCAGCCGAAAACATTGCGATGACTTCACTCTGCTTTGAGTGTTAGAAGGAGTTGCGGAGCCATAGGTTAGAACTTAGTCAGAAGAAAGTAGAAGTCCCCCTGACACAGAAGTCTCTGACACAGACAGTGCGCCCTAAGTGCCTTTTAGAAGACTGTGGTGGGCGGGCACAGACTTGCTCTCACTGGCTGCTCACGATGGAAACCCAGAAGGGCACTCACTTTCCTTGGATTCCTGTCATTGTGCTGGAGTACACACTTGCTATGACTCACATTGTACAAACAAACTGAAGAATTTCGTTTAAAGAACCAGAGGGAATGACAGAGTCAGTGTGCCATGAAAAACGGAAGGAAGGCCATTCTGGAGGAAAGAGAGCAGAGGGGAGCCGGGGCACAGGGCGGGAGGCATCTAAGAATGGAGTGTAAGGCCACGCGCTATGTAGATGCACCAGGGAAAGCCTTGACTTGTATACTAACTCCACAAAAGAACTTCAGCCAATTCAGGAATGCTGGGAGCAGGAGAAGCAGTCTTCCCCGGAGAAGAGCGCACTGCTGCTATCCAGCACTGAGTGGGCGGCCCTGAGAACATCTGTGAGTGACCCCATACAGCCTGAGCAGGGGATGCATAGAAATAGAGCTTATACATATATGCAGGTAACAAGAACTAATGTGCAAAGAGACCATATAGAGAGCAAGGAAGCGCAAGTGTGTAGAAGGGACGGAAGGGGAGGGGTACATGATATAGTTATAATTTCAAAAATAAATGATAAAAAAGTTTTAGACTAATTTGTCTTGAAAAATTCACACAAAGCATCACCAAATTATAACTTGTAGATTTGATGGACATTTGCATAAGCTTCTATATTAGCTTCACAAAATCATATTTACTTGTAACAAATGCAGGATATACTGGAAACATGATATGGCAAAAAGCATTCCTTTGATTAGTTTATTTAGGGGTTGACAGCAGTCATTATATTAAAATTTAATTGTCTTTGATAATCCAGTGAGCTGTTACCAAATTTAATCAGATGAAAAATGCACCAGAAATGCAGGTTTCACATCAGCCTTCTATATGTTTAGCTTTTAGGTTAACACATCAAAATGGCTAATATTAGCCAATAGACGAGCAGATGTGGGTGAAGTGTTTGAGTAAAGTACTCACTAAGCAGGTTCTCTTTGACACTGTCGTGTCCCCGAGAACCTGCTGGATTTACAGTCTTCTCATTTTCTTAAGCCATTCCCTGTATCTTTTCTCAGTTAGGGCAAGGGAGATGAATCTGTCTTGAGGCTGTAAGTTCAAGGAACGGGCTGTTAATTATTAGAGATTAAGAAGCTGCAAAGATGGCTCAGAGGTTAAATGCATTGGTTGCTCTTCCAGAGGACCCGGAATCAATTCCTACAAGTCATATGGTGGCTCACAACCACTTATAACCCTAGTTCCAGGGCATCCAGTGTCCTCTCCTGGCATCTGCAGACATCAGGCATACATATAATGCACTTACAGATACATATACAGGAAAACACCAATGCATGTACATCATACATACATACATACATACATACATACATACATACATACATGCATGCATACATACACCTTTTTAAAATAAATATAAGACAATGGACAATATAAATGCTTTCTTGAAGAATGTCTCTCTTGCACCTTGTGTAATGTATGTATGTAGCTCCGAATTGCTGCTGTGTTTTCATTGTCCATGTGGTTTGGCTTGCTACACTGTTTCTCATAGACGTACAGGATGGAGACTGAGCTAAGAGCAGTGTACTAATTCCACTTGTTTAAGCAGCTCAGAAAAGAATCCACACTTAGCAGACTCAAAGGATGTATTGTTGCCGTTTGTTTCCTCCTGGCTCTGAAAGCAGGGTTTGTAGACCAGCTTGAAGTTGTTTTCAAATGCATTAATACTTTGTCCGTCTGCAGGTTCACGTAGCTCTTCCTTGTCATTGTTGATTTATTTTTATAGTGCTTTCATGTGCCAGGGGCAAATTAGGCCATTCCCTCGAGAAGAAATCTGCTCGTTCTATTCTTAACTGTGTGATTGCCCAATTGCCTCTGTTCTTCATTGTCTTGGTCAAGTGGTGACTGGAAAAAAGAAAAACTGTTTCAAATGCCCCAAGATAGACCTGAATTGAATTGTTAAGATCATTCTCACGTGTGGAGTTACAAACTTTCTAAAAAGCGGCAAGATTGAAAGCCACGCTGGTCTGTCTGCAGAGCATTCACCGGCAATGTGTGCTCCATAGCCTCGCTGGGGAAAAGTATTTTAAAGAACCTTGTCTTTTTACAGCAATAACCAAAGAGCTCTTTCTTATCAAGGGTTCTAACCTATTCTTTAGAATTTTGGCTTGGGGGCCAGATGACCTGTTCCTGTGAGCCAGGCCTTCCGTTTCCCATCACCCCCTGTGCTTCACGCTCCAGAATGAACGTCACTCCTTAAAGATGGCTGAGAGGAAAGCCCGGTGTACCTCGTCATCTCCAGTGATTTCGTACAGCTTCTCCAGACGAGGAATACCTCCTCCTAGCTGGCACAAATCACACCTCTTGTTAAGGAGACACAGTTTTATGCCCACCTCACTGCAGAGTCCTGCTGTTCTCTTTGCTTCCCAGTCCATGTGCAGGATGAAGGGATTTGGATATGACCACTGTGGTCCACCAACCAGTGAGGGGATGGAGGGCTTTTAGTAAGCACACAGAACATTTTCTAGCATTTTGATACATTTGATGAATCTAACAAGATATTTTAAGATATTTTAGTTTATTATTTGATAACACCTTATGATTATATAATGTATTTTGGTTGTCTTCATCCGTTATCTCTCTTCTCCTCCAGTTACCTCTGAACCCTTCTTTCCAACAAATCCCCTTCTACTTTTAAGTTTTATGAGTGTTTGTGTGTGTGTGCATGCACATGCACATGCGTGTTTGTTTGTGAGTTGTGCAGATATATGTTTGGAGGCTAGAAGATGTCAGGTGTCCTGTTCTATCACTCTCTGCCTTGTCACCTTGACCCAGAGTCTGGCACTGAACCTGGTACTTGGCCAACAGCCAGCCATCCCAGCCATCCTCCTGTTCCTGCACCCCAACCCTCTACTTGCCAGGCACTTGAGTTATACATTTGCATAATTGTGTCCAGCTTGTCCATGGTGCTGAGAATTTCAACTCAGATCTCTCATGTTTGCAGTTTTGCCCATGGAGCCATCTTCTCAGCTCCCAGTGCCGAGTCTCCTGTTGTTACATGTCCTATCATCCCTTGGTTCTGAGCCTTCTTATGTTTTGCTCTGTTTTGATTATGTTCACTCATCAACTTTATTGAGACACAGTTTACATAAAGTATGACATGCAACCATCTCAAGTTTTGGCAGAGACACAAACTTGTGTGACCAACACTTCCATCTCTGTCCATAAGAACATCATCTCCTGCTTTTTTACAGCATGGCTCTCTGCCTGTTGTTTTCCTGTGCCCTACCAGGTTAGCCACCAGCCCTCATCACATTCTTTTGGGAGTAATGGGCCATGTCAAAGTGAGCCCTCAGTGAAGCTGCTCTCAGGGTTCTTTCTGGACCCGCCATCACAGTTTCTCTTAATGATAGGTCTCCAGGAGCGTCGGTGCTGCAGTCAGGACTTGGGTCTTCTTACAGTTGACAGTAGTGACCAGGTGGCTTGTGAAATATAGCCAGAGCACCTTAGAAGCTTACACTCCCCCCCTTAGAAGTTAAATATTTATTTCAAAGACTCTTTTAAGCTTACACATTTGTTCCTCTGTAGATTTGATAAGTGACCAGCATCCTTGCTAGACAACATATTTCTTGTCTGTCCCACATTTGAAAGCCCATGGCCCTGCTTTCTAGTAACTGGGGTCTATGGAAGTTCGCAGCTGACTTTTGAAATGTTAGACCCGTGACCTGTGAGTAGATGCCATAACAGTATTTTGAAGTAATAAGGAGGTTAACCAATTGGATTGGTATGAGGAAAGCTTTGGCTCTAGATAGGTGTAGAGACGGAGGTAGCTTGAGTAGTAGTTACATTATGACCATTTGACATTTTCTTGGGATTGTTTTTTTGGAATAGAGAAACGGGAATGTCATGGAGCTAGGTATGCAGAGCACTGGAGATCCTCCCAAGGGTTGCTTGATGACTGGTGTGGAGTTTAGCAGTGACACTGTATGGCAGTGCTAACCACTGTGTTCAATGATATGTCCTGAATGCTTGGCATTTCCATGCATTGATCTGGGGAGAGGGATCAATTGGTGCCCATTTGGTTTACTTTAAAGTGTTTTACTGGTATGAGTCACTGCCTGTTGGGTATTATTTGAAACTTGCCAGAGAAGAAAACTGTGAGCTCAAATTCTCCCCTTTGCACCACAGTCACATGCACTACTTAAGTCTAAGAGAGCCCCGGTAGGTGTAAGTAAACACCGTGTAGGGGCTTGTATGGTGGCCATATGGCGGGTCCTTCTAAATGGTCACACTTTGCCTCAGTTGGGGCAGAGAGATGTTATGACCCATGGCAGTCCACTGGATTGATTCATTTTCATTTTATTTGAGGGAAGGACAACATACAGTGTCTGCCACAGAGGGAAAATCTTCAAAAGATATTTGGCTCTTTTCCTGAACATAATTAAATTTTCACTGTGCTTTTCTTTTGCCAGAAGTTTAGTAATTTATATTTAGTAATTGAAATGCAATCAGTTCCCCAGACTTGCTCCTGCTTGATCAAAGAGACAACGCCTAATACAAGAAATACCAACTCACGCTTTCCTCTTCTTTTTAACTTTTCTTTTAGAACTCAGCCAAAAACCATGTTTGCCCAAGTGGAATCTGATGATGAAGAGTCAAAGAATGAACCAGAATGGAAAAAACGTAAAATTTGAAATTTGAAGAATCTCATTTAAGAGCTATTTACATGGGGCAACAGGATAGGATACAGTGTTTTTTCAAACTACCCCACCCCCACTTATGAAATAAAAATACATTTTTACAGAATGTGTCCTTTCTGTTATTGAGTTGTTCAAAGATTGATAAGTCTCCATGCTGCATTTTCTTACATTTCTTAACTACAATTATGAGATTGTGCTCCATGTAAAAAAGAACAGACTCAGTCTATTACTAAGTATTTTTGGTATTTTGAGTCTCTGTTTAACAATTACTGATCTTGTACAGATTCCTGTTGAGGGGAAAATGTGAGATGTGCTGTATGTCTATCTTGAACTAATCTAGGAACATAATATGGAAATAGGGAATGAAAAAGCTTAATATTTCTGTCCAGTGTCACAAGAGTTGTTTACATGACTGTGAATAATTAGATGAGATCAAACTGACCCGTGGCTGTGCTAGGAAAGAGCGTGCATTTGATTATGTCTCGCTGTAGCCTGCAATGCTTAGATTGGAAGAGCGTGCTTTGAAGTCAGACGACTGCGGGAGCTTTGCCCTTCGGGTCTCTCTTCTGGCCTCATGGTGGTAATACTTACCCCATGGTTTTGTCAAGAAGGCTAAAGGAAATGCTGAAGAGATTTGGCACAGCACCTGGTATGTAGTATATCTATACTAAATATTTACTATTTTGAGATATGATTACCAATATCACTTTGTCTTATTTTTTTTGTCAATAGTCAATTAGAAAGGCATGGGAATGCTTTGAAAGTGCAAGGGCTGTAGAAATAAAAAAAAACATTAAGTATCATTCTAAAAGTTGTATTTGTGAATAGAAAATGAAAACCAATGTTGGTAGTTTGTCCAAAGTAATAATGAGTCAATAGAATAAAATTTTGTAGGCTAATTTCCCATACACATGGGTCATTTTCGCATGTTAAATAAGCCCCATCAGGCAACTGAGGTTTAATTCTTGTTTTTTACTCTCCTGTTCTTATTTGTTCTAGTGAATTAAGTAATTATAAAATTAATTATAAACCAAAAGTATGCCCCCAAATCCTGGTTCTATGCACTTCATCTCACTCCTCTTAAAAAAAATCTATTTTAGCAAACTCTTACCTGCCTCTTTTATTACTAAAGTTTCCAAGGTTGGTGATGGCCATTCTATAGATAAAACTTTAGAGACTTCATTCTTGTCCTTTTACCTTCACTTATGACCCATCCTCTTCTCTTTAGGACTTAAGCTTATAATGTCACAGGTGATAAGAGAAAGAATTAGTGTCGACTAAATATGAGGTATAAGGTACGTCCTACCTTGCCTTTTTGCATTAAATGGCTGGGTTCCCACAAAAACCTCATGATGGGTACAATTACTATATTAGCTTTGAGGAGCCACAAGAGGTTCCAGTCAGGCTCTACAAGGTCACAGCATGGAGGGCTGTGTGAAGACTCGGGGTTTCTCTCTACAGTAACAAATGCCTCCAATTTCCTACTCCCATTGAGATGCACTGTATCTGAAATCAATCTCAGACCAATACTTTGTTCCACATGCTTAGAATTTATAAATTTACTGCATCAAGGATGAAATTTGTCAAAAGTTACCACATACATCATCACTACCACCACCTCATAGCCAAAATAAATACCACACAGTATTCAGCATGAACTTTAAAGACTGCTGCTGCGGTGGACCTGAGTAGGTCCTGAGTAGGAATAAGCACTTGATCGTAGTAGTCTTGGCAACATCTACGCTGATGTAAGGACAGAGAAGGACAAACATGGGCAGGGCTTTCTCACTACTGCTCACATGTTGGTGGCACTTTCTATGTTTGGGACTCTGTGTTCCTTTGGAGCTGAATAGAGAATTATTTCTGCTATTGAAGGCTGGCACACATATAAGGATTTCAGTTTTGAATTTGTTGAGGAAGGACTTTAGAACCCATTTGGCCTGTGGTTCTGTCCAACACTGAACATCACCAACCAACATTCAAGGCTCCAAACTCACTACCTGCTACCATAAAGCCTTATGTCCCCTACTGTGATTAACTGTGTTACTGGTTACTCAGACGAGGAACTTGGAAGCCATCAGCATGAAGTTAACTCCTACTTCCTAGCTCATTAATTGTACACCCCATTTCTGCACATGCTCTGTAAGTCTCTTACATTTGCCCTTCTCCTTTACTAAAATTTAGGCCCTCTTCCAGCTGTCAGCATTGCTCTGAGTCTCCTTCCCAACTAATCTGTTTCCAATCTGACCCTTCTCTACTCTATCCATGATTAACTTCAGAGTTAAACCAAAAATCTGGCTAAATTAAGTCTATTCAAACCCTAAATGTGTCATCTTATTCCTTTGCCAAGAATCTTCCAGAGTCAGTGATTCTCATCCGTTTGTGTGGCGTAGACAATCAAGATTCAGCCTCTTGTGCCTTCCTTGTGTAGACTTGTGCCAATCTCACATATTTCTGAGATCCAGCCTCATTCTGTATGGGAGGTATGCCGACCTTCATCCCCCAATCTTTGCCCTTGTTCCCCTCTCCCTTCCCTGTCTGCTTGGAGAATTTCTTCCTTATTTTGGAGATGGGAATCTGTATCATTTTCCCTGAGCATGATCACCCAAGCAGTCTCTTCCTCTGCTCTCATGATTGCTTACCTTCTTGCTATCACTTCTGTTTATACACATGCATGGGTTTGTGAGGTGTGTGTGTGTGTGTGTGTAACTCCAAGAGATCCAATGCTTCCTTCTGCCCCCCCCTCCATGAATACCAGAAACACAAATGGTATCTAGACATCCATGCATATAAAACTCTCATACATATCAAATAAAATGGAGAAAATAGGCCATACTGATAGATTTAACATGACCACAATTTGTTGACATCCGTACCAGTTCTGTACGAGTTAAACATAACCCAGGTGAGGCCTTGGCCTTGGGAAGTTTGCACATTCTTTCTCTTGGGACCTCTTTTCTTTTTGCGGGGGAGGGAGGGGACCTCTTTTCTAACAAGGTAGCCATGATGTGAGAAAAGCTAAGGGCTCCAAACTGGGCAGGAAGTAAAGGCTTGCTGACAGCCAAACTCCACATCTGACAGATCTCCGTTTCTTTTTAGGAAAGATCTTGTTAAATATCCAAGTCTGGCCAAAACTTCCTGGTGCCTCGGCCTCCCCTAGCGCTGGGATTATAGGTGTGAGCTACCACATCTGGGCTTCTACTCTCTTATAAAACAGAGCATTTGGTTCCAGTTGAGTCACACCAGCTGTGGTCACATGGAGCAGAGATGAGTCAGCCCATATAGACGCCTGACCAAGATGTAAATTAATGAGCAAGATAACTGATTATTATCACCTGAAGCTGCTGAGTTGTGAAGCTGTGATACAGAAATACACAATTAGGATAGCTTTACAGATTAACTATTTAACCATTAGATCATAAGAAGCACCAATGCTCTGATGAAGTAACTCTGAATGTTTTTCTTGAATGTAGTTTGGAGAGTTATTTTTTTCTGTTTCTTAAAGCTTAAATACAATAATACTTAGAAATATAAAATACTTATTTCCCACTTGCTAATCATGTAAAATTTGTAATACTACAAACTTTATATAGCTTATATATACAGTATATAAGTATATATAGCCTTTTAGCCCATTATGCATATATGTATCATCTTTACTCCCCTGTTCAAATATAGATTAGTTTTAAACTGGCTATTATATATAATGCTGACTCCGATGGTGATATGCCTTAAGTGTTTTATGCATGCTAGAATTATTTGGTTAGAAGCTGATACCAAAAAATGGAGTTATGAAAGCTTAGGAAGATTGTCTCATCTTTGTGAAACCTAATTATTATAATCTTAGATAGTGCTTTGCCAGTGGCTGCCCAACTATCAAGGAAGAAGATGGTTCTGGAAAGTTCAGCTAGTATCGTGCATTAGAGAGTATCCTGGAATCCATGTCCACCCAGAACCTTAGAATATGACTGTATTTGGAAGGCTCTTTGCGGATATTAAATTAAGATGAGATCATACTAGATTAAGGAGGGCTTGCGATCCAGTGACTAGTGTCCATATAAAAACAGCCACGTACACAGTGGAAAAAGAACCTGGGAAAACAAAGGGAATTAATAGTGATGTAGCTACTAGTCAAAGATTGCCAGAAGTGGCAACCGCAAGTTAGGAAGAGGCAAAGAGGCGAGGAAGGACTCCTCCCTGGAGTTGTAAGAGGAAGCATTTCCCTTCCCACACCTAGATTTCTGATCTGGCCTCCAGGGCTCTGAGAGAATAAACTCTGAGCGAATTTCTGTTGTTTTAAGCCGTTCCATCTGTGGTAATATTTTAAGCAAGTCCTAGAAAACAAGTACACTTAGCAACGACATGTGAGGAAAAGCTTGGGTCCAGATGAGGCCGCACAAGGTTTGTGCCTCGCCACATCTCAAAAGACTCAGAAAAGAATGAATGAACAAAAAATTAAAACCAAAGGCACACACAAGAGATGCTTAGTGCCCAACAGCAAGATTCAGAATTCTCTCCGATTCCCTTAGTGTGGGCGTGGAGAATGATGTTCTTCAGCTACTAAATTTTGAAGCAATTTTGCTATATAGCAACAAACAACTAATACATTTTCAAGTTTGCACGATTGTTCTTAAGTTTTGAACACCTAGCCCCCTTGTGGTACTTCCTGCTCAGTCTTCCGAGGTGATGCACTAAGAATTTTTTTATGGCAATGTAATTTGTTTATTCATCTCACTTCTAGACTGTTCTACAGGATAGGACAACTTCAACGAATCTATGACTTAGATTGGCCTGGTGATTATAGCTCAAGGAGATAACTGTATTTTTTCTTTCTATTCTTTTAAGGCAGCAAATTTGCTGTCTCGTTCCCTTTCCACTCCTCACCTGGCACAAGCCCCACTAGCTTACCTGATCGTGGTTATCAAATCATTGTAGCTTCTGCAGTTGATTGTGCCCTTGGCATGTACACAGCTAACATTGTAGTTTCCTAATTCCAAGTATCCTTGGACCTATGAACACATCTTCACTGCTGAATAACCAAAGATGGCTTTACTGTTTATAATTCACTTTGAAGTATGGGTGCCAGACAACAAGTAGACTTTCTCCTCATAGGCTGCCTGACAGAGAGATCCTGACCAGACACCGGGTACTCTACTCAGATCTTTGCTGTCCCTCAGCCACAGTGAAAGATGAACATATGCCACAATTCTAGTTATTCCATTAATCAAGGTGTCTAAAGTAGCATGGTTGGTATCTTAGAATTGGTATGAAATAGGAAGTCATGAGTTTGGGACATAGGCACATTTGCTATGTCATGATTGTGTGAGGATATTAAAGACAAACTGTGATCCTTCAGGTTGTCTGTAGAATGGGCACAGTACTAGCCACCTAGTCAACTTCCAGGATGATTGTTTTATATTCTTTTAAGTTTAATTTTGGAGATTAGAGATAGCTCAGTTGCTAAAAAGCACTAGCTATTTTCCCCATAGGACCCAGATTTGATTCCCAGCACCCACATAGTAGCCCACAACATTCTGCATCTCCGGTTCTAAGGGATTTGATGCACTCTTCTGGGTTCCCAGGCACCATATATGAAAGTGGTACACAGATCTGCATTCAGGCAAAGCATTTATATACAGAGGATGATGTTAGTTGATTGATTGATAAGGTTTATGTACCTGTGCCTGTGGGGTGGAGTATGTGCTTATGATTGCAAGTGCCCATGGAAGCCAAACGTCATTGGATCCCTTGGAGCTGATGGTATAGATAGGCGTGAGCTGCCTGACATGGGTACTGGAAACCAAACTCAGGATTTTTGTAAGAGCAATACATGTTCTCTGCCCTTGATTTGTCTCTCTAGCACCCAGAAGAATATTTTAAGGTTTAATTAAAAGAAAAGGAGAAAGGAAGAGGGAGAAGAAGATACAGGGAGGTTGTCAAATTATGAAATACTAGTAGTTTTGGCTTTGGGGCCTTATATATTGATAATGCCTCAGTGAATGGAAGACCTGGTTTTGGATAGTAGTCCCAGTCCAAGTCTGTATCAGCCCTATAGTAAGGAGGTGTTGTGGTAGCCAAGAGGATGCTCTATTCCCAGGGAATGTTGATTCTGCATGTTTGAGAGGTTTCCATTCAATGAAAGTTATACAGGACTTGGCTGAGATTGTCCTGGGTAGGCTCTGGTCTTGTTGATCCAGCTTCTCCTGGAGCTAGTTGAGACCCTGACTTAGCGCCTATCACCCTCACTGTTGGCCATGTTCAACACCAGGGACCTCTGATGCTGGCTATGACAACATCTGAAACCTTTCCAAATTTAGAATAATGGGAAAGTTGTCTTCGGCATTTCTCATAGGCTATTTTGATATCGCCTCCGTCTTTTTGTCCTTGTTTTGTTCCCCATTTGAACAAGTATTATGCTCTTTTCATGGGGAGCTGTTTGGTCCCTTTGACTCTACTGCCTCTTGTTTATGAAAAACAGCAAGTTAACCATGACGAATGGCCAGCAGCAATCTTACTTCTGAAGTACAGAGACTTGTTTCTTCCCCTGATTTTGCTTGGAAAATAGGAAATCTGGCTTTCCATTGGTGGGGTTGGGGTGGGGAAATCTTATCATTCAGAGGTACAAAGTGTAGAGAAAGCTTTGGAGGCAGGGGACCTAGGTTCAATTCCCAAGTTGGATGAGTTATATAATCTCTATGGCTCCTCTGTGACAAATGGCCCAATTCTATGTCTCTCTAAAGAGAGACCCCAGCAGGAAGAATACACAGGCTTTTTTCCCTCTGAGATACTAATTTAGTAATTTTTTAAAGTTAAATATAAATCTGTGTATTATCTGAAATAAGAAAATACAACAACAAAACATGTTATAAAGCTCCCTGTTCACTTCAGAAGTGTATCTTTTTTAATCTCGCCTCTTCCTGATCAGGGCCCTTTCAAAGCCAAGGAGCCTCTTAGGAAGTAGAGGCTAGCCTCTGGGCCATACCCTTAGAAAGTAGAGGCTAGACTCTGGGCCATTCCCTTTGAAAGTAGAGGCTAGCCTCTGGGCCATGCCCATAGGAAGCAGAGGCTAGCCTTTGGGTCATGCCCGTAGGAAGTAGAGGCTAGACTCTAGGCCATGCCCCAATCCTTTCTCCTCTTCTTTCCCCTACTCAGATCTCAGACTGGCTGTCAACTAAGAGAGTTACACATGATAACTCTCCTTTGTCTGACAGTGACAGTGTCTGCCTGCCTCTGCCTCCCAAGTGCTGGGATTAAAGGCCTGTGCCACCACTGCCCGGCTCAGATGTAAAGTCCCAACCTTGCTATGACTGGAATTCCTTGGGTCTTCCAAGATTTGGGTCATTCTAAACTCTCAACAACAGTAATCATTATTATTTTAATTTATGTGAAGTCATCTTTCAATTTTCTCCTTTATAGAGTACAATAGAAGTAGCAGAGCACACCCCAAAAAAACAGATGATCTTTTATTGCCGAGATGTTTGACAGGCATCTCCACCTCAGTGCACCAGGGCATGGCATCATAGCATGTCTGTGCAAAGCAGACAACTGTCAAACAGATTGTATTAACCTGTACGAACAATGTTATAACTGGGAAGCTTAGGCAATCAAGGACTGAGTATCCCTTAAGTCATAGTTAGGACTCCTGTGTCTTATGAAACCCAGTAAAGGCAGAAGAAGGCCTCCAGAATGCTGTGTATATGCAATCCATATTAGAAAGATGAGTAGCTCTGGGGGGAACATTAGAAACCTCCGCTCCAAGCCCTTGTGTTCTAAAGACCAGAAACATGAGTCCCTGTGTGTGTGGGCAGGGAGATGGCTCAGCCACTGGTGCTGTAGTAGCTATGCAGTGCTCCGTTAGCTTTGCCACCCTTGGGTCCGTGTTCTATAATCACACATTGGAATGCTATTGGCCTATGCTGGAATTGCAGCTCTGTCATGTACTGTGTGAGCTGAGTCAGGTTATCTCATGTCTGTGAGCCTCAGTGGCCCTATCATGGGCTGAATTGTACCATCTATACATTTATAGGAATTCCTATACCTAAGTGTGTAACTAACCCCAGTACCTAAGAGTGTAACTATTTAGAAATGTTGCCTTTCTAGGGCTTTGATCTTGAGAGTCCTTCAAAGTCCCACATGTCGAAAGTTTGGTTCCCAGGGTGACACTTTTAGGAAGGTCTCTCTAAGGGAGGCCTCCAGGTAGTTGGAAGGATGCCCTTGAAAGAAGCTGTGGGTCACACCCCAGTTCATTCTTCAGTCTTTTTTGGCATCTGTAAGGTAAGCAGTTTTGCTCTACCTTAGCACCCTTGCCACAATGTTCTGTTTTACTATGGGCCCCAAGTAATGAGACCAGTCAATGTAGCATAAGCCTCTAGGACTGTGAGCCAATATAAATGTTTTCTTCTACATATGTACGTATATATATGTATATGTGTATATGTGTATGTATATATATGACTGAACACAGAGCCGAGTGATAGGGCACTTGGATGGTATGGCTAAAGCCCAGGATTCAATCCTCAGAATTACTACCTTCCACTGCAAAAATTAAATTTGGACACAAGAAAGGACAACAGGTGGACATGGGTGCATGTATGGAGAGGTCACATGAGGACACACTAAGGGGGAAGGTTACCTCAGAAGACATCAGGCCTGCCACCAGCTTAATTTTTGACTTCTAGTCCACCTCTACAACCGTGAGACAAAAATATTTATTTCTGGGGGTGAAGCCACCCCATCTGTGGCAGTTTCCTACAGTAGCCTGAAAAAGTGGCTGGAGCTCCTTCCCATAAAACTCAAGGTGTGAATACCTGGCTCATGGAGGTTGTTGTCAAAATCAAATGAGATATTCAATCTAAGGAAAAGACTTAACTATTGGCGAGGCCAGCAGGTAGCAGTGATTTGGTTATGTAAAGGGCCAGGAAAATAGACCTAGATTTCACCACTGTAATATCAGCTTGGCCTAAGTGAAGTGAACTTGCCTGTAATTGTGGACTTAACTCCTCCTTTTCTTGTGGTTTAGTTTGCCTTCTATTGGTCCTTGAAAGCAATGTAGAGACAGACAATGCTTAGAGGTCTTTTAAACACCGACTGGAGAAACTCAAAGCCAACTCCTCATTTTCTCCTGATAACTTTCTCAGCCATAATTAGTCATATTGGAGTCTGTTCACGTGGCTGAGAAGTCTGTTTGACGTTCACATTGTTCTTTTAAAAATAGACATCGGTGGTGAATGCAAATTATTTTGAGACCTCTTTGAAGGCTTCAGACTCTGTAGGATTCTGAGCAAAGGTCACTCCCAAGTTATTGCCTTTGCTGACTTTTTAAGCCATACCCCCTCCACTTGAAGTGACTGTGAACCCACTGAGATGAAATAAAGAGACACCCCACCCCAGAGGGAAGTCTAGAAATGTGGAAGGGTGCATTGCCTGGGAGCAGCAGAGAAGAAAATCTAGAATGTCTCGGTGGTGATTATGAAGTTGTCACCTCCCTGTACTGTCCCCTGAAGTGACCCTTGCACTTCCCCCAGCGTGGTTTCAGTGTTGGAGGCAGCAGCGACCACCCTAAGCTGGTGGCTCCAGATGAGCGGGCGTGTGGGCTCTTGAATTGAGTGTATGGAAGGATCCAAATAGTCCGAGGCCAAGCTCGGAAATGCTTGTGTAGGATGAGAAGGAGCAGCTGGGTCCTCTTCAGTTCTCTTCCCTGAGTGTATTGGCAAGACCCAGCATATGAGCCACAGCAGGTGGCATAACATGCCCATTTTGAATTTCACCCAAATCCCAGAGAGAATAATTCACACAAGGGCATCTGAATGTAGGCTGAGGTTTCTCCTCTGTGCCACCCAGCTTTTTGCAAATCCTGTCTCTTGATCCTGGCCACTCTCCTCAGAGGCAGGGCAGCACAGAGTTTCTGTTTTGCTTCTAAAGAAACCAAGGCATAGGGACTTACCAGGAGACTTAAGAGAGCAGGTGTGGGTAAGCTGACTCTGTGATCAAGAGCTTCAGTGCCCTGAGGTGGCATTTTGTGGGCATTGTTCATAAATATCTCAAATATAGGGAATGTCATCTGGTCTCAGAAGAATGCAGACCAGAGACCCCGCAAAAGTCAAAGTCATGACTGGGGTATAAGTCATTGTCATGGGCAGTGTCTGGGTGGCACATAGCTGTGGTCATGGCTGCATTGCTAACTTCACAGTCAGCCATTTGTCATAGCAGTCATTCTTCAAGAAATAGCAGTTGGGCCATTCCCCCTTTTGAAACCCAGAATGCCATCAGTGATATTCTTCTTTATACAGTCCATTCTCGTGGCTTGTGGGAATCTTACAGCCTTCTGGAAAAAAAAATGTTGCCCGGAGGGGGGCTCTTAGAGACAAGTTGTGCACTCAGTCAGTCCCTCAGAAGAGTGTCTCACCACAGGGAGGTGAGTCAATGCAAGCAGAGCTGTGTTCTGAAGCTTCTGGCTGCACTGATCATTTGGGGGTAATGATTGGAAATGTCCAACCCTGGGTCCCACTGCCAGCTATTTAACTTCAACCCGAGCCCTGGTTGATGCCAAAACTGGATGTCACAGGCACTTCCTCAAGAAGCACAATCAATACAACACATAGTACTCGTGATCTCTCTGATCCTGAGCTTAAGTATCATATTTACTGGGCAAGGGGTATGGCTGAGCAGAGAGAGGAGACCCAAGCAGTGCTTCAGCCTTGGCCCATTGCAACCTCTTGACCTTGGCTTTATGAATGAAACAGTTCTTCCTCTGAATTCTTGAGGGCACTGTATGGTAGCGGTAACACTGAGTAAAATATATGCTTCCTTAAAATAAGACACCATCTGACGTTGGCTTTGACTTCTTTATCTTTGGATGGCCACTTTGCCTCCTCTCTTGAGAGAATACAACAAATTATTTCATTCGTGAAGAAATGGAGACTCAGAGATGTGGTCCAGAGCCAGCAGTGAGCCAGCAGTGAGCCAGTACCATCATCCTGCTGTCTGGAAAAATATCCTAGGGACCTGGTCTGAAAATGGCTGTTGGAGAATCTATTGCATCATGATCTCATTGAAGACTTTGTGGTGTTTGGCTATGGTGACGGCTGGGTGTGGGGTGGTCCTCCTGGAATCTTGTGATGACATTTTCCATGTTTCTCCATCCCTGAAGAGTCAGTTGGCAAAAACTTAGAGAGGAGTAAACAATTTCCCTTCAGTGTGACTTCCCAAGACTGGGCCATGGAATTTCAGCACCAAGGGTGTAGACCTCTTCTCAAGGTCTCATGCCTTGCTTATGTTCTGTTAGTGTTGAAGAAGCCAGCTTCCTTCTCTGAAGAAAGATGACCGAGGACTATTTCTGTTTTATTCGAAGTGTATGTGTTCCACTTTTTTGTTATGATAAAAACACATCATAAAATGTAGTCTTAACCACTTTTTAAACTTTAGTAATGTTAAATATAATCACATCAGTGTGACACAAAGACCATGTACTTTTTTTTTTTGCCATGCTGGGATTGGATGGAGGGTCCACACATGCTGGGCTACACCCCAGGCTAAGTACGTTTGTTTGTTTGTTCTAAGTGTGTGTGTGTGTGTGTTTGTGTGTGTGTGTATGTGTGTGTGTGTGTTTGTGTATGTATGTATGTGTGTGTGTTTGTGTGTGTGTATGTGTATATGTGTGTATGTGCATGAGCATGTGTGTGTGTGTCTATGCATGTGCATAGGTGTGTGCATACCCATGTGTGTATGTGTGTGTTTGTTGTGTGTGGGCATATGTGTCATATGCAGGTTTGTTTGCATGCGTGTGTCATGTATATGGAGGTCAGTGATAACTTCAGGTGGCATGCTTCAGGCACCATCCTCTCTCCCTCTCTCGCCCCACCACACTTTTTCTCTCTCCCTGTGAGGGCCTCTAACTGGCCTGGAACTTGACTAGGCTGTCTGACCAGCAAGCCTTTCCTCCACTTCCCTGGAGTTGCCATTACAAGCTGCTTTTTCCCTGTAGTTTCTAGGGATCACATTGAGGTCCTCACGCCTGCAGAACTTTACTGGCTGGGTGTCTCCCTGACCATTTCTGTTCAAGACAAGTACTGATAGTGAGTTTTGTAAACAAAACAAAACAAAAAGTTTACTAATTGGAGCTGTTTTCTTATGCTTAACAAAATATTTGATATTTCTAGTTGAAAACAGAAGTCAGTATGAAGGCCACGTCTACCAGAGATGCATTAGTTGCAATTTTTCCATTTGGGACTCTTATGACATGAAATAGTTACACAGTATATTCATATTTATACAAATTATGTTCAGAGTCAAATAAAGCTGGGTTGTAGGACCACATAAAGCCCTTAGGTGCTGCTGTTTGATTGGACAGTAAGGACCCGACAGTAACACAAGAATACTTTCCTTCCTTCTCTCTTTGCGTCCTCTGAATGTCAACCTCTGCTTAGACTCAGCAGACACAGCAGTAGACAACAACATGATACCTCTGAATAATGCAAGTCGCTGATGTAGAAGGAGGCCATGTATGCAGAAAAGATCACCTGTTTACAGTCTTGTGATCAAATGGGTGAATCACGAGGTAACCCATTGTAGGGTAAAGGCTATGGCATGGAGAGAAAAGCAGGGCTTTGGGAACAGACTGATGGGCTTGTGTTTCTAGGTCGGGTTTGACCCAGGTGATCTCGACTCCCTCAGAGTTAGTAAACTGCTCTATAGCAGGCTTGTTTGATGTGACTCACGTGACATCTTTTTGAGCACAGGGTACCTGCTAAATTGAAGTACAGACTTTTTAGCTTCTTCTCGGAGAACAAGTTCTCATCAGCTGTGGGCAGGAGCTGAGCCATGACTATCCCCTCATTTCTGTTCTTCCCTGGCCCCCTTGGGCAGGTATGATATTAGTAGGCATGTCCTGGCACCAGTGTGCAAGCTGTGAGGTTGGTGAAATATTTCTGCTCTGGTTGGCAAATAGCTTTCCGAGCTCCTAGGGTGTCCTACCACTCCAGGTCATTCGTCAAAGGTACCTGTCCACCTGCTTCTCCACAATCTGGATATAACAAGAATCCATCTGGAAAGACAGGGCCCAGGTCCCCACTGCTAAGTCCAACGTTATTTATGAATTTATACTCCTCTCACACCTCTCCTGAGCACCCTCACATTTTTAGCCAGGGTCTCAATACATAATCCTGGCCACTCTGGTATGCACTATGTCGTTCAATCTGACCTCAAACTTGTGAGAGACCTCCTGAGCACTGGGGTGACAGGCACACACCATGATACCCCACTTAGTCCTCACCCAGCTTCATAATGGCTGGTAAGTATTTGGAAGCAAGTCACCTTTGCCTTTAGGGAGTAGACCCATGTGTGACCCTGGGGACTGGGTCGTTCTTGGTTCATGAAGCAATGATGTGGAGAAGCCCATGAGCAAAGTTGGGTTCAAGCTCAAATAGCTTTAGGGTTCAGGTTGATTTTCAACACTTTGCTTATAAAAACTTTTATTTTTTTAAAACAGTTTTGACTTTTCTGTAGTATGGTTCTGAATATGGCCAATCTAGAGGCTCATGTAAAAATGTATAGCCTAAGGGAGTCAGGGAATCATTTTTTATTTTTGCAGCTCTAACCCATTAAAATAATGTGATTCCCCCATGGAGTGCCACAAGGGACATATTCAAATTCTTTGTAGTCAGAGTCAGGTAGTAGCCATACAGCTAAAATAATAACAACTGTAGTAATTAATAATAATTCAATGAAATCTCCATGGCCTTTCAAACCCCAGACCTTTTGCCTTTTTGCTAATACAGTTCATAATTGTATGTGACCCAAGGGCTAACCTTGGGTGCACCTGCTGTTTCTCCTCCAAGAAATTCTGTGTCCGGGTAAAGGCTTGTTCCATTCTGGTGTGAGGCTAGTGGGCACTGGGCTGGCGGCGCTCCATAACGGAGCGGAGGTCAGGGAGACTGAGCTTGTCTTCAGGGTGAGGTATTTGATTACACAAGACAGGGTACTGATTGCCAGTCCTCCCATCTGAAGAAAATTTTCTAGGTGGCAGGAGCTAAGGATAGGGTGAAAGAAAGTGATACACTGAGGAGAGTCAGGTGAGGTGAGGAGAAGAGGCCGGGCCTGGCCAGACTCCACAGATGGTGGGACGCCAGCTCTGCCTCTCTCATGTTTATCTCAAGTGGAACCAAATGTGACGAGGCCCCAGCGGGGTTCAGTGGGGACTCTTTCTGTGGCTACACGGTGCTCTCATCCCACTCAGCAGAATGGGCTCGTATCTTAGCCACTGGCGAGTGGGTTAACTTTGCATCTTCCTCATGGAACTGAGAAGAAGGCAGACTTTTTGGGAATGTCCCTGGCTCCTTGAAGCAGAGGCAATGGTCCTTCATTTCTTTTCCCCACAGGTGAGGCTTTTTTCCACAAAGAATTCTGAGTGGAACTTGTAGGGTTCCAGCAATAATGTGAACTACAATACATGATGACAGTGACTAAGGTGTCTTCCGATCTTATGGGGCCAGAGTCTCAAGCTTTAGCTGTACAAATACATGGGAAGTTAGTACTCGTCAACTACGGGATGTAAGGAGGTCCCACATAGTCAGCAACCACACTGATAACATTGGCACGTTACACAATCAGCACAGATTTTAAGCATAACAAGACCTTAGAGGGCCTGAAGAGTCACAAAGAAAGCGTCATCCCGGGAGATAAGGGGCAGCAAACCCACCCAGTACGGCTTTACTCACTGAAGGGCTTGTGTGTTGTCCGTGTTAAACAGTAGCTCAGACACATGTGTAACCCACCCCCCAACATCCGTCTCTCCCATTCTGAAAACATTACAATGTAGGACTGATCCCAGATGGTTGAATTGCAGCCGGATTCCCATGCAGTCTGTGGCATGGACTGTTGTTGCCTCAGTTCATACCCTGTGCTCTGAGGGACAGTGTCCAGGGGCTGGTGCAGAACCTGACGACTTGCCAGCTGTAAGGCCCCATAGAGCCATGGAAACGTCTGGTTCTGTGCTGGGGGAGGCTGGGTTTCGAAACCTGGCATCAGACTTGGGGGTGGGAGGGAGCTCAACCACCGTTTCAGTCACTAGAATCAGACTGCTTGGCAAGAAATTGATATCCATTCTACGTAATTAGTGATGGAGAGGAGCCCTGGTTTTGTGGATGTCCTGTTGCATATCAGATATACACATATTTACGTGAACTCTGACCTCTTGGCTCTCTTTCCGAGACACGGGGAGAGAAATCCGTAGGTCAGCTGTACTTTTGATCAAACGTGTTCGTCCGGTCTCGGCAAAGGACTGTTGGGTGAATAAGCTGGATGAGCCCTTTTTTATTCAGAGATGAAAGATTGATGAGCTATTCAACAAGCGCCTCATTGAACCTGTCACCCGTTATCTCCCAAATATCAGCTTGGATGAAAAGGACTGCCTGGCCCCCTGACAAGTATTCACTGGCCTCTGTACAGCATGTCATTGTACGGCACTTCCTTAGGAGCTATAATTAGGTGATCGAGTAAGGAGTTCGCAGTGCGCGTTTGAATAGCGACTCGATTTGGCTCATGACGTCATTCTCTCTCTCTCTCTCTCTCTCTCTCTCTCTCTCTCTCTCTCTCTCTCTCTCTCTCTTTCTCTCTCTCTCTCTCTCTGGTGCCTTCTCATTATATGGCTTTTGCCACAGAGTGCCAGCATCCAAAACATGTGAGGTCAGGCCATGGGTTTTCTGTGAGGTAATGACAGTCTTGGGATGAGTCACTTGATACGTACCTGAAATAATGACAGCTTAAGTGTCGGAAGGTTGGGAAACCCGTATTTTATCTACTTGGTCACCTAGTCTTCCAAAGGTTTGTTTGTCTGGAAATTGGTGGGTTCTGGTACCAACAGCCTCGGCGGGATGAGTGTGTTTTCGGTTGCCACAGCAGAATCTCATAAACTTGGTAATTTATAAAGAAAAGAACTCTATTTCCTACTGTTCCAGAACCCTGAAAGCCCCATCTTAAGATGCCAGCATCTGGCAAGGACTTTTCTGTTGTATCTTCCCATGGCAGAGTGAGCCTGTGAGAGAGGTCAGGGTCAAGGGTGGGGTTGATGCCTCTGTCAGAAGCCCACTCTGTGATCTTTAACCCACTTCTGAAATAATACACTCATCCTTTCGTGAGGGCAGAACTCATGACAACCAACTACCCCCAGCACCACTCTACTGGGAATTAAGCTTCCAACATGTAACTCTGGGGGGGGGGGGTACAGAGCTGAACCTTCACAGAGAACACTGGTATATTGATTTCCTCCCTTTTTTCATTCCTCTCATAGCCAATCATTATCACATTGAACATACCAATTCTTAAGCATCACTAAACTCTTTACAACGTCACTACTCTGGACTGAGCCTTAGATTACCACCAGCGACTTAGTCCTTGGACCAGTCTCAGAAAACCCACACTCCATCTTTCGGACAAACCAGTTGCTCCCATGGAGAAGTTGTGGCGGGGGTGGGTAGATTAAAGCCTTCCATTGGCATCTGTGTGCCTTTGCAGGTCAGATTCTTGGTGATCCATAAAATCTGAGTTGCTCTGTGCTGGGTTCTGCCCCACCCTTGTCAAGTGACTCCTCTCCTCACCGCCTGCTCTTCAGCCAGACAGGCATCTCTTCAGTAACTCAAAAGCATCTAGGGTATCAAGAGCTCTCCTCCAGCCAAGCCCTACTAATAGGATTGATTATTCCTTGGCAACTTCCTTGGGAAATCCTCATTACCTAACTACCTCACAACCAATCCTCTTCAGAAGGGCATTGCAACACTGCTGAGACAATTACCTGGGTGAACAATTCTTTAGACCCGTTCTCCTCTCTGGGATTGTTTGTTTGTTTGTTTTTCTCCCCCTGAAACAAGGCTTGACTTAAATTTGGAATAATTTCATATCTTAGCCTCCTACAGCTTGGAACCCTTTGATTTTGAGAAGCATTGCTATGGTAACAACCCCGGTTTATCTCCTTGGGACTTAACTGCCTTCCTCTCATCTTCCCCACCATGTCTAGTGGGCATTTAAATGCATTACATCTGGCAGGGAATGCAAGAAAGAACAACATGACCTGCTGTGCCCACAAGAGGCTGGCCCTTCCATCCATCCCCTTCATTCCAGGCTGATCACAGGTTGAGGCTATCCCAAACATTAGTGCCTTTGCTTGTTGACTCAACTCTGCTGCTTTCCTGAGACTGCAGACCTCCACCACAGCTACTGACAGATACATAATGTTCAAGACTTAGTTTTGGATCTTCTCCATTATAAAGATGCCCTACACATCTCCTGCCTTTCTGTCTACTCTTCTATCTGTACACAGATTTCTACCTGTACACACACCTCCTACCTAGATGATCTTGGGCAAGTTACTGTGATGTTAGGGCTTCATCTTTAAAGCAAGGACAAGGATGATGTCAACCTCATGGTGTTGATTTAGAACATAGTGCTTGGACCTGCAGTTATCATAACATTGTTGGCAATACTGGAGAGTTAAGTGGTGAAATTGCTATGGGAAATCATCAGTGAGACCTGAGAAAGTCAGAAGGTTCCATGCAACCTGGAAATTGCATTTCAAGGAATAGACCCAAGAGAAAAGAAAACATATGTCCAAACAGAAGCTTGCGTGCAAATGTTTTCAGCATGACTGTTCATTATAGAAGAGTAGAGACAACATAATTGTTTATCAGTGGATGTGGGGTTAAGCAAAGGGTGGTAAATCTCTGTACAAATATGTGTTACTCAGCCATAAGACTGATGCATATTTCAACATGGATGAACCCCCATCCATGCCCTATGGAAGAAACACTCCTTTTCTATTGAAATATTCAAGATGGACAAATCATTAGGATGAGAAAACAGTGATTAACTAGGGATGGACAGAAGAGGGACTGGGGGAAAATTATTAATGGATAAGACTGTTTTTCTGAGGTAATAAAACCATTTTAAAACTAGAGACAAGTGATGATTATACAACTAAATGATAGAGAATTGCACACTTTAATGGTTATTTTTATACTAGGTTGTGCTTTGTATCAACTAAAAAGAAAAAGATGGTAAGTGATGAAAATTTCAGGGTGGTGAGAAGAGCTCAAACTTCATCTACTTACAATTTGGTTGTATTCTGCTGTGGATATGTTTTTCCCAAAAATGAGGTTGAATTTACTAAAAAGATGATGATTCATTCATTTACCCTAAAAAATATGTATGCAACAAGTCTATGGTGGCCACCAGAAGCACAGATTTTTCTTCCAAAGAATCACCTAGGACCCACTTCCAACAACGAGAAAGAATTTCAACATCAGGACTGTAGGGTTCTGTCTCCTTTGGGCTCCTGCACCTTTGTGTCCAGCCTCCAGTTTTATACTCTGTCGTGAATAGTCACCCCTTGGCCTTTCTCTGGAGACCCAATGACCTCGAGGACAGAGGCCTATCTTGGTTACCACATGATACAGAAAGCGGGACTTCACTGCTGTAGTCTTTTGAGGGACATCTTCTGATCTGGGACAGGGAAGTCTCTAGCCTTCCAGATACTGACATGAAATACAAATACTTCTCAATGGTTAGGATAAATGAGGGAGACTGGGAATAAAACTCACCTGTCCCTTAGAGGAGGAGTGTCTAGCTGTAGGAGAGGTCAAAGGGTCACCCTTTCCTTCTTCCCAGCTCCTGATTCTTTGCATAAATTTTGTTGTGATAAGAGGCTTTCAAATTCTTTTCCTGGATAATCTAGTTCAGGTCATTAGTGATGAAGAGCTGAGGCATGATGACATATTTATTTAAGAAATTCAAGAGCTCAGCTCCCACATCTCACAGAACAAATAAGCCAGACCCAAAGCATCAGCGCTGTGTGACCACGGTCAGGAAGCTTCTACTTGGCTGGACCTCTCTGCTGATCTTGGGAGGATTCTGGGCTGTCAGATGACTGAGTTTCAGAGAGTGGAGCCCAATGGTTCAAAGATCTGCCTTGCTAGTGCCACTATTTAAGGACACAATGAGGAGACACCATTTTTCTGTGAGGCAGCAAACAGGCCCTCACTGGACATCAGCTCTGACAGTGTCTTAATCTTGGACTTCCAAGCTTCCATAGCTGTGGAGGATGAATTCTGCTGTTTATCAGCTGTCTTGGTTTGTAGTATATTGATAGGGCAGAGCAAGAATTAAAATGTGTTCTTTCTTTGTTATAGAATCCAGTCTAAAACTGGTTTAGCTTTCATATTTCTCCAACTTGGAACATACCTTCCAAACTGGCTAGTTACACTGCAGACTGCTTCCCAATTTCAGTTTTTCTGATGTGTTTTCAAAATCAAATGAGCTTTTGTATTGTTTGGGAAAACAATCCAGAACTGATATATCTATCTCAGTACAGCACTATATTAGAAAGCATAAGGTCAATCGGCTATACTCCTGGCAACCTTAGCCATGATCACTGGAATAAAACGATGTTTGCTGTGACGGTTCCCCCTATGTAATTAATGAATATCTGCTGAGAGATACTTTGAGATTTGAGAGTATACAGAGAACTATTCTTCTACAACATCTGACCACTTATTGTAACAACCAATGATAAACCTGCCTTGCCTGTGAAACCAGTACTGTGGCATATACATATGGCATATGTATGTTTACAAATATAAATGAGATGGGTCAATAGAGTTTTCTATTAATTGAAAGTACTTTGAATTTTCTTTATACCTGGATCTTTTAGGACAGAATTTTTGTATGATGAATGCCTAACCAAATAAGTAAATTCCTCTTCATTCATTTATCTCTCCCATCCATCCATCCATCCATCCATCCATCCATCCATCCATCCATCTATCCATCATTCATGGATTTCTTCCCCTCTTCCTCCTCCAACTCCTCCTCTTCTTCTACCTTCCTAGCCTTTTTGTCTGTCTCTCTCTCTTCTTGTAATAGAAAATAATTAAGGGGGCCAATGTTCATATTTATCTCAAATGTGCCTTACCCATTTGCCCTTTCCCTGCTGATCTGATTGAATTGTTATGTAAACTCAATCTTATGGCCAAATCAGCCAACCAAGATGAGAACATTAATTTCTTTGAGCAGATGGTTGTCAAAAGTGATGTGGAAAAAGGAACTGTTAATTTGTTTTACTGGAATATATCATCATCAAAACCTGACTCTGTTATGGACATCTGTTCTTGAATGCTTGGTATCTCTTACCCCTTCTTCAGACAAAGCATCAAATCTCCTTCACAGAGTCTTACCCCTGTTGCAAAATATTTCCTATTCATTCACATTGAAGCAGTGAGAGGTCAGTGATTGGAGGAGAGAAAGGAGGCGGAGCTAAGAGAGGTGAGGGACGGGGGGGGGGGGGGGGGGGGGAGGGGGGAGAGAGAAAGGGCTCCGTGGACAAGACAAGCGAGTGAGCTGGGAGGAGAAGGAGACACAGATGTCCAGATGGCTTCAGATGTATTTCTGGTGTTTTGGAGAGGTTAGATAATTGGGATAAGACTTTATCATTGTAAATTGATATAAAATTGATATAAAATTATATTGTATATAAAAATGGGAGTTTTATATACATAAAGATATTTGGTTAACTATTCAAGTTTAAGAGTCATGCTTTACCAGATACTTGGAAGAAGTGGTGCAGAGGCCTGGTGGGGCGGTACTCTTTCTTAATAATTACCCACTACATACCCCCTTTGTTCTCTCTCTCTCTCTCTCTCTCTCTCTCTCTCTGTGTGTGTGTGTGTGTGTGTGAGAGTGTAAAATGTTAGGTGGTTTTTGAGGTTGGGTCTTTTACTGAACTTGGAGGTTCATGGAATTGCCATGAACACTAACTGGACACTAAGCTCCAGGGACACTCCTGTTACTACCTCCCTAGCGCTAGGATTACAGGTGCCCACTACAACACTTGACTTTTTACATGGGTGCTGGGTTTCAAACTCAGGTCCATATGCTTCTGCAGTGAATACTTTACCAATTCTAGAAGGAAAAAATTTACCATGGCAGGAAGACATAGCAAGTAGGTAGACATGGCAGCATGAACAGGAAGCAGTTTCATCCTTTGTAATGTATTTCATCCATTGTAATGTGCTGGTTAGTTTTTTGTTAACTTGACACTAGCCAGGCTCATCTGGGAAAGAGGAAGTTCAGTTGAGAAAATCCAGTAGATTGGCCTATGGAAAAGTCTTTGGGAGCAATTTCTTGATTGATTAATGGTTGATATAGGATGGTAGCCACTTCAGTTTCTGCCTTGGAGTTTTTGCCTTGAGTTCCTGCCTTGACTTGCCTTAATGATGGTCATGGTCTTTATCATAGCAATAGAAAGCAGACCAAGATGCAGAGGAAGAGAGGGAAAAAAAAAACAAAAACAAAAACAAAACAGGAAATAGGGCCAGGCCACAAACCTCAAAGGTCTTCCCCTGAGTGACATGAGTGACATACTTCCGTCAACAAGTCTCTGCCTTCTAAGAGGGAGACAGGCTGACTCTATGACAGGCTTCAAATTGACAGTTCAGGAGACTAGACCTAAATCTCTGTTTCCAAGAACGGGGCAAGTCCAGGCAAGTCTAGGCCTCAGACGCTGACCTGACACCTGGCCTGAGGCAAGAGCAGTTTCCAGACTTCCTTAGCAATAGTTTCCAGACTTCCCCTGCAAGTTTCCAGCCCTCCACGTCCCAGCAATAGTTCTGGCAAGTCCCTAGAGATAGAGTGAACAGATTAAGATAGAGGTCACCTACCCCTCCCCAGAATTCACTTAATGTACTTTAAATCAGGCCTGTGAGCTCACTTCGGCATCTCCATTTTTGTAGATGGTAGACCCCAGCATGCTGGACTTTTGCAGAATAAAACACTCTTTGTATTTACATATTATTTGAGTCTGGGTTATCATTCTTTGGCAAATTGTGGACCCTTACAAAAGTTTCTTAACTTTCCCAAACAGCACCGCCAACTTGGGGCCACATATTTAAATACATGAGCCTACAGGGGACATTTCTCATCCAGACCATTGCCTAGCCCATTACATGTTCTCAGTCCAAGTGGTTTAAGTAGAGTAAATCCACCTTTGTACATCAGAAGCATGCCCTAGACCAGAAGAGAAAAATCAGCCCTCCCCCAGCTAATCAAGAAATTAGTGCTTTGTTCTAGTTGGCCAATCAGCATCTCCACAAAGATTCTTTCAGGAATTATCAATTTGGAAGTTTACTCTTTCTACTGAAGTGTAGAGTCTGACATAAGCCTGTAGCTTCCACCACACATCTCTGCTCCCACGGTGGGGAAAGGCAGTTTGAGAATGAAGCTAACATGGAGAAAAATAGCAAGCTGGGAGCTGAGGCCATACCTCAGGCATCATGGGATCATGTTTTCTGAAGCTGTCTGAGTTCATCCATTCTCTTTTAGTGTATAAACATGTTATGCTGTGTCACTTAAGCCAAAGTCCTGACAAATACAGGTGATTTTTGAGCATCTCTAAGACATGAGTTGTATGCTCAGGACTCTACAGACCTGGCCCCTCTCCTAGGGAGCCGTGGATCAGAGAACACAAGATCAATGTATATCTTATCTATATGTGCCAAGAAATAATTTAAGAGTCCATTCATGGGATTGACCAGTTCACATGAAGAACAATGACCATAGGAGTCATAAATACCAACTGAAGAGGTTGGAGCATTGAAAAAAACATTCTTTCTAGAAGGCATGACTTGGAAAATGATGCCACAGAGACAAAGGATCAAAAGCTCAGCATGTGTTCTGAGATTCTGTGGAACATTCATAAGTAAACATACAGAGTTTAAGTTCAAGAGGAAGAGTTGGGGCTGAAAGCAACTTCCAGCCAAGGAAAATACTTGTTTGACTATGCTGTGGGGCTCTGATGGATTGGATGATCTGATTGGTAGGAGAATCTGACGACTAGGAGTCAAATCAGTTGTCCTATTGAACCATACTGCAGGGCTTGGAATGACCAGACAGAAAAATAAGTGTAGTGGTGATTGGGATCCAGCTACTGAAAATACTCTGCAGACAAGCTTTGGCCATATTTGCTCAAGACTCTTTCGTGTGGCAATGTTTGAAAGCCATACTTTTTATTTCATGCTAAACATTGTCAGAGGGAGCAGTGGTAGATTCATCCCAGAACCCTAGTCAACCTGCCTGGCATGCATGATTTTAATGGCATTCCAGAGCTCTGGCCTGGCAGGCTCCCTCAGATCCTTGCCTTGTACTGGCCCCTGTTTCCCTGCTTTACCTGGGGTTAGAATGCTAGGAGGGAACATCAGTCTTCTGACCTTCCCAACATAAGAGGTCCAAGGTGAGAGACCGTCTCTCACCCACATGAAAAGCATTGCTGCACTGGTGTCAGGTTCATGCACTTTAGGTCCCGCCTCAACTGCTGGCACCCTGGCTCTCCTCACACCCAGTTGTTGAGCAAGCCTGTCTAGGCTCTAGTCCAAGTCATTATCACCACTGGCATGGACTCTCTCAGCTAGCCTCCCTGATTCTTCTTTTGTCATCTCTACCATCTAACCTCAACAAAGCAGCTGGAACAATTCTTTAGATAGGTCCCACTTAATCTCTTAAAACTTTTTGTTGATTCTTTGTGAATTTGCCATCATGTACCCCAATCCCACTCCTCTTCAAGCCCCTCCAGATCTGCCCTTCACTCTTGAAGCCTCCACCCTCAAAAGAAAACAAAATAAAATTAAAGGAAAAAATGTCACCACGGAAGCTGCAGTGTGTCACACAGTACACCTTTGTCCAACAGTTTTACTTGACAATGTCCCTTGCAATGAGTCATTGGTCTGGTTCAAGGCCACTTACTTCTGCTACACTATCAATATTAGACACCAGAACTCCTTCTAGATATCCTGTTGATACCTCATGTCATTGAGATCTTGGAGCTTTGGTTTAGAGGACCTGCTCTTTCATGAGCTCCAGTAGCTGTAGATTGTAGGCAATTCTGGAATGTCCCAGTTTCTCAAAGTTGTCTTCCTATCAGACTCGGTATCAAATCTTAAAATCTGTACCATGGCCTAGTTATTATGGGTAGCTTTGCTTCTCTTCATCATCCTGTGGTGCCTCATTATCATAAATGTGTGTACTTGTGTGGATAAGCCAAGGCTCACCAAAGTAACAAACAACATCCAAATTTTAGTGGCTTACAATAACCAAGGTTTGCTTCTTACTTATGATACCACGGATGGCAGTTATGGACTGACCATGCTTCTGGCTTCCTCCCAGTCATTTAAAATGGACAGAATAGCCTCCCTGTTGAATGTCGTCAGCTCAGAGGGAAAGGCTCTGGGTCCAAGAGGGCTGCACTCATAATAGCAATAAAATGTTCAACTCCAAAGAGACATATGACACTTCTGCCCAGACTTTTTTTCTCAATTCTGTCAACTCTAGTTGGCTTCTGGGAAGAGTCTTCTACACAGAAGTAACCTGCCATCTCTCTGCCATTCTTCCCTGAGAGAGGCATTCTTTAGATTCTAGGATAGTATTTCCTATGTTGCAACTATCAGGGCACTTCGATTAGAAGTCAGAGACACTCCTCGGTCAAACAGCCTTGCGAAAAGTGGTGTTAAATGAGATTAAATGGCTCTTCCCCCCCCCATGGCCTCCTTAGAACCCTGGTTAGTACTCTAATGGAGATGTCTCTTCTTCAGACTGGACTGACATGACAGGATTACTCTACTGTTAGAATCAAAAAAGCCCAGATTCTCTGGAGACCTTCTACAGCTCAAGGGCACAGTTTAGACAATGCTCATCTGGAAACCCTAGTAGTCTCCTAACTGAAGAGATCACATGGATGAATGAAAGTTACACAGTCAAGACCTTAAGAGAGTAAGGGCTGGTGTCTTGGACACTGTTCTATTGCTATAAAGAGATACTATGGCCAAGGCAACTCTTAAAAAAAGAAAGCATTTAACTGCGGGCTTGCTTACAGTTTCAGAGCCTTAGTCTGTTTTCATCATGGCAGGGAGCATGGCACCACACGAGGCACTGGAGCCGTAGCTGAGAGCTACATCTGGATCTCCAGGCAAAGAGAGACACAGGGCCAGCTGTGGGCTTTTGAAGCCTCAAAGCCCATCCCTCTGCACCCAGTGACACATTTCCTCTAACAAGGCCATAGCTCCTAATCCTTTTCAAACAGTGCCACTCCTTGATGATGAAACATTCAAATATGTATATATTTTGAATGGCCAGTGGGGGGCCATTCTTCTTTAAACCCTCATAGCTGGGGAAGGAGGTAGAGATCCTGAAAGGGAGAGGCAGGTGGGAAGATCAAACTTGATCCTCTCCCAAGGATGGCCAATGTCTTGGCGCCTGGGAGAGTAAAGCCCTATGCCCGACCTCATCATCCTGACTGTAGGCTACTGTTTAATCCCTTCCTGCTCCATACAGTCCACAGTCTGATTCTATGCCCATATCCAGCCAAAAGTGTTTCTAGAGTTCATGGCTGTACTCTTCAGTTGTTCTGGCTCGCTCCGGTCTGGAACATTTCTATATATCTTTCAGTAGTCATCTAGGCCGTCACCTCTGGGATGCCATCCCTGACTGCTTTCTCCACCCCACCTGACTCACCTGACACGTGACCTCATACTTCTGTGTGCCCTCTAGTGTTTTCATGATGCTTCTTCTTCTAATCTGATAGGCCCTGGAGGGCATTGTCTTCAGAGACTTGCCCCCTCTGCTGCTTTATACAACTCTTGGGGATCCAATGTCCTGGGGCACATTTCCTCTCCCAGCCGCCCTCACTGTCCACGTATGTGGTTCATCTTCCCTCTGATATGCCTCCTAGTTTCTGTCCCCTTAGTGGCTAGTATGTTCTAGAACATTTATTCTGGCTTTTCTCAAAACAAACAAACAAATGAACAAACTCACTGATGAACTCTGGATATTAATAACCGGTCCTTAGGTCTGTATTTCCCTAGCTAGGGAATAAATGCAAACATCTTGAGAAGACAGTCCATACTGTAGGATGGGAAGAAGCCTTGCCAAGGATGAGGTTGGTGTTGCAGTTAACAAGGAGGGGAAACCCGAAGGAGAGGAAACTGGGGTAGGAATGTGTGTTGTCTGTGCTCCACTCTGGTTTCAGCAGGACTCTCGTGGGCTCCAGGCACTTGCACCTTCTCAAGCCTCTTTTCCATATTAAAAAACAAAAACAAAAACGTGGAGAGGGGATAGGAGAGGGGTTTCCAGGAGCGGGGGAAACTGGGTGAGGGGATAACATTTAAAATATAAATAAATTTTTTTAAAAAAAGTATTTTCCTGTCTTGTCATAGTTACTCATTTAATACAGATGGATTCATGATCATACATATTTATTATTATGTCAAAAATAAAATAGATCTTAAAATATGTCCTTGAATTAAAATATTTCCTGGGTTTCCAAAAAGACTTGTGTTCCCTGGTCAACGCCTGTGCTCTACCTAATGGCAGTCTATCCTGAGTCCACCTTCCTCCCCATGCTGCTTTTCTGTCATTTTGGGTGACACTATCCTCTCTGCCTGAAATGTCTCCCAGCCCAGCCCAGCCCTATCTACACCCCAGGTCCAGCTACACCGTTACTTTCTCTGGCCAGATTCAGCAAACTAAACTACGGGACACCTAATTAAATTTGAACTTCAGGTAAATAACCCGTGTTTTTAATGTGAGTATGTTTTACATATCACACATCTAAGATATTGTAGGAGACATGCTTACACTGAGAAATTATGTGTGTTTATTTGGATTTCACTTTGGCAGGACAGCCCTGCCTGCCTGTATTTTATCTGATGACCTTATTCTGTAGTGTTTTTCACTCTGCCCTTGGTCTAACCTGTTGCTGCTGTCAAGGCACTGTCTACATACTTATGTCTCCAGGTTCCTCCCTCTGGGGAGTGTCTCTGGCTGCCCCCACACTCCCTGTCTGCAGTCCTATCTCCATTACAGTCACCTGTGATGGTCTAGGGATGAGGCAGGGGATGAGCAGTCTGTGTGACTAAGTGCGTGTTTTCCCTTCATTCCCCAGCTCTCGGCTTATTTGCAGGGATGCCTTGGCAGCATTTGGTTTTAATTTCACTCAGGATGTCGTGTGGCTCAGGCTGAAGATGAGTTAACTATTGCATGGGAGCACAGAAGCAATCCTGCTAACGTGTCTCAACAAGACACTCAGGATTCAACATGCCATCACCCGTGGAAGAAAGCCAGAAGCCCCTAGCTGGGGCCCAGATCCCCCCTGACATTTGCAAGGTTGGATCATGTGGTGGTGGTGGCGGCGGCGGCAGCAATGTCTCAGGTTCCCTGTCCTTGGGGGATTCTCTTTCCAAAGTGACTCAGTTGTAACTCACACAGAACTCTTTATGGTTTTGAGTCTCAGGTTCAGAAAGTGACACGATTAAAGGCACAGGCCACCACAGTCCACAAAGAGTGGACTCATTCTTTTAAGTGATTTTAAACCTACTTCACTTGTCGCCCACCCCAGATTCCTTGCTTAACCCAGGAAAAACCCTCCTAAGACAGTCGCACCTTAGCGTGTAAAACCTGGTGTCATAGAACAGCTTCTATCTGAGGACACACAGTAGTGGGAAGAGAACCAGCTGCTAGACTGAGGCGGCCTGAGCCTGTGGACAGGCTTACAAGCCATGATCAAAGTTTCCTTTTTTTATTTTTAAGGATTTCCCAGTTTTCAACACACCCACTCTTCTTGGTTGAATGACATTTCCAAAGTTGGCCACTGGTTGTTTCGTTTTTCATGGTGAACCAGAAACCACAATGCCCAAAGGCAGTGTGTGTGTGTATGTGTGTGTGTGTGTGTTGTCCAGGATGGTCACATGTCCTCTCTAGTCTATTCCTACCAGAGCACAGCAAATTGCAGCGGCCTGCACAGCTCTGGCAATTCTGCTACATTGCCATGTAGAAGCATCTGGAAAGATGTCATCCAGGTAGTACCAATCAGGAACTCTGTCTAGGCTCTTGGCTACCTCAGGGTCTTGCATAAGTTGCTTCTTCTGCTGGGATGCTTCTGATTGCTTGACACTGTTTCTTGTATTCAGTCCCAAGGTCACCTGTAAAATAGGCTCTACTGTTATTTTTGATCACAGTATTTGCTTGCAGTCTTGATAATTGCCATCTCACTGGTTACTACCATATCAAATACCATGTCTTTTTCCAAACAATATCTTAGTTACCTAAGGCCAAAGGTTGATTGATTGGTTGGTTGGTTGCCACTTTTAGATCTCCAGTGCTCTGAATGGTACCTGGTACAAAGTAGGCCCACCATAAATGTTTGTTGAATGAATAAAGAACAACCTTACAAGCCTTTTCCCACCCGAGTAGTTATTGGTCATGAGAAGTTAAGGAGTATGGTCATTGACCAACCATTGGCACTGTATGGTGGTGAGGGGCACAGCTCTCAATTAATATCTGATGCCTGCCCTGACCAAGCATACTTTGCTGGCTCTTGAGGAAATAAATGCAAAAGCCCAGAAAGCAATAGAAATGAGATTTTATTTGTAAAAAGTTACAAAATGATATTGTACAAAAATAAAGTCTGTAGAGAACTTTGGTTGTATAACACAAACGACCGAGACATCAGAGAGGTCAGAACTTCCAAAGAAGTGTGC
The DNA here is from genome assembly GCF_947179515.1 of Apodemus sylvaticus. NCBI lineage: Eukaryota > Metazoa > Chordata > Mammalia > Rodentia > Muridae > Apodemus > Apodemus sylvaticus. The sequence continues at coordinate 35,607,897 of NC_067487.1, forward strand.
TCCTTACTGTGGTAGATGCTGATCACGACAGTAAAGACAGTCGCAAACTTCACCCTTCTGTGGCCTGGGCGGAGCAGTTTGCTCCCACTGCAACCTGCTTGAGATGTGTGGCTGATGCTGAGCTCTCGAGGGATTCCCCTGAGAGCTGGACCTGGGGACATCAGCTACCACATCTGTCAGGATTCTCTGAATTGAACAGAGGGTCCGGAACTACATCTGAATTGTGCTGGGCAGCTGAGGTTGTCACCATTTTGAGCAGGAGAAGGTGAGAAAGCAGCGAATATATCCCTCTATTTCCCAGTCCTGCAGAGGGTGTGGAACCATTAGTGACTTAGGTCTTCAGGGCCACGGGATGGGGAGGGGATGCCTGGTAACTTTTACCTCTTGGTTACTTAGAAATTTTGATAGGATTATTTGAGAGAGGCCAACTAATTGGTCATTTATGATTTTAGAACTATCTGTCCTACTTTGGGGGGGGGGATAGCAGCCACAAAGGTAGTGAGTGATTACATTAACTTCTACATAAAAATTCCATTTATGAAATGTGTAACAAGCTCTAACATAGGACTCAAGGCATGACCTGTTGGTCAGTGGCCAGACAGGTCCTCTATGGGGTGCAGTGAGCGGTGCCATTCCCACCCTCTGCTGCTTCCTTCCAAACAATGAGGGAGGGCCTCTAGTGTGTCCTATGGCCAGTCAGATGTCCCTTCCTGTCCATCTTTCTCCTTAGAATCCATTGGGTTTGAGGGGATAGCAAGTGTGGAGCCCAGGTGACACTGAGTCCTGGCAAAGGACAAGGCAGATGGCCTCCCCCTGCACGATTCCCCATGTTCTCCTGCCTGTGTGACCTCGGGGAGGAGACAGGTGGGCAAGAATGGAGGAAGAGGAACCACCACCTTGGCTACCGGGCAGGGACCTTCATTTTACTTTTAGGTGACAATAAGTTCAGGACTTCCAAGAGGAGTTCAGCCTTCTGAATGTGTGGTTATGATATCACCCGTGATGGAGGGGGAAGAAGAGCTTAACTCAACGGACTGTGGAGCTGGGGCCTCACTGCTCAGGTTGAGAGAAGAGGAGATGCAAACAGGTGGCAATCCCGCAGGTACTTCCGGTGAGGGGGTGGGGCTGAGATGCCCCTCCCGACCCTTTCCTTTAAAAGATAGGAAGCAGGGGTTGGACTATAACTCAGTTGGTACCAACAGTTGCCTGGCATGGATGAAGCCCTGAATTCGATCCTTAGGGTGTGGATATGGTATGATGTCTACCATGCCAAGACCACAGGAAGCCAGAGATTCAGAAGACCAGGGTCATCCTTGACCAAGCAGTAAGTTCAAGGTCAGCCTAGGCTATAGGAGATCCTGTCCACAGAAGGAGAGGGGGAAATGCTGAAATCTGTGGCAGTTAGTGAAGGCCTGCCTTACAAAGATAAAGTAAGTGATTTTTGCTTAGCAAAAACCCTCTTAATACTCTGAAGAGAATGGACCCTTGTTCTCAATGTTAATATTTCCTCTGTCACCTTTGTATTCTGTGAGCACGTATACTTTGGCACCTTTGAAAAGAGACTTTAATAAATAAGGGAAGAAAAGAGAAATTCATTAGTGAATGGTAATAAATAACAATAACTTAAATCTCAATAAATATCTTCTCTATATCTCTGTATTTGAAACAGATGCATTGCATCAGTAGCTTCTCTGGTCACTGGTGACCACGCATAAACGGAGCTGTGTATGTAACATCCGTCTCTGTAAACCAACAGGCCCCGGGGTCTCCCTGGCCGGGGCAGCTGGGGGGGGGGGGTCTTCCCCATTAACTCTCCTACGAGAATGCTGCCGAAAACCACAACTTGCTTCCTGTTTCTGAGAGCACAGAGGAAATGCCTCCAGGTTTGTTTCTAAGTACGAGGACAGCTTTTAGGGTTCCTAGCCAACTTCTCCAAACCCCATACTCTGTGTCCAAAATCAACCACCAAACGTTCCCCAAAATGCTGCATGTAATAACCCTCAGGCCCCGGTTTTCAAATTCAAAGGCTGTCATCTTTTCTCATCTCTGCTTTTGTCCCACCCCCTCCCAACCCCCTTTCCTTTCCAGGGTGTGAATCCATCGAGTGACAGGAAAAATACATCTCTCTTATTTTCAGCAGTAAAATGTAGTGACAAGAGGTGACACCGGAACTGTCACATCTCCCTGGTGTCTTCAGACACGTGAAAATGAACCACGGGAGATACACTGGCTTGGTTCTTTGCGCACATGCGCGACTCGGACCGCCATCGGTGACCGTGGACTGTATCAGATAAACGCTGGCAACAGCTAACCAAGGACACCAGCCCTGAGCTTCTGGTGACATCAGCTGCCATCCTGGAGTGCTCAGACGGCTGTTCTCACTCCTATCCAGTTTTCTGTAGCTGGGCCTTCTTCTACCAGGCTCCCACGATGGCTGCCTTCCTCCTCCTTTTCCTCTTTTTCCGCCTCTGCCTCCGCCATCTTGGTCCTTATCTTCCGCTCTGGGCAAACATTTCCTGGGAACCTTGGTCCCTTTCTTCGCACTGTAGCAGGAATGCAATACACAGCAGTCTCTGGAGCCGGGGTCAGATACATCCACACCGTTTAGCGGAATGCTTTCTTAGAATATGGTAAACCAGGTTGTCATCTAAAAACGACAGGTCGTCGTCGAAGGCGATCGGCCTGCAACATGCCTGGCCCACTTTGTCACTTGTTAGCCTCCTACTTCGAGACAGGTTTTTTAATATTTTGTCATACATTGTCTCGGCCGCTTCACAGGAACCGCTGCAATATCGAAAGATCAGTTCCTCCTTGGTTTCGTAGCCCAAACCCAAGTCAGTGACATTTAAGTGTATCGCAGTCAAGACGCACCCCCGATTTTTGCCCCTCTGGCCTCTGCGACCTTTCCCTCTGGAATTCTCTGGGTTGGCAGCTGCAGCCTGCCGATTCCTCTCTCTTCGAGGAAGCGCCGCCACTTGCTTATCTGGTGACCTTTTCAGTCTTTTAATGGTGGCTTGAATAAAATCCATGACGTCCTCAAACTGGTCAGGATAATCTTCAGGCATATTGGCTGTCCAACAAAACAGAAATGCCAAGTGAGACAACAATGATCATTTCGGGCAGTCTTCTTAGTCACAGGAACTCACTAGAGTCTGACCCACGGTAAAATGGTCATCCATTGATGCTAAGTGTTCACAGTGGCCCCCTAGAAGCAAAGGCTAAAATGTGCCCTCTAAGTCTTTGCAAAATATGGGTGTCAAAAGAGAGGAGACGTGGTAATGAAGGCACAGTTCCCTATGGGAAACAAGTCTCTAAGAGTGAGTTGTTCATGTGAACATCTGACAGGTTAAGCATGTAGACACGTGACTAAGCAGGCTGACTTCTAAGGTCTGTTTTATAGCCTTGGATACAGCTCTCACTTGGAAACACTCTCAAATGCTCCCTGGGATGCAGGAAAATTTAAGTGTATTGCAGTTAAGATGTTCCCCCGTGCCTACACACCTTGGTGCCCTGGTTTAGGGAGCAATGAAGGTACTTGCATTTTATTTTTATTTTAAGTTGTTGTAGGATTCTGGTGTATGTGGGCATCATAGCAAACTGAGAAACCAGCTCTCAGAGGCTGGTGTGATATCTCCTGGCTTTGCTACTTTGCTGTAAGTTTACCCTGACTCTACCTGGCTGAGCAGGACCAGATTCAAACAGCACATACAAAGATCTCTAAAATTCAACTCTATTTTAACCTCCCCAACAGAAAAGTAGATTATATCTATATTTCATTGACATGAACTACAAATGGCATGGTTCTAATGAAAGGTTAGAATGATTTAAATATAAAGGAGAGAGGCTGTGGGGACAAATGCAGTCCTGGGTCCAGAGGTGAAGTCAGTCTATGCTACAGCTGCCACAGGGCTCCCACTGTGTGGTTACAAACAGGACAAGAGATGTGAGCTCCAGGGAGACCACACAGAGGAAAGATGAACCAGGATGTTTGAGACCTCTGGGGAAGACAGATTTACCATCATCTGAGATTCTGAGATTCCAGCATTTATTTGCCTTATATGACTAACTAAGGGGGAAACAGCTATTGGGATGATTAAATGCACACCAAGGAGAGGGGAAACCTAACCCCCCCTCCACCCCTTTTTGAGATCAGGTATTAAGCTTCTATGGTTATTTCATCCCATCTCACGCAATTCAGTAGTTTTGGGTTATATGTGCCTTAGAAAAATAAATTTCAAAAGGATTGTTAGAAAGAGTGGTTGGTTACTTGATTGGTTGGTTGGTGGGTTGGTTGGTGGTTTGGTTGGTTGGTTGGTTGGTAGGTTGGTTGGTTGGTGGGTTGGTTGGTTGGTTGGTTGGTTGGTGGGTTGGTTGGTTGGTTTTGGACAAGCTCAGGAAGATTACATTGTGTCTATTCTACCTCAAATTACACTATCATTAACCTAACCTATTTAGTTGTTAAAATGCAGCAAGAATCTCTCTCTCTCTCTCTCTCTCTCTCTCTCTCTCTCTCTCTCTCTCTCTCTCTCTGTTCGTGTGTGTGTGTGTTGCTAGGTTGCCTGTCTAGCTCAGCTACAAGATTTTACATATGCACACCCCTTCGGTGTGATATGTGATAAAGACTGGGAATTGGAATCCAGGGTGCACTGTTTGTTGTGGTGTGAGAATTAGCATTGGATGTTTAGTTGCTCTAAGTGATAAGCTGCTTCAGAACCAATGTAAGCCTGCTTTAATCTCTTGCCTTAAAAACCTAACCTGGCCCCCAAACCATCTCCCTTACCTATCTCCATCTTTGTGGTGTGTGTGTATGTGTGTGTGTGTACATGTCTATGTACATGTGTGAGCAAGTATGGGGTATCCATGGAGTTGAGAAGTGAACACATGTGTCTTCCTCAGTTTCCCTCCATTGTATTTTTGAGACACACTGGAACTCACCAACTGGACTACACTGTCTGGCCATCAAGACAAGGATCCTCCCATCTCTCCCTCCCTCACGTCAGGATTGCAGGGGAGTTGCAGGCTTTATATGGGCAATGGGGATTGAACTCAAACCCCTGGTTCCTGCTTCCACAGCACACAGTACCAGCTGATCATCTTCTCACTCTCCTTGCCTCTCTTGATTCGATTTTCTGCTCAGTGGTAAACTCTTAGACTCAGATCATTTCCTCTCTGTTCTCAGAATGCTCCAAAGCTTGTCACTCCCCTTACGTCAGAGCCAGAGCCTAGACTGGCAAAAAGATGGTACCTCAGCTGCCTTCTGCCATGTCCCAGCCTTGGTTATCGCTGACCTCATCTATTTCTCTACTTTCTCCCTTCCTGATGTGTCACTGCCATGTTGGGGTGGCTCATCCCTTGCTTTAGGAAGCTGTCTTGTACAAAGGACATCAAACTGAGTTTCTTGCTTCTGTCTAGGCTGTGCCAGTACTACCATGTGTGATGGCTAATCTAGATGGCCAATGTGACACACTTGCAGAAAAGGGACCTCAATTTCAAGAACTGCCTTTACCAGACTGGCCTGTGGATATATTAGGCATTTTTTCTCTCTTTCTTTCTTTCTTTCTTTCTTTCTTTCTTTCTTTCTTTCTTTCTTTCTTTCTTTCTTTCTTTCTTTCTTTCTCTTTCTTTCTTTTTCTTTCTTTCTTTCTTTCTTTCTCTTTCTCTCTCTTTCTTTCTTTTTCCCTTCCTTCCTTTTCTTCTTCCTTCCTTTCTTTCTTCCCTTCCTTTTCTTCTTTCTTTCATTCTCTTTCTTTCTATTCCTTTCTTTTCCTCCTTCCTTCCTTCCTTCCTTCCTTCCTTTCTTTCTTTCTTTCTTTCTTTCTTTCTTTCTTTCTTTCTTTCTTTCTTTCTTTCTTTCTTTCTTTCTTTCTTTCTTTCTTTCTTTCTTTCTTTCTTCTTCCCTTCCCTTCCTTTCTCTCTCTCTCCCTTCCTTCCCTTCCTTTTCTTTCCTTTCTTCCTTTCTTTCTCTTCCTTCTCACCATCCTTCCCTCCTTTCCTCTCTCTTCTTTCATCCATCCCTCTTCCCTTTTTTCTTTTTGCTGACTGATGTGGGAAGGCCCACTCTGTGGACGGAGGCATCCCTAGACAGGCAGGCCTGAGCTACATAAGGAAGGAGCCTGAAGCTGAGCCTGGAATCGAGCCAGGAAGTAGGGTTTCTGCATGGTCCCTGCTTCCACATCGGCCTCTCATTTCTGCTCTGCCTTCCCTGGGTGATGCAACACACCTACAAGATGAAGTCAGCCCTTTCACCCCAGGATGCTTTCAGTCACAGCATTTTATCACAGCAACAGAAAAGTCAACTATAATGCCACCCCTCCATGCTAATAACAAAACAATGAAAGTGTCTCTAGATGTGGCCAAATGTCTTCAGGGCCTAAATCACCCAGATTGGGAAGTACAGCTCAAACACAGGCCTCTGTGGGGCTGCCTGTGCCTGGACCACTGTTCTTCAGCACATTCTATGTCTCTCCCACATCTTCTGTAAGTATATGCTCAGTCCCTTGCCGACCCCTTTGGTGAAAATGCAGCAAGTCTCTAGCCCCCTCCCCCGCTGCTCTACCCCTCCACCCTATTGTGTTCCCCTACATGCTAACACTCACTGCCTAACTTGGTTTTGTTTGTCATTTCTTCTCTATGGTCTCTAGGAGAATGGCCATGTGGTCTAGGCAGGAACACATTCGCCCTGTGCCGCAGACCTTGAACTTGAGGTCCACTGAGGTGGGGACTGATTGATCATAAACAAGTGCTTGGGGTCACGTTTAGAGGGGAAAAGAAAATTAACTTTTCAAGATGATGGTATGGCTTCTGTGGAAAACTGAGTCTTCATGAAATGAAAGGCTGTAAATTTTAAGTGTCTAAAATAACCCAAATCGCGGGGGTGGGGGGCCTGGTGGAGGTCTGAGAGGTGAAGAAGTGTTTTCAGGCCCTCCCACTCCCCACAGCTTCAAAGCCTAGACAATGGTCCCTCAGTCATGGCTTCCTCAAGAGGCAGAAGGGACACATTTCCAGAGGCTGGACCAGAAGCATGCGTTTGTTTCCTGTCTCCTTGAACTACTTTTTCATAGCATGTCCCTTAGGGAGTTTTCTTTAAAAGACAATAGATCCTTAAATTATTCTGCTTTAATGTGGAAAATGACTTATTTTAAAAATGACCTGGTTGTGCTTAAATTTTTTTCACAAATAAATTGGTGAGGAGAAAATAAATGAATATATGTTTAATTATAAAAACTATACTTCTCTCTTATATTTGTAAAAAATGTTTATACAGAAATCCAAACTTCTAAAATAGATACAGCTAAAGTGATTAATTAAAGCATAATTTTGCTTTAATTTTTTTTAAAAAAATATTTCATTTAACAAAGGACTCACTCAATGAGGACTCGGCTCAATTTAAAAATCCCTAAGTAGATCATTAACTTAGGAACCTGGGAAAGTTAAGATTGATTACTAATCAAATGAAGATTAATCAAATATGAGGACAAACCACAAGATGTTCAACAGAAGTTAAAAATAAAACATTGGAGTTACAGAAAATTAAGTTTTCTGGCTTCAGAAACTCATGAATTTACATGTGACGCAATTTGAACCAATCCCAGCGACATAATTTGGCTCTAACACCTTCCATCTTCTTAAAAATGTCCCTGTTTTCCAGATCTTGTACTGCACGGCTTTATCTAGGCTGCGCTCAGCAGACATAACATGGGATGCTGAGTTAGGTTGGCATTTGGGATAAACACTGAATAATGATGATGATGATGATGATAATAATAATAATAAAATCAAAAGTTCCAAATCTAGCATGGGGCAAATACTGTGATATTTAGGACATAACTATATGTCATTATGTTACAGTTTAATTTTAAATTTCCCTTGTTCTTTCTACAGAACCAGGGTAGAACCTAGGCTAAAAGGTTTCTTGTTTATCCTGAATCTATCCCATAATAACCTGTTTCAAAGCTACATCATGTAAAACACTGAGAATAAACTCCAGTGTAACCTATGGACTTTGGGCAATTGTAGCAAATACCATTCATGTGAGAGGTATTGATATTAATAAAAGAGGAGACTGTATATATGGAAACAGAAGGCATGTGGACAACCTCTGTACCTTTCTTTGAATTTTGGTGTAATCTTACTTAAAAGTACACACACACACACACACACACACACACACACACACACACACACACACACAGAGGTGCGAGCCATGCTCTGTAGGCAGAGGCAGGTTGAGTTCTGTGAGTGTGAGGCCAGCCTGGTCTACGTAGTGAGTTCTGGGTCAGTCATAGTGAAACCCTGTCTCAAAACACTACCACCACCACCACCACGAAAACAAAAATGGCTTTTCTGACTTTGGGACACACTGTTTCAGTGTGCTGAACTAAAGAATAGAGGTTAGGACTCCTCTTGTTGATAAGAAACAACCTCTCCTCTACATAGCTACTGAGATAGAATATTATTAATCACCAAGTTTAGGTTCTACATGACTATTGAGATGAAGGGTAGTTTTCTTTCATAGTCTTAAAAAAAATGAACAAACAACATATATTTTATGGAAAATGTTACATATGTAAATTGTGGGCTTAAGAATTAATAGTCAGAAATGAGGATAAAACATCATATTTTCAAGTCATCAAAGAACTCAATTCCTAATTTCAGGTTTTTTGATGTCACTGCCTTTCATTGGCAGAGACATCACTTTATCATGCTTAGCATTTAGCAGATGTTAGTAGCTGAAAGATTCTGTAGAAAGGTGCTGGGCAAATCTCCTCAGCCTGTTCTTAAGATTCCCACAGACATTTCTAGCCTTGTCTAGGCAAGTAACATCGCACCTTGAATTCAGGGGCCCACAGTTGCTTTAATCTGCTAGGACTTCACTGAGCTGAGGGGAGAGAAAAGGAACTTGGCTTCATATTATGTCCTATACTATGGCCTAACAGCCGAGCACGCTCTTACCCTATGAAGAGTTTACAGAATACGTCAGGTATACAAAGACCCACTAATATTAACGTTACAGTAAATAGTAAAATACTTGCAAACCACAAAAGAAGGCCACAATTTGAACAACTGGAAAAAAAAGCAAAATAAAATAAAAGTCATGTAAATAAATAAAACAACGAAAGCAGGCAGGTCAAAAACTTGCTTATTTCCCTGATATACTTGGGGGGGCCTATATTTTGAAAAATATGTCTGATTGAAAGTTGAAATTTTGAGATATCAAAATTCTCAGTTGTTTTAAGTCATCCTTCAGAGTGTAACCAAATATTTTGGCATTATTCTGTTTCAAATATTTTAACTCTGATGTGTCCTTTGTATAAACAGTGTTATTTAAACAAATGAAACCTTGTACTGGGGCATGACTCTGGAAACAAACCGCTCACTCCAAAGGCTTTGCCTCCCTTGGTTACGGGGAAAATTAGTAATGTCACCTTAAGAACTAAGGACTGGGATAAGTCACCATTTTTGTAAAGCCAACAGAGTTTTCATCAGAACAATAGTGACAGCTCCGGATATTCCATATAACCACTAAGCTAAAAACAAACAAACACCAAAACAAAACAAAAAACCAAAATTCAAAGTGTTACCTTGGTTAAGATGGCTAAAATGTCAAATATTTCTTCAGAACTGTAGGTCAGCTGTATGTTACCCAAGAGGTCACGTTTTTATTGGTCATTGTGTCCTCTTCATGCTAACAAGGCTGGCATCTCAGACAGACTTTTAGCTATCTCCTGCTTGTGTCTGAGAGAGGTAATGAAGGCTGTCCACAAAATATGAGCATGTGACTCCTTCCCACTTGGTGACTGGACTCAGAGACTGGCAGAGGGTTTCTGCAGCTATGAATGTTCCAGGAAAGGGGGAGGGGCTGACTCTAGCACTGTAGTGCCTCTATGAAAGAAGAGATTTTCCAGGCCAAACTGAGACCTGCCAAGTCTGCTATGGAAGGCACAGGGCACACTGTGTGGGAGGACGTGCCTCCCTACAGCACCACAAAGCCTCCAGCTTGTGTTCTGGGGCAGTAAGGACAAACGTGCTGAGCTTACAAGGCCTAGCTGGCCATACAGTTAAGAAATATTCTAGAAGTCAGTGCCTGGAGGTCCTTTCCTGGGGCAATAGCCAGCTCTGGTAGAGTTTGGCTTGAATAGTAAGAAGCTGGACAGTGTGTCCATAGGCCTCCATAGGCAGGGGAACACAGAAACCCCTCAGGGAAGGGGGATTCCACCTGAAATCCTAATCTACTTCTACTGCAGGCAAAGAACACACCTCTTTATAGGTTAAGTGTCTGAGACACAGAAACACATTCTTGCACACATGTGTAAGCATAGACTTACTGTGTGTTCACACAGGCAGATGCTTATTTCTACGCAGGCCTCAGCCTAGGACCAGTATAACATCTCAAGTAAGACTGATGTTATTTTGTATCTTTCAGAAAAGTACAAAGGCAATTTTCTTTCACTCATTTTGAAAGACTATTACAAGAAGTGCACAGCTGTTATTACATTAATGTTACAACATTTTCCTAAGGGAGGTCTTAAATAATAGCTTCCTTGAAGCATGTAACATTGTATCAAGGTGGAGAGGTGGCTTAAAGTCTCACAATGAGTCAAGGCAGAGCCTGACAACATGGCTGCCAGCAATGGCCTATCCTAACCTCTTTAAGTTTGCTTCTATCCCATCCTTCATTTCCACATTCAGAGTTTGCATGACTTTGGAGAGCGTTTTGTCCTCTTTCTTATCTCCTGAAGCAGCCCCTTTGCTGAGAGCTGCTTCTTCTACAATAAAGAACTGTTCCTATGGCTGAAGAATACCCACTCTATCACCACTGTTGTTTGTAGATATGATTGATAGTTTGGGATTAAACATCTCCACATATCTCCTTACAGACTGAGAAGCCGCGGCTAAGAGGAGACATGTTTGCGTAAGACCGAGTGGTTAGTAAGCATAAATATGCCTGGCTTTGCATCTAAGATAAGGATAGGTCTTGTTCTGAATACTGCTTTTTTTGCATGGTATTCTACTACCATGCAGTTTCTTAAGTCTGGTGGCAGAGGTCAATTAATACAGATACAAGGACAAGGTATGTCAGTTTTAAGACTTGGAACAGGACGAGGGAAACGCACCTGCTGTGGGAAAAATTCAGTAAGAACTCAAGTACATTAAGTAGATCTCAGAGTTAGGCCACCATGGGCCACAGAACAGAGAAATGAGTCTCTGAGAAGGAAAAAGCCATGCCTTTTGGGGGCACCTCTCTCCCATCTTCTTCTTGTATATCACTCTGAGGCAGATCTGCCAATTCCCAAGTCACAACCGGAACGCCAGCAGCCAGCAGTGGGGGCAGATTCAGACAGAGAGGCCCCAGGTCCGGAAGCTTCTCATACTCAGTCTGGCACCAGTGACCAGGCTCTTGCTGCAGAGCTGGAGAAGACAGAGCCTGAGATTCCAGGCCTGGGTCAGTCCCTGACCACTGTGTGACCTTGGACTAGTGGCTTAGCCATCCCGAGGTTAACTTGCTGTCCTGTGGGGCTCTCTAGCTTGGAAGCCCTGAAGATGTGGACAGTCTAAGGGCAAGCAGGCACTGGCTTCCTGTCACCTATGCAGGGAGCAGTATCCAGCTTAGCTACCACAGTTAGTCCCCATCCCCTTACAGGACAAAGCCCCACAGGAGGTACTCTGGATTCTAAACGGCCTCTTCACTTTACCTTCTGGCTCCGCTGAACCTGTTTGTGACATTTAAAATAATCATTGCTAAGCTGCTCTTACACCAAGTCACATCCCACCTCTTACTGAAAAGACCCAAAAGACATGTAGAATCCTGTATTTGTAGCAGCAGGTACCCTGGGTCCAGGCATTGTCACACACTTTCTATTTGTAGGGGCAGAGTTGGCCTCATGGGCTTCCTAGAGGATGTACCAACCCGTTCTAATATGTCAGTCTCTAGACAGACTCAAAAGTCTGATGTTTTCTTAAAGATTTCAACTTTATCCATTTGTTTGTGCGTATCAAATCTGCCTGGGTCATTTTTTAGCTCGCCACTTCAGTGAACCACCCCTGGCAACTGCCACAAAGATGGATGGGGGTTGTGGGTGCTCCATAGCTTGTCCTAGACCTAAAAGGTTACCCTTTGACCCCATTCCTGTTTGCCTTTGGGGGAACCTCTGAAACAAGTGACGAGGGTGTAGAACAATGTCCAATGCTTCAAAGAATCCTGAATTGGTTTCTCATGGTGTACTGTCTAAAAGTCCTAGTTTGATCACATACTAGTTTGATCAAATGAGAGAGGGGGGCAGGGGAGGGGAGGGGGAATAGGGACAGGGAGAGGAAGAGTGAGGGGAGAGGGGCAGGGAGAAGGAGAGGGAAAGAGAGAGGGAAAGGGAGAGGAGAGGGAGAGAGATTATGTTCGTATGTCCTCATTTATCTTAGTTCCAGCCTTTCTTTCTGATTTTGGGCACAGAATAGATCCTCCAATGAGAGCTATTCGTGGTTAAGTCATAAGGGGTTTCAGAACATCTATTTTTCCTGTAACAATCAGCAGCTGAGGCCAATCACAAAGGTATTGGAGTCTTTCCAGAGTGACCAGTGCTCTTTTCTCATGACCAGCAGTGACACTGGTTTATTTAAAGTATTTTCTGCACAGGAAAACCACCAGTGTTTTGTAGTAGTTCTTTTAAGGGATTTCTGGATAACTCTCAAGGCAGAAGAAAAAGATGAAAACGAATGCATGCCACTTGAGAATGCAGGAAGAGAGAGCAGGGTATATTTCAAAAGCCACCTTGCTTTTAAAATATACCAGCAGTAGGCTATTTTACTCAGATCTGCATCTGCTTTGACCAATACAGCACATACTAACTTAGTAGTGATACAAATTTTGAGCTGTTAGCCTACAACTCAACTAAGAAAATTTAATAATAACTGCACATAAGTACAAGTAGCCCCCCCCCAAAATACCCCCCAAAACCCAAAAAACAAAACAACAACAACAAAAAACCCACTTAGGGAACAGAGTATTCATCCCATTATTCATATTCCACTTGCTCTGATTTCTATGTACGTGGCTTGTACTTTTATTACGGTTGTAATAATGATTTTCCAAGAATACAACATGGTTTCCTGTGGAGGAATGATCACTCTCTGCTTTTAAGTCAGGAAAATACCCACCAGGGTGCCTATTTGTTAGCTAATCCATGAACACCTGGTGTGAGCTAAAAGCACTCAACAGCTATCAATAAATACCCCCACACTAATGAGTGCACGCCACGAACTCAGTTAAAAAAAAAAAGAACAACTTAACAAGGGATGGGGAGAAATTACCCAGTAAAATTAATTTGGCAAAAAAAGCCACGAGGGAAAGCAATCCTTTGTGTTGTTCTGGGGCAGCTGGCACTGGGGACTAAGGGAGGAATTTCAGAGGACCTTGGTGGGAAGTCTCCACTTTTTCCTTCTTACAAAGTACATTTCTAATCCCAAGGGGCCACAGGACCTTAAAATGCATCTTGAGCCACTGGGTCTTCTGTGTTTGGGGAAGATGTGGACAGGAGAGGCAAGAAGTCAATAAAAGTGACTCTGAGGACCTCAGGCACTCGGATGAGAACAAGCGGAGATGAAGAGAAAAGTAAAGAAAAAGAGAAAAGTAAAGAGGGTGGGAAAAAAAGTTGTTGATCATCTGCATTTATTTGCTGGAGGCCTCTAGTTCAGTGGTTCTCCACCCCTCTCAGGGTGAAACAACCCTTTCACAGGGGTGGCCTGAGACCATTGGAAGATACAGCTAGTTAACATTCATAACAGTAGCAAAATTACAGTTATGATATAGCAGCAAAAATAATTTTATGGTTGGAGGTGGGGTCACCCCAACATGAGGAACTATAGTAAAGGATCACAGAATTAGGGAGTTGACAACCACTGCTCTGGTTGGCTATGGAGTTTCTAGCCTGTGAAGGAGCTTACAGAAACCTTTAAGACTTCAGAAAGCCAGGTACAAACACCATTCAGAGATAAATACATTTGCAAACCCTCAGTGCTGAGTTTCTCTTCCCTCTTTCCTGTCCTTCTCTCCTTCTCTCTTTCTCTCTCCCTCCATCTCTCCCTCCATCTCTCCCTCCCTCCCTCCCTTCTTTCTTCCTTCCTTCCTTCCTTCCTTCCTTGGGCCACTAGATGTGAGTGTTCTGGAGCAGCAGGATGTAGTCTTGTGTGGAGCAAGAGTGAATATATGAGCCCAGGCTGCTCTGACTCAGACCCTGACTATGTGGTTCCCCTAGAAGCTCTTCTCTCTAAGAAGGCAGGAACAGTCAACTCTACCTTTAGATCAAGATTAACAAAAGCAAAGGTTTGCTCTAGGAGAATGAAAACAATGGTTCTGTGAAGCCAACACACCGTGTTTTCGATGATTCTTTGTTGATATTTATATTGGAGGCAGGGTAACAAAGACCACTGTGCATCTTTAAACAAAGCCCAGGGGATCCAGGCTTGGCTCTTATCATAGTTTAGATGCTAGAGCACTGTCTACAAAGGAGAAACTTCTGTCCAGGCCCTGGCTCGGTGATTTGTGGGCAGAGGGAACCAACCATTTTGTGTGTGTGTGTGTGTGTGTGCTGTATCTTCTGTGGTCCTAGAGATGCCTGACAATGAACTTTCTGAACAACAGACTCAACAGATTGTCACAAATGGGATTTTTTTTCTGACTTCCTCTGGGTGCACATGTCCTCTGGGAGTACTAAGAGAAAGTTTTCTGCTGCTCTGTGGGTAAGGACTAGCTTCAAGGGGGGTTTGTCTATTCCTCAACTTCCACATCTGCTGTGCCTCCCCCCAATTAGACCTGCGATGGTCTTGTCAATGGTCTTGCCTCCTTTAGCCCTTCTGGTTCCTTACAGTGTAAGGGGCACTTCACTTGAATGCATTATTTAAATCTAATATAGAAATAATCAAATAAGTTCAAATTGAGGGGTGGTCAGGGAAGCCACCCCTCCCACCCCACTCCAGGGTCATGGGTTGCAGGGCATTGACAAAGAATAAAGGAAGCTGACAATCAAATGCACCTTGTGATTCTGGGCTTAAAAAATAGTACAGAGGACATTGTCACCAGGACCAATGAAGCTGGAGTATCTATGGGTAAGTGCATTACACCGTTGTCAAATTTCCTGATTTTGTAGCTGAATTGTGCTTGTGTAAGACCTCATGTTGTTCTTGGAGGACATATGTGGAAGTATTTAGTGTTGTGGCTATCTTAGTGCATTCTTAGATGGTTTGAGGTGGGGGAAAAAGAGACAAATTGATCCAAAGAGAGAAAACTTACTGGGAGGTGGGTGGGTGACCTCCGTTCTGTGGATCAGAACCTTCTGAGGAAGGGGTGTGCATGAAGAATCCGGGGAACACTGCAGCAGGTGGGTCCATAATCTTCCTGGCCAGGCACTGCTGGCAAGGCTAGGCTGGGCTTATATCTATCTGTCTATTCACCGAGTCCTCTTGGAGTTCAGATCCAGAAGTGGCATTTCCATTGTGGAATGCGTAGTAGCACATACATCTTATCTGGCTTCATTAGTTTGAGAGGGTTTGTTGTTGTTGTTTACAAAAATATGCTAAAAACTTGCTCTCAGCTAGGTTACTGTTTGGATAGTCAAAAGAGACACTAACTTTAGTATGGTGTTTGTATTGCCATGCCCTTGAGGGTGAGTGGGTTGATTTGATTGTGCTCATGCCTTGATGCTTTTTAAAAATAAGAGCACAAAGAGTAAGAAAATTGCCTGTGCTGAAAGTATCACTCTCTAGATGCCAGTTATTATTTGGCACAGGTTGGCTGTGTAGCAGAGGACACTTGCTGTCACCTGCCTGCTATAGGAAACGGGGCAAACTCATTTTCCTAGATCTAAAGAGAGCACTACACAATCATCTCCCAAGACATCTCCCAAGTGCCCTCCTCATGCCAGCACTCATCCCACTCATGCCCACTGTGGTCTCCATTTGTGTCCAGCTGCACTTCCTCCATAGTATGGCTGAGAATCCTGCATGCTGCTCTCTGGTCTGCTCCCCTCTTTCTTTCCAAACACCTCTTAGATCCCATTTCCCTGGACTTTTCCCCTCTCCTGCTCTCCATGTCCCAGTGAGTTCATTGCAGTATGACTTTAGCCAAAGGATAGATGTGTCTATCTGTCCTGCTGACAACGTGTCCACTCATCTGTCCACCTGCCTGGCCTGTCTGTCTACTTACAATTTACATCTAGATGGATTTTTGCCTTTCGGATGCTGCTGTCAATGCCAGGCATATGAGAGATGTATGAAATGGCTTGTGCTGGAGCTCAAGAGATGAATTATATCGTAAGTATCTTCATTAAGTGAAGACCATGAGTATTGGATAAACAAGGTCACACATGCAGTAGGAAAGGAAAGCACTAGGGACTTTTCACTTTTGCATCAGCCAATATTGATGATGCTTAAGCTGATGGGCCAGTGCAATGTCCTCTGCCTGGACGATTATAAGTGAGCCTTGAAAGCAATTCCTCTGGACAACGGTTTTTTAAGGGGGGGGTGCTAAGAAAGAAGATGCTTGTTTCTGATCTCAAATAAGGGATCAGCGTCTCCTAAAAGAGTCATCCTCACAGATTTTTCAAGAGCTTCTTTCCAACAGCAAGATGCTCTTTCCCAGTTACACAGGGACTTGACTTTCTTGCATGCTAGTAAGCACTCTACCATCACACCTATAGCTCTCCCACCACACTTACTAAGTTATTTCCCAGTTGGTAGCTAATCAAGTTCAGCCCATGCTACCTGCTCAAGTTTCCTTCATTACTTAATTTTTGTGAGCCAAATATGTACATTCATGGGAGGATGTTCTAGATGGCCAGAGACATCTGTGTTTTACGTGTACCAGATATTTGTGGCACTCTGGTCAGTCTCTGGAATGAACAGGCACACATTAGTTGACGAATGAATATATACGCTCTGAATGTAAACATTTAAAATTGTATGTGTTTTATGCTTTTAGTTATTAGACAGAATGATAGTCAGGATGTGGCTTAAGACTACAACGAACAAATCTTCAGTAAGTTCTGAAAATCTTGAACAATCAGTTTTAGCAATTGGTCGAAGAGCATTCACCCCTATAGAGTTCCACCCTTCCATACATAATGTATTTTAGTGGTTTGGGCAAATGCTGGCCTCAGAGTCCGATGACCTGTCTGCTGCCATCCTGGGTACCCGGCACTTTGGATGTCATGTTTTCAGCTCTCAGAACCAGAAACCTTTCATTTTAGCTTTTAAATGTTACGGCACTGGAATATTCTCAACGACAGACCCCTCATGCTATTGCCAATCCTCCTTTGGAGAAGATAAGGCAGGAAGAAAAACAAATGAGCAAAGGGGGTAGAGACAAAGTCTTGGGCTAGAGACGAAGGCAAACTACAAGCAAGTTTCTGAGCCAGTTAAAAATGGTCACGGGCATTTATTTTATAGCCAACCTCAAGACAATCAAGTCGGTTATTACTTCTATTTGCTTAGCCTGTGCTATGTTGGAACAGAACTTGGGATGTTTAACTTGTCCTGGACCCAGGGGAACAGATGATGTCTCAAGAGTGAGTATGTGCAGTGGATGACACAGTTCCAGTGTCTCCATGGAAAGTGCACAACCACTGTCACTGTCACAGAAGTTCTGCTTAGTTACGAAACCCCAAGCACCCAAAGGAAACTACGGGGACCAAAATTTATAGCACTGTTTATTTTCAAATGAAATGCAATGATTTAATGGTTAAGTTCTACACCAGACTTAGCCAGTTGCACCGTGTACAGTGAGGATATAAATGTCAGCGCTGTGGTAGGGGTGTGCTGACAATTGCTGAATATTTAAAGTCTGCACACTATCTTTATTTTGCCTTCCCTGCACTGACAGCTTGCTGCCGGATTGAACATACCCAAAAAGAAGTCAATTGGCTTAGAACACAGCTCAGCTTCTCTTTGGTAATTTCTCTGTCTAGGTTCTACTGGGTCTTTCCACAGACAAAACAGAATTGGATGTATTCTGCTGTCTTGAACAAAACTGTAGCCAGAATCTTGTCCTTAGATGCTTTAGTAGCATTTGAGAAAGGGAGGCACAATCCTGTGCCCCTTCCCAGTGGGATCCACGCAGTCAATGGGATTCAATGCTATTTTGCTTTCTTAGTGGTGGATTAACCCATAGAAGCCTTAGGGTTTTTTTTTCCTAGAGTGTTATCAAGTTTTGGTGACACAACCTTTGGAACAACACTAGACACACCTGGGAAACATCTAAAAGTCTACACACCCAGGCTACGGTTCAAACCAATTAAATTAGACTCTCCTGGCATGCGATCTAGTGTCAACAGCCTTTAGCATTCTTAGAGAACTCCACTCTCTTTTTTATGAGCCTCTTCTCCAAGGAGGTTACCACAGGAGCATGGAGGCCAAGGAGCAAACCTGGTAGCTATTGGCACTTGGGAGAAGAAAGGCTTCCCTTTTGTGGAGTTGTAAACTGTTCACACTGAGTTCTAAAGCCATTAACTTGTAAGAATTAATGGGAAGAAAGCCCAGGTAGACAGGCTAGTAATATAGCAATTAAACCCCCATGAATTAATCAGAATGCAATCAAACAGTCAGCGGTTTCTCCACTGGTATCTGAATTAGAGAACTATTATTATTTGCCACCCTGTCCCTGTCCCTTTGGTTTGTCCTTTTGGAATGGATAAATGAACACAACAGCAGAGAGGGCATTTAGAATTTCAGTCGGAGAAATAGTTGTATGCCCTAAGCTTGTGATTGAAATGAAGCTCTTTAAAGATGAGTTTAATTGATGGAAAGTCTGGGGACACATGCTTGAATTGCAAAGGATCAACTGCATTCCTTTTTAAACCACAAATCACTCTCAAAATCCTTATAAAATTCTATTTTTCCCTCTTTTTTTTGACACTTATACAAGAAGCCAATTTTGTTGTTGAAATGAAACGCAAAGCATTTGCCACATTCTGCCCATTTTCTAGTCCAGGACCAAGGACTTTGACTGTCTTGGGGCTGACTCAAGCTGGGCTGCTTTCCCTGATGGTCATAACTACAGTGCACTTCAAATGCAAACCATCAAAGCCAATCATTCTAAGGGGTTGCTGGTTGGCCAATGGATGAGTATTTTGAAATTGTGTCAACTTTTCTGTTGCTACCTTTTAACCTAGATACTTTCATTTTCTCTGTAACTCCTTATCTGTCTGACGTTACCCATATGGACTCCTGAGGACTGGAGGATACAAACTGTAATTGCTGGCTTCTAGAAGACATTAGCTTTGGAACAGTAAATCACAGACTTGTTTTAAGAGTATCCTGTTTTTGTTGTGGTTGTTGTTTTTGAGTTAATATCTTGAGGTGAGGTGCAGTTCAAATGCCTCTCCCTTTCAGCTCAGTTTGCTCTAGTCACCCTGAACTTTTTCTACAGCAGAGCTCTTCTGAACAGATTTGACACTAGGCAGATGCTAGCTCTGGAAATGGAGGGTACAGAAGGATGTGTTTTCTCTCTGATTTGGATTTTCACAAAACCCCTGGCAAGTGGAGTTCAGGGTGAAAATGCAAGAGGTTTTAGGATTAAGAACAGCTAGGCACAGTAAAATAGCCTTAGAAGAAAGATCCTGCAGTGTGTCCATAGAGGGGCAGGGAAAGTAAGGGGGCAATTGTGCTCTGGTGGTGGTTGTGATGGTGGTGGAAGTGGGATATTTGTTGATAGGAACGATAAAGAGACACTATTCCACATCCTCTGCACTGGACAGGGGATCCTGTGTACTCGCAAGGCGTCTGGGGACCCTTGGTCAGCGACATGCAGCGGAATACCCTTAAGGGCCTCGGAGCCCTTCCCACATAGCCCCAAAGTGGAGAGGCGCACAGCCTTCGCAGCTGGCCGGGGTGACTGCGTGCGTGTATGCTGCTGTGGGGTGCCCTGGGGTCCGCCGATGATGCCCCGGGGGGAGGGAACGGTTCTTACAGTCGCTGGTCAGCGCGAAGGGCACGCGGCGGTGGCCGAGGGAGTGGTCTTCGGCGGGCGCTTCGAGAAGCCTCTTACCGGCGGGCAGCGGGAAGGCAGACGCGGTGTGGAGCAACACCAGGCAGACAGCCACGACATCCCATAACTTCATCTTAGACTCCCGTCCAGCGGTGGCACCTGCGCGGGCGGGCAGCCGGGAAGAGAACCGCACCAGGCAAGTTAGGCTCGGACGCCCAGGACCCTGGTGCTGACTGCAGGGCAGCCTCTCCGCCACTCCCCTGCCCCGCTCCCAACTCAGTCTGTCGCCCTGCACTGCTATTGATCCGCGCTTCCCCAAGCACCCCGCCCTTGCCCCTGGTCTATTGCCCGCCCGTCTTCCTTATTCCCTGGTACACCCCAGGTGCAGCTCGCGTTCCCAACGGGTCCACTGCTGACCACTCCTCAGTCCTCCAGCCTCCAGCTCCCAGAGTTCAGATTATGGACATAAACTTACTCCACAACTCCCGCTCCCCCCCCCCCCACATTCCCTATGGGGGCGGGAGGACTGGGTAGCCCCCATCCGGCTACCTTTGCCGGGCCCTGGACAGACCCCTCCCCCCAAGCAGCTCTGGGAGCTCTGGGAGCCATCCTTTCAGCAATGCAAACAACAGGCTTTTTACCTTTGGGACTAAAATCAAGCTCACCCCTCCGTCCCAGGCTGGAACTTTGTTCCAGTTAGGAAGGATGTAGGCTCAGGCTCGGTGGAAACACTTGTCCCCCCCCCCCCCCCACCACCACCCCGCGCCTACCTTTTAAACATCCCAGCTAAGTGGAAAAACAAAACAAAACAACAAAACCCAAACAACTGTCACCAGAACAAGTCCACGTGAATCTGCAGACGTTGGCTTGCATAAAAGTGCCAGGTTAAGTCATTTAACTTCGGAAGCATCCACTTGGCTTAAAATACCAGTTCTACTTCTTAGGATCATTAACTCACCAACAAGTCCAGAAAGTGCCCAATAAATGTTTTACCATTGCTAGTAGGCAGGGACTGGCTTTATCTTGACATTTAAAAACCCTCCGTGGTATATCTGAAAATGCCCTTGATTTTAGCATTGCGGCTTTGTGAAGTTTTGGTCCTAATTCCTTCCCTCTCGGCAGAGATGTCGCCTTTCTGTTCCCCTAGCTACTCCGGGACCATAGTAAGAGTCCCGAACATGAGTCCTTTGGACTTTCCAGGCCTCAAGTCTCTAGAAAGGCCTTGCAGCCTAGGGTGCTAGAGCTAATAAAGAAGGCTATGCTCACTTGGCGAAAAGTCCCATCCAAAGAGATGGGGGAAGAGGGATTGAATCACTTCTGGGTATGCTGGTCCTCTGTCACTACCGATCCCCACCCAGTGTTCCAGCGTGGGGACCATTGCCTGGAGAATATTCCTCAAATCAGGAAATTCATGCATTTTGATAAAACAGCCGTGATATTTTTAATGGGGCAGGGCAAATCAGTTTTCAGGTACACACACACACACACACACACACACACACACACACACACATCTCTGCACATTCTCTATTAGCCTAGAGGCATTTGCTTCTCTCTCCTTTCCGGGGGACATCCCTCCCGCCCCTCAAATCTCCACCCAGAATTCCAGTCTAGGCCCCTAGATAAGGCCACCAGGAAAGCGTTTAATTCGGCTGCCACCTCCCACCGCTGCGGAGACGAATTCATTTTCCATCCCTTGGGCGTCTGTTGTCTCCGCAGCTGTTGGGTTCGGAGTTTGGGAAGCGACTGAACCTCACAGCTCCGGGGTTCCGGCTGCGCGGGCTGGCTCGAACACCCCAGAGGAGGGAAAAAAAGAAGCCTCTGGCTCCCGCCCGGGCGCACCAGTGCAGAGAGGCGCTTCGCGAGTGGGGCGCAGGGGGCCCCCGGCAAGGTCTCCGGGCGCTGGCTTTGCCAGCGCTCCCCGGTGCGTGCGAAATGGCTGGCGGTCCCGAGCAGCAGGGGGGCGCGGGGTTAAGGCGCGGTCCCGGATCGCCGTGCCCGTCGGCAGGAAGCGACGGAGGCACCAGATTTCCCTTCCGCATTAAGAGGGTTTTCCTATTTATTTATTTATTTATTTATTCCAGTTTGGCTCGCGGAAGGCTTTTAAAATGGGACGTGGCGAGCCTTGATCAGAAGCGTGGCGACGCCGGCAAAGGAGGAAAACACTGGAACATTCACTCACTGCCTTGCCAAAGGAGACTCTCCATCTTATTCTAGGCGGGCAGCATGGGCTCCCCGAAAGCACCCCCCTACCCATTCCAATCCCCAGGAGGTGCAGGATCCCTCTTCCCCGAGAAACATGGGACCGGCTCCTCTCTGAGCTGCTCTTTAGTGGGTGGCACTTGCTCTCCTCCCAGGCCTCGGTAAAAGATGGGGTGTGCGTCTCCCTGGATGCTCTTCCAAGGAGTTCATCTGGGCCCCGCCCCGTATCCTTACTTTTCTTTTTACGTTTCTACCCTAAAGTATCGGCTGGACCAGTTCCTGCCACACCTGGCCTTTGCTGCGCGTGCTTAGCTTACGGGACCAGGCTGTGCAGGGCGTGGGGTGGGGGGGATCAAGCCTTCACTCCGAGGTTGACTCTGCTAAGGGAGCCCCCTTCTCTCTTGGTCTTGGAAAGCTGGTTCTACTTTGCATCTGGGGGGTCAACTCATCCCAGCAGGGCAGAGAGATCGCTCTGCAAACTTGGGCACCTGGTGGATCCTAAAACTGGGGCTTAAAGGATGCTTAGGAAAGCTGCGGTAGTAACTGCCAAATCGCCGCTTACCGATTCTGAGTTCCCGGCACCAGGGGGCACTAGAAACCGCTCGGGCCTTGTAGTCTTCCCGCGGTCTGTAGGCTGGATTGTCATTTTAAAATATTAAACTGTAGGAGAACCAATGTCTCTACCATCTATCCCCAAGCTAGTCCAGGGACCTGTAGACACCCTTATGTGAATCCCCACTTTTCGGGTTTCTACTCTTCCATTCTTTCCCCCATTTCTCCTCTCCTCATTTCACCTGAGGTGGTTTCTTGGCAACCTACTTTGAGATGCCCTGATCCTCTATCAATGAGAAAGCTTTGCAGAGGGTGCCTGCTCCCTGCTCCCAGTGTCCCCACACATTTTGGGACTGGCAGGCAGGAAAGTTTGTTTGGGATTTGCTTTCAAGACCTGGTGGTGTGGGAGGAGAGTTTACTACAAACTCCGGTGTTTCCTGTAGGGTCTGGGCAGAAATTACTAAAAGATCCGTTGCTTGAATTCACTGTGCAGAGTGTCCTTGACTGAGGACGTATTCTCTTACCACTGCCCTACCAGCCCAAGATGGAGAAAGGGGGAAAATATGGGACACTTCCTGAAAAACGAAAGCCAGGGTTGGGTCTGTTTATTAGAGGACCCAAGGTAGAGTTCTAGGCCGGGGAGCACTGGAATCTCTTGCAGCGGTGAGCTAGAAAAGCCGCGGGCTAACCGGACACTACGCACTTGTCACTCGTTTCAAAGACACCTCCCCCACCAAAGCTCAGAGAGACAGAGGGCATGGTTAGGGCAAGAAAGAAACAGCGAATCCTTCTTTGAAGGTTTGGAGGGAGGAGGCACACGATCGCCGGCAAGTTACATCTCCCCAATCGCTTAAACACACATTCAAAGTAGAGAGGAAGAGCGAGTCTAACGCTCTCTAACATATTCCCTGAAGGAACGGGCAGACTTGCGTTTATCCCGGTCAAAGAGCACAAACTTGGCGAACTCCGGGCTTAGTTAGACAAGCTTCCCATGGCGTGCTCATCCGCCCTGCAGGCAGATTCTGCTACAAGCAAGATTGCAAGCGGGGAAGCCGTTCAAGTGCCTTCCTACTCCCGATTCATGGGTTCCTTTTCCCTGCGTGGGGCTGGAAAGCAACCCCATTCAGGAGTCTGCCTCGAAGTGGTACAAAGTAGTGTGTGGGTGGGGGCTGGGGGAGTCTTGGGGGAAGAGACACAGAGTGCCAGAGAGAAGAGGAAGAGGTAATTAGAACAATCACCTCGGAGGCCTGGCGGAGACCTAGAGGGCTCCTAAGAGTCTTTAAGGCCGAGGCGCGGTAAGGAGCTATTTTCCTAATCACGACCCGAGTAAAGGCATTAACAAAGTTGAAGCAAAAGGCCAGAGGAGGGGAGGAATGTCGCTTTGCAATATCTCTCTAGAGGAGGTGAGCCCTCTATTTTTAGGTTCACGGCACCTTTGCAACCCTCCCTCCCAGGGCTTTGCTTTCTCCCAGAACAGACCCAAACAAGCTCAACAGTAAGTTACACTCCGAGCTATGATAACGCAGCAGTTGCACTTTGGAAAAGGCGCTGGCGGCGGTGGGTTAGGAGGTAGCCAAGTCTCACACGCTTGGTTCCAGGACTGCACAGAGGAATGACCCTCTCTGGATTTTCAGGGTTCTAGGGCATCAGGGGCTCTGTCTGGTACTTTTTTTATTTGATCACGCGGAAAAGGCAACCTACCCTCGGCAAGGCTAGCTTCTCTCCGGTTCAACTTATCTGCCGAGCTCCCGCTAGCCTTCCCACTTTACACTCGGCCGCCCGCTTGGGGTCCAGCCGCGCCCTTCTGCCTTCAGACGACACAACCGCCGCCAGCCCTGTCCCCTCCAGCACGTTTTCCCTCTTACCTCGGATCCCGTCTCCGTAGACCCCCAGTTGGACATTAACTCCAAGTGGCCCGAATCCCATCCAGGAGACCCATCCGGACCTCGGGCAGGAGCGCGGGGCCCCGCCCAGAAGGTCGGGAGCAAGAGCGCGCAATCCAGGGGTCGCGCCGGGGAGCGAGGACACGCAGGAGGCGGCGGCCACCGTGCCAGCCGCCGCCGCCGCCGCCGCTGCGAGGAGGGCGAAGGCTGCCGACACTTCCACACCGGCCTCCTGGACCCCAAGAAGACTAAGTCTGAGCAGCCGCCCCTGCCTTGGCTGAGGGGTGGCACGGCTGCGCGCGCGGCGCTCTGGGCTGGAGCAGCACCGGGCCCGGGCGCTGCGGGTGGCTCAGAGGCGGTCGCCTCACTCTGCACCTCCTCGGGGCGCGGTGGCTGCGAGTACGAGGCGGGCCTGTCTGATGATGCCGAGGTCTTGCCTGGAGAGCCGAACGAGACACCACGTCAAACCGCGCTGGCAGTCCCTTGAAGACATGAGGGCGCCAGGAGCGCAGGCTGGTGGTGGAGAGCCCCGGGCCAGAGGGCCGGGATGGGGGAGTAGGGGGGCGCCGAGCCGCGATGGGGGGAGGGGAGGGGTCCGGCGGCAAAGGCGGCCTGAGTGTGGGGGAGGGACGGAGATCCGGGGAAGAGGCACCGGAGCTGCGGGGGCGCGGTGCAGGGTGCGAGTGGGTGACTCCGAGAGCCTCTCCCCGGGGTTGCAGGAACCGCCGCGGGGCTCGCGCTTTCTAGCGGGGTAGATCCACAGGAACGAGCGCGGAGCTCGGCTCACAGCAGCCCCAGGGGGCAATCGCAACTTGGTGACGGCGTCCCGCGCTCCGAGGGAGGGCGCTCTGCTTGCCGGAGGCTACCTCGGGGCTTTCCTTGTCCCCTTCGAAGGCTGTCCTTCCTCCTCGAGTGTCCTGCCCTCCCGGTTTTCTGCAGGGCAGAAGACGGTGGCAAGAAGACGAGCAGCCTTGCCCAAGTTTTCCCAGCACTGAGAAGAAGCGCGGAACAGCCGGGAGAGGAGAACCGAGTGTTTGCCAGGGCACGCTGCAAGTGGGAATGCATTTATAGAGCTCTCACCGCGTGACGTGCCCTCCAGTGGCTTTTCTGATTCGCTTTCTGACCTAAACACACATTAGTTTAGTCCCCACGCGAAGGCCAACACAGTCTCCAAATATCTGCTGGCTGAAGTCAGAGGCTTTGCATATCATGTGTTACATGACAGGCACTGAAGAAGGCTTCTGAGGCTGGCCGGCTTCTCAGACCTAGGCTCCATTTCCATGCTGTTGTAATATAAAACCAGACGTGCGGTAGGCACATACATTCACAATCACAATTCCAGAGGCGTAAGATCACGTTATCAGGGAGAGGTCAGGGGAGGTAGGACAAAACCTGCCTTTGTTCAGAGTTTTGAAAAAGTATTTGGGGACCCTAAGCAAGGATAGGACTGGGTGCAGTTTTCAGTTAGAGGGACTCAGCCTTCCTTCTAGAGCTTTGAAAAGGGGAGAGGCCAGACCTTTTCAGCATTTCTTCTCTTGGTTAGCTGAACACCAGAAGCCAGGAGCCTTCTTTGTAGAGGACAAGAGTACAACAAGTTCTTGCACACCCACCATATGGCTGAACTGTAAATATGTTACATCCACCTAGGCATGGAATCTGTTCTCTTTGATATATGCTAAATAAGGTACGTCTCTGTTAGGGAGACCTGTTTACTGGTAGCCACTGGAGGACCTGACTTTAGTAGGATCTCCTTTATTTTCTTAGTCAGAGACAGTGAAAGCATAAACAGGCTCAATTTACATTTACACCCCTCTTCTTTTATGACTCATCCGGAGGTTGGGGAGTATGTGTTCTGGAAGAAGCTGAGTCAATAGATAGGGGTAACGTGTGTGGCAATGTGGGGGGGAAGATCCCATGTTATTACAAGTACCCAGAGTCAAAGATCAGTCACTTTGGAGGCTTGTCTGTGAGGTTAGTGTGGGCGGGGAAATTGTTCTTCCTAACATTACTGTGATTGAGAGATTAAAGCCAAACTCTTCCAAACAACACCTCAAAGTAGGATGCTCGCCCACTGTCTGCAGAATGTGATGGGTGCTTCCTTTCTTGACAGATGCCTGGTAGCAATGGACAGGGGTTTAGAAATGGGCTGAGGGCAAAGCTTAATGTATCCATTTCCAGCCCAGCATTATTTTGGAATCCGATGCTGTCTTGAATCAGGGTTGTTTTTTTTTTTTTTTTTTTAAATCATAAATGATTTTTTTTTTCATTTTAAAGCTTTTCACTGGACAAGCCCCCAAGAAACAAAAAAACAAAAACGCCTGAACTTATTTAGCTCTTGCTGTGTGCTAGGGAATGTGTTAGGCCTTGAGTGATGATCAGGTGAGGGGCTCCAAGAGACAGATGCCACCGAGTTAACTGTGGAAGGAAGGCTGACCGGAATCTCCACCACTCAGCCACGTGTCACCCAAAAGCCTTCCGGAAAGGCCACTCAGCCAGGCCTCACGAAAACTGGATTGAAGTCCAGGAACTGGAAGGTCATTCAGGATGCAGCTCTGGGCTGGGGTTATCTTTCTGCCCCCTCAAAACCAGCATCTGTCTGTCCCTACTAACGGGGCTTAGCCGCCTGGGCAGTGCAGTTCAGCCCCTCGCTTCCTGATTTCCTCCTGGTGTTCTTTGGCTTCTGCTCCTGCTACCAACTGCACAGCTCTCCGTTGATCTCCCATTTAAACTTCTTTAGTGCAAGTATCTGCTGCTAGGCACTCACAAAACATTTGAGCCGCACTGAACTTCTTAATCAGGCCTCCTCAGAGATGCCAGGTCGCCCTGGAGATGCGCAGACCTCAGATCAGGTGCGATTCCCAGGCCAGTCCTTTTAATCCAAATTGTTCATGTCTCAGAGACAGCAGCCTCGGCGCTTTGCTGAGGACCCTGTCTGGGGGGTCCCTTTCTACTTTCTTTTCACAGGGGTTGGTCACACAGAAAGATCTGTGTTAATGGCAGGCTCTTGGAGTCTTAACTGTTCTGTTCTGGTCAACAACTTCCTTCCTTCATAAGCGTACCCGTTCATCTTAGTTTCTTCTCACTGTGACCAAATGCCTCCCAAGAAGCATCTTTAGGGAGGAAGGATTACTTTGGTTTTATGCGAGGTGCACAGGGCCTAGGGCCCTAGCTATGGCTGCAGGAGCTTGAGGCACAACGTATCCGTGGATCAGGAAGTAGAGAGAGCCCACAAGCTCCACTCCTATGACACTAGGGCGGTATTCCTGCCCCCGTTTAACTAGGCATAATGTCCAGTTGGTTCTGCAAGTTCTCCAAATAGAGCTTCCTTCCAGTATTTAAACACAGGAGTTTGTGTGTGTGTGTGTGTGGGGGGGGCTTTTACACTCAAACCATAGCATCATCCGTAGACGGAGTCATGTGCAATTGTGGCAGAAACTAAACGGAGGACTAGTTTGACGGACATATACTGGGTTGCTCACGTGCTGGAGTCTGCTCTGCATGCTGCTGGGAGAAACTCTGGAGAAAGCACAAAACAGACTCAGATCACCCTAGGCCCTGTGGTGGACAATTCAACATCTCCCCTGTCCCTGCTTAAAGATTGGTGATATTTTTGTATATGTGTGTGCAGGTGCCCACAGAGGCCAGAAGAAGGCGTCTGACCCCTGGAGCTGGGGTAACAGGCGGTGGGAACTGAGTAGGTCTTCTACAGCAGAAACCTCCTTCCTTCCCAGCAAATTGAGCCAGTGTCTCTTGGGGAGTGGATCTCTGAAGGAGTTTAAAAGCTTCCCCCCACTGCTTATCACCAGCTTTATTTTATTCAATAGTGGCAATGATTTTACAAGTCTTTTTTTCCCCTTTAAATCAATATAGGACACATATTTAGTCTAAGACAAGAGGCTGCCTCTTGGCATACAAATTATCTTCAGTTGTAGTATAAAGGAAAAGGAAAATATTTTTAAAATATTTATTTATGTTTTTATGTATATGGGTGTCTTGCCTGCTTATATGTCCATACACCAGGAGAGGGTGTTGGGATCTGGAAGAATATCCAGTGTTCTTAAAATTAAAGCTTTCTTTCTTTCTTTCTTTCTTTCTTTCTTTCTTTCTTTCTTTCTTTCTTTCTTTCTTTCTTTCTCTCTCTCTCTCTCTCTCTCTCTCTCTCTCTCTCTCTCTCTCTCTCTTTCTTTCTTTCAGACACTGTCTCTCTACATAACCCCATTGTCCAGGAACTTACTTTGAGACCAGGTTGGCCTTGAACTCACAGAAATCCATGTACTTTTGCCTCCCAAATGTCGGAATTAAAAGCATGTGCCATTATGTGCCTAGCAAAACTGAAAACATTTAACTTAGAGTTAAAATATATATATTTAAACACTATTTATGCCCAGGATTACCCCAAGTACACAGAAGAACACTTTCTTCTGAAATGAATACTTCAGACACAGGGAGGCTAGACATAGACATTTGATGTCTTGGGAATAAGTGTACAGCTTGACGTTATAACTTCTGCACCCCAAGAAATCGAAAGGAATGACGCACAGCTCTGAGGTTCCACCATCTTGAGGGCACAAGGATATGCTGGATTTGAACCTTGTCCTCCTCAGTGTCTAGAAGACAGCAATTTGTAGGACTGTTTTGGTTCACGTAATGCTCTCTGATCAAACAGCAATA
Organism: Apodemus sylvaticus; assembly: GCF_947179515.1. Taxonomy (NCBI): domain Eukaryota; kingdom Metazoa; phylum Chordata; class Mammalia; order Rodentia; family Muridae; genus Apodemus; species Apodemus sylvaticus. The sequence goes on from NC_067487.1 coordinate 35,637,174, forward strand.
ACAGCAGCCGTGAATTCTAACTTTGTCCCAAAATCTCCGCTTTTCATCTAGAAAGCCCTGCTTGAGGATCAGAAGGAACAAATGTTCACATCTTTCTGGCAAATATTTGAAGCCCTGGCTGACTTGCTCCATCACCCCTCCTTCCTGGGGATTTCTCTATCTCTAAGTGAAGAGTGTCTAAACAGATGGGACAGTCTGTATTACTGGGTCTTAGGTCCCTGGGAAGAGAAACACAAAGGTAAAATAGTGAAGATTATTCTAGGGTAGCATGTGGGTCTGAAAGGCCATGGCAAAGTAAGCCTTTCATGAAGTAGGTGCTCAGAGGTAGGGGAGCGAGGCTCACACAAAGTGTGCCTGCATTCTTACTCAGATCTGTAAGCAGAGGGGTGGGTGAGCCCGAGGCCATTCACACACAGTCCCAGGAGAGCTCTCAGTGGGATTTTTCAGCTGCTGTGCCTATGACCCGGGTACCTTGAAACTGATGGCTGAAATGAAAGCCATCATTAAGCAAGACAATTTACATTACAAAGTCATTACTTTACGGGACAAGGATTTGTTCCATGCTTGCTTACCCCTGACCAGCCATTTTCACTGAAGATATTATTACTCATAACGAAAAGATAAATTTGTCTTTAGACCACCTAAGAGAGAAAAGAGGAAAAGGAATTTGTCTTTAGACCACCTAAGAGAGAAAAGAGGAAAAGGCACTGCAATAGTCTTTTATTTTTTATTTTTCCAAAAACACTGAAACGAGACAGTCTTTTGTGGAGCAAATTGGTTTTCTTTTTTTTTTTTTTTTTCATTTTTTTTATTCGATATAATTTATTTACATTTCAAATGATTTCCCCTTTTCTAGCCCCCCACTCCCTGAAAGTCCCGTAAGCCCCCTTCTCTTCCCCTGTCCTCCCACCCACCCCTTCCCACTTCCCCGTTCTGGTTTTGTCGAATACTGTTTCACTGAGTCTTTCCAGAACCAGGGGCCACTCCTCCTTTCTTCTTGTATCTCATTTGATGTGTGGATTATGTTTTGGGTATTCCAGTTTTCTAGGTTAATATCCACTTATTAGTGAGTGCATACCATGATTCACCTTTTGAGTCTGGGTTACCTCACTTAGTATGATGTATGTGGTATATCTATACAATTGAGTACTATTCAGCCATTAGAAACAATGAATTCATGAAATTCTTAGGCAAATGGATGGAGCTAGAGAACATCAAATTGGTTTTCATAATTAGTCAGCTACAACTTTGGGAAAGAGTGACCAATGAGTTCCAGCCGTTTCTTTGACATCAGATTGGCTAATTTTCTGTTCATTTTCTTCTGGGTTCTTGAGATTGCTTTAAGAGTCTCCCCTTTTCCAGAAATAAGATTTTGATCAGAGAATGATCAATCACATTGTTCCTGTGTTTTCAGGAAGTGGGGCCATGACACGCTGAGGAGGACGGGCTGAGTCTTCTAGTCCAGTCACCATATTAGACCCAAAGAGTAGGGGCAAAGAGTGGTTAAGAGACAGATTCAAGGTCACGCCGAGTAGAGGACCCAGTTCTGCCGTCTGAGTAAGCCCGGCTAAATTGCTTCTGTGATGTATGTATATGGGAGGGGGCACTTAGAGGGATGCCATGCCGTCTGTTTCTGAACTTGGGACTTAGTGTAATTTGTTGACGTAAGATTTCACAGAAATCGGTTGGTATCTTTCCTGGTAGCAGCACCTGGTGACAGGCTGGAGGCTGGCAGATTTGAGCAGAGTAAGCAGAGAACCAAGACACCTGTTTCCTTTTTGGTTCGTTTGCTTTTGAGACCGAGTCTCACTATTTAGTTAAGGCTGGCCTTGAACTTGTGACAGTCTTCGTGCCACAGCCTCCCAGCCTGTTACTGTTTTGCAGAGTATCTAATGCCTGTTGCAAACTTGTTGGGACCTTCCTTAAAAGCCAGAATTCACAAGGTAGCTAAAGAGTACTGCCACTGTGGGAAACTGACTGTGAGACAGGGAGTGAGTACTTAGATCTTCAAGCTAAGAGGGCCATGTGTTAACTGCATAGTAAGCAGACTTCAATGTAGACTGATCTCTCCTTCTGGAAAATGGATGACTTATGGTCATTCCCAACGTAGGCAAGAAACACTAGGGTGGACCCTCTCTCCATCCTCACATCTCTTCCCCAAGACCTTCTCTGTTTTTCTTCAATACTGAAAACATAAATTAGGCACCTAGTGAGTCCTTGTAAACATTGCTGGCTTTGATAGAAACGAATGGAATTTTGATCTCCCTTGAGTGATTGCAGTTGATGATCGCCTTGCTGAATGAGCAGCGAGGTTGGGAGTAGGGTTCTTTATTTTACATTCTGGGACTTCATTTGCTTTACCCGGAATGCTAGCCCCAATTTAGCTGAAACTTTAACTCAAAAGCCCCAAATCCCAACAGGGAAGAAGTCCTGCAGGTTGCTTGGGCACTCTGAGAGGCAGCTGTGCCCTTCGCCAGCTGTGGGAGCAGCTAAAGTAAGGGCAGCATCCCAGCCTCACCTACTTCCTCCCTGTCTCTCTACTTAGCTATTTTTCTCCCTCTGACTGGGATACTGTGTGAACAGATGAGGTAATAAACAAGATTTTCAGAGTTTGCAAAGTAATCGCAGGGAATAATTCATATCTTTCTTGTTCTTCCCAGCCACAGGGGCCCGATTTAGTAGAGTACTGTCCCGCAGCAGTGCCCTGGATGGAAGCACAGTGATGTGAAAGAGTTAATGCCTCTCCGGTAGCCCGCTCCAGGCTATCATCTTCACTGACACACCATATGTGCAGTGCTGGGAGTTTCCTGAGAGACAGTCTGCTCTAGAAATGTAAAGAATTAATAGTGCACAAAGCACCTTAGCAGGATATTGTTCAAAGAACCCAGCCTGTAAACATCTCTGAGAGATTCCATGAGGTACATACAGCACCAACCTTGACACTCAGAAGGTTATGGATGGTTCTTCTGGAAGTTTCTTTGACAAGGACCAAATTGCCTACTATAATTTTTTTCTGGAGGTTCTGAGATTCTTTACAAGAGTCCTTCTTCCCCAGGAATAAAGCTTTTATTCAATTATTTCATCCTTTTCATAGTCATTCTCTTGTCATTATATGCAAGAGATGCAGCTTAATGTCTCTCTCTCTCTCTCTCTCTCTCTCTCTCTCTCTCTCTCTCTCTCTCTCTCTCTCTCAGTGATCCTGTTTTCTCCTGTGTGCATTTCCTCTTACTAAAAGTGATGGTGTTCATGTCTTCACATCCAGTGATATCCAGACAGTCACATCTCCAGCACTAGGTTAGCACATAGTGCTTTTGCAGGATGACTTTGCTATGTGAAAAATAATGACAGAAAATGGGAAGAGGGTTTTAGAAACTGGGGGGAAAAACAAATGCTAAAGAAGTAAGCTGAATATGAGTCTCTGTTCTGCAGTGTTGGATAGTCAGAGCAGGATTTGAATATAATCAGTTATTTTTTTAAAAAAATATAGACTCAGAAATGGGCTAGGGAGATGATTCAATTATTTAGAAGCTTGGTGCAGAAATTATAATAGAAGATATCCAATGTTGACCTTTGACACACACACACACACACACACACACACACACACACACGCACACACTCCTCAGTGACACATAGGTTGGAATGATCCATGTCAAAATGGTCACCCAAGGGGAGCAAATGAATCTTAATATGTGGCTGTCACTCAAAACACTTTTTATGATATGTATTCATAGTTGTTCAGTCATCCAACAAATGCCCTTTAGGCATCTCTTTTCATAAGATTCTGTGTTGGCAGAGACTAGGACTCATAAAAACGTGTGAGATAGTATCTACACATCCACAGGGAACAACTACCTTGATGTTGAGGAAGGGTTTAATTTCTGGCATAAACCAAATTGTCTGAAGTCAGCTCTAGGGGAAGATAAATGACAATTAAAGATAACAGAAGGGGCTGGAGAGATGGCTCAGCAGTTAAGAGCACTGACTGCTCTTCTGGAGGTCCTGAGTTCAAATCCCAGTAACCACATGGTGGCTCAAAACCATTCGTAATAAGATCTGATGCTCTCTTCTGGTGTGTCTGAAGACAGCTACAGTGTACTTACATATAATAATAAATAAATATTAAAAAAGAAAAAGAAAAATAAAGCTAACAGATGGTATTTGAGAGGCTAGTTCTAGTGGCACAGTTTTGTAATAAATTGCAGTGGTGCAGTTTGATCTCTCTCTCTCTCTCTCTCTCTCTCTCTCTCTCTCTCTCTCTCTCTCTCTCTCTCTCCTTTCCTTTCCTTTTTTTTCTGCAACTGTGTTACTGTGTTTGCTCTTTGTCCTGTGACTACAGTTCCTTGTACTAAAACTGGTGGTGTTGGTTTCACCATCCCATAATCTGAACTGTCCCGGGGACCTGTTGTGACCAGTGGAATGAAGTCGTATTGAGGGTGTGCCCATTGGCGCCAAGATCCATGAGGTTGACATGTTTCTGCTTGCTCTTTCAAACATGAGAGCACTCCCAGGCTAGCCTGGTGGAACAGTAAGATACTCAGAGCAGAGAGGTGGGGACCCATCTTTTATAGCCAAGGTCAGTTTAGACAAACAGTGTTGGATGGTTCCCCTATTGCTTCAGACATGTGAGTCCTGTAAAGGCCAGCAGAGAAGGCTCTCTGGCCACTTTGGGTAGATGCATAATAAACACTTACGCCACTGGGATTTTGTGGTTGTTACACAGCATTGCTACGACAGTAGCTAACTGATACAGCTTATACGCTGATTACAGGAGTAGAATTCTCAGTGCTGAACTGTCATGATACTCCTTTAATAAGTGAATGATAGCTCAAGGTGACCTTGGCCTAGATGCACATTGAGGGTGTTTATTGGGCATCCTTCCTGTGCACTGTGTTCTGGTGTGGTCACTTGACTGGATGCATAAAATGTATGGCTCTGTTAATTAAACAAAATGTTTGGTGAGAGCAGGGATCACATCTTTCTCTTGTGCCTCTGTAATGCTTGTCACATAGACAGTAGCTACTAGCACATAAAACGACCAAGACGCAATGTTAGAGGTCAGATCTCCAATTGTGTGTTTTACTAACTCTGGTTTAAGATCGTAGCTGGCCTGTAACTTGTAGTATTAAAGCTCTCAGTTAACTAGGGTGATTACTTGATGAGAGTTCACACAAACATACATCATCTTTCCGTTTTAGTTATAAAAGAGTCAGTCTCTCATGCCGTCTTCAAACCTTCATCTCTCCAGTAACACAATGACCAACTTCCTGTCTTTTTAAAATCTTTTTCAGAGAATATACTATCATTAAAATGAGTGTTTATGTAGTAGGCAAAGAACATTTTAAACCATCCCTTAAAAAATGTCTGTACATTTTACAGTTCTACTATCCCTTTTCTGTTAGGTGGCAGAGACAGTTGAGTGCAGCCTGACTCTTTGCTTTGTGTCTCAAGGGAACCCTCCCCCCAAGTTGTCCCTTTCCGATTTAACAACTCTCTTTTAGCCTGTGCAAGGTCAAAACTGCTGGAATTAATGCAGCTGTCTGTGCCTGTTCTGTTGCTGTATACTGCTATCACATGAGGTGGCAGGCCAGCTCCAGAGTCCTGGGAGTCACCACAGAGCTAGACAGCTGATTGGCTAAGAACATCATGTTCTCTAGGCAACAGGGAGCTGGGAGTTCAGAAACACTGAAATGAACCTTCAACTTGGAGACTCTATAACCTCAGTCTGGTGGTGGGCTAGTAGTCAACTTAAAAAGCTTAAGAACCTCCTAAGTGACCAGTAAGTTGCTTCTGCCTCTTTACAACAAAAAGACTTACAACTGGTAAAACAGTTGACATGCTCTGTTGCTATCATTCAAGGGATCTGTATCTGCTCTGTGAAGGGGTTTAAGCCAGAGCCATAATAGTATGAAACAAATTTTCAGTTAAATCTTAGAAGATTGTAGACTCTGAGCATTTATGTGCTAAAGATGTACATATTAATATATACACATATTATTAAGTATTTTAAGAACACTCTTGCTCAGGGTTTATGAACTTTCAGTTTTAATTCATTTGTTATTTTCTTTCCTTTTCTTTCTTTTTTCTCTTACTGTTCTGGTTTTCTTCCTCCCCCTCCCTCCCTCTCTCCCCCTCCTCCTTCCCTCCCTCCTCTCTCCCTCCCTCCCCCTCCCTCCTTCCCTCCCTCTTCCCTCCCTCCCTCCCTCTCTCTTTCTCTCCCCTCCTCCCTCCCTCCCTCTTTCCTTCCCTTCTCTCCCTCTCTCCCCTCCCTCCCTCCCTCCCTCCCTCCCTCCCTCCCCCTTTCTTTCTTTCTTTCTTTCTTTCTTTCTTTCTTTCTTTCTTTCTTTCTTTCTTTCTTTCTTTCTTTCTTTCTTTCTTCCTTCCTTCCTTCCTTCCTTCCTTCCTTCCTCCCTCCCTCCTTTCTTTTGTGGTATTAGGGATAAAACCCAAAGGCTTATGTAAGCTAGGCAAGCAACTGAGTAACATCCCAGCCTTCAATTAATTTGAATGTGTGTGTGTGTGTGTGTGTGTGTGTGTGTGTGTGTTTATGCATACATGTGTGCTCAGTGTTGTCAGAAAATCAACACTGGGTGTCTTTCATTCTCCACTTGGTTCTTTTGAGACGGGTCACTCACTAAATGTAGAAGCTCACCTATTGGCCAGACTGGCTGGCTAGTGAGTCCCTCCCAGGATCTACTGCTTTCTGCCTCCCTAAGTGTAGTTAGGATGTGTATGTGTGTGTGTGTGTGTGTGTGTGTGTGTGCGTGTGCTGGAGATCTGATCTCAGGTTCTCCTGCTTCTGCAAGTGCTTGCTGATCTTTCCAGTTCCCTTCAGCTAATTTTTAATGAATGCAACACACAGATTGGGAAGGCAGCTGCACTAGTGCAGGCCTAAAATCCTAGCCTTTGAGGGGTGGAGTCAAGAAGGATCAGGAGTTGAAGTCTAGACTCAGCTACAGAGGGACTTTGAGGCCAGCCTGGGCTATGGGAGAAGTTGGCTCAAACAAAGCAAAGCAAACAAAACCCCACAAACAACAAACAAAAAACGATCAGGGTCTGTGTTAAATCTTTAGATATAAATTTTCTCACCTAGTGAATATTTAAATGCTTTACTCAGTCAATATGTTATATAGATTGAAACTAGAAGTCAATTAAGAAGTAAAATGATTTGCTTTTCCTGCTATGTTTGCTTTGCATAATCTTGGTTTACATAATATGGGAGCCCATAATCTCCCAGGAAGTTCTTCTGTGAGCATTTTACCAAATTTAGCCAATTAACTGACATTCACAGGATGGCGAATGTGAGGGAAGAGGAAAGCTGCTGCCACCTGACCCGCGTGGGGGGTCGAGGCTTCTTTTTGATGGATGGGCTGTTACATCAAACACTGCGTTCAACAGGTGTGCTCGGGTGTTTACTAAAGGGAGAATTCAAACCAAACTGACTAATTGCCAGTCAGTCAAGGCATTTGCTTGCTCCTCTCTGTGCAGTCTGGGGATTATGGTCCTGTCAATAGGTTATAGAGGATTAAAAAAAAAGAAAAACAAAGCAAAACCAAATCCCCCCCCCACCAAAAAACCAAAAGCTAAGACAAACAGCAAACTGAAAGTGAGATCACTATGCTAGGGTGCACAATATATTCTCCCAACCATTTAATACAGTTTTTATTGGAATAGGTGGCTCTTTTTTTGCTCCTTTTTTCTCGTTTTCCTTTTGGAGTAAATATGACAAAGGTAAAACAGGGTTCCAAAGTGCTCTCTGTAGAGAGCTAGAGAATAGCTATTTCAAGCCTTGGGGCCATGCAGTTGGTCATCACTACCTAGCTCTGTAATCATAGGTCCCATGTAGTTGTAGACAACACGGGAATGAGTGCATGTAGCTGTTTCCCAATGCTAAAATGGTCATGCCAAGAAATGGTGTCTTCCACATTTTTTAAAAAAATTTTTGCTATTCAGGAAATGCAAGAATTATCCATCGGTTTGTTTGGCTCATTGATCATAGTTTGTGAACTCCAAGAGAGACAGAAGCAAAGAGTCTAGTTCTTTCTATAGCTTGAATTACTATATTTGTAAAAGCAAAGGCTCACACTGGTTACAGTGTCTCTCTCCAAGCTGTTGGCAGGACTGAACAGGGTAGAGCATATGAAAGTGTTTCGGAGACTGTAAAGCACCACGCTGATGTAAGATACCGACTATGTTATGACTTGAATCTGGAGTGGGTTTCATTACAAGTAGCTGAGGGATGGATTAACAGTGGCTGAAGCCAGAAAGATGTCTGAGGTCCACTTAGCTGGGTGTACACATTTGCAGGGTTGGCACAGAGTCTTGCTAATGACATTTGCTGTTTTCATTCTGTTAACACATAGATACTGGTGATACTTCTCTTATTTATTTGAAGAGTTACAAATCAGTGCAAGATAAATGTCATAATTTCAAGAACCACGTCTTCACATGATACTAACCCCAGTACCTGGAGGGGTATGAGGAGAGTGTGCTGGCTGGTGTTGGGTGTCAACTTGACACAAGCTAGAGTCATCAGAGAGGAAGGAACCTCTGTTGAGAAAATGTCTCCATGAGATCTAGCTGTAAGGCATTTTCTCAATTAGTGATCAATGCAGAGGGCCCAGTCCATGGTGGGTGGTGCCTTCCCTGGGCTGTTAGTTCTGGGTTCCTTAAGAAAGCAGGCTGAGGAAGCCTCGGGGAGCAATCCAGTAAGCAGCACCCTTTCATGGCCTCTGCATCAGCTCCTGCCTTTAGGATCCTGCCCTGTTTGAGTTCCTGTCCGGACTTCCTTTGGTGATGAACAGCAACGTGGAAGTGTAAACTGAATAAACCTTTCCCTCCACAATGTGCTTTTTCATCATAGTGTTTGGTTGCAGCAATAGAAAACTGACTAAGACACAGTGGAAGAGGATCTCTTTAACTGATGGAGAAAGTATGTTCTGGGAGCTCCTTTCCCTCAGACTTTACCTCACATTCCCTTGATTAAAGAAGACTCCTACCTAGACCAGTCACTAGCAGACGGGAAGAACGGTGAACTCCTGGCATCAGGCCCTGCACTAGCTGGATAGTCAGGATCTCACTAGTGAGACGATGGGGTAGCAATCAAGGATGTGGTGCATGATTTTTCTTCCCTATTACAAGATAGGTTCCTGACATCAGGTGAGAGGATTGCTGATGCTTGTGTTTCCTGAGACCATTCCTGGGGCGGTACAAACTGTCTTCACAGATGTGTGTAGATGAAGGGCTTGTGTGTAGTCAGCAGGTCGGGCTAGGCTGGGAGTTGAGACATCCCCAGTTTGTGGATAGGATCTCCATGTCAGGTTGGACTAATCCGAGAAGGAAGCAAGGGGAGAGATCTGAAAGTTATCTCCATATGGCTTCTGAGGCACAAAAGACAGAGGCAATTAAAAACTCAAATGTACGCGATGATCAAATGATTCACAGTCATTGCCCCAAGGAACATCTTCATCGCAAAATCTGGTACTGGAAATGAATAGCTTTGTGGGTGAGTATCATCTTCAGAAAATTTTGTCCAAGAGATTTAAAAAAGTATATGTGTGTTTGCCTACACAAGTCTGCACCATGTACATGTCTGGTGCTTCGAGAGGCCAGAAGAGGGCATCAGATTCTCTGTAACTGGAGCTATGATAATTAGGAGCCAACAAGTGGGTGCTGAGAACTGAACCTGAGTCCTACTGAAAGAGCAACAAGTGTTTCTAACCATTGAGTTGTCTCTACCTCTCCCTGAAAGTTTAGAAAATGTAATGGTGGCGGTGGCAGTGGTGGTAGTGGTGGTAGTGGTGATGATGATTTAATACATGTGTGTGGGCATGTGTACAAGCCAGGGAGCACACTTGTGGAGGTCAGAGCACAACTTTGTGGGGTAGAATCTCCCCTTCTACCTTTATGTGTGTTCTGGAGTTTGAACTCAGTTTGTCAGGCTTGTGTCAGACAAACTGTCTCTTCTTGAGCCATCTCACCGGCTCCCTCCTTGTCTTTAGAAAAATTTAGACTCAAAAATCTAAACTCATGCAATGCAAGTTAGACATCAACTCATCTGAGATTTAAATCGTTCTTCACTTTACAGAACTTTGATTTTCTTCTTTAGAACTAAAATATTTTGGAACATTTTTAAATGACTTTATTAACAAATGTGACTTCATGTTACTTCATGGTCATATGTATGTATAAACTGTGAATGTATACACAGACACAGCTCAGTTAGTACAATGAGATAAGTAGGCCTATAGACTGATTAGTTAAAAAGACGAGTAAAGAAAAAAAGATGAGTAAAGTTTTTTTCAGAGTATGCACTCATATGAGCAAACATCTTAGTGGTTTTGAGTACTATACAGAAAATGATATTTTCCAAGGAATCAAATTCTTGTTCTCAAATAAAGTTTCACAAGGGTCAGGCAAGCTGCTCATACCGGTCAAACATACTACATACAGTGTAGATGTTCCTCCATTGGATAAGAGGTTGAAGTCCCCTCTGTCCCTGAGACTCTTTTATTCCATAAATGTCTTTGACCTTTTAGTCTCTCTTCTAAAGTACTAACATTCTACATTTATAGTAGAAGCATCTTTGTACCAAGGTTCCAAATTTAAAGTCCATTGTTCATACATCTGTCTAACCATTCTCATTTGTTTAAAATCTCAGACATAGTCTCTGCTATTAAGGAATTTATAGCTCAGAGGAGATAAACATTAAAAGTGATGTAATTCTTCTGATGAGTGAATGAGTATGTAATACTAATATTATGAAGCAAGGGCTACTGCCTTAGGGCGGGGAAAAATGGAAGAACTTGATTCCCTCAAGGACCAGAGGGAACTTCCTTGAGGAAGTAGTGCTTGAGTTGAAGACCAGAATGGGACAGGAGTTAAGAAAGTGGGAGAGGCACAGTAGGATGCAAAGCACATTTTATTCCTGGAAGGAATTGTTCACCTAATTGTTTATGCATTCATCTGCATATCAGTCCACCCCTCTGTCCATCATTGATCTGTATGTCCATCCATCATCTCACCTATCTGTCCATCCACCCACCCATTCATATGTCCATCTGCTTATCCAATCATCTGCCCAGCTATCCACCTATCCACCCATCTATTCAGCTGTCCATTGTCCATCATCCATGCATCTGTTTACCCACCCACCTATGTGGGTTTTTTTTGCATACACTAACAAGTCATCACAGAGAAATAAATAGGTAGAGATTATAGCCTCTAACTCTGTAAGTTCATTTGAAGAGATCAGAGTATGTTTGTTTAAAATTTCTCAGAAAATGTCAGGAAGATATTTTAAGACATGTGAGATAATTTCACCACTTGCCTTAGCTCCTATGGGAACTGGGTTTGTCTGGGTGAATACCTACAGGCAGCTCTCCTGGGAACTGAACTCCCTCTGCGTTTTCTGCATGAGGAAGGTGCAGAGTGCAGAGGGTAAGAGTCAGCTACCAAACAGGCCTACGGTGCTTCCATGGGAACTGAAATTTGCAGCTATGGATTGAAGAAAGTTCTTGCATTATCAGAGGAATTTAATTTTACAGTGAATTACTTTTTCCTAGTACTTTTAGTATTATCCCCCAAGCAAACTTAAAAAAGATGCTTAAATTGGAACTAAGTTAATATCTGTTCTATGTAGAAGGATATCACAGTCTCATTGAGACCTCCAAGAATGTAGTTACCAGAACTGTAATGAGAGGGAGTATGGTGTCTCTTTATAGCTGTGTCAGGCTAAATGAAAAATGGTCCATTGAGTTCACAGATTCTTGGCACTAAACATCTACCTGGAAATGAGACTAGATATCAAGCTAATTTAACTCCCATTTCACACAAGAAGAAATAGAAAGCCAGTAAGATTAGGCAACTTAAATCATCTAAAAACATAAGCCCCAGTTTTCAACAGATTCTTGCAATGACTGTGCTGGTTCAATGCAGAGGCCACCCAAGTCTGAGTGCATTCAGTTTTTGGTATTTACTAGTTTTGAATATTGTTTTCAGTAAGGGGATAATCATTATGCCCATGGCACTTATGTTTGTGAAGATTAAACTGTGTTCAAAAGTCAGGCTGGTGGCAGATGCTCAGTGAGTGCTTTGGTGGCTACAAAGGACAGAAGCAATTGTGTGTCAGTTCTGCATAAGACTTCAACAGGCGAAGCGCGCTTTCCTTGTCTCCATATGTTTCTAGACTCCTCCCTGTGATGGGAAGTCACTCGCCACAGACTAAGGAGACATGGTACAAATCTGAGCTAGCATAGACATCCCTGTACAAGACTTTTGGTGGACATGTGTGTCAATTTGTTAGAAATACATAACTAGAAGTGGAATTACATTTAAAGAAACAAAATGGTTTTCTGAAGTGTTTTACCATTCTATGCTCTTAGTAACAATGCATGACAACTGGGGTTGCCCTACACTCTTGCCAACACTTTATATTGTTAGTCTTCAAAAATATGTCTGTCTGTCTGTCTGTCTGTCTGTCTATCTATCTACCCATACATACATCAATCCATCTGTGCATAAATGTATGTGTTGTGTGTGTTCACATGTACCATGTTATATGCCAGGTGAAGGGTCAGAAGACAACATGAAGGAGTTCTACCAGGACAGAACTCAGGCTACAAAGTTTAGCAGCAAGTGTCTTTACCTGCTGAGCCGTCTTACTGGCCCTGTCAGGCTTGTAAATGTAACTTATCCTGGTACGGGTGAGTGATGGCATTTCAATAAGCTGAAAACAATGATAATTCTAATATTAGAAAATAATTCTAGTATCAGCTTCTGGGCTCTCTTTTTTTCACCCTCAAGGATGGATCCACAAATAGTTTTAACAAAGGCTGGGTTCAGACTCGTTATTCAGTCTTGTTGCTCATAAATGTAGAAATAAAAAAAAATTATCTTGATGACATTCCAAGGCATAATTGCTTGGGGGGTTGTGGAGGGGGAAGAGCCATGCCCACCTAAGAGTCCCCAGAGAATGATTTCACGTGATCAACCAGCAAGAAGACACAGGAAAGCTGTTGCAGTGGTGGCAAGGAAGCCTGAGATGGCTCGTGTTGGCAAAAACCCTGGTGTTGCTCACATGGTGTTGGTTTGCTGGTATGTACAATGTGAGAATTATGGGACCGTGGAGGACTGCACTGAAAAGTCAAAGGGAAGTCTGGGAAAGCAGGCAGTGTGTTGCAGGGTGGCAGACCCTGCAAGTGACCGCTGGCAAGTAGGCATAAGATGAGAGAATGGGAATGAAGATGCAGTTGAAGCTGAGGCCTGAGTGAGGGACCCCAGGAAAGTAGAGGTGCTAATGACATGGAACACCCCTAAAGGGAGCCTCAAGAGTATGCAGAAGCTGCCTGAGGGTTCCAGAAATGCCTCAGAGCGTAGAGTCCATGTGCAGAGGATGGGGAATCTGGTTCCCAGTACCCAAGTCAGGCGACTCACAATGACTCCAGCTCTAAAGAAGCTGGGGCTTTTTTCTGATCTCCACAAGTACTGTATTCATATGTGCCCATCTCTGTCTGGACACAATGCATTTAATTACAAATAAAATAAAAATATAAATATTAATCAATATTATAACACACACACACACACACACACACACACACACACACACACACACACACACACACACCTGGCTGAAAGAGGTCATGTAGGAAATAACCAAGGACTTAAACTGATTAGGTTGCCAAGTGTTTGGAAGATCACACCCTGCAGCAGTGATCTCTCCATCTCTCTCTGACTCTCTGTTTCTGTCCTTCTTTGTCTGTTTGTCTGTCTTTGTCTGTCTGTCTTTCTCTCTCTCTGCTCTCTTCCCTTTCCTCTCCTGTTCCCCTATTCCTGGCTGTGAGGTTTTGTTCTTTCATTGTGCTTATAATATGCTGTCTCTTCATAGACTCAGAGCAATGGAGCCAATTGATCATGGATTGATATCTCCAAATTTCTGAATCTAAAACAAACAAACAAACAAACAAAAAACCCCTTTTGTTTCCTAAGTTGCCTCAAGGATTTCATGATAGTATTGAAAAATCAGATTAACATAGGGGTGTCACCACAGCACAGGGCAGCTGTTCTGGCTTCTGTACCTCCCCCAGCCTCTGTTCCTTTCAGCATCTATGGGGACATGCCCAGGTCTATAAGGTCTTTGCCTAAGAGTTGGGACTCAATAGAAATAGATTTGAAGCTCATATGTTACATAATTGATGTAAAGTGATATACATTTACCAGTCAGCTTTTAAAAACAGATTTGATGGGAAGCAAACGAGACATTAAGTACTTTGGTTTATCCAGAGTGGTTGTAAAAACATGTAGATCATTGGGTATGTGAGGGGGGTTGGTGGGGGTGGGAGTAGGGTGGGGGTAGGGGGTTGGGGGGCGCAGAGAGAATGGATGTTGACAGCTAACTCGTTCAGAGAGTGGTCTCTGAATGGCACTAGAGAAGCAGCTGGTTGCAGCATTTAGGCTTTCCAATGGGATACAAAAAGGAGCAGGAATTTACTACTTAAGAACCTGCTAAAGAGCTTCCTGCCTTTTACACACATAGGCAGAATGTGTGTGTGTGTGTATCTGACACCGTGAAGAAACCATATGCCCAGTGGAAAATAGTGCCCCCTTTAAAACAAGCGGAAAGGCCTTGGTGTTAGACAGTGTGGTCTTGCTTCTCTGTTTACAGAGAAAGCCTTTCATGCAGGCATGATATATTGAGGATTTAAACCATCAAGTTCCTTTATGCTAACAGACCGTTCATCTTGATTTTTCCAGATTTCCAGGTTGTCTTCCCTGCATACACCATTGACTCTCAAAGCAGCTATGGTATGGAGGGATACATTACAAGTCTTTAAATCATGAAGTCGTAGGAACTTGTCATCCCAGTACTTGAGTGGGCTCTATCTCGGCTTCAGTCCTCCCTGCATCAAGGCTGCTCCTGAGGGCAACTCAGATATCAGAGGCTCCATGGGTCTCCCTTGCTCCTTCAGCATCAAGGTTCCCAACCTCTCTCTCTCTCTCTCTCTCTCTCTCTCTCTCTCTCTCTCTCTCTCTCCCTCCCTCTCCCTCTTCCCCTCCCCTCCCCCTCTCTCCCCCTGTGTGCATGTGGAGACCAGAGAACCCTGACTGGCATTCTTCAGGGACTGTTGACTTTTTTTTTTTTAATTTTATTCGATATATTTTTTATTTACATTTCAAATGATTTCCCCCTTTCTGGTTCCCCACTCCCTGAAAGTCACATAAGCCCCCTTCCCTCCCTCTGTTCTCCCACCCATCCCATCCCTGTTCTGGTTTTGTCTTATACTGCCACACTGGGTCTTTCCAGAATTAGAGGCCACTCCTCCGTTCTTCTTGTACCTCATTTGAAGTGTGGATTAAGCTTTGCATATTCCAGTTTTCCAAGCTAATATCCACTTATTAGTGAGTGCATACCATGATTGATCTTTTGAGACTGGGTTACCTCACTTAGTATGATGCTCTCCAGCTCCATCCATTTGCCTAAGAATTTCATTAATTCATTGTTTCTAGTGGCTGAATAGTACTCCACTGTGTAGATATACCACATTTTTTGCATCCATTCTTCTGTTGAGGGATACCTGTGTTCTTTCCAGCTTCTGGCTATTATAAATAGGGCTGCTATGAACATAGTGGAACATGTATCCTTATTACATACTGGGGAATACTCTGGGTATATGCCCAGGAGTAAACCGGTAGCCAGCATCAAACTAAATGGAGAGAAACTTGAAGCAATCCCACTAAAATCAGGGACTAGACAGGGCTGCCCACTTATCTTTTCAATATTGTACTTGAGGTACTAGCTCGGGCAATTAGACAACATAAGGAGGTCAAAGGGATACAAATTGGAAAGGAAGAAGTCAAACTATCATTATTTGCAGATGATATGATAGTCTACCTAAGTGACCCAAAAAACTCCACTAGAGAACTCCTACAGCTGATAAACAACTTCAGCAAAGTGGCAGGTTATAAAATCAACTCAAGCAAATCAGTAGCCTTCCTATACTCAAAGGATAAGCAGGCTGAGAAAGAAATTAGGGAAATGACACCCTTCACAATAGCCACAAACAGTATAAAGTACCTTGGGGTGACTCTTACCAAACATGTGAAAGATCTGTATGACAAGAACTTCAAGACTCTGAAGAAGGAAATAGAGGAAAACCTCAAAAAATGGAAAAACCTCCCATGCTCATGGATAGGCAGGATTAATATAGTTAAAATGGCCATTTTGCCAAAAGCAATATACAGATTCAACGCAATACCCATCAAAATCCCAACTCAATTCTTCATAGAGTTAGAAAGAGCAATTCTCAAATTCATCTGGAATAACAAAAAACCCAGGATAGCTAAAACTATTCTCAACAACAAAAGAAATTCTGGGGGAATCAGTATCCCTGACCTCAAGCAATATTACCGAGCAACAGTGTTAAAAACTACATGGTATTGGTACAGTGACAGGCAGGCGGATCAATGGAACAGGATTGAAGATCCAGAAATGAACCCACACACCTATTGCCACTTGATCCTGGATAAAGGGGCTGAAAACATCCAATGGAAAAAAGATAGCCTTTTTACCAAATGGTGCTAGTTCAACTGGAGGTCAGCATGCAGAAGAATTCGAATTGATCCATCCTTGTCTCCTCGTACTAAGCTCAACTCCAAATGGATCAAGGACCTCCATATAAAGCCAGACACTCTGAAGCTAATAGAAAAGAAACTGGGGAAGACCCTTGAGGACATCGGTACAGGGGGAAAGTTCCTGAACAGAACACCAATAGCTTATGCTCTAAGATCAAGAATTGACAAATGGGACCTCATAAAATTACAAAGTTTCTGTAAAGCAAAGGACACCATCAAAAGGATAAATCAGCAACCAACAAATTGGGAAAAGATCTTCACCAACCCTACATCAGATAGAGGGCTAATATCCAATATATACGAAGAACTCAAGAAGTTAGACCCCAGAAAACCAAATAACCCTATTAAAAATTGGGGTACAGAGTTAAACAGGGAATTCTCACCTGAAGAACTTCGAATGGTGGAGAAACATCTTAAAAAAATGCTTAACTTCACTAGTCATCAGGGAAATGCAAATCAAAACAACCCTGAGATTTCACCTTACGCCAGTCAGAATGGCTAAGATTAAAAACTCAGGAGACAGCAGATGTTGGTGAGGTTGTGGAGAAAGAGGAACACTCCTCCACTGCTGGTAGGGTTGCAAATTAGTACAACCACTCTGGAAATCAGTCTGGCGGTTCCTCAGAAAACTGGGCACCTCACTTCTGAAAGACTGTTGACTTTTTAAGATCGTTCTCTGTCCTGGAATGCACCAAGGAGGCTAGGCTGCCTTGCCAATGAGTGTTGGAATCCTTTTCCTCGGACTCCCACTGCTGAGATTTACAAATGTGTGACATCACTCCGTAGGTTCTAGGGACTGAACTCAGGTCACTGTGCTTGTAAGGCAAGGACTTGACTGACTGAGCCATCTCCCAGATTCCCTTCTCAGTGGTAGCTATAAATTTGAGATTTTACATTAAGGTAGAAGTGTTCTGCATAAACTATACCCAAAGGGCCTGTATTTTGAAGAGTTGCTAAAGCCCTTTGTGCTCTCTCTCTCTCTCTCTCTCTCTCTCTCTCTCTCTCTCTCTCTTTCTCTCTCTCTCTCTCCCCCCCCCCCCCCCACTATCACAGAGAAGACAGAATGTGCATTCCTCCCTCCCATTTGGATAACAGTAAGTTGAGTCCATTCAGAGAAGGCTTGAGAGGTTTCCTGGGACGCCCTGGGATGGCATCAGCTCCCCTAATGTTGGAATTGCTTCCCTGGAAGCATTCTGGAATGACGCGTCGTCTCCTCCCAGAATGCCTTTCTCTCCCCGCGCTTCTAATAGTTCACTACTGACGTGGAACCTATGTGGGGTATGCTTGCTATGCAGACCCTTCCGGGCTGCATCCTGGCCCTAAATTTCCAGATTTTTGAGGTTAGGACCCCGGAGTCTGCATCTTGTTTTTATTAATTTTTGATGTGTAGATGTGTTTGATATACATGATTGTATGTGTATTTGCAAGTGTGTATGAGTGTGCCTGCCTTTGTGTACTTGTATATAGAAGTTTCAGGATAATATTAGGGGATTTCCTTTATTATTATTATTATTATTATTATATTATATGTGTGTGTGTGTTAGGAGTGGTCATGCATATGTGGATGTCAGAGGATGATTTCCGGGGGTTGAGTCCCCCTACCACCTTGGGATCTGGCGATGGAACTCGCACGTCAAGCTTGTGCAGCAGGAACTTTCACCTGCTGAGCCATCTCTCCTGTCCTCTCCAATCTGAGGCAGACTCTCTTGCTCCACCCGAAGTTTCCCAATTTGGTTAGTGTAGCTAGCTAGCACCAGAGATTCTCTCTGTATCTGTTCTGGGATAACAGATGAGCCCCGCCCAGTGTTTGCGTAGGTTCTCTGGGCCCAAACTCTGAGGGTCCTGACGCTTGTAGGGTAGCTGCTTTACCCACTGAGCCATCTTCCCACCCCTAGACTCTACATTTCAGAACACAGCCTAGATATATCTCACTGGCTATTTTAAAACAAGATCATCTTCTAAATAAAAAGTCTGTGTCACCTGTGACAATGAAACACACTGGATTGTCTGCTTCAGAGTTGAGGCCTGGAAGGGGAAAAGAGAACCTCGACTCTTCTGAAAGTCCATGGGGCTGGTCCTACTGTGAGCAAGGATACGCGGGAAGATGAGGAGATGCACAGAGGCCCTGGGCTTAGTCAGATGCGCAAGGGTCTGATCAGGGACCACGGAGCCAAAGCTCTGTGTGGGACTTTAATTTTTTTTCTATTCATCAGTCTTTAAGCATTTATGTTCTATGGGTCATATTCCAGGGACTCTGTACCCACATCCTGCAAAAGTACATTCTGCAAAAACTTTTGTCAGAGATTCAAAATGAAGCTGTCCCCAGATCAGCACGCTAGCAAACTCATCAGACAAGTAAAGTCAGTTCTTTCCTTTGCTCTGTACTTTCGTGTCCTTCACTCTTAGGTGGGATAGGGAATTCGGGTTGTGTTTTCCAAACATGTGCCTGTAATTTATTCATTTCACTACTTCATGCATCTGCTGATTCATTCACTGAGTGCCCCTCCCCCATCCGTTCATTCACTGCTTTAGTCATTTAACAGTGTTCTGTTGGAGGCCCGCTATGGCCTAGTCTAGGAACTAGGTAGCAGGATATGATAATGAATCCCACAAGGTTCTTACCCTCACATAGCTTTTATGTCACGGTAGACAATGCTCTTCTGTGCTTTTTTTAAAATTTAATTTAATTTTTTTTTTTTTTTGAGACAGGGTTTCTCTGTGTAGCCCTGGCTGTCCTGGAACTCACTCTGTAGACCAGGCTGGCCTCGAACTCAGAAATCCGTCTGCCTCTGCCTCCCAAGTGCTGGGATTACAGGTGTGCACCACCACCTCCCGGCTTCTTCCATGCTTTCTTGACTCAGAAGACATTGCTTGGTAACTTACTCTTGCATAGAGATTGGCAGTTCAACAGAATGCAAGAGGGAACAGCCTGGGGAGTGTCTGCAGCCTCTCTGTGTCTTTTTTCTTTTCAGCAAAGACATCTTCCCAGACATTTGAAACATTTACACTGAAATCTGGAGAAAATGACTTAACATTGTGAATGCTGCGTAACACGTACATCAAAATCAGGTGTTCAGCTGTGGATTCACATGGGTTGGTGAACTCCATTCAAGCAAACTCTTCCCAGTGTACGGATGCTTTGCAAAGAGGCTCTAGTAATGCTGTGCTTATTGACTGCAAACAGCTGCCCAGATGAGCAATTCTCCGGGCTGGCTTCTGCCTTCTCTATACTTTGAACACTGTTTTTATTACATTATGTTCTTATTGGGGATATTAACATGTGTCTCACAGTCCGAAAGACAAACCAAAACAGGGAGACCAAGGGTTTGTCAAACTCAGGTGTTGGCAATACAAAAGTATTTGGAAGAAGATGCTATATTTAGTTTATGTAGTGTAATCATGCCACCATGTCTGGGGAACTTTCCGACAACATCCACAAGAGCCTACTGTGCTTACTGGCCTTGGTGGGCAGGTGGCAGCATTAAGTGAACACTTATTTTCTCTTCTTCTTACTTATTGGGTTTTGCTGCCATCCATTGTAGGAAGAAGGAGAAATAAATATTAGCTTACAAGGTGAAATTGTTGTTGATCCTACCATTGTAGAATATTCATGGTTCTGCAGAAGCATTCACTGGAGCAGGCTAGAGGAACAAGGGGGCTTTTCATAATATCCAATAAACAAACACGCAGCGAAAACAGCACGTAGAAGGGGCACTGGGCATAGACATGGACCTTGCTGGACTTCTGTCTTCCAGCAACTCCATGTTTGATATCAAGTAGGTTAAGACCCCAAGTACCCAGGAAATGATCCTTCCAGGATTCAGTGTAGATGGTATTCATCAGAGTTCTGTTGTCCCAGGAGTGAGTGGGCAAGTCTTTCTCCCTGCTCCTCCCAGTCACATGAGTGTGACAGTGGGCTCTGGAGTGCCCAGGATGTCCTACAGAAGACATGCTGGTATTGACAGTTAGCAACTGGGCGACTTAGTGCTGATGTGGCAAGCGCCCAGGTAGTGACATACATTATCAGCACTTTCCATGGAGGCAGAGGACATTTGGCAATGTTGAGGGGGCCAAAAGAAGGACCATGACGTGTTTCCCTCTCTGCATAGAGAAAAAGCTTTCTTGACAAATCTGCTTGTTATTTTCTTATGCCAACTTGACACAAGCTTGGGTCAGTTGGGAGGAAGTGAACTCTTTTTGCTGGAACTGCAATCTCACTATGTAGCTCTAGGGGCCTGGCGTTCACTAGGTGGGCCTCGAACTCACAGAAATCCACTCACCTTTGCCTTCCAAGTGCTGGGATTAAAGGCCTGCATCACCTCACCATACCCTGCAAGAAGAACCATTTATTGAGAAAATGCCTCCATAGGTTGGCCCTTAGGAAAAGTGTGTAGGACATTTTCTTGATTGATGATTGATGTGGGAGGGTCCAGAACCACTGTGGGGGTTTCTGCCTTCCAGCAGGTGGCCCTGGGTGGTGTAGTAAAACAGGATGAGAAAGCCCTGGAAAGCAGTACAGTAAGCAGCAGTTCCCCACGGCTTCTGTTTCAGCTCCCACCTCCAAGTTCCTGCCCTGACTTCCCTCAGCGTTGGACTATAATGTGGAGCTGTGATACAAGTATGTGAATGGTCTTCATAACCATCAATACTATCAATACTGATATCAATACTAAACTTATCAATGATATTTCATCTTTTGGAATCTATTTTTTTCTGTTGCATGAGATAGGGAATGGAGAAATACCATGTTTGCTTTTAGCATGGTGTATTATTCACAAACAATAGGAGGCAGGTAAGTAGGCAGATGCGCAGATTATTATATAAGAGCTGGCTTATGGAAGTTGAGACATTGTTCCACATGTTATCTGTAAGCTAGAGAACATGAAGACCAGTGGAGCAACTCAATTCGAATCCAAAGAATGGAGAACCAGGGTAGCCAGTGGTAAAACTCAGCCTAGACCAAAGGCCTGAACATTTGGAACTCTGATGCCTAAGGGCAGAAAAATAACTGTCCCATCTTCAGAAGAGAAAGAATTCCCTTTCCTTTGCTCCATCTCTTCTTTCCGGGATTTCCAACAAGTTCCATCATAGACATACAAGAAATTGTTTTACTAGCTGTGTAGGTATTCCTTAGTTCATTGGCACCTACAGTGAACAGTATCATATATGGAAAAATGGGAACCATCTTTGCTTTTATAATCCAATGTAATTGCATAGGAAGTCTGGGTGTTTTAAAGCACAGGCAGTGGGTCCCAACATTAGGGAGTGCATCCCTCCTCTTTCCTGTTCTGGGTGGCTCTTACCAAGGTCACAAGGTCCCACATGCTTCAGGGCATCTCCCCAGTGACTTCTCTACTAATCACAGCACTGGTCCAGGGCACTGCTTCATATTGTACGTTGGCTTCTTGCCCACTTCAGCCCTCTTATCTCTATCCAGGGATGCTTTCCAACAGGTTCCTGTGGGTTCCCAGAGGCCTGTGTTCAGTTCTTAGTAGTTTAGAAAGCCGATTATTCAATAAAGACATTATAAAAATTAATTACATGAACAAGTTTTAATGAATTTCATCTTAAACAACAGTAGAATGCTAAGAATTCATCATCTGCACCTCTTATGACGTTACTGTCCTATTGGCCCCTGGGCTTGCCTAGATTTGTCGTGACTGCACAGGGAAGGGGGGAGCAGTCATGTCCTGCTGCATCCTGTTTTCTCAGCTTTGCATTTCATGCCACCCTGTGTAAGTTTGAAATCAGCCACGGTGGAAGTATGAATACCATGTAAGTTGGTAAACATTGCAAATGGAGACTGCCTCCCTCCCCGCCCCCACTCCCCCAGAGATCCTGTTGTTAATGTTTACCAGCGTGCCTCTGTTTATAGTTCTCTAGTCTTCAGCTCAGGGTTTCTCAATCTTAGCATTACTGACATTCTTAGGCAAATAAATGTTTGTTATTGGGGCTGTTTTGTGCCTTGTAGGTTATTGAGCAGCATCTCTGGCCACCACCCACTGGATGTCCATAGGACACCCTCCTTACTGTGCCAACTAAAAACATCTTCTATGTTGCCAAATGTTTCCAGGGGACGAAAATATATCCAGTTAAGAAACACTGGCTTTGATGGCATATTCTTTCAATGTAGAGAGATTGCTTTTCTTTCCTCATTAAACTTTAACAGGTATTTGAAACATATTTGTCACTGTCACTTCATATGCAGGTGGCATAGAACCATGGACCAGTTTTGCAGATGTTTCTTTCTCCTGGAGTCAGCCATGGCGGCTTCTTCAACATCACCATTGATGACAAGTTCTTGGGCTACATCTCTTTTAGATCATTTGCTGAAAAAAAGATCAGTGACTGCTAAATGTCTGTGCTCTGAGTACTGGGAAAAATTTTATATGTGAATATTTACATCTCCCCAACCCCAGCAAGGTCCTTCTTTTATCCTGCCTCTTGCTTTACAGAATTACTTTGGGAATTTATTTGCTAGGCTGGTGAGTTCCCATGCCATAACTACCATAGTGACAAATATTTCTACAGGGAGAAATTTGAGTGAACTTTACGCCGAAGTGCATAAGTCCTGGCGTCTTATCCAGGGCAAATGCTGGACCCAACACAGATGGGTCTCAGGTTTTCACTTGCCCACTTGCACTATCAAGCTTGAGTGCCCAGGTCATTTGTAGACTTTGGAAAAGTGAGAGAGGGCTTGAATGGTGTGAGGGCCATGACACACTTTCAAAATGGCCATGCCAGCAAGATAACCACTGATGCCCAAGAACAACTTTAATTGTGTGTCCATCTTGAGAATGCTGGGTGTCCCTCTGCTTGAAGTAGCTGATACTCTGTGCTTTCTATGCAGCTCTAGGAACGCTGCATTTTCCTATGACCCTTCAGGTGGAATGGGATCGCTAGTTATGATTATGATTTTGAAGTGATCATGGATTAAAAATGGTTGAATTTCTACAAGTTTTAGAATGCATACTAATGTGCTCAGATAATGATCTTTATTAGCTCTATTAGGATTAATTGCAGGATTATACAATAATGATTCTGTGTGTAATGGGTGTGTTTACCCTTGAGGTGATGATTGTCTCCCGAGCACAGAAAGCTGCCAAGAGATATGCTCCAGGATGACAGATTCAGTGTAGTGGCTGGCAGGGCCCTGCAATGAGAAGTCACACCCAAACCCACTAAACAAGTGTGTTATGAGTGCCATAGGCAGCTCTGGCTGATGAATGCTCCAAGAAGCTGCTACTACAGGGACTGCCAGAATAAATATTAAATGAAAAACATGGGCCAGAGATAAGGAGAGTGGGTAGTTCATGGGCAGCCAAAGTAGCAGGTCCCTGGCCATGCTAGTAGAGAGCACCCAGAAAATGTTGCTCAGCCATAGACTTCAGCACTGAAGGCTTCCCGTGTAGAGGGTAGAAACTAAGGGATTGAATGCTATAGGGGCCTAAGGGTGGGAGATGAAGATTAAGCCTTCTCTCTTGTTACACCATTAAATTAATTCTCCCTCAAGAATTATCTTGGGGAGGGATACAAAAGTTGGAGAGGAAACCCACAGACGGAGTGATCTAGAGGACTGTTCAATTTGTTATTTAAACGTTCTGTTGCTGAGACAAATAGACAAAAGAAACCATTTCAATGGAAGAAGAATTTGTTTTGTTTCTTGCCGTCAGAAGTCATGTTTCATGGACTTCTGGCTCCATTGCTTTTGGGCCTGAAGTAGGCAGAGCATCATAGCAGAAAGATGTTGAAGAGTGAAGTTGTTCATTTCACGGTGTCTGGAAAGGGTGGGAGAGGAGAGACAAGAGAGAGAACAAGAAGAAGAAGGGAGGGAGGAAAGGAGAGAGAGATTAGCACTAGGAGAGAGAGAGAGAGAGAGAGAGAGAGAGAGAGAGAGAGAGAGAGAGAGAGCACTAGGCAAGATGGCTTCCAAGGACCAGGATGTCTTCTCAGGAAACTACTTCCTTCAAGTTGGGCTCTGTAGCAAATGAATCCATCAGTGGATTATTTCATTGATTAGGTTAGAACCATCATGAATGATCCAATATCTGGGTACCTATTATAACAAATAAGGATGGAGTTGTGTCACTTTCAGGAAAATGCATGCAACTAGAGACCATTAGGCAAATCAATCCAGCTCCCAATCCAGAAAGATAAATGGCATATTTTCTCCTATTTGTGATTCCTAGATTTCATATAGATGCATGCATATGACATGAAAACAGAAACAAAACTCTTTTTTTAAACTTTTTATTTTCAATATTCTTTGTTTACATTCAAAATGATTTTCCCTTTCCTGGTTCCCCCCTCCCCATAAGTTCCGTAAGCCCTCTTCCCTCCACCCATTCTCCTATTACCCCCACTCCTACTTCTCTGTCCTGGTATTCCCCTACAATGCTGGAACAAGCATTTTCAGGACTAGGGACCTCTCTTTCCTCCAAGAAACAAAACTCTTAGGACAAAGAAGTGGAGAGGGCTGAGAAAGGGGAGACCAGAAGGGCCTGGGCATGTGCTTAACATATGTATGAAAGTGTCCTTACATAACGCAGTGCTGGGTACAATGGGTATACACAATGAAAACTTAACATCTCACATGGCCTTCCTATAGTAGACAATTTACTGGTTTGGATAGTACTTGCTTTCTCATCTATCAGCTGATGTCAAAGGCTCAGGGTTGGATTAATTTCAGAAAATAAGCTTAGGTTATTTTCCACCAACCAGGTTACCTTCCTCCAACCAGTCTGGTCTCTAGAGACCATTGAAGTCTCTGTTGACTGCTTTTCTTTCTGTTTCCTTTTGTTTTCTGATGGCCTAGGACCCATCCCATCATACCAATGTGTCTGCTTAGCAAAATCCAACAGGAGCACACAGGTTCACATCATCAGCTTCAGTGTCCTCAGCTGTAAGATTCAGATATGTAGCAGACTTAGGAGAAGTTCCTTTCACTTCTCTTGCCTGATGCCCAGAGAACAAATCCCCAAAGTCATTTATTTTCCTGGCATGTGATGTAGGATGTGAGTGGTCATGGAACTGTGATATTTATAATCTGTCTCTGTGGGTCAGTTCAATATGCGGGTGACTAATGAATGTGATTCTGTCCTATGAAGGATGTCAGTAATGGCTAGAGCAGCTAAGGTCTGGTACATCGTATTGTGAGCATCATCTGGGTAGTCATCTGACTTTAGTGTCATAGAACAAAGGAGTGGGACAACAACTAACAGCCGAACAGAACCAGCAGGTTCTGATTCTGCACTTCCTCCAGATCCTCCAAATGGGTCTGTTCACCTTACTTCTTGGTAAGTTCAGGCTAATCTTTACACACATTATAAAGTTAATTATATCAATCTGCCTTGGAGGGGCTGGGGCAGCAAGAGGATATATAGAGAGGGCAGCCATGTTTGTGGACTCTGATCCCAAGGATTCTGAACTGCTGGGTCCAGTTGTTGGTGAAGGGGATTGTCCTGCTAGGCGTGTCCTTGCAGGAAAGAAGGGGAAGGAGTTGCAGCTTTTGCACTATATATATATATATATATATATATAGTGCAAAATTGAAGATGTCTCTCATGCACATGTCCTTTGTGTAACTAAAGGTAGAGTAAGTAAAAAAATGGAACTGTCTAGCATTGTCTTTGCCCTGAAGTTGTCCGTAGACGCACAGATACACACATACACACACAATCTTGAGTCTTTCTTGCTGTTACTTCCCCTCAAGAATCTATACCTCTCCCCCCTAAAAAGAAATGTCAACATTAGTGAAGATTTCAAAGGGGTGATGAGGAAGGTGTCATTACATAGCTGCTTCCTAGCCAACTCCATCATCATGTCTATGCTGTGCCTTCTCATACGTGAATGTCTAATTTCTTACTGAGAGGTATATCCTGATTCCCTTCCTAGCAGTTTATTAAAGAATGCGGTGTCTTACCGGGTTAGTTGCTTATATTTGGTCACACCCTTGCAATCTTCTCTCTACTGTATTCCACAGCCACAAGAGGCTTCCTTTGAGGCAACAGAGTGGACCGTCTCCTGGCACTAATTCCAGAGTCACACTGTTGTTTACTAGTTCCATCAGTTAAGTGGCAGGTAGCCTTGGTCAAGGCACTAGCTTAGCCTGGAACTTTGTAAAATAGGAATAACAGATTAGATAGAGTTACTGTAAGAGTTAAACAAGTTAATACGTGGAGATTGGAACAGTATGAGATTTGTGAATGCTTGCAGATAATTGATCTTTTTTTTTGTCAGTATTGCTTTAGTTTCTTTATTGCTTTTATTTTTGCTGAAGCAAAATGTCTGATGACAGTGACTTAAAGGCAGAAGGTTTATTCTGTCTCGTCATTCGAAAGTACAGTCTATCATGGTGGGGAAGGCAGGGGAGGGAGCAGGGGTATGGAACAGCTCTTTGGGCTGTGTCTGAAGTCAGGAAGCAAAGAGATAAATGCTTTTCCTTGCCTCACTATTTCTCTTTTGCTCATTGCGGTACTCAAGCTGGTGGAATGGTACTGCCACAGAGTGGGTCTTCTCACTTCAGTTGAACCTCTGTGGAAACGCTTTCACAGGCGTGCTGGGACGTGTATCTCCCAGGTGACTCCAAACCTCATCAAGTTGACAATGATGATGAACCAGGGCAGTCCTGCCAACAGTGGCCCACCCTTCTCCTAGCCACAGACCTCTTTCTCTCTTATTTTATAAATACTAGTTCAGTGACCACTGTTGGCCATCTGAGGACATCTTTGGGATCACAGCTCTCCTATCCACGTGGCTTACCTAAATATTTCCTCCAAATATATTTTCTTTGAGGAATGCTGGTAAGTAAATGCTATATAGGATGGCATGTTTTTATCATTATTTCAGGGTGCCCTTGATGGATGTGAGGGATAGCAAGGGATGGGACAGACCTGATGAGGGTGGGGTCAGGGCAGGGATTCAGGGGAGAGTATGGGATACTGAGGACCATTTAAAGGACAAATAAGATGCTCTTCTCAGCCACACCCCTGTGTTTTGTCAGCAGCCTTCTGTGCTATGGATGCCTAGCCATCCAATCAGCCTATCAAGATTTTCCCAATCTTGTTTTACTTCTCCCTGAGGGGTGGCAATGCTTCTTCTACATATAAAGTTGGCTCAAAAGACTATCAGAAGATGTGAGTGAGAGAATAATGTGGGCTCACATGGAAGGTAGAGATTCCAGAAACAACATTTCAAATGAAAAGCCTTAGAGAAGCGAGACACAGGGTCTGAATACAAAGGGAAATTTTCTCTCAGAAAAATCAGCACCTCCAACTCTAGAAAGCAAACACCCCTAAGGCAGAGTATGGGTTGGCTTATGACGGCCAGTGCCCCAGTTGGTTGGTGTCCTAGCATTAGTGCAGGTGGCAGTGGAGCTCTGGAAGCCAGAGGAAGCAGGTGGCTCCTTACAGTGTGGTCCCCCTCTGCCCACACTGCTGTTGAGCAGATATGCACATGTTCCTGCTTTTCAGAGATCATCCACTGCCTTAGTCACTTTTCTGTTGCCATAAAATACCATGACCAGAAGAAGCAAGTTATGGAAGGAAGAGTTTTTCTTTTAGCTTACAGTTTCAGAGGGAATGAGTCCTACATGGCAGGGAGGCGTGGCAACATCTGGTAGGTGTGACAATAGGGATAGGAACCTAAGAGAATCACATCAATATCAAGCAAGAAAACAAGAGAGAAATGAAAGGTATGATGTGGTTATGAACTGCCACACATCTCTTCCAGTGATGAACTTCCTCCAACGAGGCCACACCTTTCAAAATGTTCCCAAACAAAACTACTAATGGGACCAAATGTTCAAAACTTCTGAGCCTATGGGAGACATTTCCCATTAAATCACCAAACACAATTAGACATGCCTTTAATCTCGGCATTCAAGAGGCAGAGCCAGGTAGATCCCTGTGACTTTAAGGCCAGCCTGAACTATATAGTATCTTTCAGGCAAGGCAGGTCTACACACACACACACACACACACACACACACACACACCACACACTGTTAGCCTACATTGCAAAGAGCAAGGTGCAGTCATGCTGGGAGAGTTGTAGAAGTTATGTAGTCAATAGTGACATCCTCTGTGACGTGTGGGATTGTGGTTTTGTCATGCTGGCCTTGGATGGACTCATTCTGACATCTACCTTCCCACCTGCGCCCCTCAGAAATGCAAGGGCACAAACTATATTACACCACAGGCTTCTTGTCTCACCTACCAGCTAAGGAAGGGATGGTCTACTGAGAAGGGACGAGGTGCTTGTCATTCAAAGAACAAACAATATAGAACATCATTCATATCTCTCATCTCTCACCTTCAGCAGCTGCTCTGGGTCTCACTGACAAAGCATCCTGGGCGCCAGTTCCAAGATGATCCAAGGAAATGATGTACATAAGAAACTGACTTTTCAGGAGAAAACTTGAGAGGACAAGGTTAAGTGTGGTGAAAACTAAGAAATCCCTTCTTGGCTTGTGCTGAGAATAGAGCCTATAATGCCAGTCTGTGGGTGCTTTGAAGAGCACATGAGATTGTAAAAGAATGTGAACTGACTCTGAGAGAGAAAATTATAAGAAAGTAACACAAGCAGCTGAAATCAGCAACTAATAAAGCATATAGTTTCCTCCTTCTCCCACATAGAAAAAAACATGATATAGTGGTAAATACTTGTAATCTCAGTACTTGGGAAATAAAGCAGGAGGATTACCATTAGTTCAATGCCAGCTGACTCTGTTTCAAAAGAAAGATACAGGAAGGTCTTGTACGTTGGAATGAAACTTCTATCAAGGAGAGAGAACATGCAGTTCAAATGTATTGGAGTATCCAACAAAAGGAAAAACTTAGTGGGGGATTATTTTTAGATGTAGAGATCCTTGTCATGGGAAGTTCTGGGGTGACAATGGCAATTGCAGCCTCAGGCCAGCACACTTCATATACAAGTTCATTCAGCAGACCTGCTTTCACGGGGTAGATTTGTGAAAGAAATGCCTTAAGAATTTACTTAAGGTCATGGGCACAGGTGAAAAGTTCCTGAACAGAACACCAATAGCTTATGCTCTAAGATCAAGAATTGACAAATGGGACCTCATAAAATTACAAAATTTCTGTAAGGCAAAGGACACTGTCTAAAGGACAAAACGGCAACCAACAAATTGGGAAAAGATCTTCACCAACCTTACATCTGACAGAGGGCTAATATCCAATATATACAAAGAACTCAAGAAGTTAGACTTCAGAGAACCAAATAACCCTATTAAAATGGGGTACAGAGCTAAACAAAGAATTTTCACCTGAAGAACTTCGAATGGCTGAGAAGCACCTTAAGACATGTTCAACATCATTAGTCATTAGGGAAATGCAAATCAAAACAACCCTGAGATTTCACCTCACACCAGTCAGAATGGCTAAGATTAAAAACTCAGGAGACAGCAGGTGTTGGCGAGGATGTGGAGAAAGAGGAACACTCCTCCACTGCTGGTGGGAATGCAAGTTGATACAACCACTCTGGAAATCAGTCTGGCAGTTCATCAGAAAACTGGGCATGACACTTCTGGAGGACCCTGCTATACTACTCCTGGGCATATACCCAGAGGATTCCCCAGCATGCAATAAGAACACATGCTCCACTATGTTCATAGCAGCCTTATTTAAAATAGCCAGAAGCTGGAACGAACCCAGGTGTCCTTCAATGGAGGAATGAATACAGAAAACGTGGTATATTTACACAATGGAATACTACTCAGCAATTAAAAACAATGAATTCATGAAATTCTTAGGCAAATGGTTGGAACTGGAAAATATCATCCTAAGTGAGGTAACTCATTCACAAAAGAACACACGTGGGATGCAGTCATTGATAAGTGGATTTTAGCCCAGAAGTTCTGAATACCCAAGACACAGCTCACATATCAAATCATTCTCAAGAAGAAGGAAGGAGAGGGCCCTGGTCCTGGAAAGGCTTGATCCAGCATTGTAGGGGATTACCAGGACAGAGAAGTGGGAAGGGGTTGATTGGGGAATGGGCAGAGGTAAGAGGGCTTATGGGACTTATGGGGAGGGAGGAACCAGGAAAGGGAAAATAATTTGGAATGTAAACAAAGAATGTAGGAAAAAAAAGAACAACAAAAAAGAAAGAATAGAAAAAATAATAAAAAAAGAATTTACTTGATATACATATATGAAGATGACTTGGTGATTTGATGTGGGACAAGCCACTTCACCCAGGTTAGCTTTTCAGAGCCCTGAAGATACTTGACCTCACCAACGTTTATAGCCACAGCCTCGACTTTCTCATACATCCACTGCCACCTGCTCTTCTGGAGCCGTGTGGACCAGCCTATACCTACCCATTTCTTCTCCTCAGAGGTTGAGTTGCTGACACTGCAAGGCTTTCTGGGTAATGTGGGCCTTGTAATTCCCTGGTGTCTTTATCTAAATGAGGGTCAGGCATGTTATCAGGCTAGTGGGGAAAGTATTTTGGGTTGTGGGGTCACAGAACACAACTCAGGACACTCCAAACTCTGTAGTGGCCAGACTACACAGACAACCAGGAAAGGCTCAAGGAAGTTGAAACAAAAAGAAAGCCTGCCTTCTTCAACATGGGTTTTGAACTTGTTTCTGTGATTTTGTTTTTCCTCAGCGAGGAGAGGAAGGAGTAACAGCTGTTGGAAGGACAGGTCCCAGCCGTCATAAACGTTCTGAGCCAGATGGGAAAACTGAGGAGAAAATGGAGTATTGTCTCCATAGTTGGCCTTGGGACCAACATCTGAGACTTCCAGAACTTAGCATACACAAATACACAAGCATAAAGCCAGGGCCAGGAGATGTCGAGACATGAGTATGTTGGTCATTGGAAAGAGCAGATTCCAAACAGCTGCCCCACTAATGATTCCTTTAGAGGATTCGTCTGTGCTGGCTACTTGTCTCTGTCATTTGATCCTTCCCAGCTCTGCAACACAGATGTGAAATACGGAGAGAGCATGCCATTGCATTACATTTCTAAATGTGGAAAATATACAGTTGACCATGGGATGTTTAAAATATGAAAGCCCTTATCCCCACAAGTACCCGTAGCTTCCTGTAGCAACAGCTCTGGGCAGTCGAATGTGCCTGCAAATTACTCCTGGCTGTGAAACCATTACACCTGACTGGAGTTTGGGCTGGCTTCGGGGCAGCAGCTTGTAGGTGCTTGGTTCTGTTCATTTCAGAATTGCTTGGGATTAGAAGGCCATACCTCATCCTCTTTACACTAGAAAACCCTGAATTATCACTTAGGATAATGTGCTTACTTGGGAAACACCAGAAGTCGGGACACAGCTCATTCTATGCTTCTAGCATAGGGGCAGACATATAGGAGCCTTGTTTTAAAAGCAAGTTTGCATCTTCATTGAAAAACAATCACAAAAAGTCAACCACATCTGTTTCAAGAGTTCTAATTGATGGGTTTTGGGAAACAGCCACACCCAGAAAGCCGATTCTATGGTCAAGGTAGTGAGCACACCCATCAGATTCAGGTGAACACACCCATCAGATTCAGGTGGTCTTAAGAACTTCCACTACCCTTCCCTATCTCTTTCCACCATTCCCAGATAACCACTTGTCCAGTTCTGTCACTACAGGTGAGGTTTCATTTTCTACAACTTTATATCAACACACATACACACACACACACACACACACACACACACACACACACGAGTTCTCTAATTTTTGGTCTGCTCCAGAAAGCTAGAGCTTGCCTTGAGACTCACTGATGTATTGTAGATTAATAGTTTCTTTTTTACTGCTGAATAGTATTCCATTGCATGAACCCCAGCAGGCACTTGCTGTTTTTTTTTTCCCATAGGCCTGAAAATGAACTCTTGAAGATATAATTAGGAAGAAGCAATGAGACAATGGGGTCCTACTCTCTTCTATGAGTGTAGGTTCACTCAGGAAGGCAGAATGGTATTAGATGAGTAAGCATGGGGGAAATTTTTCTTGTCATCCAAAATCTCCTTTTAATAACTGATTTTTGTCTGTGTACCGAACTGTATGGAATAAAGATTTTATCTTCCAGCTGTCTATAAAGTTATGTGTGGTCACGTGACTGAGCTGTGGTTGACAGAATGAAAGTAGAAGGAGAGTGTGAAATTTTTTAGAAGTCTCCTTGAAGGAGGAAGGATTTACTCCTCTTCATATTCCTGCTGTCTGGAATGCGGCCATGATGTCTGGTGATCTAGCAGCCATTTTGGGCCAGAAAGGACCTTGAGTATGGGAAGCCCTCATGGCAGAGAACTAATGGAGCCCAGGCTTGGGTTTCTGATACTGCAGAGTACCACACCAAACCTGAGCTAATGACTTCCAGACTTGGCAACTATGGGAGAGAAATAGCTTTCTCTTGTTTAGTTCCATCCCCTTGAAATGACTTCTCCTCAGTGCATTTCTTTTGTTTATCATGGAATGGTTCTGAGGATACCATGGTGAGGACAGAGTAGACTGAGGAGGACAGAAAGAGCAAGAGTGAGAAGTAGCTCCATGCTGTGGAGAGACGCATCACCTGATGACGCCCAGCTCTATGACAGGGGGAGATCTGACTAGAAGTGTGGTATCAGCTGGTGGAATTGCTTTTTGTGAGCTCCAGAGAATCATCATTTTATTAATTATTTTAAATCTAAAAAAAAATCTAGACATAAAAATTACTTCCATGAGCAGGCACCATCTGGTGTCTCGATTCATGCATAGGAGATGTCATGATCAAACCAGGGTAAGCATACCTAACTCTTCAAACATTATTTCTTAAGAGTAAAGATATTTGGAGTTTTAAAAACATATAGTTCTTTGCCAACTTCTGTGCACAGAAATACCAGAATGTCTTACAGCTCTATGTTTGTTACCCATTGGTAAGCTGTTCTTGAATGCTCCCTGCCTTTAAATTCTCCCTGGCTCCTACCAACCATTGTTATGTTTTCAACTCCTATGTGTCAATTTATCTAGGGTCCACATAATAGCAAGATCATGTGACACCTTGATGATATCCATTTCCAACCCTATTGCCACAAATGACAAGACAAGACCTTATTTTTATGGCCAAATAGTATTCCATCCTACCGAATACTAAGTGTTCCAAACATTTCTGTCTTCTTCATTCATTAGCTGATGGAAACTTAAGTTGGATCCAATACTTGGCTGTGACACGGCAGATCATTCTTAATAGCTCTCTTCTAACCTTGCCCATTGAAGTCATCATTCACATTTTAGATTTCTTATAGTTATAATGTCCTTGACATTTGTTTATATTCATCTTCGTGGCTTTGTGATCGATGTGGGCTGTACCGACTTCATTAAGCATGCGGACACAAGCACAGGTGTGTGTGTGTGTGGGGGGGGAGTATGAAGGTGTTTTCTGCACACCCCAGCCTCAGCACTTCATGTGAATTCTTGTGGTGGTTAATTCCTAGTGGTTTAGTGGCTCATTCTCCTCTTGTTCTTTACATTTCAGAAAGGAAGCATTTTACACACACATTAAAGAGCATGCATACAGATGTGGTTTTTTTCTTCTGCCAAAAACTATACTTCGATGCAGGAGTCTTCAGCTTCATTTACTGATTCAGTGGTGCAACCCTTCCTCTAATGACATCCTTTGCTTAGCCCATTGTATAAAGCAGAGCGTTGCCAGTTGACTTAAGAGTGGGAGCCAGAGCCTTCCTCGGCACACCCTCTGCTTGTCCTTTATCCACACACCCAGGTGGCCTGGAGCTCAACTCACCGGCCTTGTGAATGGGGTGATTACCAGATTCAGAATGTAGAGAAGATCCAGAAAGGGAGCTGAGTGCTGGCCCCAGACCTGCCAAATCAGGGCCATCAAAGCCATGCATCATGCATACAGATGGCCTCCAAGACCTGCACACAGAGCTCCGCGTGTTCGCTCAGCCTTGTCCTGATGCAGTGTCATCTTGTCTCCCAACCCCAGAAGAATGGAACAACTCATCACAGATGGTATCAGATGCACCCACACATGGCTGCTCACAGCCAGATCACTGAGGAACAAAGCTAACCATGGGGTGAACACAGACACCATGGCCACCTTTGGAGGTTGCTTCAGGTCAGCGTTACCTTCCTAATATTTGCCAGTGGTTCATGCTTTTATATATACATTTCTATATATTTTATTGAACATGTTTATACATTTTAATTGTCACATATAGTGTATATACATGTGTATCTATGTATGTGAATACATGTGTTTAATGAGAGTGTGTAGCTGTGTCTATGTAAGTACATTTATATATACTATACAACCCTATGTATTTATATATATTATATAAGCTTATATGCATAAGCTTTACTTGTGCTTTCTGTCTTACACTTATT
The DNA here is from genome assembly GCF_947179515.1 of Apodemus sylvaticus. Lineage (NCBI taxonomy): Eukaryota > Metazoa > Chordata > Mammalia > Rodentia > Muridae > Apodemus > Apodemus sylvaticus. The sequence continues at coordinate 35,672,153 of NC_067487.1, forward strand.
AGCATGTTTATTGGCTGACTTTAGTACACATATATAATGTACACTGACCATCATTCTCTCCCCACTACTCTCTTTTGAGTTCCTTCCTTCCCAAGAAGTCCTCTTTCAACATTTGTGCCTCAAATATATATCACATATAGTACTAGCTTAGAATTCTAGATTCTGTATAAGAGGAAGCTCGAAACACTCTCCTCTCTGAGGCTAGCTTGACTGCTCATTGGGATGATGTATGGGTCTGTCCATGCTCCCAAAGTAAGATTTCATTGTGGCTGAACAAAGCTTCACTGTATGTATGCAATAGCTGTTCATCTTGCTAACATTTTATCTTTAAAATGGTGTCTTAAGTATTTTTTTCTGTTGCTGCAAAGATACCATGACAAAGGGGACTTATTTAAGAAAGTATTTAATTGGGGCTCACAGTTAGAGGGTTAGAGTCCATGACCATCATGGTGGGGAGCATGGCACACTGGAGCAGTAGCTGAGGCACATCTTGGGACACATGGGGTAGAGAAAGGGTTAAATGGGAATGACATAGGCTTTTGAAGCCCCAAATCTCACCCCTAGGGACACACTGCCTCCAACAGGGCCACATCTCCTAATTCTTCCAAATAACTCTACCTACTGAGGACCAAGTATTCAAACGTGTGAGCCTACGGGGGAACATTTGCATATGTGTATGTCCATGCACAAGTGTGCGTGTGTGGGTGCGTGTGCATGTGTATGTGTGTGTATGTGTGTGTGAGAGAGATATGCCCCTTGTGTATAAGTATATATGTGTATGTGCATGCCACAGTATGCATGTGATTGCTACAGGACAACTTTGCATAGCAGGTCCTTTTCTTCCCTCTTTACCTGAATACCAGGCATTGGACTTGTGTCCTTAGGCTTGTGTGGCGAACACCTCTACCTGCTAAGCCATCTTCTCAGTCTGATAATTTTGTTTGATAGTGAAATGGTATGATTTCTTTAAAAAAGAGTTGTTGTTGTTGTTGTTGTTATTGTTGGTGGTGGTGGTGGTGGTGTGTGTGTGTGTGTTTACAATGCACACAGGTGTTTGGGGGAATCCAGAGGCACTGGATCCTTTGGAGCTGTAGTTACAGGGAGCTGTGTGCTGCCATGTGAGTGCTGGGAATTGAACCGAGGGCTCCTGCAAGAGCAGTACACGCTCTTAACTGCTGAGCTATCTGTCAAACTCACACTGAAATGATTTTTCCCTGCCAGATTCCATGTATGCATTCTACATTTTAAAGTTATTTGACCTTCAACGGCTATTTTATGAAATAGGAGCTATAATTATTCACAGAGTCACAGAGAAGTTTAGTCGCTTGCCCAACACCACACAGCAAACCTGTGGTAAGGCTGGAATTCAAACTCAGGAATCCTGGCTACAGGGCCCAGGGTCTTAATGGATACCACATCTTCAGAGAACTGTCCATATTTAAACAATAAAAGTCCAAATGCATTGTGGCTACCAAACATCTTGTGTTGTCTGCGGAACTCACTTTTCCATGCCGTGGAAAATTCCCTTGTTATCCAGTGATGCTGGGGACGAGAGAAGGGACTGAACTGAGCCTGGGGTCCAGGCCTTTTGGCATTATAGCTCCATGTCTTCTCTTTGCCGTATGGTTCTCCATGAAGGCCATTGGCCCATTCATCAGTGTTCTCTGGGAAAGGCGTCCAGTTGCTGGCAGGGAAGGGACATACTCAGGCCAGAGCTGCCTGTGGTACAGTTTCAGTTTTGGTTGTAGCATTGTAATCTTTCATGGTTTAAGAGGTATGGGGGGGGGGGTTGGCCTAAGGCTACTTTACTATCTATAGATACGTTTACAGATTGTAGCAGTAAAATTGTAAATGGTGAACTGTGTCTATCAAATGACAGGCATGCCCATTCTCTGTGTGTAGTTGGCCATGTGACCCTCAAGGTGGTGTGAGGTATCTAGCTCTATCTTCAATACTGGTGGTTGCTTGGGGAATCAGGAGTCACCATGGCAGCTGGTGCTGTTGTGCTTGCAGACATGGGCTCATTTTTACCCTTCTGGAGTGAATGATCCCTTCAGGAATGGAAGGGTTTACTCCTACTGAAGGGCACAGGGGCATGCTTTCCCAAAGAGCTTGAGTGCTCGCTTATTATACAGAGTATGTAATGTGTCAGATACATACACCTGGTCTATAAAGTGGGTTTGAGATAACTAGTTTCTTTGTTTTTAAAAGAAGCCAAAAATGAAAAAAATCACATAAGAATACTCAGAATGTTGCTGATATATTAGCTAGGTCAAATTAGTGGTGATTTGTTATGCCTACTGTTCTATTTTAAGCCAACAGTATTCCCTTCTCCCATTTGCCTTGTAGCCTTCTTACCAAACCCTTCTCTGCACTATCTCTGAGCATCAAACACAGTTGTATTGTAGGGTGAATCTCACGGAGTAGTGATGGCTGCAGATCCATCACCTTTCTTGCCCCATGTGCTTCTTGAAGGTAGGATTTACAGTGAGTATCACTACATGCTTGTGAAAAGGAGGGGAGGGATGAAGAACTGAATTCTAAGACAGATTCCAATATGGTATACATACCCTCTAAGATACTTCTTGGATGTTGATGCAGATATGGTTCTACGAATATGATGGCTGTTACTTTGTGATTTGGTTATGGTATATGGATAAGACCTGAACGTAAAATTCAGGTTTCAGATGAGTTGGTGTAGAGTTAATCTAAAGTGAGGGTGGGTCTGTCTTAATTGGGTGAAAGACTTTTAAAAAGATCTGTGACTTTCTTCATAGAGGAGAAATGGCTCCAGATGGCTTTGAAGATGCAAACAGCTGTGTTTTAACAGGGCCCAAGGAGGGAACCACAAGGGAAGAACCTGAAGGAGAATCCAAAGAGTTAAGAATTCTCAGCCCACAGTTGGGAAGTAGAAAGGAAGCCCTGCTACATGGCCACAGGGAAATGAGCACAGCCAACTCTCGAATGGGCTTATAAGTGGTTTCCCCAGCCGAGCCTCCAGATGGGAGCACAGCCAGCCAACACCTCAATTCTCACTGTATGAGCCCCCAGCAGAGGTTCAGTTGTGCCTGGGCTCCTGATATTCGAAGACTAGGACGTAACACACACCAGTTGCTTTAAGCAGCAGAGGTTGTGGTTGTTCACCACACAGCGCAGAGAAAAGTAATACAGACTGCAATTTGTAAACACTTGTTGACGTGGATCAAGGAAGGATAATATTTGAAATCAATCCTGACTAATGTTTTAGCTGATTGTAACAAGGTAGACATCACAGAGAGCTGCTGTCTTCCGTCTTCTACCCAGGCATTCAGTTTCACATACTGCCCACATTTCCATGAATCCTGGCTTCTGGCTGTCTGGAGATATGAAGTGATATTCTCTCCAGCATCGTTCAGCATTCTTGAGAGATAAAATGGATAAAAATTGATGCTGAAATGAGACCACCATCGTTTTCTGTCTGCTTACCATGTACAGAGCTCAGGGGTGATTAGAAAATGGGAAACACATGCGAAATGCTCAGCCCTACTTTAGTCAAATCGCATTTACATAGATCAGTTTTCCTAAGGGACACTAAGTTAGCTGAACTTAAGCAATTAGAAAAAAAATAAAACAAAACTAGACCCCTTTGCTAAAGCCAAAAAACCATGGATGAGTTAGACCGTATCAGATGTAATTGTTTGTTTTGAGAAGTGTTTGGTTTGGTGTGAGAGTGTGTGTGTGTGTTTATGTGTGTGTTTGTGTGTGTGTGTGTTTATGTGTATGTTTGCATGTGTCTCTTTGTGTGCATGCATATGAAGGAATAGAAAAGCTGGCTTTGCAAGTTCTTAAGCTGCCATGGTTGAAATCCAATCCATGTGACTGAGTTCTGCCAAAGCCATCAATACTGAGGATCACCCATGACCCAGGTCAGGGGCTCTACTTGCCCTCTATTCCATTATCAATCACCTGAGGGACTGCAGTAGTCAGAGGGACTACAGATGAGGCTGAAAACAAAATTGAGCCCAACCCTAGGCTGGTGCTCCAGGACCTCAGAATGCCACTCTAGAGGCTCTGCCTTGTGGTCCTTCTATTCAGTGAACCATGCTGTCATTGCCACCCTTTTCAATTTTGTTTGCCTTTGGCTGAACACAGCTTCCTGTTTCTAAGAAAAGAGAACTATAGTCCTCTGATGGCCTCACAGGCAGTCTAGGAGGCTTTATGGATACCACACTCCTCTTAGCATACAATAATTTGATGAGTTAAGTGTAAATGGATCAGAGACATATGGACCATATTTTTGCGGGAAATACACATGGGTCAGGGACGTAAATAGGGTTGTTGTGGGGGTGGAGGGAAAAGGATTGCTTGGAAAAATGTGGTTTAGGTCTTGCCAATTGCAAAATGCTTGAAATAAATAATCTGAGATGTTTTGCCCAGCCTAGAGTGTGGCTGGATTCACCCTTTCCTTCTATTTACATGTCATTTTCCTGCTCAGCTCACACGCGAGGGCTGGCTTGGGTCTTAGATGGATGGTTATATATCCAACTGTTTGGAAGGTCATCACGGGTGACTGTTTGGAAGGGGGGCCTCTGCCCATGAAGGCTGGAGAGGTTGGGGAAGAGGTGAACAATTGTAAGCCTCTATGTCCAGGACAAGTGGTACCATGGTTTCTCTGGAATATTCGATTTGTAGATGCTACAAATCTAGGCTGTGATAGGGAGACAAGGGTAACTTGAGGAAGTACTTCAAACTCAGTTTCTTCATCTCTGAAAGAAAGACAGTAATACAGTAGCCTCCACAGTATAGATGTGTGGAGGCCAGCGTTATGGCCTCTAAAGCTATGTTCCTGGGATCCAGCCCTTTAGTTCTAACACTTGTATGAATTTGGGCAGCTTTTTAGTGCTTCTTAGATGGATGGTTATATATCCAACCCTTTATGCTTCTTCAGTCTGTACAATGGAACATATTTGTCAGAGTTACCCTGCAGTGACAGATATTTGAGATAATGCCAAAGTAGAAAGCTTTAGGTTTTCTACTCGAAGTTTTGGAGGTCTCTATCTATGATCAACCAGCAGAGGCGTTTTGGGCCTGTAGCAAGTCTGCACATTGTGGCAAGAAGTGTCCAGAGGAGAGTAATGCTGGCCCCATGGCATTAGGAAGCGAAGAGAGAAGGAGGGGACAGGAATTCAAATATCCCCTTCATGTTCAAGCTCCTAGTCTCCTAACTTCCACTAAACCTCGTCTTCCAAAGGGAATACCACCTCCCAATAGCACCACCCACCAGCAGTGACAAAGCTTTGTACATTTGGCCCTTAGGGGAGTGTCTAAGAACTAAGCTATAGCATGGGACACTATGAGGGTCCATTAGACAGGGTTACCTTGAGGATTTTGAGTGTTCCTATATGTATAGAACTTAACCCGGGGCTGGAGAGATGGTTCAGTGGGTAAAGGCACACATTAATCTTGCAGGATTCAAGTTCTGCTCCTAGCACCTGAGGGCAGCTTGCTGGTAACTCCAGCATTGGGGGATCCTGTGTTCATGGCATCCTTACACCTGCACTCGTGTGTGTACACACATGTAATTTAAAAGAAATCTAAAAATTGGTTATTCCACAGTGTTTGGGTAGGTTTTCTGAATCAAATGCTCACCTCTACCACTAGAAATGATGTGACAGTGACTAAGGCCTTAAATGCCTAGACTTTCATTCCTTAAAGTATAAAACAATGAGATAATGGTAGAGCCCAACTTAGAGTGAATATAAAGTTTAAATAGGCAAGGCAAAGAAGGATATGCTAGCATTGTGTAAAAGCTGCTATCACCACCACCACCATTATCACAACTATCTACATTAAATAGGCACACTAAAAAATAACCCAAGGCTTATACTTGTGTATATCAGATGTTTCATAATCACCTATAATTGCAGCTCTAGGGGATATGATAACCTCTTTTGGCCTCTGAGGGCACCTGTACTCATTTGTACATACACACGCACACGATTGAAAATAAAACCATAACAACATTTAGCTTAGTGCTTGGCATACACTGATTGTTAAACAAATGCTAACAATTGCTGCTGCTGCTTCTAAGTTCCCCTGTTCTATTCTATCAAGTCTTTGGTCCAAAGCTGGGTGCATCTTATTTCTATCCTAGGGAGGAAGCTCCCTTTCTTTACTGCCATCAGGCACTTGCTCCAACTAATCAAGCTCCAGTGTCAAGGAACTCAGCCACAAGGAAATTGCCATCTTTCCTGCACTTAGGGGAACACTAAAAATAACAGTGGTCCTGAGGGTGTGGCTTGGGCCTTTGCAAGTTGCTCTCTGGTGGCTTCTCAAAAGTGCACCCAGAGCTATGCTCCAACCTTACCCAGGAAGCCAGCAGCATTTCTGGTGCTATGGGGTCATTTCTGACGCACATCTATTTCATTTCTCTAGCCCTTCAGACCCCAACTTCTGCCTGCACAGGATGAATTTTCCTTTGGGGATATGAAGGAACAAAGCCCGTGTTCTGGTTGATCTCTAAGTAGACTTTGGATCAGAACTGCCACCTGGAGGGTACTCCCCATCTCTGCTCCGAAGGATCTCAGAAAATCCCTTCCTTCTGTACTCCTCAATGCCTTCTAGCCTCTCACGATCAGCACAGATATGCTTCTTTATGGCCCTTTTGTCTACTGACTGCTGATTCACTTCGTTTGCTTCAACAAACACAGCATCTGAGGCTGTATAGTATAAGAAAGAATGGGGAATTTGAAGTTGGGCATGAGCTTGAATCTCTGTGTGACCTCCACTAGGCTGAGACCTGCTGTATTTGACCATGGTGTTCCTTTCAAGGCCGCTGCTGCTTGAGTTATATATGCTCTGCTTTCCAGAGTCTCTGTTCATCAACAAATTGAGATTCAGATATGGTTCCTGACAGAGCACTTATCTAGGAAGTGCCAAGCCCTAGGTTCAATCTCCAATGTAACACAAACAGCAACAATAAACAAAGAACAATAGAAATAGGATTCTATTTTAACCGTTCACTTGCACTTTTTATTGAGTTTGTTTAGAAGGCAGCTCCAGTGTGTTCTCTTGTGTTTTCTGTCTGTCACTGCTGTAGCTGCCCGAGTAGCATGGGTGGATGGCAGAGATGGCAGTTAGCTGACTCTGAGGTTTGTTCTGCGAGATGAATAATGGGATGCTAGGTAAGCAAGCAGGATCCCACAGTTCTTTCTTTTCTTTATCGACTATGCTACCTGGTGGTGGGCATTTTCTCCAGCTGTAATTGCTTTTCAAAGATTGTAGACTGTGCAACTTCAACAATCCTGGTGACTCCGTCCAGAGGCTAGAGACAACCAGCTGCCAGATGTGGACACTCATCGAGAGAGTCTGCTTACTCATTCATGGCTTCCTTCCTGAGAGTCCAAAACTGTGGACAAGCTATGATAAGTGTGCTGTGTAACTTCAATTTTTTTTAAAAAAATCCCACTTTTAATGATGGTTCTCTAAATGCTTTAACCTCTCTTTTAGCCTACCACCCACCAGAAGTAGTGGAAAAGACAGGACACGGGGGAAGTGGATCTGTTTAGAAATTGTTCTTTGGAGCAAATCCAATCTGTATTGTCAGGAAATCAGCAGTTCAGTTCACAGGTGATCTATTTGTAAACACTTTATGGATATAACAGCAGTCCAGTTCAGTACTATCAGGATAGTAGCAGCAGTGTCTTAGCAGGAAAAGCCAGACCTCAGCCAAATTGGCCTGAGTCAGTAGGAGGGACCAAGGCCAATAGGAATAGCAGGAAAAATTTCAGCTGCGCCACTCTCAGCAACTTGAAGATCAGTGAAGACTCAAGACTAACAAGCATTGTACAGCTAGCTCTACAGGCAAGCCAAGCTCCTCTCACAGTCTGTTGAGTCCTATTTGTACTCCCTCCAAACATCATGTGTCCTCCCTGTATCTTGCCTTACCTTGTGTCTTATCTCAGTACATGGATCTGTCTCAGCTGACATCACTCTGTCTATCAGCCTGAGTCTACAGAGGTGGCAAGAAGCTGAAACCTACCACCAGAAGGTTTTGGTGTGCTTCTTCCTATGGAGTCCAGACAAACTGAGTTTAACTACACATTGTAAGGCAGACCAATACATGTGTGTTATTAGCGAAGAATCCTTCTAAACGAGTCTGCCTTAGCCTTTCACCTCTGTTTGCTTCAGCGAAATGTTCCTTCATGTTTGCCCCAGCCAAACACCATCCAATATAACTGACTTTCCAAAAGACCCTTAAGTTCCACTTCAGTGCTGGCTACTCTTATGTCAACCTGACACACAAACTAGGGAAGCTTAGTTGAGAAAATTCCTCCATAAGATTTGGCTGTAGGGCATTTTCTTAATCAGTGATTGATGCAGAAGGGTCCAGCCCACTGTCAGTGGTGCCATCCCTGGGTTGGTGGTTCTGGGTTCTATAAGAAAGCAGGCTGAGCAAGCTAAGGGAAGCAAGTCAGTAAGCAGCACTCTCCATGGCCTCTGCATCAGCTCCTGCCTCTAGGTTCCTGACCTATTTGAGTTCTTGTCTGACTTCCTTCAATAATGAATGGCAATATGTAAGTGTAAGCCAAATAAACCCTGTTCTCCCCAATTTGCCCTTTGGTCATGGCACTTCATGGCAGTCATAGAAACCCTAACTAAGACAAGTTGGTACCAGGATTGTGGAGGTATTGCTGTGATAGATATGACCATGTTTTGGGGAAGATTATGGAAGGACTTTGGAACTTTGGGCTAGAAAAGCTATTGCATGTGAGGAGCTCAGTGGAATGTTCTTAGAAACTTGGAAGATAAGAATGTTGAGAGCATACCATGTGTGTTCTTTTGTGACTGGGTTACCTCACTCAGGATGATATTTTCTAGTTCCATCCATTTGCCTAATAATTTCACGAAGTCATTGTTGTTAATAGCTGAGTAGTCCTCCATTGTATAAATATACCACATTTTCTGTATCCATTCCTTTATCAAAGGACATCTGGGTTCTTTCCAGCTTCTGGCTATTATAAATAAGGCTGCTATGAACATAGCAGAGCATGTGTCCTTAGAAAATATCATCCTGAGTGAGGTAAGTCAGTCATAAAGGAACACACACAGTATGCACTCAGTGTTCAGAATACCCAAGTCTCAATTCACAAATCATATGAAGCCCAAGAAGAAGGAAGACCAAAGCGTGGATGCTTCAGTCCTTCTTAGAAGGGTGAACAAAATACTCTTGGGAACAGGCATTTCTTGGCATCCACAATAGTGTCTGGGTTTGGTGACTGATATGGGATAAATCCCCAGGTGGGGCAGTCTCTGGATGGCCTTTCCTTCAGTCTCTGCTCTACACTTTGTCTCTATTTGTTCCCATGAGAAGTGCAAACCAGCTGCAGCAAGGGACCCTAGCAGTCTTGGAGATGCCATGACCACCAAGGGCAGCAGCAGCAGTGGAGTGGAGCTGGCCAAGGCCCAGAAGACAAGCCACATGTGCCGCAGGGCACTGAGCTGGAGAAATGACCCAAGCCCTTTGGAAGGGCTCAAAAGATCAGTTTGTGAATCTCAGATAATTGGATATTGATTCATTTATACTGTTGGAGTTTGGTTTTGCTTGGCTTACACCGTGACTGTGCCCTGGTCATTCCTTCTTGAAGAAGGCATTTAATTTAATTTTGATTTTTAAAAAGAGCCCACAGATGAAAGACTGAACTTTTAAAAGAGATTTTGGAATTTTAGAGAGAATGGAAAAATTTTAAAGACTGAAATTTTAATGCATTTGAGTCTGTAAGAGGGAGGTGATTGGAGAAGGGATGGAGAGAAGAAGGTTTATGGGACATATGGGGAGGGGGGATCCGGGAAAGGGGAAATCATTTGGAATGTAAACAAAGAATATAGAAAATAAAAATATTAAAAAAAAAGACTGTGGAGCAGCCTCAACCTTCACTGATTGCAGGAATCACAGCTTCTCCAGTAGAATTCAGGTAGGACTGCTTACCGATAATGTTCAGTTATGATGGCATAACAACAAAAGTTGCCGTACGCCGTTCCATTCAGGGTGTTTATTTTTAACATGGAAATATTGTAGCAGCTGCTGTCTGATACAGCATACAGCTAAGATTTATTCATAGTGAGAGTCTTTGTATTTAGAAAAGTTTGAAGAGCTCTGAGTTTAATGGCTTCCCCACTCTCCCATCCAATAGATTATCTAATAGTTCTTTGTCTGGTGTGCTTAGGAGGAGTTTGAGAAATAGTAAAATCCTGTAGAGAAAAAGAAAAGTAAATTGGAGGAGATGTGCTAGGATGTTTGAGATGCAAGAGATCTTAGGCATCTCACCCAGGTCTCTCATTGTAATGTTGGGGGACAAGAGCCAGAGAGACCCAGTGACTTACCTGGCTAGGGTCCCCTAGCTTGCTAGACCCTGGAGATGCTCTAGAATTACCCAGGATTAAAAACTACTATCCTTTCTGATGGAGGGAGCAGTGTATGGATGAGGGGGCAGAAGGAACCACAGCCAAAATTAAGTAGGATTTGTTTTTTCTTCTTCTGTTGATTTTGTTCTGTTGGGTTCTTTTGTCCGATTTTGTCTTCCGGGTTTTGTCCGAGCTCTGAAATCCCAGGACGAAGGTGAAGGAATAGCCCTGCACACTGCTCTGGCGTGTGCTGTGTTCATCTCAGGATGACCCACTCACTTGGGCTTAACCTCAGACTGACCCTTCTGATTCCAGACATGGCGGCAAGGCCTTGTTCCCAAGCTGGCTGGCCAGGCATGTGTTTCCCTTCCCATCCTTTGTGTCCATAGTCACAAATGTGCTTGGGAGTAATTTTTAGTGATTCCTGATTACTTGACTGCTGTAATGCATGCTTCATACTTTGGGTCTTTAATGACTGGTTCTCCTTACCAAGTGCTCAACATACGTGTGGCTCACCAGCATTATACATACTGAAGGGAGGAAAGATGGTGAGGGATGCTTAAGGTAATTTTCAAGTCCCCCTTTGCTCTGTTTGTAACGTGGCTTTATATTAAAAATTTATAGAACATCTTAACTATAAATATAACATCATCTAAATCAGTGGTTCTCAACCAGTGGGTCAAGACCCCTTTTGGGGTTGAACATCCCTTTCACAGGAGTCACATATCAGATATCCTGCAATCAGATACTTACATTATGGCTGGTGACAGTAGCAACATTACAGTTATGAAGTAGCAGTGAAAATAATTTTATGGATGGGGGTCATCACAATATGAGGAACTAACTGTATTAAAGGGTCTCAGTATTACGAAGGTTGAGAACCATTGGTCTAAATATAAGAATAAGGGACCTTTGGCTATTCTTGTTCCAATGATTGGACTAAAGAGAGACCCTAATACCCAGATATGCCTGAGCAGTACTTTAGAACAGATCACAGAAGAATGGTTCTGTTTCCCAGAGTCCTTGCCGGGTTTCTGAGGTCATCACAGGGCGGGCTGAGCTTGACTGTGGCTGGACTGGGGTTAGGGCTATCTCTGTCATCAGCCCATGCTCAGGTTGTGCCTCTAGACGATCGCATCTGCATTTGGGTATCGAGTGCTTTCCCTGCTTGTTTGTATTGACCTTAGCTCCCCTGAGGACACCAGGAGCTGCTCAATATTTTAGAGGCAGCGCTTGGCAGTGTCAGTGCCTAGGGAATTCTATGGCCTCTATCCAGGGCATCTAAGCCTGTGTCCCCAGTGCTGTCTGGGCAGAATTGCCCCCAGGATGCAAGTTATTTCAGTTGGCTATGGAATGTCTAGAAACATGAGCTCATTCCTTCTGCTTATTGGAAGTAAGTCAGGAGAGTTGATAATAGAAACCTTTTTTTTTTTTTTTTTGGTAGACTCTAAAACGAGTCAAAGATTATATGCCTATCTAGCTAGCCAAAGGAGAATGTGAAATTAAAAATATAAGATCAACCTGGATTAAAGAAAGAGAACAGAGCAAAAGACAAATAGTACATCGGCATATTTAGATCCAAATAGGGCAATGATTCCTTTAAATGATCACATTTATATTGCAATTGAGAAGTAATAGATATTCAACCAGATTTAAAATATATATATATATATATATATATATATATATATATATATATATATATATTATACGAAAGCCTTTAATCTCTGTCTATAAAGAGCAGAGTTCTTTCCGAAACCAACATGGCTAAGCATTCATCAACACACTTAGAGCCTATGTCACTTAAATGGTTTAAGTCCTCAGAGTCTGGCCTGAGATAGACCTTGTTAAAATTGTGTCTTTTCCCTGAACAGACTGTGTGGCTTTGGGCGAATGAATCAGTTCTGTTCATCTGTATAAAGGAGATAATTGACACCTTTCTTGTAGGGATGTTTCGAGTGGCCAATGAGGAAAGGAGGTAAAGCTCTTAGCTGGGACTCTGGCATGAAATGCCCATTCATTATATTAGCAGTTTGCCCCAGTGAGTGTGACCTGGTGACTTGACCCAGACAGAGTAGGGTCATCTGAGAGAAGCCTCAATTGAGAAGTTGCCCAGATCATCCTGGCCTGTGGGCAAGCTTGTGGGGAATTAATATCTTAACTGTTACTTGATACAGGAAGGCTCGATCCACTATGGGCAGCACCAGCCCTAGGTAGGTGGTTCTGGGTTGTATTAGAAAGCCAACTAAACAGGATCCTGAGCAAACTCCAAATTGGTTTTCTTGCCTGGTCTCTTCTTAAGTTCCTGCTAAGACCTCCCTCAGTGATGCACTGTGACCTTGATGTGTGAGCCAAACAAACACTCTTCTTCCCTAAGTTGCTTTTGGTCAGAGTGTTTAATCACAGCAACAGAAAGGAAACCAGAGCTCATTTGTAACGACTGCTGACGCTATTACCAGTTTTCAACACTTGATCTTAGCCAAAAGGCCTAGTGGTGGTATTGTTACTACTTTTATTAATCTCTATCAGGGAAATAATTAAGTCAGAGAGAAACATTATATACACAGAGATGTCTATTTCACCTTGTCAACATTGAGAAATGTCTGCCTGTCCCACTAATTCACCCATTTAACAAAGATATATTGAGCTACTTCTATCTGCCAGGCAACATATCACGTTTGGAGTAGGTCAGTGTTGTGGCTTGAGGGTGAAATGATTCCCTATATACCCCCATATTTGAACATTTGGTCTCTAACTGATGATGTTGATTTGGAAGGTTGTGGAACCTTTAGAAGGCAGAGCCTTGCTTGAAGTCAGTCCTTCAGGGGTGTGGGCTTTTCCACCTGGGCCTACATTCCCAGAAATAATGACTCTGAGACTTCTTACATATGAATAAATACCTAGGCCAATAGCTTTGGCTCCTAGCTCATAACTCAATTACCCCACTTGAACTAGTTTTAAGTCATGCCACGTGACTAGTTACCTTTTCTCCCGGTTTCATGGGATTGTCTTTCTCAGAGTTCAGGGTGAATTCTTCCCATCCGACTATCCCAGAAATTCCTCTCTCTGTACCCCAATTTCTACCTATTTCCTGCCTAAACCATATAATAGGCTAGCAGCATTTTATTGTCAGGTGATGCGACTATACATTGCACAAGAGATTCTCTCTACAGTTGGATGTTTAGATTTGGTCCCCCACTTCCTGTCTTTTCTCTACTTTGTAACAGCATGTGGTATCTGGGAATCGAACTCCCCATCTTCTTGAAGAGCAGTTGGTGCTCTTAACCACTGAGCCATTGCTTCAGGACTCTACTTTGTAACTGTAGATACAATGTAACCAGCTGCCTCAAGCTCCTCCCACCCGCCCTTCTCGTCTAGATGATCTACATCGGCTTGAACCGTTAGTCAAAATAAACCATTTCCCTCACTTCTTGTCAGATATTTGATTACAATGAGAAAAGTAATGAGTGGGATCAGTAAGCAGGGTAGACAAAGCCCTCTGCTTTCAGGAAGAGAAGTATGTAGCTAAATGAAAGCAATGATTGAGTAGAATGTTGTACAACATTTTGAATAGCAACGAAGACATGAACTAGTATCATGTAAGATGAAAAAGCAGCAGCAGAAAATATAAATGGCTCAACAATATGTGTGGGCAGACAGACTGGGATGGCACATTTGAAAATGGATGTGCTGTGAACAGCAATGCAACTGCGTTTTGGTTTTTCAATCATTTATGAAAAGTTTGATGTTATATATCCGTATAGAAGAACCCATATGTATTTGCAAGCAATTGAGAAAATGAACTGGCACGACGGCCAGTTTGGTTTTATGGTTTAGGAATCAACATGAGACTTTAGGCAGAAGAGAAAATTAATTATGTGACAGGGATATTCCCAAACAGAAATGATTCTTACAGCTCTTCTGTGCTCGGGGAGCCACGGAATTCCTGCCAGGGAAATGATCCTCTGCCAAGGAAGCCTTAATAAACAGATGAGTTAAAAAGGGCCACAGTCCCTGAGCAAGGAGAGAGTTCAGAGTTAAGCATGTCTGTAGTGGCAGCAGGAGTTTTCCATTCCCCTCTGTAGTGGGGGGGGGGGTGTGGTGGGAGGGAGATAATACAATTTGGAGGTGGGAGAAAAACAAGAAAAGAGGGGTGTGGCTGGAGAGCATGAGCACGGTAGAGGTGTACTAGTAACTTTCATTATTTCTTAAATTAATTTTAATTTTGAGCTTATTCAATATTACAATGCTCATTGTGGCATTTCCACCACTGCATATTGAACTGAGGATCCAATGTAGCCTTGAGATCTACCTCCTCTTTCCAACCTGGATACATCACCATTCTGTGAATCAACATTCTGCACTCAGGTAGACGGAGTGTGTGGTCTTGTGCGCATGTATCTGTATGCACAAGTGTTTATACATGGGCTATGAAACCTGTGACTGTCAGAGGACAACACTGAGTTCCCACCTTCTACTTTGTTTGAGACAGCTTCCTTTCTTCCTTCCTTCCTTCCTTCCTTCCTTCCTTCCTTCCTTCCTTCCTTCCTTCCTTCCTTCCTTCCTTTTCTTCCTTCCTTCCTTCCTTCCTTCCTTCCTTCCTTCCTTTCTTTCTTTCTTTCTTTCTTTCTTTCTTTCTTTCTTTCTTTCTTTCTTTCTTTCTTTCTTTCTTTCTTTCTTTCTTTCCTTCCTTCCTTCCTTCCTTCCTTCCTTCTTTCTTTCTTTCTTTCTTTCTTTCTTTCTTTCTTTCTTTCTTTCTTTCTTTCTTTCTTTCTTTCTTTCTTTCCTTCCTTCCTTCCTTCCTTCCTTCCTTCTTTCTATCTTTCTTTCTTTCTTTCTTTCTTTCTTTCTTTCTTTCTTTCTTTCTTTCTTCTTCCTTCCTTCCTTCCTTCCTTCTTCATTCCTTTCTTTTTCTCACTCTCCCTCCCTTCCTTCCTTCCTTCCTTCCTTCCTTCCTTCCTTCCTTCCTTCCTTCCTTCCTTCTTTCCTTTCTTTTTCTCACTCTCCCTCCCTCCCTTCCTTTCTTCTTTTCCTTTTCTTTTTTCTTTCTCTTCTTTCTTTCCTTCCTTCCCTTCCCTCCCCTTTCCCTTCCTTCCTTTCCTTCCTTTCCTTTCTTTTCTTTTCTTTCATTGTCATCTTCATCGTCATCGTTGTGTTTGTGAGGTTCTCTTTTCCATATAGCCATTAATGAACCCAGACATGAGTTCTTCAGATTTGAACTCAACTCTTCCTGTTTACAGAGCAAATGTTCAGCCTTAGGTGGGTTGCCTTTAGTTCCCCATGGTGAGTGATAGCAATTCTAAAAACAATGAAAACTAATATTTAGTTTTAAGGTGTTTGCTGTTCTGAGTTCTACCTAAAATTTAGTAAACCTAAATTTTAGTAAAAAATAGTTATGAGTGAGCATAACAGGGGTTCTTAGTTATTTGGGGAGTGCTGTGGAGGATGGGAAATGTTCATAGTGATGGTTGTAAACATATTCGTGCAGCAGCAATATGTGTAGGCAGTGGGATGATAGGCAGACTCAGAGTGCCTGGAAGAGAAAATTTAAAGGTGATGTGGCCAAGAGAATGCAAGTCCCTCAGTCCCTAGGTGGTTCAAAGAGAGTGCTACACTTCCAAGCGATGGGCCTCAGGTGGTTTAGTTTGCATATTTAAAGATGGTGTCCTAGGATAGTCACAGGACCTGAGGTCCTGGCCAGGGCATACCTTCCCAGGTCAACTTCCTTGGGACCTTGAATTGCTTTATTGCTACCACCACCCATGATTTTTCAGGAGCAGACACCAATTTTCCTAGGGCCCTGCCTTTTAGGTAAAGTCTAGACATAAAGAAGGCTTGCTCTGTCTTGGGAACCTAAGGAGAGTGACTGGAACAGATCTGCCCACCAATCCTGCAGGTGTAGATGGCAGTGACGTGTCCAGAACTGGGAGCAAGCATGTTGATGAGTTTAAAGGCACTGAGAGGGCCTGAGGTCAGGAGTGGGCAGTGCCGTCACTAACATCCCATCTCTTTGCACAGATGGATCCCTCCTTAGACATTGTGTCACTGGCTCTTAAAAGTTTCTTGAACAGAAGCTCTGTATGGCATAGGTGTCCCCAGGTGTATGTTGGGAAGGGCCCTGCCTGTGTCAGATGTTGGCAATTTTGAAGGAATCACTTGTAGAGAATTTAAAACCAGTGATACATGAACTCAAACTAACTGCTTTTTAGTCTTATTATATGCCAACAATTCTAACCGTCAGTGACAAACTCTTCCATCAGCTGGGTAGGAAGCTAAAGCTGTCCTTACCTCCTGGTCTGGCTCAGGTGTGTGGTAGAGGACGTCTGTAATCAAGGATCTTCCTGAAGACACTAGATGCAGGAAGAAAACCTCACTTCTCCACTGGTAAATAAGGAGCATTCAGGACTCAACTTGAAAGACTTGAGGCTGGCCAAGGGTGGGACAAGAAAATCCTCAGAAGTCAACAGGTGAGCAAACTTGAGTGCCAAGCAGGAAGGCAGCTTGGTAAACAGGCAGCTCCCACATCCTGGGCAAGCGGTTGGGATTAGTGTCTTTTCAGAGAAAAGCCAGGAGCTATCTCAGAGGAGGTGGGGGAGGGGAATGAAGTGAAGCATCTTTTATAAAAGATCCCAACAAGACCTGGAGAGAAAGTTTGAAGACAAGCTAGGAAAGGTGTCCTGGGCCATTTCATAGACCCTGGGGACTGTCGGAGGCTGTTGGGTGGGAGGGAGGCCAGATCTGACATAAATCTAGGAATGCATTTCCCAGAGTGGGATCTCAAGCCACTCATGTCCACTTCCCACCCCATAGTTAGTGAATGAAAAATAGGGCTAGAGCCAGAAACGTGTGTTTTACTGAGTAGTCCCAATGGCTCTGATTCCCACTCTGAGGACCCTGGCTTTTCTGCTCCCTTGGAGAAGTAACAGGAGCTAGTCTGTCCTCCTGGGGCCTATGCTAGGCACCTGGGGTATGTGAATCTTCAGAGGAATGATCCGCTAGGGCAACGGAGAAGATGCAGGGTATCTTTCTTCTAGTGTCTAGAGAAATTTGTGAATAATTTGAATTAACCACTTGGCCTGAAGAATTCCAAGCAAAATAAGTCTCTTTCACCATCTTATTCTTCAAAGGTTTCAGAAATTTAATACACTGTTATAACCCTGACCTTAATGTTTGGATGTTTGGGCAAGGTTCTCTAGGTGTCTGACCAGAGCCCTTTCTTTATACTAAAATCTTGAGATGATGCAACCTTAAAAAATGACAACTTCTGTCCCCAAAACATGGAGGCCAAAGTTTGCACACAAAAGGGGGCATGAAAGGGAAAGGGCTAGGATGTATGTAGCCTTGGCATGCCAGGCACCTCTGAGTTTAGTGGGTACTTCTGGTTGCCTGGAGACGCCCTGTGTCCTCACACTCTATAGGATGTGCAACAATGCAGAGAATACATGAATTTAGGAGTCGGACTTGGTTCAGTTCCACTTTCTCATTATAAGCTCTATGACCTTGGGCCAATTCTTTATTGACTGAATCTTTACTAACTCTGACTCATCAAAATATTGTTAACTCACCCTTGGGGGTGAGGGCAAGCTGTGGTGGTTCATCATAACCAGAAAGCTGGGGAGATGCACAAGGGGACCCCTGAGAGGTGGCAGGCCCCAGACACTGAGGGGCATTGCAGTTCTCCCCGTGACAATCCTTTGTCAGATTCATTTTTGTAGTTAGCCAGTTTTACAGGTTTACCTTGACATCTTCTGATGTTGAGCCACCCATGCTTCCCGGAGAGGGTGGTTACTTCGACTGTGGGTGTGAGCACCTGAGATGAAGGATGGCTTGGCACGGTTTCATCTATAGGATGTTTACACAAGTCTCCTAAGGCAGTATCATTTTACAAACTGGTTATCACGAATGGTATTGCCTCTACTGAAGGCCGATGGACTCAACTGGGCAAATGACACCTGAGCTATGTGTCACCTGCTAGGCTAGGGTGGGGACTCATGGCCAGCGGGGCTGA
Source organism: Apodemus sylvaticus (assembly GCF_947179515.1). NCBI lineage: Eukaryota > Metazoa > Chordata > Mammalia > Rodentia > Muridae > Apodemus > Apodemus sylvaticus. The sequence continues at coordinate 35,690,544 of NC_067487.1, forward strand.
GTTAAGCAGTAAAGCACCAGATGGGGCAAGTTTGAGCGATCAAGGTTATTGGGTTTAAAGGCAGCTGGGAGAGGCCTTTCCTTGACTATACTGGCACTGACTTCTATAGGTCTAATGTTGGCTAACGAGGAAGGGATGGTCCTGACCTCTATTAATTCCTAGGCCCAGGTGGCTCCAGGCCAGAGTTGTAAAACTGTCAGTCCCTCTGTGTGTAAGGGTGGATGACCCAGGAGAGCTTCTAACCTTCAGGGGTTTGCAAGAAGTTGGACCCTATGGGCTCCAGAGAGCCATTTTTAGTTACCAAGCCCCCCGTGAACATGTTACCTTTTATGTTGAAATGAGTTTGCAGATGGGGTTGATGTGAGGGAGCTTGAGTGGAGAGACCCAAGTGAACCATCAGAGGTCCCTAAAAATGAAAAGGGATACGCAGGAACATCGCAGGGTCACGTGACCCTGGAAGGAGCGAGATGACAACTCATTGTGGTTGACTTTGCAGATGGCTGGAGACATGGGGCCAAGCGCTGTGGCGTGTAGATAGCTTCAAAGCTGAACAAAGGCAAGGCAAAGGATTCTCTGCCAGAGCCTCAGGCAAGTAGTAGAGCCCTTCAACAACTGTAGTCCAGTAAGAGCCGTGTCAGCCTCTCAAACAGAACCGTAAGATCATAAAATCGAATAAAACAGGCCGCTAAATTGGAGTAATGTTGTTACATCAGCCATAATGAAACTAGTAAATGAGGTTTTGAACAAGTATTCAGGTTAATCCTGTGTGTTGGGCTTCCAACTACAAGAAGGTCCTGCGGTCTTTGACCCTGAAGTCTGGGATTAGGATGTGAGCTGGCTTTCTCTGAGTGGCTGGTCACACAGAAGGACAGAGATCCTGATGATCTGAGGTCAGGGATGGAAGTTCAGGCTAAGGGGAGCAGTACACTTACACTTTGGGGATGTTTTCAGGGTGCCATGGAGAGCCCCGGCAACAGCATGGTGGGTGGCATCGGGCATTATGGCTTCAGCCCAGCTGCTAGGTCTGGGCTTGTAAGACCCATCAGAGAGGCTTAGCGTCTTGTTTGGACTTGTCCTAAACATTGCATCTTTCTTAGATCTTGAACATCCCTTACTGTCATAGACAGAACCCAAGATTTAGACTTGGTACCGTCCCAGCCAAATTACTTACGGATTATGTAATTTGGGCAAATTACTTAACTTCTCCAAAATGAAGTTCCCCCATTTATAAACATGCACTTTGCTGTGTTGTTATAAAGCAGGGCTGTTAGGAAGTATAAACAGTACTAAAGAAAGCACCTGCACTGAGGCTGCTGTCGGGGAACATCTGGAGGGTCCTTTCCAGCTTGTGAAATGGCCATGGGACCGTCTTCCTGCTGGCCCAGGAGAAAACCATAACCAGCCAGAGGTCTGGGGCTTCTGGGAATGTAATTAAGCAGGTGACTCACTCTCAGCCCCTCTCAAATAAGATATACAGCTGTGGTCTGGATGCAGGTTTTAGGGAAGGGCAGGTGACAGGAGAGTTGCAAAGCCCAAGGCTATGGATCTGGATTCTGTGAGAGGTAGTGACTGCCCTCTCCGGGAAGGCGATCAGAAGAGCTTGGTGGGCCTTGGAGAGAGCCATTCTTTCTGGTCTGTGGTCTTACTGGAGAATAGATACCTTCAAGTCTCCTACTAGTCCCTGGGAAGGTCATTTCCCAGGTCTCTCCAGGCCTGATATAATTTCCCCACCTTGGGTCTTGCTTTCTGTAACTTTATTTATGGGTTTGCACCTGAAGCAAGCAGAGACTGTAGGTCCATCTCTGACTTTCGACCATCCCTTTGTATCGACAAGCCTGCAATGAGCTCACTGTGGCTGGAGCCCTCCATTCCTGTACTTCCGGAGAGCATCCTAGGAAGGTAGATCTGAAAGGTCCTTGGAGTCTGTCTCTGGCTCATCTCTCCTCACATCTGTGGTCTCAGGCCATCCAGAGCCCGTCAGGCTGCACCGCCACTCAGCAGACATCTCTTGTACCTGCTCCTGAATGAGCAAGGGTGTGGTTGGTAGTCAGTATCCCAAATGGCTAATTTCCAGTCCCTCCCGACTCCCTAAATGTGAAGACTGTGGAAGTAACAGAGCGTGCAAGTCCTTGCTTTACTTTGGATTCTTGTTTCCACTGAGAACTGAATGACCCTTCTCGTCCTCACCAACTGCAGCTGACTACCTTCCCTCACCAGACCATTTTATCTCCTCATTGGGCCATATTTTAAAAACATAGGAACCCAACCTGAAACATCGTCTACCAGGTACATGATATGCTTCTCTGAGTGAAGAGTAGCCGACCTGGACCCCACAGTGGAAGTCATCGACTGGCTCTGTTCCTTTGACGATGTCTCAGGCACGCCGCCTCAAAAGGAGACCCTGATGAAACTACAAATTGCAATATGACCCAGACTCTTGGCATTGCTTCACAATGGGACTTTGCAATGAAATGGAGCTGGATCTGTAGTAAAAGACCTAGGGCCTTTGTTCCTTTCTCTATAACCACTGCTGGGAAAGGCGTATTCAAAGTAATTCACTCCAGGTGTTTGCTCATAAATCCGAATGAATTGGAACTTGGTAACACATCAGTTGTGGTGATTTGAACAGGAATGGCCCCCACAGGATCTTATATTTGAATGCTTGGTCTTTAGGGAGTGGTACTACTTGACAGAGATTGGGAAGTATGGCCTTGGAATACATATGGCCTTGTTGGAGGTGACACACTTGTCACTGGGAATGTGCTTTGGGGTTTCAAATGTCCAAGCTAGGCCTAGTGTCTGTCTCCTCCTACTGCCTGCTGTTTGGGATATAAAGCTCTGCTACTTCTCCAGTGTCATGTCTGCCTGTGTGCTACCATGCTTCCCATCCTGGCAACCATGAGCTAAACCTCTGAACTGGTAAGCCAGTCCCAGTGAAATGGTTTTCTTTATAAGAGATGGTATGGTCATGGCATCTCTTCACAGTAATAGAACATTGACTAAGATGCCACAAGGTTTCCTTTTTACTTACTCTTTTGTTTTTTAAACTTGGAGGCCTTTCTTTGACTGTTTGTGTCCTTCCGTGTTCTCTTGAAGCCATGAGTTTTCCAAAGGAATGCATGAGGAAGGCATGTGCACAGTGGACTCAGAGTGAGAGAAATCCAGGGAAATTATTTGAACAAGACCTGAATTAGTCAGAAGACTTACTAACTGGAGATTAGAGGCTGTGGAGATGGCACTGTAGATAAGGTCCTTGCTATGCAAGTGTGAAGAGGACCAGAGTTGAAATAGCCAGGGTCCACATCAAAAGCTGGGCAAGAATGGTGCTGCCTGTAATCCCAGCAGTTAGGAGGCAGAGAAACGGGACCCTGGGGATGCGCTGGCAAGCTAGGCTAGCTGGAATCAGTGCATTCGGAGAGGGCCTGATTAATGAGTAAGGTGGAGAGCATCTCCAGGTCTCCACGGGCACAAACGTCCATACATAGGCATGTGCAGTACACATACATGTGCACTGGCATATATATGGATACCATGTGGACACAAATACATACCACATACACAATATATGTATTAACCACTAGGCATCAATTATGTGATACCCTAAGATGATAGTGCTTCATCGGAACTAATTGATGTACTGGAGCATTCGGTGATGAGTGAACACGTGAGATCTTCCTCTCTGAGTCTTTAGGCTTCGTCATTGTTGGACTCTTCTGCCTTTTTCACCATTGATGCAGAGACATCAGGGCACTCATGGCTGGATTGGGGGAGATTTCCCTTTAAAACAACAATCCTAAAGTCACAGGGTTTTGCAATCTGTGGTTTTGGTGAGGTCTGTCTAAAGAACTGATCAGAAGCTATTAGAGGCTGAAGACCCTGAGAAACAAGAACCCAAATGCTTATCTGCATGGAGATGTGAACAGTGGGCTGGCATACTTTACATTACTCTTGTCCAGCAGTGAGTGAGAACCTGCGAATTCCCAACTGCTGTTGCGAATTCTGCCTTTGCTGTTGCTGGCTTTCTTTTTTGGTGGCCTTTCTGACTAGGTTCTGATGGAACACCAGTGGACTTTGCATTGTCCTTGCTGGCGAAGGATGTCGAGCATTTCTTTTCATGAGTTTATTGGCCTTTAGATAACTGTTTGGTTATCTTATTAGTCTATGTATGGAGTGAGCTCTTTGACTCTTTTAGAATTAGAGTAATAGAAGGGATAAAGAAACACAAGAGTGTTTTATTCAGCCTAAAGAAGAAGGAAGTTATGTGTTATGTGCTCCAAAAGAGATACAAATGGAGATGGTTCATATTAATTGAAACAAGCCAGACTTGGACTGATATCACATCTATGGGCCTTAGACTCCGTCCATATGGGTGCATATGTGGACAGGAAAGCCAAAGTGAAACTTGACAAAAGTGGGAGAGTAGAGTTGAGGGGGGGAAGAGGAGGGCTGATGGGGTGGACATGGTCAAAGTGTGTGATATAGCTGAACAGAGTTGTCTTTATGGATAAATGTATGCCAATAAAAATTCCCATCTGGCAGAGGCTGAGAAACTCTACTGTGCATCTTGAGTTGAAGAGCCTCTGTATGTCAGGAACCATTACTAATGCTAGTGTATGGAGCTCGGTGTCCTAGTCAAGAAATGCTGAGATGCTGCACTCTGACCCACGGGTCATTGTGTTCCAGCCTCAAACCCAGTGGTACCCAGTGGTTCTCAACCTCTAATGCTGCGACCCCCAACCATGAAATTATCTCTGCGCTGCATCATATCTCTTGCTACTGTTATGAATCGTAATGCAAACACCTAATATGTAAGACATCTGATATGCAACCCCTGTAAAAGGGTTATTCCGACCCCCAAATGGGTCACAAACCACACCTTGAGAATTACTGCTTTAAGTGGAAGCCACTCATAGTTATTTACTACAGTTTTAGTGAGGGAAAGAAATCAGTCTTGATTCTGACCCTGTCTACCTGTGTGAGCATGGCTACTGATCTTCACCATGTCAAAGGCCAGCTTGAGACACAGGATTTCAAGAATGCTTTCTGGTGTGCACAGTCTGTGCAGAGAAGTGTACACAATTCTCCAAAGCTACTGTCTTGCCCTTGAGATGCTTCTGTTCCAGAAACCCCTATGTGCAGCTCCTTCACATCAAACTGGCTTCTTCCTCCCCTCCTCCCAATATGTGATCGATTTCTGGACCTATTTTTTTTCCCTTAAAAAAATATCCAATTCCTAAGGCTCAAGGGTTTCAAATAGCTCTGGGCAAATTAGAGCTCAATAAATATTTCATAGTTAAATCCAAAATAGCAACCTGGCTCCTTCTTAGTATTAAACAGATTGAAAAAGTCTCCATGGTAGGAAGGAGGGAAATGAATATCATAGCAATTGGAGACATATGTGGATATGGTAGTTTTGCCCTCATAGCGCGATATCAAAGACAGACTCCTAAAATGTATCCAAGGAGAACCTGCCAATATCAGCACTTCATCCAGACAAATTCCGAGGTCTGGAGTCAGAAGCAAAGTTTGCATTTTGAGAAGGAGAGCTTGTACCTTCCAGTCCTGTTTTAGGCCCATGTCTAAATAAACATGTTAATAAACCAGCACTCAGTAATAAGCATCATCTAAATAAGTTCAATAACTGACTCTGACTTGATTCTGAGGATCAGGACTGAAAAATGTTGATTGAAATGGGCCTCATCTGTGTAAGATGACATGGGTGAAGTTGACATATCCTTGAAGATGGTAAAAATGTTCTCACTTATGAGTGGCCACTGGAGACAATGAAGAAAAGCAGAACTCCAAAAAGCCACCCCTAGGAATTCATTTCTCTCTTGATTTGCTAGGACTCAGGCAGCTTTGGCACTTGATAAACAACTGAGCCATAAGCCAGGAGGGGAGGAGGCCTTGGAAGGCACCGAGTTGTGACTTCCTCACTAGCTCATTGGTCACCCAGAGCCCAGTCTTGCCCATCCTGTCCTGGACAGGCCTCCTCGAGGTTGGCTCATTCTAAAGAATTGCTAAGGCAAAGCTGGCACTCAGAAATCTCCATTTTATGGGTGTCTCGGTTACAGATTTCTGGTCTTAATTATGGGGCTGGAGAAGTGATGCTTGTTTTCTAAGATTAGCTTTTACACTAGCTACTGTAGCTGGCTGCTCTAGTCTCTTACAGAGGCAGCCTGGCAGCTGGGGGGAGATGGTTTCCTGCGATGGGCAGGGTTATCCCAGTGTTTGGGGAAACCTTTTGCAGAAATACTGTTTTTCCTGTGTGGTTTATATGCACTGGCTAATGATTTTGACTTGGAAAGGGAAAAGAAACTAAAGTAAATATAGGGATGGATCAGTTCTTTTCTTTCTTTTCTTTTCTTTCTTTCTGTCCTTCCTTCCTTCCCTTCTTCCTTCCTTCCTTCCTTCCTTCCTTCCTTCCCTTCTTCCTTCCTTCCTTCCTTCCTTCCTTCCTTCCTTCCTTCCTTCCTTCCTTCCTTCCTTCTCTCTCTCCTCTCTTTCTTTCTTTCTTTCTTTCTTTCTTTCTTTCTTTCTTTCTTTCTTTCTTTCTTTCTTTCTTTCTTTCTTTCTTTCTTTCTTTCTTTCTTTCTTTCTTTCTTTCTTTCTTTCTTTCGTCTGGAAGCTAATGGTTCCATGAAACTGTAAGAACAGAGGCTCTGCTAAGACCAGATGTTCCCTTTGTCCAGCACATGTAACTGAACCCCTGGACTGTCCTTTGCCAGACAAAGTGAAAAATGGCACAGCAGAACCTCATCCTAACTCTAGGCACTTAGTCTTTGCTTGGTCATTTTCACCTCGTTTAAATGATTGCAATGTGAATTATGGATGGCAATTACACAAGGTGTTTGTCATCAGATTATCCTATGCAACAAACTACCTCAAAATTCAGTGGCTGTAAGCTATCAGTATTTACTACACCTATGAATCTGAGGGTAGCAGTTTAGGGGGATTCTAAGTTCGGCAATTTCTAAGTTCAGCCTGGGCTCACTATTAGCAGTTGTAAGGTTCAGCTGAATTCCAATGGACTTGGCTGGGATGTTCTATCATCAACTGAGTTCTCTTCACACTTGTCTGGGCATTGATTGGCTGCTGACTGGTTAGCGTCCCTGGTCTATATGCTACTTGTCCTCAAAGCCTAGAGTCAAGCTGTCACAGAAGAGCAGAAGGAAATGTGGAGACACTGGAATGCTGCCTTTAAAGCCCTGGTTTGGGTCACATCTGCCCATTGGCCAAAATAAGAGATAAGGAACGAGGGATATGTTTTCTTTTTGATAATGGAGCCAACTGACACTGATTTGGAGACATTAGCAAATCAATTTATTAAGATGCTGTTGACAACATGGTTGACATTTTCTTTGTAATCAATAGAGAAGATGTATATATATTATATATTTGTGTGTTTAAGTATGCATTGTCATCTTTAGTAGGAAAACAATTACCAAAAATAATTTTTAAAATGAAAGCTTTTTACAAAACTACTTTTGTAGAAGACAAGCCAGGTCAGAAAAATTTGGGATAGTGAGTTTCACTATTTTAGCAAAAGACAGAGACTGGGGGACTTTGGCTTCCAAGCAGACAAATTTAAACCTTGTTTTTTTTTTTTATTTTTGTTTGTTTGTTTTTGTTGTTGCTGCTGTTTTAAGCACAAATAGCAGGGGAACACTAGAAATAATTTGAAAGCAGGATGAAAGTTAAAAGCAGTATTTAGGCTGAATAATGTGAAGATCTTAATGTACCAAGGAACAATGACATGATACTAGAAAGAATCCTCTGATTGCTTTCTGAGCTATTGACACACTGTCGCCAGTGGGCAGATAGATGTATAATGATTAGGTTTAGCTGGCTTATGAACAAGGCTATAAATGAATGTTCCTGATCAATACCCTGGAGGATCCCCCAGCTTTGATATTTTCTGTTACATCTTGACACCTAATGTGTGTTTCTTTTCAAGAAGAACCAAGGTGAAGTGATGATGAATAGTTTCTACATCTATCCTTTTATGTATTCTTACACCCAGCAATGAATGCACTCCTGACTACTCACTCATGTGTTTTTATATAACTCCTTGCTATTCAGAGTTCAGATCCATGTTCAGATAAAACTTTCTTATCCCATTTTTTATGATTATTAGTAATAAAACTCATTAAAACAACTATGATGCCTACTTATGATGTACATTAGAATTTTGCAGTGATTGTGGAAACCCCAATGCCTCCAGTCTCTATATCTAGGGTGTAGGTATAAAGATTTTAGCTACTCCCCTCTTCTAGGTAATTCCCACGTACAGGCCAGTTGCCAGCCATTGAGGAAAACCTTGGCTTATGACCATCCCCAGTGCCGACTTTTCCCTCTTGTTGGGTCTTTGTGCTTTGACAATGTGTTCTCTGCCAATGAGTCTACTAAAAGATGTACCCCACCCCTGATTGCCAATCCTCCTTGGAGCTGTGGTTTTCTTAGGAAGCCATTACAAGCAGAACAACAGTGTTTTGCATTATCCTCCCTTGATATCTTCTGCCCACTTAGGGCTTTCCTGGTGGCTACCACTCAGTTCTCACCCACAAATGAAGCTAGGGCACAAAAATCATGCTCTGTGCCCACGGAGACCAACATACTGAGGAACAATGAGATGATACTGGGGTCTCTTGCATTTTGGCACACAGTGAAGGCCACTTTTGCGGGGCTAGCAGGATGGTGGTAGAGAAACAGGACACCATTTCTATTTTCTTCTTTATCATGTTATGTATCAAACAATTGCCAGTGACTTTTCTTTCCATGGCTTGCGCCATTACTCTTGCTACTAATGGAGTAGAGGTAGTTACTGAGGATGATAAAATGTCAGCCTCCCTCTTAGGCAGAGAAATCCATTCTCTGCATCTTAAATACATAAGAGGAGTGTCTTTTTTTGCTCCCAAATGAAAACAAACATGATTATTTTAATACTGGGTCCCAGCTCTGAAGGAATACTGCTTCCTAATCTATTCCTCTTCTCTGCTTCTGATGAGGCAAGTTAGCAAATTTCAGGTTTTCGGGTTACAGAACCAGCTTTTCCTCTTCTTTCCAAAAATTGGAACCAATCCTAAACTTTCAAAGAAGCTGGAAGGACCAGTATGACAAAGTTTTCTTCTGAATCCTTTCAAGAGCCACTCCCCTGTATCTCTAAAATATTATGTACAGTGTCTTCTATGATGAGACCTTTTCTAATATAAAGAAAACATGACCAATGCTAACAGGCACCTTCTTATTGTCTAACCCTCACACATTCAAGTTATGCTAATTGTGTTAATAATTTCCCAACAGCAAGGACCTCCATCATTCAGAATCTCTGGCTACACTGAGATGGCGCAGGCTTCCTTAAGGTTGGGAAATAGTTGACTTCTATCACCATGACATAGAAGTGTCACTTGTTTTATAGTATGTTTCAGGTTAGATTTGCATGATGTTTCCTTGTGACTCATATGATACATTTTGGCAGTGATGTCACTGAGGGCATAGTTTCTTCTTTACATTGCCTTCTGTGAAGTGGTACCAATGTCACTTAAGTGAGCGAAAGTGATCAAGATTTTCCAAGATAGTTTTCTTTCCCTTGCATAACTGATATGCATTTCATGAGGCAGTATTCTGAAACCATGTAAATATTTCATTTCTTATCTAACAGTCAGTTTATTTATCCACTCATTCACATTGGTTTAGTTTTAAGGTTTTCTTTTCTAGTTTACTGGTTTGCATTTTAATTAACTATTCTGATGTTCAAATTGTCTCTGGTTTGGTCATTTGTCCTGGCTTCTTTCTTCTTTTCATATGAAACCCATCCTTCTCTTCAATGTCTTCTGGAACAAGGAGATGCACAAAGTTCTTGTATTTTCTGTCCTCCAGATTGGGGAGCAATTAGTTCTTTAAGAAGTAATTCTATTCAGGGATGAAGTGTTCAGGGAGGAATGGAACTGTACTGAGACCAGTTTGGAGTCACCTATCAGCAAGTCTCCCACTGCTTTTCTAGCATAGAACTTCTAAGTTCTTGCAAATTTTACCCATGAGTCAATCACTACAGTGACTTCTTTGCTGAATTGTGCAATAGTTCCCACAAATTGGAATGATGTGTCCTTATTTGCAATGTAAGGACTATAGTATGCTGTGCCTTAAAGTCTAATCTATATCACTAGCATTTTCTTTTCTACTTTGACTTGAAAAAGCAATAGCTCAAGCATTTGCTCATTTTCAGTGTCATACTCTTACTGTGGCTGATTTTAAGCCACCAATACAAAGTCACTTAATGTAGAGCTGGGAAAAGATGGGTATGCACTGAGAATATATCTCAGTTGTATGTGTGTGTGTTCTGTCATATATAGTCTATGCTAATAACCTTAGAGCATAGGCAATAGGAAAATATAGTAACTAGAATGTGATAAATTTTTATTATTGTTTGAAATATAATTATAAGGCTATGTCATAGCCCATTTGTGCTTCCATAACAAAACATTACAGACTAGCTAATTCATAAACAACAAGAATTCATTTCTCTTTGTTCCAGAGGCTGGGAAGTCCAAGATCAGGTGCTGGTTTTCCGTGTCTGATGAGGGCACTCTTTTTGTGTTCTTGCATTGTGATGGAGGCAATTACCATGTTCTGTGATGGAAGGCAGAAGACTGAAAAAGGCTCTAAGGTAGTAGAAGAGCTCCAACCTCCAACTTAGACACTTTCCAAAAGGCTCTGCATTAACACCACTGCAGTGGGGATTAAGTTTTAATGCCTAGCTTTTGGAGGATATTCATTCAGTTGCAGTTCACATAAATTGATTTTTGCTAATAGTTGTATTTAGCAGTAGGTTCACAGAATTGCCTATTTATGGTTTGCTCTTGAAAGCAGTGTCAGTTCACTCTGATACCTATATTTATATAGTATGCTGAGGCAACAAGTGACGACACCCTGACAAACAGAGAGGAAGTGAGCCAGGGAAGGAAGGAAAGCTAACAGAGAGGATGCTATGTGCAGACCTGCCCATGGGAACTACCAAGTCCTTACCATGCCTAGAACTGAGACCCTCTAAGAAATGTTAGAAGCCATCTTACATTCTCACTTGTTCTGCCTGTAGGCTGAACATTCTCTTGCTGTTGGAGAATACCCTTGGACAGAATAATGCAGGAAGTCACTAGCAGTAGAACTGTCTACAGGAGCCCTCTGAGGGGGACCTAGGGGACATGAGTGGGTTACCAGTGATGTCAGTCACACCAAAATCCTTCTTTATGGGACTCCAGCTTCCTTTCTAAAACAAAGGAAGACAGTATCTATTGTCCTTCCTTGAGCTTCTGATATAATTTGAAGAATATGTTTGGTGTTGGAGGCGGTTAGGAGAATTGATCTGGAAGAGCCCTACATTTGATGTCTTAGGGAAGCAGTGTTGGGTGTCACTCCAGACTCCCATGGATCCTTACCCCTATTTTCTGATGGGATAAATGAGTAGATGACAAAGGCTATAGACACTCATGGGGTTCAGTTGTCTAGTCCACCTGAGAGGAGTCTCCACTCCTCGCTCTGTACCCCAGAAAGCCTGTTTCACAAAGGAGTCATCCTCATGTGTGATTGCTTTTCCATTGTTGGATTTCCAGACCTTGATGACACTCATGTTACTCTGTGATCTGGTTCACTTTCTGTGATCTCCTCCCACGGTAGGCATGCTTTCTCTACAGGTTCTTGACCCAGATACTCACAACAGTTTTCTGTGACAGTGAAGCAACATGAAGGGAGACATGGAACAGCAGAAGCATGTAGGTGTATTTAGCTACTGTTAGAGACCAGTGGGACCAATACAGAAGTCTTATGGAAAGAATGTAGGCCAATAGGGGGTCACACTTGCAGATGGCCACATTCAGATATATTGCTTCAGCAGAGAGTATAGCTCTTCCTCCCAGCCCCTCTTTTTCTCAGAATTGTTTTTTAGAGCTGGTTTATGAATCGCAGAAGACAAACCACTTATATTGCAGTCTCCTTCCAGCTTGCTTTTGGACATGGACACTGTTTACCAATTCTATTTGCCAGCTTCAGTCCAGGTGGCCCTTTGATTGTTTAACTGGTTAATTTACTCACCAAGCTTGAGGATAATAGATGCCCTCTATAGCGAGCTTCGTATGTTCCAGGCACTGGGTTGAGTGTACTCCAAGGACTTCGCATTGAAAATCTTACAAAGTAGCTCTAATTAATTTTCTCCATTTTTATACATTGATGTTTAAAAAAAGAAGAAACTTAAAATTGTTCAGCTAGTGAAAAGTGAATCTGCAATGCAAATCTAGCATTAAGACCTGAGTCTTAACTGTTGGTGAACTATATGGATTCTTAACTCTTGGTGTATCCCCCACTCTCTCTTTTTCTCTCTCGCTCTTTCTCTCTCTCCCTATCTGTGAGTATGGGTACATATTTCTGTGTGCAAATATGACAACACGTATATGTGTGTGCACATGTGTATGTATGTGTGTGCAACCTTGTATTTTGCCATTTACCTTTTTTATTTTAGAAATAGTCTCTCATAGGCCTGGGACTCTCCCAGTAGGCTTCACAGGTTGGCCAGTATTTGAGTTAGGGTTTCTATTGCTATGAGAAAATGCCATGACCAAAAGCAACTTAAGGAAATATTTTGTTTCAGCTTATAGTTCCACAGCACAGTTCATCATTGAAGGAAGTCAGAGCAGGAATCTGGATGCAGAGGCTGATGATCAGGCCATGGGACATGCTTTCTGACTTGTTCCTCATGGTTTCCTCAGCTGGTCTTCTTATAGCATGCAGAACTACTTGTCCCTGGGTAGCAGCACCCACAGAGATCTAAGCTCTCCCACATCTATTAACAAAATGCACCATAGACTTTGCTTGCAGGTCAATCTGGTGGGAATAATTTCTCACTTGAGGCTCCTGCTTGCCAAATAATTCTAAACCCTGTTGACTTAAAATTAAAAAATTGCACAGTCAGCAAGTACAGGGATCCACTTGTCTCCTTGTCCCCAAAGTTGGGATTATGAACACTTACCACCCTATTTGGCTTAAAGAAAAATAACAACAAAACACAAAACAAATGAGTTCTAGGGACTAAGCTCATGTTGGCATGCTTGCAAGGCAAGCATTTTACTAACTCACTAGCCCTCTAGTACTTGGTGAGCTTCTGATTATGCAATCTCTTAAAAAATATAAAGTAGCTGTTACTGTTCTAGGCTTCTCCTGTACCATGTCTGCCTGGGTGCTGCCCCAATGATAATGGACTGAACTCTGAACCTTTAAGCCAGCCCTAATAAAACGTTGCCCTTTTAAGAGTTGTCTTGGTCATGGTGTCTGTTCACAGCAGTAAAACCCTAGCTAAGACAATAAGGGAAGAGCATAAAAATGGGGCAGAGCTGGCTTCTTGTGGAGACTGGCTTTTGTTGACTTCATGCATAGTTAGTGCAAATGCACCTATTGCATTAGGAGGTACAGCCAGAGATTGGCAGCTATGGGTCAGGGCTTGGGGTTCATGGCTGGGAAATAGCAGCAGGCTGGAGCTCCCAGCAGTCCCTTTGGGCCATGAGAATCAAGTACAGGCTCAGGTTTCTGTCCTGGTTTTCAGGGATTATTTTTTTTTCTGGGTAAGTATTATCCCTCAGCACAAGATGGGATTCTACACAGTTACAATAGGAACTCTTGTAACTCTACCAATCCAGCCTAAATGCAACATTTTTATGCTGACTTCTGGGTCTCGTTAGCTGCTCAAAGGGTTTTAATTAGTGACTAATATGGAGTTAGGGGTTATCTGTCAGTTTCATTTTATCATGCTCTGTCTTTCCTGTTAGCATGGTGAGAGGAAAGGTCCAGGAAGTGTTAGATTCTAGAATGTCAGTGCAAGGTCAGGAAGGTCCAGAGGTCATAGAGTTGTTGGCAGCTTCCAGGAGCTCCTTCCCAGGCTTCCTCTTGAACATGGAGCTGGAAGAGGGAAAGAGAAGAGAAAACAAACTAGCGAGCTCTTTGGTCAGAATATTGCAGAATCAGTCAATGTGAGTGCAAAGGCAATCTGGCTTCTTGCATAGATGTCATGTGCCAAACATGAATAATGAGAATAGAAATGTAGAAAAAGAATGCAGTTGCTCTCTAGCAGATGAGCTCTGGAAAAATAGTGACACTGGGCACATGAGTGGTCCTGAAGTTGTAGGATGTTTGAGATCCTAGGCATCTCACCCAGGTCTCTCACTGTCATGATGGGAGACAAGAGCCAGAGAGACCCAGTGACTTACCTGGCCAGTGTCCCTTAGCTTGCTAGACCATGAAGATGCTTTAGAATTACCCAGGATTAAAAACTACGAAGCACAGTTAGACAAGTAGTGCTGGGCAAAGACACATTGATGAAAAGGAGAATCCATGTTTTTAACTGCCTGGCAGTCTGATGAAGGAGGTGGTTATAAACCAGATAAGCACATAAATAATTACAGATGGTGACAAGAGCCATGAGGGAGATCAACATGGGGAAGAGATCGAAAGTATCCATGTGTGCTGGGACTCTGTGTATAGGGAGGCCAGTGAAGATGTTCGGAGGCTGCTGATTTTCCTTACCACTCATGTCCACTGTGTCAGCACAGCCCTATCAACTCAGCCTTGATGAATTATCCTAAGACAAGCCTCTTCTTTCTACCACATCTGTGATCCTTCCCAATAGCCATCAGCCCAAGTTCTTGAGAGACAACCACAGTGACCTGATGCTAAGGTTGTGGTTTAGGTCTGGAATGTGTCCTAAAGTCACATGTGTAAATGCTTGGTCCCCAGTGCAGCAGTGCTCAGGGCTTTTGAGAACTGATTAAATCTGGAGACTCTGACTTCATCAATGGGTGAGTCTGTTGGTGTGCTCATAGTTTAAGGAACTCTTTTAAGGCAATGGAAACTTAGGAGATGAGATCTATGTTGAAGGGTTCTTGGGGGCTATGCCTTGGAAACTATACTATCTCTCACTTCTTTTTTTCTCACTCTTTCTGCTTCTCTCTCAGTCTGAAGAGAGCAACTTTTCTCCACCTCAAGCTCCCCATCATCATCATGTTCTACCACAACATAAGCCAGAAGCTTGAGGCCAAGTTATTTTGGACTGAAACCTCTAAAACCATGAACTAAAATAAAGCTTTACTCTTTTGTTTTCTTTAAGTGTTTTGTCATAGTGACAGAACACTGACTAACAGCTCTGCCTGTGTATCCTATCACTTGTTTTCCACAGCGCTGCAGACAGGTCTTTTGAAACATAAGTGAGGTTGCATTGTTCACTGTCCCTGTGGTGTCGAGTTCCTGGGTTGATTTCTCCTGCCTCCCGTTCTTACTCTACCTCCTTTCTATTAGAGTCACACTGATACTCCCACTGTTCTGAGTGCACACCAGACTTGCCTCACTTACAGCATCTGGCAAAACAACCACAAAAGTATGTCCTCTCAGTGCTTTATTCATCCCCACAAAACTGACTATTAAGTAGAGTGACCACATTTTCCCTGGCCAGTATCTGCACTTTCTCATCTCAAGGTTATTCTGGGTTTGACAATGAATTCTTTGGTCAACTTATCACTAATGAGTTGAGGGTGGTGGTCTTCTGAATCTATCTTTTTCATCTCCTTCCTTCTCATACATATTCAGAGTACCTACTAGGCACCAAACATGTACTAAATGGAGATACTTGAAGTAAATAAAACTTGTGTATGCTCTTGAGCAACATTCAGATAGCCTAAATTCATCGTGATATGACCTAGACATTTTCGGATATGGTGTTTGCTGTTTGGTAGACAAAAATGGCCAGCTATTGGCTTAAATATTTTACAGTTTACCCAGATGTTTGGCACCACCTAGACATGGCCTAACTTCCCTCTCCCCACCAGTTGCTCTTAGCATCCCCCTCCCCCTTTTGCTCGTTCCCATTACTCAAGGCTTGGCAGGTCTCAGGCATGCACCATGCCAGAACATCTTCTCATGGAACTTGATTAAGACCAAGGCTTTGGGTTTCTCTTGGTTTCTGACAATTCACTGCATAATTTTCTTGTTCTTCCTCTGCTCCTTCCAGACTCAAGTCAGCCAGGCAGGATCTAAATTAACTTCCCAATGGCCCTTGTATTCCTGCCAAAAGTGTTTTTGATTACTTGGCCTCTGAGCTTCATGCATTCTGGCTCCTCTGCGATGCCCTGGGGAAGGCTCAGGAGGCTTGCTGGGCCCTGATGTGTTGTCTGTCTGCTGGACTCCCATGCTGCTAGACAAAGAACCCATATACCACATGGGAGCCAAAGCATCCACATGTGTGGTTCTGAGAGAGTTCCAGCATACTTAAGTTTGTCTTTGCAAAAATATACTTCCCAGGGGTCCATGACCTCTTTTTGGTTTTTCTGGATGTGAAGTTGGTAGCCAACTATATAGGGTGGCATAGGAGAGCCAAAATATCCCCCTGCCAGCTACCATCTTTAGCCTATATCGAGTTCTTGGAACCTCTAGTAAGTTTTTTACCCTTTATAGATTTTCTTCTTGATAAAGAATAACTTTTTGTTTTTTTGGCTAGAAAATGAATTAGACAACAATGTGCCAATTAATACATCATAGCCTTTCACCTCTAGGAATAGAGGTCTCAGAAGACTGACGAAGATTAATGAGAAAGGAGGAGGAGACTTCAGGATCTTGGGTTTTACAGGACATAGGAAGGCCTCTGGACAGAGGCTGGGGGGTATTTTAGGAATTAGGGAGGGCCCTGGAGGAAGGACAGGCAAGGTGATGGGGGATATCTTAATAACATCACCTAAGGTGCACTAAGGGAAGCTATTGATCTCACTTAGAGCGTAACTAGAAAAGAAGTATTGGTGTGGAAACAGAGTCATTCTTCCCTTTGAGAGCACTCCATCCTCTGCTCACAAGACATCTCGAAGGCAGAAGAAGATAAGTGTTCAGGGACAGCTGACTGCACATGTAGCTCCAGGAGAGTGGCCTGAGAGACGACATGGTCCTTCAACAGATGGAGTGCCTCCCACATTTCCTCCAGGGCACCACGGTTGTTTGTAGAGAAGATAGAATTTAAATCCATACCCCTTAAGAGGCTGTAATGTAGGGAGACTGATGACTTCCCCTATGAGTGGAGATGTGACTTGATCTCAGGCTACAGGCGGTACTTTATTACAAGGCGTTATTGGGTCCAGATGTTCCATGTTCCGAGAATGAGCCTGCCTTTTCTCTGCTGGTGCACAGAGAAATCCTATGGAGAAAGACCGAAACCCACAGCAAGCCATCCAAGGCTGAGAAAGGCTGCTCAGAGACTTCTACACACAAGAATTGTGGGAGTGGTAGTCCTCTAAGCATCCTGGGGAGTTTGGCCTTCCCAAGTGACAGGTGATGTAGAGGAGAGAAAGGGCTATAGACTCAGGGTTTCTTTGTTTGAGGAAAGAAATAATCAGGGGATAATCAACCATGTAAATGGAAAACATGTTTCCTAAAACCAGGTCATACATCAACACAGACAGGGCTCATGAGACACTCTTTTTTGTGAAGAGGAAACTTCATAAGCTTACACATATATTGTTTACATGTATTGATTTCTCAATTCCTCTATAGCTGTGGGTGTGTACATATGTGCACATATGCAATCTGTATGTAAAGATCTATAGACATACATATTCATATAAACCTTTGTTCCACAATCACGGAGTCCATCCCTTGGAAATTTTAAGGTAAATTAAATGCTTTCTTTTATAACTGGCCTTGGTCATGGTATTTTGTCACAGCAATAACTATGTAAACTAAGACAATCACATATAGTTATGCTCATACATACACAAACTTGGAGTTCATTTGTTACCTATAGCTATAGATCTATACAAACTCACATCTATAATGTGGAGATGGACACATGATGAGCCCTGTCTACCATTATCCATTCTTTTATCCAGCACAGTTGTCATATAAGCATGGCTTCCTTCTCTTACTGACACAATTTGTCAGTCATCACTTGACCTTACAATGCAATTATATTGTAATTTCTATTTAAAAGAAAACAACTAAAGATTGATTAGCTTTGTGAGAAAGAAAAAAAAAAACAGTCCTGACCTAAATACCAATCTCTATTACTCGTTTTAAAGCAAGAGGAAAAGTGAGGGGTGTAGCAATTTGAATTGTCGTTTGAATTTATTTGCATCTTATCAGCGATAGCTTGAAGCTGGCTGTTACCTTCTTTCTTTTTCAGCATAGGTGAACTGATTTACATAAGCTCCAGGTAGCCTTAGCATGGCAGACAGACCCAGGTATGGGACATATCATGGTCCTCTCACCCCCTCTTGCTGCCTGTGCACACAGACACCGGAGCATGCATGCACATAACCATGCCTCACACTGTGTGCTTATATGTCTTTGAATTGGTACTTGAAAAATGCTAATGAAATCGGGGAGGGAGAACTTAGTCCCACGGATTGAACAGTCTGTTCAGCTCTAGATATTAAAGTCTGTGAACGTTGGTTCTCGGCACTGGCATTTTGTAAAGCTGACTGCCCTCTAAGGCATCATTTTGTATGTATTCTGTCCTCCCTTCTGTCCTCCCTTCTGTCCTCCCTTCTGTCTTCCCTCTGTTCTCTCCACATACTCTGTTCTTTCTTCTACACCTTGGGAGACCTGGCAAGTAAAACTCCTTTGCAGTAACTTCTAGGAAGAAGTCTGTTTTTAGCAGGTCCTCAGGCCTCTTGCGGCCAGTGAGCAATTCTGAGCTTTCAGAAGTGTGCTCGGAGGTTGTGAGGCTTTGCTGGTATCTGAAAGGATTTTTCTGTATCAACCATGGGACTGAAAGGCTTGAAGGGTGTGTTAGGGTCCTCCTGGTAAATTCCGGGATGCCCATTGGGTCACTGATAATTGATTTTTCAGGATTGCCCAGAAAGGCAGGCCAGTGCACTTGGTCAGCATGAAGCAGCTGTGTTTGTTCATGCAATCTCTCCGTTCCTCTCTCCCTCCCTCTCTCCCTCTCTCCCTCCCTCTCTCCCTCCCTCCCTCCCTCCTTCTCTTCTTCCCTCCCTCTCTCCCTCCCTCCCTCCGTCCCTCTATCCTTTCCTCCCTCTCTTCCTCCCTTTCTCCCTCCCTCTCTCCCTCCTTCTCTCCTCCCTCTCTCCCTCCTTCTCTCCTCCCTCTCTCCCTCCCTCTCTCCCTCCCTCTCTTCCTCCCTCTCTCCCCCTCTCTTTCCCTCCCTCTCTCCCTCCCTCTCTCCCTCCCTCTCTCCCTCTCTCCCTCCCTCCCTCTCTCCCTCCCTCTCTTCATTCTGGATGCTCAATGCTTTCTTGCTATGATGTTGATGAAGCTAATGATCCTGAAGCTTCTGCTGGTAGTCTTGCTGCTACTCAGTTCCTACTGTGTCTGTCTGTCTGTCTGCCACAGCCTAAGATAGTTTAATGTGCACAGAAAGCCTTGTGACAGGCCCACTTTACAACTAAATAAACAAGGAAGTTTTTTTTTTCCAGAGTCACACTGATGGTTCTTATTTTTTTGAAAAGCATGCTCTTTTATTGAAAAAGGAAGTAAAAACATTTTATGATAAAACTGAAGATTTACATGGAAAATATTTCTGATAAAATAGAAGAGATATGTAGAAAAACATGTTAAAATCGACAATTTTCATGGAAAATTAAAGAGTAAAGTGGTAGACATAAAAACATTGCTAAATTAATAATGAAATAGAAGCATTTTATGATAGAACTGAGGATTTTTGTGAAACATATTTCTGATGGTTCTTTATGGAGTCGGATTCAATTAAGGCCTGTCTGTCACACATACATGTGTGCTTCCTGTGGCTTTTGCTTCATTTCTCAAAAGGGCACTTGCTGGAAGTTTTAACAAGTTGTGTGTGTGTGTGTGTGTGTGTGTATTTGTCTGTCTGTGTATATGTATGTGTGTCTGTGTCTATTTGTCTATCTGTCTGTTTGTCTGTCTGTCTCTCTCTCTCTGTGTAGTCCCATTATTACAAGCCCCAATATTTTACTGAGCCTTCTTTTTCTTTGCCTCACTGTACAGTAAAAGTACAGTGAAGCTGGTGCTCTCAATTCCTCTTGCTTGAATTTAAAACATACTCTTATTCCTTGATTTCTGTCCTCCCACACTTTACTGAAACGTTTGGAGTCAGCTCTAGTTACTTTGCTTACAGGTACATTTTGGTGACTTATGGACTACAAAGCCAATCTTTAAAATTTCTGTCGATTTCCTTGGAAACAGCAGAATTCTTTTTGAAGGATTTCTCCCTCTTGGTGACTACGCTCTAGAGGAAACTTAAACCCTGGGGTTTCTTGCCAAGAAAAAACAAAACAAAACAAAACAAAACTGCAGAGATGGCTTTGCTTGGCGACCACTGTCCTTAAGTTCAGACGGCCTCCTTCTGTCCTGGCCCCAAGGTATAAATAGAGAGACACAGAGGAGACTGGCAGAGATCTTGCTGACAGCTCTTCTAGACTTCCAGAAAAGATGACTTGCCTCCTGTATGAAACTCTGTCTCAAGGGTGGCAGCTCTCCTGTTGGTGAGGATTCCTTTTCTGAGCAGTAGCTCCTTCGATGTTCTGCATCTGTGTCTGCCCCCTTTCCTTTGTTCACCTTTTGGGGATGGTCTGGATGGTCTAGCTGGTACAGATGAGAAGGAAGCTGACTTTCCTCTTCCTGGACCCCTGTGAACTTGGAGAGTCCAAGGCGTGCTTAGATGACAATACAACAAAATGTCTTTAGAAAGCATGGCTGGAGTCTCATGGCCACAGACTGTCTCAGAGAGGCGAGGAGGTTTCCTAAGGGAGACGACAGGAAAGTATGCTCCTGATGGATGAGAGGGAGCATAGTAGACAGAGGACCCAGCACAGACATGAGACTGGAGAAATTCCACTGGTGCTGTGTTTGGAAAAGGGTTAACAGGTGGCTGGAACAGATTCATTGCACCATCTATTTCCATGAAATTTGTAACGTGTGTTCTTGGAGGAAGAGAGAGGTAAGGAAAACAGAGACGCCTGTCCCCTGTCTCATTTGGCAGTGTTGACTCGCTCTCTTGTTAAAAGCATTGAATTTATTTACTTCCCCCATCTGGTCTTCCAGACTGAAGCCCTGACTAAAAGCTAAAAGATATTTCTCTCTCTCTCTCTCTCTCTCTCTCTCTCTCTCTCTCTCTCTCTCTCTCTCTCCCTCTCCTCTCCTCCCCTCCCCCTCCCCTCTCCTCCCCTTCCCCTTCCCTCTCCCCCCTCCTCTTTCCTTTTCCTCCCCTTCTCTTCTCCCTTTCCCACTTTATGTTATTCTCCTGGGGGAGATTCATTAGACAACGCTTCCATTCTATTTGCTTTCCTTGAATTCAAAGTCTCTGGCATTTCCTCCATCCTCCTTCCTCCCCCAAATGGTGCTAGGATGGATAGTCTCTGGTGCATAGGGTGGAGGCCACCACTGGTTCCTGGAGACATCAGAGACTCTGCCCTTCTGATGCTTCAGCAGCATGTCCTGTGGGGATGCCCTTGGGCAGGGAGGCCTGCAACCCTTTGGTTAAAGAGCTTCCTATTAACTTGTTCTTGAGCTGTCGTGAGACAGTTCTTTTCTAGGCCTTGGTTCTTTCTATCAGAGCACGAGCCCCTGCATGCGTTTCTGTGTCCACTCTGCCTGTTTTCTATTGCTTGTTCTTTCTTGCGACCCCGAAGGTGACATCCATCTGAGTGGGCAGGGTGGGGAGGTATGCAGGTACTAGAGAGAGAAGAGATAGGATTGTTCTGACTGAAAAGACAGGCCAGGGAAGAGATAATATAGACTTCCATTGTGGGAGTTTTAATACAATTGACCCTTGACTGCTCATGCTGAGGAGATTGGGCAGGTAGGCGTCACTTGATGTATTTGGTCAGGGTCCATGTGGAGTTTGGGTGTCTTGGAGAGCATCAGTTTTGCTGCATTCTTGTGTAAGAGAAAAAAAAATCAGGAAACGACTTTGGTGTGAGAACTGGCAAAGGCTAAGTCTGTACTGCGTATCCAAGTTTTTCCTCCGTGTCAAACACAGATTCTATGTGCGGTATGTCTTTGGCCTAGCCTTGGGTCGCTCTGGCATCTTTCGACCCATCCTTGGTTAGCTTCACTCAATAACCAACATGGCTGCCACTGTCCCTAAGCACATGTGCTTGCTCTGGTCCTGTAGGAGGCTTCCTGAGCAGATGCCCAGGTGAGTCTCCTGTGACATAACTCCCTTAATTTTATTAGCAGATGGCTACTGATCCTCTAATATCTATATTGCTTAATAGGTGTTTTTAGTGTCAAATGGCAGAAACAGAACAAGAACCTGGCCAATTCCAAGCCACTTACTAATGTCTGTGACTGCGAGATTGACCAACCAGGTAGAGTCCAACCACACACTTGAGCTTCTAGAATGAGCTTCTCACGTTCGGCTACACTTTAGAATTAGGAGAGGGTGGGGGTGGGGCTGTCTTACTGTAGACCAGTGAAACCTGAATCTTTTAGTGTGGGGCCTGAATGAACATCTAAAATATCCCCATCTGATTATAAAATGCAGAGCGGATAAGGATCCCTCTTCCAGGGTGGGAGAGGAAATAGAGCCTTTCCTAAGAATTAATTTGCTGACCAGACAACAGAGTTTGCTAATGTAAACCTAATGTCCTTCTCCTCTCACAGCAGGTTAGAGCCTAGAGCAATCCCCCCACCCACCTCAAATTAACAAACAATTCAACTTTTCCTTGACTCATTCAGAAAGGAATATTGAGTTCAGAAACCAGGAATAAAAGAGTATAAAGGATGTTCTCTTTTTTCATAAATGATGTGAGGGGACCCACGTGAGGACTAGGGATCCCTTCCTCCCTTGTCCTGTTCTACCCCCCACTGAAATTTGAGAGCAAATTTGTTTTGCATTAGAGATAATTAAAGTCAGATCTCAAATCTATGTGTTACAATAAGGCAGCTGTTTATAATAGAAGTGCCCTGGGCTTTCTCACAACTCGTGTTTCCAAAGCCCAGCAAAGGTGTTTAAAGGGTAACAACTTAAAGCCACCAGTCCCCCACTCCCAAGCAGTCCTGCTCCCTCTTCCTCCTCTTTTGAGGGGAGACCAGAGGGGTTAGGGAAAGGTGCTACCGTGGGAGGGGAGCCTGCTTGAGTCGGTCTACTCCCAGTTTTAGGAAGTTCTCCCTTTTCTCTGAATTCCCTGGTAGGACATGGTGGGAACATTTACACCATGGAAATTGGCAGATATCACAAATTAGGAATTTGTCCCCCCTACCCCTCCCCACACTGGAAGACAGGTGGTTAACTGTTTCCCAGCATGCCTCACACACAGGTAGCCTCTAAAGAGTTCTTAAGTAGGAAAAGTAGGAGCATTTTCAGAGGAGAGTGGATTACAGTTCTTAAGAGAAGACTCTGAAGCTGCTGGTGTTACCATGTCTCTTCCATGCAGTGCCTAAAAGTCACCTCGAACTTCATGTATCTGAAATCAAGCATTCAGGTTCCCAGCTGCTCCATCCTCAAATAGATTTATTCCACAATTTCCCCAGTTCCATACAAGTCATCTTTTCACTCAAGTGCATGAAAAATCTTGATGTTGTCTTTGGCCCTTCTCTTTCTCACCTCACAGGGTATAGAGCTGTAGAATGAATAGAACTAGAATAGATCTAGAATAGATCTGGAGAGATCAATTCAACATAGATCCCACACTCATGAGTCTCACTAGCATCACTTGGTCCAAACCAGCATCTTTTGTCAACAGGATTGTTGCCATAATGTCCTGCCTGGTCACCCTGCTGTTACTCTTGTCTGCATAAACCTCTGTCACAAAGGACTGAAAATAACATGATCATATATGATCGAATCTCACTAAAGCTCAGAACCCTCCTGGGGTTTCCATCTCACCCAGAGTGAGGGCAGTACTTTCAAGCCCATGGCAATGCTCTCTGACTGTTCTCATGCTGTGCTAATGTTTATGCAGTTCCTTGGTTATTGAACAGGTCAAGCTGAGTCTTCCCGGTATATTTGGACATGGTATTCCTCCTACTTTGAATCTTCTTGCCAAACTTATCCAATGACTGCCTCCTCTACTACACATCTCACCGAGCTCTGCTCTGTATCACATTATCGTCCTTTCTAGCCCTACATACAACAGACCACTCTATTTGACTCTGTCACCATCTCTTTATGTCTTTTTGTAGTCATTATTACTGCAAAGCATGCCTTGTTTGTTATTTTTACTTTTATCACTGCTGAAAACTAAGCTGTATGCAAGTGGATTTTTGTTCATGATATTCTCTGGTATCTCATCAGGACCAGAATGTTTGTTATAGAAAACAACTACTATCAAATGGATGAATAAATGTTTGTGAGATTGTATGCATTGTGTGGATGAGTGTGTGTGCATATTAAACCATGTGAAGTTCTGGTACACAATACCCTTTGACAGTTGTTATTACTAGGTGATGTTGGAAATCAACAATCATTTGACTCATCTCTTCATTTTACAGATGATGTCTTTGAGATGAAAAGAAAGATGACTAGCTCTGAGGACAATGGGAGATGGGAACACATTTTTCTTTTACAAGCAAATATTTTTGCAAGTAGAACACCAGATAGTATCAGTCAGTGCGAGTGGGATATTGGTCCTTCCCATGTGTTATGGGTTTTGTCTTCAATCCCCGAGTAGACTAGGATAAATTCTTTCAAAGAGACTTTCATCCTCTTTGTGTAGGATAATACTTTCCAGAATGCCTGGGCAAAGATGGGGGCAGCTCCTGTACCACCATCACCGATGTACCCTTCTGTACTGGCCAAGTCAAGGCAGGAATCTCATTAGCTTTAAGCTCTTTAGGCCTTCAGCATGAAAGCTAGTATTTCTCTCTAGGATTCAGCCTTTACTGGAGGTTGTGAGCCCACTATGCTTAGAGCATGACTGGGGTCACGTGACTTTATTAATGCTAAAGTTTCATCTCTGTGAGGGTATTGCTTTATGTTGTTACCAAGTTCCTGTCCTGGAGGACAACAGATCTCAGAAATGTTCTCTGTGAAGAAATATGGGACATGTTGATTTCTTTGGGGGCAGAGACCCATAGTACAGTGAATTGGACTGGTTTTGTCTGAAGTTTCCAAGTGAATAATGTTTGATGTGAAGTTATTGCTTAATAAAATTTACTAGGAGGGAGAGAAACTGGTGGGGGACATTTGGATTGATTTTCAAACGAGTCAGAATTTGAAAACAACTCAAGATGATACTGCTGATGCTAGCAAAACAGTGAGGGTTCTTTTCAACTGGGCTTGGATGCCAGGGGGTTGGGGGTTGGGTCTTTGGATGTGCTATCGCCCTGAATTATCTAAAGGCACATCTGGCTGCAGCTGGACAACTGCCTCTTAAGTTGGTCTTTCATGGTCACATATGGGTGGTTTCTTAGTTTGGGTTTTATTGCTGTAAAGAGGCACCGTGATCACAGCAACTCTTTTATATATCTCTATCTCTATCTCTATCTCTATCTCTATCTCTATCTCTATCTCTATCTCTATCTCTATCTCTATCTCTATTTATCTATCTGTCTATCTATTCTATATTCTTTGTTTACATTCCAAAAGCTTTCCCCTTTCCCAGTTCTCCCCTCCCCATATGTCCCATAAGTCCTCTTCTCTCCATCCATTCTCCTATCTTTCCCCCTCCAATGCTGGATTAAGCCTTTCCAGGATTAGGACCCTCTTCTTCCTTCTTCATGGGAATCATTTGATATGCTAATTGTATCTTCAGTATTCAGAGATTCAGGGCTAATTAATATCCACTTATCAATGATTGCATTCCATGTGTATTCTTTTGTGATTGTGTTACCTCGCTTAGGATGATATTTTCCAGTTCCAACCATTTGCCTAAAAAAATTCATGAATTCATTGTTTTTAATTGCTGAGTAGTATTCCATTGTGTAAATGTACCACATTTTCTGTATCCATTCCTCTGTTGAGGGATATCTGGGTTCTTTCCAGCTTCTGGCTATTATAAATAAGGCTGCTATGAACATAGTGGAGCATGTATCCTTGTTGCATGCTGGGGAATCCTCTGGGTATATGCCCAGGAAAGGTATATCAGGGTCCTCCGGAAGTGTTATGTCCAGTTTTCTTAGGAAACCAGACTGATTTCCATAGTGGTTGTACCGTCTTACAATCCCACAAGCAATCACAGCAACTCTTATGGAGGAAAACATTTAATTGCAGCTAGTTTGCAGTACAGAGGTTTAGGCCATTATCATCATAGCAGGAAGCATAGTAGCGTAGTCATGGTACTGGAGAGGTAGCTGAGAGTTCTCTTTCTGGAAAGGCAGGCAGCAGGACGATTAAGTGAGCCACTGGGCCTGGCTTGAGCTTCTAGAACTTCAAAGCTTACCACCCACTGCACACTTCCTCCCACAAAGCCACACCTACTCCCACAAGGCCACACCTCCTAATGGTACCACTCCTTATGGGCCTATGGGGGCCATTTTTATTCAGTTCACCATAGGTGGTTAGGAAGAATTTTTCCTCAAAGATGGTTATAAATCCTTTTACATAGCAGACTCAATTTTCTGAAATGTATTTTAGGTTTTTTTTCCCCTTCATTGGCCCACCATTGGGTTTGCATCAGAATAAGAAACTTCTCAAGACTAGTTTATGTTGTCCAGAGTTAAGCCTGAGGTTCTGTCTGCAGAATGGTGTTAAACTTTGCTGGACTCATTCTGTGCTCCCAGTGGTGGTGAGTTGGATTTTCCTAAGTCTATTGATTACGGTGGAGCATAGTCAGTTATTTTCTACAGCTTGGCCAAGTCATGAGTTTCTGTTATGGTTTCTGTTGCAAAAATAAGTGTTTTTGCAATGAGGGGTGAGTGGTATACTTATCCACAGGTATAGGGATATGTGCTTAGAACACAGCTAGAAATTAAGATACTTCAGCAAAGTGGCAATAGTAGGTTCTCCACTGGGGTCCATGGGTAGCTGGCTAGGTTTAAGTATCAGGTATGAATTCCCTCCTATTGAATGGTCCATAAGTTCAACTAGACAGTTGGTTATTATTCCCGGGATAAAAATGCCACGATTGCACCACTGGGAACGCCTTGTCATCCAAACACTGCTGTGGCCCATAGGCTTTACAGGTGGGTTAGGACTACTGGTTGCTTTTTCTCCCCTAGCAGCATGCACAGACGCTTTGATATGGAGAGCTAGTTCTTGGGAGAAGGTGTCCTCCAGTTCAGTTCCACCTATGTATCTGCAAGTCATGAATGTAAAATGTGTGACGTCATCAACAATGGTATCTTATCCTCAAGTTCTAGGAGGCAACAATAAGCAGTGACAATAGCCTATATTGTTTGTAGAGTCTTTTGGTCTCCCCTGAATGACAATTCAAAAAGGAGATTTACCATTCTTGTCCTAGGGGCTTTTGTTAAATCATCTGTGGCTTTTGGGGAGAGCATTATCACACCATGTGGCCTGACTCCATTTTTAAAAAAATGTATATATATATATACATACATACATACACCTATATATACACATATGTGTGTGCATGTGTGGTGTATATACATGTATGGTGAATATATGTGTTTGTATATATGTATGTATATATGTGTGTACATATGTGCATATATGTATGTATGTATATATGTGTGTAAACACACACACATATGTGTATATGTATATATATATATATATATATATATATATATGCATTTACACTTTGCATATGAAACCCTCCATTTTTCCCATCCCCCCTTTTAGTATCCAATGTCCTACAATCACTTCTATAGTGATGCCCTGTCCCATTAATTTATTAGTTTATTAGTCCTTGACTAGTTTTAGGGGTCACTCCAGATCATATATTTATATCTAAATATTTGGACAGAACATCCACAAGAGAGAGAGAGAGAGAGAGAGAGAGAGAGAGAGAGAGAGAGAGAGAGAGAGAGAGAGAGAGAGAGAATTGGGGATTTTTTTTCCTGCCACTGGGTTATTTCACTCAGTACTTTATTTCCTTTTTTTTTTTTTTCAATTTGTCTGCAAATAGTGTCTTACTAACTATGTAGCCCAGACTGTCTTCAAACTTATGACCTTCCTGCCTTTGCCCCTGAGTGGTTGGATTACAAGTGTGCACCACATAGTCAGAAGCTTTACTCATAACTCAAATATGAAATTCCATTCTTTTGAGCCTGCCCGATTTTGCTAATGGACTTTGCTAGCACTATCTTGGTGCTATTCAAGTCCAGTCTATTCATGTTTTTGTCTGAGATTTACCATGTCCTTATGAATATTAGTTGCCCATTTATTGTTATGCGGTGTAGTATTCCACAGTTTATCTGTTCTCTTCATAGATATTTGGGTTGTTTCCAGACATGGGCTACTATGAATGAAGCTGTTATGAAGATTCTTGGACATGTCCTTTGGATAATATTTGTGTTCTTTTCTCTCAGGTAAATACCCGGGACTGGAATTGTTGGGCTAAGTCACAGATACTCTTAGTGGTTGGATAGTTTCCCAGAGATGGCAACCATTGTTTCTATTGTTAGGTCCTGAGTAGCTGCATCATCTGCCTTAATATTATCCATCCTTGTAAGCTCTTTGCAAGAAAATAGTTTGCATTTCTTAGTAAGCAATTCTTCAAACACTTCTCTGTGCTTATGAGTCAGTGATATATCCTGGTTTGTAAGGTGTCTGCTTGTGTTTTACCCACTAAAAGTCTTAGTTTTTCTTGTTGGTATAAGGACTATGCTATATAAGGATACAAGCCAGATGCCAGATGCACTTGTTGAGGCTCATCATAAGCTTTGATTTTCTTACAGATTTTGGAGGCAGTGTTTCAAAGCCACCTAAGTCTAGTATCTTCTTCTTCTTCTTCTTCTTCTTCTTCTTCTTCTTCTTCTTCTTCTTCTTCTTCTTCTTCTTCTTCTTCTTCTTCTCCTTCTCCTTCTCCTTCTCCTTCTCCTTCTCCTTCTCCTTCTCCTTCTCCTTCTCCTTCTCCTTCTCCTTCTCCTTCTCCTTCTCCTTCTCCTTCTCCTTCTCCTTCTCCTTCTCCTTCTCCTTCTCCTTCTCCTTCTCCTTCTCCTTCTCCTTCTCCTTCTCCTTCTCCTTCTCCTTCTCCTTCTCCTTCTCCTTCTCCTTCTCCTTCTCCTTCTCCTTCTCCTCCTCCTCCTCCTCCTCCTCCTCCTCCTCCTCCTCCTCCTCCTCCTCCTCCTCCTCCTCCTCCTCCTCCTCCTTCTCCTTCTCTTCTCCTTCTCCTCTTCCTCCTCCTCCTTCTTTTTTTCTTCTTCATACAAGAAAGCATTTTCTCCTTTGTCAAAGAGATCTTTGCTTAAGTAAAGTTCACAGAGATTTTCTCCAATGATTTCTTCTTTTATCCTTGTTTTATACTGGTGTTTAGTCTGTGATCCACCTTCCAATAAAATCATGATTCTTGTTTACTTCTTAGAGAGTGTCCCTTCCTCATTCCATTGATGTTAGTTTGCTTCTCTCCATGGGAATCTTTGTTTTAGATGTCGTGAAATCTCATGGTTATATTGTCTATGCAAGGTTGTGTAGTCACTATATAAGTACTAAGGAAGATCCTTGTGGTTTAGAAAAATGCTCTGCAATTTTTGAATTTTTTGAGGGACTATATGTTGATAATTTCTTCCAGTTTTATTCTAGAATTTCTAAAAGTCAGCAGTTGGTCTTCAGGACTGATTGTCCAATATTTTGAAAAAAAATTTTTTCATCTTCTTTGCTTTGTTACATGCTTGCTGGAGAAGTCTTCAACATCAATGTTCTGTTTTCCCAGTGATTGTTCCATGAGCTACTGCTTTTAGTTTCCAAGCACATTCTGTTTCCTTAAGTATTTTCTATGGTCCATGACAGTCTTTGCTCTGTACACACATTTATAAATGTTGAGCCTTTGTGTTTGTGAAGCCAGCTGTCTGTGACAACTTTCTTTTCTTTGGAGAATAATTATCAACATGATACTTTGCTGCTTCTGCACATGTTTAGATGGATTCCTTTATAGTGTCTTTTCCAGTAGATTCAGATTTTAAGCTTAAGAAATAGACAAGTGATTAGTCACCCACAATCTCCCCAAACTGCTACTAGGTTTGCAGACCCCATACCCCTAGTACAGAACTATACAGTGTAGGAGTACCCCGTGCTATTTCCTCCCTCTGTTTACTTCCAAGTGTTCTCTTTCACTGTATAACCACCTCAAGTTCTAGAACATCAAAATTCCTATGGGGAAAAGTCAGCTCATTACTGGCAAACCCCACCATCCTTTAGAACCATGTCTGCTTCTGGGTTCTGACTTGGAGAATGGCAGTGCCAGCCGAGTCTACGAGGGAAGGAAACAGAGTCATCAGTAAGTCCCCATACTTCTTTATTCTTTCACTGAGTTCTGGCACTTTCTTCATCTGTCCCCTCCTCTTCAGCCGCACTGCTATTGTGCAGGTTGGTGCTATGACTCATCTGTGGCTAACCATACTTCCTTCCCAGGCATTTCTGCTTCCCATCTCAACAAGCCTCTTCCAATCTATCCCCACACCCTGTTGGAATGCCTTTCCCGATATTAGAATTTGAACTTTAAAATGGTGAGACAATTCACCACCTTAGTCTCAACTCGCTCCACAATGCTTTGCACTTAGTAGACATCCAATTAAACAAAATGTCAATCAAATAGATGAGTAAATAATTCTGACCCTGTCACTTCCTTGCACAGTAACTTTCAATGTATCTCTGCTTCAGCCTCTCCATCATCTACATATTAAAACCTGAATAAAACCTAAACTTCTTGATCCATGATCTGTTACCAACTCATTCCCATTTCCTACCTCACCTGGCTCACCCCTTTTCTCTCCTGTTGACAGTGCTAACATTGAGTAATCAATTTCCAGCACCAGTTTTGGGGTCTCAGAACTAGCACATGGCAACCTCTTTATCTGCCTTAGATAACTTTCTGTTCCTTCTACATGAGGCATGGACACTTTCATCAGTCCCTGGTTCTTCTACTTCTGGGTGTACAGAGGTCATCTTCCTGTTCCTTTGAAATTGTGTGTACCATGTGTCTCTGTCTGGCCAATGTGTGTGAGTAGAGTTGTGCTACAGCAAATTTAAGAGCAGGAATGCAATGCTTTACCTTGCTCTCCCAAGACAATGAGTGATAGTTCATGTGGTGAAGTCTTTGTTAGCCTGGGTCTTTGAATGGTGGTGAGGTGGATCAGAGCTCCTAATGATGAATTATTGATACTACGTGAGAAAGAAAGATTTATTGTTTTAAACCACTGAGCTATTGGGATTTTTGTCATGACAACATAAATGACTAATCCTGGATAATATCTTGTCAAATAGTCAGTTATTAATCAGTTTACTATTGATTTGAGGCTAAGGACCCTATTGTTGCATATTTTAAGCCCTTTTAGAGCAAGGACTTAAAAGTGTAATATTTTGAACATTTATATGTATGTGGAACCATGGTAAGGATTTTACACATTATTTAACATTATTTAATCTCAACCCTATGGAGGGATATTAGGCGATTTAGTCAACATAATTATATAATATGACAGAAACCCCAGGAGTTGTGAGTTATAAGTTTACACTCATTCCATGTCATGGTGTCTTAGGAGTAACAAAGAACTCTGTCTACCAGAAGGTTCCCATGAAAGTTCACACTCCTGTCATGAACCTAGTAAAGGACAATAAAACAAGAATTGAACAAATATGAGTCAAATAAATAAATAACCAAAATTGGAAACATATTTTATTTTATCTGATGGGAAATGGAGAATTCTTTAGAAATGTTCCAGTTCTTGAGGAAAAGCCAATCATATATAACACAGTCAACAAAAGCTGTTTCTGTAGAAGGTTCAAAAGCCATTGGGCAGCACAGCTGGTCTAGCACAACTCTTGATGGCAAAACTGCCCTCTGGAGTAGGTTTCTGAATGGTCTCCAAATATTTGCTAAAGAATGAGAAGACATGGTCGTTCAGCCATTAGCCATAACTGTTGTTAGCTCCAGAATAATGCCGCCTCCCACCCCCACCCCCAATATATTCCCTTGGGACTATGTCAGCTGGATATTCAGGCAGATGTTGGATAATTGAAGTGGGCTGTCAGTGCATGGATTCTCATGAACACGCTCCAAGTCTCTGGCTTTGAGTACCATGACCATTGAAAGGATGGCTACAGCAAAGGGGCTGATACTCAAGCCTGGACAGGGCTTCTGAGAGGGAGCAGAGCAGCCTGAGACAAAGGGCTGAAGGGCTGAAGATCAGTATCCACAGCTACAGATTCCCTCCTGCCTGGAAGAAACTACAAGAGGTATACCTCTGAGAGGATATGCTCCCAGGTTGTTGTGAATCTCAGGTTTGGCCATGATCTCTTTCCTTTAAGCTGTTACACTTGTCTCTATGTTGATTTTGGCTTTTTCAGTTTTTAGAAAGAATTTATTTTATTTACATATCAGAGTGTTTTGCTTGCATGTATGTATGTCTATTATCGTGTGCATGCCTTGTGTCTGCAGAGGTTGGAAGAGAGTGTTGGATCCCTTAGATAACTGGAGTTATGATAACAGGTTGTGAATAGCCATGTGGGGGCTGGGAACTGAACCCCGGACCTCTGCATAACCCTAGCTCTCTCTGCTGACTTTTATTTTATATTCTTAAAGTGCACTTACTACTTTGAACTTTGATGCTATGTAGCATTCATTTGGTATTTTTGTGTGTACTATATATAATATAATGAGTATACTTGTATATCTGGGAAGGTTAATGACATTTGAACTGTCAGTTTAAATGTATTTTCTTGAAGGGTGGGGCTTGTAGAGCTTTATGCAAATATTGTTTTAGATAACTATATATTTTGTGTCTTCCAGGGGTTGCCCTTGGGAAAAGTAGTCACCTATACTGTCTTAGCATCTTGGGGTTTATTCAAATATCCTTTGCTAGGTATAAATATTTAAGTGCTGATTTGAGTAGTAAATTTCTAAAGTTAATTGGTTCTTGAGTTTTGATAATGAACAGTGACTGATAGGCAGTAAGGGTGTTTCCTTTGTAATAGGAAAGGTGAGGGGTAAATGATATTGAAAGAAGATCTTAGAAGGGTTTCAAGAGGAGACCACACATGAAAGCACACAGAGACACTTGGAGAAGAAGCACCAGGATGGTCAAGAGGCAGAATGTGAGGGGGAAACAGCCTGGAGAGTCTATTGTGGATTATCCAGGGAAACAGAGACAGCACACGGTTACCCAGGTCATCCCACTGGTAGCTGATGGATTAGAGATTTAATCTGTTGCTGTACCTTGGGTTTTATTGCACCTCACTGTGAAGCTAGTTTAACTCCACCTGCTGCTTGAGGCAGCTTCAGCATTGCTAAGGCACTTGGAATGTGCATGGTGGTAATTAGGCCATTGAATTTAGCCCCAGGCTGAGCAAGGAAAAGGAAGTTCGAGTCTGGACTAGCTGCTCTGTACTTCCTTTATTAGACTTTGGTGTCAACTGGAAGAGTTGATTCCCTCCTTCCCCTCCCTGTTTAAGCTAAGCTTCCAATTTGAGCATTCACCAAAACCTAAGGCAAGGCCCAAATAAAATTCAGGGTTTCTGCAGATCTAGAGTGTTTGTTGCTGTTTGAACTGCCTATAGTCTGTGGGCTTAGGAGATGGCTAGGCTGTGTGTCTTTGGAAGTATGAATATGCTTGGGTGCTCAGAGGAGCCCAGAGGGAAAGGTCTTAGGAGCCACACTAGAAGCTGGCTCTTTTTCGTGCCTTCTCCCCAAGGTTAACTCCCCGCGCTTTCTGGTCTCTGGGAGACTTAAAACATTGGCATCTATTGAGTGTGTGTAAATGGGATTGTTGAAAACTTAATGTTTCTTTGAATACATGCCAAGAAGATACCTTTAAAGGCTAAATAGGGTGCTGTTGCGTCAGTTAACAAGCCTAACAAAGAAAGGTGCATCTTAGGAATGGGATTACCATACAAATAGATTACAGTTGAGTGGGAATTCCAAGCCTGCTGCCTTTGTCTGGTCTTGTCATGGCTGCCTCCTATGTCCCGTGGTCAGCACATTAACTGTAAGAGCTGGCACCTGTAGATGGAGAGATGGCTCAGTGGTTAAGAGTGTGCACTGCTCTTATAGAGGACTGGAAGTTGGCTCCTATCACTCACATGTATAGGTCACAACTGCCTGTAGCTCCAGCTCTGAGGGGGATCCAGTGTCTTCTTTTGGACTTCACAGGCACTGCACAAATGTGTGCATACATACAGAAGCAGATATGCATAATTAAAAATAAATTTTCAAAAAAGCTTTTTATTATCTTTTGACACAACATACAATAATTCATAAAGTAATTCAGAAAGCCTGTGTGTCTCCTTCTCTCCCCTCTTCCCCTTTTAAAGTACCCATTGGCTGTTTTCCCTTGGGTATTCTCTTTGGACAGTAGGAAGGTTTGGGCCTTGAGGACTCATATTCCTGGGTGAGTTTATACAAAAAAAATTATCCCAGAGCATCTAGCAACTGCACATCTGATAGGGCGGTGTACAGCCTGCTCTGTGGCCAGTTTAGATGGCCACAGACTGAAGGATTCAATGAAGGATTTAATGGTGCAGGATGATGAAGGGGCTTAAAGGTGGGGGGTATAGGGAGTTAGGTGAGTGTGGCTAGGCGGCGTGGGGGAAGGTGTCCAGGCCGGCCCTTGCCTGGGCACCTCTGCCCCTGAGGGACCACACACACACAGACATGGTATAGAATAGTTTATTCAGAATAGGGGATGGGAGTTAGTGGTAGAGAGAGAGAGAGGGATAGAGGGAGAGAGAGAGAGAGAGAGAGAGTGGAGGCCGGCCATGACTACGTGGAGGGGGGGGAAAAGCCCCAGGGGCAGAGAGGTGAGAGTATGTGGGAGAGCAGAGAGCAAAAAGAGAGAGGAGGAGCAAGTAGCCCCTCTTATAGTGGGCCAGATCTCTGGGGCGGGGCATACCTGGCTATTGCCAGGTAGGTGTGGGGTGGAGCTAACACAAAACCCCAACACTGACTCCACCCAGTTTGAGAATTTGCATCTGACTGGACAAACAAGGGTGTTGGCTTACCCTTAGGTGATAGCCTGTGATGATGTCCAGCCCATTTTATTACCCTATGTGTCATACATACAACCTCCACTTCCTAGCACACTCTATACTCACAGATCTTTGACATCAGTTCCACAGGAGGGCAGGCTCTGTGAAGGCAGTGAAGAGCTTGACAATGGGGCAAGAGGGTTCCTGGATGGCTGTAGTAATTTATGAGATGGTTACTTCCTTTTTCTAGCTCCCCACCTTTTCTCTTCTCTTAATTACTTAATCAGGATGAGCTAGATCTTTGTTACTTCACTAATAGGGTCTAATGACATGCAAGAAAACTATTTTGTCTATGAAAGTGATTTAAAAAGCAATGGATTGGGAATCAGTAGGACTTCAAGCCTGACAACCTGAGTGTGACCCTTAGGACTCACACAGCAAACAGAAAGGATGGAGTCCCACAAGCTGTCCTCTGACTTTAAAGTGTGCTCTGTGGCACGTGGTCACCCTTCTCTTTCTTCTCTGAATTTGTCCCTATGGGCCCAGACATAAATGAAGGTAAAAGATGAGTGAGAATGAGCCTCCAAAAAAGCCAAAGCCATTCTTCATGATGACACAGGGAGAAAGGAGCCACAGAGAGATGTGGTGTGGGCTAATGTAGCAACTGCCAAATTAATGCAGCTACA
Source organism: Apodemus sylvaticus (assembly GCF_947179515.1). Classification (NCBI taxonomy): domain Eukaryota; kingdom Metazoa; phylum Chordata; class Mammalia; order Rodentia; family Muridae; genus Apodemus; species Apodemus sylvaticus. The sequence continues at coordinate 35,726,214 of NC_067487.1, forward strand.
GACCCTGGGGTGGGGTACATAAGTGGTAGAGTAATCCAGGTCTACAGATAGTAAGTCGAGCACTTTCCTACTGAACCATATTGCCATTCCTGAGAAGAACTAGCTTTACATGTCATATTTCTGGTACTGCTGTTTGGTTCAACACTATTTCAGATATGGCTAAGAAGGTATTTTGTGGATGTGCTTGAAATTTGCCATAGGTTTATTTTAAGGAAGACAACTCTTGAAGCTGTCTGTCCATGGGCCTCATCTAATCTGATGACTGCCACAAGAGCAAGAACTCTTGAGGTTCCTGTGAGAAGATATTCTACCTCAAGAATTGTAGTATCAATTGCTATTGAGTTTCTAGCCTACTGGTCTACCTGATAAAAGTGGCTTGCCAGCTACAACAATGGAGTAGGCCAATTCCTTAAAATCTCTCTCTCTCTCTCTCTCTCTCTCTCTCTCAAAAAAAAAAACCCTATATATATCATGTCTATTTGTGAGTGACCCTTGAAAACTATACCACTTCTAGTGCAAAGGCTTGCAAATAAGTTCTTTAAAATACCAGTAGACCTGGCGACAGTACAGGGCTAAATCTACTTCAGATTAACATCCAAGCAGCTCAGTCAGAATGAGAGATGGTAGGGATTCCTAGAGCAGGAGTAGGGAAGGTGGCAGTAGAAGCAGAGAGGGAGATAGGTATTTGATAGGCACATTTGTTCATGCACTTTTCATTCATTTTGCTGATAATTTTTTTTTTAATTTAGAATTTCTACATTAAAGACAAGTTGGAGCAAAGGAGTTGGTTCAGTGGGAAAAGCACTTGCAGTACAAGCATGAGGACCTGAATTTTAGTCCTCAAAACCCAAATTAGGCACAGTGCCATGTATCTCTAACCCCAGGGCCCCTACAGCAAGATGCAGATAGAGACAGGAGACTCTTGGGAAGTCTGTGGACCACAACAACTAAAAAGACACCCTGCATTGCACAAGGAGGAAGTAGAGGATGGATACTTGACCTCTGATCTCCACACCTGCACTGTGGCATGCACACATTGGCACTCATATGTATAGATGCACATACACTGTTCTCCCTCTCCTTCTCCCTCTCCCCCCTCAAAAAAGCCTAATTTTAATTCAGTAAAAGTCATAACCATGAAAAATGAGATGATTTATAGAATGCAATATTTAAAGAGATTTCTACTCAATGATTCTAAATGTGACCAGGCAGTCTCCATAAATAGATGCGTAAACAGGAAGTACCAACCTGTTAGTATGCTGATATGTTAGTATGTGATAGAAAGTGAACTCTACTTATTAAACAGCAAAGCCCTATTCAGAGAGAGAGAGAGAGAGAGAGAGAGAGAGAGAGAGAGAGAGAGAGAGAGAGAGAGAGAGAGAGAGATGATTCAAAGATCTATTTTTGCTACTATTTCCTCATTCCCTCAGATCACCAGATCTATTAACATAAAGCCAAGTCCCTTTGGGGGACATTTTTCCCTCTGGTCTTTTTTTTTTAAAAAAGTTTTTCCCCATCCCAAAGCTGTTCCATATGTGTAGAGACACACTATCAACTTGAGTTCACATTCTTTTTTTCTTCTTTAGACAGAGTATAATTCAGGAACTTACTCTGTAGTTCAAGATGGCCTTGTAGTAAGCCTTTGTAGTCAGTCTTCCTGGTTTACCCTCCTGAGTGCCATGCTGGGTGACCATGATTTAGCCCCTGAGTTCACTCTGGTGTGATTGAGGTTCTCAGGGTTAGGGGCAGGTCATTGGACAGAAACTTTTCCCTATGGCTACTTCTCTTGAAAACAGAGTGGGACTTCTCAGAGAGCTCAGCTGCACACAGACAGGTGGGTTGAAGGGAAAGTTGTGAAAGAAGCTGGTTATACCTGGCTCCTCTTTAGAGAATATCCCTGTGCTATATTTCCTTTACCTCTTAACCCCATCTTTTCCTTTACAAGCCCCCTTTCTCTCCCCTGTGCCCACAGTCTCACTGTAATCACCCCCTTTCTGCTCAGCAGTGTCTGGATAATGCCCTCTGGAGTCCTGCTTTCTTCCTGTTCCACACACCTCTTCTTGAGTCCATTCTCAAAGCCAGTGAGTGGGTCCCACCCTCGGGTTCTTGACAGCAATGAAGAAGCACATCATCACTAATGTGCTACCTTGGGGGTCTCAAGGTTTATCTAGTTCAATTCAGAAGCTCTGTTCCTTACCCACTGATGGTGAGCTAGGGTTGGAGCAGCAACTGCTCATATTCCGGGCATGCAGGGTGTACAGGAGCTAGCTCATATGTTCAGGAATTTCAATGGCCAGTTATGAAACTGTTGGTAATTTGAAATAGGTGGACAGTGGGAGTTTTCATTCCATTGGCGTTGAGCAAACATCACAAATCAGAGCTTTTATTCCCTCAGAGCCAGGTCATCAATTTGTCCCTGCACGAACCCTCTTTACTTGCTAGAAGTTGTCCAAGTGAAGTGTCACCAATGCATGCCCCTATGTTGGGGCAGGGTGTTGAATGCCAGTTGGAAATGGAATGGAGGGGCTTCTTACTTCCTCTACAGACAAGGAGTCCTTGTATTGTTTTTCCTTTTTGTCCCCATTAAATTTTATTTTTCTTTTGATTACCTTGATTTATGTTTATGACCCGCCATGTATTTCTTGTTCGAATAACCCCATAATTGTTTTCTTCTGTATCTTGATTAGAATCTCCTTCGGGAAAGGTGATGTGTTTTATAATAGAAATATTTCAGGGATGTCATACCACAATTAAAATTCACACAGGCTGGGGAGAATTGGGGGATGCCAAGAATGACATGTTTTGGCTTGTTGGATGTTAGCTGATACTAAAGGAAATAACTAAAAGGTCATGGTGAGCCTGAGATGCTTGCATTCTGAGAACCCAACGGGAGACTTGAGAGGCAGAGAGGCCCAGATCACATCTGCTTTTTCATAGGTCCTTTTGTTCTTACCTTTAATTTTGTTATAACTTCTCACTAAGTTGCCTAGCCTGGATATCAGCTTACTCTACAGTCCACACAGGCCTTGAACCCATGGTCTGTCTTTCTTGGCCTGCTCAGTGTCTGGAATTACAGGCTGTACCACCAGGCTATTATTTTTAAATTTAGTTTTTAATTATTTTTCAAGAATTTCATAGATGAATATTGTATCCATACTATTTTGATTTTTCCATCATCCTTGCACAACTTCTCCTGTGCCCTCCCTTCTTCTATTCTAATTTATGACCTTGTTTTAAATTATTTTTACACACACACACACACACACACACACACACACACACACCTGTATATGTGAATTAGTTTGCTGGGCTCACTTAGTGTTGCTAGAATGTGTATTTATTTAGGGATGACCACTTGGGACTGGATATAAGGGAGGATCATTCCTGGAGAGAACTGATGTTCCCTCTCTGTAGCCATTGGTTGCATGTTGCTTTTCATACAGAGGTGGGGCCTTGTGAAATTTTCCCCATCCATGTTGCCAAGACAGCTTGTGTTCTACAGGTTTTCAGTGACTATATTTTTAAGCTTTCATAGCTGTAGCCTCTCTGACATCTAAGGCAGACACCATCTCTCAGCAGGTGTTACCCCCTCTTCCGTGACTTTCCTTGACCCTTGTGTGTAGGGGTTGTGTTGTAGATGCATCGACTAGAGTTGAGAATCCTATGGCTGGTTGTTCTCTGCACTTTTATCCCGTGGATTTTTGTTATGGTCTCTGCTTCAAAAAAAGCTTCTTCAATGAGAGGGGAGATCTACACTTATCCATAAGTATAAGGATAAATAAATTATTGAGAATAAAATGTTAGTCTAGGAAAGTGGCAATAGTAAGTTCTCCTCTAGGGTCCATGGGTAATTGGTTAGGTTTACAGTATCAGGTGTCAATTCCCTCCTATTGAATGGTCCATAAGTTCAACTGGACAGTTGGTTATTATTCCCGGGATAAAAATGCCATGATTGCACCATTGGGAACGCCTTGTCATCCAAGCACTGCTGTGGCCCATAGGCTTTACAGCTGGGTTAGGACTACTGGTTGCTTTTTCTCCCCTAGCAGCATGCACAGATGCTTTGATATGGAGAGCTAGTTCTTGGGAGGAGGTGTCCTCCAGTTCAGTTCCACCTATGTATCTGCAAGTCATGAGTGTGAAGTGTATGATGTCATCAGCAATATCCTCAAGTTCTAGGATACAACAATGAGCTCTGACAACTGCCTATATTGTTTGGGGAATCTCTTGGACTCACATGACCAATCCCCTGGAGTTGTTGTTGGTCGTGCTTGGCACTAGAGTTTCTGTTGTCTATGTCTCTTACAGAGAGAATTATCACTGCAAGTATTGTAATTTCATTCAAATTGTGCACACACACACACACACACACATATTTAAGTAAACATATAACATATAACACCCTTAGTGTTATTTATCTCGTATCTTGTCCTGTCCCTCCATATTCCCTTCCCTCCCTTCTTTCCAGGTAAATCCCATCAATCTGCCCTTTTTCCACATTATAACACCTGGTTACTACTCTCCCTTCCTCTAGAGCACCTCTGCTCCTCACATGTCTCTTTCTACTTTCCTGTTTCTGTGGTTGTTTCAGGGTATATACTCACATCTGAAGATCCAGAGCTACTATCCACAAGTCAGATACCCATGGCATTTATGGTTTGGGGTCTAGGTTAGCTCTCTCAGTATAATGTATTCTCATTCCACCCATTTACCTTCAAATTTCTTGATTTCATTTTGTTCCCAGCTGCATAGAATTCCACAGTGTATGCATATCACATTTCCCCCATCCATTCATCAGTTGAAGGATATATAGTTTGTTTCCATTTCCTTGCTATTGTGAATAGAGTGCCACTGAGCTTGCTCACTCAAATATGGATGCTGAGTGTTTGGTTAGGTTATATGGTAGATCCACCTTTAGCTTCCTGTGACCTCCCCACACTGATTTCCTTAATGTCTGTAGGAGCTTGCAGTCCCACCAGGAGTGACTGAACGTTCTCCTTCCTGTATCCTCATCAGTCTGTTTGCCTGCCTTGATCCTAGCCATTCTTACTCAGGTAAAATGAAATCTCAAAGGAGTTCTCATTTGCATTTCTGTTACTTCTGTGACTATTGAGCACATTTAAAAATATTTCTTAGCAATTTTTATTCATCCTTTTGAGAATTTTTTGTTCCGATCCCATTGCTCCGTTTTACAATTGGTCATTTATTTGTTCCTGTTTTCTTGACTCTGTTTAGTTCTTATATATTCTGGATATAAGATATGTAGATGACAAAGACGCCGTCGTACTCTGTGGGATTCCCTTTCACTTGGTTGATTGTTTCCTTTGCTATGTGGAAGCTTGTTAGTTTTATGACATCCCATTTTCTACTGTTGACCTCAATTCAGTGACGATGTATATGAGCTGTTTGCTTTTCGAAAGAGAAACCTGTTTCTAATTTGAAAATCTGCTTTGGGCTATGCTTTCTAGACTTTCTGATTCTCAGACATTATCAATAGGCTTTTGTCCAGTCACTACATACAAAGAGGTAAGTAGTAAATCCATAGTAGATGCAGGCAGAGCCTAGCCTGAGGTATAGGGAGTTGTGGGGAGTAACAATGCACTAGTCTCTAAGATCTATTCACAAAGAGAACAGAATCCTGGGTGAAAGAGAATGTCTTAAAATTCTCCAAGAATCTAAAACTATCAATTTTCAGTTTCTGCATTCTTTTCTCTTAAATGGCCACATAGGAAAATGAAGGTATTCCGCTTTGTATGGGCAAACTTACTGAGACGATGGCGCCCATTTCCTTCAGTTCTGAGCATATGCAACAGCATCCCCAGCACTGTGCATGGGATGGATTAATTTGAATTCTTAGCATGCTGGGGTTTAGGGTCTGGGTATAATTTCAGAGAAAGGGGGAGGAGAGGAGGAGGAAAGGGGGAGGGGGGAGAGAGAGAGGGGAGAGAGAGAGAGAGAGAGAGAGATTCTTTGAGCTTCTTCCACTTAACTTGTTTATAAAAATCCAAGAGAATTATTTTCCAGACCATGGGTGAGGAGAGCTGGTATGTTTAGTAGCGATCCCATAAACAAATGAAGAAGCTATTTGCAATAGGAACAGGCTGAGCAAAATCAGTTTTGTGAGTTGAAGGAACTATGACTTTCAGGACCAGCTGCAGCAGAAACATTTTGCTTCTTCCCGGGCTGATCTCTCTCTCTCCCACGGAGAATATTACTTATCTTTCCCGGCAACGCTTAAAATCTTCCCATTTAAAACTCAGTGTGAATGTCTAGAAATTGACACTTTAGGGCTGCACAGTTCTCTTGGGAGTTCCAATCCCCTTGAAGAGAAGCACAGGAGGGAGAGGTAAGGAGGAATGACAGCTTTCATTTCCATAGAGCAAGCACACGTCTGGAGTGCGTGCTAAAACTGCGCCTTATAAAAAGTCTGTGATTTTGAATCTTCAGTATCTCATTAATAGGATCAGTTGGAGGAACTATAAGGAGACTATTAAGCCTACATGAGTTCTAAAAATTGTTGTTCCCTCCCATATTCTCTAGTGCAGGGGCTGGCAAGCTTGAAAATGAGAATGTGATGGGACGCAGGGAAAATTCCAGAATATGATGAAAATTCAGTGGCTGATCCTTGAAGATGCTCTGTTTGATACTTGGCCAGAGGACACATCTCCTCTGTCTTCTTGTCAAATAGTCCTGAATACAGTATAGCAAATCATCATAGAAGGAAATAACCTTTTGTATAGACGGGCAAAAGGGTGCATTTGGTGGACACCACTACCTGGTACCTAAAATTTACCTTGCTCAGGACATTACAGGGAAGTGGGGTCCAGCAACAATGTTTGGGGTGGACATTTGACATGTAGCTGACTGAGCCATGTATAAGACTGATCAAGTGGACTGAATGGAGGATAGTGAGGAAGTATCAGAGGCTGATAGCTATAGCAGAGACATCCTTCCCTGAGTGCTAAAGACACAAGAAGGATGTCAGGGGAGAGGAGGAGCGGTAGGCTGCCAAAGTTCTTCTGAAAATCTCCATCCATTTCTGTCTCTTGCAGAAAACATCCTTAAACTATAACATTTTCCCCTGTGATTTGTCTTTGCTAGTGATTGATGAGTTTGTTGGGTGCTTTTGTTTGTTTTCTTGTTTTTATTTGTTGTTCCCTATCCCCTGCCTGTCTCTGTCATATTCCCATAGTAGGATGGGATCATGTGGTTCTGAAGTAGAAGCAAGGAAGGTGATGAACGCAGAGGCGTTGTAGTGATTAATGTTCACTTTCTACTTGACTGGACTTGGAGTCACCAGGGAGACACACCTGTGAGCATATTTGCTAGAGTGTTTCCAGAGAGGTTTAACTGAGAAGCTTGCGTCCACCCTGAATGTGGGTACCATTATCCTTCTGACAGTGTCCCAGAACGAATTTTTTAAAAAGGAGGGGAAAATGAAGGCCATTAGGTACAAGCATTTAGCTCTCTGCTTTCTAACTGTAGACAGGCTGTGACCAGCTACTCTACATGCCCCAAGCTATTCTTCCTTGCCCAGATGGACTGTGCACTCCCAACTGAGTCAATACAAACCTTCTTTGCTTTAGTTTCTTTTGTCAGGCATTTTATTGCAGCAAGGAGAAACCACTAATATGGGCACCTATTCAGGTCTTCTGAGATAACTACTTCATCCTGGTAATAAACATACAGACCTTTCCTGTAGGACGCCAAGGTTTAGATCTAACTTTAAGATGTTTTAAAACTATTTAATACTATACTGGGCCTAACAATATATGCTGTGCTTTTAAACAAAATACAAAATAATAAATAGTAAAGGGAATGGCTAGTTGACTATCATTTCACTAGAGATCTTAGCAAACAGCCAATTAAAAACACAGTAGCTCATGATAACTCTAGAGAGGTTCAGTTAGAAGGAGAGGGGAAAGAATGGGCAGGTGGCAGGGGGTGGGGGGGAAGGTTGCAGGCCCACCTAGCACCCTGCCTATTGATGCTTAGTCCAATACTTTGTTCATTGAACTCTGTGAAATTATATATTGTACTCACCAAACATGCAAATCTGATTTAGGAAGCTGCTTGTATGAAGGTGGGATGCTATAACGTTTATAGAATATTTAGTCCATAAATGCGGGGATCTCTATATAGAGAGCAGGGAGGAGCAAAACTTAGGAACTTTAACCAATATTTTGTTTATTCTCGACTGGCATCACATTACAGAAATGTAATGATTTTACATCTTGTTTTTGTTCCACAGTAGGTCCTTGAACATCCCATCATTGTGGGAATTTCTTTTAGCTGCACATCTGTAGGTACTTATTATGAGGCTGGGGGTTTGTTCCTGTGAAATATTTCTACTCATATTGCATCTGTCTTCTGATATAAGAACGTCTCCAGGGTGTGAACTCAGAAGTAGTCATGTTGAATTCAGGATGGAAACATGTTTAAAATTTACTAGGTCAAAGTTAAGTCCCTATTTGTTGGACCAAATGTTAAAGTTAGGTTAACACAATCTAGTTGTATTAAATACATACTCATGGATCACTGCATTATTATTACTGACTGCTACAAAAAAAAAAATCTGTCTGCCTGTCTACCTATCTATCCATCTAACCTAATGAATACATTATCCACAGGGGCTGGAGAGATGACTCAGCAGTTAAGAGCGCTAACTGCACTTCCAGATGTTTTGAGTTCAAATCCGAGCAACCACATGGTGGCTCACAACCATCCGTAATGAGATCTGACACCCTCTTCTGGAGTGTCTGAAGACAGCTACAGTGTACCTACATATAATAAATAAATAAATCTTTAAAAAATACATTATTCACAGAAAGCTTAAAGCTTCACTAATTACTGAACAATCTTTGTGTCACTATTTTCTGTCCTTTACAGAAATAACTCTTACCTTGAACCAATCATATATTATTATTATTATCATTATGTCTTTAAAAAGTTATTTCACACAGTTGTACATTATATAATAGTGTATAGTATATAAAAGTTATTTATTACCGGTTAGGGATTCAGGGGCATATTATAAATGGTTTGCCTCTGCTTGATAATGTCTTAAAGGTGGCTTGAGGAAACATTTTGAAAGCATGCCAGAGGCAGGATAGTCTACTTCTAAAGTGTTGACTCATGTAATTGGCAAGGTGGGACTGTCAAGTTGTTTCTCTCTACATGGACTTCTCTGTCTATGGGCTACAGAGCTGTTGAGCACCGCCATGACACAATGCCTCGTTACAACAAGGATTTTTTTAGACACTTTCCCTTTTAGCCTAGATTCTTCCTCAAGATATAACATGATATAAGAAACAACTTATTATTTTCTTGTTCTAAAAAAAAAGATAAAGGCATTGAATTTGTAGAAAATAATGTAAACATTATTCAGTTAGAGGAACAGATACAAGGTACTGGGTACAATGCAGAATAGGGGGCATGGAATTCCTAAAAGCCAGCAAATTCCCATCAACTAATTAAGAGCTTGGGTAACTAAGCACAAAACACTGGCTTTCCTGTATAGAAGACTGGGTTGAACCAAACACTGGGCCATGAGAAAGCAACACTGCATTAGACAAGAAAGCGATAGAGAAATAAAAGTGTGAGGGCTAGGAGGGAGTAAGGAGGAGCAGGAACTGCTATCTATTAGTCAAAGGGGCAGTCTCACTCGACCTGGGAAAGAGAGGTCAGGGGGATGCAACCATAAAGCATTTACGAATCCTGGCATCCTAAAGGACTATCCTTTGTAAGACTTGACAATCATTTTGTGTGTTAAAACAGCTAGATCAAAGTGTATGTAGCACCGGTTCCTCAAGAAACTGGGCACGTCACTTCTGGAGGACCCTGATATACCACTCCTGGGCATATACCCAGAGGATTCTCCAGCATGTAATAAGGATACATGCTCTACTATGTTCATAGCAGCCCTATTTATAATAGCCAGAAGCTGGAAAGAACCCAGATGTCCCTCAACGGAGGAATGGATACAAAAAAATGTGGTGTATATATACACAATGGAGTACTATTCAGCTATTAGAAACAATGAATTAATGAAATTCTTAGACAAATGGATGGAGCTGGAGAACATCATACTAAGTGAGGTAACCCAGTCTTAAAAGATCAATCACGGTATGCACTCACTGATAAGTGGATATTAGCCTAGAAACTTGGAATACTTAAGACATAATCCACATATCAAATGAGGTACAAGAAGAATGGAGGAGTGGCCCCTGGTTCTGGAAAGGCTCAGTGCAGCAGTGTAGGGCAATACCAGAACAGGGAAGTGGAAAGGGGTGGATGGAGGAACAGGGGGAGAGAAAGGGGCTTATGGGACTTTCAGGCAGTGGGAAGCCAGGAAAGGGGAAATCATTTGAAATGTAAATAAAAAATATATCGAATAAAAAAATAAACCATAAAAAATGTCCCTGTAAATACATTCTTTTTAGTATGATAACTATTTAAAGAGGTAGAATTTGAGTAAAGATGGGTTATTCTCTATTATGTGAATGGGTCTCAACCAATCAGCTGAAGGTCTTAAGGGAAAGACTAAAGTTTCTGGAAAAGGGAAATCTGTCTCCCAATTGCTTTTGTGTATGAACAGGAATGTCAAAGATCTTGGAGTCTTTTGGTGAGTTGACCTATTCTGAAGATTCCAGCTTTTACAATCATAGCAGCTAACCCATAAAGCTAAGTTTCCTTCTCTCTCAATATATATACTGTCTTAGTCAAGGTTTCTATTCCTGCACAAACATCATGACCAATAAGCAAGTTGGGGAGGAAAGGGTTTATTCAGCTTACATCTTTCACACTGCTGTTGATCACCAGAAGGAGTCAGGACTGGCACTCAAGCAGGTCAGGAAGCAGGAGCTGATGCAGAGGCAATGGAGGGATGTTTCTTACTGGCTTGTTTCCCCTGGCTTGCTCAGCCTGCTTTCTTATAGAATCCAAGAATACCAGCCCAGGGATTGCACCACCCACAAGGGGCCCTCCCCATTTGATCACTAATTGAGAAAATGCCCCACAGTTGGATCTCATGGAGGCACTTCCCTAACTGAAACTCCTTTCTCTGTGATAACTCCAGCCTGTGTGTCAAGTTGACACACAAAACCAGCCAGTACATACACATATAATAGATCGGTTCTGTTTTGAAGAAGCTCGGTTAATATGAAATACAATGTCTGGATTTTATTATGAAGACTTTGAGCTGAAGTTTACAAAGTTTGATGCTCAAAAAGTTCCCAGGAAAGAAGGAATCTATCCATACTAAGGCCTTTCTGGAGATCTCTGTTACAGTCAGCATCATGATCAACAAGAATAGTTTCTCCTTTCATAGAATTCTGACATCTGAAACATTTTCTGATTTTTCATAACTAGCTGCAGAGATCAACCCATAGGTGAGAATGGCCCTCTGGGGGTGATGACAGCAGGGGGCTACTGTGATGCTCCTAGTTGATTGTTTATACTTCCCTACTGAGTGGAGTAAGCATCCCTGGCTCCTAGGAGTAGGTGGAGTCCTAGGAAGTGATGTAGGCTCAAAACCATTGCCATCCACCAGTGACACTGCTACCAAGTCCAGACTTTGGATGGGATGAACATAGAGTGGGACCACTCTACTAAATAATCTCTTCTTGATTGGCAAGTCATTTAAAAGTAGATGAGGAGTTGTGCATAGTGGAGACAACTTTTAACTCCACAACTTAAGGGGCAGAAGCAGATGAGAGTCTGTGAGTCAGAGGCAAGCCTGTTCTACAGCAACCAGGTTACAAAGTGAGATCCTGCCTCAAAAAATATGGATAAGAACAAGATTCTCTTATATAGTTAACATGCAATAACTAGAAAATCCAGTCAGTATTTTGTCTTTGATTTCTAGCATCCTTCTCTAAAGATAATAAATAATATTGTATGGTTGAGTCAAGGATCCAGTCCATTCCAGTCCAAAAATTGAATTTCTCTAAATTATTTTTGTGAGATGATTTAATCCATAAGACTATATGGATGTAGGTGAGTAGACATTAAATTGGAATCTCTAAGCCCCAGGAGGGTAAGTATTGTGTCTGACACATAGTAGTTATGAAAAACAATTGGGCTAATAAATTAGTAATATAAGAGTGCCTTGGGATTTTCTGTCTATTTACATTTTATATATATTAGATGGAGCTATTGGGCTTTTTATATCTCAAATTTTAAATACCATGTAATGGTTATTTATCTCTGAAATTTTGTTTAGCATTGCTTAGGTTCTTCTAAAACTTTACCAAAAAAAAAAAAAAAAAAAAGACCCAAGTTGGTAATTTTGGCGGAAATGAGCATCTGGGGACATGGAATTGGACTCTTAATTGGAGGCTCTGAGAACATTCATGCTTGAATTCTTCTGGGGTGAGAGAGTATCGCCCTCAAGATCTTAAGAGTTCTTAAAAGGGAGGTATAGTGTTTCAGAAACAACCCTTTCAAGCCTTAATGCCTTTCATCAAAGGCTTTTAAAGCACTTTGCTTTTTGCAGGGCCCATGCCTACCTCCTGCCCAGCTTACACACATGCCTCCCTCCGAGGTCAATGGAGGCCAACAGCCCTGAGAAAACACATGAATGTACCCAGTGAGCCTACAAGCTAGTCATATAGTTCATTCTTACATGTGAGTGTGCACCTGAAATTACAGGGTAAGTACAAATAAAACTGAGCATTGAGGTCCAAAGAAAATTGTTCGCCAGATAAAGGGACCTGACATCAGACAATTGAAGCTCTCCGAATGGAAGTGTATGCCACTGGAGGTAGTGAAGTCTTTATAGAATTTAAGCAAAGGTTGACCACTTGGGGACCATGCTGAGATAATTGGGCACGACTGCCTTGTGGCTCATGATGGAGGACCCATCTTTGTGGACAATAGAAGCCTTTACTTCAGGCTGGAGAAACAGCTCAGTTGCTGAAGTGTTTGCCTCATAAGCCCAGAGACCCAAGTTTCATCCCCAGAGCTCATATAAAAGAGCTACGCATCATGATACACACTTATAATCCCAATGCTGGGCATGCAGAGACAGACAGATCACTGGGGCTTGCTGGATTGCCAGTTGAGCCTACTTGGTGTGGTCCATGCTAGTGAGAAACTCTGTTCCTACTTTTAAAAAGTGAACAGCATCTTGGGAACCATACAGGAGACTGTCTTCCACATATACATTCCACACACACACATGCACCCTCACACAGATATGCACAGCCACATTGTAAGAGCAAAACCAAGAATTTCTGGCTCTCCATGCCTGAGTCTATTAAATCTACCTCTCCATCCAAGAATGGGGCATCTCAAATCCTTGGTCCTCTAACATATATATGTATATGTGTGTGTTTGTGTGTGTGTGTTATTGCTATTGTTAAAGCCCTTGCTTGGATAATAAACAAGTTCAAAAGGAGACTTCCAGGGTAGACTTTGGGATGGTTTTCCAGATGAGGACCTGGAGCCCCAAGGAGGTTGAATCATCAGAGATTCAGTTGGGTTCCCTGCCGCATGCGTGTCAAGGCAGAGCCTGGGCCTGGTAGATTTTATCATGGTTAATCAAGTCATTAACTGCTCGTGTTGAGTTTCCTTGGGGATCTGTGTCTGGATGTATTTTCTTCAGAGAATGATTATGATTGCTTAGTCTAGTGCGTGAGTCTCAGACTTGAGCATGCATCAAAAGCCCTTGAGGCTTGTTCAAAGACAGACTGGGCCCCACCCGCCGAACTTCTGATTTAATTGATCTTAGGAGAAGCCAGAGAGTTTGTCTTTTTAAAGAAAATGTTCAGTGTATTAGTTTGCCATTGCTGCTGTGACAAATTACCAACCTTAGTGGCTTAAACACTGTTAATTTATTAAATTTATGGAGGTCAGATGTCTAAGATAGGTCTCCCGAGGTCATATTGGCAGGAATATTTTCCTTTCTGGAGGCTCTGGGAAGACTCTGTTTCCTTTAATATGCCAGATTCTAGGGGCTGTTACATCCATCCTGTGCCTCCTGTCCCAGGATGCCACTTCCATCTTCAAAGTCAGCAGTGATTGGCTAATTTGTTACAACAGCCACAGAAAATACCTGGGGACTTGCTAAGGAAACAGAATCTCTGACTTTATCTCAGAACTATTGAATCTGAAAACCCGCCAGCCAGCCAAAGCAGTCTCTTGAAACCTTCTTAGATGCTACCTCTCTGGTTCTGAATCTTCTGTCTTCCTATTCACCTTTAGCACCCCGGCCACTTAGATAATCTAAAGCCATCTATTCTATTTTTTTATTTTTTTGAAAGATGATTTCATGTAGTCCAGGATGACTCCGCAATTACTGTATAACCAAGAATCACCTTGACATTCTGATCCTCCTGCCTCCATTTCCCAAGTATGGAATTTCAGGCGTGTCACCACTGCCTGTTTATGCAGTGCTAGGGGTTAAACTCAGGACTCTGCGCATGCTAGGCAAACACTATACAAACTGAATAATATCCTCAGCCCTACTTCTTATTTTAAACTAAAATAATTAACAGCCTTAATTGTATCTTCAAACTGTAATTTCTCCTTGTCATGTAGTGTAAAAGTTAAAGGTCCCTCGGGTGAGGAGGTAAACCCCTTCGGGAGGGGTCGATGTTGACCTTTCTTCCACAGCAGGAGATACAGTGTCTGTATCTCAATTCCTTGTTTTAAAAGCCTCTGCTTCCAGGATCTGAAAGACGGCACAGAGGGTTATTGGGAGAATTTGTGGTCAGTTCAAGTGGATAGGAGTTCGTAGGTCTTAAGGGGACAATTGGAATTTTGTGGGGTTTTAGCATTAATCAAATGAGAATGCGAAATATGACCCTATATATTGTTACTTGTGAGATGCCAGCGGATATCTGACTCAGCCTTCGCACCTAATGACTTGCCCTCATGACAAGGGTACCAGCCCCATCCTTCTGATCCCCACACTTGCTCCGATCTCCCTCCTTTAAAGACTCAGACTGCCTCTGCCAGGAAACCATCTTCAGTCATTCTTGCTGAAAGTCATAGCTTTCGCTAGCTTAGTGAATACCATCTGATATCATTTCTTTCTAACAGAATTCAGGTGAAGAGGGCAGGCCTCTGGGGATCCTAGTTGCATGCCAGCCCTGGCTGTGTTTATCTGTGCAAGGGATAGTTCTCTGTCATGGATTGTCTTACCATGTAGCATTTAGTTTTTTGTTCTTTATTTTTTTTATACTTGTAAATATAAGTATAAATGGAAATGGAACCCTTTGCTTGGAAATTGAACTCATCAACTGTAAATGCTATCTTTTTAGTTATAATATATAGCTAAGGCAGGCTGCTGTCACTCACAGCTCCATCCCTGAAGTTCCAACGAAAGGGAAAAAAAAAACCCAGCTTAGGTAAAAGGTTTATTTTATTTTATTTTGAGACAAGGACTCATGAAGTAAAATGCTGGCTTTGAGGAGCTTGCTATGCGGACAAATCTGCCTCTTGATCACTAGGAGTAAAGATATATACTACCATGCTCCATTCCAAGATGCCCGTTTATGTGTATGAGTATGCATCTGTTATATTGCCTGTAGAGAAGAAGGTGTTGGGTCCCCGTAGAGTTAGAGTGGAAGGCAAGTGTGAGCTGAGTTGCATGGTGGTGTGAATTCTGGGAATTGAACTCAGATCCTCTAGAAGAACAACAAGCGCTCATAACCACTGCATTCTCTCTCTAGCTCACCTAGGGAGAAAGTTTTAGATTCAGACAGGCACAAACGGCAGTGTCTTTTCTACAGTCTGCACGAACTATTTGTCATGACACAGGCAGTTGCTACCCTTTCTTTTATTCTGAAAACAAGTCTTGATCACTTGGCTAGTTTTCATATGGATGAAAAGTTATATAATGAGACTAGTGCCATGGGCTAAGAGATACATGGGAGGGGCGGAGACCGGTAAAAAGTTATAACCTAAGGGTAGTGACTTTGTGAAGCAGAAGTATGACTGGATGGTGATTCAGCATGCCCTTTTTTTTTTAAAGCAAGAATTTATTATATTGATGAGTGGGTAGAATGGAAAAACTATGTTGAACATGGACTTCAACCTCAGCTCTTAGGCCTCCTTCAATACTTTCCCATAATTCCTCTTCCCTACAGACTTCCCACCTCCTAATCCCTGAGCTCTCTGCACTCTGACTGGGATGGTGTTCATCTGCTTTGGAACATATCTGTTGGATCATTTCCCCTAAGTGCTCATGAGACAGTGCCCAGCCCAGCAGGTGTGTCCCTGAAGCACCTTTGCCACCAGAAAGGGAATTCCTCCATGCTACAAAGGAAGTGTGATTGTCAGGTGAGTGAGTTCCAGGAAGCTCCACCCTGGGCTAGCTTGTGTGTGTCTGGGCTCTGGAAAAGATTCTGGGATGTAAGGAAACCTCATTCCACTGTTAATTCAGGGACTGAAAAAAATTCTATGCCACCAATCAATTCTATGATAAAAGATCCATCCTTTTCAAGGGTTCCATGAACGTGGAGAAGCAAGGTTAAATTAGTCAAACTATAAAAAAAATAAACAAAGCAGTAATTTTTAGTCTACTTCAACATGTCTTAAAGCACCATTTGACATGAAGTTATCCTCTTAAAACTACCTGCTAAGCATGCAAATACCTTCCAGACAGATTTTTCAATAGCTACAGGTTACCAAATCAAGGTTATTTCCAGAATGAGAGACACAGTTCCAAGATCAAGGAATATAATCGCTCCAGATGTATTTACTCTGCTTCTGAAGATACATGTTGAGAGGGAGAACAATAATTCACATTGTTTGGGTGTTATTTGTTTATAATGTCAAATTTAATCCTCATGCCATCCCGGTGAGATAGGAGCTATAGTAATCATCTTACTGATGGGGACAGAAGGATTAACAAACTTGCCCAAGGTGACAGTGAGTTTCAGGAATGGAATTCAAGCCAGCCATTACGAATCCAGAAAGTGTGCTTTATTTAATGTCTCCTCATACTGCTAGTAATAGTCCTGTTCTTCCCTTCCCTTTCCTTCCCCTTCCCTCCCTTTCCTTTCATCATCGCCCCCTCTTCCTTTCTCCTACACTTGATCTTAGCCAAAAGGCCGAGAAACGATTCTTCCTTTCTTCTATAGATTGATTCTTTCCCATTACTGTTCCTTCTTTATATAGCAGTCCAGACATGGAATAAGTACTTCCTATGTTCCAGACAGGACATTAGTAGGTAAAGACTCAGAGGTGAATAGACTAGGCTCCAGTCTGCATGAAAGTTGCAGGTTCCTTTGCTTCTTGCTTCTTTCTCTCCTGCCTGTTCGTCCTCCCCATTCTTCCTGCCCCTCCTCCCCTTCTTCCTCCACTTCTCTCTGGTCTCTTCTTCTTCCTTCTTTTTCTCTGCAGTTCCCTTTCATGAACGATGTCATCACTGTCACAAATAGCAGATAACAGGGGCTACTTTACTAAAATTTCCCTAGGAGTCACACAACTGCTAACAGAAGGAAAGGCTAGAACAGAAGTATCCCTTTGTCAGGGTGAGCAGAGGATTCCAACAGGTCAAAGGCAGACCTGACAGTAAATGGTGCTAGAAAATACCGAGATCTGAAAAATACATTGTCGAGGAGAGCCTCACAGAGCTGGTTAAAGTGGAAATTGCACGAGATTCATGATTGTTCTGGAGGTGATGAAGATCTGCTTGTCTGGGTCTTCAGGGTGTTCACAAAGTAAAGGAGGTAGTTGGGTCCAAAATTTTCAGGTGACTTTGTCAGAATAATCAAGGGGTTAGAAGCAAAGCAAAGAAAATGGCATGATAATTCATAACAGTGCACATATGTCTATATTAATTCATGATACATATTTATTTTGGTGTAGTACAGTGTGGGGAAAGTAGGTTATGTAATTGTGTGTGTGTGTGTGTGCGCGCGCGTGTGTACTTTTTTAAACTCTGGACCAGCCCATGAAAACATCACATTCTTGTTTGCACTATTTTTAGATATTGAATGACATAAATTACTTTAAAAAGCACAAATCTCTGAGACCCAGAGAACTCTGATGAAACGACATGGGCTTTGGTGGTGGAGCACAGCCTGATTCTTTTTCTCCTTTTACTCCATTGACTTCAACTAGGACTTAATAAGAATTGAATTTATGAGCATATCCCTGAGAGGTATTTTCAGATTCGGTGAAATCCTGCACGGAAAAGCACATTCTGAAGGATTAAAATGATCATTAAATCACTTTTAGATCCTGTCCCCAAAGTCTTATGCTTTCTGTTTGGTTATTTTCTTAAAATAGCTCATTTTATGAGCTTGCATTAGCAATTAGAAGTTTTTACAAAGACCTGGAAAATGAGTTGAAGGAAGTTCCTGCCTTGAGAACTTTCTACCTCCTTTGGATTGTCCCCAATCTCTGCTCTTCCAGTGAGAGGCCGGAGCATAGGGAGATTCCTTAGCAGACCCTGATCTTAGAAGGGCTGCATTAGATAGAGTTCTTCAGAGAATGAACACGAACACACACACACACACACACACACACACACACACACAAATGCATTATATAATTGTGTGTGTGTGTGTGTGGTATAGGGTCTCTCTCTCCCTCTCCCTCTCCCTCTCCCTCTCCCTCTCCCTCTCCCTCTCCCTCTCCCTCTCCCTCTCCATTTATACAGAGTAAGAGGGAGAAACAAGGGGGATTGGCTCATGACTCATAAGTACTTAGAAGCTAACAAGTTCCAACCTGTAGGGCAGGCCAGTGAGTTGAACACTCAAGCGAGAGACAATAAAATATATCTGGGCAGATGACTCAGTGGTTCAGAGCATACACTGATCTATCAGAGAACCCCAGTTTGGTTCCATCTGATATCTGATGGTTCCAGCAGCTATGTCTGGCATCTCACAACTGCCTTTAAGTCCAGGGATCCAGTGCCTCCTTCAGACCTCTGGGAGCACCCGCACTCATTCACACATACCTAGACAGTTATACACATGTACACGTAATTTGAAATTTTTAATTATGTAAATATAAGTGTTTGTTGTGGGGGTTTGTGCACATGAATGCAGTGTTTCTGGAGGCTAGAAGAGAGTGTTAGATTCCTTGACACTAGAGTTACAGGTGTTTGTGAGTTGCCTAGTATGGGTTCTAGGACGTAAACTTGGGTCCTGCATGCCCTTAATACCTGAGCTATCCCTACAGCTCCATATATCCATAATTAAAAACAAACTTACAACAAACTTCATATTACAATCTGGAGTACCAAATCCACAGGACAGCCTGGCAGCTTGAAATATAAGGTGAGGTTTCTGCACTATACTGTGGTCTTGAGGCAGTCACCTCAGTACTTGCTCTTAGAACCTTCTGTTGAGACCTGCTCATCTCATGGGGGGACCGCTGCTTTGCTTTATGTCTACTGACGGCACATGTCAACCATGTCTAGAAAAGCACCTTCATAGTAACGCCCAGATTGGTGTTTGATGAATTAACTGGACACCACACAGCTAAGCCAAAATGACATATAAGTTTAGCTGACACAAGAGTCCAGAACATAGGACGTCAGCTGTCTTTTCCAGCTGTTTGTTTGTGGGAGCACACCCTGCTTGGTGGTAGCTTTTCACCTAAGTAATAGTTGCACACTTGTCCTAGCAGACTGCCTAGCTTCCATATTGATAAATGTGTCAAAGGGTATGCCTCCAGCGTTCTTATATTTAGAATTCTAGCTAAAATCAGCGTTCTTATATTTAGAATTCTAGCTAAAACCAGGGCCTGCCTGGCTTAGTCCAGATGGTTTAACTCCCCCAGTGAGAGAACAAGAAGAATGGTCAAGAAAGGATCCCCCTTTCCAAAAGTTCTATGCTCCTCCGTTCAGGTACCTCAGAACAAAGTTTGTTATAAAATTAAAATGCCCATCCAAAAGAGTTACCTCACCCGGATGTCAGCAGGAATGACTACATCCAGGTGATGATGACTACAACCCTTTTAATCTGAAAACAAGGCATGGTTTTCAAATAACACCGTCTCATTCCCAAGGTAATTAGGATTTATGGATACAGAGGCTCATTTGAGAAAGTAATAGTGATTTTATGAAGCGTTGGAACTTTCTTCCTAGCACACTTTCACTAAATAATAATAATAATAATAATCAATAAATAATTTTGTAAATTGCCCAAATCCCGATAATAGAGATCCTTGAATACTCACACAATATGCATTTTCCATTCCAGCTGGATTGAGAGTATTACAAATACCAAAAATCCACTCCACCCCCCATATTGAAAATATCCCCAACTCCAATTTGTGGTACTGGAGATTAAACGTAGGTCTTCATGAATGCTAGGCATGCCTTGTACTGCTGAGCTATAGCTCCATCCATAAATATTTAAGTTTGATAAAAGGTGACTATCTAAGAAAGACCTAGTTCCAAAATGGGAGTTCATGGCGACGAAGAAACGTCTTGTCAGATCTGTGTATAAGACCAGGCTAATCGTGATGGAAGTTAAGGATGAATTAGGGAAATATTACACATTTCCTCAGCTTTATTGTTTCTTAGCCTTGTAAATATTTATAGTCATTAATGAAATAATTTTCTTTCTGGCAATTTATCAAGATTTGGGGATATTTATGTAGATCTGATTCAACTGAGTCCTCTAGCAAGGGTGTCTGGATAAATCAAAATTTCCCAGGAGAATAAAAGGAAGATTATGAAATATATATTTTAAAAATGTTTTTAATTCATAGATCACATGAAGCTCAAGAAGAAGGAAGACCAGAGTGTTGATACTTAGAAGGGGGATCAAAATACCCATGGCTCACAGCCAACCAATGGACTGAGCACAGGGTCCCCAATGGAGGAGCTAGAGAAAGGACTCAAGAAGCTGAAGGGGTTTGCAGCACCATAGGAGGAACAATAATATGTACCAACCAGTACCCCCAGAGCTCCCAGGGACTAAACCACCAACCAAAAGGTACACATGGAGAGACCCAGGGCTCTAGCTACATATGTAGCAGAGGATGGTCTTTTCAGACTTCAGTGAGAAGAGAGGCCATTGGTCCTGTAAAGGCTCAATGCCCCAGTGTAGGGGAATGCCAGGTCAGGAAAGTGGGAGTGAGGGTGTTGATGAGCAGGGGGAGGGGAGATGAGATAGGGGGTGTTCGGAGGGGAAAGGAGGAAAGGGGATATCATTTGAAATGTAAATAAAGAAAATATCTAATAAAAAATAAGAAAAAGTTTTTAAAAATTTATTTTCATCTCCTGTGCTTTGGTGTTTTGTCTGCATGTATGTCTGTGTGAGGGAGTTGGATCCTCTAAAAGAGGAGATACTAAATAATATGCTCAGTTTTTATTTAGAATATATTAAAGTATTGAGAAAATATTCAGAAAAAGCATAAATATTGGAATTATAGGCAACTTTGTTTTATTTTTATGTCTTAAAATTTTACTAATTATAAATTTTCCAAATAAAAAACATGTTTAAAGTATTTTAAAGTTCTGTATAAAACTATTTTACCCTTGATGTTTCCTCAGTTATTAAATAACTCTTCCTTTGTCAAGAATAAATATAAAACAGACAAATATGTTTTTTTTTTTTGACCAAAAAAAGGCACAGAGATATTTGTTTTCTCTGAGTCTGGTCTTGAATGATGCTTGCAAACTTGCTGAAATAACGTGATATAGTCTGAGTGCTACAAAAACCTTTTGAAAACTCAAATTGCAAATGGCATGGGGCTAAACCAAAGCCAAGCACTTTGGTTATATCTGTAATCCTGAGACGCCATTGGAGCCTTCCAGAAACTGACTTCAGTGTGGGATCAAAGGCAATGGGAATTTGTTTTCTAGTTTCTAGTTGTTTTCTAAATTCTAAAATTGATCAACTGTGTGGCCTATGCTAGAGCTGTAGTTTGAATGTTGATTGCTCTGCCATCTCCTGCGTTAGAGCCTTGGTTCTCAGGGTGCTACTGCTGGGAGACTGTGAAACACTTAGAAAGTGGGGTTCTAGTGGGGGTCTTAGATCTTTGATGGCATGCTCCCAACGGAGACTTCAGGACCTTGTTTGCCCCGCCTCCCATTTTGTTCTTCCAATAAGGTGAGTTATTTGTCCTGCTAGGCATTCCCGTCCAGTTGTTCTGTGTCTCTACATGGCCCACACAGCCAACCACAGGTTATATAACCTGCAACCTCAAGAAACAGACCTGTTCTCTATACAATGATTGTCTCCAGTATTTTGTTACAGTGACCGGAAACTTACTAATAAAGTTGGTAATTCTTAATCAGAAAAGACATCCCATGCATTGATATTTTTGTTAACTAGGAGTAAATTTTAAATCTTTTTTCTCTTTTACCCTTGAACTATTGTATCCAGTCCAGAGTCTGGGCATGTATTCATTCATGCGTTCAGATGGGGAGTGGCGTCACAGGAAGCTTATGGGTTAGGAACTAAGTTCTGCAGTTTTCAATCTTGAGAAAAGGAGCAAACACTGGTTTCTTAGTTTGTGTTTCTAGGGAGTGAAAATGAAAGTCATGCTAAATTTAAATCTGAAGTGAACCACAAGGGTGCATCACGCAGAGGGGAAGGGACAGAGAACCCTGCCTAGATGCTGCTCTGTATAGCACTGTTGGGCCTAATCAGGGAGTGGCAGGGGTGGGGTTTGAGTAGAGAATGCGATGCTTGGACACAGTGATGAGGACATGAAAGGGTAGAGCTTTGAATGCTTACTTAGTTGTTTCATGGTCATAGAATGCTAGGACTCAGAATCGTCAGCAATCATGTAATCAGCAAACTCATGCAAGAGGTAGGGAAGCCGTGAACAAGCGTGGGATTTACCTACAGGAAGGATTCAGGGTCAGGATCAAATATGTCCACCTTCCTATCTAGACTCTTCTTTACATTGTTCTGGACCCGGTCTCTTTTCCATGGTGAGGCTGACTTCAGAGCTAGGAACGAGGCCGGGTTCTGATGACCTAGAGTCTCCATGGGGATGCACAGGTTGTCCTTGACTCCCTGATGTCTGTTTCAGATGTCTGTGAGCTGTGTATTCCTTGGGGCCTCCTAGGGCAGCTCCAAGGCTTGAAGAGAGTGGGTGGCTGCTGAGAAAGACAAGGTTTGATGAGGGATGATCACAGGGTAAGTGTTCCCTCAGAAACAAAACAGAATGTAAAGGCAAGTCATTAGTTTGGTAGTTGATCCTAGGAAACAACCCCGGAGGGTAACTGGGCAGGGAAGAAAGTGGGTAACTGATGCATAGCAAACCTTGAGCAACTGGAGCTGGGAAATGTGGGGAAGCTGAGTAGGATAGGGGCCTCGGGCAGGGTTTCTCACTTCAGCACCAGTGATTGTGTTGGTGTGGATAAGTCTCTCTTGTAGACAACTGTCCCTGTTGCTCGATGTTTAGTAGTAAACACACCTCTGATTGCTACATGAATAGTAGAATATCCTTCCTTTTTTCTCTGTGCAATACTCCGGAAGGCCTCTGAACATTCCCAAGGTCCCTAAAGGGCAAGAGATTTTTCAGATTCGATACAGTGCTGTCTTTAGAGATAGCCCATTTGAAGAATGATGGAGCCATCGTGGTTTCTCTTAAACTTTTTTGTTAATAGCCTGGATAGGGCTAAGGGATTGACTCTCTGGAGCTCATTGAACAAATATGCTACCTGGGTCAACAACAACCAGCACCACCACCAAAACCACCATCGCCATGGCCGCCACCGCTGCTAATAACATCATTGGTAGAGATTTGTCCGGAGGCAGCTTTTAGCTCATAGAGATAAGTTCTGAGTGTACAGGGGCTGGGTGACAACACCTGTGGTCTGTGATCATCTAGCTACTTTGACAGTTCCTGCACTTAGGCATCATATTTTCATTCATTCTACAATCTCTCACCACCGAGGACCTGATAGATGCTAGGTAGCAGGCCAAGCCAGGAAATTCAGTGCTTAACATGGAATTAAAACCCTGGTCCGTATACCTTTAGGAGCAACACTGTTGAAGAGCAAGGCATATTAATTAGATAACGTAAGTGAGTTTTTTATTTGATTTTTGGTAGCATTGAGATAAGATGCAAAGTACTAAGGTAAATCATAACCAGTGTAGCTATGACATTCTGTTTTCAAGATCTTTGTACTTGTTTCCTGGTATTCCTCCCCGACTCCTGGGAAGCATAGCTTGTACTTCACTACATTTAGGGCTCAGGTACGTGTTTCCTTTCAGAGGTACTTTCCCTGATCACATATTAAAGTTGTACTCTCCCTTTAATCCTTACTTTCTGTGTTTGTGGCTCTTGGAATTTCTCGGATCTCAAGAGTTTATTTTCCTTGTCTCTTTACTTTCCCTCTCTGCCTTTATGTTCCCAGCCGCTTACACAATGCCTGGAACCAAGGACTTTAATAGGAATTTGTCGAATGAATAATCTAGGCATTGACTAGCTGTGAGGAAGGTCAAGGAAAACTTTAAGACAATTGCAGCAAAGCAAGATCTAGAGCAGTGGTCCTCAACCTGTAGGTCTTGACCCCTTGAGGAGTGTTGAATGACCTTTTCACAGGGGTCCCATATCAGATATCTTGCAAACCAGACAGTTACATTATGATTCACAACAGTAGCAAATTTAACAGTTATGAAGTAGCAACAAAATAACATTGTGGTTGGGGGTCACCATACCTTGAGGAACTGGATTAGAGGGTTGCAGTGTTAGGAAGCTTGAGAACCGCCGTTCTAAAGAGAGGAAACCACCGTCAAGGAGGGCAGAAAGGGCAGTCTAGACAGTGCATCATGTGGGAGGGTGCTATGGCTGGGGAGTAGCAGGGAGACTCAAGGGCACTGAGGAAAAACAATGTGCCTGGCACTGAAAGAGAAAAGAGGTGAGGCTGATTTTATTTATTTATTTATTTATTTAAAACAGTGAGAAGCCATGGGTATATTTTAAGGAATGAAAAGATGTACACAGGAAGATGGGGGAAGAGCAGGGAAATGTAGCAACCCTAGTTCTGGGCTCTAGAATCCTGGGGGAAGTGGGGGAGGTGTACATTGTACCCTGGTGGTGTGTTTCATCCTTAGGAACAGATGTTTGCATCTGGTTGGACATTTGGGTCTATGTGGAACATTTCAGGTCATTTGCTTAAAGGACTCCTGGATTTCTCTCCTAAGTGCCAGGCCTGCCTTCTTCATTAGGGTCCACATTTTCAGGATATTTCCCCATTTGGGTGGAGGAAGGAGTAGCTGTTGCCTTTTCCTGGAGGATTCAGGTGCTGGTCTTAGGATCTCATGGAGGACATCTTAGTGTTCACGAATGTTTCCTGCCCTTTCTTTGAGAGGATAATCCGTGCCTGCTTGTTGAAATTGGTCATGGCTAGTGACTCGCTTAGATGTCTGATGGAATGTGGACAGAAAGGATGCATGTCACTTCGGAGCCAGAAGTTCTCAGAGCCGGGGCATGGCTGACCACGTTTCTATTGTCTTTTAAGCTTGCAGAAAATGTCTGTTGAAACAAGAGAAGCACAAGAGAATAGCTGGGAGAGCCCAGCCCTCTTCTCTTCGAAAACCAAACCGGTGTTGCTTTTCTAGTATAAGGCCCTTAAAATTCCTCTCAGTTTTAGTACCCAGTACAGATAATATGGATGTAAAATGACCATTTTAGAAGTTTAATAAAAGTGTTGTGCCTATTGCCTGGTAGGATTAAAAACTTGGGTGGGATAAAAGTTGGCAAATTATTTTGATTTTTAAAACAACATAACAAAAACCTCTTTCCAGGATAATGCACAGATGCTGGCTTTTCTCTGAGATCTGTGGCATTACTGTGACATTACCTTTCTCAGACTTTCGCCTGCCTTCAACCCTAGATCAGAGAAAGGGCCAATGAAAATTCATTTTGCCAGGAAGGACACTTTAGTACTATATTCCCGAGACTAAGAACGCGAGGGAGCTTTTCCTACAAATTGCTGTCAAATGTATTCTTAATTATTTTCTCTGGGGTCACACTTTTGGCAACCCCATTCCCCAGAGGCACTTCCTCTGGGAGATAAGATACCTTCTTCAGCTGGGAGTTGACGGGCCTGGGTTGTGTCTGAGATTCCTGGGGGGGCTGTTACTATCTCCACAGGAGACAGATGTTTCCCCAGCCTTTAACCTGCTGTAGTTTCCTGCAAGGTGTCACCAATCAGTGTCTCCAACAACACCCTGTGGCATCTTGCAGACACCCTGATCTTTCTGCCTTATAGTTGCCCCACTGGGGCATGGGGAGGTTTTTACAGGACAGGATGTTAGCCTCACACATAATTCATCAGTTTAAAACCAAACTGTGGTGACAGGAATGGAACAGAGAAAAAGGAGCAAGCATGTACCCCTCAAGTCCCTAGTGCATCGCATTGCTGCCTTTCAGTTCTTGTAGGGTCGTGTGCAGCTCAACTCCGCTTCTACACACTGAGTTGCATGCATGTGCACCTAGCTGCCTTCTGCCCTGTTACCTAAAACCAGGGGCTGACCTTGGGGTCAGGAACCCTCAAGTTTTTAATCTGTCTGCCGGTCTTAGCTAGCTAGGTGGCCTCTGAAATATTATTTAATGTCTCTGGGCTCTGATTTCCTTGGTTGTGTGGGGCTGGGTGACCTCATGGTGACTTGTCACTAGCCATGAAAAATAGGGTCATCTGAATGCTTAGTTCTTGCCCAGGATATTATAATGTGAGAGGATTTGGGGGTGGGGGTGGGGGATGTGAAGATGATTCTCTGAATCTGGGGTTACCCTATCTTCTTCACCAGCCTGCGAAGACACCCACAGACTTTATTACACAGGGAAAAGAAAGTCTCCTTCCCAAACATGACAGCTGTGAAATATATATTTATCATTTGCCCCAATTGCTCAGAACTTAATGGAACATTTGATTGACAAGTACATTAGACCTTGTTGTCAGCATAGTTGCATTTCCCTCTTACTTCCTGGTTATAGTTTCCGGCTTGATTAGCTGTGTTGATATAACAAGTCAGGTGTCTATAAATTCAATAACTGGATAAATGAATATGCAACTTAATGGGACTTTAGAAATTATTAAATCCAACTAAGCAGTTTATAGAGCAACCAGTTAAGGTCTGTAGAAAAGGGGCAGGATCAGAGAAAGGCTTGGAAAGGTATCAGACACCTATAACCCTCTATTCTCGATAACCAGTTTTGTTAGAGAGTAGGTTGTATTGGAGACAATGAAGACAACATATATTTGTCTTTGTGAAGTTTTAAAACTATTAAAAAATTAAAACAAAATAAAAAACAACTAAAACTAAAGATAAAAGTTTCTACTTAAAATGTCTACTTTGTTATTATTGTGAATGTATGAGCCATGGGGCACGTTTGGAGGTCAGAAGTCAATCTGTTGGAGTTGCTTCTTCCTTCTATCATTTAGGTCCTGGATTTGAACTCAGGCCCGCAGGCTTGGTAGCAGACTCCCTTAGCAGCTGAGCCCTCTCACCAGCTCCAGAAACAGACTTTTAAGAATGGGTATCTGATGTCTATTGCAAAGACATATATGTTGGTTAGGAAGTTGTTTGATCATACCTAATGGCCATGTTTGTAGATCCCAGTTACTGGCTTTCAATAGTTTCTTGAAACCCATGGAGAGTTTTTGGCTGGAATGAAGATAAACAATTACCTGTCTTTATCTTGATCAACAGGAATTTGATGCCACTGGGTGTAGTCTTAAAACCCTGTACATTTTCATTTGCTGGTTACAAATACCTATGAAATTTATACTGTGTGCCTAGTACTAAGGTTCAGTGAATATTTCCATATAATATATGTACTAATGTATATTATTAATGTGGATAAATGTAATATATTTTCAATATAGACACATGTAATATATTTTATATATAGATTATATAAAACTATTATCTGAATATACATATCTTTCTCTAGAAGTTCTGGATATTTTCATATCCTTCATGCTCACGATTGCATCCTTTCTCCCACCTCACTGTTTTCTTCTTGTATTTATATGATAGAGGTGTGGCACAATAGAGCACCATCCTCAAAGGGTCACTTACATGGGTACAGCCATAAAGAGCAGCCTCGAAGTTCAAACAAAGTTACCAGACACTGGGTGACCATACTTTCTGTACTGAAGTCTCACATTGACATCGCTTTCAAAAAATACTGTAATATGGTAGATAGGGGAATAGCCACATTGTGTTGAAACTTCTTCCGATCTTACTAATGTGAAAGGTGTTCTAAATGTATCCCAAGTTCTGAGCTATATGGAAATACAATATAGTGAAATTCCAGACCATGTAACCATTTTTCAGTTTGAAAATGTGACTGGAGAAAACACTAAGAAATCTTCAGGTAATCCCTCACTGTGTAAAACTGTAAATATTCAAGGATGGCTAGCATGTGTGTATGTGAGTGAGTGTAACCATATTTAAGTATGTTTAACAATAGTAGTGTCATGTATTTATATATGATCCTATCTCTACAGAGCTCTAAGTAAATTACAAATTGTTTTAAAATACAGCTATAGCTCCCAGGTTCTTGGGAAGGCAAGCAGGGGCAGGCTCTATGAGTACTGTTTAAATCAAGGAATTTGAGATTCATTGAGTGGCAAATCCAGACTCATCCAGTATGTCATCGTCTGAGGTCTGAGGTAGCTGCTTTTGGCACCTGGGTCCTTCCTGTCTCACTGTATGCAGTGGGGGTTCAGAGCACGTGCTTCTGTTCGATCAGTCATTTCCTAAACACTGCCAGACTCTCCTGCATGGGGTTTAAGGCAGCATGGGCTCTATGCCACGAGAAGGAGAGATTGAGACCCTTTTGTTTCCAGGAATGTTTGCCAATAATCACAAATGCACCATTTTGGGGGAGTCTCTCTTTAAATATCTGGTGCATTGCTGAGAATCCTACTCCAGTAAATCTCAGGTGTTACCATGGAAAGGAAGGGTAGACATAAGACCTGTGTGTCAGCTGAGGACTTGGGCTAGTCTTCAGCTCTGAGCTTCTGACATTCAGTTTGGTTTCTGCTAGAGAGACTGTGAGTGAAACTGGGAACTTGAAAGCCTGCCCCAGTAGATGGGAAGTAAACTGAACTCTAAGGGGCAGGCATAATGGGGAATCATTAGTACAAGATCCTCTGTGTGAATCCCAAGGTTTTCCCTCTTGTTACAATCATAGACTGCTTGAAACTTAAAAATACCAGGATATTCCTGGCAATGAAGTCTTTACTCAGATGCAGCCTATATTCCCTTTTATCTTATGGTCTAGGACTAGTCAACTTGTGGGTTATGACCCCTTGGGGGGGTCACGTATCAGATATCCTGTATAGGACATATTTATATTATGATTCATAATCGTGGCAGAATTGTAGTTATGAAACAGCAATGAGATGATTTTATGATTGGGAGGGGGTCACTACAACGTGAGGAACTGTATTAAAGGGTCGCAGCATTAGGAAGGTTGAGAACCACTGGTCTAGGTGTCAGTTGTATGACCATGGGCAGGTAACATAAATATCTGGACTCTGATTTCTTTAAGTGTAGAAATGAAGAGTTTGATCTTGTGACTTTTAAATTCGGCCTGTGCGTCTCTAAGAACCAGGAGAGAGCCCTTGGGACTTCTGAGCTCACTAAAGAAACAACTTTGTCAGCCTGCCAATTCCCTACTTACTACCACAGGGGCTTTCATTCTTTCTGTTGAGTTATTTGAAGAAGAGCTACTCACACAAAAATTAAAAAAAAAAAAAGAGGTTCATCATTATTTTCAAGATAGACTACGATGGTCTGATTTACTCCCTCACCCAAAGAAAAGTTCATAATTTTCAAGACAGAGGAAATTACCATGGCAGCCTAAGAGTCACATGGAAGGCCCTGAGATAATACTTGCTTCTCACACAGGGCAGGGATAGAACCTATCGTCTCCAGTCTGGTAGAGCCGTGTGGTTCATGGGACACTAGACACTCTCAGAAGTCTTGCTTCAGAGAAGGAATGTAATTAGCTCTAGGTCACACACGGCTCCTGTCCTTCCCAAGGACACTAGAACACAACAGCAGAAAAGACAAGATTGCTTCTGACTAATTTAATTGTCTCCCAGAATAAAGCCCAAAAGGACCGATGGAGATACCAAAACACCTGGCACCAAGCAACATACAACTTATAGCAACTAGAATCTGAGTTTTAAATAGTTAACAGGTATAAAAATCACAGGAAAACAGCATGAAATGAGAGAAAGAAAATCAACATTGGCCTAGAATTGACAAAACATTTAGTAGACTATACAATTAAAATGGGGATTATAACTTAGCCTGTGTGCTCGGATCAATAAAAGTAGCAGTACTAAAGAAAACTCCAAATCACTCTTTGAGCATGGAGAGCTACAGCAAGGAAGGCGAAAGATGCATTGTATAGCATCAATGAATTTAACACAGCAGCTGGGGAAAAAAAAGATGAATTAGCAAGCCTCACAAGTGTGGGGGTGTGGGGGTGGTTTACCGGAACATCGGCAATTTAATCGGAGCATCAGTCAGTGGCCCCACCACTGAAGAGATTATTCCATCTTCTCCAGCAGCTATGAACTTCTGATGTTCTAAGGTAGGCAAAGGGGACTCATGAGCCAGGTCCTGTATCTGGGATGGAATGCTAATGGGCCCCAGCTGGCAAAGCTTTTGTGTTAGTAGCCCTAGCTGTCTTGAGTTCGTGGTGCAATGGCCAGGCCGTGTCTAGGATTGTCATCCTTTGACTCTCACACTCTCTCCACCCTTTTTCCGCCATGTTTCCTGAGCCTTGCAGGGCAGGGTAGTACATAGCTGTTCTGTTTAGACCTGAGCGCTCGGAAACCGCTTACTCTTTACACTTTAGCCAGTCTCTGAACTAACCGTCTCCTGGTTTTCAGGAGGAAGGAAGTCTTGTCACTCAGCACAACGTGGATGAGCCTTGAGGATATTGTGCTGAGTCACAACAAGATAAATGCTCCTGGACTTGACTCACGCAAAGGGAACAAAGTTGACAGATTTGTAAAAATAGAAAGTGGGATGGCAGTTTCCAGGGCCTTGGAAGAGACAAAAGAGGCATGACTCTTTAAAGGGCACAGAGGTTCAGATTTGCAAAATGAATGTACTTAACAATATTAAACAGTATGCTTCTGTATGCTTTAGATGGTCTAAACTATGTTTTGTTGGGTTGTACCCCAACAGTATTTTTTTTTAGATAAAAGGAAGAATTCAAGTCAAGTTCCAAAAAAGGAACACACACACACACACAGAGAGAGAGAAAGAGAGAGAGAGAGAGAGAGAGAGAGAGAGAGAGAGAGAGAGAGAGAGAGAGAGAGAGAATGCATGAATTGCCTTTCATAAAACTTTATTTTCTTTTCTTTATGTTTAGGATTGTCATCCATGTGACTCTGGTCAGCCTTGAACATGTGACCTTCCTGTGCTTGGATCACAGGCACGTGCCACTAAGCCCAACAACTGTACGTTCATATAGCGAAATGCTATTGGCAACCAACAAGAGTGAGCTATTGACAGATGCACTAATATGGGTAAATCTCCAAAGAACTATGCTGGAGTGCTAGAGATTTATGTTATTTACATACGATTCTATTTATTTGAACTTTTAGAAACTACAAACTATTCAACAGTGCTGATAATCGGAACCCATGATTTCATGATCTGAGGAAGGGAGGAGTCAGGCAGGGCAGGGAGGGAGGGGCTGCAAAGGATAGAAAGAAGTAGGGGGGTTTGTCATGGTCACCATCTTGATCACGATGATGCCAAAACTTACCAAATTGTATACTTTAAATATGCACAGTTTATTTTATGTTTTGAGATGAATCTTATGCGTCTTAGGCTAGACCAATTTTACTATGTAGCCTAGGATGACTTTGAACTTCTGATCGCCCTTCCTTCAATTCCTGAATGCTGGGATTACAGTCTGATGTCAGTGTGCTCAGGTTATGTATGTAGTGCTGAGGATCAAGCCCAGGTTTTTGTGCAAGCTAGGCCAATACTCTACCAACGGAATTACATCCATAGTCATTTATACTTTTACTAAGCTCACTATTCAATATCCAACTTCTCCTCTGTCCTAAACAATAAGCAATGCTTCTGATGAGAGGATTGCTGACAGTAGGGTTAATTTTTTATAATTCTTCTAGAAAACAATTGGAGTATATTTTAGAATTGCTAAAATGCTTTTATGGTTTGCTCCAGGATCCCACTTTGACTTAAAGAAATACTTAGAAATACAAAGTAAGCATTATAAAAATCCTTGCAGCTTCTCTCATCAACCTCAAGTACAGGAGAATGGCAAAATATTGCTGAGAACTGAGCCTGGTGGTTCACTCTTATAATCCTAGCTATCCCAGTGATTAAAGAAGGAGGATCACAAGTCAAGGCCAGCATGCACAACTTAGTAGGACCCTAGGGTTCCCATTTTTTTAAGTGTAAAAAAGTCAAGAATATAGCTCAATGGTAGAATGCTTATCTAGCATGTTCAAAGTTTTAGATACCAAGACTCTCTCCCTATATCACCAAGAAACATGACGATAGCAAAGGGCAGATTGTAAAGAAACTGAGCATGATGTCACACCTCCCAAGTGGTGTTTCAGCACTTGGGGCAGAGGCAGACAGATCTCTGAGTTCAAGACCAGCCTAGACTACAGAGCTAGTTCAAGGACAGCCAATGGCTATTCAGAGAAACACTATCTCAACAAAACAACCAACCAATAGAAGGAGAGAGGGAAAGGAAGAGGGAAAGGGAGAGAAGGGGGGCAGGAATAAGGGGAGGCAGGAGGGAAGAGAGAGGGAAGAGAAAGAGGAGAGGAGAGAGATAGAAAAGAGAGGAAAGAGGGAAGAGGAGGAGGAAGAGGAAGAGGAGGAAGAGGAAGAGGAAGAGGAAGAAGAAAAGAAGAGGAAGAGGACGAGGAAGAAGAAGAGGAAGATAAGGAGGAGGAGGAGGAGGAGGAGGAAGAAGAGGAGGAGGAGGAGGAGAAGGAGGAAGAGGACGAGGAGGAGGAGGAGGAGGAGGAGGAGGGAAGAAAAGAAACTCACAACTTAAATGACATGTAAGCAATAGTTTCTGCAAAGGTGAACAGGTTCCAAGGATGTTGGATGTCCCAGGCCACCTTCAGAGTGACTAGGTAGGGCTCTGAACAGAAGCATCCACATCTACTGAACACCTCTCTCTCCTCTGCCCCTTTCATCACCAGGCAATGAGCAACCAATGACTCTGCCTTTAGGCAGGGACAATCACTGAGGAGAGGCTGGGAAGGTCCTTTGGTGGTTGTGACACCCAGGTGAATCAATATGTCCCATACTGGGAGGCTGACTATTCTGCCCGAGGAAGAGCACACTCTGTTTCATCCAACTCAATAGGAAACAGGCTGGAGGTTATACTGCCCAGAACAACATGTTCTGCATTCTCCTACAAGCCGATGAAGCCACCAAATGTTGAAATGAAAGGAATGGAAAAAAGTATAAAAGGAAAATGGGAACCAAAATAGAACAAACTTGGCAACAATAATGTCAGACTGAAGATAATAGAAGGCAGTTGTTACTTAGACTGATATGAGGGTATATTAATCAAACAAACCTTTATGATGTTGATAACATAGGTTCCAGATCTAAAAAGCAAACATAGAAAACATGAGGGTAAATGGCCTCATAATCAGAGTGGGCTTTGACAGACATTATAATGAATCAATAAGTCAGTGCATTAAAATGAAGAACATAAGGATTTGAGATAAATCTGACTCAACAAATATACCTAACGAACAGTGTTTGTTCTTTCAAGAGCACATTAAAAACCAGGCATACTGATTGTGCATTAATTAATACATTTGAAAAGCTAGATCACTCGGGCAATGTTTGCTGATTATAGAAGAGTTAAAACTAGAGCAATAAGCCCTAGAGAAACAAAACAAAAACTTCATTTATGCTCTTTGAACCATAATCCTCGAAAGTCAGACAATGAGTCCACTTCTTTGAAACACTTAAGTTGAATTAAAAAAAAAAGGATTTCAAAAGTAAATGTTAAAAACCAATGATATAACCATACTTGGAGAAATAGTTATCATAACTGCACTTATTAGGAAAAATAAACAGGATAAGAAAATAAATGAACTCAATCTTTGAAATCAAGGTGCTGGGCCCAACTGAGCAAATAAACTCAAAGAATGTGCAGGGATACAATTCAGAAAGATAAAAGTTAGAAGTGTTTGCATAGAATTAAAAAAATAAGTAAAGAAACAGTGTAATCCCTCTACAAACCCCAAAGCTAGTCTTTGCAAAGGTCTTTGGGCAGATTCTGTGTTCCAGGCTCCCTCCCTCTCTCTCTCTCTCTCTCTCTCTCTCTCTCTCTCTCTCTCTCTCTCTCTCTCTCTCTCTCTCTCTCTCCTCCTCTGTCTGTTCACCTTTCAGTCTATCTCATTCTCAGGAATTAATAAGAAAATCTAGTGTCCATTCATCTCTATCCCTGATCTAGGGCTCTGACACTGACCGTGACTTAATACGCTGGGGTCAGGTGGCATTTATCAGTTTATCTTATTGACACGTGCAGGTTGCTTAACTGGAACATAGCCTATGGAATAGTGCGACCCCAGCAGTGTGGCTCTCGACGTTCCTAATGCTATGACCCTTTAATGCAGTTCCTCATGTTGTGGTGACTCCTGAGCATAACATTTCATTGCTATCTCATAACTGTAATTTTGCTATCGTTATGAATTGTAAATATCTGATATGCAGAATATCTGCTATATGACCCCCCCCCATAGGAGGTCAAGACCAACAGGTTGAGAACCACCACACTAGGGGTTGCGTATAAGGCCTATTTGGGCCTTTTGTGAATGTGCTGTCAAAGACCTTGTATTGGGGATGGGAGATGGTTGGCAGTAAAGTTGCTTGCTATGAAGATAGTAGGATCTGTGCTCACATCCCTAGCTCCTATGTAAAATGGTGGGTATATGTACTGTAATCCCAGTGCTGGGAAGTGGGCAGACAGTGGATTTCTGTGGGAGGAGGGAGCTTGCTGGTCAGACACCCTTGTTGGATTGACGAACTCCAGGTTCGGTGAGAGAGCCTACCTCAAAGGGTGGAGAGCAATAGGGCAAGGCATTCAACATTGGCTCCACATACACAAAAGCACACATGTACATACACACCCTCACATACTCATGCACATACAAAAATTCATGTACCTCAACTGATTTTGGCTGCATCTGGATGGCATGGTACATACTGTGATCCTAGCACTCATGAGAGTGAGCATCACAAGTTCAAGGCTGCCCTTGGATTGCATAGGAAATACTCTGTTTCAAAATAAAAAAGAAATGCATTTTAAAACTTGTGAGTTTCTTCCCTTTGGGAGAAATCCACAGAGTGCACATGTGCATACACATTGCAGTGTAGGAATTTTGCCCACGCGGCCATGCTTATGTGTGTGAGGTGGGGACCCATGCTTTTGTTTGCATCTGTATGTTGTGTACCTCACTTCTAGCTCCTTCTCGGTAAACAGGAGGTCCTGGAAAATTGTGTGGGTCACTTTGACACATGTGATCACTTGGCGATCCCTTTTCAGCACTGTAGAATGACCTGGCACTTTGGTATCCCACTGACCCATGATGGAGCCCTATATTTTAATGCCGCCTCATCATCTCAATTATCCCATGCTCTTGTATTTCTATTATAGTCAAAGTGTTTGAAATGATTAAATGTCAAATTCCTGAACCTCGGAGGAGTCTATGAAGACATCAAATTTACTGTCCTCAACCACTTTAGAACTTGGAGCTTCAAAGAGCAAGTCTTCGCGCTATTATCTTTGGCTCTTCCTAATGACCACGAGGCTCCTGCTCATGTTCATTGTCCAGCTCCACCACTCTTGCAGTGTGGTGGAATAATTCTACCCTGACTCGGACCTGCATTC
Organism: Apodemus sylvaticus; assembly: GCF_947179515.1. Classification (NCBI taxonomy): domain Eukaryota; kingdom Metazoa; phylum Chordata; class Mammalia; order Rodentia; family Muridae; genus Apodemus; species Apodemus sylvaticus. The sequence continues at coordinate 35,762,034 of NC_067487.1, forward strand.
CTGTGGAGGTGTGTCTTCCCCAGGAGAACCACTGATATACAGGGCAAGGGTTGGGATTGCATTAGGTGCTAAGTAACAGAAGTATGAATGCAGAGACCAAACCAAACAAGGCTCTGGTACGTGGTGAGGCTATCTATCCAGGCACAGAGAGTCAGGCTGGGGCAGCTGCTCTGGGAAGTTATCAGGGAGCTGGGTGTCTGACGTGGGGGCATACTATATCTCTAAGCTAAGTAGTTCCTTGGTGTCAGAGATGAGATAGATGTCTGGGTAAGAGTTTTCAACCTCTCCATTTCATAGACACAGAAACTGAGGACTGCGGTTCAATGACTATCATCATAGTCATAATGAGAATCATTCAGAAGCTCTCAAACCTTCTTGTACCAGGGATCGCGCACCCTCTAAAGCTTGGCATGCTGCACATGCTTCTTGCCTTTAGCAAGCATCATTCTTCACTTGGAACCAGAGTCCCATATGTCTACTAACTATGACCACCCAGAAATGCTTCCCAGCGAAGTCCACTTGGCGCCGATCATCCTGTAGAAGCTTTTCTTCTTCCCATCTCCCTCCCTCCCTCCTCTTCACTGCCATTTACTTCCAGCTGATCACCAGAGTCTGCTTGGTCTCCAGAGCTCTCTGAGGGAGCTGACTTTGGAGTCAAATGTCCCCCAACACTTTTTTCTTCTATTCCACCCCCCAGGAGTGAAAGAGGAGGAGACTGGGGAAGGGGGGGTCTTTATTCACATGGAGTCAGAATCTTTATCTTCTTGTTTTCGGATTTCCCATTTTACAGAGGTGCTCACATGCAATAATCAGTAAATATTTGTGGGTTGAAAGACTTCTTTGAAAGTTTCTAGGTGAGGTCTGGGGACACCTGACCTCACCTAGAAGCCTGGCATGGTCTGCTTTCATAATTCTTTGAAACATATAAGTATCAGCTTAAGCTGCAATATTGGTATGATTAATTGATTGTATTAGTTAGAATACTAATATACTAGGTGAAAATACCCTTGAAATGTATATTTCATACGCTATATTCTTTGCAAGTTAGTAGAAGCTCTACTAATTCACAAAGTAACTATTATGATAGGAACAATGGCAGTATTCAAGGTAAGTGGGCAGCTTGAATACATTTTTTGAGAAGCTTTTCCTTTATGCAACCAGGCTATGAAAAGTTAGTAAGTTCTTATGGATGGGTAACAATGCACTAACCAACATTTAATAACAGGTTTTCTGGGGTGTCTATGCAGTGTATTTAAGTTCTGTGTATAATTACTACCACTATGGACAAACTACCACCATGAAGTCACTGAGTCAGGACTTGGGAAGAGATATTCACAGCGTTAAGCAGGTAGGAGCTGGCCTAGCACATCTGACTGCAAAGCCCTAAAGGGTCCTTTGTCCAGCAACTGATTCACAAAGTCCCTGCTGACCAGCTGAGGTCTGTTATGCAATGCTATCCATTAGTCTCAGGTGAATGCTTCCTGCAAGGGGAGGTGAGATGCTTTGAAAAGCACAGGAAGACAGAACAGCTTGGTTTTCTTTCTACTTGCTGACAAAATATTTATGTATAGAACTGAGTCTGGTGTGAGGTTTTAATTCACTAAAACTTTCTAGGTTGTGGGAATCAATTACTCTTTTTTTTTTTTTTCCAAGACAGGGTTTCTCTGTATAGCCTTGGCTGTCCTGGAACTCACTTTGTAGATCAAGCTGGCCTCGAACTCAGAATCTGTCTGCCTCTGCCTCCCAAGTGCTGGGATTAAAGGCATGCGCTGCCACTGCCCAGCTCAATTACTCTTCTAATCACATGAATGGCTCCATCAAGATTTACCTATAGAAAATATTCAGGCCAAATTTTAATGCTTTGGATAAGTGCTTGCTGAATAAACATGTGTTCCCAATCTTTGGAAATTAAGACTGTGGCCATAGGTGGTCTCTCAGACTTTGGTAGGCTACTGTGCCAGTGTTATTGGGGGAGGGGGTGTTTAGCCTTGAGATTGGGCATGAGCTTGTATGAGATCCTTGTCTCTGCTGTGACAAAGGCAATATGAGGAAGGAAAGGCTTAGCTTGGCTCACAGATGTGTACTCTATCATGACAGGGAAGGTAGGCAGCATGAGGAGGCTGTGTCCACAGTCAAGAACCAGAGAGTGAATGCTTGGACTCATTTGTTTTCCTTCATTTTATTCAGTCCTAGATCCTATTCCATGGGATCCTACCATCCATATTTAAGTTGGGTCTTCCATTCTTTATTAGCCCCATCTAGATTAATCTGTCACAGGAATTCCCAGACTGTTCCCATGGTGATCATAAATCACATTGAGTTCACAGTCAATTCTGAGCAATATGGAGCTTGATATGAGATTCATTTTTTAAAAAATATATCGTCCTAAGTTCTCTTATTTTATTATTAGTTTTATTTGTTATGTGTTGAGTGTTTTACCTGGATGTATGTCTATTTGTCACATCAATTCTTGGTTCCCAAGGAGGGCAGAAGAGGACACCAGATTTCCTGGAATTGGAATTACAGTTATAAGGTGCCATGTGGTGCTGGCAATCAAATCAGGTTCCTCTGGAAGAGCAGCCAAGGCTCTTAAACTCTGAGCCATCTCTCCAGCCCAGAAGTTCTCAACTTGTGAGTTGTGACCTCTTTGGGGGGGGGGGAGTTAGCGATCTTTTCACAGAGGCCACCTGAGACCACTGGAAAACACAGCTATTTACATTATGATTCATAACAGTGGAAAAATTACAATTATGAAATAGCAATGAAAAGAAATGTATGGTTGGGGGTCACTACAACATGAGGAGCTGCGTTAAAGGTGTACAGCAGTAGAAAGCTTGAGAACTATTGTGCTAGCCCAATTAATGCCACATCCCATACTAAAGTAGCTTTATATTACCTGGAATTGCTCACAGAAGCTGTCTTGGTTCAGTTCCCCTTTGGAAGCAGCCTTGGAGATAAGCGTTCAGGGTTTGTCTGCCTGGGGCATTGGCTCAGAGCATAAGCAGTGGGAAGACACAAGGAAGGGAGAAGAGTGAAAGGGACACTGAAGAGTGCTTTATGTTGGAGACTATCCCATTGCTGTCTCTATGAGACATTGACTAGAACACACCCAACAGTTCTGCCAAGGGACAAGAAAGCTGACATAGACATTCATCAGTTCCCAGGCCTTGCTGGCTCAAGAGTCAAGCAAAGTCTCGATTCTGCAGGCAGAGAAAGGCAAGGATTTGGGATTAAAGTCTTTGTTGTGTCCTGAAACTATCTCCTTAAGCTGTAAATGACCTATCCCCAACTAGGCTTTGACTGTGGATTCTAACCATCAGCAGGTTAGAAAGATTGATTGCTTATAGCAGAAGAATCTTCCCAGAACCATGGCTGTATTTAATGCCTTCCTCCTGCCAGGTCTGTACAGGAGAGTGGGGACAGGAGGTTTTGTTAGAGTCCTCTATAGTGTCACACACATAATAGATATATATTATAAAGGAGATTTAAAGTACTGGATTACATAATGGGGACTGGGTAGTTAAACAATGGCTATGTGCTGCTGGAGAGGCTGAGAACCTAGGGGATGCGTACTCTATTAAGTCAATGTCTCAGCAATACTAATCCAGGACTGAGGACTGGAGGATTTCTGGAGAACTGCTGGTCTTCGGTTCTCTGGAAGACTGAAAAAAATGGGTTCTGGTGCCAGGGAAGAAAGGCAACTACAGGTGCAACAGGATAGACGTGCCCACAAGTGAGAAGGTTCAAAAGTGTCCTCTTTATGTCTGGGCTCCTGCTAGAAGGTGCCATCCAGTCTAGGATGGTCTTCTCTCCCATGGTAATTCTTCCTGGACCTTCCCTCACAGACCTTAGTTGATTCCAGAGCCAATGAATCAGATTATCAATCAAGATTAACCAATCCAGGGCCACACTCTACCCTACCCTACTCTACGATAGCCAGTCTCGTATTGGAAGCAGGTGATCATTGGACCTCCAGATGTGGACAGTGTGAGGAAGAAATAACTATTGCTCCCTACTTTCTGACTATTATTTCCTTGGCTTTGGGAGAATATTAGCTCCTTGGGTACTTATAATCCCTACTTTCCTTCATTGCGAAGAGCAAATCGGATGATTCCAGAACTTTCCTTAAAGTTACAAGGAATCCTGGGATACTACAAGATCCTAAGTGTTGCTATTGTTATTCCTTCACAGTAGAGGGAGGGCAAGACAGAGAGACACTCTCTGGCTATACCTAGGCTTTTTTGTACTTAATAAGTACAACTCTTATCTTAGCAGGCAGTACCTCTGGCTTTAAAAAATCAAAATAAAATGAATGCCTTCATAGATCCCCCCAAGAGCTCTCCCAGTTACTGGGGCCAAATTATTTAAGTGAACATCAGCTTCTCTCTCTAAAGAACTGACTTGTAAGTCTACCTCATGATAATCATTTGTCTTTCTCTGCACACTGTTTGGCAAGCCTAGCCGCTTTCAATCTGTGCATCTCAGTCTTCTCTAGTTGTATCCCTGTCATCATAGTTCAATACAGAGGTTGGGTTTTCTGCCCCAGGGATGATTAGTTCTGGCTGATATTTACACAACATTAAATCTTTCCCCCTGACACAAATACCAAGAAACTATCCAGTTAGTGAGACGAAATATTTCTTTTTTCCCTATGGAAGTTTGTACCCTGTTTGCTTTCATTCTCCATATTTTTCTAAAGAAGGTGGGAAAAGAAAGCCCAAATCTTATATCTGTCAGCATGAAAGGACAAGAGCTCTACAGGAAAGATAAGAGAGGGAAAAAAATCATTTGTCAGCCCTCAGGGCAGGTTCTAAAGGAAGTATGCAGTTTTATTTCTATCGAAGAACCACTTTGAATGGATGAAAAAAAGATGTTCCTACCTTGGCATAATAGGTTCCCTTTGTAGCTGACAGCTTGGGCTTTTTCTACACTAGGGACCTGAAGGGTTGTCAGTGTTAGTAAAAATAAGTTTTCCTGATAATGGTTTTCGGTGCACCGTATGCAATCATGTGCTGTTCCTACTGCTTGCTTAAAAAGGGACTAGAATATGGAATGCATTATACAGTGCAGCCAAAAATAACATCTGTCTTGCAAAGAAGGGGAAAAATTTCATATCATTCCTTATTTGATGGCACCTCCCCCCCCAATCCTGGCGAATTACAGTTCTGTATAGTTTACAGAAATAACATTTAAACATGGCATGTGATTTTAGACCCTAATGGGATCTGCTTAATAAAACACACGAGTAATTAGAGAACTCCATTGTAATCACTTCTGAAGCCTCAGGAGCTGTACATCAGTAGGGCACTCTTGATGCCTTCACAGCCTTTCTAACTTGGGAAGCTCAGGGAAAAAAACCCCTGCAGATCACCCTTACCTTATAGACCACTTTTATCTACAGACCACCCTTACCTACAGACCACCCTAACCTTATAGACCACCTTTACCTACAGACCACCCTTACCTACACATCACCCTTACCTTATAGACCACCTTTACCTACAGACCACCCTTACTTACAGACCACCCTTACCTACAGACCACCTTTACCTAGCCCAGCAGATATTTTGAACTTGCTGCTGCTACCTGGGCAGATTACTCACTGCATAGGATGAAGGTGATACTCACCAGGGATTTGGAGTTTGATGGACACAAAATTGAAGCTTGTTTGACAGGCCAGGAATGTTGGGGCTAGGGAAGAGTGATGAAAACAATCCTAGCTTTCAGTTTTTCATTGTATGCAGCAGGGGAGTTACCTGTTTCAGCTGTCGGCTAAGCCCACCTCCTTATAGCTTCTAATCCTTTTAAGTGTTTGAACTCTTCTGTGGCACCAAGCATGATGAAGTAACACTGGCTTTTTGAACCACCTTGACACAGGTTACCGCTTAGTATTAAGTTAGACATATAAAGGCTCCGGCTCTTTCCTGCTACATCTAAGTAATCAAGACACAGCAAGGAATGACAGTCTCATTTTCTCTATTCATATAATTCAGGATTCAAGCTCAGGGAATGGTGTCACCCACAATGGACAGGTCTTCCCACCTCAACTAACCTACAAGATGATCCTTTACAGGTATGCTCAGCAGCTAGTTTCCCAGGTGATTCAAGAATTTACCAAGCTGATAATCAAGATTAATTTTCATAATTGGTGAGTAGAAGGCTATTTGGCTGGCACTCTAGGTTCTAAAGTCAGGTTTAAATGAGATGTTGAAGAGAGCTCTTCGTACTCTGAAATTTGCAATTCCCTGCCTTTAAAGATCTCTATAGTGCCTGGAGTCAGTCTTGCTGTGTAGCCCAGGGTAGACTTGAACTCATCACCTTCCTGCACTAGCCTCCTGAGTGCTGAGATTACAGGCATTTACCACCATGCCTTGTATTTTCTTTTTTAAAACTTATTTTTTATTTTATGTGCATTGGGTCTTGGCTTACATGTATATCTGTGTGAAGGTGTCAAAACTCCTGGGCACAGAGTTGCAGACAGGTGTGAGCCACCATGTGGTTGCTGGGAGTTGAACTCAGGACGTCTGGAAGAACAGCCAGTGCTCTTGACTGCGGCACCATCTCTTTAGCCCTGTATTTTCCCTTTTGACAAAAGCTTAATCTTTTAAAGGAATAAGGTATTTTAGTATTGTATCAATGTACTGACTTTATTATCTGATTGATACATTAGCATACTGAGATTCTTAGGGCTGAGATATTCCCCCAGGGAAGGACAGCTTGTCTCTTCTTGTAGTGTCAGGGAAGGTGCCCTGAGCGAGATGGGATGTTATACTTCCCAATAGCTCCCTCACACTGTTGGTGGGTTGGTGCTCTGCTGGGGCTAACCAATCTCGGTTCCTCCCCACATGGGCCCTTTTTTGGGGGTTTCCTCAGGGCATGAGTCAGGGTTCCGAAAGATTTAGGCAGGAGGTAGAAGGCTCCTTTTGGTCTAGATGTCTTCTGAAGTCCCAGATACCACTTCATTTTGATGCTCTTTCTCTTTCACATACGTGTCCCAGTGCCTGGCATGGTCATAGCTTTTGGTAACCCTAGTGTGATAGTAGCTAAATTATCCTTAACTTTGATTTTCTATGAGTGATTTAGTTTTCTATTTTTTTTTATTTTTGGTGGGGTCTTTTTTGGGGGGGATGGGGTGAGACAGGGTTTCTCAGTGCAGCCCTGGCTGTCCTGAGACTCCCTTTATAAACCATGCTAGCCTCATACTCAGAGATTTGCCTACCTCTGAGTTCTGAATGCTGAAATTAAAGATGTGTAATAGCATGCTGATTGCTGATTTATTTTGCCTTTTTTTTTTTTTTTGAGACAAGGTAAGTTCAAGCTGGCCTAGAATTCGCTATGTAGCTCAGGATAAACTCATATAAATCCTCTTGTCTTGGCCTCCTGAGTACCAGAGTCATAGGTATAGCTACTCAGGCCTGCTTTATATGAGAATATCTAACTTGGAACAAAGTAGACGGTACCTCATACTGGGGGTCCAGGTACAAAGAGGTCCCAGGGGAAACTAGAGATGCTTGCTAGACTACCTTTTATTTTTGTTAATGAGTGCGTCTGTCCTGCTGATGCTGTAGCTTCTATCCTTCCCTGAAGTCAGAACCCAGATTTCTTCAGTTCCAATGTGGAGTGAAGTCAGGAACTTCTTCTGTGTTTCAGAACTTCTATGCTAGATTGGGACAGCAGAGACACTCAATGTCATAGACTGAGTAGCTTCTGGGTTCTCAGTTTCTGTAGCAACAGGTGGTCATATTGGACTACCTTGTCCCTATTACATAAGCAAACCTTGTTTTATATATATATGTTACATACAATACCTCCTGCTCCAAATCATATACTTACAAAGATAACTCAAAATGAGATAGGGAGCGACTGTTTTATAAAGAATAAAGAAATAGGCTGAGCCATTGAGGACTCTTAAATAGAAGAGAGGACTGTGATGAGTATATTAGTTGTTGATCTAAGGAAGAAGGATGAGGTTCTTTGCTCAGACTGAAGTTACAAAGATTAGGATCCAACTGATCAAACAACACTGGATCTCACCCAGAAACTGCACAGGAAATGGTGAGCAGAGTCAGGACTGAATAGTAGCCCCCTCACTACCTGGCCTTCCCCAGTATGAACATCTATAATGGCTTTCTATCCCATGCCTGCCTTTCACTATGTGACAATTATTCTTGGTTGTCAACTTGACTACCTCTGGAATTACCTAAAACAAAACAAAACAAAACAAAACAAAACAAAACAAAACAATGGAGGGCACGCCATTGAGAATTTATTTTATTTTAATTGGGAGTAGGAAGATCCTCTTCTCATCTGGATCTGGAATGAGGAAGACACACCTTTGACCTGGGTCGTGCCTTCTGCTGGAAGAATAGGGACACAGAGGGAAGCTTGCCTGCTCGCCCTCATCTTGCTAGCATGCCCATTCTTTCACTGGTATTAGAGCCTATGTATTTTGGATCCCAGCATCTACTGAACCAGCTGAGTCATCCAGCCTCATGGACTGAGCAACTTTTGGATTCTTGGATTTTCCGTTCTCATCCAGCCATTGTTTGATTAACTGAACCAGAGCCTGTAAGTCATTCTAATAATTTCTCTCTCTCTCTCTCTCTCTCTCTCTCTCTCTCTCTCTCTCTCTCACACACACACACACACACACACACACACACACACACACACACACAAGTGCACACACACACAAAATTTCATTCTATAAATCCTGTTACTCTAGAGAACTCTGACTAACAGTGTATCCGTTCAAGGCTTAGCTTCAGTTGTCCTCCCTCCTCAAGGCCTTTTTAGCGATGCTAGCAACAATGTATCAATTTGTTCTCTGAACCCTGATAGTCCTAGTATAAATAACAAGGAAAAGATCCAGCATCTCTTATTGTACCACTTCCCCTATCTGGGAGAGATTCCTTTTCTCCTGCTCTCTTCTTCTCAATACTGTCTGTCCTCTTTTTAGTACTTACCCCTAATCTAAACAGCATAGGAAACACCATTAAAATGCTGGCATTTAATGATGCAGAAGATGGGTACTGTTGTCTTTCTCAACAGTGCTTGTTATGCCCTGTGTTCACCTAAATCAGAAACCAACCAAACAAACAACAAACCAAAACCCAACTATTTAACTGAGTATCAACTATGTGTAAGGTCATACACAAGGCTGTGGGAATTACAAAATATTACGTTATTTTTAAACAAGGAATTTAAATTTTAGCTGGGAAAGAATCTAACATACACTAGAAATATTAAAAGACAGGTTCAGCACTCAATTGGACGTTGAAGATGTATCTCATGAGGACAATCTCACCACCAGAAAGAAATGTATGTGGCATCAAGAAGGCGATTCTCCTGATAGCATGCTGGGCTCTTCAAGGAACTCAGGGAAGACCTTTTGAGGCTCTGCTATGCATGGAAAGTGGTTGTGAAGTCTCAGGGCCTCTGGGACAGAGACCATTTTAGGATAGAGATGCTCCTGGTGATGAATAGGAACATTAGTAGAAATTCTAACTCATCAGGCTTGCAGATGCCATCGGGTGACTGAAACCATTAAACAGGGGCAGAGCTTAGAGGGCATGTGGGCAGGGCACAGTCCTTCATCAACTTTCTCAACCACCATAACCTATGAGCAGCTCTTTTCCATAGCAGACTACTGGTGTTTAAAAGAATGACAGTTTAGATTGGGTCGTGCTCAGAAACTGCTTGAAGGCGTGTCTTCCTTTTAGCTCTTTAGAGGGAAATAGGGCATATTGTGGTAAGCCAGGAAATGAAGAAGGAAAAATAGTAGCATGAGGAATGTAAATAAGAGAAAACAGATCTAGAGAATGTGGGGGCATTAATAAGTGGCGAGGAGGCATGTGGCTTCCATTTAAAGAAGGCAAGTTCCTATCTTTTAAGACAAACTCTACCAGCTTTTCATGTACACAGGCAGACCACACAATGTTTGTCATAAAATCCAACTAGGATGTATTTTTGGCTTTCCCAAGTCCCTCCTGTCCCCACCCTCTTAGAGAAACAAGGGAAAGCAGTTTGGGTTAGGGGGTGGGCTACATGACTACTACAGAAGGATTCTCCCACTCTAATGCAGATCTGCGACCAAAATGCCCAACTCTAAGCCAGGGTTGCTGCCAAGTCCCCAAAGAAAAGTGAGTACACACCCAACTGTCAGCCACAAGCTACCTCTGGGCAGAGGGCATCAGAGGCTTATACATCACAGTCCCTTTTGCTACAGTCCCTTACTACCTCATCTGGAACAAGGGAGAGGCAGTTTTAAGGGAGTTCATATATAGCAGCAACCAACAGCTCATTCATTCACTCATTCATTCATCAATTCACTCACTCATTCCCTCACTCATTCATTCATACATTCTCATTCATTCACTCATTCATTCCTCAATTCACTCATTCATTCACCCATTCCTTCATCTGTTCTCATTCATTCATTCATTAATTTGTTCACTCATTCATTCACTCACTTATTCATTTATCCATTCACTCATTCATTCACTCACTCACTCATTCACTCATTCACTCATTCATTTATCCATCTACTAATTCATTCACTCACTCATCTATCCATTCACTCATTCATTCACTCAATCACTCACTTAATCACTCATTCACTTAATCACTCATTCCTTCATCTGTTCACTCACTCATTCACTCATTCACTCATCCATTTACTCACTCATTCATTGAGTCAGTCGTTCCTTGCTCTAGATACCATCAGGATACTTCATTTTTATTTTATTTCATTTAATGTATTGCATTATATAGCTCACTTCAACCAAATACACTTCATTTCTATTTTGAGGGTACACAGACTACACTACCCCACTTTGTCTGCTGTGTGTAGAAATCTTGCTGAAGTCTACTTAAAAGAATGTGAATGAATATCTCTATCTCTAAGCCTGGCCCCTGAGAGCTCCTCCCATGCAAACACATCATTTCTCTTTCCTCTTTTAGCTGCTGGAATGAGATGAAGCCCAGAGAAGTTTTGCAATTTTCATTTTTTTAAATAGTGCTTTTCGTTTGGGTATTAAGGTTAAGTTGGTCTCATAAAATGAGTTGGGAAGTGTCCTGGTCTCCTCTAGTCTCTGGAAGTGTCTGTGGAGTTATTTCCTCCATAAATATTTACTAGAATTTGATCACTCAAAGCAGCTGGGCTTGGAGTTTATTTATGGGCAGGTTTTGAATAGTAACTTCAATTTACTTAATAGCTGTAGGCCTATTCGAGACTTCTGTTTTAAACCATTTTGTGTCGATATTAGTAAGGAGTTTATGTTTTCTTTTCATGAATGATTTGTTCTTTCACCCAAGTTTTATTTGTTGGTTTTCACAATGCTCATCTGCCACTCTTTGATGTTTATGGAGTCTGTGGGAATAATATTTCCTTTGACCCCTAAAATTGGTTATTTGTATTCTTTGAAGAAATTATTTTAATTTTTGTGCATTTGCGTGTTTGTATGTTAATAAGTTTGTGGTTGTCCATAGAGCCCAGAAGAGGGTGTCTAGTCCCCAGGAACTAGAATTGTAGGGGGTTGAGAATCACCTGTGGGTGTTGGGGGCTGAACCTAGTTCTTCTGTAAGAACAGCAAATGCACATAATGGCTGAAGCATCTCTCTTGCTCTCCATTTGTGTTCTACTATAACTCTTGGAACCAAGTATTGAAGATGTTGAAGCTGTGGTATGGAGTGAACCTGGATCTTGGAGTATCTTTTAGCACAGAGTTACCAGTTCATCAAATAGATACATGTACAGGAATTAAACATCTATCTTATCCAAATCAATGACTGAGAACTGGAAAATAAAAAGATTTGGAGCACAGTCTTCCTCATTGCAGATTACCATTATTAGCTTATGTGGACATGTTCCCTGCTACGAGGTGCTCTTGGAATCTTGAAAGACAAGGCCATGATAATATTGATCTTAGGTTTTCAAGAACTATTGCCTAAATATAAATAAATGTCTGTTATGGTTTCTATGTGTCTGGAGGCTGGGTTTCTTTTTCTGGAATAAGTGAGTCAATTTTAACTGGGTGACTTAACACCAGTAGAGCTCTCAAGAACACTTAGCACTGTGGTGTGTGTGTGTGTGTGTGTGTGTGTGTGTGTGTGTCTGTGTCTGTGTGTTTTAAGTGCCATATTAAATTTCTTTATATTTCTCCCATCCTTTTTTTTCCTGCATTTTTGCACTGCTTTTTTTGGTCTGTTTTCATTGTCCTGCCTTTATTTAGAAGCATGTGGATTATTGCATGAGACTTTTCACTAAGGTGAAACTTTTTGATGCCTCCTAAAGGAGTTTTAGAATAATATAAACATGGGCTTAGCTTTTCTTTTGCTTTGTTCTCAAGAAATAAAAACAAGTAAAAAGTCAACCAACCAAACAATAATTCTATGTAAATTAAAAATAAAACTGATCCTAGAGAGGAATGTTGAAATGATTTTTTAAAGATTCGTCTAGTGTTAGTCTCGCCAACGTCTCCATCCACTTTCATTAGACCTGCTCAACAGGAAACATACAGGTTAGATCCCTCCCCAGCACCCATTGCCCTGCCCAGTGGGTCCTCTGGGTGAGCAGTCCTCCCAAAGCTCCGTTGTTCTGCTACCCCTCTGCCTGCCTCCTCTTCTCCTCTAATTCCCTACTGGTCCTTTTCCTGGGAGCACAATCAGCTATTGTGAGACTTGCACTGTTTCCTGAGTTCCATTGATCTTCACTAACCTTACATCTGACAGAGGGCTAATATTCAAAGTATATAATGAACTCAAGAAATAGACACCGATAAATCAAATAACCCAATTAAAATATGGAGTACAGAGCCAAACAGAGAATTCTCAACAGAGGAATCTTGAATGGCTGAGAAGCACTTAAAGAAATGTTCAGCATCTTTAATCATTGGGAAAATGCAAATCAAAAGGACCCTGAGGTTCTATTTTATACCCAGCCAGAATGGCTAAGATCAAAAACTCAAGGGACAGCACATGCTGGCAAGGATGAGGAACAAGGGTAACATTCCTCCATTGCTGGCAGGAGTGCAAACTTGTGCAACCACTCTGGAAATCAATTTGGTGTTTTCTCAGAAAGCTGGGAATAGTTCTATATCAAGACCCAGTTATACCACTCACTGGCATATAACCAAAAGATGCCCCACTATACCACAGGGACATTTGCTCAACTATGTTCATAGCAGCTTTATTTGTAATAGATAGAGACTGGAAACAACCTAGACGGTCCTCAACTGAAGAATAGTTAAAGAAAATGTGGATACATCTACACAATGGAATACTAGCCAGCAATTAAAGACATCATGAATTTTGTAGACAAATGAATGGCACTTGAAAATATCATCCTGAATGAGGTAACCCAGGGCCAGAAAGGCACATATGATATGTACTCACTTATAAGTGGACATTAACCATAAAGCACTATTAATCATGATGTAATCCACAGACCCAAAGAAACTGGGTAATAAGGAGGTCCCAAGGGAGGATGTGTGAATCTCATTCAGAGGGGGAAATGTTCCTCAGAGGTGGATGGAGAGAGAGAGAGAACTGTGTAGAAGAGGGGGTGAGGAGAGGGAAGGGGATGGTGAGCAGGTGTGGGGAAAGCAGGGACAGGGCTGGGAGTGAGAATGGAAATCAGTGGGGGGCATCTCTGGGACTAGCTGGAGGCCTGGGATGGGGTTGGATATGAGGAAGGTATGGGAGTGACAGTACTGAGGTTCTACCATAGGGGGATATAAAGACTGAAGTGGCCACTTCCTGTAGCCAAGCAGGCTAGGGACGCTAACCCACCCACAAACCCTTCAACCCAAAATGTGTCTTACCTACAAGATGTGCAGAGATAAAGATGGAGCAGAGACAGAGGGAACAGCCAACCATTGACTGCCCAATCCCACGTGAGAGACTCAACTCCTGACACTATTAATGATTCTCTTCTATGCTTACAGACAGAAACTTGTCTCCAGAGAGGCTTTATCTAGCAGTGGATGTAAAGACTCATAGCCAAAAATCAGGTGGATATTGGGGAGTCTTTTGGAAGAGTGGGGGTTAGAATTGGGCAATCCCCACCCAAGGGTTAAGGATACCATAGGAAGACCTACAGAGTCAACTAAGCTAGGACCTTGGGAGCTAACAGAGACAGGGCCTCCAACCGGGGGCTGGACTTAAGCCTCCTATATGTCTGTAGCAATGTGAAGCTTGGTTTTCATGTGGGTCCCCTAACAAGTGGAGTTGGGGCTGTCTCAGCCTCTGTCCCCTGCCATTGGATCCCCTCCCCACTACCTGGACTGCCTGGTTGGGCCTCAGTGGGATAGGATGTGTCTAGTCCTGCTGGGACTAAATATTTGAGGGTGGGGTGGTACCGGGGCTGGGAGGGTAGCTCCCCCTCTGTGGAGAGAAAGGAGAGGGGCAATGAAGGGAGGATGGAGACTGTGACAGGGATGTAAAGTGAATTTAAAATAAAGTATTGATAACTACAAAAGATTCTTCTAGTGAGATCAATTTTAATCCCTTTACATATGCAATAAACAAGACCAATTACAAATTATACTTCATTCAAATCAGTATCAGGTTCTTTGTTACATCTTAGAATTTTTTCTTTAGAGAATAATTCTATCAAAATGTTTTCCAATTCAGGTTTCCATAAGTTAGAGGGGCTTCTCAAAGAGCAAGCCTTGAGGAGAAAGACGCTTAGCTTGCTAAGTAGCCAAAGGCTGGAGGCCTCTTGAAGATTTTCTTGGTTCACATAGGTGAGAACGGAAGTAACACCATCACAGGCAGCCTGCTGGGTTCTGGACAACCCTTCAAGTATTTTTGAAACTAACAAGAACTGCTTAGGGCTTTTTGATTAACTGCTTGCTTTGACTGTGTTCAAAGAGGCACCACACTAATTCTCAGAATTTGGTCATTGTCTTGCCTCATCTATGCCAAAGAGTTTCTAGAATACTTCTTTTCTTGCTTTTAATGTGGGCTTTGTAAAGTATCTGTGTCTTTTTCATAGTACTGTGAGAATGCATTCTAGCAATATTTATTATAAAACAAACATTAATGCCAGGAGATTTATTAATTTATAGAGAACTCTTGCAGGGTGCCCAGCTGAAGGCAGAGGGTGGCCCAGCAGGAGCAGTGTGCTTTCTGACTCTGCCATCTACCCTGAGATCATGCCCTCGCTCGCTCATTGCATATCTACTCTAAACCACGTCCTGTCCTTGTTCATTACATATCTACTGTAAAACCACACCCTTGATCATTACATCACCATTCTCAGCCTTCCTACCCACCCTTTAAACCTCAAATCCTTTCACAGTTCTAAGCATTTGTAAGGCATCTAGGATCGCCTCATCGTATACTTTATTCTTTCATATTCTAGTGCCCTTTTCCTTTCCATTGGTTTCTGTGTTATATACTTTCTTTATTACTATGACCAAATACCCAACAAAAGCAGATTTTAAAAGGTTTATCTGGACTCATGATTTCAGAGGTGATGGACCACCCTGCTGGGGAGGGGAGGGCAGGTCAGAGCAATTTATACTATGGTGGCCAGGAAGTAGAGAGAGGGAGGAAGAGTCCAAGGGCATGATATCCCCAGGGACCAGCTCTCAGTGAACTATTTTCTTTAGTTATGACCCACCTCCTGAAGTTTCTACAACCTTCCAGAGTAGTGCCACCAGCTGGGACCAAGCACTCACAGTAAGCCACAATAACAACTGGCCATAACAACCGGATCATTTAATGTCCCTTACAGTTAAGATGTGATGTTGTGCCTCCTCAGAGGATGCCGGTGTCTAAAGAATGAAAGACTGTTTCCCAAACTGGAACCTTTAGACTCTATATTTAGCTTGCTAGCCAGGGATGCGCCATTTTATAAAGCTACTCCATTTTGGTTAAACTGTGATGATTTCCAATACTAAAGGAATTTAGTTTGCAGAGTGAGATGAAGTTATTTTCTTAGATCCCTGCCCTCCCTCTGCTGTATCCCAGGAAGGACCAGACATGGAGGATGTCTACAAGGGTCACTTGGCATCTATTCACCTCCATCTCCTTGGTCACTCTTAGAAACAGCCAATTTCAGAGTCAAATGGGAGATATTCAATCTCATTCTCCCTCCCCCCTTTTTCTGTGATCACTTGGCCTCTATGCAGACAGCAACTGCTTTGTTGTTTTGAATTAGGGGTTTCCCCTTTGCAGGCTTCCGCCCTAAATTAAACCTGTGCTCTTGAGGAGTAGCCAGTGTTCTTGTCTGTCTCTTCATGTTTATTTTATTATTTATTTTTTATTTTTTTTATTTTTTATTTTTTGCTAACTTTCCAGGATTTACTTGGTCACTAGGACTGTGTCAGGAGATATCAAAGACTTTGCCCTAAATGGTCTTGCTTTAATGATGTCTATGGTAAAAATAACCATTATCCAGTGCGATGTTGCAAGTGATATTGTAAGCACATTACAGAATATTAAATTATTGGATCCCACAACAACCCTATAAAATAATATGCATTATACAAATGAGAAAATCTAAGGCATAAGGATTGTAATTTGCTCTGTACTGTAGAGATTACAGACATATTATACTACACATTCAAATATTTTAGTTGAATATGATTGTTCAGAGTAACACATATCACATCTATTTTGGTATGTTAGAGAGATACCTTTATGATTCATCTTGTCTCAAGTGCCATTTATGTAACTTGGTTCTAGTCCACGTTATACAGCGATACCCATGTCAACAGTTTATTTCATTCCCTAAAAATATGGTGTCTCGTTTTCCCATCCAAGAGTGGCAAATTGAGTTTACTAAATTTTTTTTTGTCGGGGGAGCTATTCTACTCATTGAATTTTAATCTATTGTGATGGCCAACAGTGTTATTATCTTTTTCAGGCATGAATCTTGTATGTGTTTAGCAGGCTGGCCCTCTGCCACTAGGATAACTCCCTAGCTCTCTTACATTTAAAAATATGTATTTATTTTATGTGTGTATATGTATGTGTCTGAGTGAATGCGTATGTGTCACTAGCAGGCTCGACCCCTCAGAGGTCAGAAGAGACTATCAGATCATTCAGAAAAGGAATTTCAAGTGGATGTGAATTGCTGTGTGCATGCTAGGCCCAAACTTGGGTTTGCTGCAAGAGTCAACCACTAATCTATCTGCCCATCCCTGCTTTTAAAACTTTTGTCCTGAAACAGTTGCCCATGCAGCCAGGGAATATGTGATCCTCCTTCTTCAGCCTAGGAATCAGCTGAGATTACAGTTCTGTAAAACCAGGCCCAGCTAGGATTGATTCTTAGGAAAACCAAATTACTCTCACACCATACATAATTCATAATATTCCAAAATTTGACAATTTTCATGAGCATAATCTGTATTATAAAAACGGAAAAATGTAATCCCTGCTGATGCTAAATGAGTACTATTGAAGGAAGTTAGGCTGAGCAGAAGCGGACTCTGGAACTGCTGTTCAAATGCCCCCAGAACACTGTGATGATTAAATGTAAATATACATGTGGAATCATTTAGAAATGTGACCCCTATCAAATGTTAACAATTTAATTTTATGTTGTATTGCATTAAGCGCTCCTAAAGCAGTATTAGGCACATTAATTCTTCATGGATTCTTATAGCATTTTGGTATGTATTTGCTGAGACATTAATTTTTTTTCTGCTACTCCTTCAAGTGTTCCTGCATAGACTAATAGCATCAGTAGCCTCAGTTATTAAGCTTTTGTACTATAGAGAGGTATTTTGATCCAGTTGTTGACTTGGAGTCAGGCACAGAGCTTTCTTTGGGCAGCTGGATGCCAAACACAATGTGAAGCTTGTACTTTGAGCATAGTCTCCCCTCTCTCTCTCTCTCTCTCTCTCTCTCTCTCTCTCTCTCTCTCTCGGAGGGGTCTTCTTTTCATTTTTTAATTGAATATATTCTTCATTTACATTTCAAATGTTATACACTTTCCCAGTTTCCTTGTTCCCAGAAAACCCCAACCCATCCTCTCACACCCTGCCTCCAAGAATATGCCCCTCTACCCCTCCCACTGCCACCTACCCCCTCCAACCTCAATTTCCGCACACTGGGTCATCTATGGAGCCTCATAGGACCAAGGACATCTCCTCCCACTGATGCCCAACAAGGAATTCCTCTGCCACATTTTTGGCTGGAACCATGTGTACCCCTTGGTTGATGACTTAATCTCTGGGAGTCATGGGATGTCTGGTTGGCTGACATTATCATTCTTCTCATGGGGTTGCAAACCCCTTCAGGTCTTCCAGTCCTCCCTCCAACTCCTCCATTGGGGACCCCACACTCAGTCCAGTGGTTGGCTGCTAACATCTGCCCCTGTATCCTCCATAAAGGAAGGGCCTCTATGGAGACAACCATAACAGTCTCCTTTCAGTACTTCTTGCCATCCATAATAGTGTTGGGGTTTGGTGACTGTTTATAGGATGAACCCCCAGGTAGAATAGTCTCTGGGTAGTCTTTCCTTCAGTCTCTATTCCACACTTTGTCTCCATAATGATTCGTGGTCAATTCCTTGGTAACATGACCAGGTTAGACACTAAGAAACAGAAAAAGACACATAGATCATACTCAGGTCCTTTGTGGTTATCCCAAATAAGTCAGCTGCTAGCCAGTTTAACAGCTGATCATAGACACACGAATAAACAAACCAAGCTGAGTTGAGCAGAGCCCAACCGTAGAGCTTCCCAGTAGACCTATAGACTAATGAGAAGTATTAAATCACTGTTGTTTTAAGCCACAACATTTTGCTTTGAATGTTTTGTTATGTGGCAATAGCTAGCTGTTACAATCTCAACTGCAGCAATAACTTGGTATTTATGAATACCCATTTAAGTGCCCAAGGATCTTCATCCACATACTAGTTTAGTCTTTAGTTCACAGAGCAGGACTGCCTAGAGTTTAGATACCTCAGCTTTTAAACTTAACTTACAAATGTGCCTGGTAACTAGGAATTCCTACTATCTTGTTTAATAACATGACATGTGGCCATCACCAAAGTAAATGCATGCACAAACCATCTCTTTTCAACTGCCAAGTTTTTGAAGTGAATAGTATTGTCCCTCAGACGTAAGCTCCAAAGTTCAGAGGAGTTAAGTATGTTGCAAGATATCACATTGCCAGAGCTAAGATTGTCTGCCTACATTTGACTATCATCATCATAGGATTTTTATTGTTGTGGAGAGACCCCATGACCATGGGCAACTCTTACAGATGAAAACATTTAATTGGGACTGGCTTACAGTTCAGAGGTTTAGTCCATTGTTATTATGGCTGTAAGCATTGCAGCAGGCAGGCATGGTGATGGAAAAGGAGCCCGCAGTTCTGTATCTGGATATCTGGATGCACAGGCAGAAGGAAGAGAGAATGAGCCACTGGACCTGGTTTAAGCATCTGAGACCTCAAAGCACACCCCCCGTGACACACCTCCTCCAACCAAGCCACACCCACTCTAACAATGCCATACCTAGTGTCACTCACTCCCTGGTGACTAAGCACTCATGAGTATAAGTACACATGTGTCTATGGGGCCCACTTCTATTCAAACTACCACAAATAAGTCTTATGTCACACTATATGCAGCATCACGGCCATAGTGACCTTTTGAATATGTAATGACAATTTAAGTCTTTTGCCTCAATAGGATTGCAAAACAGTAGACTCGGAAATCAAAATCATTTTTCAGGAGGATGAAAACAGGATCTCAAGTTCAAGGCCTGCCTGGGTTACAGAGTGAATGCAAGGGTTCAAGGCTAGCCTGGTTTACCTAGTGATACCTTGTCTCAATATTACTAATAAAAATGACCTGTGGATATAGTTCAGTGCTAGAACATTTATCTAGCATGTACCTAGGTTCACTATCTGGCATATAACAACACAACAACAACAACAACAACATAGCAGGAACAGAATGAATGTAAAAGAGGAAGATATGGGCTGTACCAAGGATTGGGCATCACCTCTTGTCAAAAAGATCCTGTTAACTACATTAAGCAGACTCATTTGTGAATATAGGGATACACTTGAGTAATACAACTAATTGAACTAGCAATTTTTACATTGTGCTTATTTTTCAGAGAAGCCTGTTTTATTTAAATAATACTATATACAAATTGTCAGCAGAGCAAAACAAACATAAGATGATTTCTGGTTAGCCCTCGCCTCTTCCCCTGCCAAACTGTATGGATCTATGCTGGAAAAGCTGCTCGAACTCAGCCTTTTCATCTTTTGAATTTTTATTTATTTGTTTATTAGGGGAAAAAAATGGAAAAGAATTCTCAAGAGTAGAAAAGACTCCAAAGGAGAAATGCCCTGGCTCCATTTTTTTTGCTCCATTATAAATTGCTTTGAAAGATACGATTTCAAAATTCCTGAATTAGATTCTAAGCTCCGTATCACTTAGAATTTATAACCATCCGTCTGGCTTTTTTTTCCAACCTAAATTTGTCTGTGCTCACCACCAAACACGTCAAAACAAACACCCCGTGCTTACCCCTTTCTGTGCACATGATAAAAAAAAGAAAAGAAAAAAATCCATTTTAAAAAGAAAAACAAAACCAAGAAAACTCTCAAGTCCAGTGGGATGGATAGTTTAAGGGCAGACTTTGGGGAAAAAAAATCGTGCCCTGCATCACCCTCTCCCTGGGTGAGAGGCCATGGACTCTGGACTCTGTTCAGTCAGAATGCACTTTTGAAAGTGCTGTTTCTGTTTTCCTTTACTTTATCCAGTAAAGGGGAATCAAACTGTTATTTAATAGTTTGTGCCTGGAACCAATCTTGAGCAATGTGATTTTCCTCTCTTCTGTCCTGTGCCCCAAAATCGTGCTGAGTCCCTACCAGATATCTGGGAGCTGTAATTCACCAGCGAAGTACAAGACAAGTAACTTCAGGTGTCAGTTAAGATTGATAGACAACCCTCTGTGTGGTACTTCCTTGCTGAGAACTGACCACTAGCCTATATGCCCAAATCTTCATCCCTAAGTATAGGCTGGTGCCAAGACTAGGCTCGCGGACAGACAATTATTATCATAGTAAAATCACTTCAAAGAAAGAGTGGAATTTTGCAGCCGTGAGATCACGGTAGATCTGAGTGTAACTTTCCCAGCGTTTCATTAGATTTTCCCCAAATAGTCCAGGAAGGGGCATGCACAAGGCTTTCTGGCCTGCAGATTTTCTGTGCTTCTGGCTGAAAAAAAAAATTGAGATCCTAAGAAATATGTTTATTGTGCCCATATCTTAAGAAACTCTTACTTGATCTTGGCAGGGCCAGTTCTTGTTTTCAACAATTGAAAACATCTTTGTAAACTGTTTCCAGAAAGCATTTGCAAACACCCTGAAGTAAGGCTACATGCTTACAATTCAGCTCTAAGCCTCAATTAAGGCTGTTGTTGCTGCCTCTAATAGCCTGACACCATAATAATATTATACAGTATCCCGAGATAATGAGGAGAATTCTCCACATCTGCTTACACTCAGAGAACAAAGGAGACCGGAGGGATGCGTCCTGAAACACTTGCAAAGGCAGTGCTTTGCAAGTGGATTTTCCCAGGGGTAATTTCTCTGCCACTGGGGACAGTGGCATAAGGTTCTGCAGAGGTTGGAGGAAGCTTCACATATAGGCTGTTCAGGCTGTGGGTTCGGCAAGGCTGACTGCCTTCAAGCAATCACTCCTGAGCCTCCCCACTGGAGGGCTGGAGCTCATGTTAGTTAAAAATAGGAAGATAAGGTTTGTGGGCACATTAAAAAGGTTCATCGTTTATGCATCTTTCCAACTTGGATTTTTAACATCTAATATTATCCCCTAGGTTAAATAATGGGGAATGTGGTTAAGTACACCTTTTGATACTGTTAGCAGCAGGCCATCTTGGAAAGAGGTTTACGATGGATTTCCCTTATGTCATGCCCTACATTCCTGGGAAGATGCTCTTGAGAGACAATGGACTGATTGGCATTCTCAGTCTTCATTAAATAGGACCGCCAGACACGCTAAAGGAAAACCCTTCCAATTAGAAGCACAGAAGGTAGGAGAGGAGGCACGACAGCAAGGAAGGAGCCTGTTGTCTAGGCTTCCTAGCCTGCTAGCAGGTCTGTTCTCTCCTCTGTTAAAAGAGCTGTAGGAAAGAGCATGGTTATAACGAACTGAGAGGAAGAAGCAGTAGCTGACTCCAGTGAACTCCACTGGCTGGTTTTCTTTTCCTTTTTCTTTTTTTTTTCTAGTGCCAATTTATTTTTATTTTTTATTTATTGAAAAATGAAGAAAAGGGAAGTAGAAACACTTTATGATAAAATTAAAGATTTACATGGAAAATATTTCAGATAAACACATTAAAATTGACAATTTTCATGGAAAATTAAAGAGTAAAGTGGTAGACATGTAAAACATTGCTAAATTAATTGAAATATGGGATAGAAACATTTCATGATAGAACTGAAGATTTATGTGGAAAATATTTCTGATAAAATTGTAGAAAAATGTAGAAAAACATGTTAGAATTGAATATTATCATGAATAATTTTATATAGATATAATAATGGTAGGTATAAAAGTATTCCTAAGTTGATTGAAAGTAGAATTATAAACATTTTCTGATAAACTTGAAGATTTACATGGAAAATATTTCTGATAAAATTGAAGAAATATATAGAAAAACATGTTAAAATTAAAGATTATCATGGAAATTATATAGGTAAAATGATAGACATAAAGATAATTCTACATTGATTGAAGGTGTAATTATAAATATTTTCAGATAACATCGAAGATTTACATGGAAAATATTTCTGGTAAAATTCAAGAAATAAATAAAAACACATTAAAATTTGACTTTCATGGAAAAATTTACATTAAAGATGGTAAATATAAAAACTCTTTCTAAATTAATTGAAAGTGGAATTAGAAACATTTGTAATAAAATCAAAGATTTATATTGAAAACATTTCTGATAAAATACAGGAAATATATAGAAAGACATATTAAAATTGAAGATTATCATGAAAAATAATGCAGATAAAATGGTAGACATAAAAAACATTACTAAATTAATTAAAAGGGGAATTACAAACATTTTCTGATAAAATTGAAGATTTACATGAGAAATATTTCGTTAGTCTATATCTTTTTGTTGGGGAGTTGAGTCCATTGTTGTTGAGATATTAGGGAATAGTGATTGTTGCTTCCTGTTATTTTTGATGTTATTTTTATGTTTGTGTGGGTATCTTTTGGGTTTGATGGAAGAAGATTACTTTCTTGCTTTTTCTAGGGTGCAGTTTCCCTCCTTGTGTTGGCATTTTCCGTCAATTATCCTTTGTAGGGCTGGCTTTATGGACAGATATTGTATAAATTTGGTTTTTATCATGGAATATCTTGGTTTCTCCATCTATGATGACTGAGAGTTTTGCTGGGTATAGTAGCCTGGGCTGGCATTTGCATTCTCTTAGGGTCTGTATGAGGTCTGCCCAGGATCTCCTAGCTTTCATCATCTCTAGTGAGAAGTCTGGTGTAATTCTTATAGGTCTGCCTTTATAAGTTACTTGCCCTCTTCCCCTTACTGCTTTTAATATTCTCTCTTTGTTTAGTGAATTTGGTGTTTTGATTATTATGTGCTGGGAGGAGTTTCTGTTCGGGTCCAGTCTGTTTGGAGTTCTGAAGGCTTCTTGTATGTTCATGGGCATCTCTTTCTCTAGGTTAGGGAAGTTTTCTTCTACAATTTTGTTGAAGATATTTACTGGGCCTTTAAGATGTAAATCCTTGCTCTTGTCTATACCTATAATCCTTAGGTTTGGTCTTTTCTTTGTGTCCTGGAGTTCTTCAATGTTTTGGGTTACCAGCTTTATGCATTTTGCATTTTCTTTGACTGTTGAGTCAATGTTTTCTATGGTATCTTCAGCACCTGAGGTTCTTTCTTCTATCTCTTATATTCTGTTGTTGATGCTTGCATCTATGACTCCTGAATTCTTTCCAAGATTTTCTATCTCCAGAGATGTCTCGCTTTGTGATTTCTTTATTGTTTCTACTTCCATTTTTAGATCCTGGATGGTTTTGTTCATTTCCTTCACTTGATTGTTTGTGTTTTCCTGTAATTCTTTAAGGGATTTTTGTGTTTCCTCTTTAAGGGCTTTTACCTGTTTACTGATGTTCTCCAGTATTTCTTTAAGGGAGTTATTTAAGTCTTTCTTGAATCCCTCTATAAGCATCATGAGATAAGATTTTAAATCCATCTCTTGCTTTTCTGGTGTGTTGGGGTATCCAGAACTTGCTGTGGTGGGAAAACTGGGTTCTGATATTGTGATGTGGCCTTGGTTTCTGTTGGTAGAGTTCTTGTGCTTGCCTTTTGCCATCTGGTGCTAGTTGGTATTCTTGTCTCTGGCTAGAGTTTATTCCTCCTGTGGGCCTGTAAGCCTGTATCTTTACTCCTGTAAGCTCAAAAGTGAAAGCACTGCTGGGAGATCACTCTCTCTTGGTGGGCTATGCATAGAAGGTTGTGGAGTCTCCTGGCTCCCTGGTGCAAATGGTGGTGCGAAGACTTCAATCCCAGTTGCTCCACTGATCTTAGGCCTTGTGTGCTCCTAGCTGGGTCCCCTGCAGAGAGAAAGTAGAGATCTCACCTCTGCACTCATAAGTGAAAGCGCTGCTGAGAGGTCACTCTCTCCTGGCTGGCTATGCACAGAAGGCTGTGGAGTCTCCTGGCTCCCTGGTGCTGCTGGTTGGTTTTCTAGTCACAACTTTTCTCTATCCTAAGAGAGCTCTCAAGTTCTAGCCATAGCAATTTGTTGGGTCTTGTACTGATCTGAATGTCCCTGTCAGCAAAACTGACCCAAAGGTCGAAATACAATACTGAAATACATGAGTGTGTGTGAGCATGTGCATGGAATGGGGTGGGGATTGGGAGTAATACAGGGAAGGAAAAAGTACAAAAGAAATGTGGGCTGTGATCAGAGTAAATATGTGTGCATCCTTAACATCTGCAAGTAGAACTTCTGACTCTGGGTTGGTTTTATGAAAGAAGCCTTTGGGAGATGATTAGTAGTAAGGAAGGGAGCTCTTCTCCTGAATGAGAGTAGTGCTTTGGTAACAGAAAGCCCCAAGAACTCACTATGCTTTCTACTGTATGAGGATATAATGAGAAGATGACTTTCTATGAGGGAATGGGCCTTACCAGAGGCCATCTGTTGGTGCCTTGACCTTGGAACCTACAAGTGTTAGAAATCCATTTTTGCTGCTTATAAGTCAATAGTTTGGTAAGAATGACTGAATAGACTCAGGTGATATATTAACCAACCAATGTGAGCAACTGAAGCTCAAAACCCTTGGGAAACTCTAGTGTAACTCTGGAACACCTCAGAATTGATTGGCCATAGACTAAGTGTGGTGCCATATTTATCTGCTAATTCTCTGTGAATTGCAAGCTGAAGAGTACTCCTGAGCGCAGCGAGTAGAATGTGGAGATTACTGACAGGCATTTCCTATAAGCATTCTTGCTGGACTTACTGAATGCCAAGGGGAGGAGTATGGATGCCAACAGCTATTGCTGCATGTTTGGCTCCATCCCACCTCTGTATCTAGGCCTGTGTTGTCTTAGAGCCACTGGTACAGTAGGGCTCCTTAGACACAGCCTCTGACTTACTGTTTGACACATGTCTAAAATTAGTCAGGAATCAAACTCAAACCCTAGACTTCAGTCAGCTGATGGGAAAGCTAACTTCTTTTTTACACATGGAAAAAAAAGAAAAGATTGAAGTCCTAGAAGCTGCTAGTGGTTAG
This sequence comes from Apodemus sylvaticus, assembly GCF_947179515.1. NCBI lineage: Eukaryota > Metazoa > Chordata > Mammalia > Rodentia > Muridae > Apodemus > Apodemus sylvaticus. Next base: position 35,787,805 of record NC_067487.1, read on the forward strand.
CTTGGTAGCACATGACTAGAATTTTCTGAGCTTGCTCACTACTGACTAGGACTTGAGATAGAGAGGTGAGCCTGATCATAGAATCTAAGTACTCATTGAGCCTGTATAAGGCGTCTCTGGTTTTTAGGGTAGGAAGGTAGCCAAAAGCAATAGAAATGCATTGTCTCTCATTACAGAGGCAGAGTAGTGCTTGCTGATTCCTGAAGGGAAGCTATTTCTAGGCTGTCTCAGCTTCTCTGGAGCTAGGTGGGACTCCTTATGGCATTCCTTAGTCTGCTCCATTATTTTACACACACACACACACACACACACACACACACACACACTCACACACACATACTTATATACATGCTATGTCTTCCTGGTGTGCCTTTATTTTGCTTCTCTATGTCCATGTTCATTTTGATATTTCTATTTCCCTTTTTCTTGGACTACTAATAAGGGTGCATTAAGATCTTCCATAATTATCTCTTGACTTGTTTATATTCAGAAAGGCACTATTTTAAAAAAGGATGACACATTCTTGGGGGGGGGGGGTACAAGTGTCGACTTGACAGACAAAAAAAAATCAACCCAAAACAAAAGGCAAAACTATTTAAAATAAAAATCTTTGTTCCTTTGGGATTTTCAAGATAAAGTCTCTATGTTGCTTAGGCAAGTTTTGAACTTCTTAGGCTCAAATAATCCTCCTGCCTCAGCCTCCTGAACCACTTGGAATACAGATGAATACTATTGTGCTAGGCCAATGAGTTGAGGCTTTCCCTCTGAATAATGCCATCTCACTGATGCATTGACCCTGGCTTCTATGTGAAATGATACAAACAAAGTGAGGGATGTCCTGATGGCTCATGTGGCTGGCACTATCAGGATGAGTGGGCATCCTCCAGGATCAGAAGATGTAGATGTAGTGCCCAATGAAAATACTCATGAAAAATATACCCCTTCTCTTTTACTCATTGGTTGACCTGTAACCCCAAATCCTCTCTTCTTCGTTGAGTCTTGAACTGTTCTGGGCATTAGGCTATAATACTGAGCAATGGTAGCCACTTCTCTGCCCTCAAGTAGCTTGTGTTCTTGTCAGGGAATAGACACAGGGGATAGAGATAAACCAGAGACACTTGTAAAATGTATACTACATTAAGTCATGCTGCAAGGACAAAGCAGAGAGACGTGGAGTTTCAGAAATGGTGTACAGAGTGAGCCTTACTGGAAAGATGGCATTTGCTTAAATAATGCCCCACCCAAAGTGGTATTGTTATCCATGGAGAAGAGTTCTGGGAAACATAGCATCTACTGTGGCTCTAATTGAAAGTAAGCAAAGATGGTCCATAGAAAAGGGTATCACTGGTCTTAGAAGAAGGGCTCTCTGGTTCCCTAAAGGGGAAATTCTAGGTAGCAGTTTTATGATTTTTGAGGGGAATTTGGTTTATTTTTTACCTGGATCATTCAAGGCACTTAAAGAAATATACAAACCACTGCAGCTATCATGGCAAAGGCTGAGTCCAGTTCATAAAGTGTCATTTCTAGATGTGTCCTAAAAGCATTGCAAAGTGAGGCAATCCTTGCCAGCCATTGTGAGGATTCCTTCAGTCTTTGAGGCCTCGGTGTTATGAAAAAGTCCATTGTAACGCCCCTTTGTGATTTATTAGTTCTAACAGCAAACGTTGACTTTTTAAAAACCCAAATATATAAGGTGTGACTTGACAACCCATGACTGCTTCCATAAGCAGTCCACAAGAGTAAAGTTGCACTTTCCTTACTTCTAGCCTCCAAGGCCTTATGGGTGGATAAAAGATATCATAGAATGTTTAGCTCTTGCTGGATGTTCTGTTCACAGTGATAGAGGGCGACTTGTATTTCTTAGCACATTTTTTCTTATAGTTCCAAATTAGGATAGCAGCCACGAGTTAAATACAAAGTGCTTTTATACAAAGAGTAGATAGTATACATGGGTGTTATACACTAATACAGTATTTATTGATGGTTAGTGATGATGTGAATCCTAAATTATTGACAGTTCCATGTATACATAATAGTATTGATAAAACTTACTTGGATGCTTTAATAAGATACTTCAAAAATGTCCTGTAGACATTTTGTAGACAAAAATTAAGCTATAGGAATCAGAAATTGATTCAAATGATTAGCTGAGATGTTATTATGGTGAATATGTGAATAAATAATGAGAAGGGTGGGAGAGAGAAAAAAGGAATTTCAGAAGTGTAAATAAAACAAAAGTTCACTTTTCATGTAATGTCAAATGAGGAGAAGAGATGAGGTTTCCTTTACCTGGTGGTCTATCTTCTTTTATCTTTAACTCTCTGGATGATGCTGATTGACAACTGTTGTTTGCTTTTGCCTCTAGATTTTAGGAAAAGGAAAATATTAAATTGAAAAGAAACTTTTTTTAAATGACACAACTTAGACGCTGTACATGCCAACTCAACTCACATTATTCACCAGAGTATAGCTGCAAGAGAAGCTGAAACTTGACTAGTTAAATGTGCCTCATCTCCCATAATTCAACTACTAAATGAGAAATGGCTGAAATAGCTGCCTGAGAATAATTAATTTAAAAAGTTGTGGTTTATCACATGAGGATACATAAAATTTAGACCCTAAGAGCTGATAAAACTTTGGAGCTTTTTCTATCTACTTAATAATCACTAGGTAGCAAATACATAATATTTTCCTTGGGGTGTTAAACCCCCACTGGAAAGGCAAACAATTAAATAGAAATTAATAACAATGTGTGAAGATGAAATACCAGGGAGACAGAGGCCAGGAGAGCCTAACCCTGTAAGAATACAGGGCAGGAGAGCCCAACCTAGTCTAGACATAACTGGGTCAGCAATGGCTTCCTGGGAGATCACTGCTGGCCTGACACTTTGGTGGAAGTTCTCATTCTGGTGGAAAGTGGAAACCATTCCAAGCACAGGGAGTAGAGACATGGTGTAACTTTAAGGAATCTTCAAAGGACAGAAATCATTTGCAAGGCTGCCACAAAAAATGTTCACCAAGGCAGGAGCAAGGGAAAAGTATGTAGAATTTATGTAGAAAGGAAGAAGGATTGCTGAGCTGGAAGGAAATACTCTTGGCACGGGTCTTTCAGTGAAGGACAGAACCGTGATGAGCCCCAGATTCTGGGTTCTCTGCAGTGATTTGAAACATGGACCTGGTTATTGTTTGGCTGCAGGCACCAATAAATCGATCAAGCTTTTCAACAAGAATTAGAGTATTCCTATAATTCTCCATTAATCATAGTCTTTTGGAAAGGTAGGAAGTGGTAGGAATCACATCTGTTTGGTTGTTTGGCACAAAGAATTAGCTCTCCTGTGTTTATCTAGTGTTTCTTTACTAAAAGTGTTGTTAAGTTTGAATCATGATGAAATCAATTTTATTTGAAGAACTGCTTTTGAGAATGGATAGCAAATTATTCTTTTAAAAAAAAGAGGCCAACGAAATATTGTAGGATAATGATTGGGTTGAAGTAGAGGGACTAATTTGAGTGTATTTATTAGCTTGGAACAAAACTTTTTTTTCTTTTTCTTTTACATTGGAATCATATATTTCTGTGGAGGGACAGAAGGAGGAAGGAAGGGAGAGAGGGAGGGAGAGAACGTGTTTGTGCATACACATGCAGTTTTAATTCCATTGTTCTATTGATTTGACTTCTCCTGTGATTCTTTATTTGTAACAGTCATTGAGAGCCTACCACTGGATTTTCAGGCCCTGTAGCTTCCGGTGTCTGAATGTTGATAAATGGTAGGTGTTAAGGGAAAGACAGACCCAGTTTGTGTTGGAATGGAGTGTGTAACTAGAGTGGAGGCCTGTCAGGCTTCAGCTGGCCTCCTGTGTCACTGGTGGTTCTTTATGGCCCTCACTGTACAGTTCCTTCACTGTCCTCAGAGCACTCCAGGTGGGATTCTTCCCCTGTGCTTTTCCCTCCTTTTTTTTTTTTTTTTTTTTTTTTTTTAAAGATTTTTTTAGACACGGTAGCTGTCTTCAGAAACACCAAAAGAGGGCATCAGATCTCAGTACTGCTGGTTGTGAGCCACCATGTGGTTGCTAGGATTTGAACTCAGGACCTTCAGAAGAACAGTCAGGGCTCTTAACCTCTGACCCATCTCTCCAGCCCTTGTCCCTCCTTTTCTATGGCTGGTTCTACTACAACTACTTGCTTCTTTCACTATGACTGAGCATTGCTTCATGCTTGGGATGGAGAGTTGGATTTAGTCAACAGAATGCATGTTGTGAAAACATTAGGGATCTGAGCTCAGCCCTTTTCTTTCTTACTTTCTTCTTTTTTCTTTTTTGGTTTTTTCAAGACAGGGTTTCTATGTGTAGCCCTGGCTGTCCTGGAACTCACTCTGTAGACCAGGCTGGCCTTGAACTCAGAAATCTGTCTGCCTCTGCCTCCCAAGTGCTGGGATTAAAGGCATGTGCCATCACTGCCCTGCTTGAGCTCAGCCCTTAAAATGTGCAAGGAGTAGCTGCTTGGTGCTGCCCACTTGCAATCCCAGCATTGGGGAAGTGGGGACAACCGATCCTTTGGGGTTACTGGCCAGCCATTCAAGTTTACTTGGCAAGCTGCCAGCCAGTGAGAGAACCTGAAAGGACTGACACCTGAAGTTATCTTCTGGCCTCCCCATACATGCACACACATGCTCATTCCTTCACATGTGCATGCCTGAACATACAACCTATGAGACATGACCCCTTTTGGCAAACCTCTATCTCTAAAAATATTTGCATTAAAATCCATAACAGTAGCAAAATTACAGATATGAAATAGCAACAAAAATAATTTTATGGTTTGGGAGTCACCACAACAGGAGGAACTGCCTTAAAGGACCACAGCATTAGGAAAGATGAGAACCACTGCTCCAGGCTTTTAGTCACTGGAAACCAATTCTGATTTCTCTTGGAATTCACTATCAAACTGAGGCTATTCCATGGCTAACTGCACACCAGGGACATTCCAGTGAAAGGATAGAATAAAGGAAGACAATTCTTCCCACAAATTCTCCCAGGACTTGCCAGGTGTAGTGGTGTGGAGTCATTCTTAACATTTACTGTGTACAACTTTGGGTTGAGCACTGAGTTTTCCACTGAAATGAACTACTATTCCAAACTTTGCTGTGCGTAACTAAAGAAGCCCTATTTAAGTTCAAATAGCCAAATCAAATGACTGCAAACTCCCTTTATCCCTGAATAATCTAGGCTTACTTTAATTTCATCTCCATAACCGACACTGTCTTTATGCTGTGCCTAGTTTATTTAGGGGAAAACCCCCTTCAGCTGTGGCACACATATCTCAGGATGGTCCATTGGAAGAATCTGACAAGAAGGTTGTACATTTGTACCATGAGCTTTGATCCATGAATAAAATTGCCAACTTTTCCAAGCCCCTCCCGAAAGAGGAGCACTTGGATAAGGCCCACAATGATATTAAAATATATTAAGTTTACAGAGCATCTAGGAATTGTGTAAGTCTTCATTAGCATAGGGCAGCAGGAACAGGCTTGCGAATGAGGGCAGCTGCTCTGGGGTCTGGGCTCTGTCTGTGTTCTTGCTGTTAGAGTAGCTGTGACCTCTGCAGTGAGGCCGGTTATGCTCCAGAGGGTAGTTTCAATGATTTTCTTTATTGTATCTTACAGATCAATCTCCAGCATGGCTGTTCCATTTAACCTGTATTCCCTAGGTTATTTCTTAAAGCGATTTATTGAACATTATCCTAAATTGAACTGCATTTACTATCCTTTGACCCAATTACTTAAATGGTTCCACATCCATTTGATTTTCATCATTCGTCCTCTTGCTGTTTGCTTCTCCTCTCCTTTTCCTGTCAGTCACACAGGAGCCTATTCAGTTCCGAAATCCCTTCCTTCTCAAACCACTCAGCTTGAGCAGAATGACCCCCCCACCCCCACCCCCACCCCATAGCTCTCCATCTGAATCCTGGTTACTTCAACAATTCAATTCTACCAAAATTCACATAGAGCCTGCTTTGTCACAGGGCTGAGTGAGGACCTATTTGTCCCTGTTTCTCCTTTGGAGTGAATTTCCTTGGCAAAAGTCTGTGATAGGGGGGATGGGTGGGAGGCTGCTCAGCTCTGGATCTTGTCAGCCCATTTTCCTAACCCCAATTTCAACTCCTCTGGGTTCCTCTCAGCTCTCCTTGGGCAGCTCAGCTAATGTACAACAGGTTCCTAGGCTGTGTTTGTGTGTCCGAGTGCTTGTAACTTCCAACTCGTGAGGGTAATGTGTTTCTCCAGGTGTCCCTCTACACTAGCCCTTCAAGTGGTTTCTATTCTCTGTCTAATAATATTTGTACAGTATGCCTGGGCCTGGTTCATATCTTGAATTGTTAAAAAAAAAAAAAAAGAAAGCATCAATACCACTTGTCATTTTCTGTGCTTAGGATTTTTCCCTTTAAACTTCTGAACCTGAGGAAGATTCACCATCGTCCTCCATTTCTCTTCACCCTTGTAAACCAGCACTGTGTTTTTATTGGCCTTCAGACTTGTTTAAGTAGAGCTAGCAGTAGGAATGAAAATGATTTTTTTCCCCTCCTGGGAAACCTGAATATTTATACTTTGAGAGTAAAGCCATCTTTAAACGGGGCTCCCTTTCTGTCTTTCCAGGATTGCTACCTTGGTGTGAAAGTGACAGTTTGTTAAGCTTTTTCATTATTTGCTAATTCCTGCCTCCATCTTGTGAGGTCAGGGCTGTGATGGCTAAGGCTGATGAAATCCCTTCCCCACCAGCTCTAGCTCTCCAGTCAACAGCAGAGTTTCAGGTGGAATGCTTCTCCCCAGGGTCTCACCCTGCCTGGTCCCAGTCAGTACAAACAGGATTTGACCTGTTCCCTGGAGGTGGAGATCTTATATAAAGCCACTTAGCAGCTCCATGGCTAACCCCAGAAATTCCAGATTTGTGGATATTTGCCCTGATCAGTCAAGCATGCTGTAGTTCAAGCTGTGGGTTATATTTTGAGTGACAGCCATTTGATTCAACCATGACATTGAATAGAGATTGAATTACCAGGGTGTCGAGTTTACTGAAGGGAAAGACAAAACAAAGTAGGGGAAAATAGTGGCAGGGGAGTGGAGTGGAATCTGGTGGCACATGGAAGGAAATGGAACTAGTCTGCTATCTGAAAGAGCTGAGACAGGGGAATTATGCTCATTAGTCCATGAAGTGTTTTCTAAAGCCTTGAGCAATTCAGGTCTTCTGTGAAATGTTTCTTTATGTTACAACCAAAATAAAGTTCTGATCTGAACAAAAGGGGGTGGGGGAGATACATATTGAGAAATTGGGTGGGAGTAGGGACACGGCCCAGTTGATAAAATGCTTGCACATCCCTAGAACTCGTGTGAAAAACAGGCAGGCGTGGAGGTATGCACTGTTACCCTAGTACTAGGGAGGTGGAGATAGGTGGGACCCAGCATTTTGCTGGCCAACCAGTCTGGTCCCCCTGGCAAGTTCTAGGTTATAGAAAGACTCAAAAAAGAAAAAAGTGGATAGAACCTATAGAATGACCCCAAAGTCATTATCTGACCTCCACCCTCACATATGAACACACACACACACACACACACACACACACACACACACACACACACACACCACAGTAAGAAAGAGGGCCCAGGAATGTAGTGCAATTGGTAAACTGCTAGCCTAGTGTGCATAAAGCCGTCAGTTGGCTAGGCTAGCAGTTTACCAATTGTGTGTGTGTATGTGTGTGTGTGTGTGTGTGTGTGTGTGTGTAATCCTTATTGTGTTGTAATCTGGTTGTGTTTGTGCACACCTATAGTCCCATCACTAGTGAGGTGAGACAGGCCAATCACCAGTTCAAGGTCATACTTGAAGTTGTGATTTGAATATGCTTGGCCCACGGAAAGTGGCGCTATTAGGAGGTGTGACCTTGTTGGAGTGGGCGTGGTCTTGTTGGAGGAAGTGCATCACTAGAGGGGAGGGCCTTGAAGCCCCTCTGCCCAGTGTGAAAGGAGATCCTCCTCCTGGCTGCCAATTTGTTCCTGGTTACCTTTGGTTCAAAATGTGGAACTCTCAGCTCTTCCAGCACCATGTCTGCTTGGACGCTGCCATGCTTCCTGTCATGATGATAATGGACTGAACCTCTGAACCTGTAAGCCAGCCTTAATTAAATGTTGTCCCTTGTAGAAGCTGCCTTGGTTGTGGTGTCTCTTCACAGTGAAATCCTAACTAAGGTACTTGGCTACAGAGAGTTCAAGGAAACCTGGGCATGTGAGATTCTGTTTCAAAACAAACAAACAAAAAATTAAAAACAACCAAAAACAAAACAAGAAAAACAAAACCCAACAAAAATAGAAAGCACTCCTTTATATTTGAATATATTAACTTTGATCTTAGAAATCTTTCTTTTTTCTCTCTTGGATTTACTCTATAGCAAATGGGGGGGGGGGGAGGTTTGATTCCTCTTTTTTTATCTGCTTCTTTTCTTGGAGTGTCTGGATTCTACCAGACTCGTCTCAGTGGAACAACATGGCTATTTGGTAAACAACTGACAGAAATGTTACTTTCGTTTGCAGCTGTGTTATATTCCAAAAGGAGTTAAGGTCCCAATACAATTTGGTGTAATGTACTCAGAAAAAAATGTGTTTTCTTCTGGGTGGGGGGATGCTAAATTGATAAATACTGCGTATATATTGTGTGTGTGTGTGTGTATAATATGTGGTGAATCTCCCTATTTGAGATTCAAAACTTTGTGTAATAATGGTTCCTCCTGAACAATAGTAGCTTTCTCTCAAGAATTAAAAAGAATTATCTAACATAAACTCAAAGTCTTGAGACTAGTTGGAGTAATACCACTATCAGCTGTAAGCTTCTGAAATAGTCTGCGTGAAGATTCTGAGGATTGTATTTTGGTTTTGTTTGTTTTGTTTTTGTATGGAAGACGCATTTTGGAAGTTCTCAGTGTTTGCCTTGGTGTGATGTATTTGATTGTTTCTACTTTCCCTGTCACCTGTACACATTCCTCCGTCTAATTTTTTTTTTTTCACTAGAATGAGACTGGCTGCTTTTGGCATTTGGCATTTGTTATAGCTGCTTGTATTTTTTCCAGATGACTTCAGTGCATGTATCAGCACTATGTACATAAAGTGCTGCATTTTTCAAAAAGGCAGAATTTAGTCTAACCCTTTTATATAGAAGAAAATAAAGCCATATGGAAAGATTTCATTTTTCAAATGCACTTTTAGCAGACGGAACATTTAAATTCTGCTTTTGTAGAAAGCAGGTTGAGTTTGTCTGGAGTCGTTCTTGCGGTGGGCTCTTGAATTTGCCCCCAGAGCCGTATACTGTCTCTTGGCTTTGTATCATATTCAACATGCCCTCTGCCCTTGTTTAGACAGATGCAAAGAGTAAAGGGGACTTAGGCAGATATTCTGGCCAGCCAGACAAAGTCAGACATTCTTTGAAACTGATGCAATCTAAGTTTCAGAACGGTCCACAAAGCTCAAAAGACCTTTATCTGTTCTCCAGCGATGCATCCGGGGGACTCAAGCCAAGCAATGGTATCTGTGGCCCGTGGTGCGTGGATACTTCTAATCCTGCTAAAATAGAAAATGCTTTTCTGAGCTGGCGAGACTGCCTTCCTTTGGAGATCCTACCACTTTGTAGAATGTGAAGAAAACTTTCATGGAATCACGGAGTAAAGACAGCAGCCAAGAAATGTGCTGGAAGACATCTGCCTTATATATAACAATCTGCTGTTCAGAAAACAAAACTCGGATTCAGAAAAGCTTAGAAGCTATGCTTTGCTTGAGAAAGATAACAATGATGAATAGAAATAGATTTGGCTATCTTAAAACCAAGCTTTTTACCTGTGGGTGAATGGAAAAACACTGACTGGTCAGGCAGCCTTGTGCTGTGTGTCTTCTGACCTGCCTAGGCCTCCTGGTGGAGGCCTGAGACTTGGAGAACACATTGTCATGAGTGTCCCAGAGAGCCTGGGAAAAAGCAGTTGAAAAACCCAGCCAGAGAAAGCAGTTTTAGGTGCATTCTCTTTGCCAATTCCTAGTTATTACAATACGAAGAAACTGATGCTTGCACACTATGCGGGGGAAAATGGGCAAACCTATTCAAATTGTGCATTTCTTAACCAAGTGATTGGCAGCAAAGTATGGATTAATATGGAAGATTCAATAAAGATCTGAATTGAAAGCAGCTGTAAAGTTATTAAAAATCAAGTCAGGACACATAACATATCCTTTTTAGCAGTTTTATTGTTTTCTGGATTCTTTATATTTTGGTGGTATCTAAATAGTGCATGAATGAGACTTTTGAGCTCTCTATTTTATTGTTATAAGTGAAATATAAATGCTTAAATATGTCGTAGTAGGTATCCCCTGGGTTCTTTTCATGGCTGGTGTACTATATTTCAAATGGCAGGTTGTAAGGCAGTCATGACTGGGAATCTAATTTTGTTGTTTGCAATCAGTGATTTTTCCTTTATAGAAATTTAAAATTTTCATTTATTGTTATTGCATGTGTGCGTGTGTGTGTGTGTGTGTGTGTGTGTGTGTGCATGTGCATTTGTGCATGCACATGCAAGAGAGAGGGAGATGAATGAATGAATAAGTGAACGAATGAATGAATGAATGTGGAGGTCAGAGGACATCTTTTGCAAGTCAGTGCTTTCCTTCCCCTGTGAGTTCTGGGGACTGATCTCAGGTTATCAGGCTTGGCTAACAAGTGCCTTTACCCTGTGAGCCACTTTGCAAGCCCTCCTTTGAGACGGGTCTCACTATGTATGGAATGGGATGCTCTGTCATCCAGCCTGGCTTGAACTTGTAGTAATCCTCTTGCCTTAGCTCCCTTATTGAAGAGATTACAGGCTTGAGATACTCGATACAGGTTTTTCTGGATATATATTGAAGTAGAGCTGCACGACTCATAGCCCGGGCCCCAGCCTGGATAGAAAGCCTTGAGAAGGGAGCTGAGTGTAGACACTCGTCTCTTTTTTGTCTGTCTGCTTCCTGATCAGGCCGGATGTAAGCAAGTTCCTGCTGTTACAGCTGCAAGTCACCATGCTTTCCCTGCTGTGATGGACGTCCCCCTGGAAACCAGGAGCCAAACTCTTTCTGCTTCCTGTCAGGGACTTGGCCACAAAAGCTAGACAACACAGGTTCCCTCTGTTCTCTCACCCCTTTCTTCCCTCCTTTCCCTTCTTTAAGTTGAAAGTTCTGTTTAAAAGCAGTGTTGGGGATGAGTAGATGCTTGTTGGGCAAGCTCAAAGACCTGAGTTCGAGTCCCCAGAAGCCACATAAAGCCACACATGGCAACACAGGACAGTAAACTCAGTCTTTCTACAATGAGCTAGAAGAATCCCTGGACAGTCATGGTCCAGCTCACCTGGAAAATGTAGTGTTGAACAATGAAAAGACCATCTCAGACAAGGTTGAAGGTCAGGGCTGACACCCAAAGTTGTTCTCTGAGCTCTACTTGTGCCTGCATTCACACACACACGAACTTACACACTGCATTCACACATGCACACACACACTCACACATTTATACACATATGCATACTCATACATACATACATACATACACATTCACACACACATTCATACACATACACTCATATTCATATATACATACATACACACTCACACAGACTGTCACACACAAATACTCCCATTCATATACAGACACACACACTCACATATACACTCACACACATACACACACACACTCATTTATACATAAACATATACACACAGACTCACACACTCATACACACTATACTCACACTTGTACACACACACACACACACACATTTTTTAAAAAGCAATGTTAGTTGAATATTACAGTTCCATTGTTAGGTTCATAGGTCTACCAAAACTGTAGCCAGATCATGCTGTTCCCATCCCTTAATAACCTCCATTGTTTCCTTTACTGCTCTGGAAACACTGTCATGTGACTCATAGGCCCAGTGCCTTCCGGGTCTTCTCTCAGTCTAGTGACTGACATTGTCAAAGCCTTCAGTCACACTGAGTCCCCTTCATCTCTGGATGTGCCTGGCTCTCCGTCTTCAGCATTATTACCCTGTGTCTTCCCTCTCCCTACTTTGGACTTGGCCAATTCCCCCTGGTTTTCCATGATGCTGTCTTTTTTTTTCCAGGAGATTTACCAGAAATGTAGATCATTGGCCATTACTCTTACTGACCCTGCTCTTTTCTTAATACGCTATAGTGGTTTATTGACTTTCCTCCCTCATTGGATATAGACTCTGTAAGAGTAAGAACGGTACCTTTCTCTCTCATCTTTGACTATTCGAAGTGATGTTCATCAAGTCAATACGAAGCACCAGTACTCTCTGGAAGGTGAAACTTCAGGTGATCGTTTATTTTAGCTTTTCTATTTACTAATATAAAATAAACACATATTACTCATGATGTAAAAAAATCACAAGTGTAATAGGCTAAAATAACAAAAATTAAAATTAGAATTAGGGAGTTGTAGGAGAAGGATAAATGGAGGTAACACACTAGCCACTTGTGCTGGGTGATGGAGTTCAGAAGCCCTCCTATCCCTTCCTTGGGAGAACAGCCTGATACAGGCAGACAGAGCTAGCAAGGTGCGGATTTTAATGCAGAGTCTTAGACAGGTAGAAGCAGCTATGGACGTTCTATGGGAAACCAGAAGAAAGCGACAGAGTTCCAAAGAGAAGAAGAACAGGGGCTGCTGAGTTAGACCTGTGAGAAAAAGGAGAGAGAATACGAAGCAGAGAGAATATTAGAGTGAAAAAAAAAGAAGAATATAAGAGGTAAGGAGGAAGGAGGAAGCAGGGTTTAGGAAGGAGAAGAAGTAGGTAAGAAAGAAATCTGGGGCCAATGGGAGGGGAGGCTCTTGGTCCTGATGCCCCAGTGTAGGGGGATACTAGAGCGGTGAGGCAGGAGTCGGTGAGCGAGCTGGTGGAGGAGCACCCTCATAGAGGCAAGGGGAGGAGGAAAGGGGAGATGGGTTAGGGGTTTGTGGAGGGGTAGCCAGAAAGAGGGATATCATTTGAAATGTAAAATAATAAAGTGATAATAATAATAACAACAACAACAACAATAATAACAAGAAATCTCGGGCTACAAGTCGGGAAAGAACGAAAGTAAGGATAACCACAGGTCCTTTTCTCGTGAGGGTTCATGGATTTGCCTCATTTGGGCTTCCAGGTGTGGCTACCAGAGCCCCACTCTCCTGCAGGGCTGTCTGAAAAGCCCTCTTTGGATTCCTCTCCTTTTCCTCGGGAGGTTTCGTCTCCCCAGCTACAGTGCACCGGGCCTCTGGATGGAGCCATCTATTTACATTCTGTGATGTGAGCATTCAATGTGAACTTCCCCTACCCTGCTGTCTACGTGTGCCTGGGACAAAAGACACGACTGGCTGTCAGAACTCTGAAGTATGCAGCCGGTCTGCAGGTCAGGTCACAAAGCAAGGCTGTTTAAAATGTACAGGGCTCCTCTCTGGAGACAGCTGTGAGTCCCTCCAGCATGTGTCAGCGGCGCTAAAGACGGAATTCAGGACAGAGGAACACGCAGAGCACTGGCTGGATGGAAAGGTGCCATAAAACGTTTTAAACTGGTGTGAAGTCGGGTTCGAAGCGCTGAGGTCGGAGGTAAGCTCTCTTTCCTCTAGAGCCTAAGCCATCTCCTGGCGGTTTTCAGAAAACCAGTGATAGGGACACAAGGCCCCTGTGGAGTCTCCTTGGCCTGTCCTGTTAGCTGAAGACTGTAGATCAGGGGTTGTAGGTTAGTTTTAACCCAAGTACCAACTACGAATGATTGACAGCTGCTCTCTGGGGCACTGTGTGGGGAACAATCCTAGGCCAGAGTCCAGCTGTCATCATGTTTCACTGGGTTTAGGAGAGGATAGTGGCCATACTCTAATCCTACTATAGATTCCACTTTAACAGTCAGCAAATGATCTTCAAAATGCATAATCTTGGCCACTGCCTAGTGAGTGTACCTAATAAAATTGATCTTGAAGGCTAATGCAGGTGGTTAAATTGCTTCCATTATTCCTGGGGAAGAACTCAGCCTTCATGAGATGATGAAATTCAATACATGGAATAGAACAGAACAATGTGAAATTTGCTTGATTTTGTTGGCTGTTAAATGTGTGAATTCTCATAGAAAGTGGGGCTTGACAGAGCTAGGTTGGACCCCTGGCTCCAGGGACTTCTCCACTCCTGTCTTTGACATGGACTTGAAGAGAGTTTTGACTTTCTGGTATTGTTTTTCTATTGGAATGATTCACATTTAATCTTTTATCCTCCATTTTTGAGTTTGCTGTCCTTTAGGACTCATTGGAGAAACTCTTGTGTTTACAGACAGTGTGCTCATATGACAGCATGGAAGGGCATTCATGACCCTGGCTTTGGCAAACTGCTATTGTATTGTAAAAATGGGATGGGCATGGTGGTGAGACAGTCCCAGCTTCAAACCTAGCCTCTGCTGCATATTTTCTGGGAAATCTCCAAGTTAAGCACAGAGCTTCACCCAGATCATATCTATTCTGTATGGTGGTCCTTTCCCTCTGTCAGGGTTACTTGTGTAAATCATCTCTCACATATATACCTTGCATATTTAACTTGCATATTTTAATGGCACGCCACGTGATGTGAATTTCATAAAACACCTACACAAACTTAAGTTAGTCAAGAGATAGATCTTTTTTTTATTCACAATTCCCAGCAAGTCTGTTGACAGAAGTATTTACTTCTCAAATTAGGGAGGCCACTTGACATGAAGAAACACATAGAGGACAGTTGGGGCTGTATCTTGCTTTGATCTTGAATTTAATGTCCAACTGAAAGACTTAGGAATGAGAGAACCACATTTTTAAAGTGTCTTCACTCCAGTCCTTGTAAGTTGGCTTTGTGTATCTACTTTTCATGCTCACACAAGTGGTGGCCCCTTGGCTCATACCTGTCCCTTGAGGTTGAGAAAACTTGATTAGCTTTGGCTCTTTACAAGTGTCTACAGTTATCTGTAAACTTGAATAGCTCTTTAATGTTCCAATAGGAGAAAGGTGTGTCTGCCGAGTTAGTTCAGACTGAAGCCTGAGCCAGGGTAAGATTGCAATGAGGCTTTGGTTTGGTAAAGATGCTTTCCCTACTAATAGCCAGAGGGTCAAGTAAACTAGATGAGTGACATTGCTGTGTTTGTCTGTCCCCATCAATCAAATCTACTAACTTGGACCCAACCCATTCTGTTATTTTATGGAAGGTGAGAGCTAACCACAGTTCGTTTCCTACAACCTACACAATAATAGCAACAGCACACACACCTGATCTATAACTATAAAAAGAGAAAGTAAAAACAGAACTCATGACTATAAACAACAATTGTTGAGAATAAGTGTTTGATTTCAATGGAGTTTAGGCATCTGTGCCCAAGTCCTTTTGTTGGGGTACTACCCATTTTGGAAATGTAGTTTTGAGACACTGAGCTTCTCAGTCCCAAACAGTTCTTGCTCTTGGCTGATATGTAGATGATAGAAGCTTCCTTCCAGATCCTGATCCATTGGGAAACACTACCTTAATAAGTGCAATTATTTCTTTTAGATGAAATAAAACGTCATCTTGAAATTGTGCAGTTGCAGCTTGCCTTGAGAAGAACTCACTCCCTGGTTCTCACACGGTGATGTTTATAGTTATTCCTGTTTCTCAAAGACGTTGATTACTGGCAGATAGATCATCCCTGACCAGCCATCCAGAGTGCACAGGGTCTGTGTAAATATTCTTTCAGCCAAATCCTGTCTTCAGAGTCTAACTTTTATCAACATAGCCCATTGTATTAAAAGATTGTCATTATGCACAGTGCGTTTTTTTCAACTGTGTTTGGGTTACCATTGGTTTTAGGATCAAACCTTGGGCTCTGTCAGCTCTAAGAAGCTTGGCTAGGCCCGTCCATCCCCAGTAAACCAATCAAACAGACAAAGGACAGTGAAGGGAGAGAAAGGCGAACCATTCTGTGCAGTCACACTGGGAAGAGGAAAGACTGGACAGATCCAATGACTCCTTAAGCTTACCTTTGGAGTCCTCACATGAGGTTTAGATTTAAACAGACAGAAAGGATTCATAATTAATTGGATCAAGGTGAGGACCACTCATCACCATCATAGCTCCAGCCCATCCTGCAAGGTGAGCTGACAAGTTGTCAGGACTGTGTGACATCTGGAGACAGTTCCTCCTCTCACCGATGCCAGGGCTCCAGGCTTTCTCTTTTCCTAATATGAGATTCTCAGGAAAATTCTTATACCTGAGGATTATTGGTTCAATAGTCTAATGACCAGAGGAGAGACACACTATCTCTTTGAGATTTATTCATTCCGGCAAAGATGGTTAAATTTGTGAGGCTTAATGTTGCAGCAATCACATTTGTTTTGCTTTTTAAAAATATTTTAAAATTTATTCTTTGGTAATTTTATACATTATATAATGCATCTTGATCTTACCTATTTGTAACTTTCCCTTTGCATCTTCCCAGGATGTTACCTTCCCTAACCTGTGTCTCTCCCCTCTTCCTGTCCTCCTCCCCACCCCACCCCCAATAATTTCCTTATTTACTCCCTGGCCCTCTTCTCCTCCCAGTCCCAATCCTTACAAGTCCCTCTCCCATTGCCCCCTCCCCTTTTTCTCAGAGAAAGGGAAGACTCCTTGGGTACCACCCTGCTCTGGAATATCACAGTAGGACTAAGCGCTTCCTCTTTCTCACTGAGGCCCAACCAGGCAATCCAGGTAGGAGAAGGAGATCTGATGACAGACAGCAGAGTCAGAGCCATCCCCCTCTCCAGTAGTCAGTGGATCCACTTGAAGACCCAGCTGCACATTTGCTACAAATGTGTAGGGGACCTAGGACCAGCTCCTGCAAGCTCTTTGGTTAGTGGTTCAGTGTCTGTGAATGCCCATGGACCCAGGTTAGGTGAATGTGTAGGTCTTCTTGTGGTGTCCTTGATCCTTCTAGCTCTCTTAACTCTATCCCTCAATCTTCCACAAGACTCCCCTAACTCTGAGCAATGTTTGGCTGTGGGCCTCTGCATGCTCTTTCTATCTGCTGCTGGAATAACTCAGGAGACAGTTATTTAGGTTCCCATCTGGATGTTCCTGGTGCTGCATGCCTGGTGAAGTCCAGCAGCAAGGTGGCTGGGCAATGTGACTCTGGGGACAGATCTCAACTGCTTTTTGTTTTTTCCTTTCTTTCTATAAGTCACAGGATCCAGTTAGTGCTATCCATATGCTCCTGGGCAACCTACCAGTGACCATGCCTTCAAGGGTTAACAACTTTATCTCTGCTGGTAGCCATCATTGCCAAGAATTCCTCGGCTTATGGCAGAGCCTCACAGACTTCTCTTCCAGCCATGTTAGAATTAGGGGCTGGCTGGTTTCAAGCAGGATTTGTGCAAGTAATTATAGTTGTGACTTCATGAGCACAGTGGCTATGCCATGTCCAGAAGGTAGCATTGCATGACATTCCTTTCCATCTTCTTTCTTGTACATTCCTTCCTCCTTATCTTCTGTGATGTTTTCTGATCCTTGTAGTTAATATTCATGTCCCATCTAGGGCTGAGAATTCAACAGTTAATTGTTCTTAGCACTTTGACCAGTTACGCTCTCTTCACTGATAGGTGCCCATTGCAAATAGGAGCTTCTCTAAGGTTGAGAGAAGCACTAATCTTTCAGAATGCAATCTAATGGCATATCCATTAGCAAAATCACAACAGTATGTTCCCTGGCTAGAGCCTATGACCTCCCTAGCCATGGGATCTTGACAAGGTACCAGATATAAATTTCTCTCCTTGAAATAAAAGCCTTGAATCCACTGGGAAAACAGCTGGTTACCCTCATAATGGTCATGCCATTATTACATCTATGGGCAATCTCGCCTTGAAAGTTAGTATTATAGTATGCAGAATCCACTGCTGGGCAAATCTATTAATTACTCCTTTATTGGACTATATAGCACCTTTGGGAACTCTGAAAGCTAGACAGAATGGAGGAAGTTTCTTGGTGCATTCCAGCTTGATTTCTCTATGTCTTGAAATCAAAGTATATTGTAATATTTTTATGATCTGGTTATGGTGGGGAACCAAGATCAAGGACAATAACCTGTGTTGTCTGGGGGACTTCTGGAGGCCCCTAACCAATGTCTTGTAGGGAGGAATTTCATTCTTGACCCTGAGATTTTCATTTAATGACCAGTGTTTTCTGAGGGAAGCATTAGTCACCTATGCAAGGTTATCCCATTGAAAAAGTTGTATATTGTGCTGGGTGGCCCCACGCGCCTTTTATCCCAGTACTTGGGAGACAGAGACAGGTGGACCTCTGAGATAGAGCCCAGCTTAATCTACAGTGTGAGTTCTAGGACAGGCCAAACATTGTCTTGAAGAACAAAACAAACAAACAAACAAACAAACAAACAAACAGAAGGTATATATTTTAATTAGCTTACAAAGTAGTAAGTGTCCATAAAGCTTTTTTATAGTCCTTTAATTGGGTTAACCCATCTACTACCTTTCTTCTCTCTCATAACCCTGCTTCTTTCCTCAGTTAAGCCTTCTATCTTCATGATTTCCCCCTACTGTCATACCAGATGTGTTCTAGCATCCTCTCCCCACCTAAAGCCTCTTTCCCTCCCATTCTATCATGGGCCTCTTCTATCTTCCTGACTTCTTCAGACGCCAAATAAAACCCACCAATGTAAAAACTCAAAGCTAGCATCCATATATGAGAGAGAACCTGTGGTTTGTCTTTTTAAGCCTGTGTTACCTCAATATGATATTTTCCAGTTCCATCCATTTTTCCTGTACATTGTATTTCACTTCTTTACAGTGAACACAATTCCATTGTTTATACATATCACATTTTCATTGTTCATTCATCAGTTGATGGACACTTCCCAGCTCTTTTTGAGCAGAGCCACAATGAACATGATGTATAAATAACTCTGCAGTAAGGACAGAAATCACATATTTAAGTTGCCTTTTAGTGCCCACCATCCTGTCCCTTCTTGAATGTGTTTGACAGTGTAATAGAGGCTTGGTGATACTGTGTGTTTCTTTCTTTCTGTAAATTTAGGTGTTGCTAGATTTATTGCATACCTGAAAGGGCTTAGGCTAGGGAAAGCAAAACAACAGCTTACCTAGTGTCCTGAAGATAGCTTGCAAGACTTGATATTCAAAGCCTGTTCTGCTTAGTTTCTTTTTTCAAACAAACAAACAAACAAAAAAATGAATAAAATGCTATCAATGGAATGTGAATACTATAGAGGTAAACCAACCTTTTATTTTCTCAAGAATAGTTGAATAGAGAAATATTTTACTTTTCTGTTTTTCCCTTTTGGATGACTGTTATGAGTCATTCCCCTTTTGAAGAGCTGAATGGGCCAAAATTTAAAAGTAAAATCCCCAGCTGTTTAGTAACAAAACATGCCTGAGTTTGCATCCCTTCTCCTAACCTTACCTGTGATCCCAGCCTGGTTTAACCAGAGTTCTGCCAATGGATCTCTATTGGATACTTCCTGTCTGAAGACAACCCAATGAATGGATGATTCAGACTTAACTAAATAAGTGAATTCCAGGATTGCTGCTAATGTAGGGTGAACTAAGATGCTGTCTTTGGTGATCAGCATCTGCTATATAGAGTCTTGAGTCCTGGATGCTGGTGTTTCTGTTTCCATCTGAAACCTATGTTCTCTGTGCTCTTAGCAAGACACAGAGTCTACAGGTTCTCTACTAAAGGCAAAGCAACATAACAATTGCCCCACTGGAGATTTCCCCAGATCCTGGTACTTGAATGCTAATGCCCAAAGAGTGACTCCATTGTCTGAGCTCTTCAAAGAATGTTGCTCAAAGAACCTTCATATTCTATTTATGTCTGCTTGAGTTTTATGCTGCAAAGTTTTCTTTTACACCAGGTTTGACAAACATCATCCATGAGCCAAATCTGGACATCTGCCTGTGGCCTGTGTGCTACTAATAGTTTATTACATCTTTAAGTTGAGAGGAAGGAATTAAAAAATAATATTTTGTGACATGTGAAAATTATATGAAATTCCCATTTCAGGGTCCATGAATAAAGTTTTATTGGAACACAGCCACACTCATTCGTTTACGTGTTGTCTCTGGCTGCAGTGAGAATTGTAATACTTGCGACAGAGACCATATGGCTTCCAAAGCATAAACTATTTACTATCTGGCTGTTTATAGAAAGTGTTTGCCAATTTTTGATCTAAACTATTGCACTACCTTCTATTTACGATTTCTTCTTGTTCTAAGAAGTTCTGTATTGAACACATTAATCATTTTACTTTTGACTTTGGTGTCTGAAGAATGGCAGTGATGGGTTTGTTGATTTGGGAAACAATCTTCTACTAATAGGGTTTGGCATGAGGTCCTGGCTGTAGCAGTCCACAAAATGAAGATGGACAACTTTAGGCCCAGTTCTCTCATTAGCTAAGGCCCAACACAAGCCATCTAACTTTGGGTGGGGGCTTGCTTTAGAGAATGAACTATTTCACATGTTTCTAACCTCTCCTTTGAGGCATTCTGGACAGCCTTTGAGTCCCTTTAGGATCTAATGGACAAGGGGTTTCTGTTGTATGATTACTTGATCTTCAGTCAGATCCTTTCCAAGGTTATAGATTTGACACCCTGAACATTTGCATAAAATTTTGAATGAATGGGAAGGATTAGCTGCTGAGCAGTTTTGGAAAAGCCACAGAACCAGATCATCCATCCCCAAGGCCTCTCACAATCCCTTGGGAGGAAGAGGAAGGGAAGAACTGTTGGGATGTGATACTACTCAGAGGTTTAAACCCAGGCTAGGAGATGCTGACCCTCAGGATCTAAATCTAGCTTGCTGGCATATTATGTAATAGGCCACCTGCTTCCGTTTTTCCATCTGGATAACAGAAGCAGCACATAGCTGCCTTCTCTGAAACACATGGCAATAATGGTTATGTCAGTGTTTGAACAGGAATTGGTGGCCTTGTCCTCTATCAGCTTTCTAACCATTTACAAGTGTAAGATTCCATCAAAGAGATGGAATTGTGAAGAGCATCTTAGTTATGACATGTCAACCCTGGAGTGTGACAAAGCTTTGACAAGCAGTTCTCTAAAACTCAACATGAACTCTATGTTGATTTTGTATATTCCAGGGAAGACCATTATGGTTTTGATTGGTGAAGTTCATTAGAAAGCCATTTGAAAAAGGCTAAATATCAAACCATAATTTCCCCACCCTAATGTAGACACTAGTGTGTGTGTGTGTGTGTGTGTGTGTGTGTGTAGTACATTATCTTTGAGCTGATAACATCTTCAGTTATTACTTTTACAAGACAAGCTTAAAGGAAATTTCAGCCACTTGTATGTTATGCCCATTTGCAGATGACTGTTCATCCACTCACTTGACGTGATTAATGACAGAGAGCAGGCAAATTGCTTATGATTCGGACTTGATTTATTTTCACTAAATGTGGCTTAATGGTGGGTACATCAGGGAGCTAGTGCTCATATCTACACTATGGTCAAATTTTCTAAGTATTTGTGAATGAAAAGACATAGAAGGGATTTTCAAGGAAACAGTAGAGTGGTCCATTAAATCTTATTTAGATAAACACATTCAGTTTACTCAGTAGGAGATTGCTGTGTTAGTAAATGCCAAGTAACATGGCAGAACACAGCTTAGACAAGAGTCCAGAGGCAAAGAAAGCATTCTTTCTGCTTAACTCAGACATCCCCCCTTCCTTGGCCCAGTGCTCTGGAGTCCAGCTGGCGGGCAGGGCTTAGCAATGGAAACATTGCATGGGATGGATAATGTACTCTTATCTTACCCAAACCACTTCCCCAACTTCCAGTTTCGACAGCATTGATTTATGTTTCCAATTGTCTTTGGAAGGGAGATTTGAAGGGGTAACAGGGACTTAGAATTGCATTTCTTGAGTAGGAGGTCTGGAGCACTGTCCATAAGGTAACATTTGGGAATAGAATCATGGAAGTTCTGATGTTTCATAGTCAGAGTTCCCGGGGAGAGCTGGAATCCCATATTCGATCTGCAGCTGGCTCTGTCTCTACACTCTCACATCTGGCCAATCACTTGATCTTCTTCTCAGGTTCTTGAGTGTGTGTGTGGTGGTAGAGGTACTCCCTTCTTCTGCTCATTCTCTCTCACCAAGCTGTGGTAATTCCCTGGAAGACAGCTCTTCAGCACTTGGCTTTCAGTGGGGAGTCCATGAATACATGGGAACAGAACCAAGAAGCACCAGTATAGTGAAGCACCCTGAAATTTATGAGTACGTTGTGGTGACTGGGGGTAGTACAGGGTGTGCTGCAAAGTCTAGTTCAATCTCCCAAAGTTGGGAACTTTGAAAGGAACTTGGGCTTTGGAGGGTTTGAGTTTGTTAGTCCTTGGCCACGCACAGATTTCCCTTCCTAGGGACAAAGTCTATAAAAAGGGCCATTTGGACATCAAAGAGATGATATTTTGATGCATTGAGCGAACGTATGAATCAGCAACATGTGGATTAAATTTCCCATTCAAACACGTGGCCTTGAAAATTTCAGAGGAAAATGTCTGGCAAAGTGTGTCTGGGGGTTGGCTAAAGACAGAACTTTTCTCATGTTTGTGAAGCTTTATCTTCTTCCACATGACCCCCTGTGATGTGACTGACATGGCTCTAATGTAAACCCAGGGGATAGTAGGGGGAAAATTACCTTGTGATAAATACATATTGACTTTAGTAAGAGGGGGGGGACATGGACCTTCTCTAGAAGGGTGACTGCCATTTACAGAAACTCCAAACACAACCAAGTCATTTCCTGGAACAAGGGCATGGGAAAGCAAGACACCAATTACACTGGCGGCCAGTGCTGAGGGGCAGTTGGCTCTGTTTAATGACTAGTGTTCTGCGTTTCAGACTTAGGCCACCATCAATGCTGATGTGACCTTTGCTAGGCAGCCCTTAAGGACTTAAAGAAATAAAGCATCCTGTTGACATTGGCTATCAAGTCACCCGTCTTCACACCAGCTTTGTAGTGTCCATCTGACGCTACCTATCCATAGCATCCATGGACTGCCTTCCCGGCTTCCTCTGGGAGAGACTGCACAAAAAAGGAGCTAGGACTTCACAGCAATGTCAGCGATGGTGTGGTTCTCCAGTGCACAGCATTCATATACAAAACATTCCTGCATTCATCCTTGAGAAAGACATGGAGCTCAAATCATTGTTGGGCTGAAGGGTGGGAACGATATTCTTTCTTTTTGTTCTTCGGTGTTATCTTTTTCTGTCCTTATAAATAATTCTTGCTCATTTCAAAATTTGGAAAACATAGATAATTATACAAAAAAAATTTAAAATGACCACAGTCCCCCGGTTTACTTACCAACATGGATATTTTTTCCCGTGGCATTAGCTATTTTCCAAAAAGTAACTTTTAGCAACTCTTTCAAATTTTGTGGCATGTATATTAGAATCTATTAAGCCAATCTCCCATCCTCTATATCTAGTTTGTTCCCTGAACATATGTGTGATAATGCAATGATAAACATTTCTGAGCATAAATCTGAAGTTCCATCTTTCATTATCTCCTTTAGGTAAGTTCCTGATTTAGATGGTGTGAACATTTTTATACATTCCCTAACATTATGCCAAGTAGGTTTCCAGGAAGTTTGCATTAATTTATATTCCCACCTGCAGTATAGGTCAGGATCTCATCTATTCTTTGAAACTGTTGCAGTGCTAAAGGCTCCTCCTTCCTATATGTGGGAATGTTTTTGGATCCTTTGTCCCAGAAAAAAAGCATGATGGTGATCATGGATGCTAACCACTGAGCAAGGAAGAAGCAGGAGCACTGCTGAGCATTTAGAAGTATATCACTGGATTGAGAATCTACATTCTCCTTCTTTCCCAGCCAATCAGAACTCCATCTCTTTTCTGCATCTGTTAAGTGGCTGCCTCCCTTGGGGTTTCCTGAAAACCAGTTCTGTCTAGTTGGATGCACAATAGAGGTGCTTATTGTAGAGGTTATCTTCCACAAATGTGAGAATGACACCTTTGATTTCCCCAACCCAAAGAGGTCAGAAGAGACCTAGGATCTGGAACAATCAGATAGATCATGGCCCAAAGCCAGGATGCCATTTTCTTCATCCACCCAGGAGGGTTATCTGCTGGTTGATGACTAGCCTAGAGCTGGCTGAACTCTATTATCTGAATAGCCAGGGGGGTAACATCAGGGGATGGCACTCCATATGTATAATCCTGGCTCTTCTTGTAAGTGGGGAATGGCTATCGGCATCCCTGATCCCAGTTCCCTCCCATATCATCCTCTCTCCCCCCATGGCTCAGGAATTCAAATTGACATTAATATTAGGTTAAGGAACATACATACTCTGGGAAAGTAAATTCTCTTTTAAGCAAGCCATCAATTAACAAGATCCAAAGTCAAGTACAGAGACTCTGTAGTTATTTTGTTGAATTATTCCCGACAAAAATAATTTACTCTCTTCATTAACCAAATGCTTAGAATCTCTGGAAACCTAAAAACAATCTTTTAAAAACAACTGAAAAACTAAAAGCAAAGCAAACAAGAAAAATTAGCCCTAAGAATTTTCAATTACTTTGGGCTACATAACATCCTGACAGGCATAATTAATGATATAATTTCCTGAGTGTCCATAAGACCCCTTTCCCCCTAAAACATATAGCACACACATATAACAAAACCAAACAGGTAATTAAAGTGCTTCCCATTTTTAATGGGTAAACTCTTTAGAGACATGGCAGTCAGCATCCGGGCTCCACCTCCCACTCTTTATTAAGTGACATGTCAAAGAAAAAAGCCATATCATTTTTATGTTCCCACAGCACGGAAACTAATTTTGGGTATTTTAGGCCAGAGAGATTTATAGGCCAGCACCAGAACCTTCGCCCAGGTTCCTGAGAGAGTAGTAACATTCCGGAGTTGGATGGATTTAGTGTCCACCCTGTTTAAAATTACAGGGTCCTGTCAAACCTGTGGGTATCCCTGAGTAACCTTCTATTATGGTCCAGCTGTTTCTTCAAAGAAGCCATGGGAAATGTCAGGGTACCGTGGTGGGTCTCCCCTCCCCTGCTGGGCCACCTTAGGGAGGATTGGATTAAGCAGGAGAGTTAAGGGCTCTTGGGAAGCTCCTTCCAAGTGTGCTGATGGTGGCCTTGAAGTGGTGTATTTAGTGGGATGGGGCACAGAGGTATTGGGGAAGAGGTATTTTGGAACAACACATTTCTTTCTTTGGGTTAGCTTTTAGAGAAAGACTCATTTAATTTAAAAATCATAAAGAGCTAAAATTTAATTTTTAAGCTAAGATTTAATTTTTTCTAAAAAGAAAAAAGTCATTCATTCGTTGGCCAATGAGAAATAAGAATGATTTATTTGGCAAGATTAGGTACTTTTGATAGCTACAAAAGGAAGGCATAAACATCTTAAACCTACTCACAACAGTTTCCTCCTTGTTCTAATGATTCTCAATGGCCAGGAGCAACACAGCTGGGCCTTCCAGTAACACAGCCTTGATCAGAGAAACCTGTATGGAAATCCTTTCAAGTTGTATAATTTGAATAAAACTTTAACTTCCCTGGGCACAAATCTCTAAACTCAAAATGAGAATCAGCGCACTGACTGTGTGAGATTGGTTTAAGAATGGAAGGAGATAGCACGTGATAAGTTGTGAACAGGGTCGGATGCTTGGTCAGCCTACAGAAGTGGAGGCCTTGGGTGTGGTTCTTGGGAACACCATGAAGAATGATGACTCCTCACTGGCTAGAAGGAAACCAAAGACACAAAAAATGCTACCAGAGGCTCTATGATGAAACTAAGTGCAAGCCTAGTGATGCTTTCATGCCTTCAGGTCCCGGATCTTGTCCTGCTCATGATCAGACATCAGCACCTGGTAAATTGCGGTGCACAGGCTATGACTATTGGAGGAATAAGTGAATGAATTAAGAATAAATGGGAAACACTCATGGATAATCAACTGGATATGAAGACCTAACTTAGTTCTTGTTGTCAATGGAGATTTCTCTAATCCATTCTGGGTATGTCAGAAGACCTATGTATATGTGTATATGTTTGTGTGTGTGTGTGTGTGTGTGTGTGTGTATGTGTATGTTTCTTTCTCTGGGTCTGTATTTATGTGTATTCTTGTATGTGTTTCTCTCTGTGTGTTGTATTCTGCTATATGGGTGTGTCTCTGTGTTATGGGTTATATGTGTCTGTTTGTGTATATTCTGGTGTGTGTGTGTGTGTGTGTGTGTGTGTGTGTGTATTTTAAACTCAAGAAGGCAAGAATTCTCTTGAGTCTTCCCTTTGCTATGTGCCCAAATAATATGGCTTGGATTGAATAGAAATACTAGAGACTTAGTGGAGTAGAAGGAGGAAAGAGTTTCAGTTTTTAGGAAATTCTGACTGTCCTCAAGCTGGGCTAAATTTTCTGTGCTCCCCTAGCCATTTTAGAAATATCAGAGCCTGTCATCATGTTCTACCTTGCCTTCGTTCACAGAATATCTGCACCAATCTAAGAGGGGTTGCTGCATGGTTTAAGTCTCTTCTTGATTTCTCTGAAAGTCTCCACTTTAACTTTGGCTGACACAAGTTTACAAATTCATGCCAATCTTACAGTCACTGGACTGGTGAATCCTCAACCCCAGGATATATTCGATTGTTGCTTTATGACTTTGGTTTCAAAGTCCTACAGGTATGAGGAATATGACCCCCCTCTGATCAGATTTCATGGCCACCACAAGTGGCTGCTAAGAGGTTTTGCTTAAAGTTGCAGCTGGGGCTATTTGAAAGCCTGCCAAGAGCAGGGCATGATATATTTGTGTGGTGGATATGGATGTCTGTTTTCATGGGTATAATATTCATAAATATTGCTCTGGGGGTTGAGCAAAAACTCTGGATACGCTGCTCTCCCGACATGGTCTGTGAAGTCATTCTTCTTTCTTGTCCCTTTGACTTCCGACAATCTAAAGATGACAGATCCTCAGAAAAGCCCCTTTCTGGGGCTAGAGAGAGCTCAGTGAGTCAAGCTCTTGCCTCACAAACATGAGGACCTTCAATCTAGCCCTGGTACCCACATAAAACTCCAAGTACAATGGCCCATACATGTATTACCTGTGGTGGAGAGGTAGAGGCAGGGTGCAATGGCCAGCCCAAGTAGGTTTAATTGATGAGCTGTAGGCCAATGAGAAACCCTGCTCAGAGGAGATGGACAGCGTTTCTGAGGATGACACCCCAGGTTCTGGCCTTGACACACACACATGCACACAAGTACATCTGTATGTATGTGTACATGACATACACAATTGAAAAGACTGATGCTTACTGGTCATGCTTTCAAAGAGGAAAAATAATCATCCCATTCATGAAACCGAAGAAGATACTAGACATAGATGTGGTCATATTTGCTATTACCTAGTTAAGTCACTAATAACTTCGTATGTGCCTATACGTCAAAGAGGGCTTTGCTTCCATTCCGTCCTCAGCCCTCCTCTCACTGATGAGGTCACATATACTTCAGTCTGGGTGTCTGCATTCGGGAAAAGGCTCTTGGAAGATTTCCAGCAGATATCGTTCTTGTGTTAGGAAGGTTCTATTGAGGAAGACAGAATTTCAAGAAATGCCTGAAGAAAGAAAAATACAAATAGGGGGTTGACACTCGAACTTCGCAATCAACAACATTGCCCAATTCTTCAACAGTTAACCCATCTTGAAACCCAAGGAAGTGCCTAGTCAACTATATAGAGAGAGCTCTGGCTAAATATTTTCAAGTCTTTGTAGCTTTTAGAAATAAAAATAATCCACATGATTCATAGGTAAGAACTTTAATTTGGAGGAAAGTAGAACTAATAAAACAAAAGAAATATGTGCGAATATGTATGAATTTGCATGTGTCCATCTGTATATGTGTGTGTATGTGAACTCATGTATAAATATATGTATGTGCAAGTGTGTGTGTATGTGCGCGCATTTATGAGCATGTATGCTTGTGACTGTAACTTGAATACTGAGAAAACCCTGTAAAGAAGACAGTATTAGCCACAGCACACTGAGCACTTAACTGGGTTTAAGGTGCTGTGTAGTGCATGGGTTTTTGCAGCACTATCTAATCTGCTTCTCAGGCACAATAACTAAGAGACATACACTATACTGACCTCTTTTATAGATGGAAAACTTAATGTTTCCAAAGGAAAAGTAACCTGTTTGAGGTCAATAAACAAGGAAGTGATAAATCCAAGATTTGAAGTGAGGTTTTTCTGGCTCTGAAACGAGTTTTACCCCTACATTGCTGTCATGAGCCCTCTGACCACTATTTGTTCATTCATTCCTTCCTTCATTCATTCATTCTCTCTCTCTCTTACACACACAAACACACCAAACACATATACAAAGAGAGAGGGAGGGAGAGAGGGAGAGAGAAAGGGAGAGGGAGGGAGGGAGAGAGAGAGAGAGAGAGAGAGAGAGAGAGATTGAGTGAGAGAGAGAGGGGAGAGAGAGAGAGAGAGAGAGAGAGAGAGAGAGAGAGAGAGAGAGAGAGAGATTGAGAGAGAGAGAGAGACAACAACTCTGAAGATTCAGGAGCATTTTCTGTGCTATGGTTATGTTCAATAGATAAGTTCATTGCAACAGAAAGCCTACCTGAACCCTGATTGGCGACTGGCATTGGAGGCCCATTTCATCAGTGGACTGTGTCTTCAAATCTCTTAGTAACTGGCCAGTGCTCTCTTAGTCGGTTGGATCTGTTGTATCAAGATGCATGGGAACTCAGGAGTCATTTGGTCTTCTGGAGCTTGCCTTACCCAGACTGTAGAGACCAGTCCTGTGTGAGATTTTTGAACCTGCACAATGGAGCACTGCAACAAATTGAAGCTGGATATCTCCTTTTTGTGAGGCTGTCTGATTCCTCATTGCCAGAGTGGCTGCCTGTTAGCAGGACCCTCTTGAGCATTTTGGAAAGAAGCTTCTTACTGTTGGCTGCCTAGCTGTGTCTGTACCCTTTTCACCTTCCTCACACCTTCCCTCATAAGTGCACAGACACAGCAGCCCTATTTTCAAAGACCTGGTCTGAAGCTCTTAGAACAGTTACGCTGCTCTCGCCTCTCCTCTCACAACTTTATTTACATAGCAATTCCACCATCTGCAGGGCATCCAGCTAAGGACTCCTCTCATGCCTCTGGCTCAAATCATCTTAGAAATGGATCTGTGATTCAGTTCTAATGTTTAGCCTGCGGCAGGAAGCCAACTCAAAAATCTCCACGGATGGCCAGTTAAGTGATTAAAGAAAACACTTTGCAAACTGAGATCGATACCCTAAGCTCAACTCTCGCTGAAAGCTGGTCCAACCAATATAATCAATTTCGGGAGGCATTATCCCACTGCGTCAAGGAGCCGAGGTATCTCCATGTGGGCCGCATACATGATGCTGAGTAAGAATGTGAGCAAGTGCAATCTCAGAGAGAAGAGGAATTCCATGAATAGCTCATCCATCAAAGACGACAAGAAAATGTTGACTAGCTAAATGGACTTGGTCACCTGCTGCTTCCCGGAAGATGGTTAATTCGATTTGTCAGCTCTAGGCAGACACTAGGGACCCAGGCACATCCCAGGACTCTAAAGGATCTATATCAAAGAATTCTAATGTCTTCAGTTTTCTCACTTCCTTTCAGTCTTGTGCACAGGATAATTCGCTGGCCACCCAGACGGCTGGAGCTGGCACACAATAAAGTTAACGACTGGGGAAAACCAGTTGAACTCTGACTAAACATGGTTTACCTAGATGTTCTCCACCTGTCTTGGAGTTCCTGGTATTCAGCTCCAAGGCTTCTGAAATGTCTCTGCACCATGCAGCCACTGATGTGTGACACCAAAGTTAAGTTTCTTTTATAGAATTAAAGACTTGTACTGTCCCAAGTTAAAAAACTGTAATTTTGTGCCTAAGTTCTGCATGAACTTTTTATTGGTCAAGGGAGAAAAAGAGAAATAAGTCTCTCTCCTCTCTCAGAACCTTCCCATTCTCTACAAAATAAATCATTACCCCAGATACTCATGTGCCTCTGCAGGATGCTGGGTTTGTATGCATATTGCCTGGAGACCTTGCTAGAAGACAATGAAGGGAGAAAAAAAGAAAAGAAAAGAAAAGAAAAGAAAAGAAGCAAAAAGAACCCAGAATAGAACAATATGGTCCAACTTGGCACCCAGATAATATGACAGAAGTGAGAGTAGGGTCCCGTTTTAGAGGTAGACACCCTATGCAGGCGTGATATAATTTTTGGATGAAGAAAGAGTTCAGGACTGCAATTGGAATGCCCAGATCATTCAGGAACACCTGTTTCTTGTGAATTGTCCTAGTGAGACTTCTTGAGGAAGCATAGCTTCAAGCAATAATAGCGTCAAGATCTTCTGGCATGCAGATCATTTAAGAACTTTCTCTGGGCCCTGCAGTATTATTGGCTGTCAATAGCTAGTTCCAGGTTGAAGTAAGGGCAGTGCACAGTTAACAAAAGAGTGACCATAGACCTTTTTCATTCTTTGCCTGCCAGCTCAGTAAACAGCTTGAGTAAACAACACCTATATTTTACAGACTTTAGACATGTGGTATCAAACACATATTATGGTACAGTCAAATCAACTAGTAGTTTTAAATAAGCAGAATGTCTTACTGCATTCACTAGAATTTCCCTGACATATGGTTTAGATTTTCAAAGCAGTGAACCAGGGGGCCCAGACCTTCCAGTATTAGGGAACCAAGTCTGAACAATGCCAGAAAGCAAGATCTTAGAAAATTAAATAATCTATGTAATGTGGGTAATGCTTATCACTTTAGAAGGCAGATGTCTTGCTGTGGGGATTCATGGGCCAAGTTAACTGGATCCAGCTGCTGTCCCCCTCCTTCTGCACTTGACACAACCTTGGTCGAGATTTCACATTTCCCCATCATGCCGCACAATTATCTCATTAAAAGGAAAGCCTGCCTTGCTGTTATCTTGTCCCCACTTTTGTAATCCCCATTCTCACTGTAAAGGGAACAATCCCCAGGTGCCTTCTAGATTAGTAAGAGTATTGACTTTATTTAAAGTTGGCATTGGCCCATGAGAAGGTAAATCCTAAGCTCTAGAAACCAGGTCAATGGAAATGTGGAAGGTTTAAGATTTTCCCACAGTAAATTAAATAATTAACCATAACAGCTCCCAAAGGCACCGTAAGACAAGCTTCATAGAAAGGACTCACCAAGTCTTTGTCCATGAAGTGCATCCTTGCAGAACTGTCAAATGTTTTGTTCCTCCTCCCTCCTTTTTCCACAACCAGCTGTTCAATCCCATTTCTGGTTCCAAGGGCACATCTGCATTGTAGACATTGAGAACCTATACCATCTCTGCCGCACTTACTTTAATGCCTTTCTCTTTGTCACAATTATAACCTCTGGGGCCTTTTGGCTGAAGTAAGGAGGCGGGTACATCTGTCTTTACTAAACACTATGAAACCCAGCATGGTGTGGAACACACAGAGAGCTCACTGACTATAGAAGAGACACCGTGAGGCCAAAAGATGCAAAGGTTCCGGTCCCGTGCCTCAGTTTTCTCATCAATGGGTAAGATTCCAGGTTTTAAAGCTTCCATTTCAAGAGGGAGATTACTTTTTCCAGTGAAGTTTTATTCTATGTAAATAGGCAAGAACTGATGACAAATTTTATTTTACAAGTTTGCATTCATCTTGGATACTTATTGGTCAATTGACATGGGCCACAAAGCTTTCTTTATGAACAGAAACTTTGGAAACCCGCAGTTATGGTGGCAGCTGGGGTCTCCCACAATGCCCTAGTTATTGCTGTGATTTACAACACAGCTATATAATACAACACAGATATATAATACGGAGCAAGCCTGGTTCACAGGAGGCTGTTGGAGAGTCTAGGAGCTGTTTCCTTGTTGTTTCAGGGAAGCCTCTACTTAAACTTATCCAGATTAGAAAAAGGATGGGAGGGCATTTCTGATCCACATTTTAATCTTTATTGACTTCTAATGCCAGACAATATTTATTAACTCAGAGAAGTCAGATGGGAAACACACACACACACACACACACACACACATTTCACAAAAGCACCATTGCGTTTCAGTTCTTCTCATTGTGTTTGCTGCTTATGTCTTGCTACACTGTGATTGTCACTCTGTAGCAGGACTTGTAGAAAGTCATTAGAGAAACTCATGGAGCAGAGAGACTTGAGTGTTTTTTACATGTACATTTAAAATGAACAGTGAACAAGTATTGGATGCTGGCTTTCAGTATGCAGGCTGAAGTCTTTAGCAATGAAGCGTATTGATTGTTGCCTGTGTCTTACTTTGGAATATATTGAAGAAATTAAACAGATTGATATTTGAAGTAGACTTAAGTCTTATAGATCTATGAGAAAGCAGATATATCAGAATGTTACTTGTTGACCACAATTCTTCCAATGTTTTGGAGTTCTGACAATTTTCATAATACAATAGTGGAGAAAATGAAAATCCAACAGTCAGTCTCTGCAATGGAAGAGTATTTCACACATATGTTACCTTATATCGCTCTCTCATCCAAAACTGACACCTTCCTGATAAAGGCAATTCTTCAAAATCTCAGTGACCTTAAGTCACTCTCAAATGTGAGAAACCTCACACAACTTGTTTCGGGGCAGCATTTCAAGATCATGGGTATGAAATCCGCACATGGAAAAGCCATCTCTCGTTGTGTGACTTTTCCTGCAGAGTTGTGAGCAAAAGTCTGTTTGTCTTAGGTACTCTTTCTCCCCTTTCTTCTTGTATCTTTCTTTCTTTTATATTCTTTCTTTCTTCCCTCTCCTTCTCTTTCTTCCTTCCTTCCTTCTTCCCTCCCTCCTTCCCTCTTCCTCTCCCTCCCCCACTTCTTTCTTTCTTTCTTTCTTTCTTTCTTTCTTTCTTTCTTTCTTTCTTTCTTTCTTTCTTTCTTTCTTTCTTTCTTTCTTCCTTCCTTCCTTCCTTCCTTCCTTCCTTCCTTCCTTTCTCTCTCTCTCTCTCTCTCTCTCTCTCTCTCTCTCTCTCTCTTCTTTCTTTCTTTCTTTCTTTCTTTCTTTCTCTTTCCTTAATATAAACTACCTTGACAAAAAGCAACTAAGGGGAGGAAGGGATTTATTTCAGTTCACAGTTCCAGGCTACAGTCCATCCATCAAAGCAATAAGCTACCATGGCAGGAGCTTGAAGCACAGTCACGAAGCACACAATCACGTCACATTCACAGCCAAAGAGCAGAGGAATGAGCTAAACTCCATCTCTACCGTGAGCATCTCTGTCTATTTTTGTGAGTATCTTTATCTCGAGTCATCAGCAACCGGTCCACCTTGACAATTCTTGCTCTGTTTCCTTGAGAAAATGCCAGAATGTTCCTCAGAAGAAACATTCTTCCTAAATCTTAGTTGAATTTTAAGAGAAAGAGATTAGTGAGTTTAAAATCCATGGCAGAAACAGACTGATTCCTTATACCATAAAAATCTGGGATTTGGTTGAATGAGCATTTAGGTGAATTACATAAAGGAGATAGTATAAGAATCTAATCCTTGTAACCCCAAACACATATCCTGGAATAAGCAGGCCAGCTCTCTCCAATGTCTGGTCAGTGAACAACTCAAGACCTGAAGTAGTTATGTTCACCTAGAAAGGTGCAGATGAACTTGCCGACCAGGTAAAGCAGAGCCAATACTACCAGATTGTCTAGAATTAAATACTCTCCCTGCTTCAAGATACCAGAAGGTAGTCCACACAAGAAGCTCTAGTCTGAAGAACTCCAAGCTATGTGTCTAGGTGATCCAGCTTCAATTCACAGGTGTCAATGTAATCTCCTTTTCTCCTCTGCCCCATGGCAAAAAAGAGGGTGTGTTACATCTGTTTACAATGATTGCAGTTGGTTTCCAGCAGAATCTTAATCTTATTTTATAAATCTTATTCCTGATATACCTCAAACCATCTGCCCGTTCTTCCTTGCATTAGCTTGGGGCTATCTGGCAAATGTTTCTCATACCCTGTAAGTGGAATATTTTTTAAAATGAATACCTAACCCTTCTAAGGACATGTTGCATGGCTGGTAGATATTCCATAACAATCTCTTTGGGTTCTTCTAGCCCAATATGCCTTTAATGATTTTAATATGAATAAAAAATAGGCCAAGGGTGAAGGAGACACAGACATGATTACTTGGGTTTCATATCTTAGCTGGTTGAGCATGCTGTCAATCAAATACAAAGAATGGGTTGGGATCTTATTAATATGTGTTCATTGTGGGATAACAGCCCATTTCAGATTCAGGCTTGTGGAGCTTTGGAAAAAGTAGTGATAGGATCTAAATGATGGAACCCCAAGTTTTTTGTCTTGGTTGAGTGGTGCCAGGTTCTCATGAGGTTGCTACCATTTACCTTTTCTTTATGATTTTGCTGTCCTCTATTATTTAACACTCTAGAGTCTTTAGAATATGAAGCTGGACAAAGGATAGATGATCAGGCAATTCACAGACACAATTGCACAAATGTGAGAAATGATGTCTCAGCTCATTAGTAATAAGACAGTACAAAATAAAACAGCTGTGAGCTCACCCCTGGCACAGCTGTCGAAGATGAAGAGTGAGGAACATATTTATTGAGGGTGTGGGGAAGTGGGCATTCTTATGCATTGCTAGAAACGGTGGGGATTCATGCAGTGCTCCTGGAGGCACTTTGGCAGTTTCTAGCAACATTTGTCTGTACCTTTGGCGTCAATCCAAATCTCTGCCTATAAAAATATTCACATAAGCAATGCTTATAAGAACGTTGTCAATAGGGAAGTAATTAAATTAACTATTATTTAATTTGCCAATTGGCATTAAAAGAAGAACGAGGCAGCTCATCATCCTATAACATGAAAAGACTATAGATTCATTGATAACTGAGACCATTTTCAGAACATTTATGGAAAATATTTTTGAGGTTTATAACAAGATGGCCCAATAATAATTTTTCAGCTTTGTCTATGGCCCCAAAATATATAGAATAAAGAAACTGAGAATACTTACTCTTCCAAAACAACCTAAACAGGACTTGGAACACAGACACTGACTACAACTATGAGTCCTTCACAAACTTCAAAGGGACTGAAATTAAAAGGGCCCAGAGTATAGTAATATAAATATCATCTAAATATGGACACTCTCTTGGGATGCTGGAGTTCACACGAAGTATACACTAGTATCCGGTTCAAGTCTGTCTGCTGTCAGGAGGCTGTTCCAAATTATACAAGGTGGTAACTCACATGAATGGAGTTACCTACAGTGGTTGCATTTCCCCTAACAGCCATGCAATTCCCATTGGATGTACCAGCAGTCCCCATTGGATGGTTGAGAAAGAAGGAGCCAGCCAACATCAGTTTAAGAGGCCCCACCTAAAGAGATGCTATCAGCAAGCCACTCCTGTCTTTTTGATCTCTTGATCATATTCATACACCTGATCTGAGGTGGAGCCTTTTCTATCCTTGCTAGAACCTGCATCATCTGTTGAATGGAGAGCTCAGGTTGCCAGAACCTGCTGTATGTGTAGACATTCAGACCATCTGAAGACTGTGTTTGGAATGTGAGGGGTCTGAGAGAGTGGATGTCACATATTAGTAGCCAAGGAAGTCAGAAGAAATCTGTATAGCATGTTTAGAGAGAAAACTAGAGGAAGATGTATTCTCTATGTCCTCAATGAAGTCAGTTAAACATCTGTACCAGAAAGGAGGTATGTGGAAGTTTACACATAAAACTGATGGTGGTGTCTGTAGGTTAAGAGATACCTGGAAAGAACTCTCACATTTTATTCAATATACCTCTTTATAGGTTGAATTTTCTTTTTTAAAGAATGTGTTCATCTTTCACTGTAAACAAAAAATACAAACATATATACCAGACTTACATAAAACTTCCGAAAAGGAAAGAAATCATATTCTTTTCAAATTCATGAAGCATGAATATAATTCCACTCATCTGAGATCTCACTGCTGTTAGTATCTGGGGGTTTTCCATTCTTGTCATTTTTATATAATTTGCTCTGAGTAAGCAGGCTCTCAATGGGCTCCATTGACCTACTTAAAACAAACAAAGAGCCATTCCAAAGAAGTTACCACCTTCATGCACATGTTCTGTGGCTCTTTTAGCTATATGAAAACAGGGATATAGATGCATACAAAAAAAATTGACATGTGCAAGTTTCCTTTACTTGGCTCAAAATGATGTCAAAATGGAGTTGCAAATTGGCAGTTCATTGACTAAGGAGATAACTCATAAGATAGTTGGCATGCAAGTATGGGAACCTGAGTTAAATTCCCAGCACCCACATTTCTTTTAAAGCTTTGTGTAGTGGTAGATGTTTATAATCTTAGATCCCAGGGGCTTGCTTGCCCAGATAATCAGTGAGCATCCAATCCCACAGGGAGAGCCTAGCTCAACAGTACAAGGTCAATGGCTTATGAGACATGACAGCTTTTATATTCAAACCTCTGGCCTCCATATTTATGTGCACAAATGTGCACATTCAATTGGGTACACTTATAGGCAAACAACAAGCAACCTAGCAGTTTGGCATTCACCCTACTGTCACCTTCCAGACAGTAGCCAGGTAGGTGGCTAGAAGATGGGAAGGTATAAATCATTCTGTGAAATTGAAAAGACATGTTTCTTCTTGGCAAATGAGTGCTTAATTCAAACCTGCCCAGACTGATATGCCCAGAAAGCACACCTGAACCGCATACATTTCCACACAAGTTTGGGAGGAGACTCCACCTCTCTTCAGAGATTGACACACTGTGCAGCTGTAAGCTCATCTCCCAGCTGCATAAATAAACACACAGCCTCAGCAATCTGAACTCTACATGCTAATTCCTACATTCCACATGTGAGAATGACTTCCTCTTTTGCTTTAAAGGGTCTCTTTCCTCCCAGGAACCAGTGAGAAAATTTGATTTCTAAGCCTTGAAGCTGCACAGACAATGAGCGATTGTTAGCTTCAAAGTAGCGGATGAAGTCCATTACTACACAATGGAAAGTCAACTCCTTTGTCCTGGGCTGCTATTTACGTTTTGGGGTTGGTTGGTAAGACGATATATCCGTGAATAAAGTTGCTGTCTACTCTGTAGAAAACTCTGGAAGCCCTCTAAAGTAAGAGAAGCGTCCAACTCCTTTCTGTTTTCCCTCATGTTGAGTATAGGTTTGGATAATTATATGTCATTTCCCATGTCTGTCTTTGTGAATGAAACTTCTTAGCAATTTCCACCCAAATCCTCTACCAAATCAAATGGAGAGTAGGCCAACAGAGAGGCATCGCCATGCAAATTTGTAGTAAATGTCTTTACTTTTTCATTCAAGTGGCAAACTAGAATTTTGACAAGGGGACAATTCCAGGATCCAGAGAAGCGGCAGCAGAGCATGCAGACATTCCCTTGGCTTGTAATGGGAAAAGACAAAGTCTATTTTTTTTTAAACCAATTTCATTGGAAGTCAGTCATGTACTAAGAATAAATCTAAACCCAAACTAGTGCTAAAGTCAGTTTCCTTTCTGCACATTAAAGAGAAAGAGAAGAAAAGAAAAGGAGGAGAAAATGAAAACTACTAGACTTAAAAATGAAGTTTTTAAAACAAGGTTCTGGGGGTGTGGTACTAGGATGCTGGCTCGGGCTTATAAAACAAGGCTAACAAGTTAGGTGTAATTGAATCAAAACCAGACAGCTTCCATTTCCCTTCAAGTGCTATGGGTGTGTGTATATGAGGAGAGTGTTTCCCAAATGTGAACTTTAATAAAGCCATGGTGCTCCTAATAGAACTGACTTCTGAAGCCAGCCATACCACTAGATTTCAAAGAAAGGGCATGCGAGGAAGTGTCTCTCCATGCCGGCTTCAGCCTCAGGAGCCTCCACTTATTTTTTTGTTTGTTTGGTTTGGTTTTGTTGTTTTTGTTTTTATTAGATATTTTCTTTACTTACATTTCAAATGTTATCCCCTTCCCTGGTTTCCCATCCGAAAACACTATCCCATCCCCCAACCCTGCTCACCAACCCACCCACTCCTGCTTCCCTGTCCTGGCATTCCCCTACACCGGGACATCAAGCCTTCTCAGGACCAAGGGCTTCTCCTCCCTTTGATGTCCAACAAGGTCATCCTCTGCTACATATGCATCTGGAGACATGGGTCCCTCCATGTGTACTCTTTGGTTGGTGGTTTAGTCCCTGGGAGCTCTGGGGGTACTGGTTGGTTCATATTGTTGTTCCTCCTATGGGGCTGCAAGCTCCTTCAGCTCCTTCCGTCCTTTCTCTAGCTCCTCCATTGGGGACCTTGTGCTCAGTCCACTGGTTGGCTGAAAGCACCCACCTCTGTACTTGTCATGTACTGGCAGAGCCTCTCAGGAGACAGCTATATCAGGCTTCTGTCAGCAAGCACTTGTTGGCATCCACAATAGTGTCTGGGTTTGGTAACTGTGTACAGGATGGATTTCCAGGTGGGCAGTCTCTGGATGGTCTTTCCTTCAGTCTCTGCTCCACACTTTGTCTCTGTATCTCCTCCCATGGGTATTTTGTTCTCCCTTCTAAGAAGGACCAAAGTATCCATACTTTCAGAATGCCTAAGATACAATACACAGACCAAACAAAGCTCAAGAAGAAGGAAGAGCCTCAACTTCTTCATTGCTACCACAGCCTGCATGGTGCTCACCCTCACTTCACAGATAAACAAACAAGGGATGGGTGCCTGAGTTGTCTTTGTCTCTGAGTGGCTGCAGATCTGATCAGCTTACACAGAACTCGAGGCTAGCAGAGTTCAGCCCTTACTCTTACGGGCTCTGAGTGTAGCAGTTCAGCTCCCAGCCACTCAGCAGCCAGAGCTAGTTGCTCCTGGGGGCCCCTGGGGACTTTTGAAGTTCTCTGCTCCCTGTAGCCATTTTCCTTCATAGCTTTTGCTCCTTAGCTGCTTTCAGGAGGAGTATTTATTTATTTATTTATTTATTTTGGTAAATCTAGCTGTTAGCAGCCTCCAATGTGATCTGCTCTTGGTACAACTAGTTCAGTCTACTCTACTGGAGACAAAAGCATGCCCAGCCCAGTGAGGCTTTATTAGGGCTTGTGCTGTAGCACACACAACAGTGCTTGGTGGTGCTGGGGTTGGGGGAGACTTAGAGGCTTCTATATCCACAGAAGATCAGGTGACATGTCCATAGTCTTCTCTTTACTAACGGTGCATACTCTCTGCTTAGTAGAGAGTTCTATACTGGTTCACCGAGCCTACCTGTCCTGGCTGGCTGTCATGAGTATAGGGGACACTTCTCTTTGGTCTAGATTGACATCTACAAGGTAGATGAGAGACATCTGGAGAGCCTGAGATGATAGGTCAGAGACACATCCCAGCTCTCACGGTTGAAGGGAAATCTTCTGAAGCCATCATGGCTAACATGGTGGTCTCCAGAATAAGGTGGGGTGGCCTTTGAAGACAGCATGGCAGCTTCTGTGGTTTCTGTGGCTGATAGAAGTCTCCTTAGGGGGGATTTGTCAGGGCCTAAGCTTCAGGAACATCATTTCATTCAGGGACCTGCATAGTTGCTCTCCTTGCATATCCATGAGGTATTTAAAACATCTGAGATGATCAAAATGATAGCGTTCAAGATCGATAGCTATAAGCCGGGTGGTGGTGGTGCACGCCTGTAACCCCAGCACTTTGGAGGCAGAGGCCAGCCTGGTCTACAGAGTGAGTTCCAGGACAGCCAGGGCTATACATAGAAACTTTGTCTCGAAAACGACAACAACAACAACAAAAAGGATTGATAGCTGGATAAATGTAACTGGTTGAAATTGTCATTCCTTCTACCTTTGATGAGACTTCAAAAGTGGCTGAAGTGCCTCCCACAGCTCTGTCAGATTCATGGTTGATGTAACAATTGAACATTCTTCAGTCCAGCCTTGATCCATACCCAACATGGGGCAATCACCTGTTTGAGGTCTGTTATAGTAACTGTATCTGGGAAAACTTTGACAACTGTCAATCAAGCAGTTGGATTGAGTGTTTTCACCAATTGCAGACAGTTTCAGTCATTGATCACAGCTTCCCATCCATTCAGGCACTCACCCCAAAAGAATTGATTAGATAAATACCTATGCCATATAAAGATGGAGAGCTACAGAGAGATCAAAGATGGATTATTCCCCACTCAGCGCACAACATAGTCTCATGTCTTGCACCTCTTAAATTTATTTTTAGATTTTTCTTGTTTCTGCTGTCTGTCACCCTTTCAACTCATTCATTAGATACTAATTGTCTCCCTTTGGATATACACAAAATGTAAGTTATTTTTAGTTTGCGTATGAGGTGAGTGGACTTCATTAAGAGACACATGAATGGACAAGGTAACTCTTAGTAGTCACAGACTGTCAAAACTTGAAGGGATTTTAAAGAAGCCTCTATTGGCTAGAGAAGTTAATTGTTTTAACAAGCAACTTCAGGAATTTGCTTCTAATTCTTGCAAAATCCAGTGAGTCTATTTATGGTCAGGGTACTCTCCTTAACTTGGTAATACATGGGGATCCAGATTCCTTCCATACAATGAATCAATTATCTCAACATAGAGGTTCAACACACCTGTATTACTCAGGGTTTTCATTGCTGTGCCATACACCATGACCAAAGCAACTCTAGCAACTCTTATAAAAGACCACATTTAATTGGGTGTGGCTTACAGGTTCAGAGGCTCAGTTCATTATCCTTAAGGCAGGAGCATGACTGAGTGCAGTCAGACATGGGGCAGCTGAGAGTTCTACATCTTGATCCAAAGGCAGCTAGGAGAAGACTGGCTTCCGACAGCTGGGAGAAGGGTCTCAAAGCCAGAGTGACACACTTTCTCCAACAAGACCACACCTACTCCAACAAGGCCATACCTCCCAATAGTGCCACTTTCTGGGCCAAGAACCACAATACCACCACGGTACCCCAAGCATCAGATAAATGGAAGAGAGAAATGCCAGAGCAGGCATGTTCTTTTTAACTGTCACAACCCATTCCACCCGAAATTAGTCACATTAGCCACTGGACCACCTGAATGCAAGGCCTGGGGTGGGTGTCTGTGCCTGAAGTTACCAGAAGATATAAGCATCTAAGTAACATGCAGTCTGTATCTGAAGATGGCTCCACCACCACGAGTTATCAATGTCACACAGGAGTGTTCTCTGCTTCCCACTGCATCTCTCTTCACCAAAACATTGATTCTTTCTAAGAAGAAGATGACATTTTCTCTTCTTATTTAATATAACATTGCATAGGAAACCTGATAAATACAGAACATCTTAAGGAATAAAATTGCAATGACTTACATCTGTCATCAATTGCTACTGCTTGTACTTCCATGCCTGATGGTCTCTTCCAATGTGTGTGTTGTTCTGTGTATTGTACAACATTAAATATTCCAAATACAGAGAACATACTAAAAGGAGCCTGTTTTCACATCACTCAGATTGAAAAAAACTGTTAACATTTAACCTCATTTGCTTCAGTTTGTTCTATATAAACAAAACGGATCTCTAAAACCTATTGTATTCTTTCTCCTTTCGAGAACAAACCAAGCAATATCATTTGGGAACTAGCATCGTTTCCATGCATATTTGTTACTGTTTTTCTCCATGCAACTATTACATATAGCAATGTTATATTACTTCTGGACACTCAAAAACTTTGCACAAACATGGGTGGTCCATGACTTACAGTGATGTCTCCGCTTTACAAGTGGATAAATTCAACTGAGATTCTAAAACTTCTGAGGTCTCTCTTTTTCCTAGGTTAGTAGCATGCAGGGTGATAACCATTAATGGAGCTAGGCAATAGCAGTCAGGTTTAGCTCTCAGCCAGCCCGGTGACCACGGAGGCAAACTGACAAGACACGGGTGTACTTACTCTGTGGCTAAGCCGTGGTGCTCGGTAGCAGGAATGTGATGGGATGCACCTTGAACATAAAGTGTATTCTATTTACAATGAGTTAGGAGTGTAAACCTGGATGAGAAAGAACCAGAGAGAGCATCTCTGGGGTTTCCTTGGAAATGCCAGAGCATTAGAAGTTGGAATGTGTAAGCCACGGTAAACTCTGGGCATATTTCTGGAAGGTCAAGACAAGAAAAGTTTATAAGAGAAATATGAGGATTGTATGATGAAGAATCTTGAAACAGTTAATACCGGGTCACAGTAGTGAATAATGAGTATAATTAGTCCAGGGTGGAACTAGTTTTGCCAGGCAGATACACTTATAGAAATCTTTTGAATAAATCTCTACTTTTACAAGTCAGGCAGACCCTTTTATGGTAGCTACTATCAGACAATCTTGTCTAAGAACTCTGTTTTCATACCCTCCTACCTGCATTCTCTCCCCGTCTCTCTCCCTCCCTCCCTCCTTTCTTTCCTCTCTTCCTTCCTTCCTTTTTATTGTCTTAGAGTTGGCAAAGTGACTCTATTTTGATTTTAACAGTGTTCACATTTCTTTCAAATTCCCCTCCC
The DNA here is from genome assembly GCF_947179515.1 of Apodemus sylvaticus. Lineage (NCBI taxonomy): Eukaryota > Metazoa > Chordata > Mammalia > Rodentia > Muridae > Apodemus > Apodemus sylvaticus. Next base: position 35,830,405 of record NC_067487.1, read on the forward strand.
CTCTCTTTGACAAAGATATTTCTCTAAAAATATTCTGGATTGACCATTTTCCTTTTGTTCGGGTTGTTTTTTTGTTTGTTTGTTTGTTTTGTTTTGTTTTTAAACTGTGCACCTGTTGCCTGTTAAAATTTTTGCAGAATCATTTGAACAAATAGTCTTTGGACAATAGTCTTGCCTGGTGCATTCACATGATATCCATTGTTTACGGAAAAGATAGTCTTGAACTAAACAACCCGGCACAGGTAAATTTAGCCTGGGAACCACTCCTTCAAATCCTCTTTCCTGTTCAAATGGGCTGGAAGTGTTCTGATATTGATTCTTAGTTATCAATAACTTCTCTACAGACAGGAAATCAGACCCTAGCAACAACTAGAATGTGTTCATCCAGCCAAGACAGACAAGCAAAACCTAACTATAGGATGGCTGACCAAAGGTATCCTTAAAGAGGGAGTTTGGCTAGTGACCAGTAGAAATGTGGAAGTAATGAAGGAAACTGTATCCATACTCTCATACAGTCCTCAGTGCAGTCAGCATTGTTTTCAGAGGTTCCCAAGTAGATTTCTTTTGGAATTAGATGCATTATCCTATTGAATGATGAGCCATCATTTAAAGTTTAGAATATTTGCATAATATGTAATTGATCATCCTGGTGCTGGGGCCCAAGTCTAGATGGGAAATTCATTTGTGTCATATGTACCTGATACATATAGCCTGAAGGCAATTTTATACAATGTAACACAAGATCTCACATGTAACTTCATATCAGTGTTCAGAATATTTCAGACTTGGGGATATTTAGGATTTCAAGTGTTAACCTATAACCTATAACTAACAAATTGGCATCAAACTACTTATACAAGATTTATTGCCTGCTCTTTCCACGCATTGCCTAGTATACATACAATTTTTGAAAGTACGATTTCTACAGCCATATGGTATTTTCTCCCATGAATATGTCAATATGTATTTAACCAATTTCGTTTAGTAGAACATTTAGATATTTAAAATAATACACTAAATAAACTATATTCCCATGAGCAAGATCTTATGTGTGTTTCTTAATTTATTTACATTTCAAGTGTTATCCCCTTACCAGGTTTATCCCGTCCTGGAAGCCCCCTAGTCAATCCCCCCTCCCCCTGCCTCTATGAGGGTGTTCCTCCACCCACCCACCCACTCCCACTAACTAGCCTATCTCACCAATTTCCCTACACTGGGGCATCTATTGAACCTTCATAGGACCAAGGACCTCCCATTGATGCCTGACAAGGCAATCCTCTGCTACATATGCACCTGGAGCCATCTGTACTCCTTGGTTGGTGACTTAGTCCTTGGGAGTTCTAGGGGGAGGTATGGTTAGTTGATATTGCTGTTCTTCCAATGAGGTTGCAAATCCCTTCAGCTCCTTCAGCCCTTTCTTTAACTCCACCATTGGGGACCCTGCACTCAGTGCAATGGTTGGCTGTGAGCATCTGCCTCTGTATTTGTAAGACTCTGGCAGGGCTCTCAGGAGACAGCCATATCAGGCTCCTTTCAGTAAGCATTTCTTGGCATCCACAATAGTGTTGAAGTTTGGGGACTATATCTTGGATGAATCCTCAGATAGGGCAGTCTCTGGATGGCCTTTCCTTCAGTCTCTACTCCACATTTTGTCTCCATATTTCCTCCTGTGAGTATTTTGTTCCCCTTTCTAAGAAACACTGAAGCATCCACACTTTGGTCTTCCTTCTTCTTGAGCTTCATGTGCTCTGTGAATTGTATTTTGGATATTCCAAGCTGCTTTTGGGCTAATATCCACTTATCAGAGAATGCATACCATGTGTGTTCTTTTGTGAATGGGTTACCTCACTCAGGAATATTTTCTAGGTCTATCCATTTGTCAAAGAATTTCATGATTTCATAGTTTTGTTATGTTTTTAAAACTTTATTAGGTATTGCTTTATTTACATTTCAAATGTTCTCCCCTTTCCTCGTTACTCCTCTGAAAACCCCCTATCCCATCTCCCCTACTTACCAACCGCCCCTCCCACTTTCCTGACCTGGCATTCCCCTACAATGAGGCATCGATCCTTCACAGGGCCAAGGGCCTTTCCTCTCACTGATGTCTGAAAAGGCCATCCTCTGCTACTTATGTAGCTGGAGCCATGGGCCCTCCACGTGTACTCTTTGGTTGGTGGTTTAGTCTCTGGGAGCTCTAAGGGAACTGGTTGGCACATATTATTGTTCTTACTATGGGGCTGCAAAACTCTTCAGCTCCTTGGGTCCTTTCTCTAGCTCCTCCATTGGAGGAACCTGTGCTCAGTCCATTGGTTGGCTGAGAGCCATGGGTATTTTGATCCCCCTTCTAAAAAGGACCAAAGTATCCACACTTTGGTCTTCCTTCCTGTTGAACTTCATGTGATCTGTGAATTGTATCTTGGTTATTCTGAGCCTTTGGGTGAATACCCACTTATCAGTGAGTGCATACCATGTGTGTTCTTTTGTGATTGGGTTATCTCACTCAGGATGAAATTTTCTAGTTCCATCCATTTGCCTAAGAATTTCATGAATTCATTGTTTTTATTAATAGCCGAGTAGTACTCCATTGTGTAAATGTACCACATTTTCTGTATCCATTCCTCTGTTGAGGGACATCTGGATTCTTTCCAGCTTCTGACTATTATAAGTAAGGCTTCAATGAACATTGTGGAGCATGTGTCCTTTTTATATGTTGGAAAATTTTCTGGGTATATGCCCAGGAGTGGTACAGGTGAGTCCTCAGGTAATACTACGTCCAGTTTTCTGAGGAACCACCAGACTGATTTCCGGAGTAGTTGTAACATCTTGCACTCCCACCAACAATGGAGGAGTGCTTTTTTTTTTGCTCCACATCCATGACAACATCTGATGTCACCTGAGTTTTTTATCTTAATCATTCTAACTGGTATGAGGTGGAATCTCAGGGTTGTTTTGATTTGCATTTCCCTGATGATTAAGGATGTTGAAAATTTTCTTTAGGTGTTTCTCAGCCTTCTGATATTCCTCAGTTGAGAATTCTTTGTTTAGCTTTGTTCCCCATTTTTTAATAGTTACTTGGTTCTCTGGAGTCTAACTTCTTGAGTTTTTTTTTTTTTTTGTACATATTAGATATTAGCTCTCTATCAGATGTAGGTAGGATTGGTAAAGGTCTTTTCCCAGACTGTTGGTTGCTGTTTTGTCCTATTGACAGTGTCATTTGCCTTACAGAAGCTTGGCACTTTTATGAGGTCCCATTTGCTGATTCTTGATTTTAGAGCATAAGCTATTGGTGTTCTGTTCAGGAACTTTCCCCCTTTGCTCATGTGTTCAAGACTTTTTCCCATTTTCTCTTCTATTAGATTCTGTGTATCTGGATTATGTGGAAGTCCTTGATCCACTTGGAGTTGAGCTTAGTACAAGGAGATAAGTATGGATCGATTTGCATTCTTCTACATGCTGACCTCCAGTTGAACCAGCACCATTTGTTCCACTGGATGGTTTTAGCTCTTTTGTCAAAGATCGAGTGACCATAGGTGTATGGGTTCATTTCTGGGTCTTCAATCCTATTCCATTGATCTACCTGCCTGTCACTGTACCGGTACCATGCAGGTTTTTTTTTTTTTTTTTTTTTTTAAACACAATTGCTCTGTAGTATTGCTTGAGGTCAGGGATGCTGATTCTCCCAGAAGTTCTTTTATTGTTAAGAATAGTTTTTGTTATCCTGGGTTTTTTGTTATTCCAGATAAATTTGAGAATTGCTCTTTCTAACTCTGTGAAGAATTGAGTTGGAATTTTGATAGGGATTGCATTGAATCTGTAGATTGCTTTAGGCAAGATAGCCATTTTTATTATATTAATACTGCCAATCTGTGAGCATGGGAAATCTTTCTATCTTCTGAGGACTTCTTTGATTTCTTTCTTCAGAGACTTGAAGTTCTTGTCATATAGATCTTTCACTTGCTTGGTTAGAGTAACACCAACTTTATATTGTTTGTGCTATTGTGAAGGGTGTCATTTCCTTAATTTCTTTTTCAGCCTGTTTGTCCTTTGAATATAGGAAGGCTACTGATTTGTATGAGTTAATTTTATATCTGGCCACTTTGCTGAAGTTGTTTATCAGTTGTAGGAGTTCTCTGGTGGAGATTTGGGGGTCACTTAAGTATACGATCATATCATCTGCAAATACTGTTATTTTGACTTCTTCCTTTTTAATTTGTATCCCTTTGACCTCCTTTTATTGTCTAATTGCTCTAGCTAGAACTTCAAGTACTTTATTGAATAGATAGAGAGAAAGGGGCAGCCTTTTCTGGTTCCTGATTTTAGTGGCATTGCTTCAAGTTTCTTTCCATTTAGTTTGATGTCTACTGGTTTGCTATATATTGCTTTTACTATATTTAGGTATGGGCCTTGAGATCTTTCCAAGACTTTTAACATGAAGTGATGTTGAATTTTGTCAAATGCTTTTTCAGCATCTAATGAAATGACCATTTGGGTTTTTTCTTTTAGTTTGTTTATGTAATGGATTACATTGATGAATTTCTGTATATCGAACCATCCCTGCATCCCTGGGATGAAGTTTACTTGGTTGTGGTGAATCATTGTTTTGATGTGTTCTTGGATTCTGTTTGAGAGAATTGTGTTAAGTATTTTTGTATCAATATTTATAAGGAAAATTGGTCTGAAGTTCTCTTTGTTGGGTCTTTGTAAAGCTTTGGTATCAGTGTAACTGTGGCTTTATAGAACGAATTGGGTAGTGTTCCTTCTCTTTCTATTTTGTGGAATAGTTTGAAGAGTATTGGTATTAGGTCTTCTTTGAAGGTCTGATAGAATCCTTTTTTTTGTTTTTGGTTTTTTTTTGTTTTTGTTTTTGTTTTTTGTTTTGTTTTGTTTTGTTTTGTTTTTCAAGACAGGGTTTCTCTGTATAGCCCCGGCTGTCCTGGAACTCACTCTGTAGACAGGGCTGGCCTCAAACTCAGAAATCCACCTGCCTCTGCCTCCCAAGTGCTGGGATTAAAGGTGTGCACCACCACTGCCCAGGTGGCATGAATTCTGATAGAATTCTGCACTAAACCCATCTGGTCCTGGGCTTTTTTTTGATTGGGAGACTATTAATAACTGCTTCTATTTCTTTAAGGATTATGGGACTGTTTAGATGGTTTAATCTGATCCTGATTTAACTTTGATATTTGGTATATGTCTAGAATATTGCCCATTTCATCCAGATTTTCTAGTTGTGTTGAGTATAGGCTTTTGTAGTAGGATCTGATGAATTTTTTGAGTTTCTGTTGTTATGTCTCCCTTTTCATTTCTGATTTTGTTAATTTGGATACTGTCTCTGTGCCCTCTGGTTAGTCTGGCTAAGGGTTTATCTATCTTGTTGATTTTCTCAAAGAACCAGCTTCTGGTTTCGTTGATTGTTTGTATAGTTCTTTTTGTTTGTATTTGATTGATTTGATAATTTCCTGCCATCTATTCTTCTTGAGTATACTTGTTTCTTTTTGTTTTAGAACTTTTAGGTGTGCTGTTAAGCTGCTAGTGTAAGCTCTCTCCAGATACTACAAGGGAGAAAACTAAGTAGGACGAAAGCTAAGTTTCTAACAAGCAAAACATTTCTTCCAGTTGCTTCCTAGTTGAGTATATTCACAGTCCCTTCAGACGGAGGAAACTAACAAAGCCTAGAAAAGAAAACAAACAGAAGGGAAACAACAACAACAACAACAACAACAACAACACAACTCAGTGGGATGTCAGAGCTTAGGATGCTAAGCCTGGGAAGCACTTTGCAGCTGGAGAGGTTTGGGTGAGTCTGGCAGTTTGAGGATCCAGGCTCCACGAGCAGTGACATTTCCTATTGGTGATCTCCAGCCAATCATCTGTGCTGGAACCCTTGAGTGGATCTGTGGTGTCGTCCATTTTCCAGACTGAGAGATGAGAATAAAACTTGAACAAGGCATCTATGTATCTCCTGTAGCATTTGGGAGTGGCAGAGCTGGTCTTAGCCCTCGCCTTGTTTCTCAAGGCCTGGGCTGCCTAGGCTCCTTAGCACTCCTTCAGGACCCCAGAAAGCCATTGATATGTCACTCTGCACATTCAAACACCTTTCCCATCAGAGGAAAAGACCTGGGACAAGGGTCGGAAGTGGGGATTATTCTGCTCCAAAGCTTTAGAAAAAGACCAGTGTAGAAATCCATGCAAATCCCTGAGTTCCTTCAATCTTTCAGGCACTGTTTTGGATGCTTTCTCAACTTCAGTATTTGAGGAATGAATCAGCCAGCCAGGCAGGGTGGCTGTTTGGCTGGAGAAAGGGGCAATGTTGCTACTTTCCCTTCTGGCCTTTGGAGAAGTAAGTAGGTAACTAATAGACTGACCGTTTATCCTCCAAGTAGGTGTGGTTTATGGACCTCATCGACCTTGGAGACTGCTCCCTCCTGGAACCCTGAGCAATAGTGAATTCACTGAGGAAGGGAAAGTGAAGTGTGTTGCAGATTTTTGTTTGTTTGTTTGTTTGTTTGTTTTTTTAATGTTTTAGGTAAATTCTATATCATTTTGCATTTGGACAGAATTCTTAGGGAAGAAATGATAGTAGCTTTGGAAGCCTGGACCGATGACTCAACTCAGTCAATGAATGGCACTGAGGTTGGAGCTCAGGAACAAAGCTCCCCACCCCCTGCTCCCGCCTTCAATCCCTTGCAGTGGTGTTTCATCTTTTACAATGAATCTTCCTGGGAAAACAGTAACCGCCGGATTGGAGCTTTTCCTATAACTTAATGAAGTTGTGGAAAGGGAATCCGATCCTTACCCTGGTGGTTGGATGCTATCTGTCTATAAACAATGTGGCAAGGGTCTTTGCAAGATTTATAGGAACCGGCAATCAGCAGAGCAAATGCTAGCTCTTTCATTGGCCTCATAAAGTTACTCTGTTGGCTTTGCACAACTCTCAAATAAGGTTGTTGAACACACAGGCAAATCAACACTATGCGGTTGACTGCCAGCCCAGGGGGTGGGGGGGCTCAAAGTCTATCAACTGAGGTTTGCTTGTGTTTTCAAACAGTTTTACTATGTGATGATTTCAGTCAGGCCACACTTTTTCACACTTTCTCCTTAAATCCTTCGAATGTTATCCCCCAAATTACAGGTTTGCAAATTCTCTCATCTATGAGGTAGTAACAAGGCAAAGATTTTTCTATTGAGAGGAAAAGACAGGAGAGAGAGAGAGAGCTTGATCTTCATGGCCTATCACATCAGTGAATGTGATACCATCACTTGCTGGAGCTGAGACAGTCTTTCAAGTAAAGGTATACAGGCCCTCCACCAGTAAGTGTCTCCGGTTACTAAAAAACAGGTAATTAATAGGGGGTGGCCAGCCTGGTTATGAGCCCGGAAAGGAAAGAAATAAGAAGCAACAACATTCCTTGAGAAGAAGGCTTTGTGTAACAGAATATAAAGTCTTTTTATTACAGGGAAGGGGATGATTAATTCCAAAACACCATGTCTCCCATCTTGAAGTAAAAAGTTCCAAATGACTATCTCACCTGGCTGGGGAGAACCTCTTCTTTGTTCTGCAGTGTGAAACAGCCTACAGATGAACGTGACAATGAATCCACCATGGGCCAGTCCCTCTTACCCCACCCCTGCACTTCCTGCTGCTGGGGTTATGAACGAGAAGCTGAGCTCTGCACAGGATTTTGCTGAATAAAAGAGTCTGTGCCTCTAAAGTCACATCCAGCCTCCGCCCTCTCCCTGTGAACTCTCTTAACTTAAAGGTGGTAGCTAGTCCCTCAGGCTGCCAATCTTCTACAGCTCAAGCAGTCAAAGAGATAAATGTCAAGTTCACTGCAGACGGGAGTAAAGTGTCTCAAATGGGCATCCCATAAAAGACCCCCAGTGATGACTTCCATGTGTCAGCTTTGAGGGATACATGTTAGCCTTTCCTGCACTAAGAACAAAAGCAGGCACCTATAATCTGTTGTTCTGGCATGGTCTGGGTCAGGCCATGTGTTCATGCCAGGAGTGTGGAATTTCTCTGTTACATAAAACCATGGCAAGGTCAAGAAGCATATATACTAGTCAAGGAGCAGAGTGAGACCTTTCAGTGTCTTCTCTCTACTTCCAAAACAGACAAAGCTGTCCTCTGGCAGGTCTCAGTGGAATCTATGTCCTGGCAAAGTAACTTCATCCATCCAGCAAATCTCCCAGCAGATCAGTAAAGCAATTAATAAGTAAACCTGTACTGAATACCTACTTTGTGCAAGGTACAGAAAGAAATACTTGTCTGGGATATAGCAAAGTGGGACAGAATGCTGTTCTTAATGGGGCTGTGAGCTCCAAGCACTTAGGATTAACTGTGTGTATCAGCATCTGGATGTCTTGTGTGCTGTCTGTCCGGGACTAATACTTCTCTTCTTTGACAAGAACTTTGATTTGTTTAAGCATGAGACCACTGAATTTTCCCAAAGGCTGGGCGGGCATCTTCACAGATGTAATGAATGGAATGCGATTTGGTCAAAGCCAATGACTCTAAACAGCCTACACTTTAGAGTCTCCCACAGAACAGTTTCGAAATTGCCACATCTGGATTCTACCCCTGGCACTCTAAATTGATTGGATTTGTGTTTTAGTGTATGGTAGTTTTCAGGGTTCTCCAGGGCTAAGCATCAGTAGCCCAATAAAAGTACATCATTCCCCTCTGAGTGACTGGATTAGGGCTAGTCGTGTGATTCAGGTAAGGTCCTTCCAAGCTTTGAACCATGTTTGGAAAGATGAAGTCTGAACGAGTATGGGCAATGTGTAACGATGAAGGTTGGAAACATTATCAAGGGCAGACCCCAGAGGAATGCAGAAGTATGGACCACCATGAAGTTTAAGTGATTGCATAACCAAGAAAGTACAATCTCCCTACCGTTGGACGAACAGACTTAGGATATACTTCTGAATTTCTGAGGTCTCCATGCCTTGATTGCATCCAAGAATTTAGTTTAAATGGCAAGTGGGAAAGTGTGACCATTAGGGATTAAAACATATTTTCCCAGTTCTCTCTGTTACAAGTTTGAGAATCATCACGATCAATTTCTTGAGTGAGGCAATACATTTCCACTGACATAAGCCAGCGGTTCTCAAAGAGTCATTAGCTACCAACAGTGCTTGGGAAAGCTACGTAGACATTCGGAGTTTTAGATCCGGTTCCTATGCTACTGATGGAGGTGTCAGGAGCAGCCGTCTGGGGTCTTACTGGAGCCCTGGGTGTCTATGATGTTTACCTTAAAATAAAACTTCTGGTTGAAGACACCTGATTCCCCCAATTCTTATTGCAGCCCAAGACTCTTAACTTAGAGGGGGGAAAAAGGACTCCCTCCGTTGATAAGATGCAAATGGGTGAGATGAGTCGGACAGCACAGGACTCCCTTTCATCTAGAACATACTTAGGAAGTAGGAGTGGGAGGAGACAATGACATTGCAATCAAATGAAGGATGAAGAGATTTCTGAAAATAAATTAAATTTAAGAACGCAGCTTAGAGAGTTATGGCTGAGGACTAGGAGTAGGGGGTGAAAGATATTCCTATCAGCAGATAATAGGAAGCCACTGAAATATTTGAAAAAGAGATCAGCTTTAAGGGAGAAAATAAAAGCAAAAGGCATATTTTAGGACAATAGATAGAACGTGTAACCTGGGAGACAGAGACAGCTAGCTGCAAAAGACCAGTTCAGAAACCCTCAGGGCTGCACCTAATTTCTTGTGTCCCTGTTTAGCACCCAAACCAGTCACTCTGAATTTTGGGAGGAAGAAGTGTCATCTCCGGCCCCATGACCCCATTCTTCTTTTGAGGGGGAAATCCACATGTTTGTCTCTGCCTTCCTGAGAATGTTAAGGAAGTAGCTGTGAGTTTCTATCAATTCACTTGAGTGTCGCTATCCAGCAGTCCACAGCCCCACTGGCAATGAAGAGGAAATCAGCCACACCTCAGGACGCAAAGGCAGGCAGAAGCAGGTTCATGGTGGGAGAGCTTGTTTGCTATGAGCATTCTTCCAAGCAGGGCCACAGGTAACAGCTGGAATATACTTTTTTCAGATGGGATCTAATGCTGCTGAGTCTGTTTGGGTATTGTCTCCATGCAATGGGATGGGTGCAGTTTGGCCTGCAGAATACATTTCCATTTGCCCTGGAGTTTGACATCTCCCTTCCACTGTCAACCTGTTGGAAGACATGTGAAGACTCCCAGTTGGCAGGGCTGTTTCCTGACTAATGGGGAAAAGGGCTTTACATCATTGATCGGAATTCCTACATTATCCTTTGTGTGGGAAGTGGAACAAGCCTTCTTGAAAAATTTGGGGCTAGTTTTAACATGGCCTTCTGGTCACTGAGACAGGAAAGATTCGCCATGACTCAGATTCCATTGGCAAACATTGACTTGTCTTGAATTTAGGTCCAGGTGATTGCATGACAAATCACGACTTCAGCTCTTTCATGGAACAGGAAAAAACAAAAGTGTCTTGTCATCATTCCTGGATAGATTCAATTGGCTCAGTTAGGTTCTATCTTGTTCTTGATTTTGTACCAGCTATTTCAACTTAGCAGGCTTGGAGAAGTGGGGTCTTCTGAATGTTGAGCTGATAATAGTAGCCCTGGACAATAGTCCCAAAAGAATGTCATCAGCGTGGGCTGAATTGATCCCAGATGGGGCTGGAATAGGGGACTGAGTAGTTACATAAAATGACCGGAATATGCATTACACAGCAGTGACATTCTGCAGGGCAGCTTGACCCACAGCCACATGTCCTCAGAGCTGGAAATCAGGGGCCATTTATCTTAGACTTTGAATGGCATGACATGGTTGGAATGATTTTAAATGTTCCATTCTTTGTGTGTTGGAAGATGGTAGACCTTCAGAAGGGACACAGGGAGGAAACCAACAAACCTGACTTCCTAAGAAATAATGCTGGGAATGAGAAGCCAAGGCCCACAGTCCTTTTTATCTTGGCTCTTTGGATAGTATTGAGAAATCCTTTTCAATGTCTGCTGCGGTATTTGGGTAATAATAATAGTTGGGCAGGGGAAGATGTGGTCGTGGCTTCCTGACCCCTCTCTAACTGGGATGATAAATATAATGACAATCCTGAAAATACTCAGAGTCCACTATTTATCTCTCCATGGGAAGCTGGAAGATTGAATGGGCTTTTCATTAGTGAATTCTACAGTGGGAAATGTGCAAGCAATAAGGGATCTTTCTGGGTTATAGGCTTTAAGTCTAACCCCAGGTAGCAAGGTCATTCTGAGCAGAGTGTAAGGTTAAGTGAGGTGACTTTCTATGCTGGTCTGTCTTTAAGGGTTACCTGGGCTGTACACTTAGATTTTTCAGGACACAGGCTACAAGACATATTGGCCAAGAAATGAGTAGGAACTGACGTCAGAATACAAGTAAAGTGGGTTCCAGGAAAAAGCTCCCCTTTAAGCAGCCAAGTGGCCATTCTGAACACTTCACCGGGATACAGGAAGTGTGAGGCATAGGAAAGGCACGCACCATCTCCACCACTACACAGCATGTCACTTCAGTATGGACCTAAGCGCTGTGTGATTTCTTGGAGAAAATGTCTCATGGCTTGGCCAGTAGTTCATTGCGTAAACTAGGCTTTAGCGTATGTGTGTGTGTGTGTGTGTGAGAGAGAGAGAGAGAGAGAGAGAGAGAGAGAGAGAGAGAGAGAAAGAGGAAGGAGGGATTGAGGGAGGGAGGGAGGGAGGAAGAGAGAGAGAGAGAAAGAGAGAGGGAGAGAGAGAGAGAGAGAGAGAGAGAGAGAGAGAGAGAGAAAGAGGAAGGAGGGATTGAGGGAGGGAGGGAGGGAGGAAGAGAGAGAGAGAGAGAAAGAGAGAGGGAGGGAGGGAGGGAGGGAGAGAGAGAGAGAGAGAGAGAGAGAAAGAGGAAGGAGGGATTGAGGGAGGGAGGGAGGGAGGAAGAGAGAGAGAGAGAGAAAGAGAGAGGGAGGGAGGGAGAGAGAGAGAGAGAGAGAGAGAGAGAGAGAGAGAAAGAGGAAGGAGGGATTGAGGGAGGGAGGGAGGAAGAGAGAGAGAGAGAAAGAGAGAGGGAGGGAGGGAGAGAGAGAGAGAGAGAGAGAGAGAGAGAGAGAGAGAGAGAGAGAGAGAGAGAGAGAAATGAGAGTAATTTTCCGGACCTCATTTTGCACAAACAGGAATAATCTTAATGTTATAGTTATTCTGCTGACATTTGAAGTGATTTAATGCATGGCCAGGACTGACTGTGGGTTTCCTCAGATAGGAATTTGTTGGGTTACTTAGTATGATTCTTCCCTCTGATGTTTATTACAACTTTCAGTCAGACTCTAATCTCCCTGAGGGGAGAGGCCACCTCATACAGACTTTGGTTTTACAAAACATCTGGTTTTCAATGGCTAATTGTCTCATAGAAACTTTTGCTCTAGCAAAAGGACTTGAGTGCTACTTGCAGCTTCCTTACCTGTCAGCCAAAATGGGGTATCCTAATGTAACCTTTCTGTTCTTTAATGGGTGGGGGCAGGAAGGCAAATGAGGTAGAGGATGGCCAGTGAACTTCCTTTCACATCCCCCTTGTTTTTGATTCAACTTTTTGAGTAAATGCAAAATTCTTTGCATTTAGTGATGCATTCTTGGATTTCAAAGGATTCTATTCTAGTTACTTGTTTAGCACCAGAATGGGACCTTTTACATTTTTACAGAAATGGGGAGTATTTTGACTTTGGAAAGCACTTCTTTTATCAGTTGGTGTCATTTCAAGGGCCCAGTGGGGTCACCAGTGTGGACACTTGAAGCCACCTCTTTTCATATGCAGATGGAAATTCTGAATCTTTTGGAACCAATCCTGTTGCTGTGCATCGGCCTGAATTTGCATGTGTGAAATTTGTCCCAGGCTATCAAATGCCACGGCCAGCAGAGCTTTATCAGAGGGTACACACATGACACACATGACTGCCCAACGCTCAGATGAAGAAGAATCCACTTTGTGTCTGGAACTAGTTTCTGAAAGTTGAAGAACTGTTACAATTGGAATTTACAAATGAGATTTTGATGTTTGGGGTTTTCACAGGGTAGAATGAGTCAGTTGTTCAAGAAGATCATTAGCAGCATTGCTTTAACACAGCCCCATACACAGCTTTTGCAAGGAAAAGACATTCCTAGTTAATCTATGTGGGATCAGGGACTCCTTCCAGGCTGATGGCATGGCCTCTTTCTGGTCACCAGAGGGAAATTTTAAGGGTTTTCAGACCAAGGTGAATTATACAACTCGATTAATATTAAGAAGAGAAATATGAGACTGTGTATGTTTTTAAAAACTGGCTTTATAATATTTGGGCTGGGGAGACGGCTTAGTCAGCAAGATGTCTGCCTCACAAGCGGGAGAAAGTGAGTTCAGCTCTCAGAACCCATGTAAAGGCTGGTGATGACAGCTTGTAATCCAGTGTTGAGGAGGCAGAGATAAAGCCCTGGGCTTGCTAGCCAGCAGTCTAGACAAGCTTATGAGAGGCAATTCAGTGAGAGAACTTGTCTTGAATGAATGAATGAATGAATGAATGAATGAATACATTAAGGAAAGAGAGAACCATGAAGGGGAGACACTGTGGTGATCACTTCTGGGAACTTGTGCAAATGGACCAATGGAATAGGATTGAAGACCCAGAAATGAACCCACACACCTATGGTCACTTGATCTTCGACAAAGGGACAGAAAACATCCAGTGGAAAAAAGATAGCCTTTTCAACAAATGGTGCTAGTTCAACTGGAGGTCAGCATGCAGAAGAATGCGAATTGATCCATTCTTATCTCCTTGTACTAAACTCAACTACAAGTGGATCAAGGACCGCCACATAAAACCAGACACACTGAAACTAATAGAAAAGAAACTGGGGAAGACCCTTGAGGACATGAGCACAGGGGAAAAGTTCCTGAACAGAAGAACACCAATAGCTTATGTTCTAAGATCAAGAATTGACAAATGGGACCTCATAAAATTACAAAGCTTCTGTAAAGGAAAGGACACCGTCAAAAGGACAAAATGGCAACCAACAAACTAGGAAAAGATCCTCACCAACCCTCATCTGGCAGAGGGCTAATATCCAATATATACAAAGAACTCAAGAAGTTAGGTCCCAGGGAACCAAATAACTCTATTAAAAAATGGGGTATAAAGGTAAACAAAGAATTTTCACCTGAAGAAATTCAGATGGGCAAGAAGCACCTTTAGAAATGTTCAACATCATTAGTCATTAGGGAAATGCAAATCAAAACAACCCTGAGATTTCACCTTACATCAGTCAGAATGGCTAAGATTAAAAACTCAGGAGACAGCAGGTGTTGGCGAGGATGCAGAGAAAGAGAACAGTCCTCTGCTGGTGGGATTGTAAGATGGTACAACCACTCTGGAAATCAGTCTGGTGGTTCCTCAGAAAACTGGGCATGACACTTCCGGAGGACCTGACTATACTACTCCTGGGTATATACCTAGGGGATTCCCAGGCATGCAATAAAAACACATGCTCCACTATGTTCATAGCAGCCTTATTTACAATAGCCAGAAGCTGGAAAGAACCCAGATGTCCCTCAGTGGAGGAATGGATACAGAAAATGTGGTATATTTACACAATAGAATACTTCTCAGCAATTAAAAACAATGAATTCATGAAATTTTTAGGCAAATGGTTGGAACTGGAAAATATCATCCTAAGTGAGGTAACCCAATCACAAAAGAATACACATGGAATGCAATCACTGATAAGTGGATATTAATTAGCCCAGAAGCTCTGAATACTTAAGACACAATTAGCATATCAAATGATCCCCATGAAGAAGGAAGGAGAGGGCCCTGATCCTGGAAAGGCTTGATCCAGCATTGTAGGGGATTACCAGGACAGAGAAAAGGGAGGGGGGTGATTGGAGAATGGGTGGAGAGAAGAGGGCTTATGGGACATATGGGGAGAGGGGAACTGGGAAAGGGGAAAGCATTTGGAATGTAAACAAAGAATACAGAAAATAAAAAAAAATGTCTTCACAGATAATGCTCCCACCTGCTGTTTCTGTTTAGCACCTGCTCTCTAGAAAATTCTACTCCAGAGCATATTATTATGTAATTGTATACAGTAATCTTCAGAGTAAATATTTTATATGTATGATCACACTTATTTTCAACCAACAGATGAGAGTTCTGAGGCTGACAGTCGTTAAATAGATCCCCAGAGGCCACCTGGGTAATTATGGTACCAGTAGAATTTGAGGCTAGGACTTTTGAGTTTATTACTATATTAAGTTGTTAGTATTTTGTTAAAAAATGACAGGATTTGATACATTACAATAATTATATAATAAGCACTGACCATGCCCTGTGATTGGTGCATTACACCAATCACACTTGTATAGTTATCATTGCACTTGTATCTAGTTAAAAAAAGATTATATCTATTGTGCAACTAGGTGGGTAACAGTACTGCGTTCAGTCTTACAGCTGAAAAGCAGACCCAGGAACCCCAAGCAGAAGGCCCTAGCTCAGATCCTCATGCTCTCCACTCTGATCTTAGTTTCAAGTCTCCTTGCTATTCCCAATTATGATGTAAAAGGATTTGAATCAAAAGACTCTTCTACCTTTCTGAAGGGTGATCAGCCGGCTTCACTGTCAGCCAGACTGGGTTTGGAATCACTTACACGGCAGACTTCAGGGTGTGTAATCTTTCCCCAGATGAGAAGGGAAGACGCACTCTGAAGGTAGGCAGCTTTACTCTGTGTGCTGAGGTCATATTGAAGCCTAAGGGGAAAGGAAGAAAGAAGCAAGTGGGACACCGGCGTCCATTTCATTCTCCTTCCTGCTTGTGTGTACACCATGACAAGCTGCCTCACTCTCTTGTCATCGTGTCTTCCCAGCGTGACAGACTATAGTCCCTTAAACCATGAGCCAAAATAAACCTTCCTTTCTTAATTTTCTTTTCATGTATTTTGCCATAACAAAAGAAATGAATATATATGTATGTGTGCATATACATATGTGTGTGTGTGTATGTGTGTGTGTATGTATGTATGTATGTATTCCCCAACTAGTCTTTTCTCTGCTGTCTCTCTTCTTGGACCTAGGCTAGAGGGAAGCATTGCAGAAGTGCCTGCCTGTTCTATTAAACGTGATATGGACACTATTTGTCCTGCCTGTCACGCACTAAGATTTGTTTGGATATTTAAGTTGTCATTCTTCAACTTTGAAATAAAGTAGCTTTTCCTGCCAGCTCACTGATTCCATTGTTATCATTTATATCAGTGATAAAGTCCATTCTAAGGAAGAACATTCATTCCATCTTTAAAACAAAACCTTACATTCAATTATCTATACATGCGATGTTTCTGTGTTCATGTGTGTTGGTGCAAACACACGCATGTCTTAGTGCATGTGTATTTTTCAGAGGATAACCTTGAGGGTGAGTTTTCAACTTTTGCATGTTTTGAGGCAGGGCTGTCTGTTGTCCACCCACAAGTTCCCAGGAAGCCTCCCATCTCACCCTCCCGTTTTGCTATAGGAAAGTTAATGTTACAGATGTGTATTACTGTCTAGCTTTTAGGTAGGTGGGGAGATTCAAACTCAGGTCCCCACACTTGCATGGCAATGGTTTTGTGTACCACTAGGCCATCTCCCCAGCCCTACTCCATCTTCTATAAGCAAGGCTTGAAGCTGTCCTATGCAAATATTAAGAGAAATATCTGATCCATAAGAGAAGCAAGCTTCGCAAAACAAGACTGTTCGGTTGGTGTCCATAAGACACTGTGAATCTTGGGAACATAGTTGTTAATGATGAAAAATTTAGAAGGA
Organism: Apodemus sylvaticus; assembly: GCF_947179515.1. Classification (NCBI taxonomy): domain Eukaryota; kingdom Metazoa; phylum Chordata; class Mammalia; order Rodentia; family Muridae; genus Apodemus; species Apodemus sylvaticus. The sequence continues at coordinate 35,847,227 of NC_067487.1, forward strand.
AACACTGTGCATAGTGATTGCAGGGCATGGGCTATGCATTTTCATCTTGACTTAACTAATAATTAGCATTTTCATTCACTCTTAAGTGTGCCCTGCTTTGGGAGGTAAGGTATCAAGTTCTGCCTAGAAGTAAAAATGAAATGTTGGGGAGTTCCTTCACACCTTCATTGATTTGGCAGGTGTTGAGCCGACCTACTCTGTGACAGGAATGGGTGGAATCTGGGAAACAAATTAGATGCCTACCCTCACTGGAGATTAAATTGTCGTAGGAGAGACTAATGAGGAACAAGAAGACAAGGAAGTGAGAATAGTATGAACTTTCCAATGGGAGTGTTGGAAGGGAGACATATTTGAGAAAGAGCGAGGAATGGCAGAGATGCTATCTCAGGGGAACTCATGACGTAGAATCCTGAGAGGATAAAGAAAAGCCAGCCGTAGTGTGTGTGTGTGTGTGTGTGTGTATGTCTGTGTGTATGTCTGTGTGCTTGTGTGTGTGTCTGTGTGTGTCTCTGTGTATGTGTCTGTGTGTGTATATGTGTCTCTGTGTGTGTTTGTGTCTGTATGTGTGTGTGTGTCTGTGTGCCTGTGTGTCTGTATGTGTGTCTGTGTATGTGTATATGTGTCTCTGTGTGTTTGTGTCTATATGTGTGTATGTCTGTGTGCCTGTGTGTGTCTGTGTGTGTCTGTGTGTGTCTGTGTGTGTCTCTGTGTGTTTGTGTCTGTGTATGTATATGTGTCTCTGTGTGTATGTCTCTGTGTGTGTTTGTGTCTGTATGTGTGTCTGTACGTGTGTGTGTCTCTGTGTGTGTTTCTCTATGTGTTTGTGTCTGTGTATGTATATGTGTCTCTGTGTGTATGTCTCTGTGTGCATTTGTATCTGTCTGTGTGTGTGTCTGTGCGTGTGTGTGTGTCTGTGCATGTGTGTGTGTGTGTGTGTGTGTATCAGAAGAAGAGCCCAGATGGAACCCTCTAAGTGAGACAGCATGTTCCCGGAATCATGAAGACCGAGAGTTAGTCTCAGTTATGGGAATGAGGAAAGGCTCCAGGGAGAAAGAAAGTTATCAGCAGTCACCTGAAAGCAATCAAGGGATGATGTTCCCCTAGGAAAGAGAGGAGCAGCAGGAACAAAGGCCAGGGTGGGCCTGTTAAGCCGCACATATTCCATTTGGACAAGTCCACACAGTCCTGTGACAAAGCAGCAGGAGAACTTGCTGGAAGTTGGGCAGAGGCTGAGTGGAGAGTTTAAACACGCAGCTTCCAATCTGGCATATTTAAGAAGAGGGCCTGGCTGTGTTCACCAAGCTTGCTGCTTGATTTTTCCCTCAGTGATCTATCGAGTTGACTAGTAAGTGAAACAATCAATCTGCTGGTTTTGGTAAGGGAAACCCAGAATTTTTCAGATGAGAGAATTACCTTTACGTTATTTAGGATTTGAGGTCAGAACCCGGGACCCTGGGAGGACTTCTGCCAAGGTACAGTCCATTTTAATGACCATCAGTCTAGTCTGAACATCCTTTAAGGTACAAAAATGTATTATTTTCTCTAGGTTGACCTCCTTAACTCTCAGCTCTTATTCAGTTACATGAGGATTTTGAACGAAATTCTAAACAAAAGGTTGTGACTGAACTTTATAGCTGCATTTCAGACATATCCCAAGTCTGTACAACTGGGCTCATGCTCCACTTCCTGAATTAAAATGCCAAATGATTCTATGGGGGTAGGCAGAGAGTGGCTTTTTTTAACCAATCCAAGGTGTGGTGGCTATGATGCCTATTGCCCTCCCTTTTCCCACATTCACAGGACCTCTTCACAAATCCGTATAGTGCCCCTCCCTCCCAGCGGAAGCCATTCTGGCCCATGATGCACACTGGGAGCAGAGCAGTGCAGCCTGGGACTTGGCCTTATTCAGCTTCTTGGCTGGGTGCCCTCATGCAATGAACAGCCTGTGCCGCAGTACACAGCATCCGTAAGAGCCTGCTGTTGTGGGTCTAAATACCTGGAAGATCTGAGCTCCGGTCAGAGGGCAGCAGTGGACAACATCTTCCACGGAAAGTGGGATATCATTTTTGAAAGCAACAGAAGCTTTAGAAGCTCCAGGTTCCAACACTTGGGTTTAGGGATTTTTGGATCATAGTTGTCTTCTCGTCTTGAGTTCTGCCTTCAATGACACCTTTGTCCTATGAGAAGACACCCAGAGTTTCTTCCTCAAGATGACATGCTCAGAACTTCATAACAAATAGGAAGAGTAAGAAATACTTTTCTGCTCTCTGGAGGATTCTTTGCATGCTTGTGCAGTGTGTGGAGAACATCTAGAGAGAGACCATTCCTGGAACCTCTTTGGAAAATTCAGTTTTCCATTTTTGATTCAGTGGACAATTCCCAACCAGTCTTCACTTTGTGCAAAGCATGGGAGGAGAGGCCTCTCTCATAGATTCCCTACTGCTGTGCTCCTGACAAGATGTTCAACCTGTCTGGAATTCCAGTGGATTATCTGTGTGATACAGGCACTTCTCCCCCACATGACACTCAGCATGTAGTAGAGGGCTCAGGCAATGTGCAAGTGACATACTGTTTCCCCCATTTCTCCCTGGGCTCTTGAGTGTTTGAAACAGACTGTACTCTAAGCTATGGAAGATTGGGTTATGGTACAGTGTTCTAACTGGGCTATTGTACTTGGATATGTAGGGACTTGTAGAACAAAAGTTAGTGTACTTCTCACCTAACCAGGCTTACGTAAATAGTAGCCTACCACCTCAGGCAGGGGTGTCTCAGAGGATTACTATACTTTTTGCAGAGGCTTTCAGCCACTCTAATTTTGGACACATACCTTACAACATACAGGAGGCATGCTGCAATCAGCACTCAGAAATGCCCTGGCTGACATGTCTCATGGATTAATTATAGCAAAGCACACTGACAGAAGCAGTGTGTCATTCCCATAGCAAAGTCTATGTGTTGGTCTGGCTCGCTTTTCCAGGCAGGTCAGGTCAGAGAGGCATATAATAAGCTAGCTGCAAAGTACTTGCCATTTGGGTTCCACTGTATGAACAGTAGACTCATAAATTATGTATGAGTTCTGTGCTTTGACTGTAATCATGTTCATTTTCAATCTACAGGTTGAAATTAATTAATAGATTACTAAAGTAATTTAAATGACCATGGCTAGTATTGAAGAAAGGGATAACATGGAATAGGATATAGGATAGGATAGGATAGGATAGGATAGGATAGGATAGGATAGGATAGGATATAGGATGGGATGGGATGGGATGGGATGGGATGGGATGGGATGGGATGGGATAGAATAGAATAGAATAGAATAGAATAGAATAGAATAGAATGGAATAGAATGGAATAGAATGGAATAGAACAGAATATACATACCAAAGTATACTAAGTATCAAAGAGGCATCTTCATAATAAAGCTTGGTGTTACTGTTTCAATTTTGCTCCATATATATCAGACCAGTGTGTAGAGGGTCTTGCTATTAAACCTGATGAGTTAAGTTCAAACCTCAAAGCCAGCAAGGTAGAAGGAAAGAACCAGTTCTCACAAGTTGTCCTTTGACCTCTACCTGAGCAACATGGCAAATGCTCCCCTATGTATATATTCACATACATAAATATGTGTAATTACAACATTTAAAAACTAAAAATCAATCTATATTTTACCAACTCTAAAGGAACTTTTAAATTCATTACAGCCTTCTGAAGTAAGAATGAGCTTCAAAAATTATATATGCCTTGTTTCCTCCCTGGCAAAGTAGTAGAATGTCTTGCAATTTATTAAGTTTTCGTCTGCTTTGCATTTGTGTAGCAAACTACCCAAGGCTGAGAACTTTATGGAGCAAAGGGTTTATTTAGTTAACAGTTCTGGTCTAGTACTTCAGTGACTTCTATTGAAAGCCACATGATGAATAGCACAGTATGTAAGAGAGAGATGCCACATAGCTAGAGAAGATAGAAATGATGGGAGAGTGGCCAGCTTGGTCACGTGATTTAGTGATTTCTTGGCAGTAAACACTTTTAATTCCTCCCATAGACTTACAGAATGCAGCCACAACACTTCAGCTAGCTTTTATTCATAATATCCCCAAAATGAAAACAACTTGATTTACGTCACCAGTAAGTAGATACATGCAGACTATGACTTAGTCACACTGTAGAATACTACACAATGACAACAAGAACAGGCATGTATAATAACACGAATAAAACTAACAAAAATACCTAAAGAAATAAGCTAAACATGAAAGATTCTATTCTGTGCTGAAATGATTTGGAGATCGGCTATTAACTGAATGAGCATACAGAGAATCTTTTGAGTTCCGGGGAAGGTTCTAGGTTCTGAGAAGATTCTTGTAATGTGGCCAAATGAACGTATAAAATTAACTTAGAGGTTAATTTAATGTTTGCATAATTTTCCACAATAGTGAATAATATAGAAAAACTCACAGAGAAAAATTTAAAAAGTGTCTTTCTCATTTCTTCCCCCAAGTTCTTGTCCATCAAGAAAACCAGTATTATCTGGTTCCTTTTGTGTCTCATTTGCAGAATACTTTATGCTCACATGGGCAAATGCAGACATAGGTAGATACCTGAAGACAAATATGTGTATATTTTTCCTACCTTTAAAATAGTGTTTCATTGTTGTGACAAAACACCTGAGCAAACTACCTCAGAGAGAAGGGATTTCCTTTGGCTCATGGGGTCAGAGGTCACAGCTGATGAACAGGTGGCTTTGTCCCTTCTGATCCAGTCTATATGAGGAAGAGCATCATGATGGGGGGACTTCGAAATGCTTTGGCGAGAGAGAGGAGGCAATGGAAGATTATGTGTACATCCCTCAAGAACATGCCTCTAATGCCCACCTTCTTCCAACAGGAAGAACGTGTTAACCACCTCTTAAGAAATTGTAAGTCCATCAATGGACTAACCCATTGAACTAGGTGGGTTCCCTTCAAGATCCAATAACTGCTCCCCAACTAGAGGGAACCAAATCTTGAACTCAGGAGCCTCTCATGGGGATACTTAACATCCGAACTATTACGAATTGTAAATACGTGTAAATTACTCGATTTTCCCATATGGGTCAGCATTGGCACTTTCAACACATAAACATTATTCACTATAAAATAAATAATATCCTAAGCTATGCTCTATCTTGACTAAAGGAGATACGATAAAAATAAATTGAATGATGATCCGACTTGTAAACCAATGGCGCCTTCTTTTTGTTCCTTTTTCCTTTTGGTAAAAAATGACAGTAAAAACCTAATGCTAAAGAAAAGATTTACAGTTTATTTTTAATTTACAAATTAACTATTTTCAGAAGTTTGTCATTGAAATGTAAATAAAAAATATATCGAATAAAAAATAAATAGATAAAAATAAAAAAAAGAAAAAGAAAAGTTTGTATCTTTCATTCTTAAAAGTTGAAATATGGAGTGACAGCCTAGAAAATTGGAATACCCAAAACATAATCCACACATCAAATGATGTACAAGAAGAGCAGAGGAGTGGCCCATGGTTCTGGAAAGACTCAGTGTAGCAGTATAGGGCAAAACCAGAACAGGGAAGTGGGAAGGGGTAGATGGGAGAAAAGGGGGAGGGAAGAGGGCTTATGGGACTTTTGGGGAGTGGGGGGCCAGAAAAGGGGAAATTATTTGAAATGTAAATAAAAATATATCGAATAAAAAATAAATAAATAAAAATAAAAAAGTAAAATTTGTATCTTTCATTCTTAAAAGTTGAAATATGGAGTGACAGTTTATTTATCAATAAGAGATTAAAATGACTTCTAAACTAATTAAACCCAAAAATTGAGATACACATTTGTGCCGGTTTGAATAAAAATGGCTTTCATAGGCCCATAGGGAGTGGCACTATTAGGAGGCATAACCTTGTTGGAGTAGGCATGGCTTTGTTGGAAGAGATGTGTTACTAGGGGGTGGGTTTTGACATCTCAGAAGCTCAAACCACGTCTAGTTGCTTACTCTCTCTTCCAGCTGTCTGCCATTCCAGATGTAGAACTCCCAGCTTCCTCTCTTGTACCGTGTCTACCTACATGCTGCCATGCTTCCTGACATGGCGATAATGAACTAAACCTTTCTTATCAGGATCTATCTCTATCCATCTCCTAAATGTAGTTCTCTGGATTTACCCGAACCAAGCCTCATAGACTGAGTGTCTCAAACAAGTATATTTCCTCACAGTCTGGGGGCTCAAAGACCAAGACCCACTGTGTTGACTGGCCAATCTGATTCCTGGTGTGGCCACTTGTGTGGGTTTGCAGATGGTTACTTTGTGTCTTGTGCCCTCATGTGCCCCTAGGCTCAAGCAGAAAGAGCACACTTGCTCTTTTGACCTCTTATCTCTGTTCCTCTTAGAAAGATACCATTCACACCCTCTTAGGGCTCTGCCCTTAAAAACCTCTTTGAACCTAAATGACCACTAAAGGCGCTGTCTATCTTCAAATCCACATGGGATTGGGGAGCTGACATATATCTTGAAAGGAAACATATTTCAGCTTACTGAAGTTACTAAATCTTTCTAAGACTTGCTCCCTCATATGTAAAACGACCATAATGAGGGCCATAATCCTCAGTTTAGTGGGAGAGCAGTTGGATTGTGGTAGTACCATGTCAAAGCTGTATGTTGACATGTGTTGTTCCCAGTTGTCTTTTGGAAAGAGTGTTAGAAAGGGAGGGATGGTTGACTGTCAGTGTGCTGATCTCCCTAGTAGAAACCCAAAGGCAGAAAGGAGGTCTCAGAATCTGAGAAACTCCTCCAAGGTCATCTACTACAGGAGTTACATAAACAGGACGGAACCCTCTGTCACCGAACTGCCAGGCCTGTGTTATGCCCTGCAGTAAGACTTACTCAGAGTTGACAAGAGTGGGTGGACTACTCAGCATCAGCAGGCTTAGATTTGTCTTGGGTATTTAGCAGCAATGCTGCCACACACACATGCAAGCATTATGGGCTGAGTGGAACGCTATGAGCCCTGTGTAAAGCTATCCTTTCTTCGGATTAGTGGGCCAGGGCAGCTTCTTTTGCTATGCACAAGGCTGACCTTACAGTATCTCGTTTCAGTAGAACATGATTGGCCAGCTCACAGGTCAGGGAGAAAAGGTTCTGTGGAGTGGTCAAGAGTGTCCTTGGGGAGAGGGGATCGTGCTTTTGGCTGGGCAGGTGGCTCTTCCCCAACTGCATTACAGAGTGCCCTAGCTCAAGCAGCTGAAATAATCTGCCTTCTAAGGGATTTTGGGTTTGGGGAGCAATGACTTTCTCCCACTGACTACCACATGGGTCCAGTTACCATGATCCTTCCAGCTTTTGCCAGCTTTCCCTCTCCAAATATTGGGGGCTAGGTTTGTAACACAAGGTTATCTAAGGGGAGAGTGCAGAACACTATATCCCAAATTAATGATTTAAGGGACAATAGAGGGACATTTTCCTGAAAGATTTCTCCAACTGAGTGATTTTATGGCTGAATTCCTACCATTAGCATTGAATGCTTTTGTGTAGGGAGGCTTTGGGTCACTATATTCATTCATGAAGACTTAGGATGAGTGAAGTTCTTTGTAAGTCTTGATCAAAAGATGGCTGGAGAGGAGACTACACAGAGGAGAAAAAGACCAAACTGAGAAATGTGAATCCCACCAGGAATCCATCTAACCCCTCAATCCCCAGTAAAGGAAACCAAAGAAGAAGATTTATCTGGGGCAACTCAAGTAGTTAGGGCAGAGTGAAGTCAGTTACTTAGACTCTTGGCTTTTATATCTGTTCATTTATTTAATATAAACAATTATATAAAAGCAATCAAGGCAGTGTGGGAGAGAACAAAAAGGGGCTGGAGAGGAGGCTCCGTGACTAAGAAGGCTTACTGAGCTTGCAGAAGACCCAAGTTCCATTTGTACCCACGTGGGGTACCTCCTCACAATCTTCTATAGCTACAGTTTTAGGGGAGCAAGTCTTCTCTTCTGGCCTCTGAGTATCTGTACACACTTGGTCCATGTATAAGAAAAGATTGCACACACAAAATAAAAGAATAAATAAATCTTTAAAAATAAAATAAAAAGGACCATCTCCAGAACCCAGGGACCAGGAGCACAAATTCTTTCTGCCTCTCAGCTGTGCCTAAACCCAGCCCTGGTGTCAGCTCTGTCTCACAGGAAATCTTTTATAAACAGAGCTGCACTCCAAAAGTTCATGCACATGTTTATTTCTTGAATTGTGGAGTTTGTATTTTGTATTTTTTTTCTTGAAAAATTATATTTTAAATGATGAATTTGGTTGGTTTTGTGGATGGTTTGCCAACTCCATCCACAAAACCCCATGTGGGTGGCAGGGCTGTGTTCATGGAGATACTCCAGTCAGTCTTATTGTGTGCCTATCATCTTATTACTTCTCTGGCATTATAATGACACAGAGAGCTTTATGTCAGGTTGAGAGAAGTATGTCACTTGCCCAGGAAAAGATGGCTCAGCTTGAACAGATTCTGGACATGGGGACAGGATAGGGACAGGGAGGGTCAGTGGAAAGGTGAAGTACCTACTCTGAAACTCAAATCTAAAGTAAGAACAGTAGGACTAAGATGACCCTGCCTACTCGTCAGGATTACAAGGACTGGATGAGCAACTAGATTCAAAGATCTGAAGAAAAAGTAAACAGACTCTGTATTTACATAAAATAGGTCCCTGTGGCTCAGTTGCTCCCTTGATGATTTGAGGGACAGATGAGAAGGCATCCCGGACCTGCTGACACAGTGCAGAGTTCTGACCTCACAGATAGTGAGGCACTAGTAACTAGTAACGGCAGGAAATTCATCTACACCGAGGGCTTTCTAGATGCACACATGGCTCCAGGGGCCCTAATATATCATGGCCGCTGTGAAACTTTGCTGTATATATCAACTTGGGTCAGCCATAGCCCTGACATTTGGTAAAGTATTAGAACAGACACTATGGTGGTTCACATTTTAATCAATAAAATTTGAGTAAATAGATAATGTGTTTGGGTGGGCCTCATCCAATTAGTTAGAAGGCTCAAGAGAAGGAAAACCGAGTTTCCTCCAAGCAATATTGAATTCTGACTCCATATTTAACCTATCATAGCAGCCCTTCCTTGGGCCTCCAGCTGGGTCTGCCCTGCAGATTTCAGACTTTCCAGCCTCAACAATTTGTGAGCCAGTTAAAATAAACGACTTCTTAAAAAATCTCTCTCTCTCTCTCTCTCTCTCTCTCTCTCTCTCTCTCTCTCTCTCTCTCTCTGTGTGTGTGTGTTTTACACACACACACACACACACACACACTATAGGTGGTCCCCAACTTCCAGGGAACCACCCCTTTGACTCTGTAGTATCCTGGAATTGGTACACATTAGATAGAAGCCACACACTTCAAATTTTGAATTTTTACTTTTTTTGTGAGTCAGCTTGAGCCAATATGAAGCACAGAATTTTCTCATAATTTTCACTAGTAGCAAGTTCGGTGTTCAGAATACCTTTGGGGTTGGTGATGTTCAGCTATGGTGTTCAAAAGTTTGTCTGTATTAAATATTTCTGGAGCTATTTTTAGCTATAAGCACAGCTACTGGGGAATAATCCCACTGAAGTTAAGTAAAGTTTCAACAATATACATACACACACACATAGACACACACATGCATAGCACACATGAACACATAGATATCTGTATGCACATGGATACACATACATACATGAGAGATTTGGGAGGTGTGTGTGTGTGTGTGTGTGTGTGTGTGAGAGAGAGAGAGAGAGAGAGAGAGAGAGAGAGAGAGGAGAGAGGAGATAGAGAGAGAGAGGAGAGGAGAGAGAGAGGAGAGAGAGAGAGAAGAGAGAAGAGAGAGAGAGAAGAGAGAAGAGAGAGAGAATGGTCAAGAGATTGATAAATTATAGGCTTAAGATTCTATTTTTCTGGAGAACCCTGAATAGCACACTCATTTAATAGGGGGAGAAAACTCCTCGAATACAGATTAAGCAACTTTCTCAAGTAAGCAGTCATGACAGAAGACATAACTAGTTTTCACAAATCTTTTCGTGTTTCTCCCTGAAAGGAAAACATGCCCTAATTTCCTTTGCAGATAGGTGAGACTGTAACTGACCATATAACTGATTATAATTGATTTCTGAAACAGCAGTGACAGTGGCACCCAAGTGCCCCCACCCCAGGTCATTGCCACCACCCACTGACTCCAAGGCTCTGGATATTTGCAGGGCCACAAGATGGGCGTAGCCTAAGTCTCTGGATGATTGCACGGAACAGAATATCTCAGTCTCAGATATAGCAGTGAACAAGTGAGAAGTGAACCTATGTTGTATTTTATCTCTGAGATTTGGGCCCTTCTGCTTTTAATTGTAGGCTCCCAGTTCTGCAGAATCAAAATGTCCCATTTCTATAGTGCCCAGATATCTCCTGACAGTTCATTCATTCCTAAGAGCCAGGAATAGAAAATATATCCTTTACTTTCCCTGCCTTCCTGAGAACCCAGGACCTCTCAAGACAACAAAGCATCAGAGCCTAGAGCTCACGGTTAAACACTGAACCCTAGGGTAGATGGCTTAAAGCCACGGAGGGAGCTATGACAGAGGGCAGGTTGCTGAAGGCTCGGGGGAAGAGGAAGGTGGGTACAAAAGGACCCTCAGTCATGTCTCTGGATGCTGCCCTTTCTTCCTTGTGCAGGGAAGTTCCTGGCTCGTCACAGAGTAGCAAGTGTGGTCTGTTTATGCTGGAGTAGACTGTGGAAATATGTGGCCCGAGCTGCCCAGGGCCAGCCATTCTACACTTGGCAGAGCTGTTTCCAGCTAAGCTCAACAAAGGATGGAAGTATTGCCACAAATGCATTTTTCCACATTAAGGTTGCTGCTGTCAGGGCTCAGGCAGAGGAGGCAGCTTTGTTTTTACTCGGCTGTGCATCTTGGACTGCTTAGCCACCCCACTCAGTCCAACCACCCTGTGCAGTCTGGGCAGCTACAACCTGGGACTCATCCAGGGGCTGAAAAGTCTAGGCCGGAGGGGACCAGACTGAGCCTCGGGACCAATTCTTTCTAACCCCAGAGAATAGAGGCCTTCCTGAGAAGAAACTGGATTAGCAACAGATATGTTGGTACTTGCACATTTCTGTGGAAGCCAACCTGGGAACCCTATTAAAGCCATGTGCAAACTCAGAGACACAAGCCAGCACTCAGGGCAAACGTTGTCTAGATGACATGACGGAAAGGCTTTGTTTAGTTTAGGAAAACATGAAGTTAAATATAATATAGCAACCTACAGGTTCAGATGATTTTTTCGGTTCACTTTTCATTGTTCAGACATTTATTTTTATGATCCCGGGACTTGAATCTGGCCAAGCAAACACTCTACCACTGAGCTAGCTAGACTCTAATTCAGGTTTATCACCTTTAAGCAAGTATCGGTTTATAACCAGTTCTATCACATTTATCCATTTTTAATAAAAGACATAGAATTGGTCATGGGTTAGATCAATTAGTTAATATGTTTTTGTGTATAGATCACTGGATATCTTTGTTTAAATAGAGGCATGATTGGTTTTCTTGTGTGAAGAACTAACAATTCTCAAGAGAGCAAGAGAATCTGGAGTCGGGGTAGGAGAATGAAGTTTGACAAAGCTCCCTGTGTACCTCCCAACTTCCCTGTGTTATGATGACATTTATTGGGATTGCAAATCTCAGAGGCAAGTGTCAGCTAACATCAGCCTCCTAGTAACAGGTCATGTGACCAAGCCTGGACCATGGAACAGAGGAACACTAACCCAGGAAGCCAGAAGCAGGAAGTACACCAGTCATGTCTGTTTGTTAGAAGGAACAGAGTGCATTCTAGAGTTCTACCATCACTACTACCTCTGCATTATACCTGACTTGAAGAAGTTCCCTGCCTGTGCCAGGAAAAATTCTACAGAGGCCCTCATGTGGGCAATGTGATAAAATACCCTGATGAAATCAGCTTAAGGGGAAAGAGCTTATTCGGGCTCATAGACCAAGGGTGTAGGCCATTGTGGTGGGGAAGTTAAGGCTGTAGGGAGCTGAAACATCTGTTCACATTGTATCTGTGATCAGAAGCAGAGAACAATGAATGGTGCTTCTCAGTTCCCTGTTTCCATTTAGACAGTGCAGAATCCTGTCCAGGGAATGGTGACACCCACAGTGGACAGAGCTTCCTACATCAATTAACATAATCACGTCCATCCTTCATGCACACGCCCAGAGGCCCATCTAGGTGACTCTAGATTCTTTCATGTTTGTAAGCAACACTGACCATCCACCAACTATTAACAACATATTAACAAATAAGTGTTACCTGAAGATGCTAAGTTGCAATTAATGTGTGTATATGCATACACATATTTATGGCTATTGAGTTAAGATACATATTTATCAAACACACATATAAAATTAGTGTATAGTTTCCTGAGGTTGTCATAGATCACAGTGTTTGAGGGTTACACAACAGAACAAGACCACAGTGTGTGAAATACAGAGGACTAGTATGTTCACACCTTCTCTGAGGGACATAATTCAGCTCACAACAAATGACTACATTTAAAACTAATTATTAAATATCCACATGAATTCCCCCATTTTGACCATTGGTCCATAGAAGCCTGAACTTCTCATAAAAGGTTTGTCAACCTTGATCTGGATGTGTGGTTCTGAAGGTGCACTTTAGTCTCCAGAATTGGTAAGTGAGGCTGGTATTGTTGATCAAAGCACTGCTCTCCAAACTGGGTCCATACAGATATGATGTTACATAGGCAGCCTGTTGACAGTTAAGAGTCTTCAGGGTCAAAGCTGGGGACGATTCTAACATATGTCCAGGGCTAGTGACATCTAGCTTCTTGATTGTGGTCAGGAAAGCAGCTGCCTGGATTGTTCTTTGGTGCTAAGATCGATGGCCTAGGCCTAATCTGCTGTGTGACACCCTGGTAAATAAATAGAAAAACCTTGTTCTTGTCAAGGCTTGTATCAAAGAAATGTACGTTCTGGATTTTTCCAAGGCCAGAAATCTTTGTTTAGGATGTTTCTTGACTATTATTATAATTAAGTGGCTTGTCAGCAGCTTATGGAGGAAAGAAGACATATTGGCTACAGATTCCCTTGGGTCCGACAACAATTTGAGACATCTGTTGAAAGGCCGTGGGCCTTGCAGGCTGCCTGGAGAGTCATTTGACCACAGAAGGTAACAAGCAGTCCCTTGTGCATTGGGCCCCTTAGACTGTGACTAATGGCCAACTGAGGAAACTTTTAAGAGGGACGCAGACCAGCTGAATATTTCTAGGGGAAGATGGGGGGCCTGTAAAGTATGTTCAAGGAAGAGTGTTGAAGGAGAACTTGGAAAACCATGGCCTGCAGGCCCAGCCAGCTTCAGACATGCTGGACTGGACAGGCTTGTGGTTAAAAGCGTTTTGAAATTGCATGCCTTTGAGCAGAGCCTGCATTCTTTCTAGACTGATGAATTCTATGTTTTCTACTACTGTGTACCGACCTGGGTCACCAAGATCTGATATCTGCTTGCTGGCTGGCACTTTTTGATATGAAAACTGTGAAGTAATGAAGATAATAAAGGATACAGAGAGCTAAGGAGGAAATGCTTGCTATTTTTAAGCATCTAAATGCATGCGTTCTAACATTAATTGGTTATATTTTAACCATGGGAATTATTAAATGTGCAAAAATAAAACAGACAGTTGTATATGTATGTGTGTGTGCATTTTCATGTATGTATGTATGTATGTATACACATGTGTGTATATATGTGTGCATTTTGTGTTTGTATATGCATTTGTACGTGTGTGTGTGTGTGTGTGTGTGTGTGTGTGTGTGTGTGTGTGTGTAGTTCCCCTAGACAAATGTCCCAGGAGAATCTCTTGGTCTACTATTTCACCTTTGACCCTCTTTGGTTCTGACATAGAGCTACTAGGACCCTGTAGTTTTTGAGCAATAGGACCTTCTGAGCCGGGGCTGCTGAGTCCCTAGGAGTTTCCTGCATGATGGGATCATCTTTTGTCCTAATGAGGCTACCATCCTCCCTGGCTTCAAGATGAGAACTGACTACCTGAAACTGCTGGGGCAAGGGAAACCTGGAGGCTTTGGCTCCAGCCCCTCCTCTCCCAGCAGGGGAGAGGGAAGGGCAGTAGGGATTCAGCTCTCAGCACAAGACATTTCAAAACATAGCAGTGCAGGACTGCCTGTGACTCCAGGTTCAGGGAACCTGATGCAGACATTTCTGGGAATCCATCTCACCCTGGGCTAAAGGAAGAACCTTCAACAGTGCAGGGCTCTAGGGTTTCCAGGGACCCAGAAGGGTTCCCATTTTAGCTTGGAGCACAGAGCCCCAGTGCTTGGGAGCCTCTCTGGCCTTAATCTTTGAGTCTCTTCTCTTGGAGGCTCATTTGCATTCTTTCTTGTTTGTCTGGGGTGGGGAGAGATGGAACTAGGGGTATAGCTCAGCAGTAGACTTCTTTTTAGCATTTTTAAATGATTGTGCTGTGTGTATATGTGTTTCGCCAGCATGTATGACTCTGTACCATGTGCCAGAAGTTCCTGAGACTTTCTGCCTCAGGTTCCCTGAATCTAGAGTTGCAGGCTGTGTTTTGAAATGTCGTGTGCTGGGAACTGAACCTTACATGTTGACCGGTGTCTAGGTGTGACTGACCCAGGTAGGCGTTCTGAACTATTTGTGAATTTGTTGTGTGGCTGAATAAAATTATTATCTTAGAACACCTCTAGGGTCATCAAGGGAGGGAAGGCATGGAGGCTACAGTAAATGCTTCCTCTGAGGTAACAACATCCTCAAAGGTGTCTCTGGGTTGGTTACTTGGCAATATAACACCTCCTGCCAGATGGTCTTTAGTTCCTACACACTCTCACCACCTCCCTTAGGCCATGCCCTCTACTTTAGGAGTAATTACAGCAGCTTAGCAGGGAGGTTGCTTGTATGCTAGGCACTAAGTGCTTCTCCTGTTGACTTCTTTGATGTTTCATTACTGTCCTCTCATTACTGCCCAGGACACTGAAGCCCAGTAAGTCCAGCCTGTAGCTCCATCAATCACCAAGAGGCTCACAGATTTTGAGCAGAGGTTTGCCCACCTACAGTGCCCAGAGACTGTCAGTGAGCATGCCCGCCACCTAGATTATCAAAGGGCCAAGATCTCTCACACTGTGCTAAAATTTATTTGTTAAGGAGACTTGTTACACGTCTGCTTTCAAAGGATAACTTTTCTACTTCGTTTAATTTTATGTTATTTGCTTTTCCTTATTTTGAAATCACGTTTTTATAATAAATTTAATATTCTGGATTGAGAATTTTATTGTGTGTTTTCCATGACTGTAGTATGCTTGTTTTGCTAAGGGGAGATTTATTCTCTCTCTCTCTCTCTCTCTCTCTCTCTCTCTCTCTCTCTCTCTCTCTCTCTGTCTCTCTCTCTGTCTCTCTCTTTTTCTCTCCCTCCCTCTCTCTCCCTCCCTCTCTCCCTCCATCCACTCCTCCCTCCCTTTCTCTCTCTCTCTCTCTCTCTCTCTCTCTCTCTCTCTCTCTCTCTCTGCCCCTTCTCTCTCTGTATTTTTCACTAACATCAAAATGTATAGATTTAAATGTATAGATCAATGGTTTTGACAAGTATGTAGGTACTATTGTATCACTAATATATTTCATTCTTCAGAAAGGTACTTGACAAACTTTTTTATTGTGATCCAAGACAACGCTTCATCCAGTGTGGTCCAGAGAAACAAAAACGTTGAATACCCATGTTCTATACATTCCTTCATCCCTAGAGGAAGCCTCTCTTCTAATTTCCATCACCATGTTATGGTCCTTGCTGAATGTCAACAGTGTGTTTTCTTTTCAGGCTGGGCTTGTCATTTGGTACCCACATACATCACTGCATCTACTTTTACCATGTTTATGTGTGAGCAGCAATCAGTTTATGGATACTTCACAAAGTTATTCTTTTGATATATAACTTCTTTTTACAAGTAGTTTGGGGATATTTTCAGTAGAGCTGCTATGAATATTTATACAAAAAGTCTTTTGTAGCCAACGTATAGTTCCTAGGAGTGAAGTTGTCACAGAGTAGAATTCATAAAAAAAGCTTGCAAAGGTTTTCTGAAGTGACATCTTCCTTCATTCTTATCAATATTGTCTGACCACTCCAGGTGCTCCACATTCTTGTCATCATTTGGTATGGCCAGTTCTTAATTTTGCTCAGATGGGGTTATCTCATTATGGTTTCCTGGACATTTTCCCAATAACCTAAAATGATTGTCTTCTTTTTTGTGTGTTTATTGATAGTTTCTAACACTTTTCATGGGAAAGATCTATTCAAAACATTTTATCCTTTGTATATGGGTAAATTTGTTAAATGTATTGATTTTTTAGAACTTTATATATTCTGGAAATACAACTCTTCATGAAGACAGATCACAAACATTTTCTCACAGTCTTAGCTTGCTTTTACTTTGCCTTCATAACTGTATCTTTGATTTGTAGAAACTTTTTAAATTGGATATTTTCTTTATTTATACTTTAAATGGTTTCCCCTTTCCAGGTCTCCATTTCAGAAATCCTCTATCCCCTCCCCCTGCCTCTATGAGGGTGCTCATCCACCCACCCATTCCCGTTTTTCCACCCTGGCATTACCCTACACTGAGGCATCGAACACCCTCAGCCCAAGGCCTTCTCCTCCCACTGATGTTTAACAAGGCCGTCCTCTGCCATATATGTGACCAGCGCCATGGGTCACTCCATGTGTGCTCTTTGATTGGTGGTCCAATCCCCAGGAGCTCCAGAGGGTCTGGCCTGTTGACACTGTTGCTCCCTCCATGGGGCTGCAAACCCCCTCAGCTCCTTCAGTCCTTTCCCTAACTCCTCCATTGGAGACCCTACACTCAGTCCATTGGTTGGCTGTGAGCATCCACTTCATTTGAACAAAATGAGTATTTCATTCACCCTTCTAAGAATCACTGAAGCATCCACATTTTGGTCTTCCTTCTTCTTAGGTTTCATATGGTCTGTGGATTGAATCCTGAATATTCGGAACTTTTGGGCTAATATCCGTTTATCAGTGACTGCATAACATGTGTTCTTTTGTGAATAGGTTACCTTACTCAGAGTGATATTTTCAATTTCCATCCATTTGCCTGCAAATTTCATGAGGCCATTGTTTTTTTAATAGCTGAGTAGTATTCCATTGATTAAATGTTCCACATTTTCTGTATCCATTCCTCTGTTGAGGGACATCTGGGTTGTTTCTAGCTTCTGACTATTATAAATATGGCTGCTATGAACATAGTGGAGCATGTGTCCTTATTATATGTTGGAGCATCATCTGGGTATATGCCCAGGAGTGGTATAGCTGTGTCCTCAGGTAGTACTACGTCCAATTTTCTGAGGAACCATCAGATTGATTTCCAGAGTGGTTGTACCAGCTTGCAATTCCACCAGCAATAGAGGAGTGTTCCTCTTTCTCCACATCCTCTCTAGCATTTGCTGTCACCTGAGTTTTTCATCTTAGCCATTCTGCCTGGTGTGAGGTAGAATCTCAGGGTTGTTTTGATTTTGCAGATGCTTTTAATTTTGACAAAACTGAACCTGAACATCACTTTTTCCTCTTTGTTCTTTCTGCATTCTGAATTTTTTTTCACTATTCCTATCATGAAAATGCTTTTGTTTTTAAAAGGAAAATAAAAAGCTTTGGAATTAGACCCATAATCATCTCCAAACAAGCTTCGCATGCTGCAATGCAGGTCAACAGGAGTTTTCTTTCTTTCCTGTGCTGATGCTCATTTTTCTAGAAACACTTGGTATCCCATTGCTACTGCTAATCAGCCCATTAAATTCTGTTGAATAAAGAACAACTGGATGAAGGCTTATGGGTCTTTTATAGACTCTCGGTTTTCCGTTGCTCTATTTGCATTTCCTCGTGTCAACACACTCTTTAAACTCAGCTTTTCTAGCCTTAAAATCTTCAAAGAAATGTGCTAGGATTCTGGTGAGAGGATATTTGTCTCTATACTAATTTGGGTAAAATAGATACCTCAATGATAATGGATCTTCCTACTTTAACACATACTGTAGCTATCTCTCCATTCATTCTGACCTCTCAAATCTTTTTCTGTACAGCATTCTGTAGATATAGGAATAGAGGGCTTGCACATTATATTAAATCTCTCTCTCCTTCCTGTCTCCCCCCCCCCCTGTCTGTTGTTGGTACAGAGAATAGAATGGAAGCACATGTTGATAATTGTAAATTCCAGCTACTTTTCACGATGTGTCGGTAATTCTGCTCACGGTTTTCATGCTCACTTTGGATTTGCTGTGCGTGCAATCATACACAACCATACTGTTTCCTAGCAGCTTGGCTTTGTCTCAATCCACATTAACACTTTTTTTCCCTTGGATATATACCATTCTTATTTTCTGTTATAAACACTGGAATCCACCACTTTTGCTCAAAATGCTCATATTATGATACATTCTGGTTTCGTTGCCACTCCAAACAAAATATTTGATAAGTCCAGGGTCACTTCTTACTCTTTTGCGTGTCACCTCCTAGGCAGTTGGCTGTGCTGAGAAGAAGCTAAATGTCTCCTTCCCAGCCACCTGCTGTCAGAAACCCATTGAAGTGAATGATGAACACAAACTTTTTACGAGAAGTACAAGGCCATACAAGTAGCTGTCGATATTCTAGATGAAGATTGGAAGGGCTGGATGGTCCCATTCAGAAGTGGGAATGACAAACAAGGTTTTCCCAAGAAGTGGAAGGGTCTTGACCCTTGTCTCCCACTGTTGAATAAGAGGCATTATTGTTATAGAACAAGGAGAGAGGAAGCACAAGTGTGTTTGTGGATGCATCGTGCGTGCCAATCTGAGTGTTCTCAACTTGGTTATTGTCTTAGAGAGGGAGGAAGAAGGGGGGAGAGAGAGGGAGAGAGGGGGAAAAGGGAGAGGGAGGGGTAGGTGTGGATATTCCTGGATTGAAGGATACTACTGTATCCTTGGTGGTTAGGGCCCCAAAGGGCTGACAGAATCTGAAAGCTTTTCAGTCCCTCTAATGAAGGGAATGCCCATCAATGTGTTGTCAGAAAGCCCTTGAGCTAAGAAGGCGAGAAGCTCAGGACCAAGGCACCCCATATTTAGTGTGTTGTTGCTCCACAGACCACTCTGAAGAAACAAGGAGGAGACTGCAGGGTATGCTAAGCTTTTGCACAAGGAAATGAAGAAAGCCAAAGCGGGGAAAAACATCAGGAGCAGATCTCCAAGAGATGTAGGCTGTCCTCGCTTGGAGCCTGAGTCTAGTCAAAAATGAGTCTTTAATGGTAACAAATAAAAGACGAGGCCCTAAAAAACAAAGTTTACCATCATTTCTTTTTTAACCTAAGGTTTATTTGGAAGTGTGAGGCATACTATTTTGGAGAAAATCCACTGGTAATTTCAATAACATAGATTCAATTCCATATGTATGGACCATCATTTTCTCTTAACTCAAGTGCCCCTGAGTCCTGACTTCGCTTTCCATACATCCTATCAGCTATTTTCTGTGAATCTATCCTTGGGTTTTCCTTCTTTCTTTTGTTTCATTCTGCTCCGAGGTTATTTACTTCATATTTTTGTTGTTGTTTTAGACATTATGTTTTTTCTGTTCTGGAATTTCTGTTCTAGAATTCCTTTAGAGCTTTTATTTTGTTTTGCTTTTGTGGGGGGTTTTTTTCTGATGAACTTGCTCTCTGTTTCTCTGTTGTTATTTCTAAACCTTTAAATATATTTAAAGTGGTTATTTTGTAGATGGCTTCTAGATTCTAACCTCTGGTCATCGCGGATTCTGCAGTTATTGTTTACTTTTTTTAGTTATAGGTTACATTCATTTTCATTCTTCTTTGTGTGTCTAGAGTTTTTCATAATATTTTAGTCATTTCCATCACATTACCAATAGAGACTAAACCAGGTGGTATATTTTTGTTGTGTTCTTCCAAGAAAGTTTTTTTTTTTTTTTTTTTTTTTTTGGTTTTTCAAGACAGGGCTTCCCTGTGTAGCCCTGGCTGTCCTGGAACTCACTCTGTAGACTAGGCTGGCCTCGAACTTAGAAATCCACCTGCCTCTGCCTCCCAAGTGCTGGGATTAAAGGTGTGCACCACCACTGACCGCAGAAAGAATTTTCTATTTTCCTTGTCCAACAACTTGGGAAGGAGATTTTTTTTTTTTTCCTGAAAAGTCCCCCTGGACTGTATAGTTGGTCTGGGAACAAAACGAAACATTAATTTCAATTTCCTTTTTGCCACTGAGAGGATGGTGACTGTTCTTACCTTTTCAGACTCAACCCAAAATCCTTGCTGCTGGCATGAAGGTCTCATCTCTTTGATGTTTTCATGTTTTGAACCAGGGCATATTCAGTGGCAGCTTTTCTAGTTAGATTTTTCTTCCAGACACTACTGTAGACAGCTCTGGGACTTGATTAGTGTAAGGGATGAAAAGCAACAGAGTTCCCTACATTTTAACTCTGCCCCAACTGCTGCTGAGTTGGCAAATTTCCCAGGGTGGAGAATTGTTCTGAGAAATTTATTTTTGTGTTTGGGACTCTTCCAGATTCCAATATTTCATGGAGTTTACACTACTGTTAAAAGGTCAGCTGATTTTTTTTTTTCCTCAGCCCAACAAACTTTTGTCCATGTTTATGGGCTGATTTCCTCCCCGACACATGCTAGGCAAGTTGCCCCAAGGATGAAAATACTTATCATCTTATGTTCTTCTTTGATGTGTTTATCTTTATGATGGGTTTGTTTAGGTGTGTGCATACATATATGTAGTAGGGTTTTATGGCTTTAAAGAAAAATGTAATTTTTCACCTATTATTTTCTTTGGTTATTTTGAAGGTGATCCTCTTTATGCCTGTGTCTTAACCAAAAATAGAGCTCCGTAGTTTTCCATTTTCCGTTTTCCAAGAGTTTTGTTGTAGATTATTTCTGAGAGTCAAGTGTGAGGCCTCTGAGCCGCATAAAATATTCAGAGGTCTGGATTCAGACTCGGAATACCACTTGGCTGAGTCATGCGCAGGACTTGGCATTGTGAAGTGTTGTTATTTTGTTCCTTTTGTGCCACAATCCAAAGAAGTTGCTTTTTATGCGTAAACCTGGTCTTTAGATCCTGGTCAATTCCTGCTAGTTTTTCTGTGCTGTCTCTGTGGACAGCATCTTGATCCTACTTTGCATCGGTACCAGAGAAGAGCAACAGCTTTCTCCTGAGATTTTGAGTTCCCTCTTGTCCCTGTGTAGTCCTTCCTGTCAAGTCCCCACACTTACATAGGCTGGTGGTAACAGAACTGTAATTCTAACCTTGTCACACTTCTCTTTAAACATGTTCAGTTACTTCCTGTTGTGTAATTGTTCAGAAAGTGCAGACAAAATATAGCAGGTGCGCGTCAGCTTCATCTTTCTTGTTTTCCCTTGCTCTGTGGTATTCCCCTAGCTTCTTTTACTTCATATCTGCTTTGCTTTCTCCTACCACGTTGCCTTTATATAGGCTCATCTCTCTACTTAGCACCTCAACAATCCCTTCTTGGGGAAGCCTTTCTCTCTGTTTTGCTTCCTTGTTTTTTCTCTCATTTGTAAGCATTTGATTCAGTGATAAGTTTTGCATTTCTTATAAGATTTCCTACTTACTGTCAATCTCTTTCATTAGAATAGAAGCTCCAAAGATGGAAGAAAAAAGAATAGCTTCCTGTATCATTTCATCCCTCATGCCTAATCTTTAGATGCCCCCTGTGAGGAGTATTATCTAGCTGTCTATCTCTATGTCTGTCTGTCTGTCTGTATATCTATCTATCTATCTATCTATCTATCTATCTATCTATCTATCTATCTATCTATCAATCCATCCATCCACCTTATCTGACATCTATCTATCTATCTATCTATCTATCTATCTATCTATCTATCTATCATCTATCTTATCTGACATCTATCTATTTACATCCAACCACCCATCCATCCATCTATTATAGATCTGTCTACTTATAATTTGCATGTTCACCGATTTGATTTGCTTTCTGGGTTTTTGTTTGTTTGTTTGTTTTGTTTTTTGTTTTTTGGGGGTTTTTGTTTTTTGTTTTTTTGGATTTTTTTTTTTTGAGACAGGGTTTCTTTGTATAGCCCTGGCTAACCTGAAGCTCACTCTGTAGCCTGGGCTGTCCTCAAACTCAGAAATCCTCCTGCCTCTGCCTCCCAGAGTACTGGGATTACAGGCGTGCGCCACCACTGCCCAGCTTTGATTTGCTTTCTAAAGACTTTCTGTTGTGTTTTATAAAAAGAAGAGAGAGAAGGCAGGGATATGTTTGGTGGAGATGCAGTAAGGTGTGAGGAGAAAGGGGGTGCCTCTGTGGGCCCATGCTGAGGCATCCCTTCCCCCTTAGCCACACACAAGGATATAGCATAGAATAGAGTTTATTCAGGGCATAGGGAGGGAGGGGGAGAGAGAGAGAGAGAGAGAGAGAGAAAGAGAGAGAGAGAGAAAGAATAGAGGCTAGCTATGAGTATGTGGAGAGAGATGAGGGAGTGGAATGGGGAGACAAGGGGAAGAGGGTAAGGGAGCAAGAGCAAGAGGAGAAGAGAAGAGAGTAAAAGAATAAGAAAGCAAGAGGGTGAGGAGGGACAAGCAGCCCCTTTTATAGTGAGTCAGACACACCTGGCTGTTGCTAGGTAACTGGGGTGGAGCCTAGACGAAATGGCAGCACTTTCAGAGACACTTTTGGACTTCATAGGCTTTTCTTAAAGCCAGGACCTTCGACCAAGCAGGAAATAAACTCACCTTTGAACTCCAAGTTGACAACGGTAAATGTATCACTTAGTTCAGTACACCAAAGAATTCTTCCTATGCTTCCTATGCTGACAGCATTGACATGTTTATTTTTCTTGACCCAGATAACTGAACTGGATGGGTGCTGAACATTTGCCAATTAATTAGTGACTTAAATCACTTGTGAAAATGGCTGTAAAAACCACTTCAAGCTGAGTCCTCTGATGCCGTGTAAACATAAATTGTGTTTTCTTTTTCTGCGGTGGTGTCCAAGGAATTGTGGTCAAGACTCAAGATCATTTGAGACCTCCCCTAGAGAATTATTCTTCAAAGACTGGGTCTAGTTACCTAAGCTATTCCTAAATTATCTCCAGGGTTCCAATTTCGTTCCTCATCAGTCTTCTGACCCAGTGTGCAATTACTGGTATTGAAAATGGTGGACTCATAAGGGAGCCATCTCCCTTCTTTCAAAAGTCAAGTTTCATACCCACATGGGAGTAATTTTGATGTTTTGGTTCCTGATAATTCTTTGGCACAACATCTCAAATGCTACTGCCATCCCTGAGATGACTCAGGGTTGAGAGACTCACAAGAGTCTTAATGACCTAAACTGTAAAAGCTCAGGGAAGAGGTTATTCCTAGCCACACTTTGGGTTGTCCAGGTTGAAATCCTCTGCTCCCTCATTTTGTAGTTTTTACTTTTGTTGTCCTTTATTTATTTACTTATTTTTGCAAGGATAGTGAATGTCATTGTTTGAGTCAAACTAAGAAGATATAATCAGGATGTCTGATAGAAGGAAGGAATGTGTGTTACATACGTTACTAAAGAGAATGATTGAACTGTGGTAAGATGTATTTCCAAGGAATGTAGATATCCCAAAAATAGAATGATTGCTTGGATGGACTGGTAATTCCAAAGTAGTACGCCCTTTCCTAACATAGATGTAAACAGGCGGTTACCACAGGAAAAAGAAATACCAGAAAACTTGAATGAGAAACACAAAACCTTTTCATTAATTCAGAGTGAAGCCTTTATTCCAATATTTGCTTTGGGTGAAATCCTCAACATTGTGCTGACTGAAAGACAGTATGTGTTCTTTATCCCTCACTAATTGATTTTTTTTTTTTTAGAAGCCTGTTAGCCTGGTGTGGTGCATGCCTTTCATCTCAACACTTGGGAGGCAGAGGAAAAAGGATCTGAACTCATCATTGGCCTGGGCTACATAACGAGACCCCGCCTCCAACACAAACAAACAAACAAACAAACATCTAAAAGACATTATATTACATGATATTAATTATCTATCAACATGGAAACATTTATAACTTTGCTTGAAAAATACCTTTGTTCTCATTTTCTTTTATTGTCCTTGTTTCCTGATTGATAGTTGTTCAGCCCTTCAGTGATAGGCTTATGGCATTATAAAGGTAATAATAAACATCATGATTAGCTGTCAACTAAGGATTAGGTTTGCCATGTGCTCTGACTCGAATATCTAGCATTTCCCACAGGCTTATGTATTGAGTGCTTGACTTCCATTGGTAACTCTATTGCAGGAGGATTGAGGTGTATGTGCTAGAAACTTAGCACTTAGGATGTGGGGTCCGATTGATGGAACTAGACCATAGGTTCATGTAGACAATTTTTGTCTCTGGGCCCCTTCTTGTTTCACTCTCTGCTTCCTGTCCTTTCTGAAGTAAGAGGCTCCTCTGTCACTTGCTCTTGCTTGCCATGATCATTTGTTCAGGTGCAGGGGCTAACCATCATGAAGTGGATTCTCTGTATCTGGGAGTCAAGACAAATCATTCCTCCTGTGAACTGCTTATGTTGACTATTTGGTAAAAGTGTCACAAAACTTTGTTCCATAAACACATAACTCATATACCATGCTAAGTGCTTTACATACAGGATAGCACGTGTTTCTCTCAGCCCTGCCCTGTGAGGCCATTACTATAGGTATCCCTCATTGTAAAAGAAGTGACAAAGGCAGAGAGTTTAGATAACCTGGCCAAGGTTACAGTCAGTAAGAAGCAGGATTGAGTCTAGACAAACTGGAGAATCTCCCATCCATGAGCCCGGGGAAGACACTTAAGTTTTACAAAATAGACATAAAATATACCAAAAAGAAATGACTTCTAAATGCTTTCAAGGGTGAGAATTCAAAGCACATAGGAAGTCCCATATTATTCATCCTGACAATTCCATATGCATTTATATCAGTATATCAGTGGTTCTCAACCTTCCTAATGCTGTGACTCTTTAATATATTCTATAGGGTTGTTCTCAACCATAAAATTATTTTTGTTGCTATGTCATAACTGTAATTCTGCAATTGCTATGGCTCATAATGTAAATATCTGTGTTTTCTGATGGCCATAGGTGACTGTTGTGAAAAGTTGTTCAACCCCCAAAGGGGGTCACAACTCACAGGTTGAGAAATGCTAATTTATATAAATTTTTTTAAAAAATAAGCATAGAGATAAAAAGTAGATTTGGGGCACAAGATAGCCAGAGGCCTTACAGTTACAGGTGGGCAAATGCCACTACCATGAGCAAGTTGGGTGGAGAGACGTGAGAGGTGTGCTCTGCCACCCGAAGCCATGGTGATAACCAGCCCTGTGCTACTGGCAAGGGCCACATCTGAGTCTGTGGCACTGGTGCAGTAGGGTCCGTGTTGATGTCCATAGCCTGTGTTACCAGCAATGGCTATAGAGACAGACAATTGTCCCTGGTCTGGGATGCCACCTGAAGCCATGTTAATGTGCACGGAGCATGCTGAGTTAGCCTGGCCCCTCACTGGCCACAGCACAGTGGCACCAATGGTGACGTAAGCTCCACACAGTGAGCTGGCCTAACCCTTCACCTGGGCAGCAAGGGAGAGCTAGCTGGCCCTGGTGGCATGGGTCTTAGGGAGGTTGTGGGCTGACCAATGCAGCTACTGCCCAGGCTCACATGCGGGGCTTTGAGTTGTCCCACGCCATCTATGAGATGCTCAAGCATGTGAAGGGGCTGGTGCTGCACAACACAAGCTGCAGGATGTCCATGACTCAGGGCAACAAGGATCCAGTATTGATAGTGTAGCAGAAGCCAGAGGCCTCCAATCAGGCCAATGACTCACTGCAATGAACATTTGCAAGTAAAGCTGTTTGGGCAAAGAGGGTATACTGTGTGACACACTGTGACATGCCACAGCTTCCGTGGGTTTTAAAAATGTATTTACTTTTTACTTTTTCTTTCTTTTTTCTTTTGGTTGGGAAAGGTTACAAGGGTACAAGGTGAATATGGAAGGACTTGGAAATGAGTGGGATTGGGGGGCAAGATGTAAAATTCACACATACATATGCATACACACACACACACACACACAAAACTTAATTAAAAAAACGTAAAAAAAATAAACAGACTGAGAAGAAAACAAAAATTATAGAAATAGATATACATACAGATAAATATTTAGGATCCACAAAGGTGGTATGTCAAGAGAAAAAAATGATAAATGATAGATATAGTTTAAATAGTAGAGACAATGCCTAATATATGCAATGCTTTGGGCAATAGTCTAATTCTCTGCCTTAATGTGTTTCTTCTTCCTTGCTCCACTGTGAAGCAACTTTATTTTCCTCCCTGTTTTGTAGTCATGAAAATGATGTCCCAACTCACCAATATGTTCCAGAGCTTGGTGTTTTAGATGTCAGGGTTACTGTAAAACGCACAGCTGTCATCTCAAAGGGGGAAAAAAGTTTATTCTGGAGCCAAATAGAAATGACCATGGGCTGGCATCACAAGGTTAAGGCACCCCAAATTCCATATTCCAATGTGGTACCAATTTTATGAAGTTTTCATAGGAACAGAACAGAGGAAGGCAAACGTCAAAACACTTGCTAAATGTAGTTTTGGAAACCTTGGGTAGGTGGGTAAAGCCCTAATCTCGGCTGTCAAGTTGATTAGATCTGGAATCAACTGACAAGCTATTGGGCACACGTGGTTTTTCACAGGCTTGAGAATAACCTGAGTTTGTCTGAATCTCCTACTTTTCAGTATATGAGCCAATTAATTTCCTCTTATTCTAATTCCCACCCCCAACTTCCATATTGGGGAATGAGCCTGTGGCCTCCTGAATACTTGGTAATCTCCAACTTCTCCTTACTTTGTTAAAGCCAGCCTTGGGTAGAGGTTTTTTCCCCCAGTTTCAAATATTAAACATATATATTCAGGAAATAAGTCATAGAAGTTCTGAATAAAACATAAGTGGCTAAGGATTAAAATGTGTATTCTGCTGAGGAAGAGGCTATAGTAAAATGTAGTCATTGAAAGAACTCCTGGAGCAAAGGGTAAACAGGACGTTTTGTGCAAATGTTCAGATTGTTAGAGTTCATTAATCGGGAACTGGAGAGATGGTTCAATGGTTAGGGACACTGGCTACCTTTCATGAGGACCAGGGTTTGACTCCTCCACCCATGTCCTTGCTCCAGTTCCAGGGCACCTGATGCTGTCTTCTGGCCTCTGTAGGTGCAGGCAACCATTTATCACATTAAAAAAAAAAGTAAAATTTAGAATAATAATATGAAAAAATTTTAAAAATGTATATTCCAGGAGCAGTTCAACCATTTCTGTCTAGTCAACTGCTGGAGCCGTCCTGTGGCCCCTATTTTGCACATTTTCATAGTAAGTTGAGTCACTTTCAGCTGACATTCCCCCTCTCTGCAGCTGCTTGTACATGCTAGACTGTGTTTTCCAGGAGAAACGTCAAACTCAAGCTTCACAGTCTTAGCAAATCTTAAAGATCGTTTGACTTTCACTGGCAAACGTGAGTACTCACTGAGTACAGTGGAGATGATCATTATTTTATTTTATTTTTATAAAAAATGCCAATTTATTAAAAAAATGTAATTGCTTTTTGTTTTCAACGATACTCTCTATAATGTCAGAGACCATTGAGACTTGTCATTGTCTAGAGTTCTTTTGACACTGGTAACATTAAAAACAGGACGATGGGAAGTGTCATATGCATCCCTTTGTCTCTAGTGTGTCCTCTGATTTATACTCTGCATTTCTTATTATTTCTGTCTAAAGTACAGTGACTACAGTATGTGATCGTCTGCGATTTGGAAATTATTTTTCTCTTTGTAAGAGTTTATGGTGATAGAATTTACATAATAATTTACTTTCATTTCACAAAACAGAAAAAAAAATCCCAACCAACTTTTTCATTAGTAATTCATAGACAAGCAGAATAAAGGTGGTGCCCATAAGTCTGCCTTTATTTGGATTTTCACAAATGTACTTTGGTTTGAAAATGACATGATGATTATGAATTATCTAGCTACTTTATTCTCTATAATATTAACTTAATAATTTAATATTGGCAAGCTATTCTTAATTTAACCTTTTGAGAGTTTACAAAAATTTCTAATACATAAAACTAATAATTTTTAATAATTCCTAGTTATTGTAGCATTTTACTCTCGCATGTATATGCTTCTGATATTTATGTTAGATTTTTGATTATATAAAGAAGTCAAGTTTAATATTACTCTAAATTCTACATGTAATGCTCATATATGTTTGTATGGGATTAGTCAGACGTCACTGGAGATCTGACTGTCTCTTGCTCGTGGCGCAGACACTATTGTTAATTAGTTAGATGCAGTGGTGTTCTATGCCACTCTCACAATTGCTAAGCAAGTTCAGGATAACCAGACACAATGAGGTGGCCATTCATGAGTTTCTCTTGCCAAGGCTAATGTCAGAGATGGGACCCAAAAGCAGACGTGGAGCAAACGCCTGAATGGGGGCCAAGGCTGGTACATCAATGCTGTTCTTGGTCACTACATTTTATGACTGGAGAAGACTGGGCCACGCATACCCAGGGTCCCAGAGTTGAAGATCTAAAAGCCCAAGCCCCCATGAGATAAGCAGTAGTCAATTCCAGGGGCTACAACTACAAATTAATGCTTTTCCTTACTGTTTACTATTATTATTTCCTGTTCATTTCCTTACTGTTTACTATTATTTTCCATTTTCTACGACACATCATTTGGATAATTAGGAAAAGGCACAAAAGTCTAGAAGTTCTACCATCTAAGATAAGAAACTGCAAATTTACAAAAACAACATTACACTAAATAAAGTGCGTAGGGTGGCATGCTGGGTGATTCCAGTTGGCAAGACATCACTAGGATATTGGCAAGCCAGCAAGCCCCTCCCCCTGGAATGGCCCCTCCCCTTCCTGGGATGGCCCCTCCCCTTCCTGGGATGGCCCCTCCCCTTCCTGGATGCCCCCTCCTGGATGGCCCCTCCCTCTCCTGGGATGGGTTCTCCAGTCCTTTCATCAAAAGAGTCCAGCAACTGCTAATCCAGAGTGCTGGTGCATTTCCTTCTACCCTCCCCACCTCCTCATTAGGGGTATACAAGTTTTTGTTGAGTTCATTCACCATGACCTTATCTGAACACTTGTGACACAGACTGTGAGAGGAAATTCCTCCTTCAGGACCAAGAGCCCAAGATGCTTGCTTCAAATATCACTGGCAGAATAAGACTTTCTTTTCTTTCTTAAATTTGTTGATTAGGGATGTGCCTTGAAACTCCAATTTGTAGAACAATCCTAGGGCCAAATAAATAAAAAGAGCCAGAATGATGAGTAGTGTCCTATCCCAGTGTATCTTGGAAATGCCAAAGAGAAAAATCATTTAAGGGGAAAAATATATCTTACTACATACACTATACCACACACACACACCACAAGCACACACACATGCACATACACATGTTCTACATATATCATGTTCCATATTCCCGGCCCCCCAAAAATGCAGAAAAAAACCATTGCCAAGTCAACTGGGCTGCTCCCCAGGAGGAAGCTCCCCACCTCTTTCTCAGGGTGGAGGCAGATTGGGAATGAGGATTTGGGGTCTGGATACTTTGCAGTTGAAACAGTTCGCCTTCGTCTGCTCCAGACAGCACAGGTTCAACTTTTGTATAATTTGAAAAGACATCGTTGCAAAGCAAAAACTGCAAATGACAAACCAATTTCCCAGAGACAAGTGACTGAATCCTCATTTTTCACCATTGCCCTCATCAGCAGGAGTTCAGAGCCATGTATGTGGCTGAACATCAGGGAAGTTCTACCAATCACTGACCTGCTCAGTCATGTCAGACCACAGCTGTAGAGCAAGTGTATGGCGCCCTCTGAATGCACCTAGCCTGTGTGGAGCTTGAGCGCTAGCCTGTGTATCCCCCTCATCTTCTGAAGACAGATACTAGTTTGGAAGGAGGCATGTCAGTACACCCTGCCTAATTAAGAAGTATGCAAAACAAGGTAGTGAGGGACTATAAAAAAGAAATGACTCCGTCACCCAGCAACTGCCAAAGGACATTGAATGATGACAAACACGAGCCTCTACTGATGGGGTTTTGGAAGTTCTGCAGATCATCATAAAAGTTAAAACTATGTTTGAAATATTAGAAGAAATGATTTAAATTGGGAGAATCCAAGGCAACGGGACAACTATGAAGTCCGTGAGTTTGCTTGGCATATCTTGTAGTCTGAGATTCCTGCCTTCTCCAAAATTAGACCTAAAAACCTTTGGGCATAATTCAAAAGAACTCCAAAACCTCCTTCCCAGTTCTTCAGTGCATTGTTGTTTTTCTTAATTTATGGGGCAAATAAAAAATGTATTAATTTAAAGCTGCAATTTCATAGATGTAAGCCAGCTGTTCCATCATGGAAAATATCATGGCCCATGCTTTCTTCCCTTTGGTGCAGAGGCATGAAGGGTGGGAAGAAAGATGGTTCATCCAATTCATCAAGACCTGATTATCATTTTGTTCAGAACATCCCAGCCAAACGGCTGCGTCAGGCTGTCAGCAGCCGATGGGTTTGGTCCCAAGATGGACCATGCCCGTAGATGGAACTATGCCATGAAGGGCTTCAGTCCAAAAAAACAGTGGGACTGTAGCCAGGAGCTGAGCTCCTAGTGCCCCTTGAGCTGGCACTGAGACAGTTGTGTGGTAACTGTTGCTGTCCGGGATGCTGGGCTCATTATTACAACAGAGGCAGAGCACAGCAAAGTGTTTGTGTTTGTGCCAAGCACAAGGCGGGGGCTATGGGAGAGGTAGTTTGAGGAGGGCTCCTGGGGCTAGCTTCTGCAGAATCTTGAGGGGGAAGGCTGATTAGAGTTGACATACCATTGTCCTCTAGAAACCTAATAGAACACACATTTTTTTCCAGTAAGAGAGGCAACTGCAAAATCCATATTTCTTAAATACTCAAAAGGGGATCTCACACACATAAGAGAGTAAGCTCATAACTACATCCCTTTGGGTGGGGGGAATCCTATTTTCAATTACTGTACTCACATACTCTTTCACTTAATCTTGAACACTGTTGTCGGAACTGGGATGGAAGCCAGTTCTCAAAATAGCATAAATGGGAAATATTTAGGCGAGCCCTGTGATATACACTAGGTATGTTTGGTTATTGTAACACATTTCCTTTTAGTGCTTTTGAAGGATGTGTGATTGATTATGGGAGCTGAGATTATTATACTAGGTGTCACTTCCCTTAAATGACATTTGCCGGGCTAGAGGTCACAGGAATCAGAACTTACCACTAGAAAATCAGGCTAAACTTGCTTTATGTGGAAACTGATCAGAAAACAGACGTCTGAAGTGGAGGGAGACATACAAAGGTGTTTACTGTGTCTGTGACATGGGAATTGTTGGGTTTGAAGGCTGGTTACAAGTCTAACATTGCAGGACAAAGACATTTCTAGCTTGCTAGCTTCAGATTGACTGTGAAATGGGGTAGACAGCCGTCACTTCCTTGGGCCTCAACCTTACTTCTGACATAGAGATTAAATGAGTTGATGCATGAAAATCACCTACATGGTGCCTGGCCCATGGGGAGAGCTTAAGAGACTCCAGAGGCTGTGACTGCTGGTCTGAGGTATACTGGGAAAGTTCCTTGAAGACAGTACAAAGCTCCTACTCTGAACTCCAGCCACACAGCTCCATGCACAGCCTACAGAAAGCATATGTCTCCTTCTGTAACATTGCTCACAAAACCCCCAATTTTAGTGTCTAAAAGTAAGACAGTCAGAGATAGAATAAAAAGAAGGGAGGGGGAAGAGGAGGGATGGTTCAGTGGCTAACAGAATCAGAGTTCAGGTCTCAATTCCTCAGTTAGGTGGTTCATAACCCACAATAACTCTAGCGCCAGGGAATCTAGCACCCTATTTATTCATGGGCACCTACTGAAGAAAATGTTTATATATGAATGTAAACATGTGTAGGCTATTTGAATGCCCAACACGAAGTGTGGGGCTGACTATCACTAGTGTAGATATCTCTACATCAAAGTCTCCCTGGTATCGATTTGTTTTTATTCCTTGGGTTTGGTAAGCCCAACAGGCCAAAAGGCAACTGATGTTGATTTGTTATAATTGCCAAGAAGAGAGGTTGTACCATTTTATTCAGGGCCACATGAGAACACATCAAGGCAAGTCTAGTGGCAGAAAAGATGAAGGAACAGCACAGACAAGAGCTTCTGTGGTGCATCTGTCTGTCTGGTCACCTGAATACTTGTATAGTCTCTGAGAAGAAAAGATCAATGCAGAGTAGTAAGTAGTCCTGGCAGATTTATGGTTGCCCATTGAAGATGGTCCCTAGTTGCCTAGTGCCTGACCCTAGGTGGTTGGGACAATAGGGTGGAGCCTGACCTATAAAGTCTTGTAAAGGAGGCAGTTAGTAGATATGGCTTCTGTATTGTTGCCTACATTTGGGGAAGGGAAGAGTTACTTGCTGTCTGTGGGAATTGGTTATTGGAGAAGTAGCTTCTCCAGGATCTGTAAGGCCTCTGCTTTGTAGTTGCAAAGATACAGGTAACGAGCAAGTACAGAAACAAATAGAAAAACCTAGAAAATGTGAAAAGCAGTAGGTATTGACTGTCAAGTAAAGAATAATCATGTTACAACCCACAGACCCGGAGAGGCTAAGTAACAAGGTGTTCTCAAAGGGAGACACATGAGTCTCCCTGGGAAGGAAAAATAGAAGAGATATTGAGGATGGGCTGGGGGCGTGTGGGGATGGGAACAGAAGGTGAGTGAAGACAGCAGGAGAGAGTACAGGGAGAGACAACCAGGAGTGGGGCAATTCGGGAAACCGGGGGAGTGTCTAACCAATCACTGGTCCAGCTTGAGAGCCAGGCCATAAGAGGGAGGCTGACCATGACACTGTGTGGAGGGCCAGGAACCAGAGGTTGGATAGCCCAGACACCTAGGATAGAACCAAACACAGCCAGAAAAAAAGTCAATGAATAACATGATTCCTAATTGTATTTTTGTTGTACTCGTAGACAGGAGCCTAGCATAATCATCATCAGAGAGACTTCATCTGGCAACTGATGGAGAAACCCTCGGCCAAACACTAGGCAGAGCTCAGGGAATTCTGTGGAAGCAGGAAAAGAAGGAATACAGAAGCTCTGCTTTTGTATTAAGAACCTATAGCTACTGTCAGAACAAGCCTGGGCTAGTCTACCACACAGGGAGAAATGGCATGGCATCCATCTATACTGGCTAGTCCCCAAACATCCGCCATCAACTAATTATATACTCAAGAGCAAGTGTAGAGCCATACCCAACACAGAGCAGAACTTCTCAGCCAATCTAGTTGACAAAAAGAAAAAAAAATGTTTTTGTTGGCCACCGAGTTTTGAAGTAATAAATTGCTCTATTACAGTAGCCTGTAAAAGCTATAACGGTACTCATCATCAACCGCCTTTGCTTTGAGGACAAGTTTGCTTCTCGTGATAGAGACTTAGTGTCATACTTTCACTTCTCAAACTTACTTGTCAGCTGGAGAGATCCAGTTTTTGAAGATGTATCCTGGGGTTAGTTTGGTAGAGATGAAAAGGTAAGGAGTGTGTTGGGAGGGAAAGGGGGGTCTGAAAAACATTTTCTTCCTAAAAAGAGAAAACTGGGGAGTGAGACACAGGTCTCCTTTTCCTCCCTTTTTGCCTTGGACACTCTGATTAAGGAGACCAGGGAAAACAGTACCCGTCTCGTGGCTGTGAAGCAGCAAGTCTTGAGAACAGGGCTATGACACTAGGAATAGCAGCGGGGGAAAGTGGAAAGGAGTCTCCATTCCTAGCCACATCACTCTGTGGTAGAAACAATTCTAGAACACCCTCATCTTCTGGCTTCAGTACTACTTAAGCTATTGTGTGTTGGTTAACCTTAATGACACAAGACAGGAACTAGAGTCCTATCCTGACTGCTCTAGTTTGTAGTCATCGGGTTATGCTCATGATACAGTGAATACAGGTAGGGGGAACAGAACTTGGGTCCCAACACCCAATTCTGTGAGGCTCAGTGATGGTGGACCCTGGGGTAGAAGACCTCCTGACCATGCATGGGCTGGTATGGACTCTGGTAAATATCTTCAGTGTCTTTTACAGAGGCAGAACCAAAGCCAGAAACATGAGCTCTCAAAGGAGGGAGAAGGAAGATTCCCAATACCTTTGAAAGAATTAGAAGCAGCAGTGGGGAGGGTCCACCAGAAGCCCTGCTTGACCATCTGCCCTGCCTGACCCCTGAGCCTCATCTCCCAGCGTGAGGAGGGACACCTTTCTATATTTGACTTAAATTTGGTTTTAAATTCCTTCATGTTTTCCAGATTTGTTCAATTACTCAATTACTCTTTCATGAAAGTACACACACACACACACACACACACACACACACACACACTTACTCACTCATGACTTTTCCCATGGGTCTGAGCCTAGGATTTTTTATGTGGCCAGTTCATGCTAACAATGTATATTATGAGTCTCATCTTCTGGTTCTGACATTTTCTGGGAAAAGTGGAAAGGGTCTCACGATATGTATCTGTGGCTGGCCTGGAACTCACTGTATAGGCCAGACTGGACTCAAACCCACAGAGATTCTTCTGCCTCTGCCTCTGCCTCTGCCTCTGCCTCTGCCTCTCTGCCTCTCTGCCTCTCTGCCTCTCTGCCTCTCTCTCTGCCTCTCTGCCTCTCTGCCTCTCTGCCTCTCTGCCTCTCTGCCTCTCTGCCTCTCTGCCTACTCTGCCTCTGCCTCTGTCTTTCAGAAATTATGCGAGTACACATAGCCCTACAACACACACCTCTGGCTCCCTTGAAGTAGTCACAGTCTTGTGATCAGATTACAGATTAAACTCCCTCTCTCCTTGTAAGGACAAATCCAGCAAGCACCTGGAATTCCTCTTCATGCAAATGAATCATTCCCAGCCGCTCAGCACCAGCCAATGATGTATGCTCACCCTCCAAACCCCACCGTGCTCACCAAGGTTTATATAGCCCTTGTTCCCCCCAATACAGAAAGCTGTCTCCAGGGAAGGGTGCTTCACCCACACTCACAGCACAGAGATCCTGCCTAGCCTACCAGCTCCAGTTGAGGTCCATTCCCTCTGCTCCATCCTAATATGCAACATGCTTGGATACTCCGAGGGGAGAAGCAGATCAGGAGTGGTACATATTTATATTTATTCTCTTAGACTAAGGCCGTTGTCCATCTGGTGCAAAGGTACTTCTTTTTTTTCCCCCAGTGGGCAAAAGAGAGTCATAACTGGTCAAAATACTAAAAATAAGTGATTGTCGAATGTTCAGCTCTAAACAAGACATCCATAGCATCCATGCCCAGAGAGCTAGTGACTATAATGGGAAAGGGAGGGGGAAAGATTTTAAACGCTGAAGCATGGGGAGGACGGAGTCACAGGAAAGGCTGGTTTCTAGAAATGACCTGTGCAAGAAAAGGGGGGAGGGGTCTACTTGGGAAGAAGAAAGAGGTCTGTAGGAGTGGGAAGAGGACAAAAGAGGGCAGCAGAGTGAATCAAGTCACAGTATATTGTATATATGTATAAAATTGTCAAAAAGCAACTTAAGAAAGGAAGAGCCTATTTCCTCTCTGCTTTTCCTTTCTAATCCCTTTCGGATGGCCTCTCATCCCACTGCTCTTCCAGGCTTGAACAGGGAAAAAGGAAGAAGAGAGGG
Source organism: Apodemus sylvaticus (assembly GCF_947179515.1). Classification (NCBI taxonomy): domain Eukaryota; kingdom Metazoa; phylum Chordata; class Mammalia; order Rodentia; family Muridae; genus Apodemus; species Apodemus sylvaticus. Next base: position 35,883,087 of record NC_067487.1, read on the forward strand.
AAATAAGCTTCCTGTTATGCTTAGAAAGTAGTCTGTGAGAGCCACAAATCTCACCTTATAAACACGTTTACAAAGAACGAGGGCAAACGGATCTGCTGAGTCGGTAGTAGTTCCATAGCGATTGAGTTCCCAGAGGCCTCCGCGCCAAACTGAGGCGCACACTGTAGTTTACAAGAGTAGATTCCCTGCCTGCTACAAGAAACACATTCTAGTGAAAATTGTTCTTATAATAAACATAACGTGGCCAGATACAATTTTTCCAACAGCCGTGGATAGGAAGCACTGCAGGTATCATGGCCTCGTAGGATAGGTTTACATTCCAGGGGAGATAACTATAAAACTTACCGTGGTTAGAAACAGAAACTATCACAGGAGAGCTTCTTGCCTTGTTCAGTAAACAATTCAATTTTATGATGACAAGGTACAGGGTATGTATGGATTTAACTTAAACAGGAACTTTCCGACACCTGCCTAATACTTCTTGTTCTTTATGCCTGGTGCTAACTGATGTGTAAAACTCTCTAACTGGCTTCCTTCTTTTTACAACCAGAGATAATTCCAATCCAGAACCCTGAGCTCTTTAAAGCAATTGTATCAACAGCCTATTTTCTCTTCAAATGGCTCTTTCTTTACTAGTTCCTATGTGTTATCTTATGAACAGCTCAGGTCTAACTCCTAGACAACCAAAAAACTTTTTATATTAACCCCTGCATCCTCTGGAGTTAGTACACATGCCTCCTTGAATTAAAACCCTTTAGGTCAAGGCTATACTGTTTGCCTTCACAGCAAAGTTTCTCATTAACAATATGGCCCATGACACAAGGATTCAAACAGTTTTAAATGAGACCTAGTTGATGTCTTATGGTCTTATCTAATTTTTTGTTTCCCTAGACCTGCCTTATTCAGCACCAGCTACACAGCAGACACTGTGTATAGTGTCTTACTAAATAATCATAACTATGCTAAGGTGGAGATCACATTTTTTAAAATATAATTTGATGAAAGTTGAGGGAAAAGATGTTTTATTTTACTTATTTATTGTAAGAGAATTTCATACATAGATACAATGTGTTTTTATCAAATCCACTCCCACATTCTTTTCTTCCAGTGCTTTTTATACTCCCTCCATTGCTTTTTCCTCCCAAATTCATGCTCACTTTTAAAAGCCCACTGAATCCTCCTATTATGTGCACAGATGTGGGGCTATCCGTGGGAACAAGTGCTACCTACAGGGGGCCATGTCTGAGTATAAAATGACAATGGCCAAAGTTACCCATTATTAGTGTTGTGGAGACTGAGGTTTGATTTATGATATCAGTTTGTAAGCAACAGAGTTAAGGCTGTTTGCTTTTAGTAGAAAATGAATTGAGTATATTGTTAGGCAGTTTACAAAATCTCAGCAAGGCAAGATATGTGGATAGGGGTCTGCATAGTTGTGGGAGTTTGAATAAGAACGACTACCACAGGGTCATATATTTAAATGCTTAGTTTCTAGAGAATGACACTATTTGAAATGATTAGAAGGATCTCGGAGCATGGCCTGGGTAGAAGGAGTATGTCATTGCAGACTGGGCTTTGAGGTTTCAAAAGCTCATGCCATACCCAGGATGTAGGTCTCCAGAGCTTGTCTGCATGCTGCCGTGCTCCCCACCACATAAGTAAGACCCTAGCCTAGTTAAATGCCCTAGTCATGGTGTCTATTCACAGCAACAGTCCAGTGACCAAGACCATAAGTTTCAAGAGATTCTTTCCCAGACAGAACTGATGATTGAGACCACTTTTGAAAACTCTGAAATTTTAGCAAGTACACAGATATCATATGCTTTCACCTAGAATTATATGTGTTTGTGTGGGGGTGGTGTGTGTGTGTGTGTGTATGTATTTTATGTGTATTATGTATGAAATTCTCAATTTTGAGCCCAGAAATTCATGCCCTCAGAAACTTAGTGTTTCCATAACCTATTGCCACCAGAGAAAAACTGTGTCATCTCTCATTAGGTAGATGACTGGTTGGTGAACCTAGCTTATGAGTTTATACCTTGTTTCTTGGAAAAGTGACCCCCCCACCCCCAGTCTTTTTCATGATTATAATGGTAGAGAAGTTTTTTAATTCTCTCTCTCTGTCTGTCTGTCTCTCTCTCTCTCTCTGTGTATTTCTCTCTCTCTCTGTCTCTCTCTCTCTGTCTCTCTCTCTGTGTGTCTCTGTGTGTGTGTATATGTGTATGTGTGTGTATGTGTGTTTGTGTGTGTGTGTGTGTATAGTGTTAAGAGTGGTAATTCTCAAACATTTCTAAGAGGAACTGTATATATATATACATACATATATGCCATAACAGATTCTATTAGTTTAACTCAGTCTGCCTGGCATCAAGCAGGCAGACTACTTGTACAATAATCAAGTCTTTGTACAATAAAGGCTTTGCAAAGGTCATTAACGATCTGCTATATTTCAATTTAAACAACTTTCTCTTTTCATTTACTTTTGTGATTTGACATGATTGAACATCTCTTTCCTTTCTTCTTCATTTATCTGTTATTTCCTAAAGAGAACATTTAAAAGCAGAAGGAAGTAATAAAAGCAAATCAAAAGTAGAAATTACAGTGGGGCAAAATTCTCCAGCCTAGAAATCAAGCAAACAACAGAGACCATCACTAAAGGCAATAGTTGAGTATTTTAAGTAGTAATAAAATTAACAAACTCACAGGAGGGATAGAGATGTAGCTCAGTGGTAGAACATATGTCTAACAAGTACAAAGCTGCTTCACTTCCCAGCCCCACAAAAAAATCACATCTATCTATCCATCCATCCATCCATCCATCCATGATCTATCTATTGGACCCACCAGCAATATAAATAATGACATGAAGACTTATAAAGACATTTAATGTTTATTCCTTTTTGCTGAGCAGACTCATGACTACTCTAACCTGACTAATCCTGACACTATGTCCTACCACACGGCCAGGTCTGCCTCTCTGTCCACTCTGGTCCATCTGTTCATCTTTGTATCTACTGGCTGAATCTCTTGTGTCTCATTTCTTCTAGTATTCCTTTCTTTTCCCAGTAGGTCTGCCCTCTACTGCCTAACTATTGGCCATCAGAACTTTATTACTGCCAATCAGGTACAATTCTAGATTGCTTTAGGCAGATGAGCAAGAATGAATATCTAGTAAATATGAGGCCAGTGATAGGTCATAGAAATAATACGAAGATCTTCCCAGTGTTTAGCTCTGTGTCATATAGAATTAACAATTGAACATACAGAGACACACCGTCACACATGTACCCCAACATATATAAAATCTATCTGTCTGAAATAACATAATAAAACAAATCAATTAACATGAGTATAGTTCTTACAACACTAAAGTATGATAATAAATATGTTAAAATCTACCTTATTTCAGTACCTTTGATCACCTACAGTAATGTATAGTTTTCTTGAGAAGACAACTTTCTGAAGTCAGTAAAAGGAAAAGTAGAAAATACGACTATTCTCATGTTTGTTAAAGAAGTCAAATCCAGAATGAGATATATTAAAGTAAGTGAAAATACTCCCAAAAAATAAAAGAAGAAAGAATAGAACCATTAGTGCAAATATTCTAAAGAAAGACAATTAAACGATAAGATATTAAGCATCATGACCAAGGAGCCCTGATACAACTCTGGTATAGTATCAAAAATCCATTGGTGTTTTATTATAATTCAAAATATAGGAGGAAATCCTGAGACTGCATTAATGAGTAAAGAATATGAATTTGATCAAATGTACCACTTGCCCGTGATTTTAAAATGAAACCAAAATCTTCCCTGCAAACTAAGAGCAACAGAGAATTTCTTTGTCACCTTGACCCAAACTAGAGTCACTTGGGAAGAAAGAACCTCAACTGAAGAAACGCCTCCATACAGATTGTGTTTACACAAGTCTGTGGGGGACGTTTCCTTAATTCATAACTCATGTAGGAGGGCCCAGCATGCTGTGGGAGGTGCCACTCTGGGCTGGTGGTCCTGAGCTGTGAAAGCAGCCAAGCTGAACAAGCCCTGAGGATCAAGGCAGTAAGCACTCCTCAAACCCTGCTTCAGCTCCTGCCTCCAGGCTCCTGTCTTGAGATCCCACCCTGATTTCCCTGGATGACATTGTAAGGTTGAATAAGCCCTTTTCTTCTCAAGTTACTTGTGGTCATGGTGTTTTACCATATCAGTAGAAATCCTAACTACAACCCCTGGCTAATCCCCAGTGCCCTGCCTTGATCTCACAGTCTCTTAGAACCTTATAGACATTTTTCACATTATCTATGGCAACAGATGTTGTTAAGAAAATTGAAGTAAATTTGATATCCTTGAGGTAATTGGTTCTCATTCTTTCTAGATAGCTGATAATTTTATATTTTACCTTCGAAAAGCAGCCTCTTATAATCGCAGATTTAATTGTAGATAGATAACAATAATATTTTCTCCCTCAATTTGTTTGCTCAGCACATACACTTCTTATTGTTTTATTTTTATTTAATCATCCTTTCTGTGGGCCATTGTTTCATTGAACTCATCTTCTTCCTGAAGCTCAAAGAACTTTTAAAGAATTTTTCTGAATTACAGTTGTTTTGCATGTAATTTGTTTTCTCATTATTTTATTTCAAATATATTCTATATGGTGTGTCTGGTGTACATTTGTTGTGTTATGGTACCTGGTGTTTGTAATATGTGTGTTTTGTATGATATATGTGGAATGTCTGATGTGTGTGTTATACAGAGTTTCTGTGTGGGGGGTATATATGATATATGTATGGTATATAGTATATAGTGTGATATCTATGGGCCATGTGTAGTACATATGGGATATGTATGGTATATGATAGTGCATATGATATGTGGTTTTGTGTGGAGTATATGGCATGTGTGACCATATATGTGTAGTATATATGACTTGTGTGTTGTGTATGGTGTTTGTGAGTGTGTGTGTTATGGGTGTGTGCATGGTATAGTGTGTGGTATATATAGTGTGTATATGGTATGTATACTCTATGTGTGTAATGTGGTGTTTAGAGTGTAATATGTGTGGTGTACATTGTCTATATATATTGTGTGGTATGATATATATATGTGGTGTGTGTGAGTGTTTTCCATGGTGTTAATTTTCATCTTGTTCATTCATCCTTGGTCTAAATCTATTTTAGTCTTTTGAGGTTGATTCAGTGATATTAGATAGGATGTTCATTTCCACTGTGTTCCAAAACTTTCTATGATATTCCATTTGTAGAGTTGATGTCTCAGTAAATGTTCTCAGTTAGGGATCTCTACCTAATATTGATGGCTCAGGCTAGTACACCCATGTGGCTTCTGGGAGAGGAGGTAGAGTTAGGAGTTTTGCTATGATGAACTGTAACCCGTCCCGTGGGTCAGTTATTCCAGGGTTCCGAAGGGGGAACCTGAGGGTCAAAAAGGGGGGAGAGAAGGAGGGAGGCCAAGAACCAAGAACGACAAGTCACTCTGGGTTATGTCAAAGCCTCGTTTAATGTTCTGGGGTACCCAGGTTTTAAGGCTTTCAGGGGGGGCGTACCCCAAGGCAAGGACAAAGGAAGGAAGGGCAATCTAGCAGTTTCAGCAGGAAGAGATAAGGGTCCTCCGGTGGAGACAACAGGTGTTTGCACAGGCCGGAGCCTGCCGCAGTTATCTCAGGACTTCCTTCCACCGCAATTACCGGAGTCAGCAGGTGACGATGCAGGCAGGACCATTCTGCAGTTATCTCGAGACAATGGCTAAACCAATGCCCATGGGAGAGGCTCTTGTTTGCTTATCTCAGGGCCTTTGCCCTGTCAGCCAAAGTGAGGGTCTCTAATGGCTTCCCACAATGAACTGTGTCACTAATGTGGACACCATTACCTTCCACCAGCCAATAGGTTTTTGAAGATTTTACAATATAAGACCTTGTCCTCTACTGTAAAAATTGGTGTCTTATTTTCTTAATAAAAGCTGCTTTCCTGTCTGCTGCCCTCCTTCCCTACCCCTCCTTCTACTGCCGCCTCTCCCTGCCTCCTCTGCCATGATTCCTTGTTCACACCCCTCCAAATGAACCATTTTCAATGATCATGTTGAACCACCCCTTTTCTCATCACGTCATTTCCCCCTTTCTCCCTTCTACTTTCTTTATGCAGGTATAACCCTCCAAATTCACTCGCATGCCCCATTACTACTATCAAGGCAGGTATTTTCCAAACTTATGTCCTGCCTGTCTTTATGAGCCATCTCCTTTTCAATTCTCTGCTGGACATCACCCTGTGGGACCCTGTTACTAAAATCTCAAAGAACCCAGAGCACAGTTGCAGCGTTCTCATCTAGACTAGTGACCCTGGAGTCTGTTTCACTCATTCCTTCAGGCCCAGATACTTGGAGGCATTCTTGGCATTTCCCCTGCTTGGTCTCTCTCTGTCTAATTAGATATGAACTCCTTCCTGGGGATTTTTTCTCTCCCTTTTGTTTCTACTGCCACTGTCCTAGGATCTGGATCTATAATAGACTCTTACCTGGGTCCCTTCACCTCCACCCTGTTCTATATCTAATCTGACTCCACATAGCTCCAATAATGCTCTGCTCCAAAGCCTTCTATGGCAGTGTTTCTTAACCTTCCTAATGCTGCAACATTTTAATGCAATTCCTCATATTGTGGTGACCACCCCACCCCACCTCAACACAATCATAATTTCTTTTTGTCTCTACTTCATAACTGTAATTTTTGCTACTGTTATGAATTGTAATATAGATATCTGGTATCCAGGATATCTGATATGTAACCCCAAAGGGATTGTGACCCTTTGGGTTGGGAAATGCTTCATAGGGTTACCTCTCACCCTATATTGTATTCAATGAACCTTATGATTAGAAATCACTTTATATGTGTTATCCATTTGCCACTCACTGGCTCTTTACATGCACTGAATGCTAACAAAGCCTCATTGTAGAATTTGCCCTGTTCTTTCCAATGTTGGAGACTTCATGGAGCACCTGTCTTCTGTTTTCATCTCTCAGATCTTTGTAGGTGTAGATTTCCCTATGCATATGTTTGCATACTGATAGGTAGGTAATGAAATAATCTTTAAAGAATGATAACTTGTGCAGTTGTCTCACCGTATCAAGCCTGCTTGTTTACACATAGGATTTCAACACATGTTCCTATATAGCTGAAGTTTTGCCTGCCTACAGGACACCAAGGCAGTGCTAATCAGTAAGAGTAAACATGAAAGAAGCTGACAACTGTGTGGTTATACCAGACATTTGTCAAGCTACAGAACTGTCTTAGTAACCCTTCTAGGATTTCATGTATGGTGAAGAGGGCCTGCCTAAATGGAAGCAAGTGGATTAGATGGCTTGTCCAGGGCTCTTCCGGCTCCTGATGTCTCTTCTTTCATAAAAGAAAACATAATAGATTGCATATGTAAAAGCAAAGCATTTATTTATCAGTAACTAGTTTCTATGTACGTCTGTATTATATATACATTTTACATGTGAGTTCATGCTAAGTATAGCGCACATAAATACAAGCATTTGTCTCCTTGGATGTTTCCTTATATACTATTTGAAGCCATCATTCTCTCACTGCCGTTGAGCTTTTCAGGTGTCCTAGTTTTCCAGCAGGTCTCTGATTATAATCAGAAACACCAAACACCAAACTCCACACCAAAGTTTGACAAAGTAACAAAGCCATTCCCAGAGAATGGCCATTCTGCAATTGTCTTAATAGCTAAGATCATTTGGAACAAATCCTGGGTTTGTACAGGTTTTCCATGCCAGCTTCTTTTCCTTTAGAGCCATACACTCAAGTCTTTAAATATTCTAATTTTTAGGTTGTTGTTTTGGCATTTTTTGTTTATTTCTTTAAAGAAAATCATATTTTGGATAAAACCTTCCGGCAAGTTCTTCATAAAATCCATGACTACATTTCAAGGCTGCTTTGAGATGTGACAAGTTTGAGTTTGCATTTGTAGTATTTAGCTGAATGTTCACATCTCTAATTCACTTGACCAGACAAAATGGGTGTAGCATTTCTAGTCCCAGGCTGCATGCTCTGAATGGTGCCTCAGATGGCACATTTGCTGGTGCCACACAGAAAGATTGTGTGGTTACACAATCTTGACTTTTACCAGACAGACAGACAGACAGACAGACAGATGCACATGTGTGTCCGAGTGCACATATACATCACAAACACACACACACACACACACACACACACAGAGAGAGAGAGAGAGAGAGAGAGAGAGAGAGAGAGAGAGAGAGAGAGAGATGGTTCTTTATGGGATAGCAGTTATCAGGCAAGTCTCCCATAAAATCTTATCTCAGTCTGAGCACAGAGGAGAATGGGAGTCAAAACTGTGGGGACATGGGACAAAGCCATTTGCTGACCAGGGCTATGTTTCTTGTAACCTAAGTGGCCATTTGTAAGCACTGAGAAAATGGCATCGGGGTGGTAGAAACACGCCTTGGTGGGAGCAGCTTCTTCGGGTGGCATCTGTATGTGGAGACTCTGACATTCAGTGTATAGTATGTCCAACGTTAGGGGTCTATCTACAGGCACTGAGATAGTGGTCATTCCCATAATTTAGTGGCCTCGGCAGAGATGGAGATGACGAAGTCAGTAGGAGACAGAAATGTTTTAAGAATATTCATGCCTTTGAAAAGTACCACACGTTTATAAACATTTTCTCAGGGACAGATGGAGAGAGCCATTACCAATCTTTAAAGAAGTTTATCAAAGGCTCAAGAATTTCCATTTTGTAACTCTTTTCCAGAAAGTACTTTCCGAAAGTATTAAGTCTCAAATAAGACACAGCTCGAATCTTTTTGTTATGGTTACCCAGCATATCATAGTCTGTTGAGTATTTTCAAGGAAAATATCAAGTCAAGGTGACAAATCCACTTCTTGACTTTCAGTCTTACAAGTTTCAAGAAAGCCTGTTTACCAAGGTGGCATTAAAGACATCTTAAATCATAATAGATTGTGGAAAAAATCCTAATGTTATAAATGATCGGATTGTGCAACTGAGAGTTTCCTACCAAGGTGCGGAGAGGGGCTGATCATAAGAGGAAACCAGGAGGGAAAGTAAAAATGACAAGGGAACACATGCTATTAAGGGGAAGGAGGGTTACTACACATGGCAATTGACCAACTGTGCTCTGCCTCAGATACCTTATCTGAGTTACCATGACTAATGAGAACCTGTGTTTGCAGCTGCCACATTAATCAGCTCTAGGTCATTAAAGACCTGGTGGAGATTCTTATCACCTGCATTCTGGTTCATGGCACAGAAGGTGTGGACAAGTTATGTGAATGAATTGTGCAAAGTTCCAAGTAGACTCAGGAAGACACGAAATAAAGGCCACAGTTAGGACTGTGAGGACCACAAGTATCTGTGAAGACACAACCTGAATCCTTCAGAGTAAATGATATCTTGCTGGAAAAAGAGGCGGGGAAATGATCTAGCTAGCAGTTGTAAGAGCACAGAAGTGTGGGGGTCCTACATAGGGTCAAGCAAGCAGGTGTGGGTATGTCTTAGTTTGGGTTTTATTGTTGTGATCAAGGAGACGCTGATAAAGGAAAACACTTAACTGGGGCTGGCTTTCAGTTTCAGTAGTTAAGTCCATTATCATCGTGGTGGGAAGCGTGGCAGCAGGCAGGCAGACATGGTGCTGGAGGAGCCAGAGAGTTCTACATCTTGATCCACAGGCAGCAAGGAGGAGATGAGATTCCACCCCAGGCAGATCTTGACTAGAGGAGACCTCAAAGCCCACCCCCACTGTGGCACACTTCCTCCAACAAGGCCACACCTCCTAATAGTGCCACTCCCTATGGGGGCAATCACTCAAACACATGAGTCTATGGGGCCAAACCTATTCTATCCACCCCAGGGTATATATTGAGAGGGAGGGAGGGATGTAGTTGGGCAACTGGAATGCTAAGTGGCAAATGGTGTAAGAGCAGCAGAAGGAGCAAAAGACTATCCACACCCAGTAAACCAGGAAGCATACACAACACAAGGCACCAAGCAGGGACCAGACTTTGTAGAACTTGAAAGCCTGACCACAGGCGTCTAATATATACTACCTCCCAGAGTTTCCAGAACCTTCCCAAGAAATGTTACCAGCTGGGGACAAGCATTCTACACAGAACCCCGGGGAAGGTACATTTCAGGTTCAACCTGTAGCAGGCTTGTTCTCACCTCTATTCTGTTTTACTTATGTGAGCTTAGGGACAGCGCGTGCCTTTGGGCTCTCATTTCTAAGTAGGTTTTGGGATTAATGGTCCACACGACCCCTTTAGAGACTGTTAAAGCAATGGAAAGATAATGAGGCTAAGGCTTGGACTTCAGCAAGTCTTCTGACCCCGCCCTCCAGGGGTGCTGAGTGACAAATGCATTGGGACTCGGTCCTGTTAAATAGTATATGATACCCAAGTAGAAAGGGATATAACAATTCCACGAAATCATGCACAGAAACATTTGCTATTAAAGTGTTTTACAGTTTCAGTCAGTTGTGGGCCCCATTTTAAATGCTATGACGAGAAACCATGTGGTTAGGAGAATCTCTCAGTCTTTTTTTAGACTTCCTGGTTTCTTTTGGTTGTGTTATTTTGATTTATGTTGAGACAGAGTGTCATCTAGCCCAGGCTCTCCCTGTAGCCGAGTATGACCTTGAACTTCTAATCTTGCCTCTACCTCCTAAGTACTGAAGTTATAAGCATTCACCATCACACTGGATTTTATGCAGTGCTGGGGATCGAACCTAGGGCCCTGTGCATGCTAGACAAGCACTTTGCTAACTGGGCACCATCCACAGCCTTCTTTTGGGTATTTAAAACAGCCTTATAACATAGCTTAGGCTAGCCTGTAACTTACTATGTAGCCCCCACCCCTACCCTTCAAACTAGATTCTCCCTCCTTAGACAGTGCTGGGTTTATAGATACGCACTGCACCACAATGCTGAGACCTTCCTGCTTTTATAGATGAGTGTTAGGAGGAGGATATATATATATATATATATATATATATATATATATATATATATACATACATACATATATATGTGTATTATATTCATAATATATACAATAGCATTACTCATTCTTAGCATACTGTAAGCCTCACTCATCGTTTTCAGGATTTAAAGGTGCCCTTTGCTGGGTTAGTTGCAGTGTGGTTTAGCAACGAACAAAGCACAGCTAGCTACATCTACTTCATGTAGCAAAGTGATACGGCTTGATTATGCCGTTTGATAAGAGCTACCAAATAAATAAGCTTGTAAATAAAAGAAACAGCACCTTTGGAATGCCGTTGGGCCATATAAGTGACTGGGGAGAGGTGAGACCGAGTAAGGAAATTAAATTAAAAAGTAAATAATAGCGGTCCCTGATCCTGTCTTCATTTCTCACCAGGCCCAATATGACTTTGAAAGGAGGATTCTGTGGAATTCATTTCAAGTTTGGGGGAAACAATATGCAGTTTAAATATGTGCACATAAAAACGCTGGGCGGTAGGCGGGAGGGTCAGGAGGTGTCAGACAGCACTGGGATCACGGCCTCACTTCCGGACCTTTGTGCACTAAATACAGTTCTATGTGGTCGGCCGTGATGGTGACAGAGCTGTGATTGGCTGTTCCTGGAACTACCTTATTTGGGGTAGACTTTTCTCATGGAAGTGGCAAGCCAGGCTTGTCAGTATTTTTCAAAATTGATTTACCAATCAGAGGAAATTATATAGGGTTTCAGTCAGACTATGAGTTTAGAGAACTTCAAGTTATGAATTCTGTTGTTAGAGAATTAGCTCGCTCGCTTGCTCTCCCTCCTCTCTCCCTCCCCTGTATTTGTGTGTTTATGCAAGTACCACACTAATGAACCCACCAATAAGGAATAGTATGAGAGAAAATAAAAATGCTGAGTCTAACTGCCCTTTCCTTTCCTTTCCTTTCCTTTCCCTTCCCTTCCCTTCCCTTCCCTTCCCCTTTCCCTTTCCCTTTCCCTTTCCCTTTCCCTTCCCTTTCCCTTTCCCTTCCCTTTCCCTTTCCCTTTCCCTTTCCCTTTCCCTTTCTCTTCCCTTTCCCTTTCCCTTCCCTTTCCCTTTCCCTTTCCCTTTCCCTTTCCCTTCCCCTTCCCCTTCCCCTTCCCCTTCCCTTCCCTTTCCCTTTCCCTTCCCTTCCCTTCCCTTCCCTTCCTTTCCTTTCCCTTTCCCTCTTTCTTTCTTTCTTTCTTTCTTTCTTTCTTTCTTTCTTTCTTTCTTTCTTTCTTTCTTTCTTTCTTTCTTTCTTTCTTTCTTTCCTTCCTTCCTTCCTTCCTTCCCTCCTTCCCTCCTTCCTTCCCCCCTCTCTCTCCTTCTGTCTCTCTCCCTCACTCCCTCTTTCTGTCTTTCCTTTCCTGTCTCTGTTTCTCTCCTTGTCTTTCTGTCTCTGTCTCTCTCTTTCTCTTTCCTCTATAAATATTTATTCAGCTTCTATATTACGGAAGGCACTTTACAAACCCTGTAGGGAAAACAGAGCTAAAAATAAGGCTCTTCAAGATGCCTCCAATAAAGATAAGTACATAAGTAAACGGTCCGAGGCAGAATGGGATTAGTCCCTTCCCAGTGAGCCAAATAACTTACTGTAGAGTCTAACAGAAGGGAGATTGCTGGCCAGTGAGGGGCAAGGCTTTGAGGAAAGCCTCGAAAGATGGCAGAGTATTAACAGGCAAATAGAGCAGGAGCTGAGCAGAAGTGGGAAAACTTGTGAGTCTTCCCAGGTTGGCCAAAGAATAGGGAGGGATGAGGCTTATTGCGGATGGCTTTGTGCCAGGTGGAGATGTTGGCTTCTCAATCAAGTAGCTAATGAGAAGCTACCAAAACTTTTGAAATATTTGAACGACTTCAGGATTGATTGGGAAAGGGAACCGGATGAGTCGACAACACAGAGACAGTGAAGAAACGAATGAGGCCTTGGCAAAGGGAACCGAACCCGAAAACAAAAGTTATCATGGCCATAAATAAATGGATGTGGCAATTAGTTAAGGCGATTAGCAGAGGGAGACGATAAAACACATTTGGATATCCTTGGAGATTACTGTGATAAGAGAGTTCCTGGACACAAGCATTTGTACAGATTTGATTTTTCTACAGTGAGACTTGACACTTCTGGATGAGAAATGGAAAATGGAGAATCGAAGGATCGGGGAGACCAAAAGTCAAGAATGCTAACAAACCTATGGAAGATTCCAGAGAGCTGGGCCGGATACTGTGGAAATAAATTAGTTGGGGTGTATACCTGATAGGGATCAGAAAGAAAATGGAAGAACTAAAGGGGAAAATGGCAGCTAGGAAGGGAGTGGGAGATTAGAGGTGGGGAGATTAGACTCAAGAGTGCTCCCTCTTCTAATTTAGGACCAGTCAATTTGAACAAGACAGGATGGCCCACAGCTGTTGAATAAACATATCCTGATCTGGCTGACTATAAAATATGCTAATCCAAGGTGGGAGGGGTGGGGGTATCTTGCTGATAGGGGAAAAGAAGACCACCAGGCCTTTGTTATGGAGTTACAGGACTCCTCAGGGTAGGAGGGTTCGAGGCAGCCAACCATCTTGGAGTGGGGGAAGCCACCTACCTTGGAAGTTTGCCATCTTTATTACCCAGTTATGGCTACTCAACCTGCCTGTCTTCCTATAATACTCTAACTTCTAGTCCCTGTGTTCCTTTTATGGGGAAGACGGCGGGCATCATGTGTCAGGCTGGAAATTGAGAGGCCAGCACAGAGCCTCTTCTGTCACCCGTGGCCCTTTCTGCACACAACGTGCGCTTGTCTTGGATTTTTCTGCTCTGGGGAACTGACTGTTTTCTTGGTCTTCTGCCACATGTTCAGCTAAGCAAACACAGGTAAGAGAGTAGCACTGTGGACCAGGAAGGAGAGTACAGGGACCACCATCAGCTGCCACAATCCTTGCAGAGGGGAAAGTCAAATGACCTTCTCTGATCCTGAACGTTTATTCCAGACTGTCCCGGCAGTCTTAGAAAGATGAACCTGCTCTTTCTTCTTTTCTTTTTCTTTTCCCTTTGTACCTGACACTGGAGGGGTCCCCCAGAAGACTGAGGAAACACTGCCCAGCGCTGCTGACTGGACACAGCTATCATCAAATGGGATCGAGTCGCAGGCTGAAAACAAAATTACACAAGAGAGAGAAATTTCTAACAGAGACTTTGTCAGGAGGCAAAACATGAAATCTGCCTCGACGCTTTACTCTTTCAAGATTTCTTTCTTTCTTTTTATTGTATGGGCATTTCTGTTTTGCCTGCATCTATGTCTGTATGAGGATGTCAGATCTTGGAGTTATAGACAGTTGTCAGCTGCCATGTGTGTTCTGGGAATTGAACCCAGGTCCTCTGGAAGAATAGTAAGTGTTCTTAACCACTGAGCCATCTCTTCAGCCCCCTCTTTTAAGGTTTTATGATAGGTTCACAACTAGAATCATCATTTTGAATGCAAACACACAGTACCAACTTTGTTCTTTCTTTGTAGCATTCTGCTGTAATTTTTTAGCAGGGAGAGGTATGTGGAGCGGCAAACTAGCAAATAGCTTCCAAAACCTGGAAGAGTGCCATTATTTTCCATTTCTTGGTTGAAATTGTTTAAGCCTGTCTTCCCTCTGTTGAATTCAGGACTGGGGAATTTCTTTTATTTTGGGGGCTTCTTGCTAATGACATATTTTATTTTTATCTTTCTTCAGTGTTTCAGCACTTAGAAGCAGGATTTGCTCTGGTCAGATGAGCTAACCTTTGAGAGGTGTAGAAAAAGGAACTTTTTGAGAACAAAGTGGGAAATGTCTTTTTTATGCACGTGCTACTTTTCTTTCACCTGGAGACCACCAAGATTGTGTGGATGGCGAAGGGCTGCTCTGTTTTTTGTTTGGATTGGATATTTTTATATTTAATATTTGTCTTCCGAGTCAAAAGTGGTTATCTCTCCAAAGAAAAATTTGATGGCTTGAAAGCTGGGTGTTTGTGCTTTCCCCTCAGAAATGTTAACACTGAAGCAGCCTTCAGTGTGCTTCAAAGTTAGTCACCCCCCAAGATGAATTAGTGACCTGCCCTCGCCCCACCCCCATACTAGCTGTTACCTCCGGGTGGCAGGCTCCAAGCCCCTGTGGGCTGAAGTGGGCGATTCTGGAGGAGACTTGGTCAAGCTGGGTGGTGTGAATGGCTGGCCAGGACAATGGTGGCTTTTCAAGCCGATTCAGTTATCTCAAGAATGCAGCAGCCTGTCCTTGAGAGGAACCTGCTTCTGTTGATGTGTTTATGTGGTTTCCGCAAGTGCAAGGGGCAGAGGGCCAAGGCTGAGTGTGGGGAGAGATATGTGAATTGCCTAGAAATTTACAAGTCAGTTGGAACCTGATTTATTGAGACTTTATGAAAAGTTAAAAAAAAAAAAGTACGAAAAAAGTCACCTATCCAGTTTCCTGACACATTAAGTTAAAGATTGATGAAAACAAGCTTTTCTATTGCAAACGCTGACCTTGATTAATAAAGACCCTGCTGGTCTCACAGTGTGTGTTTCCTGGTATGTGAAACATCTTGCAAAACTCTATATCCCCTTTGTTGTAGCTTTCCAAGACCCCGGTGATAAACATCTTGTCCTTCTGATGTTGGTGGCTTCTATGGTCAGTTCTAGTGGCAGTGTCAGATGGACCTGGTGTCTATGAAGCTGCTCTCTATCCTCCAGCATGGGAGGTGGAGCTGTAGTTCCACACCACCTTGCCAGTGTGAGGAGAGAGTGTGCTGGGGTTGTGTGCACATGTAACCTTCTGCCTGAGATAACATTCACACCAGATGATCCACTGCTTATAGGTAACGTCAGTGGTATCTCTCTACATACATGATAACTCTTGCCTGCAATTATGGAGCAGAACAGCTTGATAGGTCCTTTGCCCTAGCTACCAGCAGAAACAAATTGTAGGTCCTCCCACAAGACACCTCTGATGTGTGTGTATGCATGTGTGTGTGTGTGTGTGTGTGTGCGCGCGGCAGTTGGGTATTATAAACAGGCACTCTGGAGGGGATCAGATCTGTCCCAGAGCAAGGAGTTCAAGGAAGTATGATGGACAACAGCAGAGGCAGAGGCTATTTATTAAGAAAAACACTTCCAAGGGTTGGGATAGGCAGGTGGGGTTGGTACCCCAGACAGTCACTAAGAAGGGATGGGGGCTTTTATATTACATTTCATGGGCTATCTGGGTTATTAGTGCAGGGAAGCCTTCTCAAATGTGTTCTGTTGCATGTAGCTCGAGAATTAACTCTGCTTATGTCTCCTCAGGACCAAATGCTCCCCCTGCATGTCTGCTTTAGCCCTATAACGTGTCACAGGCCCTCTTGAGTGCCTTTGAGCTTGTGCCAGTGGCTCCCACAGGTGGCTTGGGTGGGAATTTCCAGGCTTCTTGGCCAACAGGTTTGGGCTTTTATAGTTTGGGTTTGTTTTCTGATAATTTTACAGATTTCGTGTGCAGCCTTCCAGTCCTCATTTTCTATACTATGTATTACTCTACTGTTATAATATTCCATTGCTTCTCCAATACTCAGGAGACTGAGATGGAACGATCTTAGCAAGTTCGAGGCCAGCCTGGTACAAAGGGATTCCCGGTCGACCAACAGTAGAGTAAGACTGTTTCAAAAGTGAGAAACCGAATACATCCACCCTTAAATGGCTGTTTGAAGCTTCAGGGGGCTTTTTAAAAAAAATTTGGAATTTTGTTGTCCCCATTCAGTCCAGTTTTTCTAACTTGGCATCTGAGTCTTCCCTCTTCCCCAGCTGGCCTCAAAGTCCAAGAACACATCACTGTTGTCTGACAGGCAAATTTCCCACCCACGCATGTGTGCGTGTGTGCGTGCATGCGTGCATGTGTATGCACATGTGCGTCTGTGACAGAAAGACAAAACAAAGAGACAGAGACAGAGAGACAGAGAGACAGAGAGGTCTGTCTCATTTCTGCATTCTTATCCTGGCGTTTATCATATTGACACCTTAGTATAAACTGAGGCAGGAAATTTTCCCTTCCTGCATAAATACACTTGCTCTAATTTACTGCCAGGGAAACATGAACTCAAGGCAGTGGTGGAGCGACATGGCGCATTAGCAGGAAAGAAAGGCCAGTGTTCCTAGGGCAGAATATTTGCTATTTCTAAATAACATTCTCAGAGAAAAACACGAAAACCCAAAACAAACCTCCTTTTGATCTCGAGAATAAATCTCTGGGTTGGGGAGAAACATAATATTTCAGTTGGACTGCCTCAGTCACCTGGCCCAAGGGGAACCCTGCAGGGTCAGGCTACATTAATCATGCTAAAGAGCTGGGTGGGATATCCAGCCCTTTAATAAGATACTGCACCTTGCACTCTTTCCCCAAAGCCTCCTCCCCCACTGTGTGACTGGTTTTCTGCCATGTGTCTGACCCCCACTTTTCTTTCCTCTGCAACTGCAGAGGTGTTACTGCTTGGGTTTTTCTTGTAAACCCTAATACCACTGTTCTTGATCGTCTGAGTCCAGTCTTAAATTATTTTTTTAATATGACTGAGAACCCTTAGGGGAAGACCTGTTTCCCCTGAAAGATCTAGGCCTCAGGGACCTTCTTGGGGGACCCTGAACTCTGAGAGAAGCATGGTGTAGGATGACCACACCTTCTTCTGCATACCAACCCTCATGGGAGTCACATAGCCACCAACAGGAAAAGTCTGTAGTCAGGGGAAGAGGATGCTGGACTCTAATCAACCACATCTTTGCTGGACCACAAGATGCCTAACATGCACTCAGCAAGCAAACAAAAGGCACTTTCTCCTCTAGGCTCTGACTGAGAAAGTGCCCAGCATCATGACCCTGCACGCATCACCTGAGCCCTTGAAGCCTCTGTGTCTTCATCTGTAAATGGGAAAAAGTATGTAGAGTGTTGCCCAACCACAGAGAGTTTGTGTGATGATGCGTCAGAGTGAGGCATATTGAGCAGCTAGCTCAGTGCTTGGCTCATGGGACACAGTGAACCATCAGTAGTTATTATCCCAAGGTGTGATGATATGGTACCTAGCCCTTCCCACAGGATACTGGGGAACCTTTCTTTTATATCTTTCCCCAAATGACTAATCCAGTGAAGTAGTTTTGGAGGTACCATATTCAATAGCTCCTTTGACTTTCCCAACCCGTCCTTTTCTTCCATAGCACATGGTGGCTCTTGGCTCTTCCTTAGATAACTGAGGTACCTGGAGTACAACTGTCTAATGTCAATCCCTGGCACTGTCTGATAATAGTGTGTACCTGAAGGCGTTATTCACATTTCTGTGCATCTTCTGTTGACTCATTTGTAAATGAGGATGATGGTTTTACCTCATAGGATACTGGAAAATCCAATGTGCCAATATATCCCAAGAGTGTAAAACAGCTCACAGCATGTGGTAAGTCAACAAATGTGTCTCCTTATCTGGGGAAAATTTATACCCTGAGGAGATGCTGTAACTATTAACAAGAATTTAAATTGTTAAAAACCATCATCTTTATAGCTAGGACTTTCTTCAGTAGCATTTTGGGTTAGTTGCTTTTCTTGTTGAGACAAATCCCCACCAGAAGCCACTTAAGGAAGGAAGGGTGTGTTTTGGCTCATCTGTAAGAGGATATTGTCCATCATGGGTGGCAAGGCACAGCAGTAAGAGGAAGAGACTTTCCACGTGGCCTCCGCAGCCAGGAAACAGAGGGAGACAAAGCTGCCACCCAGCATGCTGTCTCTCCTAACATTACTGAGTCCAGGACCTTGTCCCATGCCCTAGGGGTTAGGATGGCTCTTCCTACCTCAGTGAAGCTCTTCTGGAATCACCCTTCCAGAAATGGTTGCTCTCCTAGGTAGTTCCAAATCAAGTCAAATTGACAATGAAGATTATTAACTATCAGAAGTATAAACTAAACCTCTGTGGGCAATCCAAAATTTTAGTGTTTTAATAACTAAGTGACCAGTTTTAGCTGAGATCAAGTGTAGAATTATAGTGGTTGGATTTTGCATAATTAAATGTTAAATAATAACAACTGGAAGGCAATGTGAAATCACAGTAGAGGGGATGGAGAGCTGGCCCAGTAGTTAAAAGCACTGGCTACTCTTCCAAAACACCCAAATTCCATTCTCAGCATCCATACGAATGTTCAGAGCCATCTGTCTGTAGATACAGTTCTAGGACATCTGATACTGTCTTCAGGCCTCTGTAGGCACCTTTACACATGTGGTACACAGACATACATACAGGCAAAGCGTCCTATGAGCTTGTGCATATGTACACACACAAACACACATGTACACTTATCACATATGCACATATACATACTTATACACAAATATATGCACAATACATATATACATACATGTATACATATATTCATACACATATATAAATACACATATATATACACATACATGCACATATATACACACTCACAAACATGCACATATGCTCACACATACTTTTACACATGTACAAGTATACACATACAAACAAAGTGCATATTCACACACATAAACAAACATGAACACATGTGCATATATATATATATACACAAATACACACACATACATACACATGCATACATACCTACTCACAAACACACATACACACACACACACACACGAATCACAAATGAGACAGAAAGCCTACTCCTTCAGCTCTCTGTTTCTAAGCTTGTCTTGTTTTTCTGATTTAAAACTCTAAGGTCTTCAATAAAAACTTTTTTCTTCTTTCTTCAAGTCAATGGCACCTAAGGTTCTTCTTTAAACTCTTTCAGCGGTTCATTTCACCAATTCTTTTAAAGTCATTAATGTTTGAAGTCTGAAAACTTCAATACATTTTGATTGTACTGTCCTACAAAAGGGTTATGGAGGTCATCAAGGATTTGCATTTTAAATCAAAAATAAACAGCCTAAAATTCAACTGTTTTCCCTGGTTAGGCTTCTCCTCTGTGTCTCCTTAGTCAATTAAATTTACAATTAAGTTTGGTGTGTGTACGTGGACTCTACAGCCTGATTGTACAATGATGTCATAGCCAAGAGTGGTAGCCATGACACTCTGTATTATCTCAAGCTAGTTCATATTCCCATTAGCAGTACAAAAGAATGTACATTTCCTCCCACTTACCAAACATTAATATGATTTAATAGGCAATTTAAAAATAACCTTAAATGTACATTTTTTGCATAAGACTGGACATTTTAAATCAAGTCTTTGGCCATTTAAATTTTTTTCCACAATAGGATTTATATATATTTGTGGCCTTTGATCAGTTTAACTTTTCAGGTTTTTGTATTGACTTATAAAGCTTTTTATATATATTAAAGAATTGGAGATTCTCAAATTGGAGATTTTAGTCTTCGTTCTTTATCCTTAAAAACAATACTTTCATTCCTGTTTATTCCTATCTGACCATGTATGTGTATGCCACGTGAGTGAAGGAACTCTCAGAGGCCGGAAGGAAGCATCAGATCCCACAGCTGGAGTTACAACTGACTATGAGCTGTCTGAACGAGGAGCTGAGACCTGAACCCAGGCCCTCTGCTAGAGCATCGAGCATGCTTAACTGCTGAACCATTTCTCCAGCCCTTTTATCTTTTAAAATAGTCTTAACATGTTAAGTATCTTCTGTTGTATTAGGTTTATTTCTGGAAATCTAAAAATTTAGAAATTATTTATCTAACGCTTTCCTTCATGACTTTCCTTTATTTTATCACAAGCTTAACGAGCTTACCTTTTCACAAATATCATTTTAAAAACGTTCAATTTTTTCGTACATTATACCACTGTTTGCCTTTTCATGTAGTTGAACATTCATCTTCAGTCCGGGTACAAATTGTCCTAAGAAGAGTTCCCAGCGCACAGAAGGAATTTTATAATAGTTAACAAGCACATATTTCATCTGATATTCTTGCGTCAGAATTATTTTGAGTTGAATTATCATTTCCTTGTATTCAGGGAGAGACAGACATGCTGAAATCGCCATAGTACAGAGGACTCAGACTTTCGAGAAAATGGCATTTACAAAGAAGACACCTCAAGTGAAGACATGGATATCAGAGGCCCCTCTCTTTATTTGACCAGTCAGCTCTGCATCATCACCTATAGCACATGCTAAGAAGAATGGGAGAGCTTTTGCAAGGGTAGCAGAGGCCATTGCCTGGCCACCCTATGGCTACCCTTACTTTTTCTTTAGGAATAGGAACTCTGCGTTTACTTATGGGGATATCAGCAATATGGTCCAGGATAACAGGACACACATGTCATTTAACTACAAGATGATAAACATTGGTTTTGGCCCCTCTGGCAGTTAGTTTAGAAATGGGCATGTGACTCAATTAAGACCCATGGGAAGAGGATATCTACTGAGCGCATCTCTCTTCTTCCCATTCAAAGTGCCTCGTATGAGGAAGGGAAGCTTTGGGCTATGAGTAACTACTATCTCAACATGAGGAAGGGCTCTGTGTTTTAACCATACTGACTTTTAAAAGAGTCCACAGTCTATACTTCTTATTTGAGATGATTGACCTTTATTTTTAAAGGCCACTCTTAGTGATTTTGAGGTTTTTTTTGCTGTGTTGCTATTGTTTTGGTTTGCTTTGGGTTTTGTTTTGTTTTGTTTTGTTTTTAGTTATATCATCCAGCACTGTTCTCCTAGGCGAGTTGCTTAACATTGTAGGTCTTGAGTGTTCATGAAACAGTGAAGTAGATGCTGTCACGCATGGTGCCAACCAGTTCGGAAACTATAACTTCAATCAATGGCCACTTACCTTTTAGGAGATCTTTTTTCTTTTATCATAAGAAAAGAAAACCTTAAAACTCCTGAAACTCAGAATGTTAACATCTGTAGCACAGATCATATACATTATCTCGTAATTTTTTTAACGACTCTGAGAAGCAGGTGTGTCCATCTTCCAGACAAGGAAGTCGAAGCTCCAAGGGGCTAGTGACATACCACGGTCCTTTTGGCAAGTTGGCTGAACTAACAGTTTGACTCTACTTCTCTAGCTGTGACCCCATTCCTACTTCCCCTGTGTATTCCAGCCATGAGAGCCTTTATCTGTGGTTGGTTTATAGCTGCAGACAAGTCCCCAGTATGGTTAATATCCCCCCTGCTGTCTAAATGATCACCGATCACTCCAAGAACAACTCCAGGAACAGCCAGAATCCAAAAGGAATTTACCACCCACCACTGGGTTGTTTTTTTTAATGAACTTATGGGGTCAGGCGCTGATGTTTATATGGAAGGAGACGAGGCACACCTGTTCTTCTGGGTATATACTTTAAGGAAAGGAGAATATATGACTTATTTTGGATAAGATATTTATAACCTACTAATATATAAACTAAATGATGAATTACTTGAAGCCGGAGGTCTGTAGGGCCTAGACTGCGCAGTCCCGGTACTGAGTGGAAGAAGAGGTCAAGGCTTGTGATGAGGCCTATCTCTGAGCTCATCATGACCTGTTGCTGACGAGTAACTGCTGTAGAGTCCTGAGGACATTTATCTGCTGTCCTTAACCCTAGGAGAAAGGTTCACACTACCTAGGCCCCCATCTACCTTACTGGCAATTTCCTTCTATGGTGCCACTCTGAGCATCTTGCCCAGAATCTGCCCCGTAGCATGCATTTCCTAAGTCCCGTCAGCATCCTGCTGTTCATTAATGAAGAGGTAACAGGACTCACTCCTTCAGAGTAAAATAACCAATAAATGACAGAGCCCAGACTTTGGGTCTCTTTACTCTCATCTGACATTTTTAACTCCAGCAAAACTGGAAGTGTGGCCTTTGTTGAGAGGTCAAAGATGTCATTTCACGTGGGAAAATCACTTTAAGTTTTACTTCAACATACTGAGGCTCCAATATAAATACATGATTAATTTATATAGAGGTTAAATATGTCTTCCTTGAATAGGGCTAACATAACTAGACTAGCTCTGGGAGAGTTCTGTTTTTAAAATGTGCCTGTACCTAGTGCCACTGAGAGCGCATGGGGCAGCTTTGGATCAGCCTGCAACATCCTTTCTGGGGAGCTGGCATGATCTTGGCCAGCTAGAAAGATGACCTTGGAATGGGTATGCCTTCTGTACCAGCCCGTTGGTCTCTACACATGTGTTGATGGACATAAAATTGTGATATGATAAACCAATGTTAGGAAGAGTAAAGATGTATCCCGGAAACACATGTTCTCAAGAGGACAAGGAAGAGTTTGGTCACTTCAGTAATGAAGGAAGAGTTAAGACAGAGAAGGGATTATTGGCCCTGTATGAGCAGAGTCTGGATAATGTCCACTCTGATATAGAAGGCAACTCTTTTGGATGAACTAACATTACTGTCTTAGGCATGCATGTGTGTATAAATCTGCATGTGTGTGCACATCATCAGTCCACAGAGCAAACTTTACTTTCTGAGAACTGAGTCTGAGTCACTCTGCTCTCCACAGTGACTCAGGTCCAACCATGAAGCCTCAATCTGCTGTTTGGTTCCATTAGTTCTACTCAGCAGAGGATTGGTAGCATGTGTACATAAGATGGTGTTATTTAGCGACAACTGATGGAAGTGGTTTCTATTTATTTTGTGGATTTTTCTCAGAGTCCACCTATCTAGTAGAAAGAGCTGTTTTCTTGTCAAAAGTCATGGGTCGCCATCTAAATTGTGCATGACTCAGTTTATTGAATAGTGTGTTCTGGAGATCTGCATTACAGTGAGATTGCTGGGAAATAGGAGTGCAGAAGGTTCTGACAGTTCTCACACAGCCACAAGGGAAGTCAGCCTTAGGCTTCAACCCAGCATGTAGACAACAGAGGCAAATCAGGCTGGAACTGTATCTTCAGTGGCACGGTTGGGCTTGCGGAGCAAGCCTTGCTGAAGGTCTCTTATTTGTTGCCAGATGGCACGACATTTCCTCCATTGTCCAAATCTGTT
This sequence comes from Apodemus sylvaticus, assembly GCF_947179515.1. Taxonomy (NCBI): domain Eukaryota; kingdom Metazoa; phylum Chordata; class Mammalia; order Rodentia; family Muridae; genus Apodemus; species Apodemus sylvaticus. The sequence continues at coordinate 35,907,044 of NC_067487.1, forward strand.
GGAAGCAGGTTTTATATTACTTGCAACCAAAAAATTCTGAGCGGGTGCACACAGAGCAGCGGATGTCTTAGATCAACGCCATTAGTCTTTGCAGTGTAGACTCACAGGTCAGACCACTTGGATCTCAAAGAGACGGTCTGGTCCCTAGTGTCCAATTTCACACCCTATTTATAGTTCTCAGATAATTACCCCACGTCTGTTTCAGCCTGGAATAGACATGAGAACATCTATACATGTTTAACAATTCTCTTCAATAAACCCTGTAAAAACTTCCTTTATTTCAGGCATTTTGTTAATGGATTGGGGTCATAAAATATAAACAAATTAAAGCGGCTCCATGTTGAAAACATGAACAAGATGCCACCCTTTAGAAATGCAGAGCTGCTTAAAGAACCTGGGCTGTCAGGGAAGGCAGAACAGAGGAGGCCAGCAACACTTCCTGGGATATAAATTCCAATTGTCCAACGTTGAAAGTGAAGGCAGAATAGCTCCCACGGGAAGGAGGAAGTAGTTCCAAGTTGGGACATCAGTAAAGGGTTAGTAAATTTGCCTTCGAGCTGAGCTGGGAGGATTCACAGAATTCCCACAGCCAGAAGTGGGGTTAAGGGGAGTCCAGACAACAAAGAGTGACCAAAGGCCAGGACACGGGGAGCTTCAGATGAGCAGTCCAAAGAGGCCAAAAATGAGGTGAGGTGTCTTGGCCAGAAAGACCCTCTGAAGGAGCTGAACTTTAGTTATAGAAGAATGTCAGAACAAATAATAAGTTTTATTTGTATTTTATATATAAGGTATATGTGTGATATATCTTATGTCTTATATAATATATAACATCATATAATATATAATATATTTTATATAACATATTATATCTTATATATTTATATATAACATGTGTGATATAATCATAATATATCATATAATATATAACTGCATAATATAGGACATATAATATAAGTATAATAATATATATGTTATATATTATATATTATATAATATATATGAATTATATGTTATATAGTGTATATGAAATATATATAGTATATATAAATTTTTTTTTGCCCGGGACTGCTCTAAAATATTCCTTTACTACCACTTGATAAAGTAAGTACCATAATTGTTCGTGTTTTCAGATGAGGCAAAGCATGAGATGCTTCATCCTTTCATCATGTGGAGTCTGGGAATCAAACTCAGGGCATCCATCTTGGCAACCTTTACCCACGGGTCAATCTCACTGACTCCAATTCAACTTGTGAATGTACTGATTCCTCAAGGTCAAACCCATCAACTTCTGCATTTCCCTCACAAACCTGCCTTTTGACATCTTGCAAACTTACCACCCCTGTTTCAAAGGCTTTGTTCTAACGGGTGCATAGAATGAGTTATAAGTACTGATGTCCAGATGGAATTTAGCATGGGCACAGACTGATGTGCAGCAAAGCACAGGAAAGGAGGAGAGGAAAGCACAGGAAAGGACTGACTTGGAGGTGGTATTCAGAAATAGGATGTGGAGCTTAGAGTAAACTCGCCAGAAATCATAATGGAGGGGCAGAGTCACAAAGATCTGGGCACGCATGCTTGAAATGGCTGAGCCTTCACCACAGACCATAAGTCATTTTTCATCAGTGTATTCATTCAGTCAAATCCTACCACAAACAGCAGGCTTCCAGCACATAGATTTAATCCTTGGAAACCCTAAACTAGTGCTTGGGATCTGGGCTGTACATTAAAATCACCCAGGGATCTTTAAAAATGCCCAATTCAGGTTTCCCCTTCCCTGCCCTTGAATTAAATTAGATTCACCTGGGCTTGGCTGCTATTTTAAAGTTCCCAGTAGCCTAACTAGAAACCTGACAGGTAAGCCGTACCTGGAAAGCTTATCAGTAGCTTATAAACTTGCCATGGGCAGGGAGAGAAGGAAGGAGATGGAGGAGGCAGACCAAGGTGCCTCTTGGGAAGGGTGTGGTACCTTGGTCCAGGCCACAGAGCATAAGGAGTGAGTTTTGTGAAGCAGAGCAGAGAACACTACTGAGGCTTAAAGATGATGTCTGAGAAGATGGGAGATCCCAGACTGTTGCTCAGATTATTGCTAAATTGGAAGAAGAGAGCTCAGTCCTTCGCTCTGAAGCCAGAACTGGCCCTAGTAGTAGAGCAGGGCTGAGCTTGCAGGGTGCAGGCACAAATAAATCCCTGGTGAAGGGAGATGGATTAGGGTGTCGGGGACCTGCTGGAACTTGAGCACTTTTTAATGAACATTGGTCAATTTAGCTCACCTTTTACTAAAGGGAAACCAAGTCAGTACCAAGACAAAGCAAACCAACACATAGATAAAACGGTCTACGTTTCCAGAGGACTTTAATGATAAAGGGAAAGGGGCTGGGGCTGGACTTGGGCTGGCTGCTTGCCTGGCATGCACACAGCTCTGGATTTTGTACTTGGCATCAATGTGGCATAAATTGGGCATTATGCTGCATACCTGGAATCTCAACACCTAGGGGTTTGAACCAGGAGGATCAGAAATTTTTGGTCATCCTTGGCTACATAGTTGAATTTGAGGCCAACCAGGGATATGTGAGACTCTCTTCAAAACAAAACGACTAAAAAAAAAAATGTAAAGAAAATAAAACCAAAAATGCCTCCAAAGGGTGCCCTGTAGACTTTTTGCCGAACACTGCCCTGTTGTCATATTTGCTGTTTTGAAGTTCTCGTCCAGGTGTGAAGTGCGGTTGCGAACATGGCCTGCTCGTGATTTTTTTACGCGTTTCCTTCTCATTTGACATCTTAGAGGACGTGTCATTCCTCCTGGCGTTAAGCTGTGTTTGAAACCTTAAGTTTAAGTGGCTTCCCCGTTTTCACACTCCTGTGGGTGAAACATGATTTACGTAGCCGTCAGCACTTAAACCTTTATTCTTTTCTATGATAAGTGGCGTGGTATTCTTTGAGGCTACATTTCAGATTCATTCCTAACTCTGGACTCCTAAGGTGGAAATATCAGAGCAAAGAATACAAGCACTTTGAAGGTATGTCGTAAGTCTGGCCACGAATGTCTAATGGGCACGTTGGAAGGAGCTGGGGGCACTCAACAGGCAGACCGTGAGAGCCACGCCCACACGGACAGAGCCACGCCCACACGGACAGAGCCACGCCCACACGGACAGAGCCACGCCCACACGGTCCAGGCTCAGCTTCGTCTCCCTGTCCTCCACAGCCAGGACAGTATGCTCCAGTCAGATCATGCGCTACTCAACAGTAGGTTTCACTCACTTGGCTTTTGGAAGATTTATCCTGAGGAAAGACTCCACCTCAGTGTGGGTCTGCAGTGGAGTTCTCTCATTGACGTGTTAGAGCTCTTTAATACAGCAGGTCTAATTCCTAACGCTGAGACCCTTTAACACAGTTCCTCATGCTGTGTTGGCCCACAACCATAAAATTATTTTTGTTACTACTTAATAACAGAAATTTGGCTCCTGCTATGAATCCTAATGTAAATATCTGCATTTCCCTGTGGTTAGGTGATCCCTATGAAAGGGATGTCCAACCCCAAAGGTGTTGTGACTGACAGGTTGAGACCCATTGCCTTAGATGTGCCCTTTCTACTTTGACACACATGGACCCCACAGTAAGGAACGAACACCCACTTGCTGCAGGGCAAGCACTTGCTTCCTGATGCAGCACGAATAGCTTCTGTTTCGACTCCGTGAACTTAAGCCTCATCCATGGGTCAGGCAGGAATTTGAATCTTATTCCATAAGAATACTTGGAGGTGATAAAGTTAAAGCTCGAGTTATAAATTCATGTCAAAAAAAGTCTGTCTATAATAGAAACAAAAATGTTACTCCTTTATTCGTGAAATTGCCACTTAAAAAATATTTCAAAGGTACTGCAGCGTAAATGCCTCTGTGGGAGTGTCTACAGGAAACCAAAAACAAAAAACAAAAACAAAACAAAACAAAAAACCATTTCCTTTCTAACCAGTTCTTCAAGGAGATTAAAACAGAAACCCTGATTTAAGAACTCCTTGCTCAAATTTAGTAGGCACTGGGCAAGCATCAGCTGCCAAGCTTTCTTAGTAAAAGCTCCTGGTCCTGCTGCTTCTTGGCCTAAGCTTATTCCTTCCCTGCACTGCCCGAGGGCATCTGCCTGGGTCTTACCCCTTCTCTCATATCAAGCTCCACCTTTTTCTCATCATTTCTAATATCCAACAAAGACCAAGATGCAGGCACACCACAGACATACGCACTCACCTGCCCTAACACACTTCTCACACTTCACGTGACAACTGCGGTGTATTCTGTCTTTGAGTTATTTGATTAGCTTTTTCCCTCTTTTGTTTTGTTCTTGCTTATTTGTTTAGCATGTATGGATGTTTTGACGCATGCGTGTCTGTGTACCTCAGATGTGCCTGTGCCCGGAAATGCCAGAAAAGAGCATCAGATCCTCTGGAATGGAAGTTGGATGCTGTGAGGTACCATGTGGGTGCTGGGAATTGAACCTGGGTCCCCTGGAGGAGTAGCCAGCGCTCTTACTGCTGAGCCTACTCTCAACAGCCCCTAACCTTTATCACCTGGGTGACTTACGAGGGATTTAGACTGTTTATGGTGGAACTTTGTCCCCTACCTTTTCAGTAAGTTCCTTCCATTCTGAATGTTTTTGATTCTAGAGATACTGCCTATATCTTGAAAATGTGGTTATGACCCCATCTTCAATCTACTATGTATCCTTTGCACCGTATTTGAATGGTAGTAAAAACCAAACCTACTACCATAGCAAATGAACTGCATCTCAGCTGATTAACACAACAAATTGTAAAATAAAATAAAATAAAATAAAATTTACAAAAAAGAATGCTTAGAGGTAAGGGGGGCGGGGACCCTGAAAGTTTATATACTCATCCTAACTGTTCCCTTCAAATAGAATTTAAAAGATCATGATTCGTGAAGTATTAAAAAGTCTGTTTGGCTTGTGTGGGAGTTGAGGCACTATCTTTTACCAGCTGCCAGTTGCTTAGTTCTTGAGAAAGAAAAACATTTCCATCCTATAGGCAAAGTAATAAATGAATAGAGAGACTCCCTATCAGAGTGAGGAACCAGGCTGTTTATGGGCAAGTCAAGGAAGATATCAACCTTATAGGGTTTTTAATTATTATTAAGTAACTCTTGATGTCCCAAGTCATGAAGTCTTTAGTTTTGTGTTTCTGGAAAAAAATAATAATAAACCCAATTTGAGGCAAAGCAATTTTGGGATTGTTAGAATTTGAGAGGATCAGTTTAATCAGGGGAAGATATATGGATACAGACAGAGCCATTAATAATTATTTCATTATGGTTGCAAGCAGAGGAAAATAAGAACCTTAAGGTCTGAATGAACCAGGACCAGGATACCCCGCTGCCATGCCGGTTTGTCCACCACACTTAACTGTTTCGTGTGTTTTCTCAGCCTGATGCTTCTCATTCCTGGTGCGTATCACAAACTTCTGCTCAGCAACAGGTTTGATAAGTCCAGAACAGGACTCCAGTTTGTTCAGTCTGAGATCTGGAAACATGGCCAGTGATGTAACATGCTCTTAGAACCGTGACAAGCTTATAAAACAGCAGACCTGGCGAGAACATCGTGGGAGCATCCAGAAGACAGGCTATGAAGTCGCTTGTGTGTGTCTAGTCTCAGAGTTGGAGCCTCCAGCTTCCCAGGCCAGAGAAGGGAAGAAGGCAGGAGAGGATGTTCCCAGACCACACTTGTCTTTACTGCCTGACCCACCTGGGCTGCTCTAGAAGATGTGGTGGGCATGGGGTGAGGGAAACCCTGTGGGCATTTACAATTAATTTAAATACATATTTTGTCACATCACAGAAAGCTAAAACAGAAAAATAAGACAAAGCGAAACCCAAACAAGTTCAAGGAGTCTGATGGGGTGGGGATGGTCTGCCTCCTGCCAGGGACAAAAACTGCAGAACAACTTGCAGCAGGTAGAGAGTCCCAGAGGCCCGCCTTTGCTGCAAGCTGCATCCCTGCTGAGTCTTTCAGCCATAGAGCCCACCCTCCTTGGAGACACTGCTTCTTACAAAATGTCCTGCAGCCTCCTGCCCACCCCCTCTCCCTTCATGCCACCAGTTTTGGATCTGAATGCATTCCTTGTAGCCCAACACTGTACTGTAAGAATTGTTCTGAATCTTCTTTTGAAGCTAAATATTATTAACTGGTATCTTGGTTTGTTTTTGGCTTCCAGAACTTGTTTTTCTGAAAATTTGTCATTTGATAGATTCATATGTATTGTGTGATGATGGGAGAACTTAGTTTAAATACTGTATCTTGAAATATTTTGAAAGATTTTGGATCATTTTGTTTTTCTCTTGCAGGCGAGAACATCTCCAGGTTTTTTTTTTCTTAAAGATCTATTTTATTATACTTATTAGACGAGTGCTTTGCTTGTGTGTCTATGTGCACTATGTGCATGCCTGGTGCCTTTGGAGTCCAGAAGAAGATGTTAGACCTTCTGGAACTGGAGTTACAAAGTGGTTTTGAGTCTTGACTGATGAGTCATCTCTCTAGCCTCAGTTTTTATAAAGCTGTCGTATATGGACATAAAAGTATAAATTCCATTTGTTGGGGGCTGTGATGATTCATCCTCACAGGATTGAGAATCGGCCAGGAGACACACTGGGTATATCTTTGAAGGCATTTCCAGAGAGGTGGGACTGAAGAGAGTTTTGCTGAAACAGGTGACATCCCTAGTGGGCTAGGATGGAAGAAAGTGGGGGGGGGGGGGAGCGGAGGGACAAACAGCAGCCAGCTCAGTGCTTCTGGGTCGCATCACCAAGTTAAAACTTCCCTGCTGCTGTCCCTTCTGAACCGTGAGCCAGGAAGGACCCTTCATCCCTTATATTGCCTCTTGATGGATAGTTTGTCATAATAACAAGGAAATTAATATAAAATGATAGCATTTCCCGTGTTATGCTTATACATATTAACATATTAGTCATATTATTCAACCCTTTTCTTTCTAGGATCTTACTAGAAAGATGTTGACAGTCCTGTTTCTTCCATATTCCCTAATTTGTCTCCTTGACTGCTCCTCCTCCTCCCAACCCCCACTTCCCACGCCCAAGCTAATCTCAAACTGGTTGTAATTCACACCAGCCTTGAATGTAAGAGCCCCCCCCCCCTCATTTTTTGATACCCGCTAGCATAATTTTTCAACTCAAACACGCCCTTTGAAAACTCAGACTTGTATCCACTCAGCCCCTTCTCGTACACGGATACTTTGCTGTTTCTTGGTCCGCAGTAGCAGTAAAGATGGGGTAGGAATCAGGCCAGGAGATGTGCGCAATAGAGAATGACCAAGCTCTCAGCTCTCCCCTGGAGGTTGGCTCTAGAGTCCACTAACCCCAGGTTCTTTATAGTACAAGGTTATCATTATACTCCCTTCCTAGCCACCCCTCCAGCCAGCTGGGTCCCGATCCAGACATCCCTGAAGGTTTCTCACGATGTTTGTGTTACTTGGCAGAACACACTCGATGCATTAACCCCACCGATCTTTCCTATAACACCCACTGCCCCGATTCCATGTGGGAACCAGCAGTCTATGAACAATTATCTCATGTCCCTTCTGGCTTATCTGTGGGTCCTGGTTCTCTGTTTTTATAGCCACTGCTTGTCTTAATTTTATTCTTTTCAAAACAATGCAAGGAGGAAAACACGAAGGAGTTTTATTAACAACAAATGTGTGTCAATATTAATTTGCCCCATATGTGATCTATAACGGAGACAAATGCCAAAGCATTAAATCCAACCTAAAGAGCGCGAACAGCAGAGAATGAACTAAAATTCCTGGCTAGTAGAGTAGCTACGTTTTCTCCAACAGATTTGACCTGCTCAAGTTTAGAGGTCTGGACTGAGAGAAAAAAACAAACAAACAAAAAAAAAAAACCCAAAAACCAGAGGTTGAGACAGGATTGAATGTCGAGGAAGAATTTCTCAGGGTAAGTCACCCAGGGTTTTAGTGAGTTGCTAAACCTAGAAAATAAAAAACATGCAGAACACTTACCTAAATTTGAAAAATAGTTTTGTTTGTTTGTTTGTTTTTGGTTTTTTTTGGCTTTTTGGCTTTGGTTTTTTTTCGAGACAGGGTTTCTCTGTGTAGCCCTGGCTGTCCTGGAACTCACTCTGTAGACCAGGCTGGCCTCGAACTCAGAAATCCGCCTGCCTCTGCCTCCCAGAGTGCTGGGATTACAGGTGTGCGCCACCACCACCCAGCTTGAAAAATAGTTTTAACTGCCACAATTTTGTAATTGGTTTTAAGATAATAAATATCATTAATATTAAATGTTTAAAAATAAAGAAATAAGGGGCCAGGAATGTAGACCTCTTGATGGCATGTTTGGACAAAGCCCTGGGTTCAAATATTTGTGCCATACAAACTGTGGATGGTGGTATTATACACTCATGATCCCAGAACTCCAGAAGTGGAGACAGGAGGATCAGAAAATGAAGGTTATTTTTGGTACCAAAATTTTGGCAAGTTTAAGGCTAGCCTCAGCTATATCATGAAACCCCTTCTAAAAGGAACATAATAAAATACACATTTGGGGAGGCTTGAAAATCTGCATCTGTGACACAGGACAAAAATAATTAAATCTGGGCCATATCTCACCTACGTAGTGATCTCATGGGTCACCTATCTGATAGATGTATGTCTGTATTGCATGGCATTGCTAGACATTCTAGAACCCTAAGGGTAACTTAGGACCTTGATGAGAAGTGTGAACCATGCTAATCCAAATTAGTATGCAAGTCCTAGATAGTATCCCTTCTGAGGAAATGGTATGATACAGCACACAAGAAACCTACTGTGTGTGTGTGTGTATGTATGTATGTTGTTGTTGTTGGGTATGCGTATGTGCATGCATATGCATGGGGTGGGGAGGGGGCAGCTGATACAGATGTTGTTGCTGTTGTTGTGTATGTGCATGCATATGCACAGAATGGGGGAGGGGCAGTTGATACAGATTTGCCCATGAGCTACACCCTCTCTCTCCTTGATCTTTTGAAGACCACCCAAGAGCTATTCACATGCCAACTCATTTAAGTTACTTAGAGAAATCATCCTGACCACTGCTGGATTCCACCATGCACCAGATCCATTCTCAGAACACTGCAGAGAAAATGTCCCCCCACCCCATACTCCCTCAGGTTGTGGGAGCTTAGTGGGAAGCACCTGTTGCCTGAAGAATGGGAGGTCTGCTTCACAATTCAGTTCTGATGACTAACGATGGTATTGTGATGTCAATCAAACAAGATGCTTGAGGGGTCTCTCTGCACTCTGTCCTATTAGGCCAGGGATACTCAAAGTGCTGTTAGGGAAGGGCCAACGAGAGAAGAACAGGGCCATACTGCTACTGCCCACGCATCCATCAGCCTGCCTCCTGGGACAGATGCTGTTCCCCCAAACGCCGTGACCTTCTCTACAGGATTGACTCCAGACACTTGCTCTGTGGCAAGAAGGCAGGAGAAAGAGACAAAACTGTAGTTCAAAGTGATCTGCAAAGCCATGTATCAGCCGCCCAGCTCATGTTTATAAAGAGCGGCATTTACGGCTGAGCGCTTTCCAGGGTAGCATATTTCAATAACACAAAACAAATCATGCCCAAATACCAGCACACACACACACACACACACACACACACACACACACCACACCCCTTAAAGAAAGCATTTACTATTAATTTTATGAGAAGTTGACTGAACTGTTGAAAGAATGTTGAAGTGAAAAGCCACTTCTGAAATATCCCCCTCAAGCTCTGAGACATCTTGGCGTGTTTCTGGAGTATTGTTCTATCCAATTGGCAGGCTCTTGGTCACCCCTTCCAGGGTGACTGCTTGAGGAAATGTCTTCGATGAGCAGGAATATTGATAGTTAGGTCCTCCGTGAGTCTTTCCGGATTCCCCAGAAAATCAGCATGTGTGACTATCAAGAAATACCTTTTACCTCTTAGGTTCCAAAGGACTCCAGACATGAAGCATCAATTATGCACAAATCAGATTAGTTTCTGAGGCTAGATTCTTACTCATAGGTAAAAAAAAAAAATCAGTTCAATATTTTGGTTTTTTGTTTGTTTGTTTGTTTTTTAAGATAACATCTCACTTGGAGCCCAGGCTAGCCTTAAATTCAGGCCTTTCCTATTTCATCCTCTTGAGGGATGAAAGTCAACTCCATTTTCCAAAAATGTTCCAAAGGCGTTGAAGATGAAGTTCCTGTCGTAATGTGATTGCCTAGCACACAAGAGGCTCTGGTTTGATCACTAGTCTCTCATGAACCAAGCAGGGTGGTGCATTTCTGTAATCTCAGTAATCGGAAGTTAGGCGCAAGACAATCAGGAACTCCGGGTCATCTTTAGCTACATATCAGCTTGAGGCCAGCCTGGGTTACATTAAACCCTATCTCCCTATTCTCTTTTCAAAGCAGCAAACAGAGAAGACTATTTTACTTCCAGTTTGGTCACTGTAGCCAGCCCTCGTGTGGTGAATAATGATAAAACATATATAGTACACCTTAAATATATTTCATTCTGTATATATATTCTACCTGAAAATATAATATAAATTTTATGTGTTAAGTGCATTGGAAATATATAATTTGCTTATATACATTTGAGCATGTATGTGCATTTGACTATAACATGACCCTGGAAATGAAGGAAATTGAAGCATAGTTGACAACAAAAGAAACTATTAAAATCTTAAGTTAAAAAGAGCATAAAGTAGTAATATAGTATGATCCCATTTTGGAAAACTTTTTTATTTTTGTGTAAAATATACATATGTCTACACAATTACATAAAATATGTAATAATATGTAACCAGTGGCTGCATATAAGTGGTTGGGTTACTAGTCATTAAAGTTTTTGATGTTTTTCTATAGTTTTTGCATTTCTTCAATAAACATGAGCGACTCTGGGTTTGATTCTCAGCACAACAAAATAAATGAATGAATAAAAATTAAGAATTAAGTATAAAGTATTAAGATCTGAGTCCAGTGCTCACCACCAAAGTAAAAATAGCTGGGCATAGTAATGTGCACTTGTAATCCCAGGGCTAGGGAGGTCGAGCTGGCTAGATCCCTGGAGCTCACTGAGTAACCAGCCTGACCTACTTGTTGAACACTAAGTCCCTGAGCATGGACAGGGCCTGCAGAATGACCTTGAAGAGTCAAGGTTGTCCTCTGGTCTCCACACAGAAACATCTATTGGTTACCATCAAGCTATGAATGCTACTATTGTGTCCTTAGGGTTATCATGCCATGCTGGCATTAAAGCTGGGTAGGACCCCTGCTTGCTTTCATCTCTTGAAAGTTTGCATACCATCTTCTGGTACTATGAAAGTTAGTGATCAGTGAGGAGGCGTTTAGGTCAGGCCCAGCTCAGACCCTCCACGTCCTGTGTCTGAAGTGCATGATGTCTTCAGCAATAGGGCCTTCAACCTCTAGGAGGAAACCAAGGGCAACAGCTATAGCCTATATTTTATCGGGAGTCTCTTGGATTCCCTTGACTCACAACTCAAAGAAAGGGGAGTTTCTTCTGTCTGTTACTGGGGTTTGGTTAGATAGTCTATGGTTCTTGGGTGGGAAGTACCATCAGCTCAAGTGGGGTAACTTTATTTCAACTATATATGTATATGTAAACACACAAATGTTATGTGTATTATATACAATTTTCTATAACAAAAGATCTAAAATAAAATAATATATAATTTTAGGTAAACAAAAATTTACTTGGTCTCTTATGACTTTTCAGGCATCTTGGTGTTATCATTCTATCTCTGCCTCCTTCCATATTTTAACCTCTGATCCTTACCTTCAGTAGGGCTTGTCTTGATCCAATGAGGAGGCTTGGTTCATTTCCAGCTCCTTCAATTCTGTCACAGGAATGTCTTCCATTATTACACAGTATCACCCCAGCACACCTGGTGAAATCTGGTCAGTTCACACCTGCTTCGGCTATTCCTGGGTGCCTTGTGTTTTTGATGAGCACCTTTCTTCATAAAATCACTCTGTCACTACTTATAGCCAGACTTGCCAGCAGCCTTGGGAGGAGGCTATCATCCTGAGAGCCTCTACTCCCATCGAGATTACCAACTATTGATTTTAATTCTATCTGAACACTTGGAAGAATGTCCCGAACAGAGGCTCAAATGAGGTTTGCAGCTTAACACAGGCCCGTCTTGTGGTTTTCACCCGTGCCAACCTGTGAAGAGCAGGTCCTCTGTAAAACTGTACATATCCCTTAAACTTAAGAAAGTAAAAGCCTTGCTTACCTGCTTCCCAACAGGGCATATATTGGTTTTCTTTTTGTAGAATCAGCACCTAAGTCCTATGATCTTCCTGCTGAGGAGTTTTTTGACACCACAAATGGATGAAAATACCAAAATGCTAGGATCTCCAGGACACCTGCAGCCTGGTAGGGACAGCTTACACCCAGAGAGACTTCAGGATCCATAGGGAAACCTGAACCCTTGAGGTCAGCAGCCCACACAGATAGTTACAGGGTCTGAACCTTCCCGAGCCCAGCTGAGGACCACACTGTCTTTCTTCTGCCTTTGTCTCTCCCTGCAGGTCTGCCTCAGAGTTAGGGAAGCATTGGGCCTGTGTGGGGTCTAATATAACCAATTGTGTGTGCGTGCATGCATCTGTCTGTCTGCCTGCCTGCCTGTCTGTCTGTCTGTCTATATGTCCAGCATGTACTGAGAGTTTGAGAGTTTGAAAGTGAGAATCTCCAACTCCCCCTCTTTACACTTGTCCCTCTCACAAAGGATTCAGGAGGTAAACAGTAACACAGCCCCACCTCTCCAATGCTATCCAAATGCCCTTCAGGTACCTATTAAAGCTTCTTCCAAAGAAACCAAACAAGTGGTAGATGCCTCTCTGTGTATAATGTACCAGGCCTAGGAAATCTCAGTCCAGACATCTGCCTATCTTCCCAGCAAGGCTCATCCTGGGTACTTGATTTGCCAGCCCAGATGGCCACTGCCCACCCCACCCCCGCAAAAGAGTACTCTTGCCTTCTAGTCTGTAATGGTCCCTATCACTGTAGGGCAGAGTTTCCACAGCGGAAAACATTTGTGTTGTTTTTCAGTCCAGTTATCTATCTCTCTAGCTTTTGCTTTTTGACTGGTCCGTTTAGCCTCCCACTTCTGTTCTTTGAGGACCAAGCCTGAGTTTCAACAGGTTCACTGTGGGATTCACTGGCTCCTCATCTATGGAGCAGCCCTCTGGACACTGCAAACTTACCTTTCTTTCTCTGTCACAAGAACGAGCTGTGCTTTCCCATCAGATATAAGAGTTCTTTCTTTACATCCTTAGCCACTGCTTGAATCATGGCTGCTGCCGGCCCTGGTGGCTCCAGGCTTTGGAAGACTCTAGGTAATTGTTGCTCAGTCCTGTCAGAGGACTTCCAGGGATACTTCAGCAGAAGGAGCTATGTGATGTCATCAGAATCTCTGAGCAGGGAAGAAGACTGGTACAGATCACAGGGATTGACCCCACTGGCTTTAACTTCCTCCTGGGAGCTATTGCTAACGTTCCTGAAGCCTCCTCCCTACTGGAAAGCCTGACAAAAATCTTCAGGGGTTCTTGAGATTTGTAGGTCCTCGGACTTTGCAGAGAAGAGAACAAGAAAAAAATATTAGATAGTTGAAACCTGGCTTTATCAGGGAAATGAAATACTATCATAATACACACACACACACACACACACACACACCATATACGCACACACCCCACATACATATATCATACACACACACCCACATATACACACCACATGCACACACACACATATATATACACACACACTGAGAATATTTTTCAAGTATATGATTAAGGATATATAAAATAGGCACTTTTGGAAACCCCAAATGGGGGGCAATCAAAGAAAAGTAAGATCATCATCCAGATCTGAGGAAACGACATGGATGAGCAATTGGGAGGGCTGTAACCTGCCAGGGACTCAGTGGATCAGGACACCCATTGGCTAAGAAGGCAAAGAAAGTAGAATTGTCTTACATCTGATAGGAAATATGGTGCTTAGATGTGGTAGAAACAGTTCAATGAGTTCTGAAAATAATAATCAGAGTCCCCATGTAATGCTAAGTTGCTGGTCCTGCTCTTAACTACTAATCCAAGAATATGAAGGAATGGCATTGATAAGGCCTGTGGATATTCTTAGCAGCGTGAATCACAGTAGTCCCAAGGCAGAAGCAACCTAATTGTTCTTTACCCAATGAATGGAGAAACAGCATGTGCTGTATTCTTACCATGGAACATTAGTTGACCATAAAAAGGAATGGAGTATGATACACACTGTAACACGGGTGAGTCTTGAAAACATTGTGCTAATTAAAGCAACCATCCACAAAAGACCTTACTTATGTTGTCTGATCTCATGGCTGTGAAATGTTCAGATCAGGCAAGTAAGTGTATGAAGACAGAAAGACCAGTGGTTGCTTAGGGCAAGGATTGGGGTGGGTGGAGGGAGAGTGGAGGGTGGTACTGTTAGGGAAGGGTTTCCTTTTTGCTCATTCTCTCCCTCCCTCTCCCCTCCCCCTCCCCTCCCCCTCCCCTCCCTTCCTTCCTTCTACTCTCCCTTCCCTCCCTCTCCCCCTCCCCCTCCTCCTCCTCCCCCTCCCTTTCCCTCTCAGGGTGTGTGTATGTGTGTGTGTTTTTTATCTTAGTCTTGCACATTCTAGGCAAGCACTTCTAAAGATTTGTTTATTAGTACACTATAGATGTCTTCAGACACACCAGAAGAGGGCATCAGATATCTTTAAGGATGGTTGTGAGCCACCATGTATGTGCTGGGATTTGAACTCAGGACCTTCAGAAGAGCAGTCAGTGCTCTTACCTGCTGAGCCATCTCTCCAGCCTTGAATGCTCTTGAATTTTATATCTTGAATGGACACATCTCGTAGTCGGTAAATGGTAGAACAGTGAGGTCATTTGTGTTGTCATTAAGGCATTAGAGACTGCGTGTTGTGTGTGGTTCTGTAATCCTAGCACTAGGGAGGCTGAAGCTTAAAGGTATAAGTTTGAGGCCAACCTAAGCTTCATAGCAAACTCCAGGCGGGCTTAGGCTAAGTGGTGAGACCTTGTCTCAAAAACAAAACAAAACAAAACAAAAATACAAAGAACAGCAAACTTTGTATAGAAGCTCATCTAACCATCTTCCGTCTGAGACTAAAAAGGTCCTTAGGTTTGCCAAGCATAGACCTGAGGCAGAGATGCTTCGCTCTGGGGAATTTAGTCTGTGTTTTTCATTTAAAGGTGATTAAGGATCTGACCAAGCAATGCCAAGTTCACAGCTGGTCTGGGGGAATAAGTTATCTAATGACAGGCACCATCGTCCCTGAGTGCTTGGCCAGTCCTGCAGCCCAGGCACACGCTTCGGCAGACAGGCAGAGTGTGTGCCTCTGGCACAGACAGCAAGTCACGATCCAAAGAGGCTCTTTGTGAAAACACATCTCTAGTAAAAGCCTTTCCATTTTGAAAAACTGTCCCAGCACCACCTGAAGTTGTAACTCTATTTGGGTCCCTTGGCTGGGAAACGGATGGAATCTTTCAACATGACCATTTTACAGCTTAAAAGATAAACTTTCTTTCTTTCTTTCTTTCTTTTTTTTTTGTTGTTGTTCTGCTTCAAATATTCCACTTGTTGCTAAGATTCTGCCAATAGAAGTTGAGTTTCACCTTTAGAATATTTACATTTGTCTTCTGAGGCTCACTCTGGAGACTGTCAGAAGCTGAGAAATCGAAGCTCTAATGCAGCAGCTTCAGGCCCTCTGGCTCTGTAACATCTTAATATTGTTTCTAGGTCATGATGGGTCCACTTCCCCTTCAGCAAATCTGGAGAAGTCACCTGCGTTCTTGGCCTCAGCCTTATCAGTATGTGTTGCCGTCCAATAAGAAAATACCACTGGTTAACCTAACTCCTCTAATAAAATAATGGAACATCAGTGCTGGGTGGGGTGTTAGGGAACTCATGAGTCACCACCTGTTTTTAGTTTTTGGTTCTCAATTTAACTTTTTTTTAAGTGCTGAGGTTTCTGGGGCCTTGCACAGTCCAGGCAAGCGGTACCACTGTCTTGCTACACCCCCAGCCTTCTCAAAACCTTCGTTCATTTTACAGACTAGTCCAAGTTTCTTTGAAAGGTTGTGACTGTTTTACAAAACCAGTTCTTCTGGGCTTCAGCTTGCTCATCTTTAAGGGGGAAGGGCTGGGGTGATAAGCTTTCCCAACAATATAATAATCATTAAAAAATGAAATATCAATGTTGTATGAAATGTTAGGGAACTCATATATTTTATAGTACTTTTATTACTCCTCTTGTAGAACTGTTGCAAGGAAAAAGGAAGAGAACGTTGGTGTATATATATATATATATGCATTTTAAAAACAATCTTTTAAGATCTGGGTAACTAGCATTTTAACACAAACCAAATCAAATGTCGTTTTGAGAAAGTCACTGTTCACTAAGGAACCCTGAGACCTGAAGGAGGATCACGCCACAAAAGAAGTTGTAGAAACATTGACCAGAACAGAAGAATGAAGTCAATTTTCTATGTCTGCGAAGGAAGCTCTATGCAATGAGCTGTGTTTACACATTATCTTTTCAATATTCATCAGTTTTGCATTTTTGTTTTGTTTTTTGTTTTTCTAATTGAGATTAGTTTGTAAGAATTGGAGCAATTGAGACAAAGGTCCAACATGACTTCCTAAATAGGAAGAAGGCTGAGAATGAAACTGAGTTGCTTTTGCCAGACCAGTGTTACGCTGAGTCAAGGAAAGGGCCTCAGACAAGGCAAAGAAAGCTCTGAAAATGACACTGGGGAACCGGAAATAGATGCACACCCTTGAGCTGAATATGGAAAGGTGGGGTGGCAGAATACCTTGGTCTTTGATTTTCTAATCAAAAGATGTTCCTGCTGATGGAATGAGGGGACAGAGGAGTCAGGGCTGAAGAAGTGGGCGTGCAGAAACTCCCAGGTACAAAGAAGAATGAAGTTGACCGAAGAGTATATAGATCTCATGATGCACAGAATGATTAAAAGGAGCATGCCAGCTTCTCCTGTCCCTCTATGGCTGACAGTGTTGCTTCTCAGCACCATATGGGGCTCAGTGTGGATTGCAATGTTGTTTGCAGCCAAGAGATAACTGCTTTGTTTGTTTACTTATTTATTTTTCCTGTAGAACTGAGTGAGATTCAGGACTGGACTGTTATGTGAATGCATGAAGGCATACATGTATGTGGGGATGCATTTGTGCCTCCATGAATGAGTGGATGTCAGAGGGTAACTTGGGGAAGTTGGTTCTTTCCTTCCATTGTGTAAGATCAAACTCAAATTGTTAAGCTAGCAGCAAGCGCTGGGACCCACTACCCACTCCATCCACTGGCCTGGGCTGTTACCTTTTTGTAAAGCTCACAACTGAATAGATTTTGTTCGGTGAAAGTGAAGAAAACACTTGAAAATAGCTGCCCAACCCTTACTCTCCATCTCTGAGAAACCCCTTCTCCATCCGCGGGAATCAGCACATTTGCTATATTTATTCTTTAATTCTCCTTCTTTGGCAAGGTTGACAGAGAAACAAGAAGTCACTTGGCCCTGGAGAGATTGGAAAGATACTTTCGTGTGTGTGTGTGTGTGTGTGTGTGTGTGTGTGCGTGTGTGTGTGTGTCCATGTGTTCTCATATACAGAGAAGCCACAGGACAATATCAGATATCTTTCTTCCACCATCATGTACAGTTTTGTTTGTTTCTGTCTTTGTTTTTGAGACAGGATCTTGAACTGGCCTGGACTATGTCAGGTAGACTAGAGAAATGGCTCACAGATACATGGGATCCACTTATCTCCACCTCCCAAGTCCTAGAGTTATTGTGTGGTAAGCAACACCATGCCTGGCTTCTTTGTGTGAATTCTGGGGTTGCAGCTCAGGTCCTTGTACTTGGAAGGCAAACAATCACTGTGCTGGAGCCATCCCCCACCCTCTCCTTGGTCTCCGTGAATTTGCCCTTCTGTACTTCTCACAGGAAATGCACAATGCACTAATACTTGCTTCACTGAGCTCCTATGTTTTTACTTTAACAAGCCTTCTGGAAGTCCCAGGGACATTGGTAGATGAGAAAAAGATCGGCTGGTTCTTTTAGTATAAAATATCTTTCTTTATTCCAAAATGGTTTCTTTTTTTTTTTTTTTTGAACATTTTGTTTTATAACAGCTCGAGATGTGACATATATATTCTTCATGACATTTGATGTTATTCACATTATTACATACAAATAAATACCAGCCGGGCAGTGGTGGCACACGCCTTTAATCCCAGCACTTGGGAGGCACAGGCAGGCAGATTTCTGAGTTCAAGGCCAGCCTGGTCTACAGAGTAAGTTCCAGAACAGCCAGGGCTATACAGAGAAACCCTGTCTCAAAAACAAAACAAAACAAAACAAAACAAAAAACAAAAAAATAAAAATAAAATTAAAAATAAAAATAAATACCAGTCTAGCCAAAGAAGTCATATTTACTTTCAGCATTGTAACTACTCACTAAGTAATCATTGAATGAAGGTTTCTTTAACATATATTTACTAAGCACAACTTGAGTATTGAAATAAGAAACATACAAAGCCTGCATTTCCTAAATTAAAGATTAATGTTCTTGGAAGATTATTGTTCCTTTCATCAAACCATAAATTAAACATCTTTATGGATTTACAAAACACATGGACTGCATATGCCATGCTGTTATATCTGTATTATTCCCATATAAAAGATTTATTATCTTATAATAGCAATTAGGGGAGGAAAGATTGGTGTCGGGTCTTTGAAGACATAGTTTATGAAAAGAGCCAATGGTTGAGTTTCCTACATGTGAAAATTTTACTGTAGAATATATTCATCTTCTCTGTTGTGATGAGCCGTAGACGTGTCTGTGTCAGGCAGAAATCCTGCTGCTTCATTTAGTCAGACCTGGAATCAAACCTCTTCAGAGTCTGGGGAAAATTTAAATGCTCCTTGAAATGTCATGACATGCTCTCAGAATTGCTTTGGAATTATCTGTGAACTTTGCTTGGAAGGGCAACCTTATCTGTCCACAAAGAAAAAGAGGAAGAGGAAGAAGAAGAAGAGGAAGAGGAGGAGGAGGAGGAGGAGGAGGAAGAGGAGGAAGAGGAAGAAGAGAAAGAGGTTGATCTCTACCAGGTGATAGATGAACTTGATATTGAAGAGTCCATGTGATATTGACTTATTGGGGTGGACTTCATCCACCTCAGCTGGCCATCCTGACTGCTATACATACATTATTTGAAGGGCTAAATGTAGTATGAATCTTTGCCATAACAGCTATGTAGAGCCTTTGGGCTTTTCTAACTCTTTATGAAAGTTAGTTTGGCAAGAAATACTTCCTGAAATAATCAGCTGCAGCAGCCCAATTGGAATCCTAAATAGACAAGAAAATAGTCCCTATTCTATGTATAATATAATAATATAAATCCATATATATATATATATATATATGTATGTATAATATATAAGGATACATGTTTTATATTTTCTAAAGCATGAGTCATTTCATTTTTAATGTCAGGATTTGTAAAAGAAAGTGTGTAATTTTTTAATTAACAATCTTATTTCTGGCAACAAATGTTTTAAATAAGCAAAATAGCACAAGAATGACTTTAAATCACTTAATGGACCTAAAGGAACGTTATGAAGACAATTTATTTTGCTTTTTCTCCAACATGCAAGCCAACTTCTTATAGATCCAGCCAATTCCTAGGGAAATTCATCTGTATTTTATCACTGTCCATGGCACCAAAGATGTTTACTGGAAAACATAGCGAATCTCCCTGAAAACCATTATCACCATATATTTTGGCTACAAGTAACAAACTCAAGTGGCTTGCTTTAGTAGCAACTGGTCCAGGTCCCTTAGGTCTCTTACTACTCACCAAGGAAAGTTCTGCTCATATCTCATAGGACAAATCAGGTCTATGGGAAGTGTAAATGCTGTAGGCTTTCATCTGTTAAACTTCCTCACAATGTTAAGATTGCTAAAATACCTGGCTCAGGTGACCAGCAAGTCTATGTCACATAAAGGTGAGGATGGTGTCCTCTGTGGTCCTCAAGATAACGGTTGTGTTACTTGAGCATATTCAAAATCTCTTTGAATCCATTCCTACTTTCAGTCAGCTTGCTTTTTGAAAGAACCACTGACAATGTCAGAAACAGACACAGTAACTGTTTCTTTCTTTCTTTTTTATTTTTTGTTTTTTTTTTTTTTGGATTTGGTTTTTTTGAGACAGGGTTTCTCTGTGTAGTCCTGGCTGTCCTGGAACTCACTCTGTAGACCAGGCTGGCCTCAAACTCAGAAATCTGCCTGCCTCTGCCTCCCAGAGTGCTGGGATTTCAGGCGTGTGCCACCACTGCCCGGCTACAGTAACTGTTTCTAACTTAGCCTTTTCTAAGGAAGGAAGATACAGATAAGGAAGAGTATTATATTATACATTTCTAATTATTAAAAGCAAACTTCCATGAAGCCGTCCTGTGTACCAGTGGATTGTTTGGGGAGAGGCAAGGATTGAAGTGTAGCTGGAGTTAATGAGTATACCAGTGATATGCATTTGTATAATTCCTGTGGGCTAATAATTAGAGTGATGACTTTTAAAGAGACTCTGTTTTGACTAGGAAGAGGTCAATGCCCTCCAGGTAGTTGAGTCTTAGCACAAACAAAGGACCACACAGGCACTTGCCTCTGTTATACAACATGCGTAATCTATACCATCTCCAGACATCCTCTCCAGTCAGCGCATCTAGGGAGGCAAATCTCCTCTGCCTTAAGCATCGCAGGGCCCGTTACCAGATGACCGGAGTCCTC
Source organism: Apodemus sylvaticus (assembly GCF_947179515.1). Classification (NCBI taxonomy): domain Eukaryota; kingdom Metazoa; phylum Chordata; class Mammalia; order Rodentia; family Muridae; genus Apodemus; species Apodemus sylvaticus. The sequence continues at coordinate 35,927,956 of NC_067487.1, forward strand.
CTGAAGAGTTCATAGGCTGACTGAGAGCTCAGCCTTCTGCTCTGTCTTGTTTTCCACACTCTGTCCATCCTGGTATCTTCCTACGTGGCTTTGCCTGTTTTCTTGTAGCCTCTGTACCTAGGACCATGAGTGTAGCAGCCTTGTTTTCCTAAGCCCCTCCTGAGCCTCAACTCGTATCACATGAAGAACAAGAATCTGTTCTTTGGTCTGTTGGTGTCATATTAAAAAAGCTCCCTGTTTGGAACTTCTCTAAAGTATTCAATGACCAATAATTTGTGACTGAATTTGCACCCCTCATTTGCATGTGTGCATTCCTTTTCAGTATTTGTCAAGGTTCAGTTCCCTCAGAGGGTGTGAAGTTTACTTTTCATTATCAACTGGACTAGATGTATCTTCCTCTAGGAGACACGCCTCTCTATAAGTCATTGAGATTTAGCCGAGGAAAGGGGGCAGCACCATCTCAAAGGCTAAGATCCCATACTAAATAAAGGGGGTGGAGGGGTGGGGTGAGAAAGTGGGTGGAGACCAGTGTTCATCTCTCTAGTCTTCCTACTGGGCATGCAGTGTGAACACCTACCTCACGCTTCTGTGGAAATCTTCAAGGTAATGATTATCTCAAGAGGGTGGCGGTTCTGGTCTCTCTCCACTGTGGTCTTCTTTTCTATTCATCGTGTGCTGTGTAGCTAGCACTGGACAATATCTGTTAAATATGTCTGAATAGTTACAGAACTACCTGCATAGTAGGCACAAGTCCTAAGGACTTTTCATGTGCGGACTCATTTCATTCACAAAGCAGTACGAGATGAGCAGAGTTTTTCTCTCTACCTGGATGAGAAATTTGTGGCACAGAGAGAAATGAAAGTGGCCCTATTCAAGATGTCAGTCTCTTATGCATGGCTGTAACAAAATACCGGGGGCTGAGTAACTTGCAAAGATGCTAATCTGGCTCAAAAATATGATGGCCTAAAAATCTTGGAGCCAGTGTCTTTTTTTAATGTATTCACTTTGCATCCTGCTCACTGCTCCCCCTTTCTGTCACCCCGCTCCAACACTCCTTCCCACCTTCCCTCTCCTTCTCTGATCAAGTATCCCAGTATCCCCTCACCCTGGCATATCAAGTCTCTGCATGGCTAGGCACAGCCTTTCCCACTGAGGCCAGGCAGGGCAACCCAGCTGAAAGAACACATCCCACATTCAGGTAACAGCTTTTGAGGTAGCCCCTGCTGTAATTGTTCAGAACCCATATGAAGACCAAGCTGCACATGTGACATATGTGTAAGGAGGCCTAGGTCCAGCCCGTGTACGTTCTTTGATTGGTGGTTCACTCTCTGAGAGCCCCAAAGGTCCAGGTTAGTTGGCTCTGTTGGTCTTCCTGTGGAGTTCCTATCCCCTTCAGGGCCCACAATCCTTCCTCCTATTCTTCCATAAGAGTCCCTAAACTCCATCCCTTTGGGCTGTGGGTGTCTGCATCTGTCTGAGTCAGCTGCTGGGTGGAGCCTCTTGGAGAATAGCCACTCCTAGCTGCAAGTATAATAGTATCATTAATAGTGTCAGAAATCGGTGCTTGCCCATAGGATGGGTCTCAAGTTGGGCTGGTTGGCCATTCCCTCAGTCTCTGTAGAGCCAATGTCTTGATGAAGATCTATACATAGTCTAACAATAGAGAGCTGAAGAACACACAAAGTAGCATGGAGATTTAGGGAACGAAAGATTGGAGAGGAACTAAGCCCACTCTTGTGAATTAACCTGCTCTCTTGGGAACTAACCTATTCCTACCAGACTGGAGCTACTCCTAGGCAACAACACTAACTTATTTATGAGTGTAGAGCCTCTGAATTAATTTTCTTCCTCTGTACTCCATCCTGAAGGCTTCACTATCCCAACAGACAATACTCAGACCACACTTGCAGCACATGAACCTTTAGGAGACAAACCATGTTTAAACCATGATACAAAGTCTCAGTTTGGAGGTGGCAGAATATGATTAATACCAAGATGGTCTCAATCAAGCTAATGATTAACACTAGACCTGGAAATAGGAGCTAAGAGGAGATATTTGTTACTAAATCACCTAGGGGTAAGTGTTGATCTCAAGATGGATCTTTCAAGACTTTAAGGGGACAGGCTAGACAGTATGACAAAGGGGAGAGAGGGGGGAGAGGAGAGAGAGAGACAGAGACAGAGATACAGAGAGAGGATGATTGCAGAAGTAGGTGATATTTTCCTGTCACAGTGCACTGAGAGTCTGGGGGGTCAAAGGTTAGACATGGAGCTGGAATGAGTCCCTTGAGAAAGTAGAGGCTGGAAACTCCTAATGCTCTAATGTTGGAGTGGCTTGCCCTGACTAAAACAAACGTCCAGTGCTGGAGCTCAGCTGGCTTTCTCAGCATTTCTAAAAGGTATGAGAATGGATTCGGAAGATGAAGGCACATGATCACTGTGTGTGATGGGGGTCAACAATCGAGACTGACTGAATCAGCTCACTAGCCCTATTATTCTCCTAGTCTCCTGTTCTAGCACTTCTTTCTAATTCAAAGGTTCTATTTACTAGTCCATACTTTTAACATTGTGACACAGAGTCAGAAGAGATTGTTGAATTCCCCCCTGATATATATAGTTTTAGATGGTTTTGAGCCACCATGTAGGTGCTGGGAATTGAATCTGAGTCGTCTGCAAGAGCATCAAGTGCTCTTAACCTACTGAGCTGTCTGAGGATGTCTGATATTTTAAACACCACTTGCACCTTGGAGTTCATTTCTATCGACAAAGATGAAGGGAGTCTTTCTGCTGAGGTAAGATTGTTAAGGCAGAGACAATGAGTAGATAGTATTAGCTATGTGACTGTACTACACTCCGGCTTCATTCCAGACACCAGGGCCCAAATTTTAAGTTACAAGACAATACCACTTTTTGGGTTTTTACAAAGAAGGCAAGCTCCCCCAGGCCACTTGACTAAAAGCAGGTAGTCTCCAGTCTAACACTGAAAGAGCCTTCCAACATGGGACCCGTTGTGCTGGTCTGAGTTATGAAGAGCTGACTTGGAGGTCCCATTGGCCTTAATGCTGACATCAACTGAGACTCACCCATCAGACGTGACACCCAGGATTAGGTAACATGGTGATGGATGATAAGAGAAAGGGCAATTTTGTGTAGATAAGAGAAAATAAATTTGTGTAGTCTATAAATTTCCTAGGGACGTTTATGAGAAGGTGTGCACTGTTCCACGTGGCCTTCCTGTGGGTTATCACAGGTATGGCATGTCTGTGGTTTGAGACAGGCATGTTAAATTGCAGAGCAGACTGTGGATCATGTGCGCTCTTGACTGAGTGGCTGGGTTGTGGGTTAGAGGAGAGGCACTTTGCTCAAGGCTCCTCCTATACTATTGATGGAGCACCCTCAGTGACCTCCCCCTACACCAGTGAGGGAGTACCATATTGGATGAAGACACTCAGTACTCTGAGAGTTGGAGGCTTTCCAGAGTACATTGTCTGTGGCTACACGTGAGTGAGACACACAACTCCTTCAATAGCTGTGATTTGACTCAGACACTCACATCCACAGGCCCAAACCTATGGTCTCTGTTGTGGCTTTGAGCATTCTAAAAACTGGCCATTCCCACCAGTGACAGTCCCTCGAATGCCTTGGCAAAAAGGAAACTTTATGTGCATAGAATGTACAGAATACACTGTGGCCATTCCTGGGTATTACCAACCTCCTCCTCAGGGCCTCCCAGTTGTATTTGCTTTACCACTTCTAACACCTCTTTTTTTCTCTCTCTTTCTTGAAACCATCCCTTAGTTATTCTGATCTTCACTCCATTGCCCAAGGTACATAGCTGCCTAAACTTTGATGAAGCTGTTGGAGCCGTTGTTTCCTCTGATGCATCTTGACTTCTGTCTTGGAAACGACTTTCATGGCTTGCCCAAAGTAATGCAATTAATACAATTAAGAAAAGAAGTCTGTTTTTAAAATGTCAGCTGCAGGGAACAACATTTTGATGAGAGGTTATATGGGGGAGTATATATATATATATATATATATATATATATATATATATATACTCCCATGATAGTAGAGTCCTTGGTGCTGGGGTGGAGAAACAGAAGGAAGGGCTGGGCTGAGGAGCCTGGGGGCGGGTGTTCCCCTCAGTCAGAAGCTCTGAAAGGTTGGGTGGGGGATTGCCCTTCTTGATGGCTTCTGTAAGGCCACCTGGATTCCCAGGAGACTGAGATGCATCCAAAAGGACGCAACGGCACTGACACTGATGTCGGACTTGAGTGTAGAGCCTGAAGTTAGGGGATGGTGAGAGGTACAGAGTGGAGGGAATAAAACACAGCCTCACCGCTTCTCACCGGGATGGAAAACTGGGTAATAGGAATAACATGTAACCCACATGCATAATTTTAATTTCTCTTGGACCCATTCTCAGGAAGACACAGGTGTAATTAATTTTCATAATACTTTTATTTAATCTTACATAGCCAAGGTATTATCAGTTCAACATGCAATTAATAGAAAACTACGAAAGAGACACTTTGCCTTTTTTTTTCTGGTACAACATCTGCCATGTATTGTATTTACCGCATGCCCAGGTTCAGCCTGGTACCTTCCAAGTGTCCATAGCCACATGTGACTAGTGGCTGCTACACTTGTCAGCATTGTCCCGGGAGGGTCTCTTGCTTCTGTCAGCACAGTTGCCTGCCTTTCCCTACTCCCTTCTTCTTTCTACTTCCTTGTCTCTGACTCCTTTTCCCCCTGGTTTTTCTTCCTCTAGAAATGTCCTTCTCATTAGAAGTGATAATGAAAGATTCTAAACCAAAAGGCAGAAAGTAGAACTTCGTGGTAGATAGAAAGGGACACAAAGACAAACGGCATGCAATTCTTACCCAAACCAAGTCAAACCCCAGGAAGAAATAAAAGTGGAAGCAATTTGGGATTAGACAAAAATGTGAGTTTTGTATGGAAAGGAGGCTATTACATTAATTTCATTCATAATAAGAAAAGGACTCCTAACCCTCTATGATTTAATTATTCTCTGCCCATGTGCATCAGATTTCCCAACAGTAACCACGTTTCTTTCAGTGGATAGAATCTGCCTAATTGCTCCATCTTCAGGAATTAGCATCCAAGCTCATGCCTGTATGTGGGAAGCATGTCTCAGAGAATATGAGCTCCTTGGTCACCGTTATTCACCAACACTCGTGGGCTTGTGTTTAAAGAAGCTGAATATCCAAGTGTTTCTTTCTGACTCCTTCCTCTCTCTTCTTTGATGCTTAAGAGCAGCTGGCCAGAATCTGGAGGTCATGTAAGGGAGTGGTTGACTCAGACCCTAAGCTGTGGCTTCTGTGGGACTGGCAGCTCATCTTCTTGGTCTTCAACACATAGTAATCCAGGTTGGTTCCAAGTGGCTTTGTGGTTTCTACCCCCCCCCCCAACTTTCTTATTTTCCTCAGCTTCACTCATATTCGGTGTCTTATTGCTCGGTTTTGGTGGATGTTGACAGCCAGGTTATGTCTGTTTGTCTGTCTGATAGGAATGAGACACAGAAAAATAGAATGTTTATGTTTATGAAGTCTTAACTGTGGTGCTCTGCGGTTATACTACCTGAAACAGAAAACACATTGTGTTACCATAAGCCAAGTCCAAGTCCACCTTCTGAAATGGAAATCACGAAGTTGGTTGAGTAGTTTGACTACTCATCCCCACAGTTTTCTATGGCTTTGATTACTGTGCTTTTTCCTACCATGGACTAGTTCCACGTTAGAATACTTCATTTGTTAGCTTTAGTCTCCCTGGCTAAGCTGAGCCAAAGCTTCTGTTGTTTTCTGTCTGGCATACCCACCACCCACTTTATCTGACCTTATAAACATGTTTAAATAGATTTCCCGGATAATAACCATTTTAGCAGGCAACTTCCCGTTTAGATATTACAGAAGGCACTGTGCAAATTAGAGGGGAGAGCAGAAGCACTAAGAATCATGAGACCCCAGATAAATATAGTAGAACCGCCTGCTCCTGTGAGGACAAGGCTGAGTTCTAATCCTGGTTCATCCTCTGAGTCAGTGGATGAGTCTGGGAAACACAGAGTCAAACAAATGATGGACTTCATCCACTGGTGACTCAGGCAGTTGATTTTGATAAATGGGGGACAAAGAAGGAGTCTTCAGTCACAGAGACACCTCATTTCCATGCCGGGTGTTTCACTGTTCCGTCGTGGGCTTGTGCTGAGTTCACTAGGAGGGGAACAAAGATGCCCTTTATGTATGATGGAAAGAAAAAATGCTACTCACAGGGCAACTGGCCTTATCAGCAATGAGAAGAATCTAAAGGTTAGCAGATGGCAAACAGAAAGAACTGTCTAACCTGATGTCAGAAGGTAGCCTTTCAAAGATGGCTTTGTTCGGTTGAATGCCGTCCTGGCTTAATGTATTTTATGCTCTGTGATGTCAGCAGTAGTGCAGTCTACCAATGATGGGGCATGCAGCAGGAGCTGGGGACAGCACTTGGCATATTCCAGTGAGTGCTGAGTGGGTGAAAGCACTGTTAATATCCTTTCACCTTTATTGACAACATGATTTGTTCACTTGATTTCCTGAGGATTAAAACTGTCAAATAGTCAAGACTTCTTTCTTTTCCTGGCTTTTGGAGTTAGGTTTGATTTAGTGAGCATTTACTCTGGCAGTCTGATATATCTTTTTACAACTAGCATTTTCCAAGTGCAGCACACGTTTTGCACAGAGAGGGGAAGTGTTTTAGAAAACTGTTTTCTATTCTTTATTAAATAAGCTGAATCTATGTCCCCTCCTTATCCCATGGAAGCGTATCTCCATATTTGCTGAGTCTAATATAAAAACTGAATAATATATAAAGCTGTACAGCAATCTGCTGTACAAGTCGCTTGATTATCTCTTCAAAATTCAGAAATCAAGCCTGCATACTACAGGTGGGAAAGCCATTTGATAGCATGAAATAAAAGATAACAAATTTATGTGATTCCTTTTGAAGGTGAAGAAACAACTTCAAATACGTAATTGTTGTTATTAATGAGCAGTCAATAAAATAGTAGAGCACTATACTATACAATACTATATCATACCATACCATACAATACAATATTATACTATAGCATACTATACATACAATATCATACCATACCATACTATGCAATACTATACCATGCCATAGTATACTATACTATATAGTTCATGTCCTCCTTGCACTTTATTTTTTGAGACACAGTTTCATGTAGCTGATGAATTCCAACTCACTGTGTGGTTGAGAATGACCTTGGACTTCTGACTGTTACGTCACTGCTTCCTCAGTATGAAGATGACAGATGTGTGCCACCATACCTGGTCACCATGCCTAGTTCTATACAGCATTGGAGAAAGAAACCATGGTTTTATGCATACTAGTTGAGTACTCTACAATCAAAGCTGCATCCCTATCCTGTCATGTACATATTTTTTACCCCTGATGTATTACTATCCCCATAAAGTTGGAAGAAAGAGTTGCAATGTTCTTTGAGCAGAGGTGACAGCTTTACAGGCTGACTGTGTCATCTCTGATCATACAGTTTATAATGGAGCCAAAACTGGGAATCCTGAATGCTGCATTAGCATTATGATGCTTTCTCTTGAGAAACACCAACAATGAAAAGACTGGACTCTCAGAATATGGGTGGGGAAAAAATCTGATGATATGGAGACATTTAGAGTAGGGTTTACTTCAATGAAAATTGAAATTACTTCCAGTGAAATCAGCTGAGTGATGGTGAGAAAAGGAGTCTCTGACTCTGCAAAAGCAAGAACTCTGATTCTCCAGCTGTCCCTCCCAGTTCCTCACACTCAGTAGCTCCTTGGTACAACCTCAGTGACTGAATGGGCCATTTTCCATAACAACTCTGTCACCATCTCTCTCTTTATCTGTTAACAATCCTTCCATACACTTTCCTCTCCCTCTGTGTAAGGCAATAAGCCAAATTGGAGTTGCATGTAAGAAATGGCATTAGTGTGGATGTCTTTTGATGAGCATAGGGAGAAAGCCCAGGTTCCATTCATCTTGTTAGACTCTAATCCTTCATGAAGGGTAGAACCTTTGGCATGGGTGGGACTTCAGAGATCATAAACCTGTCATGGCAGGGTGGGGACAGACCTGATATGGAGATTGGCGTCTCTTCACTCCCTCCAGTGTTCTCATCTCTTGCATACCTAAAAATGCACTGTTTATGTGCATATATGTCTATATAAAGAGCGATATCCTAGTTTAAAGCCATATCCAAACCCATTCACATGGGCTTGTCATTCTTGTGAAACTTTAGTAACATCAAGGTCACTTGAAACTCAACAAAAGGGGGTAACACTACTTTCAAATTGTCTTTGATCCATGAAATGAGTTTCTGGCTAGACATGATCAATGCCTATCATAGGTAGCATAAAAAATAATTAAGATTCTTATGAAGTGGAAGTGAGATATTCATTTGACTGTATACCAATCAGTAAATGTTTATGAATGCCCTACAGTAGATTATAAAGCAGTTTACTGAATGCCAGAGTAGGAGGGATTTTAGAATACGAATCAAATTTCTGTCTTCAGGATTTTGAACTTGAACTAAAAATGAATAGTGCAGGACAGAGCTGAGTTCCTGTTAATTGGTGAGAATTCAAGCAATGGGTCTGCCACCAAAAGGCATCAAGGAAGTCAGTATCACAGTAAGAACTGCAATATTTAAAGGCTAGGTGAGAATTTTAAAAAGTGTGCTACTGACTTTTATATCCAAGAGATACAGAGAAAGGAATAAAATTAGATGCTAGCAATCTTAGTGGTCTTAAGATTAGATTTCAAGTCCGCAATACAAATTGCCCTGTGCATGGATTGATTCTATGGCATTTCTGTGTGGTACCCAAAGACCCATACTCTGAAAGGTTCCAGAGACAGGCACCAACTGCTGGAGAGCAGCACCCTTTGAGTGAAGGAGCAGGCTCTTGGCCCAGGAGCCCAGCTGTGCTGCTGGGGTCCCTGCAGATCCAGGTGACCATGTTGGTGTGCCATTCCCTCGCTTTTTTTTTTTTGTATGATTTTCATGCAGGGTTCACCATGGAGAGTCTTTTTTGCCTAGAAGCCTGAAGACTGGGTATGCATAAGGGTCTGTATCTCCCTAGGAGGGGAAAGAGAGTAAAAGCTCTGATCTACTTCTTCGGTGACACTTCAGTAGGTGGAACTCAGAGTTCTACAGGATCAAACTTAAGGAGTCTTTGGGAAACAGTCCCCACGATTCACTGCCCCTTGTCATTTTTCTTTCTCTGCCCATCATCCATTTCCCCCTGGTTCCTTATGCAACTAATCTTCATTTCATAATCTGTATTTGGAAAAACTGTCTCCTAGCATAAGACAGCATATCTTATCTTCTCCTTTGAGCTGAAGTCTATAAACGACAGGCAGGAGAGAAAAGATGGGGAGATAACTGCACCAAGACCCAATCTCTACTTCCCAGTCATAGAAGGCTTCAGTACACATTTTTTCTTCCTTCTATAGTTTCCAAGATAAAATGGTAGAGGTCCTTAGGTTGGCAAGGCCAGATAAGCAATTCCCCAAATAGAAAATAATCAGCATCCCCAATACAATATGCAATTGGAGACTGTGATGAACAAAAGCACAATCATAATCATAGCCCTATATCAGTGCTCTCTGTACCCACACATCTTGTTGCTCATCCTGGCGATGTTTACCAGAGGCAGCTGGCCAGAAAGGAAGTCCGTGGGGGCTGCGCAGTGCCAGGAGCCAGCCCATCAAGAAGGCATTTGTGACTTTTCAGGGCGTGGGGGTGAAATGGAACAAAAGTAGTGTCTGTCTGTTTGCGTCACGGGAGCAGCATTGGGAGAGATTGCTCCCGACCAATGAATGCCAGTTGGTGGAACGCAGATTTTTAAAACAAACTAGCTGTTGGTCAGAGGGCTATCTGAGGATGCAGCCCATCAGCAGGGCTTGCTCCTTCAGTGCGGCTTTTCCAGGAGTGCTGGTCTGTGATAGGCTGTGCTCATGTGATGATTACTGTACCACACATCTGCCGACTAACAATATGCAGACTTTCCAAAGCTCGACTGTTTTATAATGTTCCAAATGAATACCAAGAGCATTTCTGGGAAGAGGGAGTGAACTACTGTGACATATGGACCAAATCTGAAGATTTGTCTGAAACAGATCAGTTAACTATGTGCCTCCTACAGACCCTCTAACCCCTTAGGAAATAAAAATCAATCATTGTCACATGGTCTAGTTACTTAACTCTGCTTATACCATAAGATGAGTTTATATTTCATGAATTTTGACTTTTTGAGGAGAAAGTGAATCTCAATTATCGTGAATTAACAGCAACTGAAATGGTTTATACGTAAATCATATTGAAAGGAATGTCATCCTAACGTACAGGTCAAATATATTAAGATTAACATGTACTATGTAGCTCTTCCCTCATCCACCATTCCAAGTAAAAATACGTGGAGTGGTTATTTTGACATGATTTATTCTTGCTGTTCCTCATGGTCCCTTGAAGCCATGTGGCTAGGTCTTTGTGATTACAGCTGAGGGGAGCATCAGTCCATAACCAAATTAAAGAGTGAATAGGACCTAAGCTGTCTATTTGTTACCATATTTAGAGCCTTTCTTTCAAATAATGCTCATTAAAGCATTACTAACATTGTGAATTTGTTTTACTACATTCCTTTAAAGCAAAGATGAAATTCAGTTTATCACTATCCATCTGTCTGTCCATCCATCCATCCATCTATCCATCCACCTGTTCATCAATCTGTTTGTCCATGGATTCTATACCTATCTATTTGAAAACACTAAGACTTTAACTTACACACTTTCTTGTTGATAATAGCCAGTGTTAGCTGTGTACCTCCATGGGGATTTTATATAGAGACTTATATAAAGACTGAAAAATACCAAAAACTAAGTGGTATATTATTGCCTTGTGAATCATTCCTTTCAACAAAACTGCTTGGGACAATTAGGTAAGTACAATTAGAAAGAAACATAACATCCAGGTGGAGCAACAAATTCCCATAAATTCTATGGTTTAAACCAAACAAACTCATCAGCCTTCAGCCCTGCATGTCAGAAGTCTGAGATGGGAAAAGGCAAGCTGTATTTCTTCTAGAGATCCTGATGTAGTTCGCTTCCCTCAGTTCTCAGAATTTGCTTATATTTCTTATCTCAGGTCCCAATTCAACATTTCAAACCACGAGTGGCCAGCCAAGTTGTTGCCACCTGACATCGTTCTGACATTACCTCTTGTCTCTGTCTTCCACATTTAAAAATGAAAATCACCCTTGTGTTTGGGAGTGGAAGAAGTCACGAGTGAGTAAAGTCTTGAGTGAATGTGTGCTGTAGACATGGCCATGTCAAGGACCCCAGAGCCTCAGACCTTGGCTATATTAACAAGAAAGTGTTTAAGTTAAAGCCTTCATGTTTTCAAATATATAGGAAGGATACATGGACAAACAGACGAATAGATGGGTGGATGGATGGGTGGATGGATGGATAGATGGAGGGATGGATGGATAGATGGGTGGATGGATGGATAGATGGGTGGATGGATGGATGGATGGATGGATAGATGGAGGGATGGATGGATAGATGGGTGGATGGATGGATAGATGGAGGGATGGATGGATAGATGGGTGGATGGATGGATGGATGGAGGGATGGATGGATAGATGGGTGGATGGATGGATGGATGGAGGGATGGATGGATAGATGGGTGGATGGATGGATAGATGGAGGGATGGATGGATAGATGGGTGGATGGATGGATAGATGGATGGATGGATGGATGGATGGATGGATGGATGGATAGATGGGTGGATGGATGGATGGATGGATGGATGGATGGATGGATGGATGGATGGATATGGAAAGTGAACAAGGTGAAGCCCATCTTTGAATGAGAAAGAGGCTAAGAGGGAAAGAGCAAAGCCTTCCTTTGGTCCATGTGTGGATATTGATAGTGTGTCCAGAACTGTACCCCACCCCACACACACACACAGCTTCCTTTCCATAATATGTTCTGCTGGAAAACTATTCCCCAAGAGACTGTTTTTACTGAGATGAGGCACCCCTGCCTGCTCGTTCAGCTGCGTATCATGAGTTCATCTTCTTGTTGATCTGTGTAATAACCCTGCCTCACTGTTCAGCTGCCGAACAAGCCTGCCTCTTTTTTCAACTCTATATAATAAGCATGTTGAGCTGCTGGCCCACTGAGGTTTCTCTAGCAGAGAGCGCAGACCATCCATCCCTACTTTCTGCCCACGTGCCTGTCTTTTTTTCATTCTCTCAACACTCCAAGTCTCTGGAGCTATTCCTGGGCATGGCACTTGTGGTTACATTGGGATCCTTTAAGCAATCCCAGGTAGTGTCTCTGTCTCAAGGTCTTTAACTTAAACACTCTTGTAATTTTTCTTCTTGAAATATTAGATAATATATTCCTGAGGTCTGGAAATTAGACTATAGACCTGGAAAAGTCCTATTTTGACTCCCACAATAGGTTTCTAAATGTCACCACAATCACACTTTATGTTTGATCCTAAAGCACACCATTTGGTCATCGTCTCAAACTTAAGCTTTCTCTGTGCCATTTGTGACTAAAACATTAGTTTGTTTTGCTGACTGGAATGTAGAATATTTGGAAATAAGTTGGAAGATTAAACAAATATGAGAAGTTAAAATGATGGAAGAATAGAAAGAAGAAAAAAACATGGAAGATGGAACTAAAGAATGCAAACCAGAAAAAGTTGTGCTGGTCCAGAAAAATATTTATTAGTTCCTTAATTTAAAAACATCTTTCCCAGTAGTAGGGTTCAAACCCCGGGTCTTAGACATGCTTAGCTACTGCTCTACCACTTGGCTGCATACCACTCATCAAGAAACAGTCTTCAAGTATGCTTTAAGTTAAGGTTTATGGCCAATAAAACTTGAGGAGAACACGAGCCTTACTAGATCTAAGGAGCTTCTTAGAGGCAAAACACATGTACAGATGATAGAAGTTTGCAACTCACCCATCATTCGCCTGGAAAAATGGACTCTCTCATGCCCCTCAGATAAACTGCTTTACTGATAGTCCAGTCTAGAGAACACCTTGACCTCTCTTCTGGGCTTTGTTCACAATGCTCCCTGAAGTCACAAGCATGGCCCAGGAACAATGAACGAGCCAGTTTGCTTGCAGCCCAGGAAGCATACCTTCCTTAAAATGAAGCACTCAGGAGTTGGGTCCACTAAGTATCATTGCAACATTTCATGGCTACCATGTAACAATATGCAGTTTTTATAAGTGGCCATGAAAGCCAGTATTTATCACAGAGGTGGAAGAATTCCATTACAGGAAGAGGCTTCAGCTGCAGGTGTCTTCCCAATGCCAACGCCTTGGATATGATTCCATCTGGAGAAGCTTCAGCTCCAGCCTGCTGACTCTCTTGGAGATGTTCCAGTCTCATTGATCGTATCCTTATTGCCCTTTGATGTCAGGAAAAAGGCTGAGTTATTCCAGTTTCTTGTCATCGGGCTTCAAGCAAGCCCTTCATGTATGCCATTTAGAACAAGATGCGGACACGCCTCAACAGAACAACACAAAGCTTGAGGATTGTTGTAAGATGTAAATAACGTGGTCCATGATCCCTAAGAGCATGATCAGTGAGTGGGCGTGGCTAGGAGCCTGCTGCCAATGTGTGCCTGAGCACTTGTTATCTCCGTGGCAACAGTGGTTTAAGACTAGACAGTTGCTTCAGATCTCTCCATTCCAGCCCAAATGCAAACACACCACTGTTTGGACTAGCCTTGTTCACTCTATGAATAAGAGAGCTCATATCAGACGGAGCACAAACTGTAGACAAAATAAAAATACAAGTAATCTGAGCACTGGAAATGCAGATTCTGAACTGACATTCGGAAGAAGGAACCCGTGTGGGGTGAGCTCCCTTCCTTACTGTTGTGAGAACAAGTTTTGTTCTATCCCATATAGGGTCACAAAAGCTCTGAGGGAAAGCCTAGAGTGCATTGGTTACAGAACAGGAGAATTCGGAGCAGCCAGACATGAGAAAATAAGGAGCCCTTTGAAAGACTCAGTAATCTCATATATAAACTCTCTTCAGTTCTCTGGCTGACCCCTGAACTATGCATACAAAGAAAAAAAACTTAGAGTGTCCCATCTTAAGCTTGAAGAATGGATCTGAGATTTGAGATGCTCCCCCAAGAGATAGAATTTGCTATTGGGTGTAGTGAAAATAGTTGCAAAACCAAACACATTAACAGTCTTTGGGATTATCTAATGGGGTACAGACTATCCACAGGACTTAACACTGCATTCAGTATGCAAGCCAAATTAGTTGGGCATTTATTGAAACAGGAAAATGGGACCTGCTACTAAGAGGAAGAGGGATTTCTCAGCTAGTGGAAACAGCAGACAAAGCTTTAAAGTACTTTTAATATGTCTTGATACAAAAAATTTAAATCAAAGCAAATAAAGTGCATCTTGGTAGAGAAGCAAACATCATTAACATTTAAAACCACAATGTTTCAACATAAGAAAAAAAGCAGATGGAATTCTGAATTACATGTTGACAAAAAATAAATAAAAAAGACAAAGAACCTGTAAATCTGAAGGCAGGTAAATAAAAATGATGCAATATTAAAAGTAAAAGAAAATTACAGAAGAAAACAAAAAAAAATGTCAAGAACCTCTCGGGGAGATGTTAAATGGTTAGTTGAATTGCATTTCAGAGATGTAGGGAGAGGATAGGTCTCCCAAAAATCTATGTGGGGAAATGCTGTGTAAAGTTTCCACAGATTTGTTAAAAGAAAGTCCACAATTAGAAACAACAACAGCAACAAACAAATAAACAAACCCCTCTTGGTTAATCCCATGTAGACTAAGCAGAAAACTATGCCACCAAATGACTAAAAACCAGAGATTGAGAGAAACAGCCAATGGAGAATGGCACATTACAAGGGGGGGGGGGGAGGAATGTGTGGTTTCCGCCATCATTCCTGATGTCATGGAGATAAGAAGCCAATGACATCACATTCATAAAATGCTGGGTGAGCAACGGCAAGCCTGTTGGGTCAGAAACCCATATCCCATAAACAGAGCAGGTGAGAATGAAGGATGGGTTCAAAATCAAGACAGAAGAAAACTAAGGTACTTTGTCATTAGCCCTAGGTCTATGCTTCAGAAGTGAATTGAGAAGTGTGTTCGAGAATGACTTACACAGTGAATCTGCAAGTTCGAGAATGACTGAATAGGATAGATACATCAGAAGTGATGCCTACTCACATTTTTTGTAAAATGTTGTCTAATTTCTGTAAAAGATGTGGCTATCCCAAGCAAAATTTACATTTTAGTTTTGTACTTCAGGCTGTTATATATATGTGGGCAAAACAACTTGTTAACTACAGAGTAAGTATAGAGCAAACATAAAACTGGCCTGGACAGTTGCAATGTTACAACATCAGCTCTAAGAAGACTGAAATGTTAACAATATGTATCTTACTCCATTGAAATCCCATTTCAATGCTGTTGTGCTTCTAAGAGGTATAGCTAAAAGTCCACAAGCACAGTGACAGAGAATTCCAGGAAGATACAAAGTATCTAAAACAACTCAAGACTATATCAAAACTTGGATAGAAAGTTTACTTCAAGGACACAAGAAACTAAATACATTTTTGCACTGACATGCTTCCAGAACTAAGTGGTTTCAGAGATTTCTAACAAGCCTTTGAAAAAAGGAGGAGGGGCCATTGTTGTTTCCATTCTTCTCAGACCCCTGGAAATGAAGATCCCACCCAGATGCTTTTTAAAGCCAGGAAGACTCCCCACACCACTGATTTCCAGGCATGGCCAAGCAGGCAAGCATCTTTCTGGCCACCTTGCAATGGCCCTAGCCTTTTCCTTCCTGTTATTTTTGAGGGCCCACATATTTACCTAACCTTTCCCTAATAGTCGCATTGTAGGTAGCTTTCTGAAACCCAGAAGTCACTAGCTTGTGTTTTTGCTTTTGAAAACTTGATCTCTAGAGAAAGGAGCACAGTTGGAAGGAAAGACAGCAGATACACAGCCATTGCCTACTACGTAATGGCAATTCTCTTGAACTGTTTAGCTCTTCTCGGAGAGTGATACTCTTACCGTGACTTTCACAGCAGTGAAATGTCATGGAGGCCTTACATAAAGTACAGAAAAGGATCCCACTCCCTATGTCAGCCTGCAGTTAATGAACCATGGGAGTGAGATTGGAACCCAGAGCTTCAAACCAACTTCAGAAGATATGAACTGGGATTTTCAAAAACTGACTGACAGATTAAAAAAAATTTTTTTTAATTGAGACTTTTACTCTTTGCATTGAATTGAACTGAATAAGCACTTCCCCTCCCCTGGTCTAGCCTCTGCCTGTCTTCTAAGAGATCCACCCATCTTTGCAGAATAGTAGTAACAGGCCCTGGAATATTCCATGAATAAGAACTCTCTTATTCCTTCCCTTCTTGCTCTCTTCCTTCCCTCCTTCTGCACCCCTTGGCTGCTGGCCCCTTACCTCACACCTCTCTCACTGACCTCTCTTCTCACCTTAGCTCTTAGCTCTGACCCCTTACCTTGCCTCACCTCTGGCTCTCACTAAACCAAAATTTACACCATATTTTCCTTTCAATAGCAACAGCAGCAACTAGTTTTGTTAAGTATTATTGTCCCAAATTCAGTGGTGGCTATGGGACCTCCATGTTGTTTTCATGATCTCCTCATATTTAAATTATTATTATTATTATTATTATTAGTAGTAGTAGTAGTAGTAGTAGTAGTGGTAGTAGAAGTGGTAGTAGAAGTGGTAGTAGAAGTAGTAGTAGTAGTAGTAGTAGTAGTAGTAGTAGTAGTAGTAGTAGAAGAGTAAGATAGAGTAGTATGGGGATCTCAGCCATGGCTACTGTTGAACCACTTTTAAAACTTGCCCTTAGTGTCTGGGCTTCTCCTCTAAAGTCTAAATTGTTGGTTCTGGGGATGACATTCCCAAGAACATCCAGCCATCCCTGCACCCATGTGATGCATGTCTTCTCATGAGAGCCAGTCTTGACTGTTAACCTGATGGGTTTGAGAAATGCCAGGGAACACACTTCTGGGCTGAGTGAGGAGGCAAGGATGCGGTTGGCACCTTTCCAGGGGTTGGAGTCTTTTCTCTGCTTCCTGACTGTGGATGTAATGGGACCAGGTTCCTGCTACCATATGTTCCCAGCATCTCGACTGTACCCTAAACTGTAGTCAACACAAACCTCTCCTCCTTCAAATAATTCCTTTTGTTGGGCATCCTATCATGACAGTAAGAAAAACCATTACGATATCTCTAGGGGAAGTAAGAAGAGGATGCTTGAGTAGTTAATGTGGGAGTGTATCTTCAACACAAAAGATGAGATAGTGTAGCTTTGGGGTAGAGGGAGTCTTAGGAGTTGTGAGTTTCTCACTACCCCTCAGTTCATATTGTGGAGCAGCAAAAGGCTCTCTGATAGCCTAGAGCTTCTGGATCAAAAGTCTTGTGACAGCAGATTGCGTGGTAGCATTGGGTGCCATTTCCATGTGATGCCTACACGCTGTCCTATGTAATTCCTTCAAAGGTTTAGTGGGTTTGATTGCACAGAGCACCCGAGCAGGTAAAGAACACATTGGAAATGACATAGCTGACCAGTCGGAAGGCTGCACGTAGAACCACATGCTCTGACCACGTGGACACATTCTGGGGGCCAAGTGTGTCACACACAGCAGATGGATTTGAGGAACTGGTTCCATGTACTCGGCCCTTGTTCGTATTCAGGGCCAGTATGCTGGGCTAGTTTTCAGGTCAGCTGCTCTTATATTGGGAACTGTGCTGGACAAATGAAGGATAACAGTCTTTCTCCTTCCCTCTGACTTCTCGTAGGGCCCAGCAGAAATTCCATTCTTCTCTGTCCTTTCAGAAATCTCTCTCTCTCCCTCTCCCTCTTCCTTTCTCCCTCTCTCCCTCTCTCTCCCTCTCTCCCTCTCCATCTCCCTCTCCCTCTCTCCCTCTCCCTCTCTCCCTCTCCCTCTCTCCCTCTCCCTCTCTCCCTCTCTTCCTCTCCCTGTCTCCCTATTTCCCTCTCTCCCTCTCCCCCCCCTCTCTCTCTCTCACACACACACACACACACACTGGGCGAAACTGAAGAGTGACCAAGTCTTCTCTGTAAGCCTTTGCTCTCGCTCCTCTGTCTCCTTAGTGCTCTCACTTCTCCTTTGCAATATAGAGATCTGCAAGGTTTTAAAGCAGAAACCTTGGAAGGACAAAATAAAAATCATTATACTATGATAGAACCACGATACTATGGTGGGAATGACTCATTGAGATTCCTATGCCACTTTTCTCAGAAAAGTCACATCCTAACAGGGGACAAGGAGTTCAGCCGGAGAGTCCAACCCGCATGGATTTGAATCTTAGGCTGCCCACTGCTTATGCAACACTTGGCAAGTAACCCAACCTCTCTTAGCTTCAATTTCCTCGTCTCTAAAAAGAGACTAATACCTCAGAGGGTTGTGACAAGGATTAAAAGGATGGTGACCATGTTGAACGCCACTCTGGGCACATGTAGGTGCCTGTTTAAACTTCATCATTTTGTCTCGTTCTCCGGCACTGAATCCATGCATCAGACACCAATAAGACTCCTTTGAGACACAGTATGTTGGCAATCTATCAACAATATGGTTTACTCTTTCCTGCATTACATAGGTATTATTGAGCAACACACTGAAAATCCCACACACAATACATACATACATACATACATACATACACACACACACACACACACACACACACACACACAGTCTCATACGCCCAGGATTAAACCATTATGTACTGAAGGATGACCTTAAATGTCTTAGCCTATTGCCTCTACCCGCACCGCACTAAGATTACAGACCTAAGCCACATTTAGGTTTCAGCAGTGCTGGGCCTTGAACCCAGAGCCTCGTGAATGCTAGGTAAGCAGTGTACCAACTGAGATACATCTCTGTTTCTTGTAACTGCATCTTTCTACTTAGCCTTCTTGTCCATTTTTCCTTTCCAGAGCCACCTCTGAAACACAGATGCGAGGGTTAACACTTCCTGTCTGATGATCTGAACAACAGCTGCCTCCGGGCTTGCTTGCTAAGGAGTAGCAAACGCTCTTCCCCTGAGTGGAGAATTTGGGGCTGTGTTCACACAAAGCTTGGCTGGAGTACAATTATATTTCAGAGTTTGTGCCTTTCTTCCAGTGCATTAAAAAGGTGACTGTTATTAGAGAACAATGCCAAAGCATTAATTATGAAGCTTTCAAGGAAGCCTGGTGCACAAGTTTGACTTTCATTATCTATCTTTGTCATCCTTGTAAAACATCCCATTAGATTTCCTGGTAAAAGCAGGAAAATGGGACTGACAATGGAAACCAAGTTGTTTAATTGCTATTACCTTTGAAAGTTTGCAGTGCTTTTTTTTTTTTTTTCCATAAATGTGCAAGGAAAAAAAAACTTGGATTCAAACAGCAGGGAGGGCGAAGCCAGGATTGAGACAGTCTGTCCCTGTATCAGATATTCTGATACCATAGCTCCTGCCCAGAGATGGCAACATTTGGACATGACCTTGACTGGGTCTTTAGGCCCAAGGGTAAAGCCACAGGGATTTCTATTCAACTGGCAAGGCCACTTACTAGATGGCAGTCCTTGAAAAATCCTTGGAATCTCTCCATTTCTGAATTGTCCTATCAGTAAAGTCAGGAGAACGATAGCCACTCAAAGGGCCTCTGAGTAAGCAAACAACTGTAACTCTCAGTCACCTCGTTAGCCTAAGAAGAGCGGCATGGACAATATCTCTCTCTCTTTCCTCTCCAGACAACTGAATGTAGCTAGTACACCGCAACAGCCGTTGATAATGCGACATTAAACGTAGGCGTGATGCAGAAAGGAAAGAGAAGTCACAGAGGAAAACAAATTACTTGTGTGTGTGTGTGTGTGTGTGTATCTCTGTGTGTGTGTATCTGTGTGTCTGTGTTTGAAACTTCAGTCTAAAAAGGTAACAGCCTAGACAGGAAGCCATAAAAGAAAACTTTTAAAAATTCAGATAAGGATGCTGAACTGTAGCTTTCTGAAATTGATGGCTTCTGGTGGGGGTGGGGGTGGGGGTGGGGAAGGATTCAGTTTTCTGTAAAGGTCTGGCTACTGGGAGTTTGACCATATTCCAGTGAGGATATGGCTAACACAAATTGAACTTGTTTCTTCTATTTTTTTCTTTTTTTTCTTTTCCTTTTTCCTTTTCTTTTTCCTCCTCCTCCTCCTCCTCCTCCTCCTCCTCCTCCTCCTCCTCCTCCTCCTCTTCTGCAGTCTCAAGAGTGGAAAGGCAGACCTGGGAGGACTGGGAAGTGAAAATGATCTAGGTGCATGACATGAAATTCCCAGATAATCAGCAAACATATTATGTTGGAAAAAAAAGGAAACTCATTTTCGAAGTATAAAAATTCTACTAAATTTGGAAATGGACCTTTATGGTGAGGGGTGCAAATGTGAGCCCTGACAGCAGCAAAGAAAAGGGTACCATCGACCTGTGCTGATGCTATTGGCTACCACCAAAGTCTACACTCAGAGCACAGGATCCTGAGTTCATTCAAACCGAGTCAAGGCATTAAATATCTTGTGGAATAAATAACAATGGGTCATGGGTTTCGAGACATGCCTTTTTTTTTTTAAACTAGTCTTTCCTGGCTGCTGAGCACAAGCTATCCTCGTCTATTTCCTAAGATAATCCATTATAAATTATGACAGGCGCCCAGGCCTGGCGGGCGGCGCAACCCAATGACTTGTCCTGTCTCACTTTTCTGCCCTGCTCACCTCCGACGAGTTCAATGCGTGACCAGTCAGGAGACGGCTAATTCCAGTCCACGCACCTTTCACATGAGTTTGGTTTTATTTTTAATTTCTCCACAAACGTGTGCCAGGCGCAGAGCTTGTCAGTTATAGACACAGTTATCGTCTGTGCCGCCCTTCCGTACTTCGAACTACCAGATGAAGGGAGGTCCAGTTACACATAAAAGTGATTATGATCAGCGAGATGTCTGACCGGCGTGTCCTCCCAAAACAGGGCAAAGATTTGAGGCTCTGGCACTCTCCTTTGGATACCCTAGAGCCACCGACTGTACAAAGACCAAAGCAATGACCCATGAGAACTCTCTAGAACATCTATTGCCCTCAGTGTCTCTGTATATACAGAGCCCCATGTCATCAAACAGCATAGACGTAAATGGCTTTCTCAATTTTGGGCAAATGATTTGTTTTCTGTTTCCACTCGACAGGACTTCTTTTTGAAGGATCTGACTTCACCCTTTGAAAATGTCCTATGTCACCTCTAGAGTCATCTTGGCTTTCGTGCAGAGACACATGACTTCTAAGTCCTGACATCTGAGGGCCAGAACACCATCTTTGGGAGTTGTGTTAGGTTCATCCGGGCATTTTCTTAGGACAGCTCAACTCTGCATGGACTGTGTTTGTCCTCAAGTTGACAGTGTCCAGCAGTGCATGGGATAGGCACTGTACAGAGACTCGGAAAGTTAAATCAGGTCAGAGAGGAAGTCAGGGCCTGTCTCCTTTGCTGACAAGGGAGTTCATAACCTAGCCCAGGCTGGAAGGAATATTCCCAAGGACACATTTTACTGCAAACCTTCATCTCCATAAAACAACTGGGTATGGACAAGATAGAGATAAAGAGAAATATCATAGCAGAAGGAATAGTAGAAACTGAGAATCCATTCTTTGCTGTCAAAGAAGTGTGATATTTACCACTTGACTACTTGACTCTAGACTTTTTAGATTTTTCCCAAGCATCTAAAATCTAGAACATTCTGCATTTCCCTGACAAACGACAAAAGAAGTATGGGAATCAGGAAAGTATTTCTTCTGTGTTAGGGTTCATAGAACAACAACTCCTGAGCAGTCTATCTGAACAGCCTCTGGGCAGGCCTCCTAATATGAATGAGTGCTTTACTAACTTCCTGGGAAGATCCCAATGCAGACCAGTCAGATTATGCCCAACTCTTCTGTTTTCTTTGGAGAGAACATAACTTCATACTAACCCAACAAACTTTCCCAGCCTTGGGTTTTGAGCAGAGACCAAGGGGTTGGCAAAGGCGGGGAGATGCTGCCCCCACTGGTGGGAGGCGGCCTTGTGCCTGCTCCTCCACCACCCACCAGGCTGAGGCCCAACTGCCCTCTGGGACAAGCCAACCTTGGTAGTCACCCAACTTGAGAATCTCTTGAGCTCTTCCTGTCGCCATGCCCCACCCCTTCCCATTCCACACCCTCCTCTTCTTTCTCCTCCCTGGCAGCCTCTCTGTTTTCAGATGTTTACCCAGAAGGGAACAGCCACACAGGAGGGTGGGGGAGGGAGAGTACCCTGAAGGAGACATTCCTCTAGAGCTTTCGAGGGCACGTGGAATGTGTGCCCACCCGTCCCCTGTGTGAGCTCACACCACTGCATGTGCATGTGTGCCTGCGCTTCTGTTGGTTGACTGTGGTCTGTGCCTCGGGCTTGCAAAGTCATTAATCCCAGATTAACCCAAGTCCAGTGCCATTTTTGGGAACAGGGATATCATCTGTGCTCTAAATGCTCCATCTCAGTGGTCTCAATTTGATCAGCACATCCGGATTTTGTAACATCATTTTATAACTGTTCCCCAGACCCCGATTCCATCCTTCAGAGCTCTGAGGACATGTAACTGGAAGCCACTCCAGTTACTCTCCCCCTCTGCCGTGGACCCATGTCACCTGCCATACTGGCATCACCAGCCAGGCATGCACTGTCACACTCCCAACCGGAATGTCAGCTTGCTGTTTGAGATTCACACCGACACTTGGTCCTCAGAGCGCTCCTCTGGGAGCCAGGGCCGCCTGTGCTTGGGAACACATGAAAGCGCAGGAGTCCCCTCACATTTTGGCAGCACTTCAAGCGCCAGCCCAATGAAGAGATCTTGACAGCATACTTGTAAACTCCACAGGCCCCAAGGGCTCAAACACCACGATATTTATGCTAGCGGAGAGAGAGCCAAAAACAGTTGGGTTGTTGTGTAGATAGAGGTCAGGACCAGCGCACTGACACCTGTTAATTGGCATTTGAATGAACTGAGCCCAGGAAGGTGGGGGGCTTTGGAACTGCTGCCAACGCGTACCTGAACAGCAGGGAGTCCAGCAAGGTTCTGGCCTTCCCTGCTGGCCAGAGATTTCCAGAGGGAGATAAGTGAGGAGTGGTCTAAGCGTTGCTAGGGAGGATCCTCCAAAAAGGAAGAACATGGGACACAGGGGGAGAAAAAAAAGTAAGAGATCAGGAGGTAAAGTAAAAAATAGAGAGAGCTGAGTATTTTTAGATCTGCTAGCACAGCTATGTATGTGGCGCCCTGGTCAGTTTCTGCCAGCCCAGCACGACTGCGACAGGTTGGAATAGCTGATCTGTCTACTTCCCTCCTTGGACTATGAACCTCACCTGTCTTTAATGGCCACCTTCAGGACCCACCTCCTCTAAAGAATCTCTACTCTGAATGCTCTAACCCATTGGGCTGGCTCCAGGGCTCTCACCCACAAATTATAACTTCTTGGGATTCTATTAGAGATGTTTTATGAACCAGGTCCTGAGGTGTCCACAATCGGGTTGGTTTTCTCTCCTCTTCCTGCTTCTTTCCCCATCTTAGCTCTCATGGCTCAGCAAAGCTTCCCATCTGTCTTCACAGAGCCTCAAATAGCCCCAAGTTAGTTACCAGTGCTCTGATCAGTTCTGGCTCTGCATCCGCCTCAAGCCTCAGATCTCTGCCATTGCAACATTCACATCTATCTGATCTTAGGTAACACTATGTTCTAATGTCTTAAGGAAAATGGTTTCTGTCTTTCACGTTTAGCATTCTACATTCAGAAGGTCCATCATTATGTATGTACTAACTTGTGTTCTAAAAGCTGCTTGCATACTGATTGAATCTGGTGGGGGGGGGCTCTAGAAATATTATAAATAAATATATCCTTTCCTATATATTCATTCATCAAATATCTCTTGAGCTTTACAAGGCAAGCACCATTTTCTGGAATGTTGGAAGCATACAAAACATACAGCTCCCAGGGAGGGACTCGGTCAACAAACATCTTGTCTTAAAAGCACGAGGACCTGACTCCCATCCCAGAACCCAATCAAAAATGTTGGGTATGGTAGCGAAGACTTGTAATCCTAATGCCAGAGAGGCAGAGTTGGGAGATTCACTGGGCCCTGCTGCCTGGCCAATTCTAGCATAACTGTTAAAGTCTACGCCAATGAGAGATATTATGTCAAAATATGTAGGTGGAGCTCCTAAGGATGATACCTGAGGTTGTCTTCCAGCCTCTGTACCTACACACGTAAGTGTACTTGCCTGCACATATATAAACACACAGAGGGAGAGTGTGTGAAAATGTTATCTGTTTATACACACAGAGTGAGAGATATTGACAGCTCACAAATAAGAAAGTAAAATATCCGATGTTCAGAGGATCCGAAGTGCCATCAAAAGGAATCAAGTGGAGACTATCAGTGGATTCCAGGGAGGGCTAGGATTTGGGATGGAGTCATCTGGCCAGACCTCAATTAGAGACTTGAAGGTGTGAAAGAGTAGAGGGACAGCTCTCTTCTCACCTCAAGATGGAACTTGGACTAGTAAGGATAGCAAGAAGGTCAGAGGAGCCTCGGCAGGGGGAGGAGCAGACAGTTAGAAGTTTAGGTGAGCTGCTTTCTCCCTCCAGTCCACTGGCAGTCAGTTTAGCCCATACAAAGTCAAGACTGTAATTCTTGTTTGGCATTCGACATGTGTTTCCTGGTTAATCATTACCAGTGATCCTTCACCTGCCTTTAGCGTTAGTTCCATGAAACGGCCTGTTGAGTGCTATCTGGGGGATTCTGAAGGCATGCAGCACCCCCTCAGAGTGATACAGAAGCCAAGGCAGATGAAATGCAGTGCCCAGTAGTCGGAATCACCTTCCTAGAGGTGACTTAGAATGTTAGACCTGGCTCTCATGTTGGAGCCTCAGGCCCTTGATTTGAGCATACTTTTGTCCTTGGACAACAACTTGCATAAACATGATCCTTGATTTCTTGGAGATCATAACTATCTTTGGTTTTTGAGGACATTAAAAAAGCTGGTATATATACAAAAGAACTATGTAAAGCCTGAAGTATTCTGCCAATCTAGGCTGTGAGTTTATATGAACCACTTTGCCCTCTACATCAGGGAAGTTAAGTGTCAGGGCTCAGAGATCCATGTCTGTAGCTTTAATTTTTTCAAAGCCTTTTAATGATGGTTCTTAAGTGTTTTAACCTCCCTTTTAGATCACCATCCCCTTGAGATAGTACAAAAGAAAGGATATAGGGGAAGTGGACCTATTTAGAAAGGGTTCTTTGGAGCAAATCCTATCTGTGTTGTCAGGAATTCAGCAGTTCAGTTCACAGAGTCAGCAGGGTCAGCTGGCTCCACTCATAAACATGCCATGGATATACCAGCAGTCCAGTTCAGTAGAGTTGGGATAGGAAACACAAATTAACAGCGGTGGCACTACCTAGCAGAGAGAGCAAGGCCTCAGCCTGGCAGGAGACAGCAGTAGTGACCAGGAAGGATGGAGGGATGGCTGTGCCTCTTCCATCAAAATGAAGATCAGGGAAGACTCAAACCAGCAAGCAGATCAATGAAGATGCGAGACTCACAAACATCGCACAGCTAGCTCTATAAGCAAGCCGTGCTCAGCCTCTGTCACTGTCTATCAAGTCCTATCTATACCCTCCAAACATCACATATCCTCCATGGTCCTGCCTCAGTACACGAGTCTGACTCAGCTGACATCACTCTGCCAATCAGCCTGAGGTCTCAGAAGCAGCAGGAAACTGCAGCACACCACTAGAAGTTTTAATGCACTTCTCTCTGTGGAATCCTGACAAATGGAGCTCAACTATGCAATGTAAGGCAGACAAATATGTGTATGTCATTAGTGAAGAATCCTTCATACGTGTCCTTTCATGGGCTTGCTTTAGCAGAACATCTCTTTACCTGTGTCTATTCCTTCATGAGTCTGCCCTAGTCTTTCACCTGTGTCCAATTCAGGAAAATACTCCTTCACGTATTTGCCGCAGCAAAACACCATCCAACACAACTGATTTTCCAAAGAACCCTTACGTTTCCACTTCACCTGTCTCCAAGGAATCCTTCAGGTATGGATGCTGCTGGTAGGGTTTTATGCTAGATGTTCATTCTCTTTTAGAAGGCGTTGAGTAGTTGGTAGAACAGTGAACTGCTCAACTGAAAGATCTAGATAGTAAAAAGACAGGCAGATGAAGGAGAAACCTCCAAACTCCAGGGGATGTTATAGAATAGAATCAGGAGAAAGGCTCATTTTACAAATGGCAAGCACAGGACAGACGCACACAAGTCACTACACGTGACAATCACATTTGCCTCTTGGACATTGTTCTCTTCATTGCATTTTGTTGAACTATTCAGATCCCATTTTTCAGCATCTGATCTTCCCAAATAGCCCAGGTCATCCCTATGACCTAAGCCACCCAGACTCTCCTCTGTTTTTCTCAATTTTCCTCAGGGTCCTTTAGTCACAGATAATGAAGCAAGCTGTCCACTCTAAGGACCTCTTGATACTGAAAAGTCCTTAAAATCACCTGAAACTTGTGATCTCTACTCCCAACCCCTGGTTTGCCTTTGAGGTAGCTGGAGTTGTTTTAACATCGTCTTCTAAGACACAGCTTCTGTGTGTTTTAGGCTGGCCTCTGTCTAATGCCAAGCTAATCAGCTTGAAGATTTTATCATCTATAGTGTTCTTCAGTTTCACCATGAAACTTGTAGCCGTGTGTTGTCTAAATCCTGTTCTGAACAGTTATGTGCCTTCTTTTCAAATTCAGGGTGTGGGGTCTTCTTCAGCTGTGAAAATTCCCATTTGGGTGGAAGTGAGTAGACAGACACGGGCTGGAAGCCTTCCACTTGCCTTCCACATCCCTGCAGCACTTTTCTCTCTGCCTTTGATTTGCTCTCTGAATGAATCTATCAGAACCGTATTCCAATTCACAAAGTCTCTCTTTGGCTACAACTGATGTCATCTTTACACAATACCGTTTAGTCCATTATATTTATGTTATTTTTTTCTCTATTACTCTACACAACTTATTCTCACTTATGACCTCCTATCCCAGTACTCAGCTTCCAGAATATGTTATTTTTACCTTCCTATTACATTCCTAGTGGGTGGACATATCATTCTTGGTTTAGAGTATAGCACATTCATTTCATTTTTTCTGTATGTTCCAGTTAGCACAGCTAAGTTCTTGGGATCCCAAGAGCCTCTACATGGAAGGCTCCCGATCTTGGTGCTTGCTTCTCTGTGGTTCCTGAATTGATCCCATACACTACTCTAAGCTTCCTTCTTGGTTCTACATTCTCAGAATCCACTGCATGATTCCCAACAATGAATGTAGTGTTCCACTGCTCAGTCCCAGAGGCACAGAGCCCTAAACAAACAGGACTTTTAACTTATAGGCTTCAAAACAAGCATATTAGAAAACAAAATTTGAAAGGCACCAAAAAAGAAAGAAACGACAACAACAACACATGAAGAAGCTTAATCTCCACAGGGCTCGGGTTGTCTGTCAGTAGACCAGTAGTAAATGGTACCTTGATCCAGCTAGGAAGACAGATTAGTAGAGAAAAGAAATCAACCAAGGCCAGACTGGTGTGTGTGTGTGTGTGTGTGTGTGTGTGTGTGTATGTATGCGTGTGTGTATAGAAATAGGATGCCACACAGCCTTTAAAGTTGATCATGTTCAAGATAATCAAATGAAGCAAATCTGGAGGGCATTAGCTGTTGACATCATAAAGATCACTTTGGCTGTGTCTACTTTTACTCCATCATGGGCTCAACTAGAGGTGCAGAATTTGGTGGACAGCAGCTAGATCGCAAGGGAAGCTTTGCCATGCACGGTACATGCATTCCCCTTGTTTGTAGCAGGATGGGCTGGAAAGAAAATGTGGTGACCATACAGGTCACAGCGACTGTCTTTCAGTTTATCACAGCATCTCAAGAGATGCATCTGGTGAAATAGCAGGAAAGAACCAACAGTTACCAGCGTCTTTCCTGCCTGGGTCTGAAGTTGTTTCCGGGAAAGAACGTGTTCTTAACTCCAAGTGTTCGAATCTTAATTTTGTCAGTTACCAGCTAGCTGTCTTTTGTCATTCCCACTTGATGGACATCTGAAATAAATGCTGGGTGTGGATGAAATTCTGTTACTTTCTCCTTCGAGACTTGGTTATTTGGTCCTAGCAGCAGTGAAGGACGTTTCAGAATCCACTCTACTCATTTTATTTCATCTGACAATGGCTAGCAATCTGACCTCCGAACAATACAAATGATCCTATAAGCTCAGAGCCTCTCCATCCTGATCCGTAAAAGTGCTCTAACAGTATATTACAAGATTTGCTCAGAACCATATGCACAAGATATTCCAACAATAGAATCAGTACCCACATCCTTAAGCAAGACTGGCGTACAAGCCATAATACATTTTTAGGCCTACAGGTGGCATCTTCCTGGGTCCTTCAAATGCCTATGTCACTTTCATGATGGGCAGATATACTCTACAGAGCCTTTCGATGATGAAAGGCTCCTTTGCTCTACTTTATGTGTGCTATATATTTCTAAATAAGTGTCTCCCAACGTCCAATATGCATGTTGCATACGCACACTGCACTACTTACACTGGAGTGCTTTAAGAGAAGTCACAGGCACAACCAGAAGACTACAAACACCTGTATTACTCAAGTAAAATCCCCCAGCTGAATGGGCAATGGCTGTGACTATTTAAGCAGAAGGACAAACAGTGTTCTTTCTTGCCTCCAAATGATGTCTGCATCACACTTTGTCTATGGTAATGCTGTGTTGGTTTAGAAAATGACTAAGCTCTATATTGAATTTTCTCATTCTACTTCTATTCTCCTCAGCTTCAAGAAGACATCTCTGATGTGAAGAACTCCCACACAGACTTGAAGCTTCTCAGTCAAGAAGGTGAACGTTGATAGAGATGATGGAGTCACCCTTTTCCTTGTGTTCCTTTCAAGTTCTAGTTGGGTCTCTGTGCTTGGACAGCCAATAGCTCATGTTTGGCCTTTCCTTATCTTACTCTAGTTTTTCCTATAAGTTTGGCAGAAATATGCCTGGTTTCACCGGCTGCCCTATTTTTGAGTAAAGCCTGGTAAGGGTGAGTTTCAGGAGATCTGCTCTCATATGGGACCTATCAGTGGCACTAGCAGGTCTGTTTGCCAAACCTTCTTAACATCAAATGTCCTATGATATCATATTTATTTGAATGCTTAATGTAAGGAAACCTAGGCTAGGAACAGAATGTTAAGAATGAGTGGAATGTTGAATACGGATTGTCTGAATCACCTCTAGCCCAAATCATGACTCTGAAGCAGACCTCATGAGCCCACCCTGAACCACTCATGGGGCAGTCGCAGGATCTAATGATCTATAGAGCAGATTTTGCTCTGTAAATGTATAAACTGTTATGTGGATACGAAAAGGTATCATATTATGATCATGTATACACAGGCGATTGTTCTTGTGAACAAACCTTATCTTCCCAAGTAGATTTCAGGGTCTAGAAAAAGAGCTGAAGGGGTTTATAGCCCCATGGGAAGAACAATGACTTTGGACACCCAGACACCCCAAGACACCCAGGGACCGAACCATCAACCAAGGAGTATACATGGTTCCAGCCAAAAATGTGGCAGAGGAATGCCTTGTTGGGCATCAGTGGGAGGAGAGGTCTTTGGTCAGGTAAAGGTGCAATAGAGGCCACAACAAAGGGAAATGGATGGGGTGGGTTGGGGAGGAGGTGGGACTGTGTAGGGTAGAGGGGCATATACATGGAGGCAGGGGTGGGAGGAGGGGTAGGGAATAGTTGGGAAGGGGGCTTTTGGGAGGGGGAAAATTAGGAAAGGTCTTACCATTGGCAATGTAAATGAAGAAGATACTCAATAAAAAAAAAAAAAAAGAAAGGAAAAAGAAGGCACAGAAGGTCCATGCTGTAAGTCATGGTGGTGTCTTAACAGTGCCACCAAGGATGACTGGGGAATTTACAGGAGAGTCTTTACTGGGGGTGAGGGTAGGGGTTAGGAATTGGCTTGATGCTAGAGCATATGTCTTGAAAGTAGTCAACATCACTTGTTGAACAAAAAGTATTGAAGACTGACTATGTTAAAAGCTTTGTGTTTGAGTGAACAGTTGTCTATACCTTCAAGAAGTTGAATGAATTAAGGAATAAAGGTGCTAGAAGAAAAGTTGAAACATGAAGTAAGGGTTGCCATTTCTGCCCAGTGGAGAATCAAGCAAATATATAAGGGGAGAGAAAAGATTTGAGAAGAATGGAAGCAGGGGCCCCACGAACAGACTTAGTGTCATCTTAGTTTTCTTTCCTATTGCTGTGACAAAATATTCTGTGATAAAATATGCTGTGATGAAACCCACTTAATGGAGGAAGGTTTTATTTTAGCTTAGAATTCCAGGTTATAGTTCAATGTTACAGGTAAATCAAGGCATGGGGAATGTGACTTAGCTAGCCACATTCTATCCATAGTTAAGCTCAAAGCAGCAATGAATTGGATAAACATGCTAGTGCCCAGCTTGCCTTCTCTTTCTCATTCAGTCCATGGCCCATATTCAGGGTGGGTCGTCCCACCTTAGTTAACACAAGTAAGACATTCCCTTGAATCCCTCCCTGGCATGCCTGCCAGCCAACTGATCTAGATAATTCCTCATTGAAATCCCTTTCCAGATTTGCATTGTGTCAAATTGTCAACCAAATCTAACCATTACAATGCCATAGCTAAAAGGCCCGAGTGGAGCTGGGGAGATGGCTCAGTGGGTAAAGTGCTTGATGCACAGGCATGAGTTTGGATCACCAGAATTTATGCAGAAATTCAGATATGGTGGCATACACCTGTTATCCCAGTGCTGGCAGTGGGGACAGATCCCAGGCACTTATTGCTACAGGGCCTAGCTAATCAGTGAGTTCACCATTCAGTGAGAGACCCTGTCTCAAGAAGGGGAAAAGGAGGAGAATATGAAGAAAAAGGAGGAAGAGGAAGAAGAGGAGGGAGAGGAGGAAGATGAGGAGGGAGAGGAGGAAGAGGAGGAAGAGGAGGAAGAAGAGGAGGAAGAGAAGGAAGAGGAAGAAGAGGAGGAGGAAGAGGAGGAGAAGGAGGAGGAGGAGGAGAAAGAAGAGGAGGAGGAGAAGGAGAAGGAGAAGGAGAAGGAGAAGGAGAAGGAGAAGGAGAAGGAGAAGGAGAAGGAGAAGGAAGGAGGAGGAGGAGGAGGAGGAGGAGGAGGAGGAGGAGGAGGAGGAGGAGAAGGAGAAGGAGAAGAAGAAGAAGAAGAAGAAGAAGAAGAAGAAGAAGAAGAAGAAGAAGAAGAAGAAGAAGAAGAAGAAGAAGAAGAAGAAGAAGAAGAAGAAGAAACAGAGGAAGGCAGCTAGCATCAACCTTTGGCTTCCATACCTGCACTTAGACACACATGCACACACCTCCCATGCAATTTTTTTAATTAAAGGAAATTTTAAATAGATAAAGGTCTGAGGAGCCTGTTCCTCAGTGCAAAGATCAAGTAGGAGGGTGCTCTGTCTTAGAAGCTGTGTCCTTATCAGACAAGTATGACTTGTGGTTTGATCTCACATTAAGTGAAACTGAGAAATAAAATCTTTTCCCACTCTTGGCTTTGCTTCTGTGAAAGTAGATTTTCAGTATACACCTCCAACTTCTTATGCTGGTGACGTCTCTGAATAGGCAACTAGAGCAGAGCAACAGACTGTTCCTTATATCTGTTCTCCTTGCTGTTAGGATCATATATAAGTTTCTTCACCAGAGGAAAATATGAACATCAAGGCACATGAAGCCTTGCGCATATTGTAGACTCCCTGGAGATCTTAGAGCATCACTTGCTTTGGCATCAAATTGACAAGAGCAACTTAATTCATACACATCAAGTACTCTCTTATAGGAGTACGTGATTTACATCCTCACACCAAGCTATGATGTAAAATCATCATTCCTGTTTTACAAAGAGATGGGCACTATTCAGTTACTTCTCTCCTTACTATGATAAAACACATGACAGAAGCAACTTGTGGTCACTTTTGACGTCACTGTTTCAGAGGATGCAGCTCACTATAGGAAAAAAGAAAGGCTTGAAGATTGGCCGGCTCAGCTGGTGGGAGTGGGAACTCGCTCTGTCGCTTGTTCACATCTTAGTGGTTCGGGATGCAGAGAACTTGGTCCAAACCAGAGATAGATATCATCTTCAAGGCCCACCTAGTCATGACTCACTTCTAGCTGGGCCACTTGTCCCCAAAATTCCACAACCTTTGAAAATACCACCCTAAGCCTGAGGACCAATGGTGTGAGGGGGCACTTGACATTCAAACCATAACAGGCTCACAGAATTAAATAACTTGTTAGTGAGCCTACAGATAATGTTAGCACTGGGCTTTGAATTGGCCAATCGGGCACCACAGTAGCATTTCTCCAGAACTACACTGTGTCATTTATATGCTGAGGGGCAGTTCTGGATCCTTGCCCAAGAGTCCAAGATGATGCATAGTCCCCGGATGGACCCAGTTCACAGCTCCTCTGCTCAGACACATATAAAAGACAGGGGCTTGACTACTGTAGGAAGCCTTTTTTATTTATTTATTTTATATATATATTCTCTTGGCATTGTGCCCAAGAGTGGGTTTTGAAATTTGAAATTTGG
Source organism: Apodemus sylvaticus (assembly GCF_947179515.1). Taxonomy (NCBI): domain Eukaryota; kingdom Metazoa; phylum Chordata; class Mammalia; order Rodentia; family Muridae; genus Apodemus; species Apodemus sylvaticus. The sequence goes on from NC_067487.1 coordinate 35,960,834, forward strand.
GGAGTGAGAAGCATTTTTTGGGGGGCAGGCAATTCATGATGACGTATCTTGTACTGGTGTCAGTATTGTTCAGTTTGAGGTGCCTATTCCCTTCCTCCATCCTGAATATTGACTGTGTAGTGAACATACCTCGGGCACTATTTTACAGGCTTTAAATTTGTGTTTCTCTTAATCATCTTAATCCTCGTTTCAATCCTTCATGTCAGGTAGTAGTATTTCCAATTTGAGAAGTAGTATTTCCAAGTTGAGAAGATTGAAGTAGAGAGTTAAAGACCCTGCAATACTTCTCAGAGCACACAGCATTGGAGGGAGGACTAGGTCTTCAGTGAACAGTTACATGTGGCTGATGAGGATGATGGGGTCGAGCTTCCTTAATTACTAAAGTCCTTTTTTGCTCAGCAACTTCCATAGCTCTCCATTTATTTTATGATGTCTTCAATTCATATCTATTTTGTAGTCAGTGGTTAAGATGTTTGTTGCCAAATAAAAGAGTGGGTAATTCCCATACAGCTAGCCCTAGAAGGCCCTGGGGAAGCCACAGAAGCTCCTCAATCCAGGATATATATGCCACCATGCACTCATTGACTGCACACCCATTGACCAATGTGTCAGATGTACTGGTTGCCTTCAGATGTGCTTCTAAACATATTTGCCTTTTCTTTTCATGAATTTCAGACCGGTTGGGATAGAATTGTTCAGTCATCAAGTTTGTTTTTTCCTGCTATTTAGAATAAGAAACAGGAAAATCTATTTCTAGCGAATGAGGGTGACATGTGGTAGGTATTAATTTCTGTACCACAGTTGCATATGTGCATGCATCTGCCAATGTACACACACAGAGGTCAGTTTTGGAGCCACAATTTCCATGCTTTATCCTCAGCCTTGACAATGAGAGTTTCACTTCAGCAGGGATTCACCTATGTTGAACCTACCAGTCAGTTACTAACCCAACCTGATGGTATCTGTGACATTCTGCAAAAACAACCTGTAGCAATTCATACTAGTCAGCCTAGCAGATTTGCACAGAGAGGTATTTATTAATCCCAGACACACTGACTCTGATGAGCTGACATAGTTGCCAATAAATAGTAGGTTCTTTGTTTCTTCATTGTTGAGACTTCAGTAGCAAACAGAAGTGACCTACTCCTAGCTAGAGTTAGAAAAATCAAGAAATCTCAGATTCACCCTTGGTCATGTTTCCTTTGGCTTTACTTACGACATATATCTAAGTTAATGTTAGACCCTTGCAACTTTAAATATACCAGGGATTCATGGGTCTTCATAAAGCCCAGGAAAATCTGAGCACTAGAAAATGAGCCTCAACTCTCTGGTCCATATGTGGAAGATTGATGTGCATGACCTCCGTGCAGAGCCGACCTGTGTCTCTCCCCATCAGGTGGTATGAATAGTCATCTGGATAGAAAACCCTACTTCCATCAACTACTTTGAACACACTGGGTTTCAAGTTTCTAATGCTGAGGACTCACACTGTACTCAAACTATACATTAGCCTACAATATACAATTGTTTCACCTGCTCTGACTGACAGGAAGAAAATTAGAAAATTAGAATAGGAAAGGACTTTCTGAATGGCACAATTATTAAGACCAACAATTAATAAATGACACCTCATAAAACTAAAAGGCTTCAGTACAGCAAAGGGCAGCATCATTAAGAGACAGCCTATAGGATGGGAAACGATCTTTATCAGCTATACACCTTACAGAAGGTTAGTATATAGGATGTTCAAAGAACCCAAAAGACTGTAAACATCAAGAAAACAAACAATGCAGTCAAGACAAGAGGCATGTAACTAAAGAGGGAGTCCTCAAAAGATGATACACTAATGGCCGGGGAAAAAATAAAAAAAAAAAAAAATTGTTCGACATCCTTAACCATCAGGGAAATGCAAATTAAAGTGCACTGAGGTTTCATCTAACCAATCAGAATGGCCAAGACAAAAACCATGTAAGTGTAGATGTTAGTGAGAATATAGGGGAAAGCATTCATTCACTGCTGGTGGGAGTGCAAACTTGTATAACCACTGTGGAAGCCAGCGTTGAGTTTCATTGAAAAGCTGAAAAAAGTCTACCACACAAAACAGACATATCACCCTTAGGCATCCAATGGTCTCTACATCTTGCTGCAGAGATCTTTTGGCCAGTGGAGTTCTATAGACTCCCCATTCCCTAAACATTATAGCCTATTGCCACTGCTGTTGGCTAACCTCCAGAATTCAAGAGCCTATTGCAGAAGACACTGCATACTCGGGTCATACAAAATAGAGGAATTGGGAGTTGGAGAGATGGATCCATGTATAAGAGCACTTGCTGCTCTTACAGAGGACCAGGTTCGGTTTCCAGCACCAATGTGGAGGTTCACAACAATTTGTATCTCCAGTTACAGGAAATCTGACATCTTCTGTCCCCCCCCCCCCCCCCCGGGTACTATAAATATGTGTATATATATATATATATATATATATATACACACACACACACATGTAGACAAAGCTATCATATACATAAAATAATCTAAAAATAATTAAATGACTTTTCTGAAGAAAGGAGAACAAGAAGAAATGGAGTTGGTACTCATTTGGAAGTTTTATCACTACTGACTGGCTTTTAGAATTCTAGAAGGTTCTATGCATTTTTATGAGGGGACAAAAGTAACCATCAGTCTCACCCAGATGTGAACCCTGCAAGCTAAAGTAGTGACCTTCCTGACAAGGTATGCTCATGGTTGCAGTAGTGACATTAATGTCATGGGCCTAACAAACTACTCTTGGCTTGGATGTAAGGCCTGTCCCATGGGATGGAAACTACATCTGACAAGGTCCACAAGGCCAAAAACCTATAGGTAGATAGATTGGAGGCCTTAGGGGAGAAGCCGATATTATTATTATCTTAAATGGATATGCCCTTAAGCTGACCCCTAATGATCTACCTATAGATCAATGCATCTCTCAGCCCTCACCAGAGATGCTTCTTTTTGTAGTACATGGCAATTAACACAGAGCCCCCCACACTGGTAAACAGGCAGAAAAGAGACTGTGGGATATTTAACCCCTAAAGGGACATCTATGCTACAACCCTCCCCTTGAGGCTCAAGGGTCTTCTCAGAAGACTGGGTACAAAGACTGTAAGACTCAGAGGTGGTAGATAGCACCAAGTAGCTTGTGTTTTCCTGACACAACAGGGCATGTGAACTTATAATTGCAATAGCATGAACAAGATCTACAAAAATTCAAGCCAGAGAAAATTTCAATATGAAGAGAATAGCACAAAATCCAACTCCTAGGCTGAGAATCTATAAGCATTCTGTGATAGCTTACTGTGAAAGGGAAAGTCAATTTTCTTTAATGGTGTGGCATCCAGTACATTGTGCATACTCCGTGTTGGGCTTCATAGCCTAACACAAACTGAACTCAAAGATGTGTGTGTGTGTGTGTGTGTGTGTGTGTGTGTGTGTGTAGAGAGAGAGGAGAGGAGAGAGGAGAAAGGACAGAGAGACAGAGAAAGAACACAGCTGGGTAGGAAATGAACCTGGGAGCAGAAGAAAGGATGAGTATAATAAAAAAAAATGGATAAAAGTCCCAAAGAACTAATAAAAACATTATTTTTAAAAGAAAAAAAAGCACTCACATTGGAACAGGATAAGTGAAATTGAAGTTATCTTCCCTCACATAAAACAAGATGATCTCATGTGCGGAGAACCCTAAAGATTATGTGTAATCACAACTATCTAAACGAACACAAATTCAGCCAAAGTCACTGAACACAAAATCAACACTATAAAAAATTACTTGGCTTTTATATACTACCAACAAAGAATCCCAGGTGAAACCTAATAAAAATAATGCAATTTACTATGGTACCAATAGGAACCAGATGCAGAGTATTTTCAATCAAATGGGAATAAAGTTAGCCAAAGATATAAAAGATTTCTGGTTGTCCTGGAACTCACTCTGTAGACCAGGCTGGCCTCGAATTCAGAAATCTGCCTGCCTCTGCCTCACAAGTGCTGCGATTAAAATCATGTGCCACCACTGCCTGACTAACAACAGACATTTTTTTTTTTTAAACAAAAGACACAAATAGGACCAGTGAGATGTTTCATCAGGTGAAGGTCTTCACCACCAAGTCTGGAAACCTGAGTTTCCTATCACAACCCAAGTGTCGAGAGAGAGAGAGAGAGAGAGAGAGAGAGAGAGAGAGAGAGAGAGAGAGAGAGAGAGAGAGAGAGAGAGAGAGAGAGAATTCTGTATTTACGGACGAGGGGATTTAATAGTTAAAATCTCTGTAGAAGCTAAAGTAATCTACAGAATCAGTGCAATTTCTGCTAAAATTCCAATGGCATTTTTTTTTTTACAGAAGTAGAAAAAATAAGCTGCATGTGGATCTTAATGCACCTCAGTAACTAAAGCAGTTTTGAGAAAATAGCAAAGCTGTCATCCACACACTAGCTGTTAGAAATATATCACAAAGTTCTAGTAAATAAAACAGCATGGCACAGACATAAAGATAGATATGGATCAATAGAACTGAACAGATAGCTCAGTGGTAAACCCTTGTGCTTTTGGTCAAAAAGTATTTAACTAAAGGAAAGGAAACTTTAACACTTGAGGGGAAAGAAAGCTTCTTCAACAAATGTTGTTAGGAAGATTGGATAGTTTCATGAAAAAAAATGAAGATAGGCTTTTCTCATCCCATAGGCAAAATTAACTAAAACCAAAATCAAGGCTTGAGCATGAGATTTGAACTATGAAATTCCTAGAAAAGAAGCTCTGATGAAACTAAGGCAGGCAGTGGTTACCTGGATGTGATGTCAAAAGTATATATAACAAAAGCTATATATATGATATATATATCATATATGTAATATCACACACACACACACACACACACACACATATATGTATATACATATCAGACAACCAGGTAATGTTCAGTATTACAGAAGGAAATAGTCAATGGAGGAATCATACAAACTGTATGTTAAATAAAAGTTTACTATCCAGACTGTCTAGAGATATAAATATATAGTCACTAACACAAAGTAAATAGCCTAATTAAAATGAGCAAAAGTTTGAACAGACATTTACCCAAAAAAAGATACACAAATGAGCTAATAAGCATATAAAAAGATGTTTAAAAGCACTGATTATCCAGGAAATGCAAATTAAACCACACTGAGTTGTACTGCAAATTCTTACTATCACAGTCCCTATCAAAAATCCAGAATGTCAGTACAGAGGCATGTGTGCAGTCACTGGGACTCCTGGCAAGATCTGTGGATTGTAACAACCATGCAGCATTATAAGAAACACCCAAGGTTTCCTCCAGAACTTACAAACAGTACTACCACACACTCTAGCAATCGTCAGTCTGCATACACCCCACCAGAAGAAGAGAAAACACAGTCTCGAAGAAATGCCTGCACAGGCAGATGTGTTGCCATGCGACCCCTACTAGCTATGATGGATGATAAAGAACATGTGCTACACCCACATAGTATAACTTCATTCAACTTTTAAAAAGAAGGTTCTCTTAACATACACTAAAATATCCATAAATCTTGAGGACGTACTGTTAAGTAAAATAACCCAACACAAAATGACAAGTATTGCCTTATTTAGCTGAGAAGAAGTGTGTAATGTAAATAATTTCATAGAAACAGGAAAGTGGTTGGGGGCTGCCAAGGGCTTAGGGGAAGGGCAAGTGAGTATTTGCCATCTATCAGGAAGTGTATTGGTCATGCAAGATGAATTCATTTTAACGCTCTGTTATACAATGTACCTAACTGTAGCATTAACAATGTCATACCGTTGTAAGTGTTGGTCAGACATCGTTTGCTTTTGTTTTCCCACATTGCAAACAAGAACATAACAAAAGCAAGAACTAAGTAGCCGGGCCAAGGTCATGGGATTAATACCGGCTGACCCAAGGCAGGTCATGAGTCTCCACTCTGCTCTGGTGTCATTCATTTGTCTCAGCATTTCAGAGTGTGAGAGGGCCTTAAAGATGGCTGATCTGGAAGATAATGGAGACTCTGTTGACCAAGGATGTCCCTGCTCTGTTTACCTACATTAGTAGCCATCAAACTTCCCCAGGCTTTTGAACTGGGTCTGTAATGAGAGCAAACTTTGAGCTCAAGTTGTTTAAAACTTTTCCAGCCTCTCCCCAGCATCATTGAGAGCTGTAACGAGTGATCAAAGCACAGGAAAATATAAGAATAGAAATATCGCTTTTGCCCCGCCCACCTGTGTCCTCCCTATTTGGATACTTAGTGAGGAAAGAATAAAGCCTACCCTCTCTGCATTTCCCCTCTAGGCTTCTCTGAGGACTGACCCCAGAGCCTTTCACACACTAGGCGCCAGGCCCGGCGAGTGAGCCACCTTGGAGTAATAAGCCCAGGTACTTTGTCTTTTCACTGAGATTTCAACAGAATTTCACGAAGTTACCAGGCCAGTTGAGCACTCTCTGTAGCTTGAACCTATAATCCTCCTGCCTCAGCAGGCAGAGTAGCTGAAGTTACAGGCACCAGATCCAGGATACTTTCTATGTATTTTTTCCTAAATTTAGGCGAACAGTTTGAAGAAGCCTAGGAAAGCTTGCCCACCACACCAAAATGAGAAAACCCCCTAATGGTAGCAAAAGGAGCCTTGAGCCATAATTCAGGAGAGCTGGGGAGTCATAATTCATGACTTCCTGAGTATTTGGTGGGTTCCCGGAGGGATGATTATAGCTGTCACCTCAAAAACTGCTTGTACAATATGGAGCACAGGTGCACAACCACAGGTCCCACAAGGCCCGTGTCCATCCGCTTCTCACAAGCTCTTTGTACTATCGTCTCTGCTGATTTGTAATCTTCTGAGGTCGAACTTTTCTAAGCTGGTTTCCAGAGAGAATGGCACTTTGCAGGACCTAGAGAGGCAGACAGCTGGCCTAGAATGCTGGTCTGAAATGCTCCTCCTGCCCGCCCCCCTATATGTGGGTGACATAAAACACCCCAGTCCCAAGCACTGAAAATCTGCTGTGTGAATGTTGGCTCCCAGGGCCTGACAGCGGAGGGAAGCTGATGGCCTGGGACCTGTGTCTTGCATTTCCTTGGATGTGCTGACTCCCCTCTGGCCTCTGGCCTGACCTCTAGGTCCTGGGTGCTGGCCCAGATTTATGGCCCTGGGCTTCTTTTTATCTCTTCGGGAAGTCAACGTTTTGGTTGGGAAGTTTTTCAATTTCCTCCTGGCCTAGACTAAACCGCTCAGATTTCCAAGGACGCAAAAAGTCCCTTCTCCTCCCATCTCCTCCGGGCACTGAAACCTCAGGAGGAGCCCCACTGGGCCTGCAGACTGCAGACAGGCCTCAGGACAGGCTCCACAAAATCAGCAGAAGAGGCAGGACCTCCAGATGCTGAATGAGCAGGCTGCTACTCCTGGAGTCATCCCATTGATTCTTCCTAAGAAAGGACCTCTCTGTAGTGTGCTTGGGGAGGTGCAGAGATTCTTGACCCTCGATGGCCTCTGAGCATCTCCCCTGGGTGGGCCCTACACAGCAATCATTAATTGTCCTGGGCCAGCCTCTTAGGATAAGACTTGAGAAGCACTATATCCACCTTGTACCCCAAGTAATTCTGTATACCCCAGAGTTTCTGACCCAAGGTCATAGGAGCTAAGCAATTTGACTGAATAGGAGGAAAAGAATCTTTGTCCTCTGGTCTGCAAGTGTGCTAAAACGCTACAGCTTTATCCTTAAGGAAAGAACCTCAGCCTAGGCCACCAATGTCATACCTCAGGGCCCATATCACTAATATTGTCCCCCATTGCCCTGTTTCTTAATCAGGAAGGTTTTATCCAATGGCAAGTGCATCTTGAATTTTCTTTCTTTCTTTCTTTCTTTCTTTCTTTCTTTCTTTCTTTCTTTCTTTCTTTCTTTCTTTCCCTCCACATTCCCTCTCAACTCTCATACTCACCCTCCTAAGCCGTTTTCCCTCTTAGCCTGGTCCCGTCATGATGTCATTTGCAAGTCAGGAAAAGCAGTGAAGTCAAGCCATCTCTTTTATACCTTCCGTGTTGATGGCCCCTTTATCCCGAAAGGCATCGCCCACTTTCTATCCCAGCATAGCTTCGCCCACCACTGAAGTACAGCCAGCCGGCTCAGGAGGGCAAGTGGCAGCTGTTGCTCTGTTTTCGGGCAGGAAGTGAAGAAGAACCTGATATTCAATTAATACTGCAGGGGGGAGTCCAGCGGGACAGCGGGGTCTAATGGAGGCCGACGGCCTGGGAGGGCAGCCGCCTCAGTTCCATCCCCATCTCCGACACCAGCCAGTGGGGGTGACCTTGGGTCTGTCACTAAAAGTGTCTGGGCCTTCGTTTCATCTGAAAAATGGCAGTGATGATACCTGTGTCCTCGCTGGAATAGTGACGAGGATTAGGGAGATTAGGAAAACACACGGGGCTCTTTGATCCCTTCAAAGTGGTCAGTGGAGGATGGGTAGATGCAGAAAGCCACCCTTGGCTGGTGAAACTGGCTGCCAGTTGCAGGGAATGATGGGAAGTGTAACAAAGTTGTCAGCACTGTGATCCCTGTCCTCCAGCCTGTGAGTCCCTCTGAAGTCCCCCTGTCCCATACAACCTGCAGAAAGCCAGGTCAAAGTACCAGGTGTGACATATGCAATCCGTAGCAGACTCCAGCCTTGCTAGGGCCTAGCTGGAATCTTACAACTAAATTCCCAAGAGGAAAACACAGCGCCGAGTGAGCGAGCCTTGAGGCCAGAAAAAAATTTTGACAGGAGAGTGTAAGTGCAAAGATGGAAAGAACTCAAGGTCAGGATGATGGTGGCTGGAGCATGGAAGATAGGGAAAGATGGAAAAGTGAACTAGAGTCGTGGAGGCTTCAGTTACAGATCACTGGATAAAGCATGACTTGCCGGTGTTTGTTTCTGAGTTGTAGTGAGAGAGCCTCCCAGGCAATGGTGGGCCCTGAGACCCCAGGCGTACCATCCTTTCTCTGCCCTTGGTGTCTGGGAAAGCAGTCATCTTTACCCACATGTCCATTATTTCAAAGACAAACGTGGTAGTACTCATGGCCACAGCTGGTCGGCTCCAGGGCTGGCTAGCGTTTTAGTGTGGCTGGGTGTTGGATTTTGTGCCGGGCTAGGGAGGGGAATTGGGAAGATCAACGTCATCCTGGGGCTTGAGGTTGAGTCCCAGTCTTGATTTGGGACCTTGAACAGTTAAGCCTTTGGGAAGCCCAGTTTCACCATCCGGAACCTGAGAGGGTGCATCCCTGTCATTGTACCTGCCAGAGTATCAAGCGAGGGCTTGAGAGACGTGACAAGGGACACTGAGTGTAGGAAAGGGGCTGCACAGGAGTGAGACAGTCCAGGCTGAGCTGTGCTGCAGTAACAACACAGCCCTGATACTCACTGTGTTAGCATGGTGTTTCTTCCCTACTCTGTCTACTACAGCCCAGACTGGGCAGGGAAGGGTGGGCATCCCTGAGCTATTTGTAACCACATAGGAGCACAGGATTGTGGGCAGCCATCAGCTAACAGGCCAGAGGAAAAAAACAACATGAAATGCGCATTCAGTTGTACCTCACGAGCCAGCCAGTGTTATTTGGAGGGCAGGTAGGCAAGGCTGTGCCCTGCTACCATGAAAGTTAGATAAGATGCGTTCCTGACCGTACACATACACAACATATTGGAGCCTCCCTCAGACTCTGAGCCAGAGGTCTCTGAAGCATCTCTCAAAGAAAGGTGTCCCTCGTGCTGTGGACCTCACCGCACCCCACCTGTTGGATACCACTCCCTACTATCTATCACATTTATGGCTTTGTTCAGGAGCCAGAACCTTAACTGCTACCTCAGCCACTGCCACGCTGGCTAAATGGTAACCAAGATTTCATGTCCTTTCTCTGTCTTTCACTCAGAGGAGAGGAGCCCAGGATGCCCTCCCTGCCCCCAACTGCAGCTAATTGCATCATTCTTGAACACAATTGAGAAGACTAACCCTCTGCTCACCTGGAGGGGGGTCTTCTCATGCAAGGCATCTGCTGACCCCTTCAGTGGTTCAAGCTCAGGTCTCTCTGACTACCTCAGGGAAGAAACGAACTAACTCCCTCTTCCTCCCTCCTCAGAGACACTAACTTCCCTGTCCTCCTTCCTCCTGACCACATCCATCCCCATCTGAGTGGTTTCTGGCCTGGCCTGAGACCCATCCAGGCCTTAGCTTCTTCCTTCTTGAGTTATGACACTTCCTTCTTGGATACTTTATCTGGAACTCTGAAACCATAAACAAAGAAGACTGATGTAATAATGTAGCAACAAGAACACATATAACATACATCAGTGTTTGCTGGGCTCTGTCCTGAATGTACAATGTATACTAATTTGTTACACGTTCCTGATAAGCCTACATATAAAGTGGATGCTATTAATAATTCCATTCGAGGTTAACTAAGTGCAGCCAGGCCACAACTAGAACACGGATGAGCTGAGTTTCAGTCTAAGTTGATCGACAGCAGAGCGCAAACTGAGCGATCCCCGCTGTGCAGTGACTTATCCAGTGGGAGGGAGAAACTGTTACAGATGCAAGCAGCAAGACCAAGTTTGTTCTCTGATGCTTATTTAATGGATGGCAGGAAGAGCCTTCCCAGTGTATTAGGAGGCTGTGACTGTCCTCTGCTGGTCATTAGTGAGCATTGCCACTCAGGGTACATTGACCTGAACCCCTCTAGGCAAAGACAATTCAGAGAAACTGACCAGATATCTTACATGTGATGGCATATTAACTGTTTCCCAACCCCACCCCCACCCCATTTGGTGCAGTTTACATTTGGTTGCCTCCATCTCACTGCCTGAGGGTGAGATGGGGAACAACAAGCAGAAATGCAGCTCTTCACCTCCAAGAGCAAGCAAAAGAAAACCACAGCTATGCAACTCACACATAGCAAGTCTATGTGTTTACTGTCACGGAAATTACCGCACAGTGCTACATGCCCAAGAAACATCATCTCAGACAGATGCAAAAGCACATTTTTGTCACTTATAGCTAAATTATTATAAAATGCTTTCTAAATTAATCTGGGTATGTTCTTCTCCTGGTGGACATTGTGTGCAAAGGGGATACTTAAAATTCAGCTGTGTTGAATTATCTAGAGATGCTATGCTATTTTTCTTCTTTTTCTTTGGTGTAGAAAGATGGAGGTAGCAGTCTCCGACTTAGTTATCACACAGCTTGGCCTAAGAATGGCACTTCAGGAGCCTGGGGTGCTTGGGCTTAGAGTAGTTAGCACTAGAGAGGAGGATTCTGTTCTCCTCAGACAAGTTGGATATTGCCCACTCCCTCTTCCTGTGGTGAGGGGCAGGAAGAGAGACGGGAGCATAGCTCCAGACCTAACTCTGGAAGTTGTTCCCATGGGGTTCCCCAGCCAATGCCTCATTCATGTAGTAAGTAGATGATCTGAGGAGGTTTGGGGGCTGGAGTTTGGTGGGCTTTCGACTCCCTGGCAGAGTCACTCACTAGCCTTTGTAGACCCTAACTTGTCTAGAGCCCTCTTCTGAAGTGGAGGACACTGTGTGCCTACAGGATATAAATCACACCGCCAGCGTATCATTTGCTATCAGAGCATGTGTGCAACGTTTCACACCCTGCCAGCACGCTCTACTTATACAAATGTGGAAATTATAAGAACTGTTGATGTGAGGACTTAGAAATGCAGACCCACTTCCAGGACCGCCCGATGATCTATCGCTGTGTGTCCAGCTGTCTTGACAAGTCTACGTGTTTATTGTCACGGAAATCACTGTGCAGTGCTAGAGACACAAGAAATATCATCTCAAACAGATGCAGAAGCACATTTGGGGTCATTTATAACTGAGAGTGAAATGCTTTCTAAATTAATCCAAGCATGCTCACATCCAGCACTAGAGTAACTTTCTCTCCCATGCTCCCTGTTCCAGTGTGTGACTGAACACTGTGGGCTCAGCCTCTGGGGAGGATCAAGCCAAGAAACACAAGCAAAAGATAAAAGAGCAGAGAGTTCATTGCTTGCACAAGGAAAGCTCCAGCGCTGATTCACAAAGTAGTGTCTCTGTGAAGGGTTCTTTAAATTGATGGAATATATATTAAGTGATATAGATAGTCCACATTATGTAGCTGTATAATTCATATAGACAAGGCCTATCGTCACACGATGCAGCGTACTACAGAGTAAGCTCAATTCATATTCTTATAGCATATGTTTAAAACTTGGAGAAACTCCTCTCGGCAGATAATTTAGTGTTCTCATGAATGAAGTTTAGGCTCGGTCACCTAAAAGAGTGAATAGAGAGACACTGAAAATGTGTCTGGATTTTTTTATAAGTTTCTCTGGAAGGGCCTGTCTAAAATAAGAGTAACAAAACAAGCAACACTGAAAAAATATCAACAGCTATCTATGTAAGAGGGCCAGAAGCGACCGACCCCCAATACCAGGTGACAGACTTTAAACAAGCACGCTAATTTGTTACCCAATTTGATCCCTCGATATGGTGCTCTAATCCACCCCTGCCCCTGCTATGGCATTCAGATTATATTCTCTATGACCTGATGTAGCTAATTATGTCTGGTTATCCCCAGGACCCCAGATAGCATGTGGCCATTTGTGCAATTCCAGCTAAAAATCTCAATCTTCAACAGTACCTCAGATATAGTCAATCACCAGCAGGTCTCAGATCCATCCTCTTCACCCTTGACATCACAGTGCTGTGGACCAGTACTAGTGAGGCACAAGTTCAAATCCCAGTGTCAGTGAGGCATGAATTCAAATCCCAGTACCAGGGAGACACGAGTTCAAATCCCCACTCCATTACGCATTACAGAAACGAATGTGGACATTTTACTTATGTCTTCAAGTCTTATCTGTGTCATGGAAATAATTAATATGTAAGTTGATCCTGACTTCAATGAGATAATGTGTGTGTGTGTATGTGATTCAGAAATATATATATATAGATATATGCATACATATATCTATATATATATTTCTGAAAATAGATGGAGAGTATTCTAACGTACAATCAGTAGAGTCTCTTGAACAGCTGTCATTACTTTGTTTTTTTCCACTGTGAAGTGAATTCCTTTTAGCCAAAAGTACAACACTATGGGTATCGTGACTCATGAATTGTGTCCATTTGTGATAATCAATTGCAGAAACAAGTGGTTCAGAAGCTCCCAAGAGAAACACATGCAAGTTCTGGGAAGACACGTCACTAGCCTTTCTGTGTGATCAGCCTGGACAGGTGTGGTTGATGCCTTCTGAGGTGGCATGCAGAGCCTCCATGACTGCTGTGCTTGCTATAATGATAAATCCTCGTTATAAACTTGATAGGATTGAGACACCCTAAGACATTGGTAAAGCCAGTCTGTGGGTGCTTCTGAGGGAGTACACAGAGAGGGTTGCCTGAGGATGGAAGATTCAGATTGAATGTAAGCTTAAGTATGCCTAGGCTAGAGGCCCAGATAGAATAAGAGAAAGATGGAGAAAGTGTACCAGTACTGACATCCCCCCCCCTCTGCTTCCTGGGTGTCTGGAGTGAGCCCCTCCGTTTTGCCACAGCCTCCTTGGTTAGGAGGCCAAGATGCACCAAGGCCCCCTAAACCGTGAGCCTAAATGAATCTTCCCACCCTTTAAGTTGTTTTACTCTGATTAGTTATAGCAATGATTAAAAACTGAGCAAAGGAAAGGGGGAAATGGTATAAAATTATTATCTCAAAAATAAAAGTGTTTTAAAAGGCAAGTAATGGGCTGGGGAGATGGTTCAGTGAGTGAGTGAAAATGATCTAAGCAAACCTGAAAACCTGTGTCTAGATTCCCAGAGTCCATATAAAAGCAGGGCTTAAGAACACGTATCTGCTATGACAGAATTCTCCTAGGGAGAGATAGACCAGCCAAAGGGCAGGCAGAACCATTTGGCTTTCCAACACAGGAGATCGGGGGATCTTGACTTCCGGACGGTAGTTTGAGTTTCCGGGAGAGGCAACCCTACAGCAAGCTTCAGCAAGAGATCATATGAGTCTTTAAGCAAAGCTATGGTCTTTTCACCAGATAAGCGTTCTCCAAGTCAGCTCAAAGTTGATTCTGGTCAGGACAGCACAGATACAGTGTCTATCCAAAATCTAGATGTCTGCCTAGCACATTCTCTTTGATACAAGGTGTCATGTCTGAAAAACAAAGACTGGTGTGCCCCGGACCCCTGACTCCTCCTTGGAGTTTTAAGGCGGAAAACCTGATATTCAGAGACATATGTTTGTATCATCCTCTCTAAGCTCTAGAATGCTTACTAAAAGATTTCTGTCAAGGTGTTGCAATCTTAACCCCATGCAGTGTTTAATGTGAGTTATAGATATTAACATGTAAGGAATGGAGGCTAATATTTGCTAAATGACTAATATTTCTTCATACACACTTGTTGGACATAACCCTGTGGCCATATGTCTCGTAGGACCACGCCCCAGGCCCCTAATGTTCTGGCTGGACTCCACCCCCACAGTCACCTATAATAGCCGGCTTTGCCCTGCCCTACAGTTACCTAGCAACAGCCAGGTAGCACGGCCCCCTAGAAAAGGGGGTGCGTGGCCCTCCTCACTCTCTTGCCCATGCTCTTTTGTCCTTTTGTCTTCAGTTTCTCTCTCCCTTGTCTCTTACCCCCCCTGCTTCTCCTCTCTCCCCCTTCTCTTTCCACGTGGCTATGACCACCTCAAACCTCTGTATTTCTTCTCTCTTTACTTTTCGATCTCTTTTCTTTCCCTGTTAAGCCAACATAAGGTAAAAACAAAATAAGTGTGAGCAGAGATATGTGTCACTTTCAGGCAGGAACTTTTGGGCCAGTGGATTGCTTCCATGTTGTACTTTTTTGTGTGTTACAGACAGTGTCTGGGCAGAGGAAATCTGCCTGCCTCTGTCCTAGAGTGAAGATACCACAAAGCAGAGTTGTAACAGTCCCAAGTAGGGTGAGTTGGAAAGAAGCCTTTGTTGCTTGTTACAGCAGCAGTACTCAGCCTGTGCTGATTGATGCTTTTACTTAACAACTTACCTAAAAGCAAGAAGCGTTATGCTCCAATCAGTACGATGGTCTCTGTACTGATTGAACATTTTTCAGTTACAGCACAGAAGGTAGGATAGTCTATATGAGAATGCTCTCACAGCCAAGAAACAGTAAGCACACTGGGCTATTGCCCCTCCCCCATCCGAGACACAGAAGTGAAAGGATTTGAAGGGGACAGCATAACCATAAGAATTATTTCCCATCTCTACAGATCATCCTTGATAATCTCAGGGGTTTTAATAAAAAAAGGGAAGTGTACTTCCCAGAGGAGAATCAATAGTAGCCACTTTACATTGGAAGCTGATTATGCACCTGAACATTTTGTCTTCACACTCACTCAAGTAGGCAAATGAATTGGTAGATTGTGATGGTGACCAATCCAGCTATCAAATATAAGGTTTGTGTTATATTGTGGAAATAGGTGGTGTGGGAGATGTTGTTTCTGGTTTCCCCTGTCTGAGCCCTCCTGATCCTTCAGTTTTCCAAGTTTCAGTTCCCCTGCCAGAGGACTCTAGTACACTTACTTAAACCTCATGCATGCCTAGTTCCATGTGGTAGCATGAAAGTAGAAACTTAAATTCATATCTCTGTCTTCTCCCCTTCACAGACTATCCTTCTCCCACCAGACTATCTGCTTTTGCTGCTGGTCCAGAGTCTTCAGGTAGATGCCCCTTTATTATCGTTGTGTTCAATAGTTTCTTTTTATGGGAACTAATGCAATGTGGCTACTATTGATTTGCTTCAGGGAAGTACTCTTCCCTTATTTATTAAAACCCCTGAGATTATCAAGGATGATTTGTGGAGATGGAAAGTAATTTCTATCTAGTGATCTTACTCCATTACTGCTGGAGTCAAGGTGAAATTTTGACAGAACTAAATAGCTTGAATAAATTTGACATAAACATTATGAAAATAACTGTCAATGTGTCAGATCCAATTACTTGAGAAACTAGCTTCTGGACACTTGGAAGAGGGTATCTTGATAATATTAATTGATGTGGGAAGCTGATGTGTTGTGGGAAGATGATGCTCTGCCTACTGTGGGTAGCACCATTCCCTAAATGAAATTGAAAACTGACATGCGTTCCTTGTTTCTCTGCTTCTTGATTATGGTTGCAATGTTGCTAACTTCTCATGCACCTGTAGCCATGATTCCTTCTCTAGGGTTGGGCTGTACCCCTGGAACTGTGAACCAATATAAGCCTTCCCTTCCTTGAGTTGTTTTGGTCAGGGTGTTTTATCAGCAGAGAAAGAAACTGAGTCAAATGTGGTAGTGCATGCCTCTAATCTCAGTACTTGGGAGTGTGAGGCAGGAGGATTGACATGATCTCAAGGCTGGCTTAGGCTGTATAATGAGTAACAGAACAGCCAGAGTTACCTAGCAAGATTTTGTTTCACAAAAGTAAAACACCTCCTCCTCTCCATCCTTCAAAAATGGCATTACTCAGAGACCTTGTACATAAATATGGAACATACTCAGCGCAGAAGAAGTAGGGGAAACAACCCTTTGGGGGGAGGAGTATTTCTTCACTTAGACATTACATAGGAATTGTGATGGGCAAGAAGATTAGCACAATAGTGGAAGGTTAGAAGCATGCACACTGTGGGAAGGTGAAGGGCAAGGCTGAGTTCTGAACTGGTTCTCTTCTTCATTCACATAACAGAAACATGGAAACCATAGATTTAATTTCTCTTTATTCTTTACAAAATAAGTTTTGATACATCTGGACTATCAGTATAAATTAATTGTCTAACTTGTGGATACCATTGATATATGAATTTATTGTGACACTTCAATTTTAACATCATTCTCTTCTCTGTGAATATGTCTGCCAATACAATGTTTTTGTGTTTGTTTGATATCTGTTTCTTTGATTGAAACAGGATATTGCTATGTAGCACGGATAAGTCTTGCACTCCCGATCTTCCTACCTCTGACTCCTGAATGCTGGGACTATATGACTTAAAGTCATTCTCTATTTTGATTTGTTGATATTAAGGTATTTCGATCTTCTTATATTTGTTGAGGTCTGTCTTGTGACCAACTGTATGATCGATTTTGGAGAAGATACCATGAGGTGCTGAGAAAAAGGTATATTCTTTTGCTTTGGGATGAAAAGTTCTATATATATATATATTAAATCCAATTGGTCCAAAGCTTCAATTAGTTTCACTGTCTCCCTGTTTAGTTTCTGTTTTCCCGATCTGGTCCATTGAGGAGAGTGGGGTGTTGAAGTCACCCAGAATTATCGTGTTAGGTGCAATGTGTGCTTTGAGCTTTAGTAAAGTTTCTTTTATGAATGAGGGTGCTCTTGCATTTGGAGCATAGATGTTCAGGATTGAGAGTTCTTCTTGTTGGATTTTTCCTTTGGCCAGAAAGAAGTGTCCTTCCATGTCTCTTTTGATGACATTAGGTTGAAAGTCAATTTTATCTGATATGAGAAAGGCAAGTCCGGCTTGTTTCCTGAGACCATTTGCTTGTAGAATTGTCTTCAAGCCTTCTACTCTAAGGTAGTTTTTGTCTTTCACACTGAGGTGTGTTTCCTGTATGCAGCAAAATGTAGGGTCCTGTTTATATATCCAGTCTGTTAGTCTTTTTATTGGGGAATTGAGTCCATTGATGTTAAGAGATATTAAGGAGTAGTGATTATTGCTTCCTATCATTTTTGATGTTAATTTTATAGTTTTGTGGTTATCTTCTTTTGGGTTTGATGAAAGAAGGTTATTATCCTGCTTTTTCTAGAGTATATTTTCCCCATATTATCCTTTGTAGGGCTGGGTTTGTGGAAAGATACTGTGTAAATTTGGTTTTGTCATGGAATATCTTGGTTTTTCCATCTGTAGTGATTGAGAGTTTCGCTGGGTATAGTAGTCTTGGTTGGCATTTGTGTTCTCTTAGAGTCTGCATGAGCTCTGCCCAGGATCTTCTAACTTTCGTGGTCTCTGGTGAGAAGTCTGGTGTAATTCTGATAGGTCTTCCTTTATATGTTACTTGCCCTTTTTCTCTTACTGCCTTTAGTATTTTTTCTTTGTTTAGTACATTTGGGGTTTTGATTATCATGTGACAGGGGGTATTTCTATTCTGATCCAGTCTGTTTGGAGTTCTGTAGGCTTCTTGTATATTCATGGGCATCTCTCTCTTTAGGCTAGGGAAGTTTTCTTCCATAATTTTGTTGAAAATATTTGCTGGCCCTTTAAGTTGTAAATCTTCACTCTCATCTATGCCTATAATCCTTAGGTTTGGCTTTCTCATTGTATCCTGGATTTCCTGGATGTTTTGGGTTACAAGCTTTTCACATTTTGTGTTTTCTTTGACTGTTGAGTCCATGGTTTCTATGGTATCTTCGGCATCTGAGATTCTTTCTTCTATCTCTTGTATTCTGTTGTTGATATTTGCATCTATGTCCCCTGATTTCTTCCCAAGGTTTTCTATCTCCAAAATTGTCTCCCTTTGCGATTTCTTAGTTGTTTCTACTTCTGTTCTTAGATCCTGGATGTTTTTGCTCAGCTCCTTCGCTTACTTGTTTGTGTTTTCCTGTAATTCTTTGAGAGATTTTTGTGTTTCCTCTTTCATGACTTCTGCCTGTTGATCAAAGTTCTCCTGTATTTCTTTAAGTTATTTTTGCATATCCTCCTTATTGGCTACTATCTTTTGACCCATATTCTCCTGGATTTCTTTAGGTGATTTTTGTGTTTCCCTTGTAAGGGTTTCTAGCTTTTGATAATTTTTCTCCTGAATTTCTTTAAGAGATTTATTTATGTCCTTCATGTGTTCCTCTAATAGCATCATGACCAGTGATTTTAAATCCAACTCTTGTTTTTCTGGTGTGTTGGGGTATCCAGGACACAGGTCCTGGACACAGGTCCTGGGCACAGGCAGACCCCTACTTTTCATTTCTCTACCTGTGGAGAAGACCTCCCTTCAACTGGAAAACTGATTTGTTTGACTTCTTGTATTTCCTTTCTTGACTTATTTCATTTTGTTGTAACTACTTTCCTGAATTAAACCTTCTCTTCTAGAAATATTTAACTTGGTATCTATTTTTTTGATTTCCTGAGCAACACATGTCCAAGTTTTCATTGCTGACTCTGAATGCCTTCTCCCAAGGGAAGTCTTACCTTCCACCCAGATATAATCGCTCAACTATTTGCAATTACATAACAAATTTAAACTAATTTTCCATAAAGTCACTTACTTTATCTCATCCAACTTCCTATTAGATTGTAAGTACATTGATAACAATCACTTGAATCTTAACCCCATAACAACCAGATTAGCACAAGAATCTAAGTAAAGAGTTGATTTGAATGAATGATCCAAATGGTGTCCTTAGGGTTTACCATGTTTTAAGTTTCCAATAGTTCTACCGCTTTCATTTTGCTGCAAGATAGAAATAGTTAAACTTGCCAGGCAGTGGTGGCGCATGCCTTTCATTCCAGCATTTTTGAGGCTGAGGCAGGTGGATTTCTGAGTTCGAGGCCAGCCTGATCCACAGAGTGAGTTCCAGGACAGCCAGGGCACAGAGACACAGAGACACAGAGACACAGAGAAATCGTCTTGAACCCCTGCCCCCCAAAATGGTTAAACTTGTGTTTTTTTAAAAAAATCTTTGTGAATTAATATTTGTTAAACCAATACAAAACCATTTAGATACTCTATTTCCTACCATGTTAAATGATGCTTCCCAATTTACTGAAGTGAACACACACATCACCCCATTTTCAACTCACATTCACCATACAAAACAGAGCACTGAAGGGCAGAGCTTCAGGCTCCCAGCCTTCACCCTCAGGCTTCAAACCCTGTCTGTATTCTTCCTTATCTTTCACCTGAGCCTGGGTTCAGGCCAGCCAAGCCTTGTGGCTCCCTCAGCCTTTTCTCAGCCCCAACACACAGTGTTAGCCATGCAGACTTTTCACGTCTTTTGTGAAGGTGTGGAATAACAGATTATCTGAGATTCCCCTTTCATATCAAATCAAGGGAGAAATAACCGTTCTATCCTTGTGCCTTGGAGGATGTGGACAGTCATGTTCTCAATTTCACAGTTCATTGCATGTACATTTATTAGATTAGCACTGGCTTAGAAACGCACCATGGAATCGCCCAATAACTTGGCAGTCACTTTTTGATTGCTTTCTGGAATTGTACTGTCTTGTTCTCCTGAGATTCTGACCAAGGTTTAGTGGCTTAAAACTGAAATGCCACAGACATAAATTGAATGCAACCCAGGCAAGGCTAGGGCTATTACTTTTCTCCATCTGATTGCTATTTGGCTTTTTACTGCTGTGGCAGGAATTGCTGTTATGGAAGCAGACACCACCTCCCCAAGCTGAGAGACTAATGATAGCCTATGTACCATGTTCTGATTTAAAGGAAGATTCACTTCTTTACTAGTCAGTATTTGGCCCTAAACATGCACACATGCATATATATATTATATATATATTATATATATACATATATGCGCACATACATAATATACAGACATATATATTCTGTTTCTAAGCATGCTACATTCATAATCTTTCTTCCAGAGAGTATGTTCCCTACTCTGTAAGTTCTTAGGTTAAAGAGAGTCTGTGCTATTATTCAATAGCACAAATGTGTGTATGTGGTGTGTGTGTACAAAACAAATATGTTAGCCTGTCTTTTATTTGACAAAAAATTAATTGTTCCATAGCTATCTATATGTGGTATTTTCTGAAGGCTCCCGGAAAGGTCCAGGCATAAACACAATTCTCTGATCCGCATTGCTGTTGATTTGCTAAATTCTGCTAATAGACAGTCATCTTTTTCCTGTCTAGTTCTAAAAATCTTGTGTCCATAAAAAGTTTAACAGAGTCTGTTTACTTGGTCTTATCCACACATACCCTTTGATTATTTTTTGCTCTGGAAACTTGGTTTGTCTTTAGGGAGGCACCTAACCTGCCTCACTAAATGTGGCCAAAGTACTTCATATAGTAAGCTCTCAATCTAAGATAGTTAATACTGTTATTGCTATCATTATTAGATTTGGGATTTTTAGCCCATGAATAAACAGTAATAACCAGTAGTCAATAGTCTCTATTCAGTGGTCAGCATCTTCACTAGTACAGGAGCTAAGGGAAGGTCAAGAAAAGGAGTCCAACAAAATGATCCTAATAAGGAGGCTGGCAGCCAGGACTGACTTCAAAAACATGCAACAAACATGGGGTTTGTCAGAGAGAATACAAGGTTAACAGCTTGCATTACCAAACAAAATCATGGGCCCCCTTTAGCCCAAGGCTGTTCAGAGTGGGGCACATAGTTATCTATAAGGTTCTGAATTCAACATGACAAGATGTATCAGTAAAGTGTTCTCAGCCTTTATGGGATACATTTTACTTATTTGAGACAACACCCATGTGTGCTTAGGTTTGCCCGCACATAACTCCCAACCTTGACTTGAATACCCTTCCTTTACTCTCCACACTGGGAATTAAGTGAATGATGGAGATCTTTGAAGAGCATTGTTCTGGTGGCCTCAATGGACTATCTTAACGAGAAAGCACCTGGAGAAGGCTTCAAAGCAACCCTTGACCTCTGCTCTTTTCATACACAGTAGACTGTGCTGTGGGCATCACGCCTATGGCTCTACATATACCTCAGGGTTTGGGATATTTTTGACAGAAAAACTAAGACTAGGGGAAAAGACATGGGAATGATTGACTGGGCAAGCAGAGATCATGTACAACATACATGCTGGAGAGAAAAACCTAGTCATCTACTAGTCATCTCTCCTGATCTCCAAACCCTGTGCTGAGTTCCTAAGCCCAGTCTTAAAAGACAGGCCATCCCAGTTATTGAGTTGGGGAGGCTGGGAGTGGGATGGGATGCTTAGGAGGATGTTGAAGTAGTATCAGGCACTATCACTGGTGACTGTATTGGCTTGTTTCTCTCATAAACTTTCCCCATCTCCTGCCTCCCAATCTATGCCCCTGGTCCTCACTTCCTTTTATCTCAGTAAGCACACTGTCAGCCATGTTAGTAGTGAGAAAACCACTAAGAGCTCCCACAGGATTATTTACCAAGTTCCAACATACGTTCTAAAAGGCAAGAACTACAGTAGAATGAACTTTGTGGAGCCCAGAAGACCAAATTTTGTGGTATAAGGTATGAAACAATCCGTAACAGTCAGCCATTATGTGATAGGAGACATTTGTTTCTTGAAACAGGTGGAGGAGTCTGGAAGGAGGAGAAGAGATTGTGCGGCAGGGAAGGAGGGAAAGAGAGTGAGGGGGTAGGGATGGAGAGGAGACTAAGAGTTCCCTGGATGGAGAAAGACCACTCTCCGAATTACAACTCCCTGGATTCCCTAATGAAACTCTGTCCTTTCCTTGTTGGCAGGGGCTCATTTCCAGCCCCTCCCACTGTTCTTTCTCACCACCTGCTTCCCCGTCTCCTTCCTCTCCTCCCCCCTCCTTTCCTTCTCCCTGTTTGTGCTCTCTCTGTTTTCTGCTTCTTTTCATTTCATCTTGTTTTCCTATGTGACAGAAAACAATCAGCCAAAACTCCAGATAAAACTGAATGCCTTCCTCCTCTCCCCTCACAGACTTAGACCGTGCCCACAGTCAACGCCTTCTGTCCTCACCACCAGCATGGTGTAGGTTGGAAATGGAGATGTGTCTGAGCAAAACTTGGATATGAAGCTCTTGATGGAGCTCACGGGCTATCCACATATCTTATGGTGCTCTATGTTTAGAGAAAAATTAAATGAAAAGAAAGAAGCATTATGAACTTTGAAAGGATACCCCTTCTGTTATACCACAGTATAACAGTATATATATATACTGTTATACTGTTATATATATATATACATATATATATGTATATACACTGTTATAACTGTTATACCACAGTATAACAATTATAACAGTATAACCCCTTGTGTTATACCACAGAATAACACTGCAAACTCAGTGCACAGTCATGTATTTTGGTCACAGAATTTTGGGTCGGTTTTGCTTGCTACAAGCTGGGATGGAGTTCTACGGAAGAAAACTGGTTTCTGTTCTAATCCGAGAGTTCTTTTGAAAAAACATTCTTTGCACAAGTAGGAGAAATTCTTGAAGTCCGATTATCTTAGAGTTGCTATTGCTCCAATATGGTGTGAAACACCATGACCAAAGCAACGTGGGGAGGAAAGTTCAGTTTATGTTTCCATGTTACATTTCATCACCAGAGGAAGTCAGGACAGGAATTCAAACATGGCAGGGACTTGGAGGCAGAAGCTGACGCAGAGGCTACTTTGCTAGTTTGTCTCTCACACTTCCAGCATTTTCTCTTTACCCCAACCTCAGAGACAATAAAGAAGCAATCAGAGTAAAAACTATCTATTTCTTTCGCTGTTCCACCCACCAACATTCAGGACTTCCTGCAGCATTTCTTTGGTTTATTGGGTTAATAAGTAGAATGAAGACAGTTATCATTTGAAAAATTCACAGCCAAAAGTTATAAAACCTCAACTTGTTGTCTAGACCAGACTTTGGATTTTGTTACTGGGAAAATTTCCCTTCTGGATCTCATCTTTCTTATTCTTAACTTGAAACTAACAACGTGTCATGGGCGCTTCTTATAGTTCTTATTTTCATAGTATAGCTAAGAATACTGCTATCGTGTTTTCCTCTCTTGTTGTTGAGCTCCCAGTTGAGGAATTGTCTATATCAGCTTGGTCTGCTGGAGCATCAGCTGGGGACTACATCTTCAGTGATTTATAGATGTGGGAAAACCCACCCCAAATGATTGGTGTCACCTTCCAAAAGAAGATCATTCCTCCTTTGCTGCCGTGGCATTCCCTCTAGCTGCTGAGTTTATTTACCATCTGCTGCTTTGATTTCTTTGCTGATATCAGAACCCCTGTCTGAGATGGACAGACAACCAGCAGCTCTCTGGGAATGCTCCAGGCCTGTGGCACCAGCCCGGGACTGCCAAGAGACCCCAGCTCATCGGTTGTGGGACTAATGGGTTCTCAGTTTCTATGGTGAGAGGCAGTAAGTTGGACTATTTTGATCAGTTTGCATCAGCTGATTCAAGATTTCTATGGGTTTTGTTTCTCTAAGGAATCTTAATACACCTGGCATCTGGCTAAGCACCATCTTACCACAGTCTACCAAAGCAGCTAATTATTATCTTACAGACTTAGAATTCCTGGTCTTCCAAGATCAAGAAATCTACCCATGGTCACATGACAAAGAAGAGAAGACACAAGGCAGGTGTGGTGGCATGGTGGTTAACAGCTGCAGCTGGGGAAGGCTTGGCATGAAGTTGAGATGATCCTAGGCTATACAGCAAGTTCTGGAATAGCCTTGTCTATGTAGCAGGATCCTAACTCTGAAACTGACTCAGAAACCAAGGACTGAAGATATAGCCCAGGTTAGAGTGTGTCCTAGCCTGTGCAAAATCCTGGATTCTCAATCTTCAGTGTCACTAACAGCAACAACAGTGATGATAGGATATTTGCTGAAACAAGACTACTGAATTAAAGTTTCTGGGCAATATGCAGTTAGGAAAGAAAGTGGGAGCCAAGTTTATCTTAAATTCCAACCTACACATTATATGAAGGAATATCTTTAGCATTAAAAATTCTTACTTAGAATAACACAGTAGAACCAGGCATAGGTGAGAGCTCTACTCTGTTTCTTCATTGGAAAGAGAGAGGTGGGGGAGGGAGGAGGAACTGGGAGATGATGGCTCAGTAGGGCCAGAATAATTGCTCTGCAAGCATGAAGATTGGAGGAGCTGAATTCTAATACCAAGCATCCATGTTAAGAGCTGAGAATGTCCACATGCACGCACAACTCCATCACAGTGAGCTAGAGACAGGAAGGCCTAGAGAGATGGCTGACTAACTGAAACAGTAAGCTTCCAGGTCAGTGAGGCCCTCTCTTAAAGCAACAAGGCAGGGGACAATAGGAGACACACAATGTCTTATTCTGGCCTCTGCAAAGGCACACATAGACACAAATGCCTACACACTTACATGTATGCATCACACACACACACACACACACACACGTTTGTAAAGAAACAGCTCTATTTTATACTAAAATTAAAATTTTAGTACAAAGCTTACCATTCCACGTAATAAAATACTTAATGTAAGTAAAGCTACACACACACACACACACACACACACACACACCCTGCGTTTTTTAAAGACACAGTTCTATTGCTTTTAGCCACCAGATGGCGATGAAAGCTAACAAGCTCTTGGGTCCAAACCTGACTCAGTCCAAATATTGTGCTAAACAGATCTTTCACTCTCTCAGACCCGGGTGGTTGAAGCTAGAAGACTTATTAAAAAAAATCAGCGTCCACTTGGGTTCCAGGTACTAGGACCTATAATAGAACTGAATTATTTTTCTTGACATTTTTCCAAATCAGGTGAATTGACCCAGAACACTAGACTCAACTCTCTTCTGTTCCTATAAGTTTCACAGGCTTGCATCTGGGGGATGTGGCTTAGTTGGTAGAGTGCTTGCCTAACTAACGAAAGGAGGAAGCCCTGTGTTCAGTCCCTAGCTCTGCCAGATAGTGTAGGTCTACTGTTGCACACCTGTAATCTCGGCATTTGTGAGGACACCATAGTCATCCTCAGCTACTTAGGAAATTTGGGCTAAGTTAAGGCTACATAAGACCTTTCTTTAAGAATGAAAAATTTAGAATAAAGTTTGCCATCCGTGTAATAAAATAGATACTTATTGTAACAAAAGCTTCCAAACCCTTAAGAAATTTGGCATGTTGGGGCGGACTGTTGACCCACTGGGCCATAATCTGCATTTGAATCCTACCCCCCAGGTGACTGGTTCCATATTAGAATTTGAGGAGCACAAAAGAGACACTGCTGGCAAATTGTTAAAATTTTGCTGGCTTCCCCAGGCAGCCACATCCATAGAATCAGAGCATGGAGTGTGGCTCCCTGGCAGTAAGAGAGGAGGCCTGGGGGCTTACTAACCAGACAAGCTTTCTTAGAGCAGGTTTAGTCAGCCTCCTAGCCTTATTGCACAGCATCAACCCTGTCAATGACATTTTTTAGGGGAATCCTTCTGAGCAGAGTAGAATTTCAGCCCTCTAGCATTTGGGACTAAGAGCTGAATTAATCTGCACTTTACACAGGGGCCCTGACTATTGATGGCCCACACCACGCATGCTTGGCATCACCCTTGCACAGTCTTCCTCTCCCCACCTCTTCCCACACTCTTGTTCTCTCAAACCCTTTCCTCGTCCTGTCTCTCATTCATACCCTTCTATATGATTTGTGAAGTCATAGAACCCCTGCCACCCACATATATAATATTTGTTTAATCGGGACAATAACTTACCCTAAAAAAAATGTGTCTGCAAAAATTATTCTTCGATTTCTCAGCTGCTTGGAATATTTATGACTCTCCATTAGCCCTGGTAATCAGGACTTGGTTATCTTCCCAATCCTGAGATAAACACACAGCCACTCATAAACTCAGGCCACAGATAGCAAGGAATGAATTGGTCCCACATCCGTGTGTTCGCCACAACATTCATAGCAATGCAGAGCAACTGGTATTTGTCTTAAAATGCCTCTGCATCTTGTTTATTAAATAACAACAAAATATTCTTGATGGTCTCTGCTTTAATTCTCATCTTGTTCCCACTAAGCCTTTTTCTGTCTGGGGAATTAGGTTAAGTCTTACTGGAAAGCTGAGCTGGTCTGGCTAACCTGGGGTTTTGGGCGCCTCCAACAGGGCCAAGTGTCTGCTAAAAGAGAGGACCATGGGCTAGAGAGAAAGGCTCAGGGAGAAGAAAGAAAAAGAAGAAAAAGTGCTCGCCTGTGTGTGTGTGTGTGTGTGTGAGAGAGAGAGAGAGAGAGAGAGAGACAGACAGACAGACAGACAGACAGAGTCAGAGTCAGAGAGATAGAGAGACACACACTCAGAGAGAATACATTGGCAGCTCAGAGTCATCCTAAAGTTTCTCTAATTGGCGATGCTATTCTAGAGCTCAGTTGGTAGTTATATTTGCCACCAAACCAGACATTCTGAGTTCCATGCCCAGAACTGGTGGAAGGTGAGGACAGGCACCCACAATTGTCCTGTGACCTCCACACGGGCACAGTGTGTAAGCACGCACACAATACATGAATACGAACTCATTGAAATTCACGTTTTTCCTTCTCATACAAAAGCAGGTGAAGGCTTCTCATCATGACCCCAAAGCAGCCTTACCCACATGCCCAGATTCTCTGTTTTATCTCCACCCGTCCGTCTAACCCACCCTTCTGCCTGACACATCCCTGAGACTTTGCCCTGCTCTGTCTTTATCAGCATGGCTTGCTGGCTCCTTCAGCCCCTCCCCTTTCCGTCCCCCCCTGCATTACTTTCCTTTACAGTACTTATCACACTCACTGGATCAGAAAATCTGTCCTAGGAGAATAGGGACAGTGGTTGATCCTGAGGGAAGGCAATAAGCCCCTGTGGAGGGATATGCAGGGTTTGCTATGGGCTGTGTTCCCACAGCAACCTGATTAGTCCTCAACGCAGCCCTATAAAGCAGGCATTTCCAGAGGAAGCAGAGTCATATAGGACCAGAGTCTTCTTTGCAGAATTCTTCTCAAACTATCCACTAATCGGTCTTTCTCCAGCACATGTTGCTGAATAAGTGTCAGCTCTCTGGTCAAACCCACACCAATGTATGTTTCTGTAAGGGAAGTTGTAATGGGCACAGCTGAATCCAGTTGCTTCACTTATGTCTACTAACTGGCCCTTCACAGCAAAGTTTGCTGATTTAGAAGGTGTCTTAGACTTTCCATTGCTGTAAAGAGATTCCATGACCAAGGCAACTCTTATAAAGGGTAACATGGAATAGGGGCTGGCTTACAGGTTCTGAGGTTCAGTCCATTATCATCATGGTGGGAAGCATGGCATCGTCCAGGCAGACATAGTGCCAGAGGACTTCTATGTGTTCATCCATAGGAACCCAGGAACAGTCGGTCCTCAGTTAGTTGGGAAGAGGGTCTCAAAGCCCACACCCACAGTTGGAATTAGTAGATACTTTCTCCAACAAGGGCACACCTCCTAATAGTGCCAATCCCTGGAACAGTCATGTTCAGTGTGCCACACAAGGTATGATATTAATTACTTGTCTGTTATTATAAGAAAATACTGCCGGGCAGTGGGAGTGCATGCCTTTGATCCCAGAACTTGGGAGGCAGAGGCAGATTTCTGAGTTCTAGACCAGAAGTGTACACCTGGTCTACAGAGTGAGTTCCAGGACAGTCAGGGCTATACAGAAAATTGCTGTCTCAGAAAAAAAAAAAAAAAATACCCAGCAGGAGCCACTAGAAGGCAGTTTCTCCTTCTTGCCTTTTTGGTCAACCCAAGGCCTCAATTTATGGCAAGATTGTATTCACATTCAGAGTGGGTTCTTAATCCTCACTGAAACCTCTCTGAAAACATCCTCAAAGACATTCCCAGAGATGTCTCTTAAGTTATTCTAAATCCAGGAAAGTTTGGTTGAAGGGTAGTCATCAGAGTAACCCAGCAGGAGAATGAAACAAAATTTCTCATGGGTCATTGAGTTGAAGGTGCAATAACTGGGCTGGTCATGTCTTTCCTGTGCAGTGAAAGGAGCACAGAGAAAAGAATTCCAATTCTAGATGCATTACCTGTTGTTCTCCTCTCTGTCCCCAATAGCTGTGTGGTTTCAGGCTATCACCATGTGATGCTAATGACAATAACATAGACAGTGATCATTGCTTTTACTCAATGCCAGCCTCCATTCTTGGGATTATACTAAACCCTCAGTGTTTGATTCTCTGCTTTGATCTGTTGGGTTGTCCCTAAGTGTTTGCATTCTTCCCTCGCAGGAACAGTTGTAGGTAGGCACAGCCATAGGAGCTACTTGGTGGTGGATGTGCTGTGTGTGGATCCTGTTCAACTTTGAAATGTGCACACAGCCTACATTTTTCTCATGCGTTTTTTTCCTTAACTATAATAACCAGAAATGTTCTAGAAAGTGGCACTCCTCTGCCAGGCCTCAGAGATTGAACAGTGCATAAACACTGTCATGGTTCACTTTAAATGTTGATTTGCCATAACCTAGACTCTGCTGGAAAGAGGAATTAAGGAATTGTCTTGATCAAAGTGGCCTGTGGGTGTGTCTGTCAGGGGATTGTCTTGTTAATTGTTGTAGGAAGACCCAGCCCACTGTTGGCATTGTGACTTCACGGTCTGGACCTTAGACTCTGTAAGAGTAGAGAAAGCTAGGTGACTAGGCAACAAGTGAAGAAACCATTGTCTTTGTTCCTGACTGTGTATGTGCTGTGATTAGCTAGCTCTTGACTTCTGGACTTGACTTCCCGCCATATGGGAGGGACTGTAACCTGAACTGTAAGCCATTTCTTCACTAAGCAACTTTTCCTCAGAGCAACCGAAATGAATATAGAATAAATACCCAACCTTGTGGAGCACGAACAGTAGATATACGTATTTAAAAGCCCCTGGGATGTAGAGGCTACTTGACACTGAAGCATCACCCACCCGCTCCTGAATGAATAAAACATGCCTAAAGTGAAAACTCTAGAGTCTTAAGAATACAAGGACCTCGGAGCCTTCCTCTGGAGCAGCATCTTTATTATGTTGCATCAGGACAACATCACTCTGCGATATGGAGCGGAAGAAGTGATGTCAGTGAAGTCTGTGCGATTTCAGCCATGTCTGAGATACTTAGGTTATAGTGGAGAGGACACGAGAGGAGCAAGGCTGGATTTGAGTCACCTTGTTTCTTTAGCTAGAGTTAGAATCATTCTAACCCCCCCCCCCCCAATATCTGCTCTTTGGACACTTTAAATTCTGTCCCTGTTCATCACCTTGGATGAAAGTTCCAAAGGCACTTATTGAAATGCCCATGCACAGGCATGCCTGTGGGCACTTGAATTTAGAAAGAGGGTATAATAAATTACTAGACATTATAAATATAGAGCTCTCTTCCCTGGAAGGTAAGTGACTGGGCCTAAGAGATATATATTTTGAAACGGGTTTCAGGAAAAGGCTTAGCTCTGGATAGTCCTTAAAAATAGAAGCTGAAATGGCTAGCATCCAAAGAGCCTCATGGGAAGAAAGACTAAAAGGGAAAGAAGAAAGAAGAGAGAAAACAAAGTCGGATCACTCTGACACAATTTTAAATGTCAGGCATTCCCATGTTTAGGATCGATGTGAGTCTAAAGTTTGTGTGGGTTAAATTGATTGAATAAGGGACAAGGTTTTGTTGGGACATCATGATGGTCTCACAGAAGGTAGAGGGAAAGGGAGAGCAGGGAAGAGACAGAGAGAGAGACAGACAGACAGACAGACAGACCATAGCTCACACTGGCCCATTTACAGGCTGGGGTCCTGGAGATACTCTTCAATGATACCCCCTCAATGACCTACCCACTAGGCCCTACCTCCCACTAATACTATAGGCTGATGACAAAGTATTTAACACACAGGTCTTTGGAAGACACTTAGTCAAACTTCAGCAAAGGTTGAAAAATTAAATGGAAAATGTTTGCTATAGCATCGTTTTGCTAATTCAATGCAAAATCAACAACATATAAGAGCGGAATGGAACTTATTTTAATAGTAAGTATAATTGGTAGTCTACTTGCATTTATCCCTCTACCAATGGCATTTCCAGTCTCTAACCATTTATAGAGTATTCTAAAATGGCCCTTGGGTTGTTTTGACAACTTTTCACTGCATTGAGATATTGGATGCCCATGTTTTACAAGTTGGAGATTATCTTCCATTGTTCTAGATTAAGGAATTAATGTTTTTTTCTTAAAGATGAGTTACAGGTGACTCTTAAGTATGGATGACCAGCAAAGATACCACCAAGCAGCAGCCACACCGAAAATCACAGAGGCTAACCACTGAAGAAACTATGGCAGTACAAGGTGCTGCCTTCACTGCCATCAGCAAATACAAGAGCACATTAAGTACCTGCTGTGCCTGCAGTCCTCTTGTAGAATACGAGCCAGCCAGCGTACTACTCTACATGTAAAGGACTGCCTGGGAACTTTTCATAAAGAGTGTAATGTGTGTAGGCACTTGGGGGTTGTACTGAGCGGGAACCTTCTTGCTTTTTCATCTGACCATCTCTTCAGTAGAGGGCAAGATGCGTTCTTAAGATATGGGCTAAATTTCTTGGCGTTAAGGCAGAGGGAAAGCAGGTAGGTGGGAGGAGATGGGCTGTGCTTTTAAGCTCATAGTGTATAGAGACAAGATTCTTACACTAGAATGGGATAATAGGCCTTGAGAAGTCTCATACTCTCATGTCCTGCTGGCGACAACTGGATGAGGAGAGGTCCTCCTGGGTTACCAAAGTATTGGATGATATATTTTAAGGCATCTAAATAGTTGGCACATAGCAGCAATTTAGGAAGAAGGGAGGGCTTTATGGGTTAAAGATTCTGCTTCTTCATCCTGGTGCTTTTGTTCTCACCCTCTTAGTGAGTTCAGACTACTATAACAAATAGTTATAATTTTCCTTTTTTTCTTTTTCCTTTTTGTTGTTTCTAGAAGTCCATTTTCTTATTTCCTAACAGAGTGGAGAGCAAAGAAAAGAAGCCAACTTCACTTTTCTCATGAGGATACAAATCCTATGCCCAAGGACTTCATCCTCACAACCTACTTACCTTTCAAAGGATTCACATGTTTAAAAATTAGATATTTTCTTTATTTACATTTCAAATGTTATCCCCTTTCCTGGTTTCCCCTCCAAAAACCTCCTATCCCATCCCCCCTCCCTCTGTTCATCAACCCACCAACTCCCACTTCCCTCTCCTGGCATTTCCCTATACTGAGGCATTGAGCCTTCTCAGGACCAAGAGCCTCTCCGCCCTTTGATGTCCGTCCTCTGCTACATATGTAGCTGGAGCCATGGGTCCCTCCATGTGTACGCTTTGGTTGGTGATTTAGTCCCTGGAAGCTCTGGGGGTACTGGTTGATTCACATTCTGATCTTATTCATCAGTGGGTTAAGACCTTATAGAATGCTTCTCATAGAAGCATTCAGTTCATGATAAGCAAAGAAGGTAACACAGGTTTCATTCTGACAATGAGGGCTCAGCACGTTGTAAAAGGAGGTAAGTAACACAACTGTATAACCATGCACACATCGTTGACTATTTTATGTAATTGTTAATGTGAGTTTCTTATAATTATATTATAATTTAATAGAGATAGCTCAGTCAGTAAAATGCTCACTATGCCAGTACAAGATCCTGAGTTAGCTTCTAAAACTAATGTAAAAAAGTTGGGTAGGGTATTATATACTTGTGACCCCATGACCCTAGCACCGGGGAATGTAAAGACAGATGGATTCCTGGGTAGAACTGGCCAATCAGTCAGCATACTCATGAAACTACACACAAATGAGAGACCCTGCCCCCAAAATTACTCAGGTAGGTGGCTTCTTTGGAATGATTAACCTCCATCTTCCACAAACATATGCACACAGTGCATATCAGTTCTACATACATGCATACTAATACTAACTTATACCCCCCATACACACAAAACTCATTTACATAATTGTGAATGGTCTTAAGACCTAATGAGAACCAGTCATAGGATGAAGCTCTCATATCTTTCTCTAGATTCAGATCCAAGGGTAGAAAGCACTTAGAACATCTCATATAAGATTGTGTTCAAGAGTTTGCCATGCTGTCTTAACATCTGTTCATGATGTATCTAACCCTGTAGTAATTACTGAGTGAATTGAAAGGCAAGGTTTTGACAGGCAGTGTCCTTCTGGTGTAAGGTAAGGTTTTGTGACATAAATGTATTTTCCTGGCCTACCATTTACTCTGAACAATTCTGGTTTAATATTTAGAGACTTAAATGCTATCCAGGTTTCTCAGCTTAAAGTCTTTGTAATGCTCAGTTCATCCAACCGAAAAGACAGAACTTCAAACTCTGGTTTCTGCCTTAGTTGTTTAAACTCATAAGGCATTGGATATAAAAGAAAAGGGAACAAAAGAAATTTTTATTATATCCGAAGCATAGGTGGGAGCGGGGTTTAGCCGACATCAATCTCCAGTGGAGGGCAAGCTTCACTTCTGTCTGCAGGTATATGAAAATGGTGGGTGGAGAACCTCCACTCCACATTTGCTGCTCCTTGTGTGTCTTCTAACCTCATTTTTCCTGTGTCTCAAATTCTGCCTTTCAATTCCTTATACTATTTCTGCAGAGTGCTTGAAGACACGGGATATGGAGAAGAGGCCAAATAGAAAGAAGCCATCATACATGTAGTTAAACCATCTTGCTACAAAGCACAGGAGGAAGGGGGAGCACAGACTAAACAGCAAGGGAAAGTGAAATGAGAAAACATGTTTCAATTCGTTAGAAAATGATTTCCTATAGTACCCCTGAGGTAGCAAAAACACATTTAGTCTCATCTACAAGATGAATTGGAAATGAAAATGAAATATTAAATATAAAATTGTAGTAAAATCTGACTTTGGTCCCAAATGGATATTTGAATCCTACTTATTTAGATATTGAAAAAAAAAGATATTTAGATGATGATTAAAAGGCTGGCTGAAGATCCTTTAGGGTCCTTTAGGCAAGCTCAGAACTGTGATCTCCCAGCGCCCAGCCAAGTCTTTATTTCAATAGACTCTACTGGCTGGTCTTCCCTCCAGCAAAGACTAAAAGCTCATACAGTCTTTCTCTCCTAGAAAGGGCTTCACTGAGGCAGCAGTACTTACACAGGCATGTGCTTCCTTCTTTGTTTCAAGCTGAATAATTATCCTGGGGGAACCTACATGAGGAGAACCATGAAGAACCCTTCCTAAGAGAATGAGATGGTGGCATTTTAAGAACCACCCCCCCCCAAACAGCTTTAACTCAAGCTCAAGAGTATTTCCGAGCCAATTTTCATTCTCCCAGATTCCTGCTCTTTATAAACTAAAGTGTTTACTGGTTGGATTCTATTTCAAAGTTAAAATTCCAACGTGACAAAGCTGAGATGGAGATCTGAGCTGAGTCTCCCTTTAGGATGACCTAAGTTCCCTCTTCATGCCAAGCTCTGAGTGTGTGCATTGATGATGCTTTTCAGTTTTCAACTTCATGAAACATCATATTTAACCATTCTCCTCCCCAAAGTCTAAATGGTTCTCTAATCAAGCAGTCCTGCCTAGCATAATACCTCCTCTCAGACAGTCAAAGACATAGATTTGGGCCAAACAAAGTGCAATTGTGTTAAAGTTGTTTAATAGCCTGCCAATATGAAGCCCACCAAAATGAGTAGGACCTAGAAGAAGGAGTGGGGTGGAAGAGCTTGACACAGGCATCCCAGTAAACAGCAACACTTTCACATTCAGAAACAAAGCTAAAGAACGTACTTTGGATAAGGGACAAAGTGTGTCTGAATAACACAGACTATTACATCAGCACTAGGGATTGAATATGAGGTCGCACAAATGCAGGGAGAGAAGTCTGCTCTCTGAAAGTGATAGGCAGATGGGTGGAGGTTACTATGGGGTCTGTTAGGTGCCGGTCACAAGTTCTGGGGTTCTCTAACATTTTGGAGTCTGTGAGGCAGGTGGCAGTATATTTTCTGTCTCTCAAGATTCCAAGAGTTTCTCTAGTGTAGCTGGAGTCTTCACATTTTGAAATGGTTGCCCAGCCTAAGTCTTCAGTGGTCTGGAAAAAAGAAAGGGATGTTGGTTGGGAGTAGGAGGATATAGAACTGTCTGGGGAAAAAAATGGCCTGAGACTGAGGAAGGGAGTTTTTAACAATTAGCCATTGATGATGAAGACTTTCAGTGATGATGCAAAGAAGATATTAATGGAAACCATGAGCTGGGGTCGGGGGAAGGTCAAACGATGAGGCCCCAATACAAATCGTGCTGTGGCATTTCATCTTTCAGCTTTTGTGGAAACCTGTGAAACCTGTGCTTCCGACTCTTTTCTTACATCTGCAAATCAGCTGAATTTCACAGAAAGATGTCTTCCTTTCCCATTAAGTTCAGCGGAGGGATATTTTCAAGTAAAACCACAACCTTTTGTTTGGTAAAAGTCACAAACTTAATATGGTGATACTGAGTTCTAAGATATTGCTGAATAGTGTTTCAAAGGTTAAGAATGAAAAACAAACAAACAAACAAACAAACACCCTGAGGCTTTGGAGACATAATTAGTCACTGAATTGTGCTCTTATGTTAAGAGGAAAGCACAGCCCCATTTGTCATTAATTGTTAAAACACCTTCCAGTTTATTTGAAGGATTTTGGCTAAGTGGATATAATACAGGTAACTGGGACCCTTCTAGCAATTTCATACTCTTGATTCATGACTTTTATAAACAAGGATTTTATTATGTTGCTAGATAATCTTCAAATATTAGAGCACACAGAAGCCTCTGGAAGCCTGTAAACTGGAAGCCTGTGCCCCCTTGCACAGGTTACAATTCAGAAGGGATGGGACCCAGCAACCTGCATTTGTGATCAACACCACAGGAATAATTCTGAAGGCATCTGTTCCATCAATGGTGCCCTGAGAGAGTCTCATCTGTTTCCGTTTCCTGTGTCCTTGCTCATCCTAACTCCACCCAGTTCCACTTCCTGCCATAACTCTCCATGAGAAACCCCAGTGCATGAAACTTTCTGTCAGCCCATTTCTCTTGCCACTACAGCCAACAACTCTGTCCTTCTATTACAAATAGTTACAAAATCCACCTTTATGTCATTGATTATTGACATTTATTACATATTTTTTTCATGCTGGAAGTATTACTTTTGTGCTTTTTGGTTCATCAACTTCAAAAGGAGACGGTCAAAATCACTGATTCTCAAACCTGCTTGGGAGGTGCCAGCCTAGGACTCTTTGTGGAATGGCACAGAATATGGAATTTTCTACCAAATTATAGAAAATGATCCACAAACAATTTTGCTTGAACAAAACATGAGTATATAATACAGAACCATAGAAACTGCTACAGGAATGGCAGACTACCCTATGAGTGGCCATACTCATTGTGTCCAATCCCAATATACATTGTTGCTGGTATTATTATTGTAATACTAGGGATTGGATATGAGGTCGCTCAAATGCTGGACAGGTACTCCATCATTAAGCAAAGTCCTAGCCTTCTTTTAACATTATATTTTGAGACAGATTATTCAGGGTCTCACTAAGTCACCCAGGTTGACCTTTAACTCATTCAGTAGCCTAAACTGGCCTTTGAGATATTCCTGGCTATACCTTTCAAGTAGCAAGGATTATAGGTCTGAGGTACATAGCTACATGGTCTAACAATGTGACTCTATGTTAGTTATATTAGACTTTTATACTGGAATAAAATATCATGAACAATGTAACTTATAGAAGAAAGAGTTGATTTGGGCTGGTAGCTCCAGAGGGTTAAAGTGCATGGTGGCAAACCAGAGGCAGGGAAACGGGAGGACAAGGTGAAGATTCACAGCTTGACCTGCAAGCAGGAAGGAAAGATAGGATGAAAGAAATGGTACAAGTATTTAAATTCCCAAAGCTGACACCCAATGGCATACTTGCTCCAGCAAGGCCACACTTCCTAAGCTTCCCCAAAAATGCCACCAACTGTGAAACAGTGTCTAAGTCCATGTAGGACATTCTCTTTCAAAGCACCATGCACTGAGAATCTCAAGAGGAACTTGTAACGGCTCTGGTCCACAGAGTTTGTTGAGAATGGTCCTTTGTGATGTCCAAAGGTAGGTCATAAGAGATTATGGTTCCCATCTGCCTCACCTGCTAATCTACCTCCCAGTATTTCCACAACAGCCACCATGTCAGGAGAAAGCATGCCCATGGCGTGAAGTAACCATTTTGCTTCAGGAATACTTCAGAAGCTGGGCTACCTAGGTATAATGGCTAAGCTCTGAGATGAAGTTTCTCTGTCAGCCTTAAGCTACCTCATTGTTTATTTATAAATAGCAAGAGCTTTGGAGTTTTCCACTTAATTTTATTAGATATTTTCTTTATTTACATTTCAAATGTTATTCCCTTTCCTAGCTTCCCCTCTGAACACCACCCCCCCCCATGCCATCCTCCCTCCTTGTGCTCACCAACCCACCTACTTCTTCTTCCCTGTCCTGACATTCCCCTATACTGGAGCATTGAGCCTTCTCAGGACCCAGAGCCTCTCCTCTCTTGGATGTCCAACAAGGTCATTCTCTACTACATATGCAGCTGGAGCCATGAGTCCTTCAATATGTTCTCTTTGTTTGGTGGTTTAGTCCCTGGAAGATCTGGGGTACTGGTTGGTTCATATTGTTGTTCCTCCTATGGGGCTGCAAGCTCCTTCAGCTTCTTTGGTCCTTTCTCTAGCTCCTCCATTGGGGACCGTGTAGTCAGTCCAATGGTTGGTTGAGAGCATTCACCTCTGTATTTGTCAGGTACTGGCAGAGCCTCTCAGGAGACAGCTATATCAGGCTCCTTTAAGCAAGTGCTTGTTGACATCCACAATAGTGTCTGGGTTTGGTGACTGTATATGGGATGGATCTCCAGTTGGGGCAGTCTCTGGATAATCTTTCCTTCAGCCTCTGATCCACACTTTGTCTCTGTATCTCCTTCCATAGGTATTTTGTTCCCCCATCTAAGAAGGACCAAATTATTCATACTTTGGTCTTCCTTCCTGGGCTTCGTTTGGTCTGTGAATTGTATCTTCGCTATTCTGAGCTTCTAATATCCACTTATTAGTGAATGCATACCATGAGTATTCTTTTGTGATTGGGTTACCTTATTCAGGATATTTTCTAGTTCCATCTATTTGCCTAAGAATTTCATGAAGTCATTGTTTTAATACCTGAATAGTATTCCATTGTGTAAATCTACCACATTTTCTGTATCCATTACTCTGTTGAGGGACATCTGTGGTTTTTTTTTTCCAGCTTCTGGCTATTATAAATAAGGCTGCTATGAACATAGAGGAGCATGTGACTTTATTACATGTTGGAGAATCTTCAGGGTATATGCCCACAAGTGGTTTAACTGGGTCCTCCAGTAGTACTATGTCCAATTTTCTGAGGGACCACCAAACTGATTTCCAGAGTGGTTTAACCGGCTTGCAAACCCACCAACAGTGGAGGAGTGTTCCTCTTTCTCTACATCCTCACCAGTGTCTGCTGTCACCTGAATTTTTGGTCTTAGCCATTCTGATTAGTGTGAGGTGAAATCTCAGGGATGTTTTGATTTGCATTTCCCTGATGACTAAGGAAGTTGAACATTTCTTTAGGTGCTTCTCAGCCATTCGATATTCCTCAGTTGAGAATTCTTTGTTTAGCTCTGTACCCCATTTTTAATAGGGTTATTTGGTTCTCTGGAGTCTAACTTCCTGAGTTCTTTGAATATATTGGATAATAGCCCTCTATTGGATATAAGGTTGTTAAAGATCTTTTGCCAATTTGTTAGTTGCTGTTTTTTCCTATTGACAGTGTCCTTTGCCTCACAGAAGCTTTGTAATATTATGAAGTCATATTTGTCAATTCTTGATCTTAGAGCATAAGCTATTGGTGTTCTGTTCAGGAAATTTTCCCCTGTGCCCATGTGCTCAAGGCTCTTCCCCACTTTCTATTCTGTTAGTTTCAGTGTATCTGATTTCATGTAGATGTCCTTGATCCACTTGGTCTTGAGCAAGGACTTGTACAAGGAGATAAAAATGGATCCATTTGTATTCTTCTGCACGCTAATTGCCAGTTGAACTAGTACCATTTGTTGAAAAGCTATCTTTTTCCCACTAGATGGTTTTGGCTCCTTTGTCAAAGATCAAGTGACCATAGGTGTGGGTTCATTTCTTGGTCTTCAATTCTATTCCATTGATCTACCTGCTTGTCACTGTACCAATACCATGCCATTTTTATGACTACTGCTCTGTAGTGCAGCTTGAGGTCCAGCATGCTGATTCCCCTTGAAGTTCTTTTATTGTTGAGAATAGTTTTCGCTATGCTAGGCTTTTTTGTTATTCCAGATGAATTTGAAAATTGCTCTTTCTAACTCTATGAAGAATTGAGTTGGAATTTTGATGGGGATTGCATTGAATCTATAGATTGCTTTTGGCAAGATGGCCATTTTTGTTATATTAGTCCTGCCAATTCATGAGCATGGGAGATCTTTCCATCTTCTGAGGTCTTCTTTCTTCAGAGACTTGAAGTTCTTGTCATATAAATCTTTCACTTGTTTGGATAGAGTCACATCAAGATACTTTATATTGTTTGTGACTATAGTGAAAGGTGTTGTTTCCCTAATTTCTTTCTCAGCCTGTTTATCCTTTGAGTATAGGAAGACTACTGATTTGTTTGAGTTAATGTTATATCTGGTCATTTTGCTGAAGTTGTTTATCAGCTGTAGGAGTTCACTGGTAGAGTTTTTGGGGTTACTTAAGTATACTATCATATCATCTGCAAATAGTAATAGTTTAACTTCTTCCTTTCCAATTTATATATCACTTTGACCTCCTTTTGTTGCCTAATTGATCTAGCTAGAAATTCAAGTACTATATTGAGTAGATCGGGAGAGAGAGGGCAGCCTTGTCTAGTCCCTGATTTTAATGGAATTGCTTCAAGTTTCTCTCCATTTAGTTTGATGCTGGCTACTGATTTGCTGTATATTGCTTTTACTATGCTTAGGTACGGGCCTTGAATTCCTGATCTTTCCAAGACTTTTAACATGAAGGGATGCTGAATTTTTTTCAAATGCTTTTTAAGCATCTAATGAAATGATCATGTGTTTTTTTCTTTGAGTTTGTTTATATAGTGGATTACATTGATGGATTTCCATATATTGAACCATCCCTGCATCCCTGGGATGAAGTCTACTTGATCCTGGTGAATGATCATTTTGATGTGTTCTTGGATTCGGTTGGCAAGAATTTTATTGAGTATTTTTGAGTCAATATTCATAAGGGAAATTGTTCTGAAGTTCTCTTTATTTGTTGGATCTTTGTGTGCTTTTGGTATCAGTGTAATTGTGGCAACATAGAACAAGTTGGGCAATGTTCTTTCTGTTTCTATTTTGTTGAATATTTTGAAGAGTATTTGTATTAGGTCTTCTTTGAAGGTCTGATAGAATTCTGCACTGAAACCATCTGGTCCTGGGCTTTTTTTTTTTTTTTTTTTTTTTTTTTTTTTTTTTTGGTTGGGAGACTTTTAATAATTGCATCTGTTTCTTTAGGAGTTATGGGGCTGTTTAGATGGTTTATCTGATCCTGATTTAACTTTGGTATTTGCTATCTGTCTAGAAAATTGTCCATTACATCCAGATTTTCCGGTTGTGTTGAGTATTGGCTTTGCAGTAGGATCTGATTTTTTTTGGATTTCCTCAGTTTCTGTTGTTATTTCTACCCTTTCATTTATGATTTTGTTAATTTAGATACTGTCTCTGTGCCCTATGGTTAGTCTGGCTAAGGGTTTATCTATCTTGTTGATTTTTTCAAAGAACCAGCTCCTGGTTTTGTTGATTCTTTGTATGGTTCTTTTTGTTTCTACTTGGTTGATTTCAGTCCTGAGTTTGATGATTTCCTGCCATCTACTCCTCTTGGGTGTATTTGCTTCTTTTTGTTCTATAGCTTTCAGGTGTGCTGTTAAACTGCTTGTGTCCATTGATGTTACGAGATATTAAGGAATAGTGATTGTTGCTTTCTGCTATGTTTGATGTTATTTTTATGTTTGTGTGGGTATCTTCTTTTGGGTTTGTTGAAAGAAGATTACTTTCTTGCTTTTCATAGGGTGTAGTTTCCCTCCTTTTGTTGTCATTTTCCATCTATTATCCTTTGTAGGGCTGGATTTGTGGAACGATATTGTGTGAGTTTGGTTTTGTCATGGAATATCTTGGTTTCTCCATCTATGGTCATTGACAATTTTGCTGGATATAGTAGTCTGAGCTGGCATTTGTGTCCTCTTAGGGTCTGTATGAAATCTGCCCAGAATCTTCTAGTTTTCATGGTCTCTGATGAGAAGACTGGTGTAATTCTGATAGATCTGTCTTCATATGTTACTTGACCTTTTTCCCTTACTGCTTTTAATATTCTTTATTTGTTTAGTACATTTAGTATTTTGATTATTATGTGACAGGAGGAATTTCTTTTCTAGTCCAATCTATTAGGAGTTCTGTAGGCTTCTTGTATGATCATAGGCATCTCTTTTTTAGGTTAGGGAAGTTTTCTTCTCTACTATTGTTGAGATATTTACTGGCTCTTTAAGCTGGGAATCTTCACTGTCTTCTATACCTATTATCCTTAGGTTTGGTCCTCTCATTGTGTCCTGGGTTTCCTAGATGTTTTAGCTTAGGAGTTTTTTGCATTTTGCATTTTCTTTGGCTGTAGTGTCAATGTTTTCTATGGTATCTTCTGCATCTGAGATTCTCTCTTCTCTCTCTTGTATTCTGTTGTTGATGCTTGCACCTATGACTCCTGATCTCTTTCCTAGGTTTTCTATATCCATTGTTGTCTCTCTGTGATTTCTTTATTGTTTATAGTTCCATTTTTAGATCCTGGATGGTTTTGTTCAGTTCCTTCACCTGTTTGGTTGTCTTTTCCTATAATTCTTTAAGGGATTTTTGTGTTTTCTCTTTAAGGTCTTCTACCTGTTAACCTGTATTCTCTTGTATTTCTTTAAGGGCATTATTCATATCCTTCTTAAAGTCCTCTATCATCATCATGAGATGTGATTTTAAATCAGAGTCTTGCTTTTCTGGTGTGTTTGGGTAATCAGGGTTTGCTGTGGTGGGAGAACTGGGTTCTAATGATGTCAAGTAGTTTTGGTTTCTGTTGCTTATGTCCCTGTGCTTGCCTTTTGCCATCTGGTTATCTTGGTGTTAGTTGGTCTTGCTGTCTCTGACTATGGCTTGTCTGTTCTGCAAGCCTATGTGTCAGTACTCCTGGAAGACCAATTCTCTCAGGAAGGAATTTAGGTATGAAGAGCTGTGGTACAGGGTCAGCTCTGGGGTGCAGACAGAAACCAGAAGAATCCTGTCCCCAGCTGATTCTTGGTTCCTGTGTCCTAATGGCTCTAAGCAGGTCCCTCTTGGGCTAGGAAGTTGAAGAAAAGTGGTGGTCTTACCTGTGCTCGCATGTGTGTAGGCACTCCTGGGAGACCAGCTCTCTCCTGGTGAAATTTGGGTATGAAGCCCTTTGGCAAAGGATCATCTCCAACTGCAGACAGAAACCGGAAGGCTCTGTCCCAGGCAGCCCCTTGGTTTCTGTGTCCTGAGGACTCAGGATGGGTTACTCTGAGCAGCAAGGGTGTTCCTATACTTACAGGCCTGACCACACTTCTTGGAGGCTAGCTATCTCCCTGTGCCACCTGGATACAGAACCCTGTGGCAGAGGATGGTCTCCAGCTGCAGACAGAAACTGGAAGGTTCCTGTCCCAGGCCACCCCTGGGTTCCTATGTCCTGAGGGTTCTGGGCAGGTTCCTTTTCCACTTATATCTAATGGTTTCCTACAACAGATCTGACAAGCACAATAGGTTATATTGGGTTTTAATCTAAGTGTAACAAAAAACTTTTGGATTTTGTTGTTATTGGCTATTGCTCCTCCACCCCCAGTTTGGAAGACAGGGTCTTGCTTAAATGCAAAGCTTATCCCCTTACTTATCATTCTACCACCTCAGACTTCTGAGTGCTGGAATTATAGGGCATGAATCACTCTATCTCCTTTGTTGAATAGTTTTAGGAAGAGGGAAAGCATGATGCTAATGATGCTGCTCTGTTTGTTTGTTTGTTTGTTTGTTTGTTTTAAGATAGGATCTATCTACATAGCATTGGTTGGCCTGGATGTTGCTATCTAGGAAAGACTGGACCTGAACTCATAGAGATCCACCTGCTCCTGCTTCCTGAATCCTGGGAGTATGAAGACATGAATCGTGACCTCTAGACTCATGCTTTAGGAAGATAACTCTCACAAGCTTATAAAGAATGATTTCTATAGACAAACATGGAGTCTAGGAGAACTGTGGGAACATTTTAGGCAATAAATTATAATAATTTGGACAAAAGTAGTAATGTTATAAATAAAGAAAAACACAAATATTCAGGTGAGTTGGTATTTAGGTATGAATTGACAGGATTTGCCACTGGGATT
The DNA here is from genome assembly GCF_947179515.1 of Apodemus sylvaticus. Taxonomy (NCBI): domain Eukaryota; kingdom Metazoa; phylum Chordata; class Mammalia; order Rodentia; family Muridae; genus Apodemus; species Apodemus sylvaticus. Next base: position 36,004,019 of record NC_067487.1, read on the forward strand.
GTTGCGGGAAGCTTTGAGTTTAAAGGATCCTCTTAATTTTTTGACTTGTTTACCTAGATGGAAAACAGAATCATTTACTAAAATAATTACAATATAGGAGTGTGGTAGTGTGTATAAGAATGGTCTCCACGGGCTCATGCATTTGAGTGCTTGGTTTCCAATTGGTTGAACTGATTGGCAAAGACTAGATGTGACTGTTGAAGGAGGTATGGGCTCTGAGGTTTCAAAAGCCTATAGCATTCCCAGCTCTCTCTCTCTCTCTCTCTCTCTCTCTCTCTCTCTCTCTCTCTCTCTCTCCCTAGTCATTATTGATAAGGTTTGTCTTTCTGTCTTGGTGCCACATAACTGAGTCTTCTCCAGAGTCTGCCCTGGAGATAATAACCAAAGAATGGCCATAGTTTTATACACCAAACTGCTTTTATGACACAAAGATCTCAATATAAACCTTAGCTGGCCTCTCACCATTATCTGGCAACCAACACTGAGGAATATTCCGTTTTTGGTACAGCAACTCTAGTACCAATCTGTGTCAGAATCCTGTATTGTACAGTGTTGAGCACAGTCCTTAACTCAGTGGTTCTCAACCTTTCTAATGCTATGACCCTTTAATACAGTGCTTCATATGGTGGTCACCCCAAGCCACAACAAATAAACTAAATAAATGAAATAACTATGGTTTTGCAACTTCACAACTGTAATTTTGCTATTGTTTTGAATAGTAATGTCAATATCCGGTATGCAGGAATCTGTTATGTAAACCCAACAGGGTTGCAACCCACAAGTGGAGAACTGCTGTTGTAGCTTTTCTGATGCTGAATTTCCATATTAGAAAAGTTGGGATTTTGACCTCCCTGTGACGATCATCTCAGAAACTGCATATGAGCCTTCATACTTTTTGATTTCTGAAGAAGAGAATGGACTTTGCTGATCCCAGTACTTCTCTGTTTTGCAAGGAAGTAAAAGAACACATTTCTTTGATAATGAGAGAAAGGAAGGAAAGGAGAGAGGTGCAGAGAGGAGAGAAGGTATTTTGAATACTGGCATTGGGATTGTTTGATACTTTGGTGAATCATTTGATTGCTTGTTGTAAGTTGAATCCAATTCCATTGAGAAAGAATCCCAGTATAAAGTAACTGATTTTTTTTTATTTTGTTTATTCTCCCACCACTCTCCTATACCCAGGGATCACTGGTGTCTGCTTCATCATACTTATGGAAAAGGCTAGCCTTGAATTTTATAAGCTCCCCTTCTTGGGAGTTTTCCTAATAAAAGGTGGAAAAACAAGGATGTTTGGATAATTCAAAAGCTGGGCAGCCAGCTGCTGAATAACTGAGTTTGCTGGTCAGGCTTCATGCTAGTTAGTGAGCCCACCAGTCCTGTGCACAACACAGCTACTGAGTGGATGCTCAGCTAGGCCTTGGAGAGCCTCCTAACCCTGTGTAGTACAACCTCTTCTGTGTATTGTGCTCTGTCTTGGTTTCATCCATATTTAAAGATAAGCCTGCCATGCTTCCTAACAACGGGTGGGAAACGAGGCTGCCTGTCTGCAACATCACTCACTTGAAGCAGAATTAAGAAAAATAATTCCTCTACATTTCCCGGAGAAAGCGTCGGCGGGATGACTTTTAGGTCCTGGGTTTAGAAATAAACAAGCGCGCAATAATTAAGTAAAATCAATTTAAGTTTTAATGGGGTTTGTTTGCCTTGCCACTTTGAATGCTGAGTAGGCAGGCATTTGGACTCCCCTAAGAATCACTGAGGAAAATAAAAAGGCTTCCGTTTTTGCGTGGTTCCTGGATGCTACCGTGGTAGAATAAACAACCCTATCAATCAAGGCTGCTGGTATAAAAACTGCAATTTCTTTTACTCTCCAGCTCAACCACCTGCCAGGGGGCTCATTAGCACAAGGTAGATAGTGATGCACTCCGAGGAGGCCATGCCAAGGGAGAAAATTAAATGCTTTCTGAGAATAAATGGGGTCTGCGGCCATCACGTGCTCTCCACGTTCTTGGCCTCTCCCTCTGTCTCCTATGGAGTTGAGAAGGTTTTCCTCCAGACCACATACACCGTCCTTCTTCTTCTGCGCTAGTTGGTCAACTTTACACACACTAAAGTCATCTGAGAGGAGGGTTTCAATTAAGAAAATGCCTCCGTTAGATCAGGATGTAGGCAAGCCTGTGGGACATTTTCTTAATTTGGGGGATTGATGGGGGAGGGCCCAGCCTATTGTGGGCGGTGCCATCCCTGGGCTGATGGTCCTGGGTTCTATAAGAAATCAGGCTGAGGCAAGCCAGGATGAGCAAGACAGTAAGTAGCACTCCTGCATGGACTCTGCATCAGTTCCTGCCTCCAGGTTCCCTTCCTGTTTGAATTCCTGTCCTAAATTCTTTTCGAAGATGAACAGTGATGTAGAAGATTAAGCCAAATAACCCCTTCCCTCCCCAAGTTGCTTATTGTCATGGTGTTTCATCACAGCATTAGTGACCCTAACTAGGACTACTTCACCACTGCACAGGATACGACAATCCAGGCTTCAGGGATCAGACAGGTAGAGCATGTTTGTTGAAACATTCCCCATACTGAAATGAAGCTAAAGGCCGGTGATCCTGTGTGAGCTCAGCCTGCTCCTCTTGTCTCTTACTGAATTGCACCCAGATGATTCTTTTCATTCATAATTTATCAGCGTGCAAGTAAGGTATCATCTTTGAAAAACTGCAAAAGAATGAGAGTTGGTTACTTCACCTGTGAAGAGAATTTTTTTCCTCTTCCAGGAGACTTGAGTTTGGTTGCCAAAACCTAAGTCAGGTGACTCACAATTGCCTGTAACTCCAGCTCCAGGTGCCTCTTGTCTTTATGAGCACCATCACTCTCATGTGAACACACACACACACACACACACACTTTAAAATAAAGTTTGTCTTAAAAGATGAAGAAAATGAAGGTTCAGATGGTTCAGACACTTCTGGGATGTTTGTCTTCAGAGACATGCATACAGGAGCACAGTGAAGATATAAAGAGAGCAGGGGTCTGAAGAGATCACACTGGCTGTTCTTCTAGAAGATCTGGATTCAATTCCCAGTAAACCTTCACAAAAACATGGAATCCATTTTGTGTTGTCCATCTAGACATGAGGCCTTCCCTGGAGTGTAGTTGATATACCCAGTGGCATCCCACTGGAGAAAACTGATTTCCTCCTTAACAGTGGATGTCCACTGCACTTCTTGGTTGGGGTGAAATTTTGTGTCATTTCCCCCTTCTCTGGGCTAGAATTTTGTCTGGTTGGAACCTGTGCAGGTCTTGTGCATATAGTCTCAAGCTCTGTGAGTTCATATGTCTATCAGTTGTGTCTGGAAGACACTGTGTTTCTATGGAATCATCTACTGCTTCTGGTCCTTACAATCCTTCTGCCTCCTCTTTGAATGTGCCTCTGAGGTTTGGGTGTAGGGTGACAAAGACATCCCATTTAGGGCTAAGTGCTCCAATCCTCTCATCCTCCACAACATAGCAATGAAATGGCTCCTAATGGTATATGGCTATACTCATATATCAGTGTCTCATTCAGCCCACATCAGAGATAGTTCTGCTTGTATTAGATGGTAATTAACTTGGAGACCCCCCCACCCCAATGGACAGTGCTCAATTTCTCCATGTCCAGTGACATAGTAAGTTGTGTCTTCAGCAGAAGAGCCTTATCATCAGGTTGGGAAGGGTAACTTTGGCAACAGCCTGTGATATTTAGGTGAGGGGAGTCTATGGAAACTTTTTGGCCAATGACTTACAAGATGCAAACACATTACTGGAATTTTTGGAATTTATGGAATTTATGTTCACGAGGGATATTGATCTAGATTTTGTTCTGCCGCTGTGTCTTTGTGTGGTTTCAGTAACAGGGTACTAGCAGTCTCATAAAAAGTATTTAGAGATGTTCCTTCAGCTTCTAATTTGCAGACTAATTTGAGGAATACTGGCATCAGTTCTTTGAAGGCCTAGATGATTCTGTACTAAATGCATCAGGACCTAGGCTTTTTTAGTTGGGAGAGTTACTTAATGCTTTTAGTTCACTAGGGTGTTTGTTCTAACCTGTGGATCGCAGCCCCTTTGGAGTCAAATGGCTCTTTCACAGGATTGAATATCAGATATCCTGTATATCAGATATTCTGCATATCAGATATCCTGCATATCAGATATCCTGTATATCAGATATTCTGCATATCAGATAGTTCCATTACACTTCATAACACTAGCATGACTACAGTTATAACGTATCAATGAAAATAATTTTATGGTTAGAGTCACCAGAATTATATTAAAGGGACTATATTAAAGGGCCGACACATTGGGAAGGTTGAGAACCACTGAAGTAGCTGTAATGGGTCTATTGTTTCTTTCATTTTGATTGAACGTTGGTAGGATGTATATGTTAAGGAATTGGTACGTTTCTTTTTTGGTTTTTCCAGTTTGGCAAAAATACAGATTTTTAAGGTATGTCCTTCTTATTCTCTGAATTTCTCCAGTGTCGCTTGTAATATCTCCCCCTTTCATCTCCAATTTGATTAATTTGAGCTGTTCCTTTTGTTTGATTGGAATTAAGGTTTGTGAATCTCATTGATTTTCTCCAAGAACCAACTCTTCATCTCATTGATTCTTTGAATCATTATTTTTTGTTTCTATTTTAGCAATGTCAGCCCAGATTTTTATTTCTTCCCATCTTCTCTTTCTGAGTATTATCCTTGTTTTGTGAGAGCCTTGAAGTGTGTCATTAAGTTATTAACATAAGAGTTCTCTAGGTATTTGATGTAGCACATAGTGCTATGAACTTGCCTTTTGGAACAGCCTTCATTGTGTCCCACAGGTCTGGTTGTGATGTGTTTTCACTTTCATTCAGCTCTAAAAAGTTTTTAACTTCCTTCTTGATTTCTGTCTCGACCCATTCTTCATTCAATAGCAAGCTATTTGGCTTCGGTGAGTTGTATATTTTCTGCCATTTCTATTGTTGACATTCAGCTTAAATCCATCGTGGCCCGATAGGATGCAGAGTGCTATTTCAATTTTCTAGTATCTGTTGAGACTTGTTTTGTGTCCAAGTATGTGGTCAATTTTAGAGACAGTTCCCTGAGCAGCTGAGAAGAAGGCATATTCTGTGTTTAGGTGAAGTGTAAACACCTGCTGAGTCCACTGGATTTATGGCATTACTTAATGTTAGCGTTTCTCTGTTTAGTTCTTGTCTGCATAACCTGTCTATTGGCAAGAGACTGAAACTGAAGTCATCCACTATCACTGTGTAAGCTTAGGTCAGTATGTGATTTTAATTGTAGGATTGTTTCTTTTATGAATTCTTGTTCCTCTCCTAGTGTTTGGTGCATAAATGTTTAGAACTACAGTATCCTCTTGGTGGTTTTTTTTTTTCTTTGAGGAGTATGTAGTTTACGTTCCCATCTTTTCTAGTTAGTTTTGGTCTCAAGTCTATTTTTGTCAGATATTGAAATATCTGAAGCTAAGCCTAATTGCTTTTTGGGGTACCCCCATTTACTTGGGGAACATTTTCCATTGATTTACCCTAAGGTGGTATCTGTCTTTTATGGTGAAATATTTTTTCTGGGATATAACAAAAAAATAGATCTTTTTTTTTTTAATTCAATCTGCTAGACTGTGTCTTTTTATTGGAGAATTGAGACTATTATTACTGAGTAGTGCTTATTAATTTCTATTATTTTGTGGTTGTGGTGGTGATGATGGTGCACGTGTGTTTGTGTGTGTGTGTCTGTGTGTGAGTGTGTGTGTGTATGTGTCTGTTCTCCTTTTATTTAATTGTTTCAAGGTTATTTATTCCTTGTATCCTCTTGGGCATAGTTACTCTCCTCAGATTGAAGTTTTCCTTCTAGTGTCTTCTGTACTGCTGGATTGCTAGAAATTATTTAAATTTGTTTTTGTTGTGAAATGTTTTTCTTTCTCTATTGATAGTGAACAGTAGTTTTGCTGGGTACCGTAGTCTGGGATGGCATCTGTGGTTTTTCTGAACTTGCAGAATAGCTATCCAGGCCCCTCTGCTTTTAGGATCTCCAATTAAAAGTTAGGTGCTATCTAATAGACCTGACTTTATAAGTGACTTGATCTTTTTCCCTTCCAATTTTAATGTTCCTTGTTGTTGTTCTCTTTGTTTAATGTTTTCATTATTATGTGCTTGGAGAGTTTTGTTTCTGGTCCTGTGTATTGGGTGTTCTGTGTGCTTCTTGTACCTTAATAGGTCTCTCTCTCTCTCTCTCTCTCTCTCTCTCTCTCTCTCTCTCTCTCTCTCTCTCCCCTCCTTCTCCCTCTCCCTCTCCCTTTCTCTCCCTCCCTCCCTCTATCTCTCTCTGTGTCTCTGTCCCTGTTTCTCTCTCTCTCTCTCTCTCTCTCTCTCTCTCTCTCTCTCTCTCTCTCTCTCTCCCATCTTTCTTGTTCTGGAGACAGAGTCTCTCTCTCTATTCCTGATTGTCCTGGTAGACAAAACAGACTTCCACCTCACAGCGATCCTCCTGCCTTTGCCTCCGGAGTGCTGGAGTTAAAGGGATATGCTATTATTCCTGGCAATCTGTCTTTAAATTGGGGAAGTTTTCCTCTATGATTTTGTTAAAAATATTTTCTATGCCTTTGGCCTGGGTATCTTCTTCCTTCTCTATTCCTATTATTTAAAGGCTGTATTTTTACAAGGTTTTAGCTTTTTATGGATGCATTGTGACTGATAATTTTATGTACAATAGTTTATTTAGTTGCACTATCCATTTTCTCTACTTTGCCTTTAGATCTTGAAATTCTCTCTCCTATGTCTTTTAATTTGTTACTATGAACATTTTGTTTTATTTCATGCATATTTTTAATTTTAAGATTTCTTTCAATTTGGGTCTTTTGTGGTTCTATTTCATTGTTAAATTCTACTTTCAAGTCTTCAATTATTTTCATTATCTTATTCAATGGTCTTCATTAAGACACTTATTCATATCATTTCAAGGTCCTTAAATATATTCATAAGTGCAATTTTGAAGTCCTTTTCTTACGCCTTAACTACATTGATTTTCTTGGGGCATATTACAATAAAATTGCTGGCTTTTGTAGGAAACATATTGCCTTGGTTATTCATATTTATGTGTTTGTACTGGGATCTATGTATTTGGACTGGTGACATGTGGGCTCTTTCTTGGTGTACATTTCTAGTCTCACCTTTGTCTTGATCTTTGACTGCCATTGCCTCAGTCAGATTCCTAGCCAAGGGCCAGGTGACTGTAGGGTCCCTGCTAAAGAGCATTCCAGCACCAAATGGAGATACACTAAGGAATGGAGAAGAGCTAGAAGGAATGGCTGGATCCTAACTAAGTAGGGCTATGGTGGGGGGAGTAGAAAATGGTTCTGAGTCCTAAGCAAGTGTGTCAGCTGTGGGGTCCCAGGTGGAGAGTACTTCTGGGTCCTAGCCAGATGCAGAGGATATAGGCCACTGAAGAGAGCAGTTCTGTAGTTCAGCAGGGGTCCCAGGAGTAGAGACAAGACAGGAAGAGTAGCTGAAGTGGGTAGAGCAGGAAAAACTAGGGAGATCCTAACTTCAACCCAGGAGTCCCAAAGACATAGACATGGTCTGAAAACAGGACTAAAATATCAATTTTTAAAAAATGAAATGCATCAGCATCAGGGGTTTGTGGTGGTGCAAATTTTTGATCACTTTGCCACAAGGATAGAAGGAGACTGGCATCTGAACACATGGGAAAGATGTCTGGTCTGAGGTCTTAGCCATGCTCTGCCCCCACATACTTCTGATATGGAATCATACATTGTTCATAATTAGCTCATGGGAGTTGTCAATCATATGAAACCCAAAGAGTCCACAATCCAAAGTACAAACTGTGAGTATGTGAAGGGAAAACCGTTGTATCTAGTCATCAAAAAAAGTGAAGGTTGTAGCACACACTTTTCTGTGACCTGTCACCTGAAGGCCCTGCTACAGAACAGGACAGATAAGGAACAGATAAGGAACCAAGGGAAAGTTTCAGCTCAAGTGAGTAGAGGATGACCATCTGCAGAAGAGGACCATGAGCATGAGCAGAGGAGGACCATCTATCTGCAGAGGAGGACCGTGAACAGAGGATGACATCAGCAGAGGAAGACCATCAGCAGAGGACCTTTCCTCCAAGGCTCAGAATTTCAACAAATGACTTAAGATACCATGAAACCATTTCCTTAGTACTAAATTACCAAATAGAGATCAGATTATTTTTAAATGACATTCATTTATTATGAAATAATTTCTTATAAAAAAATCAAAACATTTCCAAAAGAGACTTATAACTTACAAAAAGATTATTTCATTTTGAATGTGTAGTAAGCATCATTTCAGAACTGTCTTCCAGAATCTTTAATTATGAGGTCTCTAAGAATAGATACTGTGTGTACATTAGCCAAATTATTTCTCTTTCTTCACTGACAAAGTATTAGCCTGCATTTTCTGCTTCCCTTGCAGCTAGCAGGACCTTGAGACTGAGTTCTGATCTATGGGATATCAGTAGCCAGTCACATACACTGCTGCTGCTACTGTTAATACCCAGCCTGCCTGAAACCTCCTGAACCAGTATTCCCGGTTTTCTTGTTCCTTTGTAGATGACTGGGAGCAGAGGCCTCAAAGAATCAAGTGGGAAGGAAAACCCATTTTAATCCAAGGACCTCAAACCCAGAAAAGTCTATGGATAGAATTCAGGGGGATCTGAGACCTCCAATGGGGAAAATATTGTATCCTTACACTTTCTAGAGAATTGAAAATTACTTCAGTCGTGAACAAGAAATTACAACAGAATTTGCAATATCTGTGGTTTTGCCACCATTAACAAAAACAGTTGCTTTCCACATTACATTCTGGTAATTGAGACCATTGAACTCTATGTGGGTGCTGCTTCTGAGATTTTGCTGGATGCTTTGCCACTTCTGGATAGTGTCCTCATAGAGAAGCATGTGTATCACAGTTACATAAATACTTAGCTAGCTGTGCTTTGACCCTGGTAAGCCTCAGTGATAGCCCCCTGCTGGCTCAAACAAACGTGGGGGCGTGGGGGGGGAGTGAGGTATTCCCCAACATCTTCTGACTGAGCACTCCCACAGTAGGTCAGAGTTCAACTTGTGAAGGGATACAAACAACAAAGCCAGTGTGATCCAAGGACAAGATGGTTAATTGTTCTGAAAGCTGGCATGGAGTAGGACCTGCCTACATACCCCACAGCCATGCCTAAGACAGTTAGTTAACCATGTCTGCCAGAGCGCTCTGTCAATTCCCTTCACACAAACATTTCCTTCCACACCGAATCCAATCTTCAAAAACATGCTCTTATTTTAAAAATCGGTTTTAAGACATGAAGAGCATTTCCATGTGGTCATCAAAATCAGTAATTAAGTTAGGAAGAGTGTGTCCTGGGACCACACATGTGCTTCCCATTAAGTTGAGCTTCAATTGCTTTTTCTTTCCTTTTCTTCTCCTGATTTGTTTAACAGAACATTTCCTGTGATCCTATCTTAATGGTCTCTTCATGGTGTTATATGTATTCACGTGTATATTTTTTGGAGACCAATGGGTTTGCAGGCTTAATTAGTTTGAGCAGCATAGAAATCTGAACCAGTATCTCACGGGCAATTCTTCATTCACTCTGTCTTCATCTACTCCTTCCAGCTGCGAATGACTTGATGCCATTTTTTTCCTTTAGCCTTTTCCATAAGCACTTGGACAGAAAGAAACCACCATCACTGGCATTCTAGGCTCCCAATGCCATACTCAACATACTTCAAGTTGAGTCTGTTAGTGAGTAGAATATCTTAAACACATAACACCTCATAATTAAAATTTGATTTATTGTACAAATAGATGATAGAGTTAAGGCAATATCCGAACATGAAAAAGTACCAGTGAGGTACCAAGCTTGATTTTCTCCTGTGATCTAGAAACCTGTTTGCCTTCTGTAAAGGTCGACCCCCACCATTATCAACTTACTAAATATCATTTCAAAGATTTATTCTTTCTTATGTGTATGTTCATTTTCCCATACAAATAAGATAATATGCTATGAATATCCTTTAGTGACTTTAAGAAACTTAATAATATCTATAAGATCTTTCCATATACGGACATAAAAATCTTCCTTTTGTCACCTGTATAATATTCCATTATATGACTGCATCATGAACCAGTTTCTTGTTAATGGATATTTAAGTTGCTTCTCATCTCTTATGCTTACAGCATTTCAATTAGTCTTTACCAATCAAAGTAATTTTACATACATAGGAGTGTATGTATCTATTAAGCAAATACCAAGAAGGAGAAGACAATGAGTATTTTCAACTGAATAAAACCGTGATCTATTATAATTTTATAATATTGTCTTTTGCAATGACCAATAAATGGACTTCTCCACCAGAAAGGGATTTCCTTCTAAGAATTCTAATGTTGAGAGGGCCTGACAACTTATTTTGCCTCTTAGGTCTTAGCTGAAGGATTAAGCAGATACCATAGCTTCTACCTAGAGATGGTGATCAAAAAGAAAGTTTGGAAGATGCAAAGGGTTGAGAGTCAGAGAGGCAGGCCAGGGGAGAGAGCATATCTGGGGGGGGGGGAGCTAATCAAGTTTAGAGTGACGACTGAAGATGCGACAAGGTGAACAAGTGAACAGGCAGGGCTCTGCAGAAGCCCACTGTGCAGTGGTGAGGAGGAGGAGGAGGAGGAGGAGGAGGAGGAGGAGGAGAAGGAGGAGGAGAAGGAATAATGACAAGATCAGAACTTAGAAGGTTTGAGCTCTAAGAATTTCGGATGGCTGAGAAGCATCTTAAAAAAATGCTCAACTTCATTAGTCATCAGGGAAATGCAAATCAAAACAACCCTGAGATTTTTACCTCACACCAGTCAGAATGACTAAGATTAAAAACTCAGGAGACAGCAGGTGTTGGCGAGGATGTGGAGAAAGAGGAACACTCCTCCACTGCTGGTGGGGTTGCAAATTAGTACAACCACTCTGGAAATCAGTCTGGTGGTTCCTCAGAAAACTGGGCATGTCACTTCTGAAAGATCCTGCTATACCACTCCTGGGCATATACCTAGAGGATTCCCCAGCATGTAATAAGGATACGTGTTCCACTATGTTCATAGCAGCCCTATTTATAATAGCCAGATGCTGGAAAGAAGCTAGATGTCCCTCAATGGAAGAATGGATGCAAAAAACGCGGTATATATACACAATGGAGTACTATTCAGCCATTAGAAACAATGAATTCATGAAATTCTTAGACAAATGGATGGAGCTGGAGAACATCATACTAAGTGAGGTAACCCAGTCTCAAAAGATGAATCATTTCTTTTGAATCATTAGCACTCACTAATAAGTAGATATTAGCCTGGAAAATTGGAATACCCAAAACATAATCCACAATCAAATGAGGTACAAGAAGAATGGAGGAGTGGCCCCTGGTTCTGGAAAGACTCAGTGAAGCAGTATAGGGCAAAACCAGAACAGGGAAGTGGGAAGGGGTGGGTGGGAGGACAGGGGGAAGGAAGAGGGCTTATGGGACTTTTGGGGAGTGGGGAGCCAGAAAAGGGAAAATCATTTGAAATGTAAATAAAAAATATATCAAATTTAAAAAAATATTTAAAAAAAAAAAAAGAAGAAGGTTTGAGCTCGGTTTCTCCCTCCTCCACTCACTAGAACAATGCGATGATGAATAAATGAGGAGAACAACCCCTCACAGGTTGTTATGCTACTTACTCTTTGTACCCAGAAAGAAACAATTTAAAGGAGGGAGATTTTTATCAAGAGTCCTCCATTCAGAGCTCACAGGCCACCATAGCACAGTGGCAGGCACATGAAGCAGATGGTCACATCTCTGTTGTTGGCGATTAGGAAGCAGCAAGCAGTCAATGCTGTCTTCTATGCTTTTTCCTTTTTCCCACTTTAACCAGCTTGAGACATTATCCAAGGAGCTGCTGGGTTCTTCCTCCTCCTCATTAAATGAACCTGAAAACACACTCACAGGAATGCCAAGGGATTACTTCTTCTCCTCTTCCTCTTCTCCTTCCTTTCTCTTCCCTCCTCCCTCCCCCTCCCCTCCCTGCTCCCTCCTTCTCGTCCTCCTCCTCCTTATCCTCCTCTTCCTCCCCCTCCTCCTCTTCCTCCTCTTCCTCCCCCTCCTCTTCCTTCTCCTCCTCTTCCTCCCCCTCCTCCTCTTCCTCCTCTTCCTCCCCCTCCTCTTCCTTCTCCTCCTCTTCCTCCCCTTCCTTCTCCTCCTTCTCCTCCTCTTCCTCCCCTCCTCCTCCTTCTCCTCCTCTTCCTCCCCCTCCTCCTCCTTCTCCTCCTCTTCCTCCCCCTCCTCCTCTTCTTCCTCCCCCTCCTCCTCCTCTTCTTCCCCCTCCTCCTCCTCTTCTTTCCCCTCCTCCTCCTATTCCTCTCCCTCCTCTTCCTCCCCATCCTCTTCTTCCTCCCCATCTTCCTCCTCCTCCTTCTTCTTCTTCATTTCTTTTCTTTTTACCCCAAGAAAGGGTTTCTCTGTGTAGCTTTTGCTATCCTGGAACTCACTCTGTAGATCAACCTGGTCTATAACTCACAGAGATATACCTGCCTCTGCCTCCCCAGTGCATAGATTAAAAATGTTCACTACCACCTAACTCCCAGCTGCGATGCATCTTCTAAGTGATTCTAAATATAGTCAAGTTAACAATAAAGAGTAACCATCACAGGTATCCTAAATAATACAAAGACAGTATATATGAATACAAACCTGAAACCTGATTGGATCTGAACTAGATTCTCCTGTGTGTGGGCATAAAGGAATACTAACTGTTGAAAATTCACTAGAGTATCATCAGCTAAGAGCCCAGGCCACAGCATGCTGGCTCATTGCTATCTCTGCTGCTATTTGACTTGTGCTTCTCATTAAATATAAACCAAGTTTCCAATGTGATGTAAAATCTGTCAAAATACTGTCAAAACAGTCAAGCGATGTTAAGCCAACTCTTCTAAACTGGACAAGGAAACAGAAATCCAAAGAAAGAGGCTCATTGGTGTGGGTGGTTGGACTTAGGGTATATGCTTATAAAGAATCACTGTGAGGAAATCCTAACAATGCTTGTTTGACATAAATGCATTGATTTGATAAGCAAATAAATGAGTGAACAATTCAAAATACTTTCAGAAGCCATTTTATGAAGTGAATGGGTGCCTTAAATCCCACTATAAGAAAAAAAATTAAAAAGTGTTTAGATTTGAATTGTGTGTACGGTAGTGATACAAACTGTTGACAGCTTGCCTTCTCTTATTTTCTTGTAGTTATAAACTATTGTTTCAAACATGTTTTGTTTTGAGTTGGTGAAAGCATTCAGACTGCCTGTTGCTGGCTTCTGGTTCTGAAGCCTGGCAGCAGAGGTTTCGGTCTCCATATGGAAATGTGCAGATACGGAGATAGCTTCTCAAATGTGGCCAAGCATCAGGATTTCAAAGTAAAATCAGGGAATTGGGAAGAATTAAAAGCCCTAAAGTTGTTGAATTTTGCCAGTGAAGGCGTAACAGCAAGAGTAGGGGTTAGAAGGATTAAAACAATAATAAAAGAGACCTAAATCTGTCTCCTGTAAGACGGAAGCCACATTGCATTTGGGGGGCTATCATAGGAACCCCGTAGGCTTATCTGTCTTGCTTTGCCTAACTTTTGCAGTCTCCCTGCCAGAGAGGTGTAGGAGAGTCTGCCCAGAGTCCAGCAGCTGGAAGAGAAGATGACTCTAAGCACTATACCATGACTTCAAGCAGCAAACTGGCCAACAATCAGGGGCTTTGTATGAGTGCCTGCTGTCCCAAATCAAAGAACAGTCTGCTACAGAGTTGAAAGGGCTATTAAATTGGGGTGGTCTGCCAGCCACAAAGACACTCAGAGATAATGTCAGTGGCGACTGAAGGCCAAAGTCTGTGACATGGAGCCTTCGCGGTCATGACTCTCTGGTGGAGGCCTCTTTCTTCCCTTGCTGCGTCCTTTCTGAGAGGCAGTTATTGCTTCCTTCATTGGTGATGGTCTTTCTAAGTTAGCAGGAGCGATTTGACAATGTGAATTCTCTAGATTCTTTGTATTAATATCAGGAATAGCCTGATAGTCAGAGGAGGTGAGGTGAGGACCACATCTGTGGAAGCCAAGATCCTAAAAACAGGACAAGGAGACCCCTGCACCACACATTGCTGACAAGCAGACATAAAACAGCATGCAACCCAAGAAGCCCAGATCTTTGCTCTCTTTGACCAGCCAATCGCTCCCTGGTGAATTGTTGAGAGATAACAGTAACACAGTGGCGTGGCTCAGGTAACCTATAGCTATCACACTACTAGAATTTTCCAAAATGGCAATTGATTTGACACTGTTTGGGAGCCCCTCTTACTGCATGAAGAATATGTATTCTTGAAGCCTGTGCATTCAGAAACAAATGCCACTTTCCTCATATAAAGCCAAGAGTTAGCAAGCTATGGGACACGGGGCCAAACACAGCCTGTGTCTGTTTTAGGAAATAAAGTTTTATTGGAACGTGAATTTGTCTTCTTGTTTACCTTCTCTTCATGGCTACAAGTAGTTGAGCTTTCCCTCAAACCAGAAAGCCTAACCCAAAGGGGTGAAAGTCCCATTACAAAGAAGATAGCAAGTGAACTTGACCTTCCAGTCCTTTATGGACTGAGGGTGAACTGACTAATCTAAAATGAAGAGAATGTATTGCCTAAGGCTATTCAGATAAAGATAAATTTTAAAAAGCCACTTCCCTCAATTCTTCTTGCTGAAAATGAAAAAGTTAAAGGTTTCACAATTTCTTAGCCATGTAATCCTATCTCAGGGCTGTCAGCGTCTTAATAGTGTATTGATTGGCCCACACTTCAACTATCTCTAAAGAAGCATTATTACTGTTGGGCCAAACATGAAAAACTACTTTTACAGGCCTTTTAAAGGGCTTTTTGATTTTTCAAAAGCTTCTTGGGGGCTTATTGAGCTTCTTTGCAAGCAGAATTAACTCTACAGAGCTTTCTCTGTTCCCAAGACCGTGAATTCATCTGCAACCAGCAAAGTCTCAATGACTCATGGAGGGGAAATGAGCGGCCCTCAAGATGAATTAATGTGGTAATTAGTTACATGGACACCTGGATTTCTAGTCCTTTTCTATGTAAGAACATTTTTTTGCTGCCATTGCATTGGAAACGCATGACAATTACCAACGATCTTTAAAATATGTGGAATGGACTCTAGTATGAAAAGGTAGGGAGTAAGGAGAAAAGAAGATGGATTGCGAAAGTTTAATTCTGTTAGTGCTTAACACTGTTTTTCAATTATCTAAATGCCTGGCAAGCAGAAATAAGATGTTTTCATTTACAGCCTTCACTGTGGCTATTGATTGTTCATATCTTTTCCTTCAACAACAACAACAAAAAATAGCATAAGAATAACTCTCATTGAATGCTTAGAAAAAGATTTGGTGACTGTATGCGAAATGTTGCCACTGGGGGTTCATGTTGTGCTCTGGCCTTGCCTGCACCTCTGGCAATCTCTGTGCTCCTGTTTCCATCAATCCTCTTATCCCATAAAACTGCTTTGCTTCACTGGTTTTTTGGGGAAGTCATGAACCCCCTACAGCCTCATTCTGCCATATGAACATCTGTAGTATTGGGCCAACGAGATAGCTGAACAGATGAAGATGCTCGCCTCCGAGCCCAGCAACCTGAATTGGATACCCAGTGGATCCACTGGTAGAAGGAAGGAACTGACTCCTGTATGGTTTTTGTTTTTCCTGTCCTCTATATGGGCAGGGTGGCACCAATGGGCTGCTACTTGCAAACACATCATAGGTATATAGAATAACAATAAATAGACAAAATTCAAAGAATACAATGCACAATTTTCAAAAAGCTGGATTTGCTGAGGTATAGCTTACGTATAACTTATCAGTCACAGAGTTCTATGCGCTTTGACCAACACATGAAATTGGACAGCCACACACCAGGTCCAGAATAGTGTTTTCATCTGCCTGTAGCTCCACACACCCCACACGATGAGTCACCTCATCGTGACTCCTCTTCCCACTTACAACTTCTGCAGCCACCGATGGTTTCTTGGTTTCTTGTTTTAATAAGAACTTTTTCTCATTCTTTAGTTATCCAAATATCTATACTTGTCTCCTTTTTGGTGTGGATAGACAACTACCCCTTTCTAGGCAAAGAGGTGCCCCAGCACACACACAGACACCCCCCATGCACACACACACACACACACACATACACTCACCCACCCACCACACACACACACACACACACACACACACACACACACACACACACCAGCTAATTTTGTTATGCCTTGACTAGCTCAATGGCTGGGCACTTCTAAACCTCCCCTCAAATAGCACATTCTCCCCTCCAACTTTCCTGAGTCAACTTGCTAAATCAACATTTCATCTCTGCCACCTCAGACCTAATTAGGGGAGTGACCCTCTAGGGCCACTTTTCTGAATTATTACAGGACTGGCTGCTTTCTTTCCTGCAGCTTTTATACCTAGCCCCTCTGTTTCCCAGCAGGGAGATCCTCCTCTTCTTTTCCTCTTTCTCAGTCTCCCTGCCCAGCCAATGGCTGTATAGCAGTTCCTTAGTATAAATCAACGCCCACTGGGAGCAGGGACCCATAGGTCTGGAAGCACTGCCTTTTGAGAACCGAAATAAGACAAAGCAATCCCCAACAGGCTCTGAGATGAAGAATCCCATCTGCCCTGGGATCTTGACCACTCTTGTTACTAGTTCTGTGACCTGGGGCCAGTGAGTTTACCTTTATGTGATTTTGCTTATTTGTGAAACTTAGAGGCTGTTTTGTGAGTGCAGTGGCTTGGATATGTTTGGCCCGGTAAGTGGTACTATTAGGAGGCATGTCCTTGTGGGCATGGGCATGGCCTTGTTAGAAGTATGTCACTGTAGGCATGGGCTTAAGACCCTCTTCCTAGCCACATGGGAGGCAATTTTCTCCTTCAGATCTCTTAGCTCCTCCTGTACCATACTCCTGCCTTGATGATAATAGACTGAACCTCTGAACCTGTAAACCAGCTCCTATTAAGCATTGTCCTTTATGAAAGTTGCCTTGGTTATGGTGTCTGTCCACAGCAGTGAAACCCTAACTAAGACAGTGAGGAAATCTATTGTTTCTCCATAATGCAACATTCTCCCAGGAAATGCTCTGTCCCTCTTAAACTCCCACTATCCTTGAATTTTCAGATCAAACTATTGGCCTTGGTAGCTCTGTGTTTTCTCTGACTTTTTTCTTAATAACATTTACACACACACACACACACACACACACACACACAATATTGTTATTCTCTCTCTCTCTCTTTCTCTCTCTCTCTCTCTCTCTCTCTCTCTGTGTGTGTGTGTGTGTGTGTGTGTATGTGTGTGTGTGTGTGTGTGTACCTGTGCCAAAGCACACATGTGGAAGTCAGAAGACATCTTGCAAAGATCGGATTTCTCTTTCTACTATGTGGAATCCCAGGAGTTGAACTCAGGTCATCAGGCTTGGCGGCACATTTACCTTGCTGTTCTTCCCTCTGCTTTTCTGAAAGACAAAAATCCACCTCGTTCTATGCTTTGTTCTATGGAAACTACTGGAATCCTTACTGTTCCACTGATTGGCAAGATGCAGAAGCAAGAACAGTATCTTACCGCGTTCATGGGCGTTCCTGCCTGCCTGTTAAATGGCTAGCACTCACTCTCAGCCTCTTAACCTGCAGTAACTGGCTTGCCTCGCAAGTCTGTTGTTAGTTTCCCCACTTCTCAGGCAAAGAGGTGCAACACAGCAGGCTGTTTAATATGCCCAAATTTACCCAGCTGCAGAGTAGATAAAATGGATTTCAAACCTAAGAATTCTAGTCTCAGTGTTCATATTTGTTATCTACACTGGATTGAGAATGTGGCTGGCTTCATAAAAGTCATGCGTAGATGCTTTTCTACCTGAATTGGAATTGGAAGCATCCAGTGACCTCGTGAAGATGCAGATGTTGACTTGAAGTGTCAGAGCTGGCATGGAAACTGCCTTCAATCTTCTTCTTTTCCCTTTGCTTGAAAATAGATTTTTTTTCCTCTCACATAACATATCCTGATTACAATTTACCCTCTCTCTACTCCTCCCAGTTTCTTCCAACCTCCCATCCCATCCAGGTCCACAATCCTCTTCCTGTCTCTCATTCTAATTCCCATCCATCTAGTTCTCACCTACTTTTTAAATTTACCCTACGATTTTTATTTATTATTGTTATTGTGTGTGTACATGTGTGTGTGCATGCTTATGTGTGTGTTTGCATATGTGTGTATATGTGTTTGTGTGTGTATCTGTGTTTATGTTTATGTCTCTGTGTTTGTGTGTGTGTGTGTATTTGTGTGTGTGTGTGTGTGAGAGAGAGAGAGAGAGAGAGAGAGAGAGAGAGAGAGAGAATTTTGTGGAGTCCTTTCTTCCCTATCTTTATGCATGTTCTGGAATCAAATTCAATCTGGTTCCAAACACCAGGCTCCTGATATGAGACTTCAGCTCTCCATAATTCTGTGACCATCAGTCACATACGCAGTGGCCCAGGCCCCTAGTGTTCTGACTGGACTCCACCCCCACAGTCACCTGGCAACAGCCAGGTATACCCTGCCCCACAGTTAACTGGCAACACCCAGGTAATCCAGCCCACTATAAAGGGGCTGTTTGCCCCCTCCCCTCTCTCTTACTCTCCCCTTATCCTACTTTCTTGTCTCTCTCCCTTGTCTCTTGCCCTTTTGGGCTTTCCTCTCTCCCCATTCCTTTCCCGCCTCTCTCCATGCACCATGGCCTCCACATGGCCATGGTTGGCCTCTACTTCTCTACCTTCTCTCTCTCACTCTACTCTCCTACAATAAAGCTCTAAAACCATGGACTACATCTTCTCATCTAAACCCACCATGCTGGAACAATAGGCTAGGCCTTCTCCTACAGAGCTGCATCTAATATCCCGTAGGAAAGTCTCTCAGCATTCCAGCCATGATCACCCACTAGGCTAAGCCACCAGCAGCTTCCAGACCAGACCAAGGGCTCGCCCTTACAGGGAACCAGCCAGAGCCCTCCCCCCCCCCCACACTCTTTTCTGTTCACCTGGGGCCACTGCTGCCCCAGGGCACCCACCTGTTCTTAGCTCTTCCATGGTATCCAGTGGAGTACTGCAATGCCCAAGAGCTAGAACCTGTCATCTCTGGCCTCCGTAAGGCCTAGGGATCCCGGACTGTGCTTTCCCTACCCCCTGGAGTGGGGTCTAGCGGCCTCACATGGGTGCTGGCCCTGCAGCGGGTTCACATGACAGTCTCCTGAGTCCAACTGTCCAGGGCCAACATAGTGTTATCACATAGCTTTGGCTGTCCTGAAACTCACTGTGTTGACCAGACTGACGTTGAGCTTGCTAGGTTCCTCCTGTCTCTACCTCCAAAGTGATGAAATTACAGGTGGGTAAATCCATGCTGAGCTTTTCAGAACATTTGTTTTCCCACTGGCTCAGTATCTACCAGACTCTCCCCATGGTTTGGTGAGGGAGTTCTGTTCTCTGGTACATTATTCATCCTTATTTGGGGCCGACTTAGGAACCCACCATGTTCATTCAAGCACCCATACTACCTTTCTGGGAAAATATTTTCTCAGCTGCGCAGCTGTAATGCTATCAGTGCAGAGAACCCCTCAGAATCTCCGGACTTGACAGGATCGTGGATGCCATCTTTACCTTTAAGACTCGAATGTGGCCTTCAGATCAGCAAGATTGATAACTCCTGTGAGAAATGCAGATTCCCAGGAGCCACCAAGAACTACTGAGTCAGAACTTCAGTTTAACAAGAGCCCAGGAAATGAGAAAGCTTCTTCGCAGAAAGCCAAGAAGCTGTGCTGCGCAGTGACCTCTGATCAGATGCAGCAATCCTACAGGACGGCAGGCTTCAGGGTCCGGCGTCAGCACGGACACGTGCTCTTACACCAGAACTGAGGTTCCCAACTTTGATAGCACATTGAAATCACACACGTTAGCTGGGCGTGGTGGCGCACGCCTGTAATCCCAGCACTTGGGAGGCAGATGCAGTCGGATTTCTGAGTTCGAGGCCAGCCTGTCTACAGAGTGAGTTCCAGGACAGCCAGGACCACACAGAGAAAACCTGTCTCGAAAAAACCAAAAACCAAAACCAAAAAAAAAAAAAAAAAAAAAAAAGAAAAGAAAGAAAAGAAAAAGAAAAAAAAAGGAATCACACAAGCCGATGTTAAAAACAAAACAAAAAAGCCCTGATGCTGAGACCTTACCCCTAAATGATTATATTGGCATCTCTGCTGTATGAAGTCCCTCCAAAGACTCTAGTGACTTTGAACTCTTGATCTAGAGCCATCTATTTGCATCTTACACTATCTCCTTCTTTCCTCGCCTTTGAGTTCCTCTGAAAATGCAAATGCACCTCCAGAAAGGCAA
This sequence comes from Apodemus sylvaticus, assembly GCF_947179515.1. Lineage (NCBI taxonomy): Eukaryota > Metazoa > Chordata > Mammalia > Rodentia > Muridae > Apodemus > Apodemus sylvaticus. The sequence continues at coordinate 36,024,516 of NC_067487.1, forward strand.
AACCGTTATCTCTCATTTACACTTTGCTTGAAAATAGTATTTTTTTCAGCATAAATAATGTATTCCAAACCTTCTAATATCAATGCTGTCGCAGGCACGGAAAGTCACACAGGAGCATTCTGAAGTGGGAAGGCCAGGAGTCCAGGGAGGGGATGAAAGTACGCAGTAGGAAGGTGACCCTGAAGGTCAAAGGTCATGTCTGTTTGCAGACCTGACCTGCATTTACTAAACTGCCTTGGGTAAGGAGCTCAGCTAGGGCCAGGACCTGAAGCTATTCCTTGGCTGGCCTGCGGTGGTTCTTCTCTCCTGCTTCTTCATGCATTGCGTGGTGTGAGAGGAACGGGCTGAGGTAAGGAAGGCCATAGCTGCCCAGACTGTAGTATCTATCAGCAGACTTGGGGCTCCTCTTCCAGTGGGCTGCCTGTCCCATGCTTTCGCCAGTTTTGCCAGCTACAAAAGCTGTTCCTGTCTGTACTCTTCTGTCCGGAACTTCTCTAGACACCAGAGTAATAAGCCTTTGGTCTGTGGCATGGTTGTTTAACAAACTAGTCGTTTTCAAACTAATTTTATTTAGACACTACTACATCAGATCGTTCTTTGGGGAGGACGAGTTATGTTAACAGCACCTTTAAGCAGACTGAATATTTTTTCAGTCAAAAGTTGCAGGGAGGGATTAGAGAGAATGTTATTTTTAAAATGAGAATAAAATCACTCCCTATAATTGTATTAATGTATGATTAATTAAAAATTATAACACAAACTAATCCCTTGATAATATATACATTTGGAGGCACAAACAATTTAGGTTCCAGTGAATATTATCCACACATCAAACTTTAGAAAATGTTCAGACCACTATGCCTCCTTTATATATATTCATTTCTCAAAGCAAATTATTTTTGCAAAGTAAGTCAATTTAATTTAGATGCTCCAGGATAAAATCTCACCACATTTTCTTCCCCCTGTTCCCAATAGCTGAACTTTTAAGCCTGTATAAACATACCGAGTTCTGCTAATAATGAATTTGACACATAAGATAGACTCATAGATGCCTTGGAGATATGAAAACTTGGTTTTTCAGGTCTTTAAATATCCCAGTAGGTGATCTTTACAGATAAGTGCCTATTAAAATTCACTCTTTACATCACATGAGCATTATAGGAAGAAGGAATTTTCTTTGGAGTTTCTGGTGAGGTATACGTGTTTGGTGGCCACCGTCTGGACTAGATATTCCCAGATTGTTCACATCTTGTTGAAAGAATTGAAACACACAGATGACAAAGCAGCAAGGGATTACATCCAAAGGCTGCAAATGTGCAGAGCAAGCATTCTGCAAGGAAGCAGTAGGTTCAGAGCAACACTGCTCAGAAGCCTCAGTACTGGTGAGGAAGGAGTTGGTTTCTAGGAGTTGGGTATAGGTGTTTTCCTGTTTTGATTGATGGGTTTGAGTGACATCTGCCTTTGTTCCCTATGCATCCTTTCCCATGATGCATCTAACTTCAACCATATGCACAATGAATCATGCATAGGTATATGGTAGCACATAGTTCATCATATGCCCATGTGTTCATTATGAGGATGTAATTTCTACTGCTATGCATGCACATAAAGGTAGTCCAGTCTGGGCTAGTTCCTTGTCCCCATTTCTAAACTCTATCCCAGGACGTGTTTGATCACAAAGGGGAGTTACTGGAGGGTTTCTAGGGAGCTACTAGGTGATGTTAAGGCTGAGTGAATACTTGCTTTGTTTGGAGAGAAGTGTATGTGTAGCTCAATGCAGCTGGGGTCCAAGGTTGCTAAGCTACTCCTGCAAACTACTGGTTTCAAGTACATAGCACATTATCGTGATCCACAGGTGTCAGGCTACACAGTAGATCACTAGAGAAGTGGTTCTCGACCTTCATAATGCTGGGACACTTTAATAGGTCTCATTCAGTGGTGAGCCCCAACCATGAAATTATTTTGTTGCCACTTCATAACTGTAATTTTGTTACTTTTATAAATTGTGGTGTGCATATCTGATATATAGGATGTCTGATATACAAGCCCAAAGGGGTGGCAACCTACAAGTTGAGAACTGCTGCTTAGAACATATTCATGTTCATAAATAAGATTTGTTATCATTAGTAACTGTAAGTTCCTTCTCCCTGGCCTTAGTGACTGCCACCATTATGATCTCTGTTTCTCTGTATTTGATTTTTTTTTTTTTTTAGGTACTACACATAATTAGAGTCATATAGTATCCATCCTGTGACTGGCTTGTTTTACTTAACATGATGTTTCCAAAGTTCATCCATGTTTTTGTATATTACAATATTTTCTTTTCAGGCTGAAAAAATATCCATATTATCACACACACACACACACACACACACACACACAGAGAGAGAGAGAGAGAGAGAGAGAGAGAGAGAGAGAGAGATCATCTTCCATACCCACTGCCCAGGGAATATAGATTGTCTTGCAGCATGTCTGCTGTGCATGCCTCTGCAGGAACACTGGAGTGTTAAGATATCATTGCTGTTTTCTATTATGACCACACAGTTTGGTTTCTAAGGAAAATATGAGCAGAAAACGGGGAACATTTTTAAAAGCATGTTTTTTGGTAAGCATGATCATTTTTTTCCTATTAATATAATATTTGAATTCTATTTGGATACCAGTTTTGGTTTACATAGTCTACTTTTTTACAAAAAAAAAAACACTGGCTTATATTTTCAGTTCAATATTTATATTTATATTTGAACATATACAGACTGAAATGACTAGCTTGAATATTCTTGACAAGTTTCCATTTTCAAACTAAAATACTTGGGAAATCACCATGTTGTTGTTGCTGTCATTTGTTTGTTTTGTTTTAGGCATGAGAAGAATACCAGTCGTTTCCCAAATGAATCTTTTTGTATAAATTTAAATTTTTTGAAGAAGGGTACTCCTAAGAGAATTCAATTGTTACTCTTTCCCCACCATGGCCACTTGACATCAACATCAGACAAACCATGTCCTTTTTAAAATGGCAAACTTATAAATTCACTTTTCTGCTGGGTAACTCAAATACATTTATTCATATATTTTAAAGGCTACAGCTGTGCAGACTCATCGGCCTGTGCTGATTTCATTTATCTACTTACTTTGTTATAAAAATGGGAGAACATGCAAACTTGAAACTGTGCAGTCCTGTGTAAAATCATTGTACAGGACATATATGGTGATATCCTACATCATCCATGTCTGTTCTCTTCTCCAATTCTAATCTGGTTCCTGATTTTAGTGTCTCTTCTTTGTCCCATGTTTCTTCCCTATGTGTTCTCTGTGGTTAGAGAAAGCTATGGAATACATGAATACACCTAGTGCACAGTTCCAGGGGGAACAATATGAGATCCACATATACGGAGCATTTATACATACATGTGTACAAACTTCCTTACACCCTGTTAAGTACAGTTTTTCTATTGCCACAGTCTGCTTTTCACACCAACAAATGACACTAGTCTTGAATCGTATGATTTTGTATAGGTGTGTAATGAAGTTCATTGTTACAAAAGAGCTTGAAGCCAGAGAATTATTAAGGCCATCTCCCTTATTCACCAAATAAACACTTCCAGGGTTAGCTAGCATCCATAAGACACCGTCTCATGATTTAAACTTCTCTGCTGATAATTTATGTGTGATCTTGCACTCAGCAAACATTTGACCTCTTTCTGCAGTTCAGACTCAAGATTCTTATTAGCATCTCCTGGGATACATTGTTGCAGTCTAGACACAATGAAGGAGGATGCGCCTGGGACAACCCTGCCCTAACAGGGATACAAGAATGTACAAGTTGGAAAGGATATTGTGTCCCACCAGTTTAGCCCAGGAAAACTATGTCAGAGAAGCAATGTGACTCACCCAGAGGCCTATAATAAGTAACAAACAACACAGAAGGACAGAGAACATGAAAATCAGGCATACTGGATAAATTAAGACAGACTTAACTATTCTGTTGGAAAATATGAATGGGCCTAGCGTTCTCAAGAGCAGCTGGGACTAGATCATGTCTCCTGCCAGTTGTAGGTGTATTCTGTGTGCACACGCCCTCTTTGAACGCGTCAGTCATTATGCCTACCCAGGCGAAGCCTTACCTATTGTCTCATTACTCTTTTGGAAGGTGTTTCATTGTTCTAAGATTCAATCTTTGATCCATCCTTATTCCAGGTCCACGCAGGAAATGAGTGATCTGGTTCTTTATCTTGGCCTCCAATCTTGCTTTCAATTCCAGTGTTTCTGGAGTTTCTGGTCTGGGGAAGACTTATCTTGTGACAGTGATGGGACAAAATGAAGTAAATGTTTGGCACATGTCCACTGTGTGGTCTGAAGAGTATATCCATTTGTCCCATGAGCACATCATTGAAAATATAAATGATGCCCAATTGTTGAGCAACAAGAAAGCTAGCTCTCTCATCCTTGAGCATTGATCTTTCTTCATATTGCCATTCATTTAACACCACAGACCTAGCTCAGCCTCTGCTGCTTCTTTGGGTGACTCTTGAAAATGACGCCTTGGTGGTTCATTTGAACACAACACCTTTCTCTTGAGTCTTTCTGGCCCTACACCCTTTTCCCTGAAGTAAGTCTCCTTGAATCTAACCATTTTCTTCCTCCTTGACATCTTCTACTTGGTGACACTTCTCAGACCAAGAAATTATCCATTATCCTTCAGTATCAATGAAGGATGGATTCTAAGATATCCCATAGTTAGGTTCATTGTATAAAATTCCATAGTAAATACACACAAACCAATGAAACATCCTTCTATATACTTTAAAGCATCCCTATAGATTACTTATAAGAACCCAATACAATGCAAATTCTATGAGAGTAGTTGTTATAATGTATTGCTTAGACAATAAAGACAACAAAGTAGATTTTCAAAATAGACAGTTTGGGGGTTGTGGAGGGGAGTATTTGCCAACTGAGGATGGGTGAATTTCAAGGGTATTAAAGCCCTGGATGTGGAAGGCTGGCTGTACTTTCCAATCTTTTCAGTCTACTTCCTGGTTCCTATTGGCCTCCTTTTAGGAGCTGCACAAAGAAAAATAAAATCAACCAGAGATTGCAAAATGTACTTTTGATTATTTTCACAGGTTTTTCTCTTGGCATCAGAAAATCCATATTTATTAGCACCATTGCCAAATAACTCAAAAAACGAAGCCCCTGCATTCTCTGACTTCCTAGACTCACCTTCAACACTGGAGGTCTGCTCTGTCCTCCCTCCCTTCTCTGCCTCCCTGTGTGGGGAGACTAGATATAGGCCGCCTAGAAACTGTGATTTCCCGTTGCAGAGACAGGGGATAGCTTTGGTCCTGTGATTACTATGTGATATGTGTGTGTGTGTATCTGTGTGTGTATCTGTGTGTGTGTGTGTGTGTGTGTGTGTGTGTGTGTACACCCACTAAATGCTACATTTCATTTTCTTTTTACTTTATTTCACTTTCGGCAAGTAAATGGCTTTCCAAACCTCAGGGCTTTCTGAAAATAATCCTGGAGCAGGGCTTCCTTTGCTTTTAACCAGTGACAGCTGCCTGATCTGACGGGATTTGGGGGCCCTCTTTTGAGGAAGCTGAGACTGCAATGTCTAGGTCAAAACCGAGACATCATTTTTCTGATGTCTTCACTTTATAGCTGAGAAAAATAAGGTCTTGAGAGGTCAGTGGAATCAGTAAACCCCTTCTGACAATTAGTGACAGGGCTGGGAGGAGGGTACACATCTCCTGACCTCGAGTCCATAGAGACTTCCGAGCTGCTGTGGTTTTCACAAATGAGTCCTGTATCTTGCAATTGCAAGCTAGCTCTCCACATAGATGTCTTTTAGGAAGGGCTACAGTTGAATGTGACAACTTTGGGCCCCCCTTGTTTTGCTATGCTGTGTGTGGCTAGCAGCTATGGGAGGCCAGATGTCCTTGAAGCATCCCTCAATATCTACAAGCCGTTCATACAGCAGGATCCCTGTGGTGTCGGGAAGATGGCAGCTTGTCTCTCTTTCTTGCTTGTCTAAGTTGGCAGCTCTGGACAGAATGACACAGTTTATGAGGTCTGCTCTTCCGGCCCACCACCCCCTTGGGAATACACATCTTATGCACTTCATTTCCTCCTCCTCCTAAGATGTTCAGGGCGGAGTCTTTCTCTTGGTGTGTCAATCAGCTTTCTTCCTTCTGATCTACCCAGACCTTTACCTGGATTGCCCTCTAGCCTCTCAGAGGTCATTCATGACCTTGGGGAAATGGTTCTTAAACAGGTTCTAAAACAAACTACCCATAAATGAAAACTTGCCAGGAATAAGTCCAGGACTGTTCTGGAAAATCCTATTATAGACATAATCATGGTTTAGACTTAAATGATAAAGTATTAGTCTTCTCATGCTGTTGTAACAAGGTGCCATATGCTGGGTGGTCCAAACAGCAGCAGGGTACTGGGGCCAGCATGGGTGGGTTCTGGGGAGAACTCTGGTTTACAGTTGGCCACATTCTTAATACATTCAAACAAGCAAGGAGTGGTGGGGGTGGGGCAGAGAAGGGAAGAGAAAGGGAACCTTCTTCTTCCTTTTCCTCTTCCTCTTCTTCTCCTTTTTAGCATGTAGTTATAGTTGGCCTAAAACTTGCTTTGTAGACTTAGCTGCCTCACATTTCTGACTCCTAAGTGCTGAGATTGCAGACATGTCTTTTTATAATGCCACAGTCTGATTGGATTAAGCATCTAGCCCTGCTGCCTCCCTAACTCTAACTGCCTTATAAAACCCTCTTCTCCATGAACAATCATGGGAATTTGGAGGCACCAGCCTATTAATTTTGGAGGAACGCAATTCGAGCCACCAAGATGGCCGTGCACCTTATAGTAGTATGTATGTGTCACCCATGCCACGGGGCTTGCACTCAGTTGTCTCTTGTATTCTGTTTTAAGGAGCAACTGACTATGTAGCTGTTTTCCGAAACAGATCTTTCAGGGTCCACTTGTATTATACATTTGTTGTATTTTGTTTGTATTTTCTGTGATACATTGTTTACATTTTTATCATAGAGGTTGCCACATAATGGATGCTGGAGATGGAGAAACTGATGCCATTGTTTGATGATCTAGTTTTATCTGGGGGAGCAGGGGTTCTGAATTCTCTCTCAGGAATCTAGACGAGAGAGAAGTGAGTAGGACTTAATGGGTCCTGGACAGATCTATTTCTTGATCTTGGTGACATTGCAATGTTCTCATCTTCCTGTGTCTGATTCTTCAGACAGAATACCCTGTGCTTTTCACACACACACACACACATATGTATATACACGTTGATATGTGCCATGTGTATACCACACATGTAAGTCTAATTTGGAAAGACATGAAAGACATTATGTTAGTGTGAGTTTGTAGAAATAGTTATGCTTCTCTGTCATTTGCCAAAAGCACCATTCTCTTTGGCCAAATTATTAAAATTGGAAGCATCTCTGCCTTTGACAGAGCAAGGGCTCATCTAGACACCAACCTTGTAGTCTGTTATAACTTGAGCCCATGGTTCTACATCCGAGGCCATTCTCTGAAGCTTATCATGATACAACAGAAAACAAAAAATGGGAGAACAAATAAATCACGCCCCATCACGCCCCATCATGCCCCATCATGCCCCATCACGCCCCATCACGCCCCATCATGCCCCATCACGCCCCATCACGCCCCATCATGCCCCATCACGCCATAGAATACTATTCTGACTTTAGCGAAGAGGCGGCAGTTCTGCTGACTGGGAAGGGTGTGTGGGTTAATGACGATGCAGAAGCTGTGCTCATTTGAGATAAGCACGAGCATATGTTATACACACACACACACACACACACACACACACACACACACACTTGGGGAGTATCTGTAGAAAGCCACTCAAAACACCCGGTGGCTTTTGAGGGAGGAAAGGTAAAAGAACACTTTGTTACGGTCCAGTCTGCTTAATAAACACAGCAAATTTTATTTCACTTAAGTCAATAAAACCCAACACCGTTCTTTCCCTCTCTTCCTCCCTCTCCCTCTCCCTCTCCCTCTCTCTCTCTCTCTCTCTCTCTCTCTCTCTCTCTTTCTCTCTCTTTCTTTTGGAACTTCTGTCACCTTTATTTAGAGAATCAACAAACATCCCATAAATGATCATTTTCTCTTTATTTTCTTTGTATCTATCATGGGGTAGAAGTCAGCATCTTCATCCCATGATATTGAGAAGATAGGCAAGGCCATTCGCCTGCAGGTGATACCATTAATTGAGTTTAAACCACCAGAGAATTTAAACACTTTTAAAAACAAAACAAAACAAAAACATTCAAAGTAATTTTTGCCTTTGTTAGTTCCTATTCTTTCCCCTCCCCTGAAGGCAGGAAGGGGGTGAAAGTCAAGTGTCTCATTTGTCTTTAGCTAGATTTATACGTGCTGTGAGCTGTTTGTCAGAGTGGAAGGAGTGGGAACCTTGAGGGAATGTGATTTTAATTGCAAAGGAAGGGAATGGGTTCCTTCTAAAGTTCATCTTACATCTGTAACTGTCAAATTTCCACAAAGAAAGTTTTATGTCTGTGGCCCCAGGACCCGGAGTATGCAGAGCCCCTCAGAAATAAAACATGAGTTAAAGAAACAAGGGGAGACCCTTGAAAAAAGAAGGCCTGTTTCCTCAGTCAACCATGACTCTCTGGAACATGGTTAGGAAGAGACAGATGTCAGCTCCTCTCTATCAGAGAGCCAAGATGCTACAAACCCATGTTTGCAGAACTAGCATTAGGCAGTTTATAAAACAGGTTTTAAAAAGATACAATGCTGGGTGGTGAGGCATGGAGAGGTGCTGGAATTCCGTGGTGCTGTTTCATTAGCTAATGTAAAATTAAAAGTAGAACTAGACTCGGTGGCGCAAACTGTTATTATTCCAACTCTTGGGAAGGCTAAAGAAGGAAGAGTTTTAATTTCCAGACTGCAGTGGCCTAGGCAGTGAGTTCCAGGCAAGCCTCTGCTATATAGTGAAGCTCTGCCTAGAAAAATAAAACCAAATGAATTGCAAACCACCACCACCACCACCACCACCACCACCCCAATGGCTGTCATCCATTCATGTGGGGAATACATGCCAAGCTCCAGTTGGAGTTGCTCTTCACCGAGTTATCCTTTGAGCTCTGGAACTGTCAGCCCTGGCAGTAGAATGTTCTGCACTTTTAAGGAGGGAAGGTGCGTGAGTTTGGGCGGGCTATGCAGCCTTTCCCTTTCAGTCTCCTTGGCTGTGAAATGGGGATAACGCCAATAGTGTGCCTTCTTGGTTGCTATGGGGATTAAAAGCACTTTAGAGAGGGCCCTGTACCCAGGAGATGTCATACAGATGTTAGTCTTAACCCTCATCATCGTTGTAGTCATCGTCTTGTCATCATTACTGTTTACTGAAATCTGTGTACCAGAGTCATTGTTTTCGTTGCTTGCCAATCAGATTTCTTTCTCCTGTATTTATATTTATTTAGATTGACAGTTTCCTCTCCCTCCTCTCTTCCAAGTCCCTCCCTCTCTCTTTCCCTTCTCCCTCCAGGCAGCCCTCCTTCCCTTCTCCTCAGAAGAGAGGAAGCCTTCTATGGATACCAAGCAGCCTTGGCATATCCAGTTGCAGTAAGACTAGGCACATCTTCTATTGAAGCAAGGCAGCCCCGTTAGAGGAAAGAGATCCAAAGACAGACAATGCAGTCAGAGACAGCCCGGGCTCCCGCTTTAGGAGGCCCACGTGAAGGCAGCTGCACAACTGGTACTTATGTGCAGAGGGTCTAGGTCTGTCCCATGCATGCTCTCCGGTTGGCGGTTCAGTCTTTATGAGCCCCTGTGGGCCCAGGTTAGTTGATTCTGTAGGTTTTCTTGTGGTGCCCTTGACTCCTCTGACTCCTTCGATCCTTCCTCCCCCTGTTCCACTGGATCCCCCTAAGCTCCACTTAGTTTGTCTGTGAGTCTCTGCATCAGTTTCCATCAGCCGCTGGGTGAAGTCTCTCTAATGACAGTTATGCTAGGCTCCTGTCTGCAAGTATGGAAGGATATCATCTGTAGTGTCAGGGCTGGGGCTCTAACCAATGACTGGCCCAGCCTCTGACCCTATGCCGTGACAGGGAGTCATTCTGAACTGAGAAAGAGAAGAACAAGGTAGGAGGCACTGGCTCGCTTCAGGACTTACCCAGAGCTCCAGTATCAAAAGTCAGCATTGATAGGAGCTGCCTAATCCAGAAGGATTCCAGTGGGTGTGGCATGCCACGCCCGAGGCAATTCAAAGCCGATTCCTGTGTGGCATGGAGGCTGGGAGGACGACCTTTAGTGACCACAGTGATCCTAAGGGTCTACTGTAGTGTAACAGAACACATCTCTGCAGAGTCACCTTGCCCGGTGTCCCTACATGGTTTCACCTCATAAATGTAGTGCAGTCTGGACGTTCCTGCACTGGTCGGTTTAACAGAAACTCCAGTGTCCCAGGCTCAGACTTCAGCTACTCAAGTTGAGGCGGACTTTGAATTTATTTATGGAACAATTACACTCCTGAAAATACCAGCGTGTAAGGAAATATATTCTAACCTCGCTGACAGGATTAGGTTCATTAGGGGATCAAGGGTAGAAACCACAGGACAACTCTCAGCTCTCTTAATGAAAGGTTAACAAGAAGGGGCCAGGAAGCTGCTCTGGCGGGTGGGGCGTGGCGGTCACCCGGCAGGCCTCCGCCAGGGACCACAGTTTCTATCTGCGGGACACTTCCTAGGGCCTTTGATCTTTTCCCGGATTCTGGCCAGGGCCCATTTTCCTTTTAGTTTATTTATTGTATCTGTTTTCACGAGGGCTTGGAGGTCAGAACGCCAGTTTGCGCTGGAGCCTACACTCTTTGGGGCAGTACTGTAAACTCCAGCCAGCTGCACAGATCGCTTAGGAAGGGAGGGGCTCTTTCCTCAGCTGGGCAACAAAATGCTGGCTCCAGGCATCTCCTCCTATTTCCCTAGTCCCAGCCTGGCCGCAAGCTCCCCCTTTACAAGGACCTTCTCAGTCCCAAAGAAGTTGGAGTTGCCGGGGTTACCTGGACTTTTTTTTTCTCCTTCTCTGGGGGCCGGGGTGTCTAAAGCTGGCACCCGCCACCGCGAGAGAGGACCTGCTCTCGGGGCACCAGTCCCTAATCTTCTTTTGGCCTTTGCCTCTGAGTGGCCTAGCCTCAGCTCTCCATCTGTGCGCCTTAAATCTCATTTTATCTTCTTAGCACCCAAGACTTGGCAGCCCCGCCCTCCTCGTCCCGTCTTGCAAATTACAGCCCCTCCCTCGCGCTTCCTCCCGAGAGCTCTACAGAGTAGAGTAACCTTTGAGGTGTTAGAAAAAGTGGCTTAAACTGGATTGCAAGCCACCTAGAAGGGCATGGGGGGAAGAAGGGTCCAGCCAGCGAAACCGAGGCACCCCGAAAGTTCAGGGTTAGGATGCAGCCGCAGTCTGAGTCAAGGAACTCTGACCGAGTGTTGAAGTCCGTCCCACCCCGGCCCCCAATCTAGGTCACCCGCGGGGAAGGGCTGAGCTGGGGGCTGTCTGCGCCGGAGGTGGGCGCGGAGTGAATTGATTCAGACCCTGCCCCTCGTTCTTCTACTAGATTGTAATTCCATCTCCCGCGGGTCGAGCCGCCCTCCCTCAGGCGGCCAGTGCGTTCCTCCCCTCGGCTTCCAGCGTCCACTCCCCAGCCCCGAAAAGCCTTGCCGCTGCGAGCCCGCTCCACTCCAGCACGCCAGCCTCCCAACTGCTGCCTTGCCTCCTCGGACTCCCGAGTGGCTCCTGGTTCAGCTCCCCGGGTCCCCCACCTTCTCATCCTCGCGTCACTGGCGTCCCCCCGCGTCCCCCAGGAGACGCCCTTTCCCTGCGCGCCCGGGACTTGGTGAAACTTTGCAGACACCGTCGGTGAGATGGATTTAATCTCAACCTTCTTGCTCCATTTCTTGCTCCTGGCCTGCAGCTTCCCACCCGGCGCCGTGTCACTCCGAACGGCTCTGCGAAAATCAGGTAAAGCGCTCAGTGCACCCCGAGCCACGGTGCCCGGAGCACCCCGGTCCCGGCCTTTGGTGGGGTTCGCAGAGCAGGCAGCAGCTCTCTACGCTGACCGGCGTGGGCTCAGCCCGCCTAGGCTATTCGGGGAGCTCAGCCGAGGCACGAGCCTCGCCCTCCCCCAGCCCCGGCAGTTCCAGGGATATTGTTTGTTAAAAGAAACAATCTGTTTTCCAGAGCTAGCAGAGGTGGTGGGCTCTGTGTGGAACCACTGCTAAAAGTTGGGGACAGCTATCTGCTCTGTCTTGGTTACAGAGGACTGAGAGAGGAGCGCAGAGGACTTTCAACAGCTCCTCCTGCTTCTTTGAACATCTTATTGGTTTCATACTGCTTAGAGCCCAGCCATTTCCTGTGTCTGAAGGTTTGCCTGGAGCCCCTCTTCCTGGCTCTGGTCCTGTGCAAGCACTGGGTAGGGACCTGCACTTTCTCTGTTGTTGAGATTTTCTTACAACCCCGGGCTGTTTGTGCAGGGAGCAGCCCCACAGTGGGTTAACCTGATCTCTTTTAGACCTCCTGTCTTAGCTCTGCTGTTCAAACAAAGATATATATGCACTGTAGGCTAGCTAGTACAAAGGATCGGGAGAGCACACAAAACTAGAAAAACTCACATTTCCTCTAGGTAAAAAAGTATGTTTTTATCAACATTGATTTGGCTGTGTCATGAGGGAAAGTAGAACATTTTAAACAATAAAGTTCCTAACAGTGCTTCTGGGTAACGATTTTTTATTCTTTGTTGGCCAGGACCATATTTAGAATAGTGAAAAAAAAATCTGCTTTTTCTTAGCTTACTTTACAAGGGGGGGTTGTCTTATGGGATTAATTATGTCTTCTGAACAATGGAAAACAATCTAACTATTTTAATTCAGCCTGCAAAACCTCATAGAAAGTGGAGTCTGCCTTCACAAATGTTTCCACAAGAAAGAGGCAAACCAGGAAATATCAGAGTGCAATAATAATTAATATAATAATAATAATAATAATAATAATAATCTTGGCAGGTTCCCATTTGCATGGCCAAATATCTCTTACTGCTCCAGGGTCTGTCTGGAGTTTAGGACTGTTACCTTTGAACCTAGGAGATATCTCAGTCTTTGGGCTCTATCTGTGATCACCTGTACCCCTTACCTGACTTGAAATTGAGGAGCATTTTCAGCTTCCACACTGCATTCACATTCAGAACAACTCTGTCAGCACACTGTCCAGCTCTCATTAGGGAGGCAGCAGCCGCCACCCAAGGTGGAATCATGCTAAATTGTCTTCTCACATCTTCATACACCCTCCAGAATCTCAACAAGAGGAGCTTTGAACTTTCTTGCTCAAGAAAACCCCACTATGGTCACCGACCCTCTGCAGGCTTCTGCACACAAAACCACGTTTGAATAGCACACATGTATGTCTCTGGCTCTTAGCCTGTGTGACATATGCAGGATCCTTTGAGCATACATGTCAATCCAGGATGTAAAACCTGCTGTATATAATTGCACACATGTTTCCCCCCATTTGCCTCTTCGTTTTGTCTTGGTTTTGGTCCTAACAACATTTCTGCCTCATCTTCTCAGCCTCTCGTTCAGATATTCACATCAACAACAGCTCACGTTGCCTTCTCAGCCTTTACTTGAAATATTGGGGGAGTGGCGTGGAGAGTAGTGATTTTGAAAACTTCCTTTTAAATGTTTTTGGCCTCATCAGGGTAGAAGGAATATTTAGACTGTCTTCAGCCTAAGAAAGGCTTTTTCTTTAAAAAAAAAAAAATTACTTCATAATTTTATCCAGACAATGGCTTTCAGGTTGGAAAGCTGTTTGGGTGAACACGACAGCTACTTCATAAACTTCAGGGCAAATTTTCCTTGTGGGCTCATTTACATCCCATGGAAAGACTAGTTTTTTGATCCGTAAAATTGGTCCAGATTAAAAACTGCCCTGGTTGGCTCTGATGCAGACAGCAAGGAGCTCATTTGTAATCTTCCCCAGATACCAGCAAATCCCACTCCGGTCCATATGGGACGGACTTGGCACCTTATGTGCCCGCTCAAAGAAATTGGCGTGTGTGCGGTACTTTGAAGGTGGTGTGGCCACCACACAGACCTTGCAAAGCAGTGTGTCCTGTCTATCTATGCCTCTTTACTCTTCACAATCGACTTTTGATAAGTATAGCTTAGTTTTTAAAGTCTTGGATTCCAATTAACCCAAGGGTTCCATCCCTTCTTTTAGACAGAGACAGGCAGAAAAAGAGTGCCTTGCCCCCTCACCCCAGGGAGTGGCACCTTCTGGCATAGAGCATTAGGGAAGAAAGCTCCACAGGTGGCCACAGCAGTGTTCAAATTAAGTCAAATTAAATAATAATAACCGGCACTGATTAAGTGCTTGTTACCCTGTCCGGAGAACTTGACACATACTGATTTCTGTAATCAAGCCAGCTGCCTTGTGAGCTTCGTGCTGCTACTTTCTTTGTTTTACTAAGGGAGAAACCTTGGCTTAGTGGCACAAGCTCCATATCTTACCTGAGGCCACACAGAGGCTAAATGGTGGAATGGGAACTTAGGCTCTGGTATTTGGCTCAAAATCCCAGCCCTGAGCTGTCTTGTTTGCAGAACTATGTAGCCTTGAGTGTTTTCAAGGCTGAGTTCTCCAGGGACAGAGAGCCCTGTAACTTAGGTGGAGGGCCTCCCTGTGTTATTTTGTGTAGGAGACCTGTGTCACCTCTAAACAAAATAGTACCTAGTCTACTGATGGGGCACAAGAAACTCCTCTCTCCCCTGACCCAATCCATAAACAGTGTATGTAGTTTTTGAGGAATGAGGAACTGCTTGCTTTCTTTGTTATACTCATGGGGGGGGGGGACACCTCTACAGGCCTCCAGTGTGTGTAAACACAGTGGACTGGACAGGTCTCATTCCTGTTCTACATAAACTGGAAGCAAGCACAAACTCTTCGCTTTGCCACTGGATGGAGAGGGATTTAGTGATTTGTCCAAGTTAATGCCAAAAGCTGAGTTGTGCTAGTGTGCAGACCATCCCTGCCCTGAAACACTAGTAGCTTGTTGCTTCTGGCTCTCAGCAGGGATTTCATGGAGAAGGGAGGGAAAATTCCGACAACTGTGGACAGGAAAGAGAGAAGCCACCCATAGTCCACAGGCAGATCTGTCACCCTGGCCTTCATTATGAGGATCATTTTTAGGTAGCTTTATTGAGAGGAAGATGTTTATGAAAAAAAATCTTCCTTTTCGGGGATTGCTTGATAAGTTCTAATAAACACTGTCAGCATGGACACACTCAGTTGTTCAGCCTCAGCTAGCGGTAACCACCTAAGGGACCTGTGTTCTCCCTCCTTGCCTGTCTACGGGCGAATTCCCCTCTTGCAGATGTTTGTTCTGAAATAAATGGTCTTGGACTATTTTCTTTACTTGATAATATAATCTTGTGTTTCATAGTAGAAGATTTACCCTGTCACAGCCCTTGGCAACGGGTGATCTGCTTACTGACCATAACGTTTTGATTTGTCTAGAATCTCTCATATTTTGTGTGTGCTTTCACACACCCAGCACAACACTTTCAAGATGAACCCATGCGTGGTGGCACCTAGCAGGTTTATTTTTTTATTTTATTTTATTTTTTTACCCTTTGTTATTGGTTAGTAGTAGTTCTTTGTATAGATCTTAGGTGACTGAAGTGTATTTAATTGTTCCCTAGGGAATGGCTTTTTTGGTGCTTTCAGCTTCAGGCTGTGGTGAACGGGGCTCCTCTACACAGCTCTCTCTATACATGCCTCTGTGTGGACGTGCTTTTATTTCTCTTGGTAAGGAGCTGAGTAGGGATCGTTGCTTCTGGTAGGGTGAACGTTCCAAGACAGCACTGAATCGCTTTACAGAGTGGTTGTGCTATTTCACGTTCCTCGGAGCAAAGCATGGAAGTTCTACACATCCTGGGTTCCCCGAAGCATTTGGCACGTGTTTTTGTTTCATCTCTGCAGCTGTGAAGGGGGTGGGGGGGGGAGCTAAAACCAAAACCTGACAAAAAAAAACATATGGGAGGGTGGGTTTAGCTTACAATTCCATGTTGGAATCCATCACTGGGAGTGACAGGAATTTGAAGTAGTGGTGTGTATCACATCCAGTCAAGAGCAAAGAGAAGTAAAGACATGAGAACTTGCTTGCTAGCTGGCTTGTGCTCAAAGATTTCCCTGCCATTGTATGCTCATGATCCATCCCCCTGATGACTAGAGAATGGTGCTTCTCACAGTGGACCTTCCCATATCAGTGACCTTAAGACAATGACCACAGGCCAATTCAATGTTGACAACCCCTTACCGATTGATTCTCTTTCCTAGGTCATTCTAGTTGTGACAAGCTGAAAATTAAAGCCAACCATTTTTTTTTGTCATTTCTCTGTTTCTTTGTTTTTGTTTGGCTTAAGGTTTCTAATGAGTGTATAATAATCTATCTCATCATAGTTTTAATTTTTTTGTTTCCTTCACAACTAATGATATTGAATTTTTTCATGTGTCTCTCAAGTTTCTTTGAATCTTTTGACTTTTTCTGAAGGAAAAAAAAGTGATGTTTGTTTTCTTACTCAATTTTTTAGTGTTTTGTTTTTGTTTTTGCTTTTGTTGTTGTTGTTGTTGTTTTTTACATTTCAAGTGCAGCCCTTTGTTAGATATGTGTTTTGAAAGTGTCGGCTTCCCAGATACAACTTGCTCATTTTATTACATGTATGTGTGTGTGCACCGGGATATGGTGGTGGGTACTCATATAGGTCAGAAGACAACCTCAAATGTTATTCTTTTAAACTTATCCATAGCCTTTGACAAAGGATCTCATATTGGCCTGGAGATAACTAATAGGCTGGACTTGCTGGCCAGTGAGCCTCAAGGATCCCCCTGTCTCCCTTTCCCCAGCATTGAGATTACTAGTATATGTCACCATGGCCAGAAGTTTTCCATAGGTCCTAGAGATTGAACTAAGGTCTTCATGCTTGCAAGACAAACACTTCCCTGACTAAGCTTTCTCTTCAGTCCTTTCTTTTGTTTCCTTAATAGTATCTTTGAAAAAAGAAAAATAAATTATATTAGACAGACCAAATTATCTCTTTTTGATGATTATTCTTTTTTAAGACAACTTAACCCATGATTACAAAAATGTTCTTCCTTATCTAGAAGATTCCAAGTTTCCATTTAGGTTGGCAAATTATTTTGAGCTATTTTTTTTCATGAGATGGAATATTTATTTATTTATTTATTTATTTAGTGTGTGTGTGTGTGTGTGTGTGTGTGTGTGTGTGTGTGTGTGTTTTAGACAGGATCTTTCTAGATAACTCTGGCTGTCCTGGAACTCTCTATGCAGACCAGACTGACCTGGAACTTACCAAGATCTGCCTGCCTCTGCCTCCTGAGCTCTGGGATGAAAGTGTGTACCACCATGCCAGGCCATGAGATATGATATTTAAATCATCTTTTTTCTCACTTGTGAATATGTTGGCTTAATTACACAAGTGCTGCTGTGCTTGCTGGTGGCAGGGTAGATCTTTGCCTTAATGGATTGCTGTGCACTAGCTGCCTACAGTAGCTAGTGCTGTTCAGGCCTGCTTACATCCTCTTGCAGCAGATAAGGGGTGGGTCTGCTATCTCTCTGAAGCATCTAGCAGTACAGTTCTTAGGGGTGTCAATGATGTGACATGTCTGTGGCCTGGTGCCAAGAGTCAGGATGGGTATACTGGGGGCCTGAAGAATAATGGATTGAAGGCCAGTACTCCCAAATCTAGGGTATGAAGTTGTTCTTTATTGACAGAAAAACTCGTGGCATCGTTAAATCAGACACAGGTACACAGGAAGCATGTGGGTCCTGCTTTTCCTCTGTAACCTGTCCTTTTTGCTTGAGGTCCCAAGGCCAGTGGGAGACGGTAAAGCAGGGTTCAGTGTTTAAAGTTTTCCTGGAGGAACTGGCTTTCTCCATGTCATTTTTAATGTGACACAAGCCCATGATCTTTTTTCTTCCCACTCACTTCCTCAGTATATCTCATCCACATAACTAGATTAAAATGAAGATCTAGAAATAAAAAACAAAACAAAATCAAACAAGCAAACAAACAAAAAACCAAAAACACAAGTAAGCAAGAGGACCAAAATCCTGGAAGAGGAGGGTTAGCTCACTGGCAGGTACCCCCTTGGTGAAGGATGAAAAACACAGGCTCCTCTAGGTGGCTTCTACAGCTGCTGGCTAAGGCATCAGAGATCATCATAGCCAAGTTCCCGAATGCTACCCTCATCAAGCTCTCAGGAGATTGTGATATTATCCTCAGAACCCATATTATAGACCTTTTCCATGTGATTTGGGAGTCTTGTCTTTTCTGGATGCCCCCCTATTTCCTTTTTTGCTAGCCAACTCTATTCCATCACAGTGAGGTTGTATTGGTTCTTGGGTGGTTCTGTGTGTGTCTAGGTAGATGGATAATAAATAGATAGCACCATACAGGGATATATCATAGGCACACACATGTGTGCTCGCATGCCTGTATGGTATCTAGTAGTGCTTAGCAGGCAATGCTCCATGAACTTCAAGGATCATGGCAGTCCCTTTGACTCTATAGTACATCTGTCCTCCTTTCCACAGATTTCTTTATCATGTCTGATAACTATAAAGAAGCACTTCTTTCTACTAGGTTTTTTTTTTTCTGTCTTTAACTCTTCCTCCATCATCGTGATCAAAACAAAGGAGAGAAGTCAAGATCAGGGTTAGATGTGGTTTAACGCAAGGCACTGCTTTCCCTGAGGAAGAGTGACTTGGACAGAAACAAACATATATCTCTCCATCCCCAGGGCTAAGAGTTTAATAACCTTAGAATTCTTTGGGGGATTAGAAGTCTGTGGTTTTTCGTCTGTTCTGCCACCCCCCCCCCCCCCAGTGTGTTAATATGGTCCGAAAGCATCCAGCGATTCCAGGCTGTATTTATGAAAGTTGAGTCCCATATGTCTGAGGTTATGGTGCGCTTCACCTCCCACACGATTTGTCCTGTGGATATCTTGCATTTCCATGCTTCACTCAGTGAGGTTCAATAGGTTTGCAGTATTTTCCATGAATGATGTATGTGTTTGGTTGGTTGGTTGGTTGGTTGGTTGGTTAAGTCAGAGTAGGTGTCAGGTAACTCAGGCATCCTCCATTTCCCAGCTTCTGTGACCCTAGGTATGTGCCACCACCCCTGCATCATGATATCTTGATGGCAGCTGACGGAGCTGGCTAAGCCCTTGCTTCTTAATGAACACCAAATGTCAAGCTGATTGTACTAGGAATCACTTATAAAATCTGTCAGAAAAGAAAAAGAGGCTTGGGGATTGACGAAATATAGCCACCAGAGCCTAAGGTGCTTCTCAAAGCTTTGTTGAGTCCACTAGTGTGGGCCTCTCTTTTGAAAATAGACCCAAAATATGGCTTCTATGTCCTGAGATAAACCAGGGGATATTGTCTTCATGCTGAACAGCTGATTGAAGAGGGAAAGTCCCAGGTGGAAAATTACATAAATGGCCAGCAGAGGGCATACTTCCAGAGTTTGGTGGAGCAGGTCTCAGGCTCTGGACAGGTAGGTACAGAGGTCTCCAACTATGCAGAAAGGATTTTTAGAGTACATCCCAGGCATCCAGCTTTGAATCGAGAACTCCAGGAGAGTTGACAACAGGTGATGTGCAGTCTACACATGGAGAATCCGGGCTCCACTGCCTCTCCTTCTCCATACCTCTACCCTGCTACACCCACCGCATTTGTCTCTTCCGTGTCAAACTGTGCCAATTAGCAGCAGCATTTGGGCAGGTGCAATTTAATTAAGCAACCGTGTACACACTTACTGGGATTTCTTGAGGCTGGCTTGGGGATTTGTTATCTTCTTTCTCCTTTGGTTGCTGTTGTTACAGTTACCTTTTAGAGACAGCCCAGGTTAACTCTGAAAGGGTACTCCTCCTCCAGCTGGCTTCAGGCTCCTGAGAGACTTGTGGACTTAAGGTGCCTGAATGACACCTTTCTGGAGCCAAACCACCCCACGCCTTCTTGCCCTGCATGCCTGCTGAGGGATGGCTTCAAGTGGACCTGAGAAAGTCTAACAACAGCCACACCATGCTCTACATAGCCAACCCCACCCCCCTCTGTTTTTCTCTCCCCTCCAAGAAGCCCGCAAGGGTGGCTCCTGGCTGATCAGGCGTGCACACACTTCAATGTTCAGCTGATCTGAGGCGAAGCTCTGAGTTTTCCTGTTGGTTATTTGCTGACATTTGGAAATTTGTGTAAGCTAGGCACAAATTTCTCTAGTTCCCAATAAATAACAATGTTAAGGAAAGTACCTACCTAACAGGCTTCCTCAGAGGACTAATGGAGGCAGTGCATATTCCCAGGCATTGAGTGGGACTGACTGATGTTTAAGGCAAAGTTGAAGAAACTGTTAATCTGGATTAGAAGGCAAAGCCTGAAAGAATATATATGCAAATATACTTACGGGCATCCTTACAAGCCCGAGCATTTATGATTTCATTTCTTTTTATCCTTTCCCAGACATGTCAATGTATCATAGCATGAGATTTAATTTGTAGTGACTTAAACACATTTCAGATGTTTTATAAATAAGCTAATTTATGAATCAAAAAGTTACTCAGCCTCATACCTTGATTTCTTTTCCTTGGTAAATGAAGCTGCTAAGTACATGTGTTTTCTTTGATTGGATTACCTCGGTACGAAATATAACCCTTGTGGCAATGCTTGAATGTTACTTGGTAACTATTTTGAGTGAAGTTGTACAGGGAAGGGAAGTGGTTCCTGGAAGAATATTCTCACACTTGGTCTATGACAGGGAGTCAGCCCAAGTCTGAACGTAGCCAAGGACTAAGAAATCGCTCAGGTCTTATGCATGGGTTGGTGGTGACACAGAAAGACAAACCAGGCATGCCCTGTGAACTTCCTGTAATGATTCTTCTATTTCCTTGGCTGTAAGAGGATCTCTCATCCCCTAGGTAACTCCACTGCTGAAGTACTGCTTACGGATAAGATATTCCAGGTTGAGCATCCATCATCCAAACTCTGAAACTCTAAACCCGAAACTTTTAAAGCACTGACATGATGCTTCACATGGAAAAACCCATAGATGACTCAATACGTAAAATACGTAGGCTTCACTCACAAAATTATTTAGAATATCCCACAAATTACCTTTAGGCTCCATGGGCAAGCATTTGTGAAATATAAATGCGTTTTGTGTTTTGACTTTGATCATCTCACTCCCCAGCAAGCACTATTACATATATGCAAATAGTCCTCAATCTAAAAATAAAATAAATAAATCCTAACCCTTTCTGTTCTGAATGAATTTGGATACAGGAAATCTGCCTGCTTCAGCTCAGAGTGATCATGATAACTACTGGTGCCTTCACCAACCAGACCGGGCAAAGCTGCCCTTCCCATGGCTGTGTTTGTATCTCCATTTATTTCTAAGCCTCTCTCTTCTCACTTCCCTAATGACACTTGAGATGGGTTTCTTATCTGACTCTGCAAATACTGAGCCCTTTAAATTTTAACACTCGTTTTCTGTTTGTTTTTTTATTATTTTTGCTGACAAGGCACCCCCAAATCCTGATTCAGTTTTGATGCAATGTTAATGCTATTTATTTTTCTTGGTGCAATAAGTTTATATTAGCCTTTTAACAGTTTACTTTGTGCAAAAGGAGTCGTATCAGCAGGCACTTCTCCGTAACATCTGGGCAGTTGGGAACATAATACTTAAATATAACCTGCATTTAAAGCCTTCCTTGGACAGATGGCTAATTTTATTGATCTAATCTTACACTTAGGAATAGGTCCCATGATCCTTTGCTCACAATTCTTAGAGTGAGCAGAGAAATAAATAAGATGGCCAATGGTTGTGAATTAGGAGCCTGTTACTTGCCTGTGATTTATCTTTTAAATACTTCCATATAAACAGTGGCAGTGTGGATTGCTTGAATCTCTACCCTAGGGGAGTTCAGATAATCCTCGCAGTAATGCAAGGAGGAAGGCAACACTCTAGCCTATGAGTTTACATCTATTTTCACCTCTTGGTCACAGGGTCATAGCATAGTTAAACATGGAACATTACCTGTGCCCTAGGAAGGCATCTGTGCTCCCTGGAATTGTTAGTTATCATTTGAGCAATTTTACTGTGAAGTCTACTCTTAAAGACAGCTGTGGAAATATATCATATGAGGTAAATTCACACAAGAAACTGTGTGTGTGGTAGTGCATGTCTGTGTCCTAGGAATTGAGCTGCGAAAGCAGGAAGCTTATAAACCCCAGGCACGGTGGGCTGCTTCATAGTGAGACTGTCTCAAAAGCAAAGAACAAACAACACAACAACAGACCCAAATTCACACTACAGGGTTTGTTAAGCAGGGTTAGCTATGTTTTCACTAGTGAATACATAATTAGCTTGGGCCAATTTGCATTCTTGGGGAAGTTTGCATGGGCCTCTCTAATTTTGCACAGACAGAATGAGAATCCAACAAGCCCAGTTCGGTGCTTTCTTCACGTGGTGGCAAATTCATTTGCCTGCTTCGGTTTGGTTCATTCTATCCTTAGAAAAGTGACGTGTATGAAGGGTGGTAGTGGTGCCCACATTTAATCCTAGCACTCAGGAGGCAGAGGCAGGCTGATCTCTGTGAGTTTGAATGCAGCCTGATCTACAGAGTGAGTTCCAAAACAGCCAAGGCTACGCAGAGAAACCCTGTCTCAAAAAAAGCAAAAGAGAAGCCATGTCTTGAAATAAACAAAACAAAACAAAGAATAGTCAGGAGTCCGCAGCAACACCTACAAGCAAGCACGTGCATTAATCTGGTCAATTAACATCAGCTGCTGGGTGAACAACTTCAAAGCTTGGAAATATTTATCTCCCATTTATTCTCAGCTCAGTGTGTGTTTCTGGTTGGCTTCCCCCCTCCCCCATGACTCTCTTGTGAGTAGTGACCTCAAGATCTTGCCATCCTTTGTTTAGTATCTCCATCTTCTAATGGTTCTTCAAGACAGATCTACAAGGAGGGAGTTGAAGAGCAGGAAGGAGAGTGGGAAAGGCTTTCTGTGTCAGAGAAGACCACAGTGACACAGCCCCAGCTGAATTGCAAGAGTTCCCGGACATGCATTTTAGGTGCATGCATGGGAAGAGCCTGAAGCCAGGACAGCAGTTGTCTCCGATGCTCTATTCTGAAAGTTCCTTTTCAGGACCAAGAAGAGAGGTGTTACCAAATTTGTAGGAGCAGATGATCTACAGTTTTTGTGTCTTTTTGTCTGTGCATGAGTTTGAGCTGAAGTGTAACACGCGGTAATAATGTACAACCTTGTTTGAAAAGCAAGTGCTTAGTGTTTGTGTGCTGTTATTGTATCAGAATAAGTAAAGAAACGAGTAGCTAAGGATGGGTATTTATAAAGAAAGACGTGTATCTGGATCTGTGGTCTTGGTCCATAATCTTACAGCCACACTTGGTGATGTTCTTGCTGGTCAGAATCCTGAGGTGGTACAGAGAGGACATGAGACATAAAGAAGGGAGGGAGTATGTGTTTACATCCTTGTCTCTGTCTATGTTAATAAAGGAACCATTATCGAACAATGAATGCTCCCCCTAAGGACCTTATCTAATCCCAAGCACATCTGAAAGGCCCCAGCTCTAAACACTACTCAGATTAAATTTCCACCCTCTCAAGGCCTCACAGTAGTGATTAAATTTCAAGACATGTTACCAAAGGGCATGCGGTCAGGGCCATGTCTGAACCATGGCAGTTACCATCTGTCAGAAGCCACGATAATATAAGGAAAGACCCTAAAAGCTAAGCATTCCAATTGATGTACATCAGCTTGGAACAAGGCCTAAAATAGAGAGAGAGCACGATAACCAGGGCTCCAGCATCATGACTGAATTCTGACAGTTCCTGAAGCTACAGTGGTTTGATTTCCAGAATGGAAATAACCTGCTCACCTAGCTTCCTTTCTGCCCTTGTAGCTGGTTCACAGAAAGCCCAACTGCAATTAGATGCTATGGGCTTCCTGTCAATCACATGGCATAAAATGTGCCACCTTCCTCTGGGTTCCCTCTTTGCTGAGTGGGCCTGAACTCTCCTCAGAGCCTCTGCCATGTTGTTGTGTATTTGCTTATGTAAATCTAGTAACTCTCTGACCCCATGGTACAGTCAGTGTCTCCTTGAACCCCCAAACCCAGAACTTTTCAAGCTAAATGAACATATGACTGTGTATTCATATATCTTATAAGAAGTAAAATTAACCCCTTTATAGAAGTCACCTATGAATTAGAGCAGTGGTTCTCAACCTTCCTAATGCTGTGATTCCTTAATACAGTTCCTTATATTGTGGTGAACCCTAGCCATAAAGTGATTATTGTTGATGCTTCATAACTATAATTTTGCTACAGTTATGAATCATAATGTAAATGTCGATATCTATGTTTTCCAATAATCGTTGCGGGGGTCGTAACCCACAGGTTGACAACCACTGGATTGGAGAGTATATTTTGGAAGCTGGGGAGATGCTTTGGAAGATAAAGTCCTTGCCATGGGCATGTGAAAAATTTTATACCCAGAACCCATGTTTTAAAATGCTGAGTACGTGGCTTACACACATGCACTTACAATCCTAGCACTGGGGAGCTGGAGACAGGAGGCTCTCTGGGCTTTCTGGCCAGCCTGTCTCAGCCTGATTGTTGAACTTGAACCTAGTTTTCT
Organism: Apodemus sylvaticus; assembly: GCF_947179515.1. Classification (NCBI taxonomy): domain Eukaryota; kingdom Metazoa; phylum Chordata; class Mammalia; order Rodentia; family Muridae; genus Apodemus; species Apodemus sylvaticus. Next base: position 36,049,318 of record NC_067487.1, read on the forward strand.
GATGTCTGCTTCAGGCTTGCACACCCGCACATATGTGTCTGTGCATGTGTTTATACATAAATACAAAAATAACAAGGAAAAGAAAGAATGACTTTCTAAAAAAGTCAAATTAGAACTTCAGCCACCTTCAGTTTTCTAAAAGCTCCTTTATTTGAGTTTCATCATAGAAAGGATCCTTCATGGTAGATAATTTATTCAGTAAGATGCTTCTTAAAATATAACAATAATCTTTTAGACATAACAGCCTGCTGGATAAGGAGGAAATACTGTGGATAGATATCACTGTCAGTAAATTCCTAAGTTTGTTTGAATGACTTTCCAAATGGAAGATGATTTCATTACAGCTTTGTCATCTTTGTTCCACTGGAAAGTTGGGGCACTTAGGATGACTTAGAAGTAGCTAGGTGACATAGCCAAGACCTGGGCTAACTCACAGTCTGACCCTACTGCTCTGCAGTGTAGAGGTGTGCCTGTTGCCAACGGAGAAGATACCAGTGAAACTTCTGGAAGCTGACTCAAGTCTCACTCTGCTGGATGGCTTGCTAGCTCATAGACTTCTTTGCTTTCCCTGTGTTGAATGCTGTCCCCTCTTTGATCTAACATTGGAATATTTCTCCCTTATCTCTGCCAAGGTAAATGCAAGATATGACTCCATTGTTCTTGGAGGGAATTTCACCAGTGAGATTTCCTCTTTGTCTTGCCTTCTTTGGAGAGGCTGTGTGCATGCTGTGGATGGTCTAGAATGACTAAGGAGTATTAACAGTCATATCCCCCAGTGTCTGGTATACCAATGACAGCCCCTGAATCTTCTGGGTGTCCCCGATAGAGATTTTTGGTACCTCATGGATCACACAGATGACTGCCTAGCTTTGAAATTTCCCATCCCTCAAATATTCGGTAGCTACCTTCATTGGTAGTAAGCAATACTTATTAGTCTTTTAAAGCAGAATAAATCAAGGCTCAGCATTCAGGTGACAAGGCTTTCTCTTTGATATTCTGAGGATTTCTAATTGGTGTCATAAAATAAAGAAAGCATTAGGTTGTATAATAGATAAACTTCAGTTATAACCCGTATGTGGAGCACAGAGGAATCGTAGAGACTCCAATCGGACAAGTCTGCATTTGAATTTTAGCTTTAGCTTTTAGGGTTGACTGATTCTAGAGGTCGATTCATTTTTCATTCTTTACATTTCTCATCTGAAATTTAAGCATCATAACACCTAGAATAAGGTTCTTTAGGTAAGTCTATAAAATGCCTAAACATTTGGTGCTCATTAATTCTTTTCTTTATGCTTTATGGAGTTTATATACTAACAGAGATGGTATTTTTTTTTCAGATTGACTCGCCTCAGACTTGACGTAACATGTAAATGATCTTAGGAACCCATGAACATGCAAATGAAAGAATTCCATTGCCTTAATTTCATATCACAGATTTTTTCAATATGCGCCCTCAAATGATAAGTTTTAATGTCTAGTCATAAAGTTCATGTCCTTGACAAAAGAACTGAAATCAGAATCAAATTTAATAAAAAATAGTCAATGTTCATTTGGGGCTTTGTATAAGATCAGGAAGAAAGGATTAGGCCACTGTAGGAATGATAGATTTTAGGAATGATAGATTTTTGTCTGTAAACTATCAGAAAATGAGCTGTTCGTGGTTGAAATACTTTTTGAGGTTTCTTAGCTATTTTTAAGGCATCCTATTACAGAATACATTTAAAATATGCTATTTTTAAAGAACCTTGTTTTGTTTTTGTTTATCTGTACATGTGCACACCTGTGTGCAGGTGCCTACTGAGGCTAGAAAGTATCAGATCCCTTAGAACTGTAGTTATAGGTGTCATGAGCTTCCCAACATGGATTCTGGGAACCAAACTCTGGTTTTCTGGAAGAACAGCATGTTCTCTGAATGATTCTAATCTCTAGCTCAAAGATGCTATTTCTGTGGTAAATGCTGCCTTTCACCCCTCCCCCACTTTTTCGGACACGGTCTTACATAATCTAGGCTGGCCTGAAACTTACAATGTGTCTAAGAATGCCCTTGAACTCCTGATCCCCTTGCTTCTCCCTCTTAGTGCTGGAATTACTGGCATGCAACACTAAGCCCAATTTTTGGGGGGATTTTTTTTTTTGTGTTTGTTTCCTCTCTCCGCCTTTGATTTGACAATATTCTGCCACAATAGCTTTCTCCAAATGCAGTTCTGATCTTGTGACTCTTGTGTTTAATATGTTTTCCTTTCAGGGCCCCTCAGCTTCCTAATGTTGGACACTTCAGGCTTGGGATAGCGTGGCCTTTCTTTTCCTATCTCCTCTGTATTCATTTCACAGTTCATCCTCTGATCAAGCTAGATTGCTTGCCATTTTCTAGACCCTCTCCTCCTTTTCCAGTTCCGAATGCTGTCCACATGTTGCTATGATTTAAAATATTGCTTTCTTGTCTCTGTGAGAGGAAATACCTTTGAAGGTATGACTCAATTGTTCCTGGCCAAAGAGTTTTCAAAGAGCACCCCCTAGGCGGAAGCCAGCCCACAGGTCTCCTATTGTGCCTGGACTTTTAGTTGTGGTGGCCTTTTGGGTTTGGTGTGTTTGACTCATATCTCCTATTCTTCACTTTTCCGAGAAAAGCATCCTGATTTCTGTGCCTTTGCCTCTCCTCCATTGCCTGATGGAGTGTCTTGGGTGAGGCTGGCCCTTCAGCCGACAGCTGTGAGATGGGAAACAACAGCCTCATTCCGGGCAAATGCGTTTTCACATCGCGTGATTAATTTGGTCCCTCTCAGCAGCTCCCAAACTCATTTCCTTTCTGAAGTGCAATACAGAAAAAGGTGTCACCTCCACGTGCTAACGTTGTTGCTCAACCCATGCAGACATTTGGAAACCCACACTGCAGTGTGATTTAGAGCGGGGAATGCCCCTGGGACTCTGTCTGCAGCAGCAGGTAATTTAAGTCCCACCTCTGCCTGCTGCAGGCTGTTGGAGTGTCAGGGTTTTAAGGAGACTCTGATTGAGTCTAAACTGTGAACTGCATCTCTCTTGCTACCCAGAGACCAAGTCTGGTTTAAAATAACCTGTGGGGCTGAGACCTGCCTTGCACGTGGAGGTTTCGTAGCCAAGACAGGACCATATACTTAGACGTCCGAGATCAGGGGTGAGGAGGGGTTAAAATAGCACAGTGTTCAACACTTCTTTGCCCATCTGCTTTTAAAACCAGAGGAAAGTGAGGTTTCCATGGGAGTGAGATGATTGAGAGGGTCAAGTTGCAGGAGAGGGGCTAAAACCGGTCGGTCTACCATAATAAGGCCTGACTGCAAGGCCGTGAGGAAAACAGTACCCCAGTTCTTCAACATTCATCTTCAGTTTTATTGTGCTGACCCTGGCTTGCTTCCAAAAATCAATTCTGCAAACCCTGGAAAGTGAAATGACCAAAAGCTGGACATTCTGCAAAGGTGTTTTTCATTGTTTGCCTTCTGAGGCCCAACGAGCCTGAAAGTGATTCTGGGCAGCCTGATTGAAAGCACCCGATCGATTGACCAGTTAACTGACTTCTTGATCCATGTGTATATCAAGAAATTTATGACAACACACACCTGCACATACACATAACATAACAGAGAATTATAAATGAGTCACATTACAGTTGAGATTAAGAATGAATGGAACAAATGATTCGGTATCAGGAGAAACTGTTAATGTCTGAAACTGACTTTGAAATACACTAGATTTCCTGATGACAGATGGAGAGACAAACAGACTGCTAGACAGATATATGATAAATCAAGTATAGTACAATATTGATGTAGAGGTCTAGTGATGAATATATACATACATATACATGTATACGTAACATATATACATACATACATATACCCATATGTACATATACACATACACATATACGTATATATTGCTCCCTCTAAATTTCTTTCACTTTTCTTTATGTTTGAATATTTTCATAATAAATTGATGGAAAGATGAACTAAATATTAAGAACACAAGCGGGGATACATTTATGCTCATAAAAGTGAGGTTCCAACATGGTTGGCTTTGTGCACAGATTATGAGTGGGTTTCTCCTTTGTGGGCATGTGTAGGTATATTTCTATGTGAATGCATACGTGTGACATGTTTTCCTCAATTGCTCTCCAACCTTACTTTTTGCTCTCAGTGAACCTGGAGCTAACTGGTTTGGCTAGACTGGTTGGCCAGCAAGAGCTAGGGGACTTCCCTGTCTCTGCTTCTCCAATGCTGGGATTACAGGAATGTGTTACCAGGCCTGGCTTCTCCCATGAGTGCCAAATATCAAAGGTCCTCAGGATTTTACAGCAAGCACTTTACCCACTAATTTATCTCCCAGCTTCTGCTTTTCGACTTTTGTCTTGTGCCCTCTTTCCTCACCAGAATGCCAACAGCTCTTCTCTGCCCTGTGCCAGGGCTCCACTTGAGAGGGGAAGAGAGCCTGGTGGAACTCCTCCTGTTCCCTCACTGATTGGAGCGGCTACACTGGCAGCAGCTGGGTTCCCTAACACTTGGGGCCCCTGACGTTGCATGACCCTGCTTCAGTGGGCTCCAGGAACAGCTTTTTCTGTGTTTGCTTGTCTAGCCCTGTGGATACTGATGGCATTGCACTGGTGTGGTTTCTGGGTGCGCAGGCTTTCTAGGGTTTCTTAAACCTGCTCATGCCTCCATATGTAGTCTCTTAATTAAAAGCGTTTTAAATATTAAGTAAATTCTTCTTCCTGCTGGGATCTTGATGGATATCTTTGGTCTCCCTGTTTTGTAATAAATGCCTTCTTTCCACCCTGCTCCTCCCAAGGCATACCCACAAGGCTCTGATTTGTGAGTAGCTTCATTTACCACTCTCCCCGGAGCAGGTCTGATTCAGCTGGAGGCTGGCTGCCTCTATGCAGGAACTTCCAGCTCAATGGAAACTTTCATCTTTGGAGACTGAGCTTGTCTACTGGGTGAGGACCTGATGGCCATCTGGACAAGAGCTGAGTGTGACACACCGGTACCCGTGAGGGGCTAGGAACTAATGACAGCCATCTCAAAGATTCTTCACGGGAATTCTCCCAGTGTGAGAAATCTCTGTCCACATTGAGCCTACCAGATTCGATATGTGTCTTACAACTAAATATTGGTTAAAAGGGTAGTACTTTTGATAGGTATCCTTTTTTTTAAAGATGTATTTATTTTATTTATATGAGTACACTGTAGCTGTCTTCAGACACACCAGAAGAGGGCATCAGATCCCATTACAGATGGTTGTGAGCCACCATGTGGTTGCTGGGAATTGAACTCAGGACCTCTGGAAGAGCAGTTGGTACTCTTAACTGCTGAGCCATCTCTCCAGCCCCATGTTAGGTATTCTTTTTGTTTTTTTTTTTTTAAATCAGATGAAATAATAAACAATATTATTATGTTTTATTCACATTGTAAAAGCATTTTTGTTAAATTTTACTCGTGTACATTGTCCTGTTTTGTAAAAACAAAATGGGTGTTTTCTTTAGTATCATGAACAAGAGATACATAAGCTTAATACAGAGATTAAAAAAAAAAACAAACCAACAAACTAAACTAAACTTCCTGATTTTTCAGATAAAAATGCACCAATGACAGCAAGGTAAAAAAGTATGAATCTTCATGTCTTTTCTGCTGAAACTTGGTTCTCATGCACAACTGTATGGTCAGGTTTACATATACATTTCCAAATGTTATCTTTTTTTAATTTTTTTTTATTCGGTATATTTTTTATTTACATTTCAAATGATTTCCCCTTTCCTACCCCCCCACTCCCAAAAAGTCCCATAAGCCCCCCTTTTCTCCCCCTGTCCTCCCACCCACCCCTTCCCACTTCCCCGTTCTGATTTTGCTCTATACTGCTTCATTGAGTCTTTCCAGAACAAGGGGCCACTCTTCCTTTCTTCTTGTACCTCATTTGATGTGTAGATTATGTTTTGGGTAGTCCAGGTTTCTAGGTTAATATCCACTTATTAGTGAGTGCATACCATGATTCATCTTTTGAGTCTGGGATACCTCACTTAGTATGATGTTCTCTAGCTCCATCCATTTGCCTAAGAATTTCATGAATTCATTGTTTCTAATGGCTGAATAGTACTCCATTGTGTAGATATACCACATTTTTTGCATCCACTCTTCTGTTGAGGGATACCTGGGTTCTTTCCAGCATCTGGCAATTATAAATAGGGCTGCTGTGAACATAGTAGAGCATGTATCCTTATTACATGGTGGGGAATCCTCTGGGTATATGCCCACGTGTCTCGTTCATCAGTTCTGGAGGGGGTATTTGTGCTACTGAAGTCCTTCTCAGAAACCGTTACCTATGCCTATATCTTGAAGTAATTTACCTATTTTCTTTAACGTTTTCATTTTTTTAACTTTTACTGTTTTTGATCCATTTTGAAATGATTTTTTTTGTGAAATGAGAGATGGGGTCTAGTGTCATTCTTCTAAGGTGATGCCCAGCTTCTCCAGAACCATTTGTAGAAGAGGCTCTCTTAGTCCAAGATATGGTTTTGCATAATCTTTTTTATTTTTTTAAGATTTATTTATTATATGTAAGTACACTCTAGATGTCTTCAGACACTCCAGAAGCGGGTGCCAGATCTCATTACAGATGGTTGTGAGCTACCATGTGGTTGCTGGGATTTGAACTCAGGACCTTGGGAATAGCAGTCAGTGCTCTTAACTGTTGAGCCATCTCTCCAGCTCCCATGTCAGGTATTCTTATCATAAGAAATTGCTCTTGTACCCAGGTATCCCTCAACAGAAGAGTGGATGCAAAAAAATGTGGTATATCTACACAATGGAGTACTATTCAGCCATTAGAAACAATGAATTCATGAAATTCTTAGGCAAATGGATGGAGCTAGAGAACATCATACTAAGTGAGGTAACCCAGACTCAAAAGGTGAATCATGGTATGCACTCACCAATAAGTGGATATTAACCTAGAAAACTGGAATACCCAAAACATAATCCACACATCAAATGAGGTACAAGAAGAAAGGAAGAGTGGCCCCCTCTTCTGGAAAGACTCAGTGAAGCAGTATTCGGCAAAACCAGAACAGGGAAGTGGGAAGGGGTGGGTGGGAGGACAGGGGGAGAGAAGGGGGCTTGTGGGACTTTCGGGGAGTGGGGGGCTAGAAAAGGGGAAATCATTTGAAATGTAAATAAAAAATATATTGAATAAAAAAAGAAAAAAAGAAATTGCTCTTGTCACACATACTTAGCATACTAAATTTTGATGACTGTAGAATTAAATCAAAATATAGACTAGGTATTTATCCAATATTACCTACCAGCTTAAATGACAAGGTTGAATTTGAATTTCAGACAGACCACACATGGACTGAATCAAATAACTAATTTTTAGTGTAGATGTTCCTAAATATTCAATGTGGCATACTTACACCAAAAAAAGATTATTGTTTATCTGATGCTGAAATTTAACTTGACATTCTGTTTCTGTTTGCTAAATATGGCACTGTATCTATGGAGTGGTCACCACAATGTGTTACATTGGTCTGTCTTAGTCTTGGTGCCTCTGGGGCCTGATGGTAGCATCTGACTCTAATAGATGTGACAAGAAGGAGTCTGAGTTTAGCATCTAGAACAGTGGTTCTCAACGGGTAGGTCTTGACCCCTTAGGGAATCATATCAGGCATTTACATTGTGATTTGTAGCAATAGCAACATTACAGTTACAAAGTCGCAACAAAATAATTTTATGGTTGGAGGTCAGCACAGCATGAGGAACTAGGTGGCAATATTAGGAGGGCTGAGAATGACTATTCTAGAACATAATGTAGTGACCTTGAATCTAAGCTCCATCACTTACAAACTATGAGAAACAGGACAGGACACCACCAATTTTCTCCCAGAAATAGAGGGTTAACTACAAAAAAAGGGGTGGAGGGTTCTATGAAGAGGGACCAGAAATGTGTTATGTCTGATACATTACCTTTTTGAAAAGGTTATATCACTCATTGCTGTCTTTAGACCAGTAAAAACAGCTAGAACGTTTTCTAAAGACCCAGGGGTGTCCAGTCACATGTGGAATGCAGGGAAGATAATTAAAGTTTCCAAACCAACCTCTTATGGCTCTACTGATTTTAACAGAGAGGAGCGCAGTAAACCTGAGCTTTACCCCAGTTCTTATTAGATTAAACTTTTCTATGATCTCTCTCTCTCTCTCTCTCTCTCTCTCTCTCTCTCTCTCTCTCTGTGTGTGTGTGTGTGTGTGTGTTTGTGTGTGTTTGTGTATGTGTGTGTATGTGTGTGTGTGCGTGTGTGTGTGTGTGTGTGTGTGTGTGTGTGTGTGTGTATTAAAATTCTGTTCTGATTTTTTTGACCATAGCATTATAGGGTTAATAGAATTGAACATGCTTGCTAGCCAAACAAAAGAGGAATGCGTTAGTCCATGCCCATTGTCTTTATTAGATCCAAGAGAAACTGGACTTCAGATGAAGATCTGAGTGAGAACAGCTTGTCTCAAGGTCTGCAAAGAGGGTAAACAAGAAGGGCGGGGAGGGACAGGGTGAGGGTGGGAATCTCTTATCAAGTGATCTGCATATGGGAGAGCAGAGTTCATATCTGTACATGACCCAGTTATGACACCCGGGAGGCAGGATGCTGGGGTATTCAGACTAGTTTTGCCAGACTCTGAAGGAGGGCTGCTGTAGCAGGGGCACTGATCCCTCAGTCTGTCCTTTCTGTTTAGCTCCTGTAGAGCAGGTCTCTGTGTCTTTTGAGAAATCCCTGAGGCAGAAGCTGCATATCCTGGTGGCGGTGAACCCTGAAGGCTTATGGCTGGTGCAACAGTTCTGGCGTGCCACTAACTGACTAATTCTGCTTGGAAAGGCGAGGCTGAATGCCCTTTGCCCTTTTAATAGAAATCACCTTTTTTTTTTCCTCCTGTATCTCAAGAAAGCTTTCTATACTGTATTTCCTCTTACCTCTGGTTTTACTTCCACAGTTCCAGCCGACACAGTCTGCCTCAGTCCAACAATAGTAAATGTTCAGGTGTGAATAATCTGTTGTGTCTTAAAGTGCTTGCTGCTCGGGGAAATGAATCATCCCAGTTCAGTGTTTCCATGCCCTGTACGTTACCTGCCCATTAGCCATTCAATAACTCATCTCATATTATTAGATCAGCTATCTCAGGACCACAGCGCTTGGGTTTGAGCATGTCTCCCAAATGCAGAAATATTTATGTTGGCAGCTTTTATACAGCACATTATTAAAAATTATTCCATTTTGTTATTAGTTACTGTTATTACTTTTGTATCATCTCTAATTTATAAATTGTGCGTGTGTGTGTGTGAATAAAATAGATTACAATATTTTGAAATATCTATATATCTTTAATATTTGGGAACTCCAAATTCTGAATTCTGAATTATTTCCCCTTGGTTTTCAGGAGAGATATCTGCACCATGGTATGAAACACAGTTATCTTATTTAACCTCTAGTTCACTGGGTAAACTGCTGGGGTTTACCTTGATCTGAGACGTACCATTGACATTCACTGAAACAAGTAAACCAAAACATTTTATTCATTTGATCTGAGGTCAGTAGATTGCAGTCTTCATTGCGTAAGTCATTCTTGTTGAGAAGTTGGTTCATAGATCACTGATTGTTATAATGGGAAAGAGTTCACCTTTGCATTTAGAGGCACACGTTCATGCAACAATAACAACTAATGTTTATATAACGCTTAGTGTGTGCCAGGCAATGGAAGTAACAGTATAGCTTCGTAAGGCTGGGATTATAGGACCATAGGATTTTAGCAGGAAGTTTAGGGTGACTGTGTTCTATAAAAGATGAGTCATTTGCCTAAGGTCATCATGGGTAGATTGTGCTCTAGAACCGTAGTTGTCTACACCCTAGTCTGCTGCTCTGTCTCCTGCTAGATCTACCCATATGACTTTGCAATGGAGAATGAATTTGCAGCCTCTACTCCATTGACTTGTTCTTCACTTTAGAATTTAGTGTTTAATTTAGAAAGCAGAGGTAACAAACCATCAACCTAGGCTCCTACAATAGCTTTATATCATCAACCTTGGCTCCTACAATAGCTTCAAACCATCAACCTAGGCTCCTACAGTAAATAGCTTCACACCTGGCTAAAAGGCCTGTGTAAAGGTTGTTCCTGCTTCCAGCTCCATCAGACTGCCTTCGTGTCTGCCTCTTGTAAGCTCTAAACTATAGGTTAGTGAAAGATACAAGCTACGGTTGAAGAGGCAGGTGTGTCAGAGTCACATGCAAATCTGTATAGTATACTCTGAAATAAGGCACCTATGAAGGGGACAGTTGTGTCATAGGACTGTGGCGGTGGCTTAGTTAATCACTTGGCTTGCTTCTCATTGTTATGGATAACCTTGAGAAGCAATTAATTCACCATGACAAGCTTCCAGAAATGTTTTTAAAAACACTATTGCAGTCATCCTTCCCAGAGTACCACCTTGTGTATGCCCTAGAACCAAGGTTAGCAACATTCTTGGTAAAGGGCCAGACAATAAATGTTTTATTGGTTAATATTTCTGTCTATTGGATCTATACTCCAGCTACTCATCTCTGACCATTGTAGGCCAGAAGTAGCCATAGGTCACATGTGGACAGCTGTGTGATACTGCTGTTTTAACAAAACTTTATTTATAAAGAGGAGGTGAGGTCCGGATATGTCACCCTATGAGCTGTAGTTTGTAGACCCATACTGTAGAATGCTGGGAACCAGTCAGCCCTGAGTGCTCAAGTGACAGTATAGAAGAAGGCCTGTCTCCTTGGTTTGCGCTTTTAACAGTCTGTTCATAGGTCAGTAATCTAATTAACATTTTTCCCCTACTGAAAGACTCATTTCCTGACAAATATTTAATTTAGCTCTCAAATGTCAACAAAGACTAAGTTGTTACACTGGCTAATGTAAATGCTGGACATTAAAGCAAGTCCAGGAGAGTCAGCCTTGGATAATTGTGCAGGGTCTTACTCTAAATACAAATAATCTTGAGAAGTATAAGATTTCCATTTGTCAAGGAAAGAAAGAAAGAGAGAGAGAGAGAGAGAGAGAGAGAGAGAGAGAGAGAGAGAGAGAGGGAGGGAGGGAGGGAGGGAGGGAGGAAGGAAGAAAGGAAGGAAGGAAGGAAGGAAGGAAGGAAGGAAGGAAGGAAGGGAGGGAGGGAGGGAGAAAAAGAGAAAGGAAGGAATGAAGGAAGGAAGAGAAAGAAAGAAAGGAAGGAAGGAAGGAAGAAAGGAAAAAAGGAAGGAAGAAAGAAAAAAAGAAAGGAAGAGAAAAAATGAAAGAAAGAAAGAAAAAGAAAGAGAAATGAAAGAAGGAAAGAAGAAAGAAATGAATTTGCAGTCTCTATTGACTTATTCTTCACTTTAGAAAGCATTTAATTGGGACTGGCTTACAGTTCAGAGGTTTAGTCCATTATCATCATGGTGGGGTGTAGACAGACATGGTTCTGGAGGAGCTGAGAGTTCTGCATCAGATCAGTAGGAAGTAGGAAGATGTCTCTGATGAGACACTAAGCCTTGGCTTGACTTGCCATCTGACACCTCAAAGCCTGCCTACCCTGTAGTGACACACTTCTCCTACAAGGCCATACCTCCTAATAATGTCACTCCCTGTGGACTAAGCATTCAAACCCATGAGCCTATAAGGAACCATTCCTATTCAAACCACCAGACTCTGGGAGACTTCTTTTATCCCCAGTAGTATAAAAAGCTGTGTGGCTTTGCTTTGATCTGCTAAAAATCAATTTCCCTTCTCTTGTTAACACTCAGGCTTTACTCGGGTACTCTGTATACAAGTTTCTACCAAACTCTAATGAAATTGTTGAATTTTTTTTTTTTTTTTTGCGTTGTGGAGTTCAATCAATGAAACCCTTCTACAGAGAGTAATTCTCTAGCCACTCCTAAAACTTGCATTTTCCATAATGAAACACACACATACCAATTGTAGGGATTAGTAAACTTAGGATTTTACATAAAAGCAAACATTTATACAGTTTCATTACAGAACATGTTTCACCAGGCTTGATTTAATAAGGTTTTGTTCCTCTTAACATCAATTGAAGTAGGCATTCACTCATGACCACCCTGAAGAGACTAAGACAGGAAGGTGAAATAACAAAGCCAGGGCTTGACCTCAGGCAAGCTGTGCTAGCACCTTTCTTCTAAGCTGGGTCTCCTTTCTGTCTCCCCAGGACTTGAGGTACATTAGATTGGAAGGGTTGAAACATCACCCACAGGAGTACTTTGAGATTCCTTTACATCTTACACTTCACCCAATGAGCACAAATGGTAGGTTCTCAGCAAAGCATATTAGAAGACATCAGTCTTCTAGAGGTAATGTGAACTCAACCTCCCAAGCTACCCAGTTCTTCAAGGAAGGAATGCTGACTTTGGCGACTAGAATAGAATTTCAGTGCTGAATAGGGGTATGTTAAGTCTTAAGTTAATGCTCACCGATCACTTGAAATCCTCCACGTGTCCTCCCAAAACTCCAGCATGCCTGCCTTGCAATGACAGCTGATGGTTGGAAAGCACTCTCACTGGATTGGAGTACCTTGCTACTAGAAACACCATATTGCACTTCACATAAATAACAGACAAATAGTGAGCAGCCTGTAGAGAGACTCTATACCAATGAAACAAAGACCAGGTGCTTATGCTCTGACAGTGATGTCCAATCTGAAGAGGCTGAGGATTTGATCAGAGCAGATCTGGAAGAGCCTCACACAGGGGTCTGGCCAGGCAGGGACTTGATGGTCATATTCAATAGTACTCATAAGTTTAAGAGAAGAGATTTTTATAGAGCAATTTCTGTAACACTCGATATTGGCACATTATGATATTGATGATAGTACATTTGTAAAATACTTCAGAGTTTAAAAAACTCTTATCTACCTACCCTGCAACTATTGCTACTTGTACGGACCATTATAATAATAGACTTAGAGTGAGATGTCTTTTTTGAATCACGTGTCTTGAATTTCTGACCTTGATTAAGTTCCTCAATCTTTCTGAGCCTCAGTCTTTTTTACTTATAAACTGAGCATAAACCACTTATCTTTTGGAGTTCTATGAGTTGTTATGTACCACCTATGTCATACATGAATACAACTTGACTGGCAGTAGATTGAATGCAAACTTCCTTTATGTTTATTACATGCAGAAAGGCTAAGAGGCATGGCAGAACTGGACCCTACATCTCTTGACTCTGACCAGTAGTCTTGTCACATATTACCTGGAGGTCTGAATGTTTCATTTAAAGACTGATAGGGTAGAGGTACCATCCAGTTATAATGGAGAAGAAAATAGATGCACGTTCTGAAAAGATGGAAAAGTGAGTATAATTTAGGCCTTGAGTGTGAACAATGGTACATCAATATGATTTTATTAATGGCTCTTTCAAGTTTGCATATTGTCTTGTCAGGGTCTCTATTCCTGCACAAACATCATGACCAAGAATCAAGTTGAGGAGGAAAGGGTTTATTCATCTTATACTTTCATACTCCTGCTGTTTACCACCAAAGGAAGTCAGGACTGAAACTCAAGCAGGTCAGGAAGCAGTAGCTGATGCAGTGGCCATGGAGGGATGTTACTTATTGGCTTGATTCTCTTGGCTTGCTCAGCTTGCTCTCTTATAGAACCCAAGACTACCACCCCAGGGATGGCACCACCCACAAGGGGCGCTCCCCTGTTGATCACCAGCCAAGAAAATGCTCCACAGCTGGATCTCATGGAGGCCACCAAATGAAGCTCCTTTCTCTGTGATAACTCCAGCTTGTGTCAAGTTGACACACAAACCCAGCCAGCACACATACGCATTGATTTGTCCAGAGCCTGTTTATTCAGCAAGTAGCATATACCAGGCATTGTGCTTACTGATGGAAATAAAGTGAATATGGTATACAATGATTTCTCTAAAACTCATTAACACTTCAGAAAATTCCAAAGATATAGTGGTTCCTATTGGAAATTACTTATTTTGTAATTTAACTCTATTAGATTTAAATCACCTGATTACAGATTATAGAGCTAATTATAAAGCTGAAAGGTACATTATGAACTGCTTTTCAGTCTAATTTCTCATTATAGATCTTTATTAATGTAGTTTTGTATAAATGAAAATTCACTGCACAGGTTAGATGGTCTACAGATTTCACAAAACTGTGAAAGATAAAGGGGCTTAAATACATGGAGAGGCTGTTTTATTATGCTATACAATTTTCTTGACATCATCTAGCACTTTCAATATAATTAGTAAAATAGCTGTAACTTTGGTCAGTTTCAAAAATGGAAAATGAAAAAAAAACCCACATTGATGTGTAAGAAAAGATCTCCACTTTGGTATAATTTATTATGCACAGTTCTATTCTCCTCCTCTGGTCGGGGAGAAAACCCTCATTTCACAATTATACTTGACCTAATAAAGCCAAGCTTTCTAATATCACACAGTCTGGTTGAATAGCTCTCCTTTGAGGGCTGAGAGTGGAGTTTTGAATCCTGGGAGCCATGGCTCCAAAGTCAAGAAGATACAGAGAAGACTTTCTAGCTCCACAGTGAAGCTCAGGGAAAGTACTAATTTTCTTTTTCTTTCTTTCTTTCTTTCTTTCTTTCTTTCTTTCTTTCTTTCTTTCTTTCTTTCTTTCTTTCTTTCTTTTTAAATTATTTTCTATATTCTTTGTTTACATTCCAAATGCTTTCCCCTTTTCCGGTTCCCCCCTCCCCATGTGTCCCATAAGTCCTCTTCTCTCCACCCATTCTCCTATCTTTCCCCCTCCCTTTTCTCTGTCATGGTACTCCCCTACAATGATGGCTCAAGCCTTTCCAGGATCAGGGCTCTCTCCTACCTTCTTCATGGGATTCATTTGATATGCTAATTGTGTCTTGAGTATTCAGAGCTTCTGGGCTATTTAATATCCACTTATCAGTGATTGCATTCCATGTGTATTCTTTTGTGATTGGGTTACACCACTCAAATAACTCTTTTAAAAAATGGGGTACAGAGCTAAACAAAGAATTTTTACCTGAAGAAATTCAGATGGCCAAGAAGCACCTTAAGAAATGTTCAACATCATTAGTCATTAGGGAAATGCAAATAAAAACAACCCTGAGATTTCTCCTCACACCAGTCAGAATGGCTAAGGTTAAAAATTCAGGAGACAGTAGGTGTTGGCGAGGGTGTGGAGAAAAGGGAACACTCCACCACTGCTGGTGGGAATGCAAGATGGTACAACCATTCTGGAAATCAGTCTGGCGGTTCCTCAGAAAACTGGGCATGACACTTCTGGAGGACCCGGCTATACCACTCCTGGGCATATACCCAGAGGATTCTTCAGCATGCAATAAGGACACATGCTCCACTATGTTCATAGCAGCCTTATTTATAATAGCCAGAAGCTGGAAAGAATCCAGATGTCCCTCAATGGAGGAATGGATAAAAAAAAAAAAAGTGGTATATTACACAATGGAATACTACTCAGCAATTAAAGACAATGAATTCATGAAATTCTTAGGCAAATGGTTGGAACTGGAAAGTGCTAATTTTCTTACAGCCAAACCCTCTCATAGCAAAAGATAGCAAACGTTTGTTTTCTCTTCCCTTACAAGTTACACAGTTAAACTCTCCAACCAACATTAAATTGACCAAATTGTTGGACTCTGTTCTGCTTAGACCCTTGCCTTCCACAAAGCTCCTGTGTTCTTCAGGAAGGGAGAGGGGATCTCTGTCTGTCCCTGTCATAGTTAGCTTTCTATTACTGCAATAAACACCATGGACTTAAGCAACTTGGAGAAGCAAAGGGTACTTTTATCTTACAGCTCTCATGTAAAGGAAGGGCAGGACAGGTACTCAAGACAGGAAGCTGAAGGCAGAAGCTGAAGTAAAGGCCATGGAGGAAGGATGCTTACCAGTTGACTTGCCATGCCCCACTTACCATGACTTGTTCACTGTCGGCTTACTTAGCATGCATTCTGCACCTCCCAGACAATCTTACAGGGCCATTTTCTCAATGGATACTTCCTCTTTTGGATAACTAGGTTGTATAAAGCTAACAAAAAAAAACAAAACCCAAACCTAACTGTGTCAGTCCAAGATAAGCCTTCCTAGTCAATTGTGCTCCTGTAGAACTTGCCCTACTCTATCTGCCTGGGTGGCGAAGCATTTGTAGCTCTCTGTGTATTTGGTCTTAAACCCATTATAAGCATGGACCATGTTTTCTTAATCTATATAAAAATGGCAGAAGAAATCTGGTAAATATGACTGTTAATATGTACACACATGTGTACATGTTTTGCTCTTGGTACCTGTTGGGTGGTGTTACCCAAGGTCACACTGCAGCCTGGGTTTGAGGACAAGGCAGTCTTCTGTTCTCTGCCTCCTGTACCACCATCAGCTCTCTGGTCGACTGGCTTCTGTCGCCTTTGCTGTCCCTTGCAGTTTCCACTCCTGAGTAGGGACGGGGAGGAGCTGCCCACCAAGGAGGGCAGCAGTCTACAGAGTGTGGCAGGTCCCCTTTCCACGTGCTGTAGCTGGAATGTGTGCCACTCTTCCTACCAGAAATATAACTTGAAAGAAGATGGTTTGCGCAACTCATGTTTCATGACAGGACAAATACATTTCACTAATCTTCAGGCACGTTGCCCAGGAACCTGACACTTTACCCTGTCTTCCAAGGATCATTGACAATCAGGAGGTGACCACAGCCTTTGCCCTTGCTTGGCTAGAACTGAGGATGGGAGGTGACTCTCAGATGCTTTCAACTGATGTTCAGAGTTGCCTTTCATTAATCTAGAAAAACTGGGGTGGACTGAAGAAAAAAATCCCAGGGTTTTTTTTTTTCTGTTTTTTCTTTTTTTTTTTTTTCTCTTTCAAAGTCGTAGTCTTATGTCAGAAGAGTTTTTCAGTTTTCTGTCACATACTGAAGTCCTACGAGAAGCAACAGTAGGACAGATGGCCCTGGCCTCATCCATGGATCTCTTTCTGAGATTTGCATGCCACAAGGTCTTATTTCTAGACAGGGTCTCACTATGTCTCCTTGGCTGGCCTGGAATTCACTGTCTAGACCAGGCTGGTCTCTAATTCATAGAGATCTGCCTGTCTCTGATTCCCAAGTGAGGGCTAGGATTAAAGGTGTGTACCACCACACCTGACTGCTACTACGTTTTCTGACCCAACCTCTTATTGTTGTGATTCTGGCCAGGCAGTGGTAGTGCACACCTTTAATCCCGAGCACTCGTGAGACAGAAGCAGGAAAATCTCTGAGTTCAAGGCTGGCCTAGTGTACAGAGTGTGTTCCAGGACAGCCAGAGCTACACAAGAAAACAAAAACAAACAAGCAAACAAAAAAAAAATTCTGGACACAGATAGTGATTCATTATAAACAAAGATAAGTGACCCTTCTCTTCTCCTCCCCTCGAGAGCTTCTTTTTTTTTTTTTTCTTTTTTTTTTTTTTATTTGATATAATTTATTTACATTTCAAATGATTTCCCCTTTTCTAGCCCCCCCCACTCCCCGAAAGTCCCGTAAGCCCCCTTCTCTTCCCCTGTCCTCCCTCCCACCCCTTCCCAGTTCCCCGTTCTGGTTTTGCCAAATACTGTTTCACTGAGTCTTTCCAGAACCAGGGACCACTCCTGCTTTCTTCTTGTATCTCATTTGATGTGTGGATTATGTTTTGGGTAGTCCAGGTTTCTAGGTTAATAACCACTTATTAGTGAGTGCATACCATGATTCACCTTTTGAGTCTGGGTTACCTCACTTAGTATGATGTTCTCTAGCTCCATCCATTTGCCTAAGAATTTCATGAATTCATTGTTTCTAATGGCTGAATAGTACTCCATTGTGTAGATATACCACATTTTTTGTATCCACTCTTCTGTTGAGGGATACCTGGGTTCTTTCCAGCATCTGGCAATTATAAATAGGGCTGCTATGAACATAGTAGAGCATGTATCCTTATTACATGGTGGGGAATCCTCTGGGTATATGCCCAGGAGTGGTATAGCAGGATCTTCTGGAAGTGAGGTGCCCAGTTTCGGAGGAACCGTCAGACTGCTTTCCAGAGTGGTTGTACCAATTTGCAACCCCACCAGCAGTGGAGGAGTGTTCCTCTTTCTCCGCACCCTCTCCAACACCTGCTGTCTCCTGAATTTTTAATCTTAGCCATTCTGACTGGTGTAAGATGAAATCTTAGGGTTGTTTTGATTTGCATTTCCCTAATGACTAATGAAGTGGAGCATTTTTAAGATGCTTCTCCGCCATCCGAAGTTCTTCAGGTGAGAATTCTTTGTTTAACTCTGTACCCCATTTTTTAATAGGGTTGTTCGGTTTTCTGGAGTCTAACTTCTTGAGTTCTTTATATATATATATAAAGTCTTGGAGAGAACAGGAATTCAAGGCCCATACCTAAACATAGTAAAAGCAATATACAGCAAACCGGTAGCCAGCATCAAACTAAACGGAGAGAAACTTGAAGCAATCCCACTGAAATCAGGGACCAGACAAGGCTGCCCCCTTTCTCCTTATCTTTTCAATATTGTACTTGAGGTACTAGCTCGAGCAATTCGACAACATAAGGAGGTCAAAGGGATACAAATTGGAAAGGAGGAAGTCAAACTATCATTATTTGCAGACGACATGATCGTCTACCTAAGTGACCCAAAGAACTCCACTAGAGAGCTCCTACAGCTGATAAACAACTTCAGCAAAGTGGCAGGTTACAAAATCAACTCAAGCAAATCAGTGGCCTTCCTATACTCAAAGGATAAGCAGGCTGAGAAAGAAATTAGGGAAATGACCCCCTTCACAATAGCCACAAACAGTATAAAGTATCTTGGGGTGACTCTTACCAAACATGCGAAAGATCTGTATGGCAAGAACTTCAAGACTCTGAAGAAGGAAATGGAAGAAGCCCTCGAGAGCTTCTTAAATCGAATCCTTCCTTTAAAAAATTTTATCAAATTACTTGCCTCAACAATTTCATGCACAGTCAGTTTGTAAGTTAATTATGTCCTGGCTTTAACAATGCCTTTTCTTTTATCTGTTTGAAATGACTTGCTGTTGGATTTCATTGAGTGTCCCTTTGTTCTTACATGACTGACTTCGGGTTTGTTTGAAGAATGGCTTTGTTGAGTTTTCTATGTTTGTTGCCACTGCTTAAGTAGAACGTCTGGAAGGAAAATATTGAACAACAGCTGCACAGTTGTGGGTCTCTTGCAAATACAAGCAACCTCAAAGTTTCCTTTCATCTTCTAAGTGCTGAAATTCTTCCCATTTGTAAGGCATATAGGTGCCCCTGTTTGCTGCTTTGCGCAAACTGGGCACCCAGATTGAGTGAATGGATGATTGTTCCCATGCTAAAGTCATACAGAGGTAGTCTGCATATTAAATCATTGCCACACATGCACGTGTAGACAAGTTAACTGCACCATGCAAAGGCAAATGTTCTTGTACATATGTGTACATATGTATGTGTAAGCAGATTGGCTGAGTCTGAGATGGGGGAAGGTAGGATTAATCAAAGACCTTTCTGAAGGAATCGAATTATTTCAACTTTATATGATGAATTTAAGGAATTGATCGTTCCTGCAATTCTGTGGACACCATATTAAAAATAGGCAGAATAAAGGAAAGTCATGCTTTCTGTGTCTCACTGGAGCCCACACCCTGGCTGTCCTTCTTTCTCTGTGAGATACAGAAAGCATGACTTTCCTTTATTCTGCCTGTTTTTAACATGGAGACACAGGATGGCTACCACTCTCTCTGTGGTTTACTATGGAACACACAGTATGGCTGTCCTGCTGCTCTCTGTGTCTCACTATGGAGTACACAGTAAGACTGTTCTTCTCTCTCTGTCCCATTATGAAATATACAACATGGCTTCCCTTCTCTCTCTGTCTCCCTCTATAGCACATAGTATGACTACCCTTTTCTCTGTCTCCCTAATGAGCACATAGTATGACTACCCTTTTCTCTGTCTCCCTAATGAGCACATAGTATAACTACCCTTTTCTCTGTCTCCCTGATGAGCACATAGTATGGCTACCCTTCTCTCTGTTTCCTTCCCTATGGATCCCACAGCATGGCTACCCCTCTTTGTGTGTCTGTCTCCCTGTGGAGCTGCCTTTTGTAGAGCAATACATTGGGAATGACCTTTCCTGTTTCCTGTTTGTTAGTGTGTTTTCAGGTCGAAGGCTTTTATTTCTGCTTTTGAACCTCAACCTCCATATGTTTTTCATTTCTACTTGGAAGAGTTGGGATAGCTCCTGACTAAGAGTTTGACTAATTTTCAGTCTAATGGAGTGTCTTTATTTTTAACTCTTAGTTCATCTGGTGGTCTGAACCTCACGGCTCTTTTGTTTCCTAATCTGGGGTAAACGAGAGTTATTTTCAATTGTGAAAATCACGGGACTTGAGTCAGG
Organism: Apodemus sylvaticus; assembly: GCF_947179515.1. Lineage (NCBI taxonomy): Eukaryota > Metazoa > Chordata > Mammalia > Rodentia > Muridae > Apodemus > Apodemus sylvaticus. Next base: position 36,069,768 of record NC_067487.1, read on the forward strand.
AGAGTTGTGTTTGAGCACTAGCTCTGGTCTGAATGCCTGACTTTAGACACATCTGTCTACCTTCTGGCCTTCCATAACGACAGCAGTACCATCACCCCATGGACTTGCAATAAAGACAAAATTCAGTCGCATGTGTCAAAACCGAAGGTGTCTTTAAATACTGGTCACTTCTCTCATCACGCTGGTACCATGGTGGCTGCCAGAAGTCCCTCCTGTCAGTCTCCTTTCATTTCCGAAATGCTTTTGTGAGAATCACTTATCCACACAGGAAACAAGTACAAACATATTTTCCCCTTAGTAGTCGTCCTTTACAGTTCCTAAAAGTGTCTTCAAATGTAGTTCTTCAGATACAAGCTAGAGCTGTTAGTTTTATTGAATTATTTCCTAAGGGCAGTGATTATATAAGAATTGCACAAAGAGCTAACATTACTTTTGAACTTTTTTTTTTTATTTTGATGTCTCAAGAGTATAATCTAGACGCTCAGTGTCCCTCATGTGATTCCATTTAGGGAGCCATTTTAGCCACAGAGTTCTCCTTCAACATGAAAGAAAAGTTGATCCTGACACTGGGAGAGACCTGTGGGAATTGAGAGCATTAAGGAGCAGTGGGTCCAGCACTCCCATGTCACACTCACTCAGGGTGTTTGCACACTCTGAAACTTTCATATTGATCTTTTTTTCTTTCCAAAGTTACTCCATCAGCCAACTGCCACCCCATTACAAAGCATGCCAAACTCAATGGCCTAAGAGAACAGCCGTCCCTTCTCATTCATGTTCCGTTGGGTAGGTTGGGGCCAGGCTGAGCTAGGCTAGGTTCCTTCTGGAACTGACCTATTGTAGCAGTTCATGCACATATCTATTTCACATTCCTGAACCCAGGCTCAAAGAAGAGCAGCAAGGAGGCACGCTCATGTGTGTGAGAATATTTCAAACATCTTACCACATCACATTCGCTATATCTCACTGCTCAAAGCAAATATTACTGCCAAATGTAAACACAAGAAATGACTATTTAATCTATCTACCTATCTATCTATCTATCTATCTATCTATCTATCTATCATCTATTGATTGATCTAGCTACCTACCTACCTATCACTTACCATGATGCCAAACAAATTATATAGACAAACCAAATATCAGCATTGAAGGGAGGTATGTTTCTATGCAGGCATAGGAGGAATACAAATTTTAGATCAATAATTTCTTCTACTACCATTGCCAAGTGCGTGCAGATGAGGCTCTTTCAGTGTAAACCAATTTTTCAGTGAACATCCTTGGTGAAGGGATGTAGAAGACAGTGCAGTGCTGCCCTACAGGATATTTATACTGTGAAAAGAGAGAAGAGAGGCCATAGGTTTCATAGGCTCATCTCAGTTCTACCCATAATTCCTCTCCCTGGTAAAGAATGTAGCTAGCATTCCTTAACAGGAACCAATTCCTGCCCGCATTTTCCCCCATTCGAGTGGGAAACCCTGGAGTGAGATTTTAGTGTTTAAAGAAAAAGGTCTTACAAATTAAAATCCAAGTCAAAATGGTGTTGGCGGTTATTACAGTTTGTATATGCTTGGCCCAGGGAGCAACACTATTAGAAGGTGTGGCCTTGTTGGAGTAGGTGTGGCCCTGTTGGAGTAGGTGTGGCCCTGTTGGAGTAGGTGTGTCACTGTGGTTTTAAGACCCTCATCCTAGCTGCCTGGAAGTCAGTATTCTCCTAGCAGCCTTCAGATGAAGATGTAGAATTCTTCTGCACCATGCCTGCCTGGATGCTGCCATGCTCCTGTCTTGATGATAATTGACTGAACCTCTGAACCTGTAAGCCGGTCCCAATTAAATGTTTTTCATTTTTTTTTAAGAGTTGCCTTGCCCTAACTAAGACAGTGGTGCTTAGCTTTCAAACATACCTCAATTAGTTGTAAAGAAGCAAGTGCTGCCCGGACAGGTGGCTTCAGAAGGAAGTTAGGAGTATGGTAGTGGTTACGGCTTCTCAATTCACTTTTTATCACTTTCAACTTGGAAAGAAATGCAGGTTTGCAGCAGTGATGAAGACAGAGAGAGAGAAGTCATCTGAGTGAATGGCTGTTTGTCATAATGCATCTGTTGAAAGGTTTTAAAATCTAACTGATGAATGAAGTGTAGACAGATAAGCCAGGGGACAGGGAAGTAACTAGGCTGAATGCTCTCTTTTAATCCTCCAGACGCATGTATAACAGGCCCCGTTATTTCATTAAATGAAAAAGAATAGACAATAATTGGTTAAAAATAAAAAAAAACTGACTGAAGTTTTTCATTTAAAGTTGAAACATAAAAGTCAATTTAATGCGAACTTTGTTCTTTCTTCTACCTTCAAAATGCATCAAATAACAAACATGATTATGGTACAGTTATCAGGCAAGTAGTAAAATGTGTCCTCCATATTTCTGGCATGAAAATAGTGCTTATGTAAAGCAAAATGTATTCCATTACTAAGCAAGCCTCATTTATCACTTGGTAGTGCGTTGGGAGAGCACAGTGTTATACAAACTACAGTGTTAAGGCAACTATACCTTGCAAGCCTGAATATAGAGGGGCAGTGTGTGTGTATGTGTGTATGTGTGTGTGTGTGTGTGTGTGTATGTGTCTGTATGTATATGATGTGTGGGGTGTGTGTGTATGTGTGTGTGTGTGTGTATGGTGTGTGTATTGTGTATGTGTGGTGTGTGTGCATGTGTGTATGTGTATGTGTGGGGTATGTGTATATGTTTGTATGTGTGTATGTTGTGTGTATGTGTGTATATGTATGTGTGGTGTGTGTTCATATGTGTATGTGTGGGGTATGTGTATATGTTTGTATGTGTGTATGTTGTATGTGTGTATGTATATATATGTGTAGTGTGTGTGTATATGTATGGTGTGTGTGCATATGTGTATGTGTATGTGTGGGGTGTGTGTATGTTGTGTGTATGTGTGTATATATATATGTGTAGTGTGTGTATGTGTGTGGTGGGGGGGCGCATGTGTGTATGTGTGGGGGGGGTGTTGCCGGTTACCAGTTCTCCTGGTCATGAAATGATTTAGAAGGAATGTATAAAAAATGAGATAAGTATTGGTAGGGTCATAGAAAAAGAACAAGCTATCGTCATGTTACGTCTTGGTGGGAGGGCTAGGTGGAAAGAAAGAATATCTCTTGCCTGACTGCTTTAACCATTCTAATCTAGGATAAAAAACTACCCTTCAGAAGACAAGCATTAATTTTTGATGAGTATGATGATGATGATGATAGAATTGACTTAAATAATTCAGATTCCAGGAGGCCAGTTGTGCAGGTAGATTTTGTTATCTTTTGTTTTTTTTTTTTATTTTGTTTTGCTTTTTTTTCGAGACAGGGTTTCTCTGTGTAGCCCTGGCTGTCCTGGAACTCACTCTGTAGACCAGCCTGGCCTCGAACTCAGAAATCCGCCTGCCTCTGCCTCCCTAGTGCTGGGATTACAGGAGTGCGCCACCACGCCCAGTTGATTTTGTTACCTTAATTGAATTAAGAAACCACTCAGGGATTGGTGCAGTCTCTCTCTCTCTCTCTCTCTCTCTCTCTGTGTGTGTGTGTGTGTGTGTGTGTATGTATCTGTCTGTCTCTCTCTGTCTTACTGTCTCTCTGCTCTGTCTGTCTCCTCCTCTCTCTGTCTCTCTCTATATATGTCTGTCTGTCTCTGTCCTACTGTCTCTCTGCTCTGTCTCTCCCCTCCCTCTGTCTCTCTCTATATATGTCTGTCTGTCTCTGTCTTACTGTCTCTCTGCTCTGTCTGTCTCTCTCTCTCTCTCTCTCTCTCTCTCTCTCTCTATATATATATATATATATATATATATATATATATCTGTCTTTGTCTCACTGTCTCTCTGCTCTCTCTCTCTCCTCTCCTCCTCCTCTTCCTCCTTCTCTTGCTCTTCCTCCTCTTCCTCCTCTCTCTCTCTCTCTCTCTCTCTCTCTCTCTCTCTCTCTCAGTGGTGTGTGTATGTGTGTGTGTTCCCAGAGGCAGTTAGATCATGAGTGCTGAGAGGTGATGAATAAGCCGGGCGGTGGTGGCCACGCCTTTAATCCCAGCGCTTGGGAGGCAGAGGCAGGCAGATTTCTGAGTTCAAGGCCAGCCTGGTCTACAGAGTGAGTTCCAGGACAGCCAGGGCTACACAGAGAAACCCTGCCTCAAATAAATAAAAAACAAAAAACAAAAAAAAAAAGAGGAGATGAATGGATTACTCCATTGAATCATAATATCACATTGAGATACCATGACCCTATTCTGTCTGCTTTTCTCTATGTCAAGTAAACCATGATGTGGACACCTTCCGCCTCTGCAACCATGCTCTTCTGCCTCACCATGAGCCTAGAAATATAGAACCTGGGTCAAAACAACATCTTCTTCTCTTACATTGTGTGTCTCATGTGTTTGGTCACCATGATACAAGACAGAGAGAGAGAGAGAGAGAGAGAGAGAGAGAGAGAGAGAGAGAGAGAGAGCAGTATGCTGATCTGACCCCAAAGTCCTGTATCTACACCCAACTGTCTTCCACTTAAAGACAATGGTGTTGTCTCCATAGAACAAGATCAGTTTAAAATGGTTAGGAAGTGTAGAAAACAGAAAAGTCACCTGCACACAAATATTGCATTACTGATGTCCATCAGTGGGCACTAAAATTAGTGAGCAAAAGCTTGAGAGAAAGAAGAATGAGAAGAAGAAGAAGAAGAGGAAGAGGAGGAGGAGGAGGAGGAGGAGGAGGAGGAGGAGGAGGAGGAGAGGCCTCCACTGGAAGATATTTCTTATACACAAAAGTAAAGTGGTAATTTTATAGTGAAAAGTTGTCAGACATTTCTTATTGAAATAAGCTAGGCATAATAGGGCTGGTTATAATGCATTGATATTATGTGTTCCTTGATGGCAGGCACAATGCTTCACTGGTATTCCTTCCCAAACTATTTCATTTCAGTCCACACTGAAAACACATCACAAAACCAGACTGAGAAACGTTCTGTAAAATAATTGACCAGAGAGCTCTTCAAAAGCGTCTAAGTCATGAAAGACAAGGAAAGACTCCAGAGCTGGTGCAGACTGGAGGAAGTTAAAGAGAAAGAAGTAAAACAACATCCCTACCCCCTCAAGGGATTAGCAGGAAACTGACAACATTTGAACCAAAGTCAAATTTTTAGACTTTGTTATTACACTGTGGTAAGACTTAATAGTAGAGACAAATGGGCACAAAGGGCACATAAAGACCATTGTTGTTATTAAATGAGACAGAGGGCACATAGAGACCATTGTTATTAAATGGGACAAAGGACACATAGAGACCACTGTTGTTATTGTCACTGCAACTTTTCTGTAAGTCTAAAATTAATTTCAAGTAAAGAATTTTAAAAATGATAGCAGTATAAGTTGAATTAATAAGGACTAAATACTCTATTTTACCCTCAGAGAACTATATTTTAGTAAATGAAGATGATTATTTACTTATCCAGAAATGTAGTAGTCCCAAGACTGTAAAACAATACTTAACCACTTGACAATGCATTTCAAGTTGCATGGTTTTGCTTAGTATTGAACTGTCTGTGTGATGTTTTATTTCTTTTCATTCTTCTGGGTGGATTTGTAATTTAAATAAAGTTGAAACTTGAACAATAAGTCATTTCAAGAATAGAAAATAAGTCCTCTTCTCCCTTTTACTGAAAATAGGTTCTTTTCCTCTACACTATACCCCCTCCCACTTCCACCCCACCCCTCCTCCTCCTGGATCTGCTCTCATTCTTACTCTCATTAGATAAAAACAAGCTTCTAAGAGATAACAACAATTCATAACAAAATAAAGTATAATAGAACACAAAGCTACCACACTGAAGTTGAACAAGGCAAACCAACAGAAGAAAAAGAGCCCCAAAGAACACACAAGAATCAGAAACCCTGTCTTAGTTAGGGTTCTACTGCTGTGAAAAGACACCATGACCAAGGCAATTCTTCAAAGGACAACAATTTAATTGGAGCTGGGCTTACAGGTTCAGAGGTTCAGTCCATTATCATCAAGGCAGGAACAGGGCAGCATACAGGAGGAGCTAAGAGTTCTACATCTTCATGTGAATACTGTTAGCAGAATACTGACTACCAGACAGCTAGGGTGAGGGTCTTAAATCCCACATCACAGTGACACACCTATTCCAACAAGGCCACACCTTCTAATAGTGCCATTCCCTGGGCAGAGCACATACAAACCATCACATTCCACTCCCTGCCCCTATAGGCTTGTCCAAACATATGAGTGTATGGGAGCCATACCTGAACATAGTGTAATGCAAATTATATTTAGTCCAACTTCAAAAGGTCCCATTGTCATAGCAGTCTAAACAATGTTTAAAGTCCAAAGTTCAAAGTCTCTTCTGAGATTCATCCAATCACTTAACTGTAATTCCAACGCAAGACGGGAAACCAGCTGGGCAAACTCTAAACTCTGCATCTCCATGTCTGATGGCAAAGCAGTCTTCAGTTCTCCAACTCCTTTTTCATCTTTGTTGACCCCAACAAAGTTCTTTCTCCTAGGCTGTTTGCACTCCTTGTTATCAGCTTTCCTCAGCAGATGGCCCCTGACTGTGGTGTCTTGAAAATCTTGGGGTCTCCAAGGCAACTTCAATGTTATAGCTTCTTGTTTCAGTGTCTGGGATCCACGCATGATCTTCTGGGCTCCTCTAAAGGGTTGGTGTCACTTCTCTAGCTCTGCTTTCTGTAGCTGTCTTAGTCAGGGTTTCTATTCCTGCACAAACATCATGCATGACCAAAAAGCAAGTTGGGGAGGAAAGGGTTTATTCAGCTTACACTTCCACGTTGCAGTTCATCACTAAAGGAAGTCAGGACCGGAACTCAAGCAGGTCAGGAAGCAGGAGCTGAAGCAGAGGCCATGGAGGGATGTTTCTTACTGGCTTGCTTCCCCTGGATTGCTCAGTCTGCTTGCTCTCTTATAGAACCCAAGAGCACCAGCCCAAAGATGGAACCACCCACAAGGGGCCCTCCCCACTTGATCACTAATTGAGAAAATGCTCCACAGCTGGATCTCATGGAGGCACTTCCCTAACTGAAGCTCCTTTCTCTGTGATAACTCCAGCCTGTGTCAAGTTGACACACAAACCCAGCCAGTACAGGTGCCCTCTAAGCTCAGAGCCACTTTACTGCTGCTGCCGTTCTTGGTGATGATCATCCATCGTATTGGCATTTCCAATATACTGGAGCCATCTGTTGTAGCTAGGCTTCATCAATAGCCTCTCATAGGCTCTCTTCATGGTGCCAAGCCACAGCTCCTTCACATGACCTCTTTAGTCCTGGCCTCTCAACTACAACTGAAACTGAACCCAATGGCCTTCCATGGCCTCTCACAGGGCCAAGCCTCAGCTGTTCTTCATGATGCCTTCATGCCTTCAAAACTAGTACCACTTGGGTGGCTCTTACACATTACCAAGTACACCGGCTGTCTCTGGAATACAGCTTCTTTTTGTTCTCAGAAAACACTTCCCAGAAGATTTCACCTCAGTGTTACTGGTCTCTTCTTAATCACCTCTAATTTCCTAGCTCCAGCTAATGAACATCAATTGTCCCAGTGGTCCCTTCTATTCTTGACTCTAAAGCCAGAGCCATGTGGCTAAAGCGGCCAAGTTCTGCTGTTTCCTGGGGCTGGAACATGGTCCCCATTGTTCTATTTTTCATCAGTTTTCTGTTTTCCAACTCCTTCACTGCCTAAATTTGGGTGTCCTAGAACTTCCTCTGTAGATTGACTTTGAACTCAGAGATCTGAATGCTTGTCTCCTAAACACTGGGATTAATGGTGTGGTCCACCAAGCCTAGATTTAAGTTTTTCTTCACCTAGAACTTACTCTAGACTGGCCTTGAACTCAGATCTGCTTAGCCTCCTGGGATTAAAGGCTAATTCTTCCAACCCTGGACCTAAATTTAGCTGGGCGGGATCTTGCCCCAAGGTCACTACTCCCTTAATTCAATTTAATATCCTGGAACACAGGATTCAGCTCCATTTCACTTCCTGGTGTCCCTTTCATACTCAAACCATATAATTTATATTTTTCCTTTCTCAACCTGCCCCTTTTCATTAATATGCTCTTTATAAGAGTGAACTTTAGTAACTGAACAACAGATTTTATACCAGGCTGTTTTGAGACTTCCTTTGTCAGTGCAATTAATCTGAGTCTCTTCACCTTAGCCTCAGGCAGACTCTTCAGACAAGGGCAAAAATTAGCCACACTCTTCACCAAAATACCACAAAAACCGTCTTTAGGCCACACACTGAAATTCTCCACTGAAACATCTTGGGCCAGGTGGACACAGTTCAAATCACTCACAGCAGCAAAGTCTTCCATATTCCTTCTAGGATAGCCCGTTAAATCCCACTTAAAGCATTCTACTGCTTTCCAAATCTGAAGTCCCCAAATCCACATTCTTCCAAACAAAAACATAGTCAGGTCTATCACAACAATACCCTGTCCCTGATACCAACTTCTGTCTTAGTGCCTTTAATTGTATTGCTGTGAACAGACACCATGACCAAGGCAAGTCTTATAAAGGATGGCATTTAATTGGGGCTGGCTTACAGGTGCAGAAGTTGAGTCCATTATCATCAAAGCAGGAACAGAGCAGCATCCAGGCAGGCACTGTGCATGAGGATCTGAGAGTTCTACATCTTCATTTGAAGTCCGCTAGCAGAATATTGGCTTCCAGGCAGTTAGAATGAGGGTCTTAAAGCCCACACCCACAATGACACACCTACTCCAACAAGGTCACACCATCTACTAGTACCATTCTCTTGGCCGCATTTACAAACCATCACAGACGTACTCATTCACATACTCAAGAGTCCCATAAACATACTAAACTTAAAGCTATAACACACACACACACACACACACACACACACACACACACAGACCTTGTGCAGACCTGTTTTGGCCCTGTTCTTGCTGCTTCAGTTTCTGTGAGTTCATATGAGCTTTGTTCAGTTATTTTTAGACAGCTGTGTTCTCCTTGTAGCCTCTGTCCCCTCTGGTTCTACACTCTGCCTTCTCTTTCTAGGGATTCCCTGAGTTCTGAGGAAAGGGATTTGATGGAAACATCCTATTTAGAGTTGTATATTCCAAGGTTTCTCTCTCTCCCTGTGTAATGTCTAGTTGTGGGTATCTATATTGCTGCAAGAGGAAGTCTCTCTGATTATGACTGAATAAGTCACTGATATATAAGTATAACAAAATATCATTAGGAATCATTTTAATACTACAGTTTTTTTCTTCTTTTAGATAAGTATTATTTGGTTTTCAACTAGGTCTCTGGGTTATCGTATCTCTGGTTCTTGGTCACTCAAACAATGTTGGGTATGGGTTCTAACTTGTGGAACTGGCCTTAAATCAAATCAGATATTGGTTGATTATTCCGACAAGCTTTGTATCATCATTGCCCTAACATATTTTGTAGGAAGGATAGCGTTGTAGGTCACATGGTTTGCAGCTGAATTGCATCTCCATTTCTCTTTTAATAGCCTGCAAAATACCTTCCCATACCAAAGACAATAAAGCATTGGGTTGAAGGTTCTATGTAGACACCAAGTCTATCTCTCCATTTCCAATGAATTGGTGTGTGTTGTCTTCAGCAGTGGGGTCTTGCTGTCAGTTTGTGGAGAGCAGCCTATTGTCTTGACAACAGCCTGGATTTTTTGAGGATTTCCAAGGAACCCCTTTAGCTAACCATTCAATTGGATGTAAACCAGTCCTGCTACTGGAAACCTTTGTTTGGTGACAAGTGATGGCCAGGTGGGACTCGGTCTCACCCATTATTTGGAGACTTTATTAGGTTCACCTTCATATATTTTAGGAGAAAAAAACCTTCAAAGAATGCTGTTTCTAACTAAACTTGCACTGCTCTCTTAATCTGTCCCATGTAGTAATTATCTGGTCTTTAAACTCACTTCTCAGGCAAAGAGCCAGCCAAAGCCATTCATTAGGAAGCGTGCTTAGCACTGTCTTTCCCAGGTATCCTTCAGTACAACAGTTCCAAAGATGAGTTGCAATCACTCTGGGCTCTGGGAACCTCCCACCAAAGACTCAGAGCTATTTCTGAGCACTCCCAGCTCCAGGTCTTAAATCATTTGGTAACTCTAAGTGGCCAAGAGGGAGAGACTACAGCTGGGATCTGCCATTCCTTGCACGTCCCAGTGACAGTATCTCTCCAGGGCATTCCAGACAGGATCCAGAGTGTATGTAGTGGCCACCATAGGAGAAAATCAGTCTTCAAGGACTTGAGAAGAGCCAGATGGACCAAGTCCCGGAACCAAGAGGTTTCTGCGCAGAAAAGGAGGGAAATGGCTTTCTCACATGCTTGGCCTATGAACCTCTGCTGGCAGCGAGACTCTCTTGGGTGTTTCCTTCTTTTCTATCTGAGCAGCGGTCTGTGTAATTAACTATGTTAACTGCCTATGACCCAGGCTCTGTCTGAGTAATGCCAAAGGAAGCTCTAGGAGTTCTTTTCTCAAGGACTCCATTCCCTGCTCTGGCGTTAGGAAAGACAACGTCACGGCTTGTGGGACCTTCCCTACCCACTCCTTCTTACATTGGGCTTTCCCACCAACTCTGTGGCTCTGGCACAGTGAGATCACAGCACCACACACACTAATGACTTTAAGTCACTCGCAGAAGCTCCTGTGCTGGAGTTTGACATGGCATTAAGACTTCTGTCGTAGACTAAGTACTCTATTCCATAACTCCTTGAGTGCCTGTAGATATAAAGCTAAAACTGGTTGTCAAGTTACCATAGACGAAAACAATATAAATATGCTGTTATTACTTTAAAAAAAAACAAAGTTGCACAGAGTTTTTGTTTATTTTTAAATATCCTATGGAGTCCAGGCTGGCTCCAATTTCTCTATAGGTGAAGTTGATCTCCCGGCCTTTACCTTCTAAATGCTAGGATTACATGTATACACTACCAAGCCTCATCTATGGGATGTGGCAACCAAACCCAGGGTTTCGTGCATGCTAGGCAAACACTCTTATTAACTGAGCTACATTTCCAGCCAATTAAAAAAAATCACTTCTCAGCCAAAATAATTTATTTTTTTTAAAAAGACTTTTACTTTTATTTTACGTGTGTGTGTGTGTGTGTGTGTGTGCGCGCACGGAGAGTTAGGTAGTGTACATAAGTTCAGGTGCCCATGCAAGCCCGAAGTTTTAGATTTGGAGCTGGAGTTACAACTAGTTGAGAGTCACTTGACATTGAACTCAGAATTGAACTTAGGTCCCCTGTAATAACAGTATGTGCTCTTAACTGTTGAACAACCTCTTCAGCCCCCAAATGATTGTTATACAGCAAACAGTATAAAAACAAAGCAACACCAAAAAACCAGACCCAACCTTCTTACTCTTTCTTGAGTTAGCTAACTTAACCGTCAGCTGCAAATCTTTACAATAATACTACATGTCAGATCAATGGTAATGTGCATTTAACAGCTAACGAAACAGTCACGGGAAGGAAATGGATTGGCTTAGGAGTTGCAGCCTGTGAGTGGCAGAGGCCGGTCCTGAGCAGATGAGGAGGCATTGTGCCCTGGTCATGTGTGCTGCTCTGGGATGTGGCGTGGACTCTGCAACACAGAAAAGACGGATGCAGACAAGATGGCCTCCTCGGATGCTCACTTTCACACCAGACCCATACTACTGCTAGAGTACCTCTCTGCATCTTTCTTATTGCCTCCTTACAAAGCTTCTCCAGCCATCTCTGTGTCAACAAATCAACTGGAATTCAGCATGTAGGTTATAGGTTATGTGGTAGGTCAGGTAGCAAGATTTGGCTGTGGCATGCAAAGTATCCTAAGAGACTAGCCACTATCTAAGAGACTGTTCAACATGATGAATCTGGGATACATTTATTCAGAGTCTGTGATGTGCTGAGCATTGTCATGTCATAGGTATTTGGTATCTCTAAATGGAAACAGATATTTATATTCTAGAGGAAAGAGAGATTTCAAACCAGCTGATAGGAAATGTGTATAAAGGGATTGTGTGTGTGTGTGTGTGTGTGTGTGTACTAGAGAACACAAGAAACACTAACTTGAGTACCAAAAGGCGGCTGAGGGTACAGGGCAGGGACAGATATTCATAACAATGTTACAAGGGTCAGGCTGGTCTCAGTAGGGTAAAGAGGGAAAGGAGATTACCAATGAAAAGAATGGGATGGGCAGTCAACAAACTCCAGGATGGAGTGCAGCTGTCAGGCCATGGGAGCATCAGGAAGCACTGGGAGTCATGTGACTGGGCTGTAGCTAGGCTAAGTGGGAGGAGATGACAGAGATAAGAACCACAGTTGGAAGCAAGGTCATGTGGGAAACAGAACAGAGTTTTGAGCGGAGAAATAGCTTGTGAGACTTTTTTTTTCTTTTTGTGTGCAAGAACATGAACACCAAGCCTAAAAGTGCTTTACCACTGAGCCAAGCCTCAGACCTAAAGGGTTTCCTTTTCACCACACAACTCTGGCTATTTTCTGCTGAGGATAGGATTTAGGAGTTTGAAGGCAGAAAGGGGAAAACCTGTCAGAAAGTAATTGCAGTAACAGAGTAAAGGCAAAGATATAAGTAATGCAGAGCTGTGGTCCAGAGGTGGTGAGAAGCACTTGGTCTAGAGCTATATTTTGAAAGTAAAAACAAGAGAATTTCCTCAGGTATTAGCTGTTGGTGCATGAGTAAGAGGAGAAAGGATTGAGGCTGAAGCCAAGATTTTAGCCAGAGCAACTCAATGGAGACTTCATGTTGATCCAGATGAAGAAGGCTAGGGGTTAAGCAGATCTTTTGGTCAGGACATCAGGAGTTCCATCCTAGAGGCATGGCATTAGAGATGCTTCTGTATGGGTGGGAGTTGAAATTATGAGCTTGCAGGTCAGGGAAAAAGCTGTGGGCAAAGCAATGATCTGGAAAACTTTGTGAGAGACACTGATTGTCAACTTCACAGGATCTAGAATCACCTGGGAAAACAGTATCACTGAGAGAGGATCTAGGTTACATTGTCCTGTGGCCTGTCTGTGAGAGATTATCTTGAGTGTATTAGCTGATTGGATAAGACTTAACCCTTTGTTGGCAGCACCATTTTCTCGGCTTGGATCCTGGACTGTATAAAAAATGAGAATGTGAGCATACCTGCATTCATTCTTTCTCTCCTCTTGGCTGTGGATATGACGAGCTGCTTCAAGTTCCTGCCTCCGTGAATTTTCTCTACGAAGGACTATTAGCTGGAAATGTGAGCTAAAACAAACCTTTTCTGTGCTACATTGGTTTTTGTCAGGTTATTTTATCATAGAAACAGGAAAAGAAGCTAGAAAAAGTCTTTTAGGTGTGGACAAGATGAACAAGGGAGAGAATACAAGTTAGAAAAAGCCCTGGGTGGTCAGAGAGTTAGGAGGGACCAACCACAGCTTCTCAGAGAGAGTGAGGTAACTTTAAGAGCAAGCTGGGGAGAAGCCTGAAACCCAGTGGAGGATGTAGGTCAAAGGGACAAGGGGTCAGGTAAGGCAAAGACAGACAAGCACTACCCACTGGAGAGGCAGAGCAGAAACCACTGGGGGGGAGGGGGCTTTGGGGCAGGCACCTCACTGGCTCATAACAGTAATGCCTAAGTGAGGGGGTGGGGATGCAGGGATGAGAATGGTTGACAAGGAACAAGATATTCAGATGATGATGAGGGGTGCTGTTTCTAGAAAGTAGGAGTGGGTTGAGCAGTACTGACAGTACAAAAGGGGTCAGGGGGTTGTTTACTTCAATGTCAGAAATACCAGTAAGTTTAAATATTTCATACCCAGACCTACTAGCCTGGCCTCTTCAGTGCTAGGGTTAGCAGAAGACTCACGGAAACACTACAACTTGGGAGATGGGGCTCTGAAAGTGGGGATGGCTGAAAGTCGGAGGAACTTGTGAATGAAAAGTTAAACAGAGGTGTGTCAGAATTCACATCCATTTAAATACACGGGCTTGGAGAGAGCTAGTGAGCAGCTCGGTCTGGGTGTACCAAGTGACTTATCTAGGCAAGCTTACTGGCCAGGACCTGATACACCCCTGACATTAATCTCCTTATCCCTTTGTCAGCGATAGAAGTCCAGCTTAAGCTTGGGACAGAAGAGTTCACATGTAGACCTCATAATGATGACTGCAGACCTAAAGTCAGTTTTGATAGGATGTAGTGCTGGACCTGGCACAGACTTGGCAGTTGGTCAAGCTTATGTTCACATCTCAGCTCAGCCACTGTCTTACTCCGAAGCCTTGGAGCCGTTAATCACAAGACGGAGAAAAGAGCAACAGTGTCTCATAGGTTGTTATGGAATTGCTTGAGAGAACAAGAATTAACATGAAGTCAGGCTTCAGGAAATGAGCCTTCTGGCTCTTGCTAAAGTAGAAATTAACTTTATTTCCATTCCTTGGATTAATTTTCCTTCAATAGTTCAAAAGCACCATTTCACCTGGACTCTTGAAATCCAGACTGTCTTTAAGAGGCTTGTGTTTCAAGTTTCTGGGATTCAGAAAGAGTGCCTAAAGAACAGGTCTTTCTCCTCTGATCATGTACTTGTAAAGTGGATAATATGTATTTTTCTAAAGCTTCGAAGATGCCCAGCAAAAGTGGAGGTTTTATTCCCCTCAGCTCCTTGGTAATTTACTGAATAGGCTGAGTGTCTCAGTGGGGATTTTGTGAATAACCTCCAGCCTCACTGCTCCAGGCTGTCCTCAGAACTAGAAATAAGCGCTCATTTTGGATTCTTGGAATCCCAGGGTGTAGCAGGTGTCCACCCAAAGTGTCTGCCTACACTGTAGGAGAACCCAAAAGGGCTGCCTTTTCCTTTTCACAGAGATTAGAAAGAGCTTATTAGGACCAGGTGAACAGAGAGTACATAGTTTGTTCCTGCCATTTGCCCCACACCATTTTTAAAGGACTTCCATGAAGAGAAAGACACTTTTTCCAATCTGTCTTCCCTTCTGCAGTCCACCATCATTTCCTAGTTTTTAGTCAGTGAAGAATGATTGAGAGAGGCTGCTGAGCAGTCTCACAGTGAGGGCTGAAATGTCACCCGGAAGTAAAAAAAAACTCACCAAAAATAGAGCTGAGGGGAGTTGTGGTCATTGGAATGCCATTCATACATGGTGCTTTACAACAGGAAGAGAAGTTTGAGAAAGACATCTTGGGACAGAATGGATAATAGGGTCAACCTCTTAAAGACAGCTCCCGTTAACAAAGCGATGTCTGTGGTGCCACAAAGGGAAGCACACTAGTTACTCTCACACCACCGTGACCACAATGCTTGACAGAAACAAGGCAAGAGGGAAAGATTTATTTGGCTCATGGTTTCGAGGGGTTTCAGCCTATCATGGTGGAGACAGCAGTACAGAGCAACTTAGTTCACAATGGCAGGAGTGTGACACTGGCTGTTCCCATCATAGCAGCCAGGGAGAGAGACTGTGACAGGCCCCAAGGACCAGGAATAAACTCAAAAGACCTGTCTTTAGTGAATTAGTTCTGCCAGTTAGACCCTGCCTCCTGAAGGTTTACAGTCAGAGTACTACAACAAGCTAGACAATGAGCAGTCAAAACATGACCTGGTAGGAGACACTGAAGAGTCAATGGTAACTGGGAGAGTCATGCAAATGTGGGAATTGACCTGCAACAAGGAGGAGCGTGAAAGATGAGAAGTCCTAACTTTACCTCTTCTTGAGAGATGCTCAATGCATGAAGAATATTAGCTCAGCTATTGGAGGCAGTGGAGGTTCCATTGGCACTTCTGTTTGTGTGGACTTGAACCTCCACTTAAATGGATTTGTTTTTTCCAAAACAAGCAGGTCGGGTCCCAAGAGTAAACAGAGGAAATGATTCCAAAGCATTGGAGAACAACCCCGTAAGCTGATAGATAGTACAGAGAGCTGAGAGGCTAACGGATGAGCACGCTGAAGGTCTTAAATTCTCACATGCTGGCATCATCTGCTGCTTCTGAAGGGGGGCGGGGGTAATGAGGGGCGTGGTGAAAGGGGAGGTAAGGAAAGCCTGGGCAAGTGTGATTGAGAAGCAGTCAGATTCCTGCATCTTTCTCTCATTTCCTCATGGCTGGACAATTGCCTCACTTCTAAGAAAACTAGGAATGCAGAAGTTCTATGGCCGAAGGACAGCTACCACAGCTGAAGATGTCGCTGCCTCAGAGAAAGGTGTAAACCTATTCACTGACAAGACCTTGAACCTTCCCTACTTAGTGTCCAGAAATTGGACAGACAATGCTCTTCATCGGGTAGGATAAGAGGTCCTTCACTTGGACTTGGGCAGCCTGAGATGAAAGAGCTCAGTGTCACAGACAGTGAAAACTCACAACTGCTACAGACAGACCAAGCTCACACAGGGATTGCAGGGAGTGTTAGATTTCTAAGCATTTAAGTATGAAGACAAAATTAAGACTGCTCAGGCAGAATGTCTTTGGTACCCAAACCCTCTAGGCAAAGAACTATAGGCAACCAATGACTTCCAGGATAAGGGAAATTAGTCCTTCCCAGGGATGGGCCCCTAGTGCAGAATGATCACCCTTGAACCCATACATGCGCCACCAACAGAAACAGACTCAGCAGCTTGTATTTAAATATATTTGTGCACATACTACATCCCCACATGTATGTCACGATAATATTCAAAGAAAAAGAAGCTATGAACTTGAGAGTTTGGGGATGGCATAGCAGCTCCAGGAAGGGTACCTGGAAGAGGCTGAAAGGAGAAAACAGGTAGGGCAAAGTGATGTAATTCCATTTCAATTAAAACCATATTAAAGTAGTTAATGAAAGAAAGATGCGGCTTGGAGGGAACAGAGATTTTGGAAAGGGGGACAAATATAAAAGAAAAATATCCAAAAAATGCATTCTGATCCTAGAATGGTGAGATTCTGCCCCAGGGCATGAGGGCAGGACCATAGGTAGAAGAAGAGAAATCTTTCTGGGAAAACCCATCGTGTCTTTGAGCAGAATGTTACTTTCAAATAACCACAGGGGTCCCAGTCAACGCACACATCCACACTCAACCTTTGCTCACCTGGTCACACCTAAGACAAGTGGACCCAGCCAGGCTCCCATTCTTGACCGTCTGCCTGCTTAGCTCAGGCTGTTGCACTGGTTGGTGGTACACTAGCCTGGCCTCCCGGTTCACAGGAAAGGTAAAGTCTTAAATATCTCATATTCTAGAGCATTTTCCTAAATTGCAGTTGCTGCTACTATTGCTATGGTACAAGAATATCTTTTTGCTTCCATGCAGCACAAGTTTTATTTATTCTTGATGATGTATGCATTGTAATTGTGCTACTGAGCAAGCTATTTCTCACATTGGGGAGACAAATGACCCTTGTGGCAGTTCGCTATACCAGTGATCCCCAATGAAGGAACTATTCCTCTGGAATCCACACCCTTCCTGGACTCCTTCCTGGAGCTGACTGCTGCCTAGAGAGGCCACATGCAGAAGAATTCCAGCCTGCTGATAGCAGGAATAAGTCTCTCTGAAGTTCCAAGTCAACAGCAGGCCTGGCTCTCCACTCATGTTTAGTGAGACCACCTTACAGATGGATTATTGAGCCGAGCCCCAACTGGGCCAGTCCTGCAGATGGCGGGTACTGGGAAGCCATGATGTTTGACCATGGCCTGGTCTCAGTTAAAGAACCATGTTGACAAGTCATGAGAAAGGTTATTTAAAGCCGTCACATTCTGGTTTGTGTACTAGTGAGTAACAGATAACTAATGGCTCTTTTCATTGGCTTGTCCATTAGACTTACTGCCTGATGTAGCCCGGGGCCTGCTTTGAGCTGTATCTTTAATGCAGCCCTGTCCCCCAATATGGCTGCTTGTAGTTCATTCTGCCCCTGTTTGCAGGTAACTCTCTTAGTGAACTTTCTTTTTGTCTAGAGGGGGAAAATGTTTTCAAGGGCTTAGAGACTCCAAGGATTATTCACCTAAGAGTGGATGAATTCAGCAGTAAGGACTGTATTTGAAAAAGACAGTTTCTCACTATGTAGCCTAGGCTGACCCTGAACTCGGGATTCTCAGGCTCTTGAATGTTGGTATTACAGGTATGTGCCACACACTTGGCTAGGGTTTTTAATATTCTTGGTCAACCAGTTACACTGACCTCTGATCTTATTCTGTCATCTTTAGAGTAGGGCGTGATCTTCCTAGACCTTAACTGCTATCTTGATGCTTCCCTAGTTTGCTGTGGTTTATGGTTCTGAGCTGCTTTTAGCCTTTTAGGAGGCCTGGTTATTCCATTCTTACAGCTCGGTGTGGGAAAAAATAGTTTCCCAGAAAAAAAAATGTTGGAAAGCCATCCCTTAGGAATAAACAGATATTCCACCCCCAACACACACATACACAGACACACACACTGTGTACTGATTCAGTCCCTTGCAAAACCTCTCTTTTCTCATAGCTCCTAAACAAGAGATTTAGCATTGCCATATAAAAATGTCTGAATGTAAAGGTCTTGTTAACATTTTGCAAACAGATAACCTAGCTTCTGCCTAGGTTTTCTCATCCCTTGCAGACACAGGAAGCTCTGCCCATCAATAGGCCTATGTCGTGCCACACTTAGGGTGGGGTTCTTGATGGATATCTTCTTCCCGTGAGACTCTCCATGCTGATGGCTAGGCTGAAGAATAAGCTACAAAGCTTGGCACTGTGGTCAAAACACTAGTTTTGTCCTTAACTTCTTGGTGTATACAATGTCTTCATCCCTCTTTGGAGTTTTTGCATCTTTCTTGGCACCTCAAGTTACTCTTGGCTTAGGTTCACTGTCCAAAAAAATGACTGGTTTGTCTATATCTCAAACACCTGACATCTGAATCTCCAGAGACTCCTTTCTCTTTCTGAGTCTTTTATCAAAATTTCTGCACCTGATTTGCTTGTTTTCGCTTCTGCTCCAGGAGGCTGGGGGTGTCTCCAGAAAATGAAACTATGTAGCAAAGACATTTAAGAAGGAAAAATAACTTTGGCTTAGTGATAAATTTCAGTGTGATTTTTCACTTCCAGTGTTAAGAAGAACTGTAGATAATACTGCCCATGTTTAGGGAAGGAAGCCTTGAGCCTTCCTGGTCGTGCTCTCTTCAGACTCCAATGGACATCACCAAGGAGATGAGCAGGCAGAAACGAGGCCCTCTGTCCTACCCAATAAAGCTCTGTGAAATTTAAAAAAAATACTAGTTTTGAAACTACATGTCTCTGGCTACGTCTAGCCTGTGACGTTAAGCCAGTTTCTCATACTCCTCATGTTTCTTCCTCCAAAAAAGAAAAGAAAAAAAAAACAATTGCATTATGAGGTTGCTCCAAGGATTAAAATTAAATTGTATTAAGGACTCAGAACATGAACTTCATTTTTGGTGAATGGGTAGCAAGGGATTGGAAACGCGTAGTTCAGTAGTATGTCCCTTGCCTAGTATGTGAGGCGCTGGATTCAACATTCAACACTATTGGAATAATAAAATAAAAGTAGCAATAAGAAAGATGATGATGGTGGTGGTGGTAATGATGGCTATGAGAGTGACAATAATGGTGATGGTGGTGGTGACGGACTCTAGGGAAGAAAGTTTACTTCAGAGTAGTCTTAAATATTTCTTTCTTCAGAGCAATTCTCAAATTCATCTGGAATACCAAAAAACCCAGGATAGCTAAAACTATTCTCAACAACAAAAGAAATTCTGGGGGAAATCTGTATCCCTGACCTCAAGCAATACTACAAAGCAATAGTGTTTAAAACTGTATGGTATTGGTATAGTGACAGGCAGGCAGAACAATGGAACAGGATTGAAGATCCAGAAATGAACCCACACACCTATGGCTGGTTCAACTGGAGGTCAGCATGCAGAAGAATGCGAATTGATCCATCCTTGTCTCTTACTAAGCTCAACTCCAAATGGATCAAGGACCTTCACATAAAGCCAGACACTTTGAAGCTAATAGAAAAGAAACTGGGGAAGACCCTTGAGGACATCGGTACAGGGGGAAAGTTCCTGAACAGAACACCAATAGCTTATGCTCTAAGATCAAGAATTGACAAATGGGACCTCATAAAATTACAAAGTTTCTGTAAGGCAAAGGACACCATCAAAAGGACAAATCGGCAACCAACAAATTGGGAAAAGATCTTCACCAACCCTACATCAGATAGAGGGCTAATATGCAATATATACAAAGAACTCAAGAAGTTAGACCCCAGAAAACCAAATAACCCTATTAAAAATGGGGTACAAAGCTAACCAAAGAATTTTCACCCGAAGAACTTTGGATGGCTGAAAAGCATCTTAAAAATGCTCAACTTCACTAGTCATTAGGGAAATGCAAATCAAAACAACCCTGAGATTTCACCTTACACCAGTCAGAATGGCTAAGATTAAAAATTCAGGAGACAGCAGGTGTTGGCGAGGATGTGGAGAAAGAGGAACACTCCTCCACTGCTGGTGGGACTGCAAATTGGTACAACCACTCTGGAAATCAGTCTGGTGGTTCCTCAGAAAACTGGGCACGTCACTTCCGGAGGACCCTGCTATACCACTCCTGGGCATATACCCAGAGGATTCCCCAGCATGTAATAAGGATACATGCTCCACTATGTTCATAGCAGCCCTATTTATAATAGCCAGAAGCTGGAAAGAACCCAGGTATCTCTCAACGGAAGAATGGATGCAAAAAAAATGTGGTATATATACACAATGGAGTACTATTCAGCCATTAGAAACAATGAATTCATGAAATTCTTAGACAAATGGATGGAGCTGGAGAACATCATACTAAGTGAAGTAACCCAGTCTCAAAAGATCAGTCATGGTATGCAATCACTAATAAGTGGATGTTAGCCTAGAAACATAATCCACACATCAAATGAGGTACAAGAAGAACGGAGGAGTGGCTCCTGGTTCTGGAAAGACTCGGTGCAGCAGTATAGGGTAAAACCAGAACTGGGAAGTGGGAAGGGGTGGATGGGAGAACAGGGGGAGGGAAGGGGGCTGATGGGACTTTCGGGGAGTGGGGGGCCAGAAAAGGGGAAATCATTTGAACTGTAAATAAAAAATATATCGAATTTAAAAAAAAAAGAGGTAGAAACTCTGGCCTCGTGGGTTCTGACAGCTTTCCTCATGAGAAGAGTATAGCCTAAGACTCTATGCTTAGCTGTGGCTATGTGATTTGTTTTAGACCACTGAATAGACCATTGTCATTTCCAGATGAGAGCTCTGGAGATCCAGCTCCCGCATACCACAGACAGTCCATCTCTCATGACCAGGTCTGAGTACTAGATTGACAGCTGCACAGAATAAAGCCACAACAAACCTAAGGTGCATATGATGCATAGCTGGAACATGAGGTTCTGTGGTAACTTACCAAGATGTGGGAACTTGTTTAATGAAGATCATTTGTTGGTGATATGTAATCTAATATACCCTACTAAAG
The DNA here is from genome assembly GCF_947179515.1 of Apodemus sylvaticus. Lineage (NCBI taxonomy): Eukaryota > Metazoa > Chordata > Mammalia > Rodentia > Muridae > Apodemus > Apodemus sylvaticus. The sequence continues at coordinate 36,091,251 of NC_067487.1, forward strand.
CAATTTACCCTTTGGAAAAGAAATTTCTTTCTTCGATGTCTCCCTAATACAGGGTGGAGAGAAAAAGAAGGACAGTCCTCTTTTATATGATGCAGTTCCATGTCCACTTCTTTCAAGACAATCCATGGCATTTTTATTAGAGCCTTTTAGTTTATAATGTGAGGTAAAAGAAAAAGCATTTCTCTTTAATACTTTACATAGCGATAGTAAAATATCTGAGACCTAAAGGGACTTCCAGGGGGTTGCATTTCTCATAAATTGAGATCAAATAAACGGAACTTTAACTCCTGGAATTTTCCAGTTGACTCTTCCCTTACAATAGCTCTAAATTCTCATTAGTCACACTGCGTCTCAAGGCCAAGGTTTTATTGCTGTGGATGTCTTTAGATCTGAACCAATGGTTTCAGCCAATACCTACTAATTCCACTTCAAAAATGAGTTTGGTGTTTGGTGGGATTTTGACATCGGGTTGTCCTTGCACTCCATAAGCCCATTCTGGTTCCGTCTCCATCGAGTCTTTTCTCCTTTGCTCGTAGTCGGGAGAGACTCATCCCATCCTCTGACGACCTTCCCTTTTGCGACCTTGAAACTTAAAGGCTTGGCGTGTTTCTTCTTTGAGCTCGTGTGAATATTAGTATCAAAAGCAGTCTCGTCTGGGAGGGTCCCTATATGCCGGCAGTGAGCAACGTCTTCCGTTTTGGGAAAGTTGGTTTATCTCCCTTTTTAGAACCCATTTTGTGTATTTCAGTGGACCCTCATCAAGAGTCTCTTCAGGCTTGGTTTCTTTGGGTTTATCCTCATCAGGCTTCACGGGCTCAGACGCGACACTTACAGTTTCAGCATCCTTGAAATGATTACTTTCAAAAAGAGGGCTAAAGGCTGAAACCAAATGGTCCCTATTAGAAGTCTTAGCTACACTTCTAATGGTTCCTAATAATTTGTGCCCTGCAAGAAATGAATCTGAACCACAAAACTGCAGAAAGTTGATAAAGTCCTTCTTGGGCAGATGCATTCCATAGAACAAACACCCCCCCAGCCCCCCACTCCCACCCCCACCCCCAACCCCCCACTCCACTCCCGCCATACTCTCTCCCTCCTCCTCCCTTCCCCTTTCCTCCCCTCTGCCTCTGCTCTCACACAATACCTATTTCCAAGTGTGCATTACTGCTAGCTCTCACCATGCACTGCAGAGCTCTTGAATGCCCTCCCCCCTGTGAAAGCTTATGAGTAACATCTTCCCTTTTCTTCCAGCCTCAGTCTGGGGTCACCACTACTCTGCTCCCTGCTTCTGCAAGGCTGTCATGATTAGATTTCACATGAGCAAGAGCACATGGCATTTCTCTGTCTGGCTGATTTCACTTCCCACAGTGTCTCCCAGGTTCACAAGTGCCATTTCCAATGGCAAGATTCCCTTTGCTTTTAAAGGCTGAGTAGTATTCTAGTGTGTCTGTGCTACATTAACTTTATTCATCGACTGGTTGACAGACTTTTCTAGGATCTGTGGACTGTTTGCACAGTAAAGGCAGCAAAAACTGGAAATGGCAAACATCTATAAAACACTGAAAATTTCTCAGTCCTCCAATACTAAGATCTCTATAAAACCACAAGCTTGGAGCAAAGTTGACAATCTTAGAATGTCTATGGCTAAGGAAGGAATGTGCAAAAGGCAGAGAAACAGAATAGCAAAAATATTACCAACGATTATATACTTTCTTAAGAAAAGGGCACCGGGGCACTGAAATGTGTGTCACTTATTTACCAAGGAAGTCTTATCCAGTAGTTGGGAGTAGGGGTAGGGGTACAGGTAGGGGTAGGAATAGGGGTAGGGGGTTAGGCTTCAAAGCTAGATGCCTGAGCTCACCACAGCTCCATTTCTGCTAGCCCTGTTGCCATGGTTACTTAAAATATCAAAGTCTCCGTTTCTTTCATGTGTAAGATAATAACAATGGTTTCATAGGGTCGTTGTATGGAATAAACGCAATGATATCTATAGTGTGCTTCAAGTACTGGCTTTAGAATCCATCTGTCTTGGTTCACCAGCTGAGTGATTTCAGAAAAGTGTCTAGGTATTCTGTGAAACCGGAATGTTAACCCTGAGTGAGAGGTTAAATCTATGGGCTCCTTGAGGATTTCTGGCACTTAGTATGTGTTGGGTCCGACCCTTTGTCTTCAGTGATAGATACCAATGGTATTATGTAATATGCCATGTGATGAATACTCTCAACACTCAGTTTTTATCAGCTATTAGGATGCTTATTTATCTCTCAAAAAACAACACATGCTTTTATAACGAAAATTAGCATGTATGAAAAAGTAGAAAGAAAATGTAACCACATTGGGAAATTCTTAAAAATTTTGCTGATTATTTTCTCAGAAAAATTATTGTTTTGTATAATCATGTATTACATGAACACTTCTATATTATATATATAGTTCTGTATTGCATATACACTTAAATATTGTATATATACTTGTGTTATATATATTATATATATATTGTATGTTGTTTATGCAGCTACATGCTTTATGTATAGCTGTGAGTTGTACATGCACATTCATGTTGCATGTACAGCCATGTATTGCTTGTAGTCTTGTGTTGTATATATACTTGTGTGGTATATGTACAGTCATGTGTTGTTTGTATATCATGTGTTGCATGTACATTCATGTGGCATGTGTACAGTCATGTGTTGTATGTACACATATATGGCATTTGTACAGTTGTGTGTTCTATATATAGTTAGGTGTTATATGTATACACATGTAGCATGTGTACTGTCATGTGTTGATGTACTGTCATATGGTATGTGTACAATCATGTGTTGTTTGTATAGTCATGTGTTATATGTATTCTTATGTGGCATTTATACAATCATGTGTTATATGTATACTCATGTGGCATTTTTACAATCATATGTTGTATGTACCCACATGTAGCATATGTACTGTCATGTGTTATACATGTACACATGAGGTATAGGTACAATGTGTACCTCATGTAACATATATAAAGCCATGTGCTATATGTGCACTCATGTGGCATATATACAGTCATGTTTTATGTGTATAGTCATGTAGCATATGTACAGCCTTGTGTTGTGTGTACATTCACTTCATAGACTTCTTTGATCATATACCAGGAAAAATCATTTCCATTCCTTATTACAAACTCTTAATGAGCATTATTGAAGTGACAAACCATTATGCACACATGTGTGACCATAATCCACTTCCTTATACTTGCCTAGATTCTTGCTTTTTGAATTTTTCTTTATTAGGACCCTGTTAAGATGAGCATGCTTGTATACAATACTTTTTCCCACCTAAGCTTATTTCTTTAGTATGGAGTATGAGAATTGCGAGTATCTGGGCATATTTCTGTGTATTTCTGATTGTCTATATTACAGCGTCTATCTACTTTTTAAGAGTAATACCAACCTGTGTGTGGTGGTGCTTTCCTGGACTCTCATCTCAGCATTTGGAATATAAGGGAAAAGAAAGCAGCTTTGAGGTCAGCCTAGGCTATATACTGAGACCTGGTGACAGAAACCAAATGCTGGGATGTAGCTCGGGGAAGAAAGCTTGCCTCACCTGCATAGGACTGTGAGTTCCACCTCCCACACCACACAAACACAAAAGCAACCATACCAAGTTAAATTGCAGGGTAGAAAAATGCCCTGTGGAACTTACCACAGCCAGCATGATGACACATACTTTAATCTCAGCCTTCAGGAGGCAGACACAGACACTGGGAGGGTCTCTGTGAGTTCAAGGCTAGGCTGGCCTGCATTAGGAGATTCATGCCAGGCAGGCCTACATAGTGAGATCTTTGTCTAAAGCAAAACAAACCAAAACCCAACTAGTTTCACTTAGTTTGTTAAAATACACCTCTGTGTGTGTGTGTGTGTGTGTGTGTGTGTGTGTGTGTGTGTGTGTGAGCATGGGCACCATGTAGGCACTGAGACTTGTACTCTGGTCACCAGCTTGGAGGAAAGTGCCTTTACCTGTTGAGCCAACTGCCCAGTGTCTTGTTTCAATTACAGGAACAGTGGCCCCCAGGGATTCAGTAAGAATTGTACTTCAGAATTAACTACTCATGTGTTCTAAATATTTTTGAACATGTGTGCTTAACCTCTGTTGTTTCTGGTAATTTGTCTATTTAAGTCCTTTGCCTGTTTTCCATCTGTGGACCGTAAAATATTTCTGTTTTGCATGTGCTCCTTGTATGTTAAACAATATTAATCTTCTATTAGCTTGTGAATACTTATCCTTAGGTAGTATTTCAACTTCAGTTGTTTTCTCATACAAACATTTTAAAACACAATTATTGCACAACCTGTTTCTTTTGTGGGTGATTTTGTCTCTGAGCAGAAACTTAGATGTAACAATGCTGGGGTAGCTGAGGGTGACTGGGGACAAGGTCCCTGTTTTATGACTTTATAAGTGTTTATTTCTCAAAATTTTTTAATCCATCTGAAGTTAAAGTTATGTCAGTATATAGTATGAATTAAGGCTGGAGATTGATTTTCTCTTCTAATTTGCTAACCAACTGTCCTAATGCCATCCGTGGAATAATTCTTCCATTCCCCATTGATCCAAGATGCCTTTCTTATCATAAATTACATTTTTATATGTACTAGGGCCATCCGTCCTGTTCTATTGATCTCTCTGTCCATTCCTATGCCAATTCCATGGGGTTTTAATTATAGTTGAAGGGTCTTTTAAGTCCTCTATTTCAAGAATGCCCAGCAGAGCTAGCACATTTGTGTGAACATAAAGGTAAGGTCAATGGATACTTAGAAATGCCCAAGGATTTTGTTCTTGCTTATGTCTGAGCCTGAGAAGGCCACAGAATGATTGCCGTTTATTGAAAAGAGATACGTAGAGGTGTAGATGTGCCTTTGAAAGGGCTCCCAAACATTGCATCGCTTGTCCAGGACCTAAATGGATCTCACTACTGTTTACTTCTCTGACCCAGATTTTCCTGTGTTTTGCTATCTTCAAACATTGGTAGACTTTTAATGTTAATATGTAATGGTGACCAACCAAAGTGAGGTGAATCGTGTGTCTAGCATTGTTCAATGAGAGATAAGTTATAGTAATTTTTGTTCCTCCTTGGAAGCAGCTTGAATAGTGAGTCCATGGTTCACTTTCTTCCAAATATTAGCCCAGGCTCCACCATGTGGGAGAAGAGCTGTAACCAACCCTCAGAGATTTGCAAAATACTACAAATCCTTCCTGTTGTAAGCCTCAGTATTCATTTATAACAGCAGCACCAATTAGCCTATCCTGACTGGTAACAGAGAGTGAGTCAAAATACTTAGTAGTAGTTGGTACATCATGAATTCAATTAGATGCTTAAATTAAATTAGGAAATTAAAATAGATACCCGCTAGGACACCAGTGAGGTGTACATAGAATGATTTAACCTTGTAGTCTACTCAAGTGCCTCTCTTTAAAGTGCCAGGGCAGATCTCACTTCTTATTGACTGGGTATTGGTTTTCTAACTCAGGAGTTATCGTTGTGATTCCAAGATTGATGGTTCCTCTCATTTCTAACACCATTACATGATTTGCTTGTGTCAGAAAATAGAAAGATCCCCCATATCTCATATTTTTGTTTCCTGATTTTTTTCATTGAGAAGTTAAGTCCAAGTGGACACCCCAATAATTCTGCAAACTTCTGCCCATCCAAGCGATAACATTATTTATCCTCCAGGTGTATATTATTATTATGTTCATGTACTTTGTCTTTAAAAAGTTGCTGTGTGATATGGTTCCATTATACTTTCTTAGCTAATTGTAAGAAAGAGGGTCTTATTATTTTTGCCTTCCGTGGGAAAACATGACACAGATGACATGAGCCTGGGTTTGTTAGAAGATGGTGCCCTCTTCAACCAGAGAGAAGGCATTGGAGTCTGTGGTTGGGAAATTGGTTTCTGAGCACAGCCAGCCTCAACTTCTACAGGGGAATGGGAAGCGCCCATCAGACAGCAAGCTGCGGTGTCTCCACCACCATCACTTTCCCTGTATATAAGGCAGGGTCTCTATGAAGACTGGTGGAGAAAGCACATGCAAATTGCTTAAGCACAGAATCTGGTCCTTCAGGTGGGTGTTGGCTTTGACTGCTAAGACCCTGTAGCTTTTCCTCGTCTCTGGATGAGTAACTGCATTCAGCTTGAACTCTGACTTCAGGCCCAGAACAACATCAAGCTTTCTGTAGGATTCTTGGCCGCTTTGTCCCTCCTTCCAGTCAGAGGTTATGTGAGTCATTGGTCCCTGTGTCTCTCTAGTCTCCATCCCTTGTCAGACGCGCCATCGAACAAGACAAAACAAAAACAAGCAAACCAGAAAACAAATTCCCTTACCACTGCACGCCCCCCAAAAGAAGGCCCAGTACCTCACTTTCTACACCAGGAGAAAAAGTTTATCTTACCTTGCAGATCCAGAGGGATAAGGCTCCATTATGATAGTGAGGAATGGCAGTGAGTGTCAGGCATAAGGGCGGGACCAGAAAGCTGAGGGGGTCACAGCTTCAGCTACAAATGTGAAGCAACCCAAGAGCAATTTTGAAGTAGGACAAGACTGTTCATTCTCAAAATCTACCCTCAGTGATGTAACTCCTACGCCTGAGCCTGTGGGGGACATTCATCATCCAAACTGACAAACTGCTCATTGTCCATCTGCATTACTTTGTTAAGAACAGTCTTGATTTGCACGGTCCTTACATTCCTCACACCTCAAGTAAGACAGTGGTTGCCCTAGACATGCTAGCAGATGGGTGAGTGGCCAGATCGAAACCTCTGAAAACTATAGTTGACAAGTTCGCATCTAAGCACTCAATACGCTGTTGTGTGTCAGCACATGAAGCCCACAGATGTCCCGGAGTTGCTGAACTGCTTGGGGCAGAAGAGGCTACAGGGGCATGATGGCCTCTTACCATGCAGAATCTCTGGCCAAGGAGATGGTGTTTTCTAGGAAGAAGGACCTATTTTCTATTCTCCCAAAAGTGCCTTCTGGGCTTGAGTACACTCTTCATAAAATGTCAAGGTGAGGGTGATAGAGGTGGTCGCCAGGAGATCATATTTAACAAGTTCACATGCCAGACCTGTGAACTTACCAGGAGTTTTAAAAGTCCCCAGCTTTGGGGGAAATGAGAGGTAATTGCTTTCCATCCCATTTTCAAATGATTGTTATTCTCTGAAAGAGAGTGAGTTTTAAGCAATTGTGTGTGTGTGATATGTGTGTGTATGTACAATATACAATATATATACATATTATATATATGTATATTATATGCATATATGTTCATATATACATATATACACATATATATCCACACCAAATGGTTTACTAATGCTCAAGCTCTAGGTTCTTTGAAGACAGTGGCTTTCCAGGAGGAAGCTACAAGAGGAGACTGAGCAAGATGTTCCTTGATGCTTTAGGTAAACCACAAAGGTCAGATTTGGGGCTGAATATGGTGGTGCACACCTTTAATCCCAGCACTCAGCATTGGCAGGTGGATCTCTGTGAACTTGGGGCCAGCCTTGTCTATATAGTACTTTTCAGGCCAGCCAAGGCTAGCTACATAGTGAGACCCTGTCTCAAAATACCACCAAAACAAAACAAAACAAAAAACCCAAAAACAAAAAAAAAAAAAAAACAAAAAAACAAAAAAACAAAAAAAAAAACAAAAACAAAAACAAAAAAAAAGAATTTTTGTCCCAGCAAGGAGATGGATGCTTTCTAGGTTAGGTGTGGGCTGCCTGGCCTTCCTCCAGTGCTGCATGTGTTGCCAAAAGCCAGGGTTGGCTGTAGACAAAAAAGGAGGGTGGAGGGGATTGGTTCTAAATAGAAAGGAACGTTTCTCATGCCAAACAATAGGAAGGGATGTTTCTCATGCCAAACAATCGGTGTGGCAATCGGCTGCTGTAAATGGCACTTGGAGAAAGGATCCGTTTTGTGATCTTACAAATATTTCTTAAAACTAATTTTTTTAAAATCATGTATACAGTGTGTCTTCACCAGCTCCAGCTCCTCCCAGGACAATCCATCATATGGTCATGGCCTCCTTCTTTAGCTTTTTAAATTTTTGAGCACACTGAGTCTAATTACTGCTACCCACATGTACGTGCCCATGGAATCATTCACTGGCTCATGAGAAACCCACCCAGTGGGCATACACCCAAGGAAAAGCGACTTCCCACACCCCTGGCTATCAATGGCTAATAACTCTTCAGTTGGGGGGGGTTGTGCCTCAGGCGTCCCATCTACCCTTCACGCCGATGGCTTTGCGGTTTTGATTTCCCTAACTTGGACAGTCTGTTCCAGGTAGCCAGCTTGTGTGGTGAGAAGGCTTCTGCCTGGGCAACCAGGGTCCCCTGCTGGGGTTGTGAGGACAGAGAAGAAAGGCACGGTTTTCTCTTTGCTCATTTTAATTTTGAGCAATTTCCGATATCTACACGTGTGGGTTTCAGATAAATTTCAGACTTGTACAGTAGTGTTTCCATGGAGCCTTCATTCAGTATCTTCTGATGTAAATGTCTTACATCACCATGGTGATCAGTTATCAGCTCTAAGAAATTAAGGCCGATACAGTACTCTTAACTACAATAAGTTATGATTCAGATTCCACTCTCTTTTCCCGGCACCTTTTTTTCCACCCAGGATCCAATCCCAGATCCCGCTGTGCCTTTTGATGTCACATCTCTTCAGTGCTATCTAGCTAGTCAGTGGCAGATGCTAAGTAAGCTTTTGTCTTCCGGGACATTGATGCTTTTTAAATGGGTTATTCTTTTCATGGTGACAGTTAATTTAGGTTTGTCAGAAATGGCAAACTCTCATCTCCTCTCATCTCACCATATCTGACAGAGGCTCAGCCTGGCTCATCCCCGATGAGGGCTTTAGTTCCTCTGTAGAATGAGCACTTGACACCCCCAAGTTGTGACATACCATACGTAATTAGCACAGAGTCCCCAAGTGATAGCATTCAAAGGTAGGACATTTGGAAGGCAATCAGGCCATGAGGGTAGAACACTCACAATTGGCATTAGTATTCCTAATAGGGAATGGAGAGAGGGTGGAAGGTGGAGAGAGAGGAAGGGAGAAGGAGGAAGAGGAGGAGAGGGGGACAGGGAGAAGGAGAAGGACAGGAAGAGGGACAGGGAGAGGAACAGAGAGAGGGACAGGGAGGAGAGAGGGGGTACTAATGAAGACAAATGCTTCATACTGAGAAGGCTATGAACAATAATCCGAACTCAACAAGTTGCTAGGATAGAGCTAAAGGCCTTGAGACTCATCTGTGATAGTATTTCCTAGGGTAGAGAGAGGCTCCATGTTTGTCTGCAGTGGAGTATGATACCATAGCTGCTAGAAGAGCAAATTCATGTTCATGGTTAACTCAGGGATGCGAGTATGTATGGGAAGAAGGCTAGTTAAGGTCCCAGATGCAGTTGCAAAGGGAACAGGGGTTTATTTCTTTGTGTGTCTATTTTGTGTCAGATATTGCAAGCATGCAGCATTAAGGGACATTAGATGGGGTCACGAGTGTTGCTGGCCTCGGGGAACTTACATTCTATGAGTGTTAGGAGTGGCAGAGAGAAACCATCTAGAGCATAAAAAAGAGGAACACCTGTGTGCCATGATGTCCTGGCTATGCATAACATAGGAGGAGGGAGAGCTATAACATGCTGTGATGTCCTGGCTACATGGTCCATGAGAGGTGGGAGGGGTATGCTGGCTCTAGCCTTCTAACCTGGAATATTGGGTACTTGGTGTGAGCCACTGAGGAAAAATATCTCAACATTTTTAAGTTTGGAATTTTGTATTGGGACACATTCCTAATTATTCTGGAGGTGTGCTTGGCCCACTGACCATAGGTTGAACTTGCCTGCCAGCAAAACTTCTATGTTCCATTCTTGCCAGATGTCATTGGTAAAATGAGTTAAGGACTTCATGGAAAGATGGGAATGTTACTTATAGGCAATTATGTAATGTGTGTAATGTGTGTGTACATCTATGTACATATGCGCTTGTGTGCACGTGTGCATGGGTATATATATATACCCATGTGCATGATGATACTAGTTGTGGTGGAGTTGTGCAACCTTCTTGCTTGCTTTCTTAGATGAGAAGCTCCACCCCCTTTCCTGTTTGGAGGGATGTATGCATGCACACTAACCCATGTATGCCTCAGCCCATATCCTAACCCTGACAACTCGTACTCCAGAATGATGGCCTTCATTCTGCAAAATGTAATGGTGGACTTCAAAGAGGGGGCCTGATTGTGACAGGAATGGACTGCCTCACAGAGAGGCCCACAGGGTTCTGGAAGACAAGACCTCTTTCGATCCGGTGTCTGGGCATTTCCTAAATCCTGACTTGAATAGAACAACCACTCTTCTGTGCTTTCCAGCCACGCTTTTGCTGCTGCCTCGCAGGCACTGACTTGGATGCATCTTCTGTGGGGAGATTCAGTCTCACCCTCACAATGCTACTTTAGTAATGTAACAATAATAGAGCATGCTTCAAAAGACACAAATGTGGGCTCTCTTCCTTATTCAGAGCTTGCTGACTATTTTTAGTTAGCCGGGTACTTTTCACCGCACCAGTGACTATAACGTGGTTCACTCCAATGAAAATCAAATCACTGGAGAGCCGGCCATGTATTTCTGTCACAGAGCATATTTTGGTTTGCATTTTGAAGGGTTTTTATGAATTGGTTTGCAAAACTAATTGAATCAGAGATGGGTTTTGCTCAGTAAGTTGAAGTGCTTTATGAAATAAAGTTACCATAAGAAATTGATCTAATTATTTGGCAATTTCTAATGCAAAAAAAAAAATCTAATACAGTTTAAAAACAAAAAACAAAAAAATGAAAACTCCCAGAGAAGGAATCTCAGAAACTCCTTGAGGCGAAGGAAAAGCTTTTATTTAGTTATCTCTTTGGAGAAGCAGCTCTTAGCTTGTAAGAACATGGCTTCAGGGCATGTTTGATTGGTAGCTCTAGTTTATACTAGTTTTAAAAGGCAAGGTTCCTCCACACTACTTTTCTATAGGTAACATAATTTCATCACTTATAATCACCATCATTGAGATAGAAATATTAGTTTTTATTAACCCCTTGAATCTTGTTTTTCCCACATGAATGACTCCTTGTTCACAGGGTTTTTAACGCTGAGGAACAGTTGGTATGTTTCCTTACCGTAGTAGATGAGATCACAGCATAATTGAGATCAAACTCTTTTTGCTTCATGGAGAACTATTGGAGAAACACGACTGGCTTTTGTGGGTCTTATATAAAGTCTGAACTCTGCTATGATGACTCAGATTGAAGAGATAGGAGGAGTTTCTGTTGTGACTGGCAGAGCATTAGGGAGGGGATTACTGTGATCTGCTCATTGTCTTCTTGTCTCTGAAGTTAGCACAGGCATGTGTCTTCCCTTTGGTTGATGGTCTACCAGGCTTTCCTCACTGGAGTTTATCTCTATCCCAGGGATGACACCACGGTCTTGCCTTGCCCCTTGACTTTAGCTTGCCTTTCCATATCCCAGGAGACACAGAATCTCTATATAAGCACTGTTTTCATGCTGCAAATAGTACTTGCAAGCACCAGCTGGTGGTCTACTCTGCCCTCCAGGACACTTCAAACACACTCAGAGGTGTGCTCAGATGCAGACACTGCCTGGGGAGTCTATAGTTTTTTCTCGTAAAAGCCATTTGTGTATCCTGTATAAAAGATCTAGACTCCCAATCCTCTGACCCAAACTACAGTGTATTCAAGTGTTTCTCAGAAGGGGGAAAAGGCCGCCCTCACTAACACACTCCTAGAGAGGAAAGACTGCAGGGCGCAAAGAAGTGTATGGTCATTGGCAGCCCTCATAAGTTAGCTGTGCTGCTCCCAGGCACAGGGTTTAAGGGACTTCTGAGACTTCCATAACAGAAGATGGGCGAGGACACTGTGATGGTGCTCCAGAAATTATGTGATGGTAATTCCTGGAACATATGTAGTACTCTGGTTGAAGAAGAAAAGAGATGAGAAAACCAGAGACCCACCTGGCATCTGTGCTTACTTTATTGGGGCACAGAGGGCTGGTTCTGGGGCACAAGGGGCCGGGCTGAGGAGGAGGAGCCACTGCATATACTTGGAAGAAGGGGTAGGCAGGGAGGCAGCTGTGGGGGTGAGGGGGTGAAGCAGGGAGGAAGCAACAGAATCCCAAATCATCCTGACTCATACAGCCAAGGTAGGGGACGGGAACGCAAGCCCATCCAGGCTTTATCCATCTCTATACCTGCTTCTGTCTCTTTGGTAAGATCAGAGATCCCTAGACAACACAACCCTGTTTCTTCATGTAAAAAAGTAGAAATAGTGTCTTCCTCAGCCCAATAATGATCAATTAACTTCCACCGAACGTGATGGATGGCACAGAGATCTTTGCCACAGGTCTCTTTGATATCTGAGCAAATGCTTGCAAACTGAGAGAAGGACCAGTAGCCAGAATGGATGAGGGAAGTTGAATATAGCAACAAAGGAACTCCAGACCCAGAAACACGCATGGGCAAGTAAGTGGCGTTAGATTGGGAAACCAAGAAAATATGATTTCTAGCCAGAAATGAGGGTCAAATAGGAGCTGACTAATGTTTTGAGAACTTTACATTTTCTGAAGATTTTTAACCTCTCCTTACCACCCTGTCTAGTCCTTTTCTCAGAGTTCTTATCAAAAACAAAACAAAACAAAACAAACAAAAACAAAAAATAAAACAAAAAGATATTCACCTAGTACTGGTCATTGCCTGGGTAACCAACAAGTTATCTGTCCCTTAACTGATGGACAGTTTGGTTGTTTCCAATAAAGATAGATTAAAGAATGAATCATGTGAAATGAGACAACAGACTTACAGGAGGAGACCCAGTACTACAGGATAGTCACTAACTCTGGAAGGGAGGAAGGGGGCAGAAATGGGACGTGGAAGTTTATCTGCATTTGTTTAGCTTTATTTTAAAAAGAAACCTAAAAACTAAAATTATAATAACTAGTAATAAATTCAGTTTTATATGGACATCAGTGAGAAAGAGAAAAATATTTATTTATTTATTTGTTTGTTTGTTTAATATGTATTCCTGAGTGTGTGTATGTACACCACATGCATGCAGATAGCCAGAGAGGCCAGAAGAGGGCATCAGAGTCCTTGTAACTAAGAGTTGTGAGATCACAGCATGAGTGCCAGGAGCTGAACATCGGCCTTTTCTGCAAGGGTAGCAAGTGCTCTTCACTACTGAACAATCCCTCCAGCCTCAGGAAAAAAAAAATGTTACAGTCAGACATGTTGCTGTCCACTGACCCACCAATCCCAGTCCAGGATTTTCATGGCAATGTGAAGCCACAGCACATGGGCCTTGCCACCCAACTCCTGGACACAGTGACACCTAGCTAAGCTGTCCTCTATACCTTCACCTCCTGTGAACCCTTGTCATGACAGCCCTCTTTTGAGATTAGGAGCCCTAGGAGAAAGATATATTTGTGAGACCTCATTCCTGATTAGAATGGCCTTAGCTAATCTAGAGCAGAATAGGAGAGATCATGCAAACTTCTCTTAATTGTAGCCTGCCACTGAATAGCAAGGAGGGGGTTGTCCTTTGCAGCCAGCCACTCCCTGATAAAGGTTCAGTCATATTCAATGCGTACATCCATGTGACAGTTTTACACCTCCTTCCTGGTCGCCTTGAGTTGGCTGTGATGGTTGACTCGAGTCACAGATGCATAATGATGCAGGTCTATTACCTTTTGTTGTTGAGAGCCGATCTGCTTTATTAATTGCAAGCTATATTTAGCCTTATCATAAAATAGAGGAAAGCAGATTGCAGACACACAACAGTTTCATTTGCGCTAAGTGATTGGTGCAAACTTAGCACCTCCCTTGCAGATTTCCTTTGCAACAACCAGACTCTCAGTTTGACTCCTAACCCCACAGTTCTGGCCTTTGGATTCAGAAATACTTTTTGAAAGGAATTTCTTTCAAAATGTGAGAAACCTATATGACAACATGTAAAGCTTGTCAGGTAGAAGAAAATAGGAAAGCAAATAGTCCTTGATCTCAGCTGCCTATAAATGTCACAATTAACCTTTTTCTTTTGTCATCCAGTTAATTTTTTCAAATAAATCTGCCATAGGACTGTAGCCATAGTATTGTGATACTCTGGGTAAATTTCTCAAATTTTATGCTGTATTATAATTCTTTTATGGGTATGACCTCTGCCTTATTCTCTACTTATGCTTTTTGATGGAAATAAAATCAGGTTTATAGGAAAGTTGCAAAGGCAATGGAGAGAATGCCTTCATGCCTTGGCTCAGTTTCCCCTCAGGTTAACTCCTCCATACCTGTGGTACATTTGTCAAGCCTCATTTAGTGGAAGTATAATTCTATCAAGGAATCTGCAGACGTGATCTGGATTTAGTAGTTTCTCTACAAATGTTCTTTTCTGTTTGAGAATCCAGTCCAGTGAAACACATGTGCTTGACAAAATCCCACATGAGTGAGCAGAGTCTGTCTGGGTGATGTGGTATAATCGACCTGGCTATTGTCCTGTTTCTGCACATTTAGATTGTTATGGTGTCTCTATGCCCCAAGAGAGGCTCTGGGAAGCATCCTGCTGGTATAAGCTTCTCTTTGTTTAAGATTCTCCCCTCAAACAGGCTCATCACACTTCTGGGAGACAAAAGACAGGCTGTGGACACCATTGATCCTGCCAAATGGTCTTCCCAACATGCCCACCTACTCAACTGCACTGCCATGCCTGACTCTTGGAAGTGGGGTGTGACGCAAGCTTTCTAGATTTCTTTACTCTCGCTTAAGTATTTCAGCTCCATTTAATAGGCAAAACCCAATATTTTGGTTCTTATAGTTTCTTTCATAACTCACAAATTTGAATATTTCCCTGTGAGTTTTTACTAGCTATACTTCTTGTGTAAGTTCTCTCTTTATATCTTATTTATTAAGGTTTCAGTATGTTTTTATCAATATTTATGAGTCTCATAATAAAGATATCCCATGGCCTGCCATTTAGCAGCAATTACTTACCCCTCAATCTGCCGGTTTGAAGTTTCCTTTTGTAATTTTTGAAATGTGTCATGAAAGTTTCATGATTTAGAATCAACTAGTTTTCTTTTGATTTATTTTTTAACCTCTTTTAAGCCTGGAGAGTTTCCTCTACAAAATAAATTAAAAAAACAAATAAACCTGATTTTGAGATCCATGTACATTCTAAACTTGATTTCCCAGGTGTCACAGGCTCATCTGGAATATTTTGGGTATTTGGTCCAGGTGTCTGACATGGCTGCCTTTCATGCACAATCCCACCTCCATAGACGGCAGCAAAGGGTCATGTATATGTTTCCAGCTGCCCGGGAGACATGCACTTCTTTTTCTCTGTGACCCCAGGCAGAATCTCTGTAGCCATCTTGATCCCTTCCTCCTGCTCACTTCCCATGCACTCTCAGTCCTTTATCCCAGGTGTGTGTGCATGTGTGTGTATGTGTGTGTGTGTGTATGTGTGTGTATGTGTGTATGTGTATGTGTGTGTATGTGTGTATGTGTGTATATGTGTGTGTGTATGTGTATGTGTGTGAACATGTGTGTATATGTGTACGTGTATTGTATGTGTGTGTACATGTGTATGTGTGTACATGTGTGTATGTGTATGTGTGTGTACATGTGTATGTGTGTACGTGTGTGTATGTGTGTGTACATGTGTATGTGTGTACGTGTATGTATGTGTGTGTACATGTGTATGTGTGTATGTGTGTGTACATGTGTATGTGTGTATATGTGTGTATGTGTGTATATGTGTGTGAGAGAGAGAGAGACAACAGAGAGACAGAGAGAGAGAGAGAGAGAGAGAGAGAGAGAGAGAGAGACTCTTCCTTCCACTGCAGGAAAACTTGGTGTTGTTTCTTCTGTCTAGGATACTCTCTTCATGCCCATTTTTTCTGCCTCATCCTTTTTATTTTTTAAAGACTTATTTATTTTTATGTATGTATGTGAGAACACTGTCACTGTTTTAGACACACCAGAAGAGGACTTCGTATCCCATTATAGACGGTTGTGAGCCACCATCTAAAATTGAACTCCAGACCTCTGGAAGAACAGTCAGAGCTCTTAACCACTGAGCCATCTCTCCAGCCCTGTCTGCCTCATTCTTACAAACAGACAGAACCAGGGAAGTCTTTGCTGGGTGCAACAAAATCTCTACATACTCTGCAATAGTAATGGTCCTCAGGCTCAACTGCAAAGTCCTGCTAACTTGTTTCTGTGCCCACATCGTTTCATTCTTACTGAGGCCTCACTGCCTGACCGAGTCCCTTGTACATATGGGATACTCAATTTATATGTGTTAGATGTGTTGAAAGAAAAAAAGAAATGAATGAGAAGGACAATGAAATATGAGTCATAGCAGTGCCCAGCAAGGTTGGATGTAAATTCTGCCCACAGAGTATGACAGTAAAAAAGACAGATTGCTGGAATTCTTGTTTTTATGATATCAACTTGAGTGCTGTAGGTTGACATTTTCCCTATCTATTTCACTGTCTGTATCGGAGCCATTACTGTAATGCAAAGGCTTAGAAACACACACACATACACACACACACACACACACACACACACACACACACTCATTCACTCACTGGATATGAACTAGGTTCTACCAATCAAAGATACCCTTGGGAGACATAGAAAGCTGGACGACAGAGTCATCAGAGTATGAGAACTCATTATTCCAGCATCCAGCTCTTGCTTGAATATCTAGAAGCAGGTGTGGTAACAGTATTAACAGTGGAGAGTAAAGAATTCTTGGTTCTGAATCTCTGATGTAATGAAAAACCACTGCCCCATTCTTTCCTTCCTTCCCTCTTTCTTTTTTAGTCTCTGTCTATCTATCATTATCTATCTTCTATCTAACTTCTATCATCAATCTATCATCTATCTATCATCTATCTATCTACCCATTTATCTATCTATCTACTCCATCATTATCTACCTATTATAACAGTTGATGGAAACTACTAGACTGCATTTCTCTGACCTTCTACCAAGTTCTATAACTATCTTTTTTTCTAAAGATTTGAAGGTGTTTTCTAATTTATGGACTGAACCATATAGACATACAAGGGATATGATGAGCGACTCCCTCTTCCTGAACTACACATCCCATTTCAACCCATTTTAACTTTACACAGTGCATAGGGAGGGTGCTGGTCCAATGCCTCCAGATACAGCCATGCCATTGGATGGCTTAATGTTTCCTAAAGGACTGATAAGCCATTGCCACTCTGTTTGTCCTCATTTGCCATCATTGAGGTTGTCTAGAAATAGGCTTTTTAGCCAGCAGTGAATGTGGCCAGTAGTGGCAATTATATAGTCAGACCCCAAATAAAATTATAGTAAGAAAATGTAGTTGAATTAATAGCTGAGATCTTTAACCTTCCAAAAGTTCTCATAAAACAATGAGGACAAAAGCTCAATTGAAAAAAATTAAAAGACACAAAAATAAATGACTAGCAAAAGTGTAAAATACTTATTCTTAAATAACATGACATTTAATTTTAAAAATTAATAGAAACATATGAAATATTTAATTTTAAAAATTAATCTTACAAAGGTGTTTGTTTTGTTTGGAGACATGGCCTCCATATTTAGTTCTAGCTAGCCCAGAATTCATTCTGTTGACCAGTCTGTCTTTGAACTTACAGATTGCCTGCCTCAGTCTTTCTAGTGCTGGGATTAAAGTCGTGCACCATCACACCTGAGTGGGCTGTCACTCAGAAGTCTGGTGCTTGTCTGTCATATTCAAGGTCCAAGGTTCAATCTCCAGGACTACCCAAAGTCACTAAGGATGCCTCAAGTTTTTCATAAAAAGTTAAGATTCATAGCAAAATTGAGACTACAGTGAAGATATTATTTATATACCCTTACCTCTACACATGCTCAGACCCCCCCCCCATTATAAAAAAGACCTCATAGAAGAGGCACATTTGTTCCAACTGCTCTGCCTCCAATAAACTTATGAGCTGAACTTCACAGGTCACATTAGCTCATTATTGCTGTTAAATATGACACCTGTATGGGTAGCCATACAATGGCACATATATAGATCATTATAGTATCATATAGCAATGGTTATTCCTGTCATCTTGATTGGATTGAGACAGACTCCTGGGAGCTTCATGAGGCACACTAATGGATGTGCCTCTTACAATGTTTCCAGAAAAGATTAACCAAGGAGAGAAAGCACTCCTTGACTGTGGCTGACCATCCCAAAGGCTGAAGGCCCAGGTAGATAAAGTGGAGTGGGGCAACATAAAGGTTGCTAGCTCAAGCATCCTCTCTGCTTCCTGACCTCCATGAGATAAACTATCCTGGCCCATCACCCTCCACACCATGATGGTCTGGAGTCTCTGAAACTGTGGACCAGAATCCTTCCTTCTTTTGAATCATGTCTCTTGACTACTTGTCACATACAGAAGAGTTTAACTTGTAAAAATTCATCATCTCTTCATCCCTATCTCTCCACAGATTCCTGGCAACCACTCACACTTCTACTGTCTGCAGAATGCCAACTATCTGGAATCCCTCAGTCTGTAACCCTTTCCAGACTGACTTCCCTCACTTAGTAATACGCATTTGAATTTCTTCCATGTCTCTTTTTAGTAGAATACCCCATCTATTTTTGGTATCAAATAACCTCCCATTGTCTGAATGTAGGACAGTTTGTTTATCCATTCAGCTGCTGAGTGACATCTTGGTTATGTCTAAGATTGGGCAAGCATGAATAAAGCCGCCATAGATGTATGTGCATAGCATTTTGTGAGAACAGAAGGTTTTAGCTTCTTTTAATAACAAGAGGTTCACAATGTTGGATCATATGGCAAGGTCATTTTTCTAAGAAACCACCGAAAGCTGTCTTCCAAAGTGATTGTAGCAGTTTGAATTTTCATCACCATGAATGAGAGATGACTTTTAAAACTGGGGACTGAACTGGCTTCACCACAGATGCTAATCCTGGTCATAAAGCCCTGCCCTCTAATCACCCCCTAAAGACCATGCATTGTGCTAAGGTTCAGTAGACAAATTTGGGGAAGGGCTATATACCCAACACTCCGCTTACTTGTTAGTTTGTGACTCAGTCTCACTAGGTTACCTGAATTGATTTAAATCTTCCTCTGCTGTCCTAAATCTGATCTTCCAGACTTGGCTGCAGAGTAGCCAGGGTTCCTGGCTTACCAATCTGGCCTGAGAGAGAGTTCTTATTGTTTCCCATTCTTGGGAGTGTTCTGGATTCGGGCTGTTCTCCTAAGTATAGAATGAAATTTCGTTACTGTTTTACTGTCCATTTCCTTCCTAATGTGATGTTAATATCATCTTTCATATGCTTGTTTGCTTGCTGTAGATCTTCCTTCATGGATTATCTACAACACGTGTTAAAAACTCGATTATTTTTCTAGAGTGGGCATTAAAAGTTCTGTGTTTGTAGTTTGTTCAGTCTCTGGAACAAAACTATGCCATGGCTCATAAACAACAAAGATATTTTTTTTCACACTTATGGAAACTTTGGGGCATAGGACATATCTGTAAGATGGAAGGCTCTGGGGGAAGGCCTTGATGGAGATGCCCTTATTTGGTATGTAGGGTGTAAAGTCCACAATCGTATCACCAAGAGATTCCGATTCTCTAAAGGTGTCCCTTAGTCCTCTTGCTTGACTCTCATACAGCAGAAGGAGAGGTGGAGGTGGAGTAGTTAAGATTTCTTTTAGGATTTGTTTGTTTTATGTACACTGTCACTCTCTTCAGACACACCAAAAGGGGGCACCAGATACCATTACAGATGGTTGTGAGCCACCATGTGGTTGCTGGGAATTGAACTCAGGATCTCTGGAAGAGCCTTAACCACTAAGCCATCTCTCCAGCTCAGCGTTTCTTCTCTAAAATCACTGTACTGTTTTTCTTGTTATCCACTGTGACAAGATGCATGACAGAACAATTTAACTGAGGGGAGTTTATTTTGCTCACACTCTCAGAAGATTTCGCACATCACCTAAAGCCTGGAGGTTCAAGACTGATCTTATTACTGAGGACTGGGAAGCAGAAGGTTTAGGGTGTCCTGAGAAGCAGATGTACCTCTTAAAGCTTTCCGCAGCAACCTATATCTCGTAGTTTGACCCATGCCCTAAAAGTTTTATAACCTCCAAAATTGTACCACTAACTCAGGCCTAAATGTTCAGACTCATGAGACTTTGGGGGACATTTCGAACGGAAACCATGATAGGACTGAGTCTGTTCAGGAGGCTGCCCCCTTCCCATCTAATCACCACCTAAATGCAATAAGTTGGGGTTATAAGTTATGTTCAACAGATAAACTTGGAGGTTTAGCACGTGGATTCTATATATTTGCTAGTAGTCCTTGATCGGATATACTGAGTACAAATGGTCTTTTGAAGTCCATGGCTTGCCTTTTACTCTCTTGACCATACTTTTTTGCAGAGTAGAAATTCTGACGTGCTAACATTTAACATTTCTAACCCAGAAAGCCTGCGCTGCTTAGTGGGAGTATGCCCTTCATCACCACAAACTTATAAATTACTTAATTTCTCATAGATAAGTTCCTGAATGTGGGTATCTATGGGAAAAGGGAAGGGGTCCCTACGGGGCTCATATTTCTTGCTAAGTGAATCAAGCTTCTGTTAATTCATCTGAAAACCTTGAGTTCTGTTACTGGAAACTCTGGTGAAATGGCTAATTACTTAATTACTCAAGAAAGAATCAGAACAACAAGGTGACAGATGCCTGAAGACATTTTTAAAATGTTTATATAATATCAAGTTAATAGCATTATACACAAGATTAGCTGAACAATTTCCCTGGCTTTCCTGAACCATTAATACAATTTAAGTAATAAAACCATTGAGATCATGAGGGGAGACGAGAGTATTGGTGAACAGCTTTTGAAGTAAGAAATTGGCCCATTTAAATAGATACATTCGATTTCTGTAGGTTGCAAAGACTCTATTGAATTGAAGCATTCTATGCCATAGTTAAAAGAAAAGTGCACATAGACACACTAGGAAGGAAGAAATCCAGACAGAGTCTTCCTATGTAGCCTTGACTGGTCTGGAGCTGGCTATGTAGACCAGGCTAGCCTTGAACTCACAGACATCCATCTGTCTCTGCCTTCTGAGTACTGGGTGTATACCACGACCATAGCCAGCAAGGAAATCAATTTTTCGAGCATTTATTCTCTCAAGGGATGTTGGCTGAGCTCTGATTATTTCCTATTCTGTATTCAGGACAGGACAGAACTGATTTCTGCCCTCATGGAATGTTATTTAAAATAGTGAGTTATGGGAACTAAAAGTATCTAACAATGGTGGAATGACAAATACTGCTTATTATGGAAACAAGTATGCCATGGATATATTTACTGTCATTAAAAATAGTTATTTTACTGAGCAATGGTGGTGCACACCTTTAATCCCAACACTTGGGAGGCAGAGGCAGGCAAATTTCTAAGTTTGAGGTCAGCCTGATCTACACAGCCAAGGCTATACAGAGAAACCCTGTCTCAAAAAACAAAAAAATAAAAAATAATTATTTTAATGACAGAAAATTAAGTGTGATAAATTATAAGATTATGAGCATCTACACAGATATACATAATCACTAAATTATAAATGAAATTACATAAAACTAAAATTATATGTATCATGAACATAGAGGATAATTTTTAATTGTATTTGACCAAAAGAAGGTCTACTAAAATGCTAACAGGACTCATTTCTGAATGATAAAATTGTGGGTCTTTGTGTGTTCTAAATCTTGACAACTTTAATATGCTGTTTTAGAAGTATAAAATATATTATTTATGCTTGTAAAATTGTTTAAGAAAAATAAACACTGTCCTAGTTTCTCTTCCCTTGTTATGATAAAGTACCCTGATAGAGAAAGGGTTTATTTTAGTTATGGTTCCAGGTTATAGTCCATTAATGCAAGTAAGTCAAGGCATCAGCTAATCATATCGCATCCACAGTCAAAAAGCAGAGAGCTTTGAATGCATACACATTTATGCTCAGTTACCGTTCTCCACTCTGTAAATCCTTCCTTCCTTCATTCATTCATTCATTTATACCTGTGTGTTTGCCTTCACATATATTTGTGCACCTCATGCATACCCTATCCCTCAAGACCAGAAGGGAGTGTTGGATGTCCTGAAACTGGAGTTACAGAAAATCATGAGCTGCTCTTGGGTGCCAATAACTGAGCCCGGGTCCTCTGTCAGAGCAAGAAGTGCTCCTTACCATCTAGCCATCTCACTAGCTACAGTTTTCTCTACTTTCAGAGTTCAGGATCCAAACTCAGGGGATGGTACTACCCATAAAGAATGGGTCCTCCCACTTCAATTAACATCATGAAGATAACTACCCCGAAACATGCCCACAGGATCAATATGGCCACAGGGTAAACATGCCCACAGGCCAACATGGTCTAGACAACCCTTCAGATTCCCTGCCCAGGTGACTCTAGAGTGTGTCAAGCTGATAATTAAAATGAACCATTGCAGACCATATTTTCAAAACAACCCGTAAGAATATCTTAGCTATATACACAGATACATGCATGTAACATGCATATGCAATGTATATGTTATTAAGTAGATAACCTTAAGTGATCATCTTCTTAGACCCTTTTCAAATTGTAATGGGAAAGCCATAGAGTTTGGCTTATTCCATTGTGAACTGTAGGTCTCATTTTGCTGGTCTCTGATGGCCACAAGTTACAGAATGGATCAAAGGCTAATTTAGTTGGGCCACTTTCTCTACCAGTAGCAGGTTGGGAGTCAGTAGTCAAATTCTAGTGAGGTTGTCTGAGACCAATGTGGTGTATAAGGACACTGCATTTCTCTAACGACAGTCTTCATCTACAGTACACAGTCAGATCTTGTTTAACTAATACTTAGGATGGGGTACACGAAGCATCTAACATGATCTTTTTTGTCTGGGGCAGGCAAGGTGGGACCACCTCTTGAGATCAAGCTGGGAGCCTTAAACTGTACAGCCTTCAGCATCCAGTGGAAAACACCAAAGCGTTCTGGTAGCTCCATCATTGGGTACACAGTGAGTACAGGAGCATGGAAGAGTTTGCAGTGTGTGTGTGTGTGTGTGTGTGTGTGTGTGTGTGTGTGTACCTGTGTGCATGTACACATGTGTGCATGCATATCTGTGTGCATTGGTGTGTGTGCATGCACATGTGTGTGCATTGGTATGGGTGCACTGGTGTGTGTGCATATGTGTGTGTCTGTCTGTCTGTCTATCTGTCCATTTTCACTATGTATATCTCCTGTATAGGTTAACTTCCCCTTATCTCCTTGGGATCAGAAATGTTTTGAATTGGGGATTCTTCCCTTCACATTTCAGAGTATCTCCCTACTATATAATTAGATGTCTTGGGGCTAGGACTCAAAGCTAACCCCAAAATCTAATAACAGTTCATATGTACCTTACACATACATATAGCAGGAGACAATTTTATATACTTTAGTGTATCTAGGTTTTCACTCACCATGTGAATCCAGGTGTGAAATTTTACTTTTTTTGCCTTTTGGGGTCATAGCAGCACTCAAAATGTGTCAGATTTTGAAGCAGTTCAGAGTTAGATTTTGTAATATAGGTACTCACCCTGCTTTTGACCCCTTACATCAGTCCTCTTGTGTTAATGACTGTGTTGTTCTCCTCTGGTGACCCGGTAGCGCCCTTCATCCACTGAGATCTAGCCAGTCTTTTTGGTCTGTGGCAAAGGGTGATCAAAACAGGTAGAATGCATAGTTTCTGCTACCAGCTGCATAGCATCAAACTTCAATGATAATACAGAAGCAGAGAAACTCACAGGGAGTCACTGGCAGGATCTGAGTTAAGGGGGCACCTAGAGTAAGCAGGGGGAGGGTGAGTGACTGTGTCCTAGGCCAGGAGAGACAACAAACCAGGCTGAACTATTGTACTTCACCAACATATCTGTCTTTAGTGTTTTTAGAAATGAGTTAACTTTAGAAGTCAGGGCATTTCAGACTTCTGAAATCTCTGTGATATTGAGAGAGCCGGCCATATCAAGGTCGTGATGCCCTGCCCCTGGGGTTGGGCACTTCATCTGGGATGCAGAGGAAGCTGCTCATTCCACTTGCATTCCTCTACTGCCTACCATCTTTGTTTCACTGAAGAACAGAGGTTGTTGTGCATGGTCCATGCCCTCTGATCTTCTTAAAGTAGAAATCTATTGGTTTTGAGACCATCTTAGGGTTTCTGGTGTTATCATTCTACATCATGACCAAAAGCAACTTGGGGAGGAAAGGGCCTATTTCATGGTGTAACCTTCAGGTCACAGTCCATCACTGAGGGAAGCCAGGGCTGGACTCAAGCAGGGCAGGGATACAGGGCTGGGAACTGAAGAAGAGACCATGGCAAAGAGCTGACTGGTTTATGCAACCTGCTTTCTTCCAAAGCCCACAACCACTACCCACAGTGAACTAGGCCTATCCACATCAATTATCACCAAAAAAAAAAAAAAAGCACCATAGACTTGTCCAGAAGTTAGTCTTATAGGGGCATTTTCTCAATTGAGGTTGCCTTTTCCAAAATGACTGTATCTTATATCAAGCTGACATAAAATGAGCCAGCATTGACTCATCCACAAACATGAAAAATGAGTGCCCCAAGAAGGTTGTATTTGGGGGCTAGGGGGAAGAGCTGAGTCCAACTCTACCCATTCTTCCTCACTGTGGGGGTCTTTTTCCAAGTCTGTGCAGGCTGTGGCCCTGCTAGATACCACCCTTTAGTCACCATGGGGACCTAGTACTTATGAGGCAAGTGACATACCACAGTAGCCACACCCTTTCTGAATGTTTTTGAACATTTGATGTTAGAGAGATGGTGCCTCTATTCTTACCAGGGTGTCTGCTTCTTTTCAAGGTGTTTTATTCTGAGGTTGGTTCAGATAAGTCCCTCCGGGAGCGGTCACATAACGTACCTGTTGGCCAGGATACCCTAATCACTGTGAGTATTTCCATGTAGGCATCAGGGTGTTTGGGACCCCAGGGAAACACAAACATACTTCTGGCTTGCTACATATACTTCAATGTATGTAATAATAGCAAGGGTTTGCCTTAACATTCTACGGTGTTTCCTATGTGCACAACTCTGGTGACATACTCCTCTCTCCAGAAAGGCAGGCGTTTGATGCAAGGGTCCATCCCAGACACACTTCCTTCTTCCATGACTGCAATCAGCCACACCAAGTCCTCCCCCACTCCACCATCCTTTTCTTCATAAAACTCAAGGCTGACACTTTTGTAATCTCAATAAAACTTTATAAATAAACATGACACATCTGTGTGTTCCCAACTGGCAGAAGAAAATGATGTAATTTGTAATGTATATCCACATGGTCTGTTGTTTATTTTCCCAGCTCAGCATGCATCAACTTCTCCCACTTCTTGTCAGGGTCTCTCAGGGTGAAATTTTTGCTTTTGGCTTCTTCTGGTACCTTCTCCCCGCACCCCCCAACACACACACATACACTTCCTTCCCGTTCTGTTCCTAAATCTGCAGGCCAGAGCTTCAGAATAGCTCCATAAAGCATGACACTGGTGCCTACAAACAACAGTGTCATGATGGCCGTGGTGGCACTGTCTGTCACTCCCATTTAATAAGTGCCTGCTGAGTACAGCAGAGCCCGGAATCCATTTGTCATCTTCGATAAGTTGCTATTACTTATTAAGTGTCTGTCACCGCCAGGCACGGTCTTTCCTGTTTTATGTTTGTTTTTCTGTTTAATCTTCACAACTCTCCCATGACCTCATTCTGCTGACAGGAATGCTGAAACAGAGAGGTGAAGTAACTCCCCCAAATCATATATTACGGAGAACCAGCATTGCCTGCACACCTCCGGTGAAGGTCTGAGCCACAGACCTGTCTCATCTTTCCTAAAGCTCTCATGACCTGAGAGGACTAGCTATGCATTTTAGCTCGCTAGTATCCTCTGGTCAGCCTCCTGTCCTGAACTCATTAGCCTCTGAAGCCCTCAGACCCAGCCTGTGGCTCTCTCTGCTCTAAGTTGAAAGATAAGTACCAGGCATTGGACTTTCCTGTCAATTTCTCTTTTTCTAGCTTCTTGCTGATGTAACAGCTGGCATAGTGCTTTCTGTATGTACACTGCAAGATAACTTGTTGTCCTTGTTTGGGGACAGTATAATTTGGATTAATTCATTTAAGAAACCACCTGGAACCAACCAACCAACCAACCAACCAACCAACTAACCAATTAACCAGGAAATCATTCTGAGTCTGTGTCCCATAAGCAAAGTAAGGATTCCAATGCTGTCCTAGGCCATAAATAGTTATCTGTGGTTGTCAAACTGTGTGTCAGAGTACCTCAGTGGTCTATGGCAAAGCTTATACGGACATTCTGTAGTATTTTAAGACTTTGGAGCTGGCAAAAAGGCTTGATGAGTAAAAAGAAGTTAATATACAACCTGGTAACCTAGAGTTTGTTTATCGAAGCATGTAGAGGTGGGGAGGGCTGACTTCATAAAACTGTCCTCTGCCCTTTGTGCATGTATCATAGGGGTGTGATATATGGTGTGCCGCATATATATCATGTACACACAAGCATATGATGACAATAATAATAATAATAACAATAATAATAATAATAACAAACTTTCGAGGAAAACTGTGAATTAACATTAAGGCGTTTGGATATAACTACTTAGTAAATGGAGTTGTTGTATATTCCTTTTGGCACAGAGATGGTATAAAATGTTTCTGAGAAGCTATATGTACCTTAAGTAGAGGAAGCTTTGGACCTCTGTACTTTAACATTTCAACCTATAGCATATATATGTTGCAAGAATTAAACAAGGCAATAAGACCTAGGAAGTGGTTAATACAATTTATGTTGCAAGGGAAGAATTGTATTTGCTCTGTCAGACTTATGGGCACAGGCAGGAGCTCTGTGGATTGCGTTTAACTTTGCAGAATTTCTCTTCTTTATTTCTCTTCTGGTTTCCTTTCTTTCTTTCTCTTCAGGAACTGCCTGGTCATCAGGCAATTTTGTATGTCTTTGGGAAGTTAAACCCCAACCTCACTCTGGGTTGGGGGAGGGGGTCCTCTTTGTTTAATTTTCTTTGTCCTATTTAAGGCCCATGTAGATAACCAATCATAGGGTTAGCAAGTGGAATTTTAATCATTTAGGAAGGGTATTAGCATTTTTGTCTCTGATGTGTCATCTCACAAGGCGAAGAAAGGCTAACATGTTGAAGTCATCTGGACTCTGTTCTAAGATTATGGAAAGTTAGTTGAAAAGAGAAAATATTTAAACTCGTGAACCACATAAAGGGGAAGTCTCCCTGCTTCCAACCTCTCTTATCCTTACTTTTACTGCCACAGAGTGTCTTTAGAGTAACATAGGCCCATCACCAAAAATAAAACTTGATTTGATTTTCCAGATTGAGTACCAAGTAGGGAACAGGGTTGACAAATGGAAGTTGGATTTAAATGATACACTGAAGGAGGAAACACAACAGATATTCTGACCAAAATCAGCCGGCTGGCAATATTCCTAGAGACTGTTGGATAGACTTTTTCTAGAAGCTTCTGATATGGTTAGCTTCTTGCACCCACTTTATCCTCTGTCTCAGAAAGATGGCTTGCCGCTCCACTCTGGAAAACAACATAGTGAAGTAAAGTAAAGAAAATGTGATAATATTTTTGAGCATTAGAAATAGAGAATAACAGTTAAACTGGCAATTTTTATATTTTGATCATGTACCATCAGTTAAGTGTTTGAGTACATACAAATATATGTATATTTATGTATTTATAAATTATACATGTAGGGCTATTCTAATGTATTATGTACATTACAAAATCCCACAGAATCTTTGAAAAGGAGATAAAATAGAAATAGAAAGTACTGACTTCTTCAGCTATCTCACTAGGTTGTGTTGCTTACCCAAAGGCTCCGGGCAGTTCTTTGGACTCTACTGGTCTGCCTGAGCCAGAACATTGATTCTTTTTAGGTAATATCTAAAGTCAGAGAGAGAAAACTTAGGAATTGGAAGACTTGTTTCTAGTTCCCACTCTATTATCACCTGAGCAAAGGTGAAAGGTGAAAGGTGATTTCATTAAGGTCACTGAGCTCATCAGAATCTCTTTGATAGAACATGGGTAGACTGGCTGTGGTTCCTGGTGGGAGCCAATTGGTCAGTAGAGGGCACAGAGAAGTATGTCAGTCAATAGAGAGCATATAGAAGCATTCCTGAGTATCTTAGTGGGCAAACACGATGGTTACAAATTCTCTTATAGTATTCAGGGGAGATTCCACACAAGGAAGATTTTTAGCTCTCTTCTGTCTTGTTCTTTTCCTTTTTAAAGTGTGTGTGCATGTGGTGTGTGTGTGTGTGTGTGTGTGTGTGTGTGTGTGTGTGTGTGTGTGTGTACAAAAGGCATTGGATCCCTTGAGACTCAAGACAGTGCAGGTATCACCGATGAGTTCTTTCTCTCTTCAGCCTCCCACCCTATTGTTCTGCCTACCCTTTGTGCCCTCATCCCCATGATTTAAATGGCTAACTGCCATGGCCAGGTCGCAGCCAACAACATGAACGAGGAGAAGAGAAGAGGGAAGACACACCCCTTCTTTCTACTAAATAGCTCAGAAAATAGGCTCGGCATTTTCAACTGTATCTTATTGGACTGATTTCATGTGACAATGGCAAAGGTAGGGAGGCTAGACATCTCATGCTGTGGTCCAGCTGAAGTGCATGGATTCTGTTATGGGTGAGGATTGGATGGATATGAAAAAGTTGAGTCACAATACCCAACTGTGAATGGAAGAAGTACTAGGATAGTAGATGTAGAAAGGCAATTGAACTTCAAACAAGTCGAGGCTTGCTTTAGATATGAATGTCTGGAAACCAGGAGATTGGAAAAACTAAGTTATGGAAAATTTTATAATGGAAGCTACAGTCACGGCTACTTGGGATAACTCCATCGCTGTTTTTGATCCAGTTTCTGCATCTATAAATTGGGACCTCTCAGAGCTATTGTGTGAAATGGAAAAAGCACTGGTGTGCTAGGACCTTATAAATTCCAAAACACCATGTAAAAGCATTTGGCTAAGCCAATCATGAGATGCATATATGATACCATGTCCACCTGTGCCGAAGGAAGAATCTTGGGGAAGAGCTATCTTCACTCAGTTATTTGAACTTTCTCCTCTGAGCTCAGTAAAATACATGTGAATCAATGGACACTGAGTCACTGACAGTTGTTCCTGGTGTTGTGGAGACAAAGGATGCAGCTTTAGGAAGTGGTTTTGCCCTTCAGAAAAGAATAGGGAAATAAGCAAACAAAAATCAGAGTTCTCTGGCAGCATCCAACCTTTATCTAAACAAAATGAAGAGATGGAGGGGGAGTTAGTTCAGTCTGGCTTCCCCAAGAAAGCATCCCCAACAGAAATGAAGCACGAGAGAGAGGAACATTTTGGCTTACTTTCAGACTTTGGCAAAGCACAGGAACATAGCAAAACCATTTATTTAGTGAAGAACATATTGGGCATTTCCTCCAGTTTCATGGAAGGCTGAAGTGGCATTTACAAGAGTGTCGAGGGCAGACATATAAAGATTTGTTGAATTGTCTGGTATTTCACTAATCATGCCAAAGATTTTCACAAGTCACAATGTTCTGAGGAATTCTGTTTGGGGGGAGAAGTGTCAGTGCAGGAAATGAGAGTAAATCACTGAATCCAATTCTTTCTTCATGGTCCCAACTTCTCAGTACTGAGTCTCTCACAGGTGGCCACCTGGCTGACACATCAGCATGAGAAATGCTGAGCTGGACACAGTTGGCCTCTGTCTCTCATCATCTTTGATGTCTAACAAGCAATTTGAGTGCTTGCTAATATATATATGCCACTTCTACAAATATAATTTTTCTTCATTTTTATACTTGATATACCCACAGTTCTGATCTATGAACATTCATATCATAATAATGTTCTACAGGCTTTTTGCTGTAGATAGTATTAAATAATAATCTAGCCTTCATTATTTATTATTGATGTAAACCTTACAATACTTTCCAGTGTAGATATGATTAATTTAGAACTCAGGTTCCAGAGATGTGTTGAGCAGGGTTTGGATCCTAATTCGCCCCTTACTAAGTATATGTCATGAGTACATTGAATTAAATAAAGGCATATGCACAAAGGCAAGGACATAGGACAAATAAACCAGCCACAGATGGTCATTAATGTTAGTTAAATTTGGTATCCTGGATAAATCAACACTAATCTATGAAATCACATCATTTCCTCTATTTTCACATATGTAGTGTTACTGTATACATAGCTGTGCACTATAGCTTACCTTATCCTATCAATATTATCTTTATTCTGACTTCAAAATGATTTCTTTTACTCTATGATGATTTCCCAGGAGAAAAGGATCTTATAGCAAAAGCCAGTGGAACATTCATTTAGTTTGAAAGTATTTCTGCTCTGTAGTACAAGTCTAGAGTGTCAGTTGAGAGAAGAGAAAACCTGAGGGTTTTTTTTTTCCATCACTCCCTCTAGACTTTAGAGCTCTCAACTTGACCTCAACCTTGGGATAGAAGATAGAGTTAGGAATCCGGGAAGCAGGGCAGAAGGCAGCACTATGGGCACAGACCTCATGTTTAGCAGAGATCCCTTATGAAAGACTGTATGAGAGAGAGACAGAGAAAGAGAGAGAGAGAGAGAGAGAGAGAGAGAGAGAGAGAGAGAGAGAGAGAGAGAGAGAGAGAGAACAAAGGGAAGACTAGAAACAGATACCTTGTGGAACACTAAGGCAGTGGTCCAGACAAGGAGCCAAGGGACTCTGAGGTAGAAGTGGAAGGAGGCTGTTCTGAGGATCTGAGGACTTTCACAGTGGCTGGCAAGAGACACCAAGTCCTGCGTGTGGAGTTGCTGACTACAGAGCCTGGAGCTGGGTGCTGTCTTAGCTTGTTTTGTGCTGCTACAACAGAACATCATGGGTAATTTATAAAGAGCAGAAATCTATTTGGCTCAAGTTTCGGAAAGCTGAATGTCCAAGGGCATAAGAGTCACATCTGTTCAGCATCTGGCGAGGACCCCCTGCTGCGTCATCCCATTGTGGAAGGTGAAAGAGCAGGAGAACAAGAGAGAGTGAGGGGGGCAACTCACTTCTATTTAGATTGTCTATTCTCTCTCTCTCTCTCTCTCTCTCTCTCTCTCTCTCTCCCATTTATTTATCTATTTATTTATTTGTCTATCTATTTATTTATTTATTTATTTATTTATTTATTTATTTATTTATTTTTGAGACACAATATCTTTGAGCCCAGAATGGACTCAAAAAAACTTCCCCATGTAGTCAGGATGACCTTGCATTTCTGAGCCTCCTGCTTCCAGTCAGGAGCTGGTTCCTTCAATAACTAACTACCCTGCTCCCATAGTATCTAGCATGAATTAATCACCTAGGACTTGGCTCAGTCTCTAACACTGTTATACCGAGGATTTGGGTCTATATTAGATGACAAAAATCACCTAGGACTTGGATCAACCTCTAATGCTGTCGTACTAAGGATTTGGGTCTCTATTAGATGAACGTGGACTTAAGGAGAATGCAATCAAGCTCTAGATGGTACTATTGATCAAGATGGCGGGGTCAGTAGTTGAGCTCTTTTCCTAATGAGGTAATATGCTTAAAGATATCTTGGTTCTTGATTCTTTTCTTTCGTCTTACTTCAATTTAGTTATTCATTCATCAAAAGTCCCACATGAGCACTTGGAGCATGTCTGGCAATACTCTGCTAAGCTCTGTGATGCCAGGGAAGTAGGAGGTGGCATTCTGCCCTCAACTGGGTAGGGAGAAGGTGAACAGGCAATTACAAGACAAGGTGAGTAGTGTGGAGATTGAGACCCACCAAGGACACCAAGGAAACATAGAGGAGGGGCATCTAACCAGACTGGGTCATGGGGTAGAGAAATGAGGTAATGTCTCAGTTGAGTCATGAAGGATGGGCAGGGTGAGCCAGGCAGAAGTATGGAGAAGGGCATTTCATGGGGAGGAGCCGCAGGTTCAAAGGCCCAGAGGCAAGGAATTGAATGGCATAATGTGATCCCTGCCAAGTTCTTAGGTATGACTGGAATGTAGAACGCCAGGAGGGGTGGTGCCATGGTGATGCTAGAAGGATGAACCAGGGGGACATGTGTCCCTCTAAGGGAAGCTTTAAGTGTAAAGTAAGGAGGTCCGATTTGAGAGTTAGGAAGATAACGTTAACATCACAGCATAGGCTCCAAACTGGAGCACAGTCAGTACTTGTAGACAGAATCAACCCAGAATTGTTATAAGGGCTGAGACTTAAATGGCTATTAGGATAAAATGACACAGGTAGATTCCAATGAAGAAGGTGTTGTCAGCTACACTGATAACTGATTGGGTGGTAGGGAAAGGAGAATGGATGCATAAGTATCAAGAATTTCTGGCTTAGAGAGTGAGAGGAGAACAGGAGTGTTCTATTTAATTTTCCTACTAGGAAAAGGAGTAATTAGTAATACATTAGTAAGGTATGTGTGGTCGGGTATCAATGTCATTAGGTATGTGTGGTCAGAAATTAGCAATTGATGTCTTGAGTTTTCATAACTATTAGTTGAAACTTTTGAAGCGTTTTTTTAACCTCCTAATTTTCTTCAGTGTCAGTGAACATCTAAAGATGTCCTAGAATAAAATTAGGATGTGATCCTAGGTCTCAAATAGTTCAATAGCTTACAGCCTTGTTTGAGAAATAGTAACGGTAACAGTTTGTAATACAAGTTGATTGTTCATATTTCTGGACTCTGTGTGTGTGTGTTTGTGTGTGTGTGTGTGTGTGTGTGTGTATGTCTGTCTGTCTGTCTGTCTATTTCTCTGTGTGTCTGGGTGTGTCTGTGTCTCTTTCTGTATCTGTGTCTCTGTCTCTCTGTGTGTGTCTGTCTGTTTCGGTGTGTTTGTCTCTCTCTGTATCTGTGTCTCTGTGTGTCTCCCTGTGTCTGTTTCTGTTTCTCTATGTGTGTGTCTGTGTGTCTGCATCTGTGTGGGTACGTCTGTGTCTCTTTCTGTGTGTATGTGTGTGTGTGCCTGCATCTGTTCTCTCTCTCTGTCTCTCTCTCAATATATGTGTATGTGTGTGTGTTTGTGTATGTGTGTGTGTGTGTGCATCTGTGTCTGTGTCTATGTGTTTGTGTGACATCTGTGTGATGAGAGGAAGCAGATAGGGCTCGGCTGTAAGCAGGAATCACCCCTGTCTCATCTATACTCTAGCACACAGATTAAACGTAACTGTGTGAGACTTTCGCAGTTCACCAGTGGTTTTAGCTGACGTGTCACAGGAGGTCAAATGTACAATTTTTGACTTCTGATGCCATACTAATGTCATAAAAATCTTTGGATTTTGATATTTTGGATTAGAAATTTTTTGCCAAAATTAATGGCAAAATATTTAGCAGAAGTGCTCATCACGTTTAAGTGATCCAGAAAAATGTCAAGGCAAGTGTTGACTCCAGAAGTCGATGGTGAACCTAGGTACGACCCTGGACAGTGGACATCACAGCCTGCTTCTTAAGCATGGCTTACTGATGGCAATACAGTATACACACAAATCCCTAATGTTATGACCATGCAGGGCAGCTACATGTCCATTTCTGAAGAAGCTGACACTTGGGAGCTTCGATGTGAAGGGCACAGGTAGGAAAGGGTAGGAGAATCAGGTTCAAGCCAGAACAGGTTGGCTCTAAACTGGTACCCTTTCCACTGCACTGTACTCTACTGCTTCTCTCTGATGAGGCCAGCTGCACCTCCCACTGGGCACTGTTGTTGGGGACAAGCCTCTTCTCTTGAAGCTGAAGGGGCAAATCTTCTTCAGCTAGGGCTTTCTACTCAGTATGGTTCTGCTGGAAAGTTCAGACATGCATCCAACATTAGTTCTAGCAGTTCTCAGGGAGCAAGAACCAGTCAGCCTCAGCACCACTATCAGCATGATCTGGGAACTTGTCAGAAATACATCGAAGCCTTAGGACCCTCCCCACTCAGGACTAGGGAATCAGACACTGTGGGAATTGAACTCATTGTTTACCTTAAGAAAGCGTTCTTGGTGTTTCCATTGCTTTAAAATTTGAGACCCCAAATTTTCATCCCTTATTCTGTGGAACAAATCAAAACTCAAGTCTGCCATGCAGCTGGCTTCTCTACACTGCGATTTGAAAAGTGGAAAGAAAGACCCTGGGTATCCCCGAAAGATCCCTGAGTGCTTTGCAGCAGCTCTGAGAACAGCATCTGGGGTGGGAAGAAGCGCCTGCTCTGGAACGCTGTGCAATCTATAATCAAGACTGACCCTCTGGACCTGTGAAATATGTGGTGCTGCTTTATTGCTTTTGAATTTTATAACTGGCCTAAACCTAGATAGAGCAAACAGTCTCTACCCCAAGCGAGTTCCCAGAGATCTAAGATGTAAACCTTTCAGAAACTGTTTAGATCAACAGCTCTCAATGTGTGGGTTGCAATCTGGGAGTCAGAGATATCATGACAATTATCAAATATTCACAGTATGAATAATAGTAGTAGCAAAATTTCAGTTATAAAGTAGCAAAAAATATATATAAGTTTATGGTTGGGGTTACCACAGCATGGGAACTGTATTAAAGGGTTGCAGCATTAGGAAAGGTGAGAACCACTGCTCTAGGCTGTCCAAGTAGAACTTCTAATTGTTGACATCGTTCTTGTTTGATTATTGACAGGAGGAAGTGATTGGAGATTTGAAGCCAGGCACTGAATATCGAGTGAGCATAGCGGCCTACAGCCAGACTGGCAAAGGGAGGCTTAGCTTCCCTCGGCATGTGACCACTTTGCCTCAAGGTAAAAAATAGGCTCAAAAGAATTAATGATGGGAAAGGACTTCCGTGTACTTATGGCTTCAGTCAGCAAAACTCATGTGCTGACCACAGTAAACATGCGTCTGCTCTATCAGAACTCAGCAGGGCCAGTCAAGGCATTATCTGATTAGCATATAGTGACAGATTGTAAAATGTGGTACCCACGGGCTACAGAGACTTACCACAGAGGGATGCAGGAAGAACTCACCAAGACAATTAAAAAAAGAGAGAGAGACTAAGCTGTGAGTAGGAATCAAGATAGTGAAGAAAGAAAGTATGGGAGAAAGTCCAACATATGGTCATCCACGTGGTATGAAGGTGGATCCTGGGTCCACTGCAGTCACTGTTCATACTGTGCTCTCTGTCAGGAAGTTACATTAATCTATCTCCACTCATTCCAAGAAGTGCTTAGAAAGGTAGGAAAGTTCTCCATGCCTAAATAATAGTATGCACAAAACAAGAAGGTATGGAAGTGTTGACATGTAGACAGTAGTAAGAACCGGGTGATGTGATCCTTTTCACACGTGAAGGAATGCATCCACATGCCCTACCACGGCTGTGTATTCTGGTCATGTGAAAACATACATACACATACATACAAACATGCATACAAAAGTGTCAGAAAGCAAGAGGCAGGAACAATGGGTATTTAGTTTCCGTGGGGCTAAGTACCAGTTACAACATGGAAACAGATGAATGATTGATAGGAGATGGAGGTGTGACAGAAGATTCTCAGGGGTGCACATCATGTGTCTCTGGGCCAGAGTAGCCAACTGAGCTGTTTGCCAACCAGGGATTCTGGGAGGAGAAAGTCAGACAAGCTTTCAATGAGTGTATGTTACATGGTGAAATCATCTACAGTTTTGTTGTTTGGTGTGGTTTTTTGAGGCCATACCGAATAGCTATGCCTCGGCATTAGAATATGTGCCTATTTTGGATGTAGCCAACCTCTGCATCATCTGAGACCACCAGCCAAGCCTAGCTGTGTTTGTCATCCTGCCTAGACTCCTGCCTGCCCCCTGCAGCACCCCAACAGCCACATGTCCTTGTGGTTTCTGATTCTGAAGTGGCCCTTTCTTGGAGACCTGGAGAGAATGAGGGAAGTGCTCCAATTCAGTCCTACTCTGTGGAATTCATTAGGTAAGTCACAGGTCAGATCACACATGATGTGAGACAGGGACAGATTGTCACTTGACCTCAGCTACAAGTGTGCTCGGGGTGGAACATATCCTTGGAAGACCATGTTTGCAATTGGGCCAACATGTGTCTCCGAATATTCTTCTTGGGTGAATTGTCACTGGTGATACTGCCCTCCCCACCTAGCCTCTTTTGCAGCCAAGCGCAGCTCTGAGCTCTGGAAATACTTTATGCACCTTTACCAACAAGCTGGCCTTCATTTCAGGCTTGAAACTTGCCCTTCTGATTTTACAGTATTGTATTTGAAGTAAATATTTGATAGCTTTGGTTTTTCTCAGAGGGAGAGGGAAGAATTCCTTACATACAGACACCATGCACTCCAGATTCGCATTACCTTGGGGCTACTTTCTCCGTTTGAGTTCAACTTCCTTCCTATCTACATCCTAAGCTCGAGTTATGCAGTTTGATGGGCTGTAGAAATACATGTGGAACTCATGATTGCCAATGCTGTCGCACAATTTTATTTTAAAAAAGAGAAAGAAGAAGAAAAGGCAAACAAAACAGATTCCCAATGCAAGGTCTTTGGCCTGCACTTGGCTCTCCAGTTGATTCCAGGTAGAAAGTGAGCGAC
The DNA here is from genome assembly GCF_947179515.1 of Apodemus sylvaticus. NCBI lineage: Eukaryota > Metazoa > Chordata > Mammalia > Rodentia > Muridae > Apodemus > Apodemus sylvaticus. The sequence continues at coordinate 36,128,023 of NC_067487.1, forward strand.
TGGGGTCCATCTGCCCTGCATTAAAGATAAGCAGCCCCTCTGAGGCTTCTATGTTGTGGATTCATAAAGAGGCTTGGCAAGATGCATTCTTCTGGCTTTCTGAAGCCAGGGCAAAGGGTCCTGTCAAGATGTGATGAGTTGTTTTTTCTGTCTTGACCTCCCAGTTTATGCCTGGGCTGTGGGAAGCAGACATCTGTGTCTTCTGAGCTTGTTTTCAGGCAGAGCTTGATGAATTCCAAGTGGCAGACACTTGAAAGAAGATTGAAGCAGTAACGTATTGGCTTCTGTGACTGTAAAGTCTAGTGGCTGGTCTGAATTCAGGGAGCACTAGACCCATGCCACCTGAGCAATCTGCCCATCTGTCTCTCTGATCATCAATTCATTTTCCAGCAGGCTTTCCCGCACACCCTTACGTTTTTGTGGTCTTTAAGCTTAGCTGCTTTCAAGAGGGGATGGATTTCTCTTCAGACCCATCAGAATTTCTATGGGCATTCTGATTGGCCAAGTCCAGGGACTTTTCCATTGTCCAAGCTGATCACAATGGCCAGGATGGAGAGAATTTATGAATTAGCCAAGCACTGGTTGTATGGCAATCTCTGAAAGAAACCATAGATGGGATTTTCAGACCTGGAATGTGTAGGCTCAGGGTTCAGGAGGAGTAACCCTTAAGGGGAAACTGTAGAACAATTCTTGGGAAATGGGAAATGAAAAGGAAAAAAAGGAAGAAAATAAGGAAAAGAGGAAGGAAAGGAGGAAGAGATGGGAGGAAGAAAGGGGATGAAAGGGAAAAGAAAGAAGGGAAAGGGAAAGAGGGGAAGGAAGGGACACTATGGTGAAGTTCAGACCAAGGCGGAAGATAGCACATAATCCTTCCTCTCAACATATCTTGTAGGCAAAGCCTGGTGTGTGCCTAGAATAGAAACGATTCTAATCCTGGTTCTAATACTTAAGCAATACTTGGAGCTCTAAGACTCCAGTTTTCTCACCGAAAAAGCCTGGGAGGGATTTAACACATGATTTACTTCCACAAATAAATTAGACAACACCAACAGAACAAAATGAACTTAAAGTTTAAAGGAACTTTAAACTCTGAGAAATGAAAATGTATCATCATCTGCCTATCAAGGGTATACCCAACCCCCCAGCAAAAATGGCAATTCTCCTTCCCTATTAATTCTGCACTCAAACACGGATTTTTTCAGGCTCACTCTGTGTCTGATGTTGACAAAACAGAATAGCAGCTTCTAGTCTCTCCCGCACACAGGAAGTAGAAAACAAAAATATTTACCTTCAGAATCAGAAGAGCCAGGAGAGAATGCTGTGTCCTTAACTCTCTAGTTGCTGTGAGGCGGAGTCTCCAGTACCATTCACAGTTTTTAGTTCCCTCAAAGAACAGCTGGGGAAAAGGCTCTGGGTACAAGGAATTTCCTTGGATGCCAGAATGAGAGAAGGGACTCTGAGACAGGGAGAAGGAAACCATCAGAGTGCATTACTAAAGATATTACAGGCAATGCAGTCTTTCCTGGAGCCTGTATTCTACCCCATATTACATGTCAGATAGATGCTGGGGAAAGACTTGAACACTGATCATCATGGGTTGAATGACTAGCTATAACCCTGAGCAAGCTAGGTAACCCTGTAGGTCTGACTTTCTTTAGCCAGAAAATTCAGATGATCGTAGGAAGAAAAGACAAAAGATATCTCTTAGCACTTGGGGCCTGGGGGGGGGGGAGGTTTTTATGCTGAGTCTTTTACCCTAAGCCACTTAAAAGTTATTACATTACCAGCCATTTGTTTTTAAGGAAATAATGTAAAATGCATTAGAGAAATATAGCTAAGGGAATCCATTGTCGCAACTATTAGAGGCCACTATTGTAGCCAAGATCCTACCCGACTAATTGTAGAAACAAAACCCAGAAAAGATCCAATGTGGATTCTGCACATGCCCATCTTACCCATGGCCCAGCCCCCTTTGTCCCACTGTCACCATTCAGCTACCACTGGAAGATATTTATTGCTATTGTTTTGTAACCACACAGTGGTTAGCAGGTGCCTGTGAGATGTCTCGGCAGGTAAAGGGGAGCTAGCGGCAAACCTTGATGGTCTGCATTTCATTCCAGAAGCTCATGATGAAAGGAGAGAATTGATTCCAGCAAGTTATCCTCTGACCTCTACATGTGGCCTTCCAAGCAAGCATGCTCTTACACGCACACACACACACACACACACACACACACACACACACACACTGTAAAAATAATAATAATAAAGGCCATCAGTTCGGTATATGGTGAAGCTTCAAATAATCTCAGTATTTGTGACTCACTTGAAGGCTCTGACAACAACTTCATCCCCAGAGGGCGTCAAGCCTGAGATGTAGTGGTCTTCACAAATTAGTGAACCACAAGCTTTCTTCTCAGAACTTCACTCACAGCTAGAATTTATTGCCATAAACGAGATGAACAACCACAATATTTAAGAGGAAAGTGGGCCTGGATTAGTTTTCCAAGCCCTCAAATGTTAGTATTGAAAACATTTATGAATTCTTTTCTTCTGTGTTATTTTATTGTTCTGTGCAGGAGGACCTCCTGCCTGCTCCTGAACTACATCTCCAGCTCTAAAGAACTATCCTAACGCAATCCATTTGGAAAGAATGGAAAGCAATGAAAACATGTCTCCCCATCCCTGTTTGTTTGGAGAAATTATTTAGGAACTTGGGTGTTTGAGTATAAGCCCTCCTTGCCAAAAGGATCAGAATTAGCAATCAGAAGACTGGCTTAGCTGCCAGCTGAGAGTGCAAGTTAACAAATGATGCTGTGCGAAAGCAAGAATTCTTTTTTATTACTTTACTTTCAAAATTGAAACTCTCAGAAGCACCTTGCAGACGGCAACATGGTCCTAGAAATTCTGCTGGCCATTAAGACCTCAGGCTTAGATGAAAGGGATAAATGTTTTTGCAGAAATAAGACCTCCAGTCCTATAGGTAGATCCCTTCAAACTTCAATTCTTCATTCTGTGTTGGTTCCTAGCAAAACTCCTTGTCAGGGTGGTGGGAGTTGATATAAATTGAATTCCCACGTAGCAGCTTTGGGAGCCATTTGTAAACTGCTCTCTAGCCCACCTAGGACAAACTGTCAAGTCTCTGTCATCACCCTGTTCCATCCATCTGTTTGTCGTTTGATTAGTTTAGACCAGTATGTAAATAAAGAGGCCAAGAGAACTGAAGGTCAAATGGTTTTGTTTTGTTTTGTTTTTAATGTAATGACTTAATGGTTTGGACTTCACACCACAGTTCATTTTTGTGGAGTGCAAACTTTGCATAAAATTAACCTGTAAGGAGCAATCTTTGCATAAACTTGGCCCATAGAAAAGACAGTGGAAGTTCTATCGAGAGCGTGGGGCTTTCTCTTCCTCCTGTCCCATGGTCCCTGCTGATCGATGGGATTGAGTCCCTTCCCTTAGAACCAGGAGCTTATTTTGCAGTCTTTTGGTCCCCAAAGGGCCCTTTAGATAGTAGTCGATGGGTCTCTATACTTGGTTGGAAGATAACTATATTTTTCCTTTTGGTAAGTGAAACCTGACACCAACTTCATAAATTAGTAGCAACTCCAAACCACAAGAACAAAGCAGTTCTTGGGACTTTTATCCCAGCCCCACCACTGTGCTGCCTTTTCTAGTCCCATCACAATTGTACATATCTCAAACAGAAGCTAGGTTTATCACTAAGCAGAAATTAACACAGTGACTGACATTCATCACTGGGTTCTCTCAGTGAACATTTTATTAAATGCCAAGTGACATAAGAAGGTTGAAGACTGAACTTTCAGTCAGGAGAATTAGCAGGCCTTTTCTTGAAGGACTAGGAAGCATTTTGGCTCTGTCAGCAACACAAGGTCTATCTCAGACAATCTGCTCTACTGTCGTCATAGGAAGGCCACTGTAGAGTTTTAAAACTTCAGCGATTGCATTCTCATAAAGGTTGACAGCTGAATTTTCTTGACCATTTGGCTTAGTGTATCCTGTTATTCCAACATATTTTAATTTCCCCGAACACCCTATAGAAGTCTACTATAGACATCTACTCATATGAGCCTGTGTTATTAATGAATGTGTACCAATCATGGGTAAGATTTGTCACAGTGTCATGTGACATGTAGAGAGTCTGGAGTGCTGAATGGGACAGCAAGGCTAAGGACGGGCTCTGGGGAACGCTTTCTTGGCATCCGAACTTATTTTTAATCTTGAAAGTTGTAGTTGACACATCAAAGTTGCACACATTTGTGGGTGACCCAGTTCTGAAGGCGTCTGAGCGAGCTTCTTAAGGTAGCTAGGAAAGACGCATTGGTGATAGCTTCAGAAGAGGAGGGAGGGAACAGTATGAAAGGGTTAGACTGGAGGAAGCCACTTAAGCAATGGCTGGGAGGCAAGAAGAAAATGTTCCTGGGATTGCTGAGAAAGCCTGGAGCGATGTGTGGGGAGAGAAGTAAGCAGGAGTCAGACAGAGGAAGGCATTAAGAAAGAGTTCACTTTTTATCCTGAAGGGAAAAGGGAACCGTGGAAAGTTTTAAGGAGGAAAGCAATTTCAGCATTAGCATTTTTGAAAGACCATGCAGACTTCTCAAGGAATGCGGAGACGAGGAGGACGAAGTCCCAATGGTCCTTGAGCTTGCTGTCTAGAGAGACAGAAAAATGAAAGAAAATCACATCCAAAGGTGATTGTTCTTATACCAGCAGCATTGGATCCAAGGCACCAGGAGATTTTTAGAATAGCTCAGGACACTAGCACCTGAGCTGGAACAAACTTGTGCTCATGAGGAACGAAGTGGGGAGTGGGAGATGCTCTTAAGCCATCAGCAAATTCAGTGTCCCTCGGCAAATGTTAAGTGTTAAATTGGAGGAACCACCATGGTTTGAAAGGGACCACAGTGTCTGATGGCACTATGCATTTGGTCCACTCTACCTTAGGCCAGCGGGGCAACCTCCACTCTCCAGGCTATTCTCTATTTGCTACCATGTCCCCTGGAGGAGCTTCCTGCTCCAACAAAATCTACTCTCAAAAATATTTTCCTAGCTTTCAATGTAAGTACCTTGAGCCCAGTTTCCTAATTAATGTCTGTAGGATGTTTAAGCTTCACCTCCATCTCAACTTCAAGGACGTGGGTTCTCAAATTGTGAAAGATGACAGATTGGAAGGTATTTGGACTCATTGAGGAGGTCCTGACCTACCATTTTTTCAAAAGGAAAATATGATAGAATAGAAAAGTAAAATATGAGAGGGTATCCAAAAGGGTATCAGCAGGGGTTGTGAAACTTGTTTCAGTGTGTGTGTGTGTGTGTGTGCATACACTCCTGTGCACATGCACTTCTATAGATAGATATCTTTGGCATAAGTCAGTTTATATGTGCACACTCATTATATTATTTAATTTTCTTATTGCTGTGACAGAACACCAGACTGAAACTCCTCAAGAAAGGAAGTTTTTGTGCCTCACGGTTTGAGGGTGTAGTCCTTCATGGGATGGAAGGCATGGTGGTAACATCTGCTCTAGCTGTGGTGGCAGGAGCTTGAATCAGATTGTCACATGACACCCACAGTCAGCAAGCAGAGGGAGATGAATATTGATACTCCACTTACTTCCTCCTTGTTAGTTAAGCTGGGATCCCAGCCTAGGGAATGGTGCCAGCCAGCTTAGGGAAGGGTGTCATCCCAACCAAGGGAATGGTGTTACCCTATCCTGTAATTTATGCACTGGGGAAGCTGAGGCAGCATGAGAGCCCTTTCTCAAACAAAGCACCAATAAATCATCAATAGGTTTTGGGATAAAGTCAACTGACTTGATAAGTTAGGTGCTCAGTTGGTAGGAGTAAATACAGCTCATGGATTGTGCAGGTGTTAAGACAGAAAACCTTGACTGTGTACAGAGAAGGACGCTGCAGGCTTGTTTACCTACTGGTGTGTTCTCATGCTTTGTACCCACCGTCTTTTGTGTAGATCAAATGGACGTTATCAGACTTACCCCTTCTCTTTAGTTATCACATTTACCTACACGCACTTAGTACTTAACATTTTGTATGACGTACTCGGGGCTCTGATCTCCTCCACCCAAGGATTCTCCATTTGTTCCTTGGGTTCCATTCCTACATTTGTTCAAATCCAAACACTTCCATAATTTAATTTAAATTCTTCCTTGTCCCTACAGACTTCCCACAAGAGGTCAGTTTACATTGAACTATTTTAATCCAGCTCTCGGGGCTGGGAGATAGCACAGCCATTGAGGGACCTCCCTGTTCAGTTCCCAGCATCAACGCCAGGCAGCTCACAATTACCTGAAACTTCAACTCCAAGAGATATTATGCTCTCTTGTAGACTCCTGACACATACATATAGGTGGAGCACACATGTGCGTGCACATGCACGCACGCAAACACACACATACACACACACACACACACACTTAAAATTAAATTTCAAATACATTTTATTAAAATAGGCTACTTTGCTTTGCCCTTCCAACTGATTCTTTGAGGTCCTGTTCCTGCACTGACCCCCAGATATACTATTCCCCCAATTATACTTTTAGCTTCCCTAGGTGGGCTGTTTTAACCTTCCCTAGAAGCCTCACAGAATATAACTCCTGTTATATTGGACCCTGCCAAGGCAGAATTTCATGGTAAAATGAAATGAAAATGATTGTTCACTAAAATTTTGACTGGCAATGGATAAGGTGGTCAAAATGTTCCAACAAAAGAAATAAGAGAAATATACAGTTCTGTATCTTTAAGTAAATTGTTCTCTTTCTATGTTTAAAAAGATAGAATGGTAGATCTGGCTCATAAGCTTTGGGTTTCATAATTACCTTTGAGAATATGATTGAGAACCTAGGAGGCTTTTACTTAGAAAAATAAAACAAGGGCTCAAATATAAAACCTGGCTTATAATTTCTGGGAACCCTCAAACACTTCTCAGGCTGGGTCTTAGCATTGCCTGCAATTCTTCCCAGTAAAGTGAACCAATCGGTGAGTGTACCCTGATTGCTTGAATTGCAATCCTTGGCCCTTCCTATTCATTGTCCAATCATTCTAAAAGCCAGCCAGCAATCTCCTGGCCTAGCCTTTTCTAAGGTGTGAGATGCCTGACTTTGCCCCTGGCCACTTCTTAGAAAGCCCTGCCAATCTGAGCTGCTGATAGCTAATAGCAGTACATTCTCAGTTAACTCCTTCTGCTCTGGCCTTTCAGTGTGTGTGCAGGAGGGGGGGGGGGGAGGGCGGCGGTGAGGGATAGTCTTGCTATGGTGGTGTGGCTGCCAACATTGTCATTAGGATAAAATTCCCTCCTGTGGAAGAAGATAAAGCTATTGTTGAGGATGGTTTAAGACAATATTCCTGCCACCTTATCTCTGTCAGCCTCACTTTTGTCCTCTGGACCTCAAAAGACTCTGGGACCAATGAAATGGAAAACCTGACCCAAAACTAGAGGCAAAGTATTAAAGGTTTTGAACTATTATTCAGTCTGTGTGAGCTCTATATTATGAAATTAAATGTTAATGATTTCTATCATTTCCATTGGAAGTGGTTTTGTTTTTCTTTTTTCTTTTTTCTTTTTTCTTTTGTCTGCATGAGATGAGCAAAAAATGTAAAGTCCTCCCACCCCCATCCCCTGTAACTTTTGCATGAAATGGCTGCAGACATTTGCAAGTAGCTCTGGGTAAACAAGAGCACACCCAAAGAGATTAGGGTTCTTTCCTCTAGAAATAGCGCAGGGGAAGCTTAGCAAATAATAGGAGAGTTTTATCTAAAGACTGCATCTCTTCTGCCTTTACCTTTTGGTATCTCCAGTGGCTCTCCTCTGTGAAGTGATTCTGTGCTAATGTGAAGTTGCAAATGAGTCTCCTTCACTGGCTCAGCTCTTTTCTTTGATGATAAAGTTATTTTAGAGAACAATTCCACCTTTAGGACAAGACAGAGAAGAACTGAACCTGCTTCCTCCAGTAGGCATACCCTGTGATTTTTCTTTTTCCCTAGACCAGACACTGTCAGCATGCACAGGTCACACCCACTTGTGTGTGGGTGAGCCTGAGGAAGTCTCCATCTCTATTTCCTGGACTTTCAGTAAGTCCTGCTAGCAAAGAACTAGGCAAGCACACGGGTAAGAAACGGGGAGTCTACCCAGGCTTCAACTCTTACTTCTTTTCCAGATACGTTCTTTACAAAAGACAAACACCAACATTTGGTTTTCTGATACTCTTTAAATACCTGGGAGTGGGGAACATTTCACACCAGATGGAAGGTGCAGAGAGGGAACCCGCTGAAGGTCTAATAATCGCCCTCTGACTGCCACCCCCAGTTTCTGATCCAATATCAAGGGTTTTTGGTTTGGTTTGGTTTGGTTTAATTTAACCTCAGCCCATCAACCCAAGTTGACCGCAGCAGTTCTCAATTGGGACCTTGGTCAAATTTCTTGCCCTTTCAGAGATTTAGTTTCTCTTTTATATTAAAATCAAAAAAAAAAAAAAAGATTGAGCCTTTTTGAGGTTAATGCCTACTACAGAGAGTAGTTGTTAGAGGTAAATGAGTTATGGTATCAAAGCAGTCCTTCACACTTTGGGATGTTTAGTAAAAGCTGGCAATTAGCCGCCATCAACACCAACCCTCCAGTCGGGCCCCCTGCTGTTCTCCGCTATTCCTAACTTTCACTCCCCTTTCTTACCACCTGCAATGTTCTTCCTCTCCACTAGCTAGAAATCCAGGTAGGGCCACAGTGTCTGTCCTAAAGAGATTTTGGACAGCCCTATATGACTTTGTTTTAATTGTGGCATTACGAAAGTAAAAAGAGACAAAATAAATTTTAAAAATGTAAAGATGGATTTATTTTATGTGTGTGGGTGTTTTCGCCTGCGTGCCTGTGTGTCTGACATCCCCTGGGATTGGAATTACAGGTGGTGATGAGCTACAACGTGAATGCTGGGAATAGAACCCAGGTCTTCTGCAAGCATAAGTGCTATTAACCACCAAATCAACTCTCCATCCCATGTAAATGAGTTCTAAAAAGATATCTTATCTTGATATTTATTTGATAGTTATTTGATAATTTTTATTTAATAATAATATTTATAAATTATATATAGAATATTATAAATATAAAATAAATTATTTATATTTATAATTGTTATATTTATTATTAATAATTTGGATATTGCTATATCCAAAATGTTATCATTTCAACATGAATTCAATATGAAGATAAAATATATTTAAAGAAGAGATAGATTTCCTTTTATTTTTCTTTAAAAGCTTGTGTGCATTTTATACTTGTAGTACATCTTAATGCATGCTAGCTATATCTCAAGGGTGGAGAAGCCACATGGGTGGGCAGCACGGTATGGGAATGCACAATTAGCAAGCAGGTATGAGTTATTAACTCCAGAAGTCAATGAGTCCTCTGAGTAGTGGCTGGTTCATATTTACAGCGTGATACTAGAGTAGAGGCTAAGCACATGTGCTTAATGTAATCTTCATGTGTTCTTCATGTAATCTTCATAGCAGTTCCCTTATCTTGGCCTTCGCATTATTTTTACGTATTTATTTTTACATATGGGAAAGCTAAGACTTAAAGACCTAAAATAAAAATAAAAATACGTAAAACAAAAGGATTAGTGCTACTAAGTCGCAGAACTCCGATTTGAACTTAGCTCCTCCAATTCCAGAGACTATACTGGCTTTGTGAATGCCACTTCCTTGATTAAAAGTCTAAATGAAGACCTACCTTCTCTGCAAGGGCATGCCCTCAGAAGGACAAGCGAAAAGGTAACACATTGACACAGACATAATTTGTTAAGACTATGAATGTCTGTGAATGTAGTCATCATAAGTCTTCCCATGGCAATTCATGCCATCCGTCACCCTATAAAATGTGTATTTGTTTACTCAGGAATAGACTGCATAAAGATGGAATCTCTGCTCTCCTGACCCTAGGGATGGGACTGCCAAGTCAGAGCCTTGTTTAGAGAACATCTGGAAAATGCAGTTCTTGCAGATAAATGCTCCCACGTGGGGTCTTTATGTCCTGGTGAAGCCCAAGCAGGCAGAAGTAGACCGTCTCTAAGCAGTGCTTAGAGCTGGCCCTAAAGATGATCTACTTGCTTTTGCTGGCAGACGCTTCCAGTTGATGACGTTATGGTTTGAAAGCAGGACCACTTTCAGATAGGAAATGTTAACTCACTTTTATGAGCATAGCTCTCAGAGTGAAAATGCTGTTAGCGCCCATAGCCAGCCAGCCTCTTCCCTATGGTATTTCTGAACTGTTGCTTTCCTTATTTTTAATCATTAAAGGCCAGATTTTGACAAGAGCTGGACCATCATCCAAGAGCGCCTGCAGATGGACTCCATGGTTATCAAAGGCCTTGATCCAGATACCAACTACCAGTTTGCTGTGAGAGCCATGAACGCCCATGGCTTCAGTGCCCGCAGCTGGCCCAGCGACATCATCCGAACCCTGGGTGAGTGCTGTACCTGTCCTGAAGAACATGAACAGCTGGGCAGCTGTGGTTGCCTTTCACAGCCTCACTTGCCTGGGGCTTCTTAGGGTCCAACAGATGAGAACGGCCTGGGAAGGGCTCTCTCCCGGCTTCTCCCTGCAGTTTTCCCAGACCTCTTGAAGGTTCGACTCTCCACAGGGACGCTGGCTATTTCTGTTTCTAAGCAGTCAGGGAAGGTTTATTTTTGCATCGTCCTTGGGGAGTTTCTGGTCGGGTTTTTGTGCTGTGCAGAATCACGGGGCAGATCACACAGCAAATGAGATGAGTAGTCTCCCCCTGCCTCTTGTCTCATCATCACTTCATCTTGGAACCCTGTGGGAAAAACCTAAAACCCCCCAACTCCTCTCCCTAGACTCTTCACAGTTAGTGATTGCCTGCCAAATCAAAGACTCTCCAATGAGTGTGGTGAACACCTGTAATCTCATCCCTTGGACGGCCGGAGCAGAAGGAGCAGTGTTAATTCAAAGCCAGCTTAGGGTGCTCACTAAGAGCCTGTAACAAAAGGGATGTTAAAGTAACTTTGTCCCTTCTGGGTGGTGGCCAGCACATCTCAGAACAGATGCTGGCGTGCGAACATGTAACTCGGGGGTCTAGATGACTGTGGAAGTTCTCATAGTGCCTCTAGGGATCTGGAGGAAGCTTAGGACCAATGCTGAACAAATAAGCTCAGGCTTTGCTTCAAAGTCAATCATGTCTGTGGTCTGGGATACAGCAAACTGTTACATGATGTCAAAAGCCAAAGGGTTCAGGCAAGCTTGTCAAGTCCAGCCCAGTCCAGCCCAGCCAAGCGCAGCCCAGCCCAGCCCAGCTTTATACTTTGGAAGTAGGGTCACATTTACATAAGCCTAGAAGCATGGTAGTAGTAAGGACTTAGAAGGGAGATATAAGCACGTTTTGTTTGAAAGGTCGATGTCTTTGTAGTTCTGCACATAAATTCTTCAAGAGCCCTGCAGCTGCTGCTGGCCTGTTTATCCAAAGGGGAAGCTTAAACTAAGTAGCTGGTTTTCCATTGGCTTGCACAAAGCCCTATTTTTGTTGTTAGGATCTAAATAAGTACCCCCCCCCACTCCCTCCATAGTTATCTTCCAAGGCTAATGCTATTCCCAGGAAGATATCCACCAGGGCTTGCAAGTCCTGGGGATTTGTGCTCTGCTAAACCGAGCATCCATCCTGTAACCTTCCAGGTTGAGTGTCCCCTCTTCAAATTGAATTGGGTGGAGTTGCAGTGGGGCCTCACCTCTAAAATCACTCCTGTCTCTCTAATTCCCCACCATGCAAGTTATCTCAAATAACTCAGGCTAGCCTCTAATTCCTTATGTAGCTAAGGATGACCTAGAACTTCGATCCGCTTCCTAAGTGTGGGGATTGCAGACACGTAGTGCCATGCCCAGTTTATGCCATGCTGGGTTTTAAACCTGAGCTTCATTCATATAAAGCAAATACTGTAGCAACTGGGGTATATCTCAGCCCATAATATTAACAAATATTCTGAAATACATAGAAGTCTGCTGCTCGTATATGGTTCCTCAGATTAGGATAACAGAAGTTGACTCCATTAGATCAGTCACTACATGGAAACACAAGAATGTGCTGTGATGCTTCAGGTGAACTTTTTGTCTTGCTATATTACTACCCCAGATTCTAGCACATTCTTGTCTTTAATTTGATATTAGTTGTAAACTATACCGCTTCCAAAACACATTTTTTTCTGTACAGAAATGATACACTTGTCAGCTAGCATTATGTGAGTTAATGACTTTGAAGTATCAGGGTTGACAGTGGAAAGCCTGTTGTGAGCCAGGCCTCATGCTGACTGCTGTATTTGTGTGAAATCCATTAATCTTTCCCAAAAACTTGGGGTGGGAAGGATAGCATCCTCTTCATAGAGATGGAGAGAAATAGCATCTCTGAATGATTTCTGATTTTTCCCAAGAGGGATAATTATGAAGGCAGTGTGTGAAGCTGGGTTTGCTGACTGTGTAGCTACTTCCCCGAGTATGACTCGATGAATGGAATCAGTCTGCTAACACACAGCAGCACAGGAGAGGTTCAGACAGTCACTTGGTGAAGGATGTCTGTATAGACTCTGAGGACTGGGGCGGTGCTGGCAGCACTGGACCCAGTTTGTAACATTTGCATTTTTCCCTTTTTTTTTTAATTTACAAAACAACCATTCCTTTTTCATAAGTCTCCCTCTTTGTACCCCTTTGCAGTCATATTTCCATCCCATGCTCCATTCCTAAACCGTGACAACCAGTCTTCCATTGCACCGTTCATCTGATAGTCTCATTTTGGGAATGTTGTGTAAGCTGAATTGTAAGTTTAGGATTAGGACATCTTAGCTGCTCCTAGATCTGGCAGACAGTGATGGGAGGCCAGGGCCCAGCCTGCATCAGCCAGAGTGAAGACAATACTGGTTTGGGTGGATGCTTGACCGGCGCACACCTCATCTGCTCCAGCCTTGTTCAAATACAGAACAGAATGGGAAGAAAAAGATCATTAAGACTCTGAGTATCTGGTCCTCTGTTGAGAAACACTGTTTTGTTGGTTACTCTAATTGATGCTGCCCTGCCCTACATTTACCTCAGGTCTCTCATGGGAGGCAGCTCACTACTTAGTTCCTGTTGTTTCCACAGGAAAATAAGAAATTAAGTAAAGACATATCTTAAAAGACCTTCAGTCTTTTCTCTTGCTCATAGCCCAATCCTGCTGTATGTGTATGTATAAATTCTGTGAGGGGAACACCAAATTTGCCTTTGATTTTGTAAAGGACTAGCTGATATGCCAGGCTGGGGGTGTAGACATGTGCCCACCTCATCTGTTGGTCTCTTACCTTCTGAGCATCATGCTTAGCTCAGACAGGAAGCATAAGGGCAGGGAAATACAGGACGTGGATAATAGCTAGGGAGGAAATAAGGCATATGTGCTCTTTTCGTAGACAAAGATGGAAGGAAAACTAATACGTACGTGTATGGAGCCTGAGATTATGTAACATCCCCAGTGAGGACTGTGGACCTTAGCACCCCAAATCACTTCATTTCTAATGTTCCATCCTTGCAATATAGCGAGAGAGAGGATCAATAAATTCTTGACTGGAGTGGATCTAGGGTCCTCAGGGCAGCCCCCCATAGATATATTCTTCTTGTTCCTGACAACAGTTGTTTTGCTGTCACTGCCTCAGGTCTTTGACACCTGCTCTTACCTCAGCATGGAGTTTTCTGCCCTCAGATCTCTTTGTGGCTCTGGCAGCCCCCTCTATCTCTGCCTTTAGGTCATAGCTCACTTCCTTAGCCTTCCACTATTCCCATGCCCTTGCTTTGTCTTCTCTCTAGCAATGCCACTGTCTGGAACTAGTGTATGTGTTTCATTATGTGTATTTCTCCCAACAAATAAGCTCCTTGTTGGGGCTTGGAGAGACTTGGTCAATGCTGAATGGTCAACACCCTCCACCATGTCAGCGCTCAATAAATGCTATTGAGTTCATGTGCGAGTGGGACTTAACCAGCCAAGGGGTTGGTTGAGAGGTTGAGTACCTGTGCGGCTGATGTCAAAGCAGAGGCAGCAAGGGTAATCTAGAAGACCACACAGGCCCAAAGTGGGCTACCCAGTGGGAAAATTCTTAGGCAAAGACACTGATGCCCCCTCCCCCCCCCCCCCCCCCCGCCAACTTCAATAAGAAATAAGGGAAAAGTAAACAGGCTAAAAGAAAAGGGGTGGAGGGGGAGCAGGGAATGGAGAAAGTGGTCCCAGTAAATTCAAATTCAAGGCAGTAGGGATGGAGGAGAGGACTTGCTGATGGGGCATTGGAAGGAATATTTACATCCTATTCCCAACCAAGCTGTCCGTTCTCTCCCGTGCTCTTTCTTAACCATCAGAATAAGCTCGAATGATTCTTTACCACCATTGCCTCTGCTCCTACAAAGTTTCACTGTGGCTTCAAATCTTCAAAGACATCACAGAAATAGTTTGTTTGGGTTTTTGCTGCCTCCCCAAATCCAAGATTTTTCTATAGTTTTAGACCTTCCTCTTCTAGTGATCTAAGACAGGCACACATGACTTCAATTAATCAGATTTTTACACTCCCACCATTCCCTGCATCTGGTGATGTCTGTTCCTATTTTTGATTGTTCAGTCTCTATATATGACTCTGGCTTTTACCCACTTTTGCTCTGAGATTGAGACCTTTACTTTTTTTCCTTTTCAACACTCTCAAGAAACCAGCTTTAGTATGCTAGACCGTCTCACATATATGCTACATACATAACCACAGAGCAGAGTTTGCCTCTCCCCAGTCTCAAGTAAGGTTTTTCTATTTGGTAGTGGTGCTTCAAATTGACTGTAGCAAGAGTGCAGACAGGAAGCATGCTCAAAGGATCTGTAGGAATCAGTCAGGAACTATTCTGAAATCCATGGCATCATCTCCCAGCATTCCCTATAGCCTGGTGCATATGAGAAACCATTGCCAATTCTGGAGCTTTTAACTGCCCCACAAGCCCTGTTCCTTTACAGAACAAAATCTAGAAGACAACTCTGGGCTTGGGAAATCTATAAATTCTCAAGATCTCATACACTCTCTTTTCCTCAGTTTCCCCATTTCTACAATCAATGCAGTAATGGCTGGTGAAGTTAGTAATCTCTGATTCCCAGGATTGTTTTGAGAAAATGCTTATGGAGTGGAGATTATGCTTTCTGCTCATTCTTCTGGTGATACAACATGTAAATGGTTAATGGTTGTTTCCTCTATGCATAATTGCTGAATAATAGACTGTCCAAAACAACCACCACTGAGTCTATTAGCTGTTCCTTTATGACTCCATATCCTAAGCCATGGCACAGGCAGACAACATCAGGGTTCCAGAATTCAGAAACACAAGTCCAAGGGGAAAAAACTGTTGACCAAGAATGTTGGAGCCATTGGCATCCTTGGGGTAGGTTTTGAAGGGTATGGGAGTGAGGGCTTTCTTTTATCCTCTAACGTTCCCATAATTGAGTCTATGGGATAAATGACAAGCAGACATAATAACAAGAGAAAAGGTCTATAGACCTACCACCCACACAAGGCTACCACTAAAAAAATGAGGTGAACCTACCCTCACTCCCAGTGAGACCTATAAGTGTGTGTAACCTCTTAGCATGATAGGTAAGCTTAGCCTTTAATGGGGGTCCTTCTGGGAAAAGCATTCACTGAAAGTGACCTTTCCCCTTTGATGTTTCTAAAGACTTTTCAGGTGTTAGTAATAGACACATCTAGGTTGTCATTACCTTAAAGTCTTCTACCGGACTGATTAGTTCTATAAGACTTCTTTGAAAGACACCAACAGCTAAAACTACCTGGGTAGGAGGCACTGTGTACTCTGAAAACAACAAAATCCTGTGTCCTCCATAGCAGTAGCTTTAGACTGCTGGTCATGTTGATGCAAATGCTAAAGAGATTGTAGCAGGAGGATCATGAGTTCAAGGCTAGCGAGTGTTGGGGTAGCATTCACAAAGTCCTGAGTTTGACTCCCAGAACCACATGAAAGTTACAATGACCATTCTTAGAATCTCAGCTCTCAGGAGGGGGAGGCAAGAGCATTAGACATTGGCCGTCATTTTTCCTACATAAGGGTTTCTAGGCCAACCTAGGCAAGAGATCTTGCCTCAAAACCAAAACCAAACAAAATCAATCAAACAAACACCGAAAACCTCAAGGAGAATGAAAACCTAACAGAATACAGAATTATTCTCTTGTGACTCTACTTTCTGTTGGTTGTTTTTGTTTGTTTTTAAATCTTCCCAAAGTCAGCCACAGACTCAGACAAGAATCTGTAAATTTTTCTGTGAAGGTCTAGTTAGTAAATATTTTAGGCTTTAGACTTGGCTATTGTTGAAGATATATACAGTATGCATGAGTGTGCATCAATAAAAGTTAATTTATAGACACTGAAATCTGAATTTCTTACATTTGTGCGCCATCAAAAATTTATTCTTTAAAATTCTAAAAATGTCAAAACTATCGTCCATCCATAAACAAGCCATGCGAGCTGTCCTTGTCCTGTGGACTTGTTCATTGAGCTCCATACTGTAGTCCTGGGATTTATCTCCCAAAGTTTGAGAGTCTTTAAAATTTGGGGGAGTTCTTCTTTTAAGTAGCATTTTTTTAAGCTTGGAAGGAGCCAATTAGCACATAAAAATAAAATTGTTCCCACAGCACAGCTCTGTGATTTAAGTTTTGAAGAATATTCTTAAAGAAGGGACCCAAGAGCCTCAACCCAGCAGCTGAAGGGGGAGTTGCCCTGCTCCATTTGAAAGAGGAGAAACATGGTGGGGGGGGGGGGCGCGCTGCACTGCTGGGCTGTTCTCCAGGATGGAGCAGAGAGAGAGGCCTGTAAATTAGAGCTCCATGGATTTGTAAATCTTTAGAATGTAAGATGGAAGCAGAAACCGGAGGAGGAACAAATCACTGGTTTCACTCCTAGCGGGTGAACCTGCATTTTAAGTGTGTATCTGCGCATAAACAAAACTGCAAATGTGATTTTACATTCTGGATGCCCCGCTGCCGTAATCGCTCTATTGATTTGCTAATGCCTGGATTCATGTAAATCTGAATTACACCCATTTGCACAACTTTATTGGCTTTGAGGGGAATGATTCACCTCTCTGTTTAAATACCTGATACCTATTAATTGCCCTCTGGAGGCCTTTGTGCATGCTATCATACATTTATTTATAATCAGCATACCAATATTTTATCCTCTTGCTAGAGAGAGAAGACAAACGGAAGCAAATGATAAGAAAATATAATTTCCCAAACCCAAGGTGAACCCCATGCCCTGCCCTGAGCCACAGCAGTTTTCACAGGAAATGTGGCATTCTCCTCTCCCCTGAGGTTGCCTCCAGCCTTGGAGTTAGGGTGCTGAATGCTCAGGGTCACATGGACTTCCACAGAGTCAGTGCCCTCATGGTTCTCGCAAATTAAAAGAGTGAAATTTGTGAACCACAAGGGGATGAGTTTCAGAAATTCATTTATTGTAAATTCATAGGTGAGATCTTAAGAAAAGGAAGGAAGGGGGAGCTACCATAGAGCAGAGGGGGGACTCGGGGATACTACCAATATCTCTGCTGGACTGCTGGACTTAGTGGCTTTTTAAAGAGCTTCGGACAGAAAATGGCAGAGGGATGAGGAGGTGTCTGGGTGTCCTACTGCTGTGAAGAGATACCGTGACCACAGCAACTCTTATAAAGTATCTAACTGGGGCTGGCTTACAGCTCAGAGGTTTAGCCCATTATCATCACTGGTCAGCTTGGTGATGCATAGGCATACTCGGTGCTGGCGAGGGAGCTGAGAGTTCTATATCTGGATCTGTAGGCTGCAGGATGAGAGAGTGAGTTCACTGGACATGGACTGAGCCTCTGAGACCTCCAAGCCCACTCTGAATGACACACTTCTTCCAATAAGGCCATATCTCCTAATCCACTCCCTAGTGACCAAGCTTTCAAATATATGAGTCTATGGGGGCCATTCCGACACAAACCACCACACTGGTGGCTCCCCTCTGTGCTAGCCACTTCCTCACATTTGAATTGCAGGCAAAGATCTCATTTAGGAGTCGAGCTAACAAGGACCAGGAAGCAGGATGTTTCTGGCCTTTCTGGCCTCCATCACGGTCATGTTCAGAGCTGCTGATCTGGGAGCATGCCGATCTGACTTGTTCAGGTAGAGTAGCATCTATGTCATATTCACACCAATCACTCCTTAGCCTCTGAGTTCCAGTTCCGGTCAGGTTCTTTGGTGAGCAACTAGGATCTCAACTGTGGTTCTCTCAGCATACGTCAGAGTTTGGTGTGTTCCCACCAGGATTCCCAGGTTCTTAGGTAGAGTAGACAAGGGTGTGTGGAGAGTGGTAGAGGCCGTGCACTCTTATAAAGTGCACTTATGAGGAATGCATTTCTGGTGGAGGAAGTAGGCCAGAACTGGGCGGAAAAACTCAATGGAACACACAGCATCCGTAATTGAGACTTTTATGACATATTTATATGTAGTGAGCTTTTTAAAATGCTGTATCTGTTATGAGGTAGCCATAGCAGGGAGAGGCTTCTAGTCTTGCTGCAAGATAGGGTTTTTTTTGACATTCTAATTTTGGTTTCATGCTTTCCAGCTACAGATTAACATAGTCTAGAGTATATAGAATAGGCTTGCCACAGTGACACACACACACAGACAGACACAAACACACACACACACATACACACAGAGACATACACACCCAGACACGGACACATATAGGAGAGGCACAATGTGTCTGGTGGTCCTTATCTGTTGATCTAACTGAACTCTGGACAAATACTTTCACCTTAGGTGTTTTCAGTCTCCTAAGCAGGAAATAAAGAGATGGGCAGTGAAATAATATGAAGCAAGCTTAAAGAAGTGCTTGTTTGTAAAAGTCTGCACAGCCAAACTGGCATCTGGACAGATAGGGAGAGCTGAGTTGTAAGAGCCATGGTTTCCAGCTACAACATGTAAAACTGACACACATGAGCCACAGATAGAAATTGTGGGGAATAAACATTCTGAGCCCTTCTCCTCTCACCTTCTGCTGGTGCTTCCTGATAGCTGAATACATCAGAAATGCATGTGGCCTTTCCAGAGCACAGGAAAGAGCAGAGCAGGGCAGTGTGTGAGTCTGGGGTCAGAGACAGAAAGTCATCCCCAAGAGGAATAGTATAGTCAAATAAGGCAATAGAATAGTGCCTGTTATACGGGTTATACATTGTTGTGTGTGTCTGTGTATGTGTGTGTGTGTGCATGTGTGTGTGAGTGTATATGTGTGTGTGTGCATGTGTATGTGTGAGTTTGTGTGCACCTGTGTGTGTATGTGTGTACATGTGTGAGTGTGTGTGTGGGGGGTGTGGGTGTGTTCCATTTGATTACATTTAGGGCACAGGTTTATCATCTATTCGTATATTTAGCATGTTGCCCTGAACATAGGCAGTGATGAACTCCCGGGTCAGGCCTCTGTGTACTGCAGTTTATGTTCTCCAAACTGGAGAGGGGTCACCTCTGCTTTGCATGGAAGGAAACAGGTCTGTAAGCAGAGTAGCTTTCTCAAGGTTACTTACTGGCAGATCTGCATGGAAACCAGTTGGTGACTGATTTCTACACCAGATCCCTTAGTCAGTGGGTTTTTATGGTCCCTTACAATTTTCAAAATGCATACGCTGTCTTGTAAAAGCAGCCCTGACTCTGTTGCCTGCCTGTGGATTCTCTTCCCTCACTGGGCATCCTCAGTGGGAGAGGATGTGCCCAGTCCTGCAGCACATTGGTGTGCCAGGGTGGGTTGGTAGCCAGGGGGGCCACTCTCCCTTTTGGCAGGATAAGGGAAGAGATGGGAGAGAGGGGCTTGCAAGTGGGGACTGAGAGGAGAGGGCTGTGATTGGGATGTAAAGTGAATAAATAAATTAATGGAGAAACAAAAAAGAATCAGTCCCCTGGGCATTCAGGAAAGACACTCCATCATTGCAAGTGTGCCGTGGAGGGTATGGAGGGCACAGAGGGCACAGAGGGGGTGGAGGGGACGGAGGGGGAGAGGGGATGACAGGGGGACAGAGGGGGTGGAGGGGACGGGAGGGGATACGGGGGATGTGGGGGGGAGGGCACAGAGGGGACAGAGGGGGGACGGAGGGGACGGAGGGGACAGAGGAGATGGAGGGCATGGAGGGCACTGAGGGGACGGGGAGGGGGGATGGAGGGGATGGAGAGAATGAGGGAGGGGGTTGGAGGGGACGGGAGGGTGGAAGGGGACAGAGGGCATGGAGGGGAAGGAGCGGAGGGAGGGCATGGAGGGTACAGAGGGCACGGAGGGGACAGGGGGGAGGGGACAGAGGGCACAGAGGGCACGGAGGGCACGGAGGGGACAAGGGGAGGGGACGGAGGGCACAGAGGGCACGGAGGGGGTACCTAAATAGGCTGGGTACAGTTGGCAAGGGCTAACTAGGGTCTGAAGGTCACTGGAAGCCACTGAACTTGGCTGTTTCTCAGGGCAACATGAGAATTCTGGGAGAGCTGGAGCTACTAGTTGAACAGAGTATAGAGTCTACACTTAGATTTTAGCAAAATCATTTGAACGAGGCTAAGAAAAATCAACACATTAAATCCCAAAACAGCGATGCCATCCTTGTTTCTAAATAGAAATGGGTTTTATGCTCTATATTGCTTAGTAGGGAAAAAAGAAAAAAAAAAAAAAACACCAACTACATAAAATAGTTTAAAACCCCAAACTGTAAATCCTCTCTAACCTTAGTATCTGAAAATAACATTTTATTTTAGAGTGTCTGCTAGAATTTTAACTGAATGATGAGGTCATAGAACATATACTCTGTTTTGCTACAAAAAAATACTGCCATATAAATATATATAGGCCTGCCTGGTTAAGAAGGAAGGTGTGTTCCACTGTGGAGCTCAGCTGCATGTGTCTAAAGAGATGTCTGTTGATGGGTATTCAAATCGCTTCATAAGTGTAACCATGTCAGACTTCTTGCTGGTGCCTTGGTCCACCCCCTTCTTTTTCTCCTCCACATGTGTATGTGTGTGGTATACATGCATGTATGGATACAGTTCACATATGTGTGGACATAAATGTGTTTACATATGGAAGTCCAAGGTTGATGTTGGGGGTCATCTCCAAACAGTCTTCAATCTTACTATTTGTGGGAAGAGTCTCTCAAGAAAACCCAGATCCTTCCCCTCCCGCCCCCCATCCCATTTGACTAGTCCTGCAGCCCTGCTAGCAGGCTTGCTCTAAGACTCCTCGGTTACTTCTTTCCTAGGGCCAGAATTAGAGATAGGCTGCCACACCCACCCACTGCCATTTACCTGACCTCCAGGAGACCAAATTTGAGCTCCTTGCTTGCGTGGGAAGTATTTTAACTGCTGACCCAGCTTCCTAAAACCTCCCTCTGCCCCACTCCCTTATCTCCCCCACCCCCACCACAAACGAAAAAGAAGTCACCTGTTGTAAGGATGTGCCTTTAGGTTCAGGTCTCCGGCTGGCATTCTTCAGGGTAGGCTTGCCTCTCTGACCTCATGCTAAAGCATCATGGGAGAGGAAATCATCTGCTGTGAGAGTCTCCCTTTACCTATGTGTCTAGCATATTTTTTTTTTCACTTACAAAGTTAGTGTGGTTCACAGTTATATAAGAATGTGAGCTTGAAGCAAAGAAACCAAAGCTGCCTCTTCACATATCAAAGGCCTGGACCTGAGGATGAAGGACACCTTCAGATGAGGAGTAGCTGGTGATCTTAACACCCCACAAGACCCCTGAGGTCCTTTTCTCTTTTAAAAATGAGCAAATCTTCCCTTCTAGATAAGATGGAGGATTAAAAGTCTCCTTTTCTTGACTTGGTGAAAGATAAAGAGTCAGGATGAGGAAACAAAGGCCCTATTCCTGCCTGCGAGAGAAAAGGCTGAAGAGCAGAGAGAGAGAGAGAGAGAGAGAGAGAGAGAGAGAGAGAGATGGCCACATCCAGATCCTCTCTGCAAATAAGCCAAACCATGTCTCTTTCTCTAGTTGGGGTTAGTGGTATCCATGAGGGATGGTCTGGCAAGCAGGAGAGAAAGTGACCAGGTTGCAGAGATATTCCTAGAAACTGAATGCATCCTGTTCAGGGAGATAGCTGGGGTGGGGGTGGGGGTGGGGCCGTGCAGGTGGAGGCGGAGAGTGGGGCAGTGGCCAGAAGCTGCGATTCTCCATAGGTATTCTGGAGTACGTCCTTAAGGAGGTACCATCGCTGCTACTTCAGTTAGCTTCCCCTCAGTGAGATTGCTACAGAGCAAGAGAAGTGAGCTGCTGAGGTTTCACTGACAAGCAAGGGCCAGGGAGACCACCCAGACATAGAGGCGAACACAGATGGGCAGGCCTTCCACAGAGCCGCAGCCGCAGCTGCAGCCGCACTCACAGAACGGACAGTCCCCCACTGTGCCACCCAGTGTACAGTGATGTTGACAAGAGCAAGTGGAAGTTTCAGACCCCAGAATTCTGGAAACAATAGACATCCCTTTAAGGAAAGACATACTGACTAAAGGTGCTTGAAGTAAGGAGAATAGCACTCCTCCCACACCTCAGAGAGAATTATGGGGGGGAAAGGAGGGGAACCTATATCACCCCAATTAGGAACAAACACTGGCTGGGGTTCAATATTCTATTTTACTTCTTTATTATTATTTCTTTATTTTTACTTTGAAAACGTTTAAACTTCCATACTTTAACAGTTTGGCTGTTTTATTTCGGCTTGTATCTCATCTGAGTTTGCCTTTGTGACAGTCCTTTTTTTTTATTTCCAGCATCTCTTCCATACGCCTAACCTGTGTATTTTTCTTCTCATTTACTTTTTCTTTTTATCTTCCCCATTCCCTCCTAATTAACAATTTAATCATTGATACCTTTATCTTTAAAAAAAACTATAAACTTCATTTCTCCCCACCAGTACCCTAGTGCTGCTGTCTCTGAATCTCACGGGGAGCGGGGAGTTAACTGCTATTGCAAGTGAACACTGAGACTGCTGTCAACCTCTGTATCTATCTGATACTGCAGTCAGCTTCGTCCCTAAATAATACTGAACATAGAACATATCCTGTAACCATGGCCTCATCAAGAAGACTCAGTTAAAATAATCAAAAAAAAGAGATCAAGAAAAAGAAGAAAAATTAACAATGGAGGATACATTTATTCCAATGTCTTTCAAAGCACATCCAAGAAACAAAACACACACACACACACACACACACACACACACACACACACACACACACACTTCCACAAGCTCACAACTTACCAATACTGGACCCCAAAGATAAAGAGATAGCTGAAATGGCAGAAAAAGGTTTCAGAGTCCTACTTTTTTTTTATTGTTATTTTTTTTATTCGATATAATTTATTTACATTTCAAATGATTTCCCCTTTTCTAGCCCCCCCCACTCCCCAAAAGTCCCGTAAGCCCCCTTCTCTTCCCCTGTCCTCCCTCCCACCCCTTCCCAGTTCCCCGTTCTGGTTTTGCCAAATACTGTTT
Organism: Apodemus sylvaticus; assembly: GCF_947179515.1. Classification (NCBI taxonomy): domain Eukaryota; kingdom Metazoa; phylum Chordata; class Mammalia; order Rodentia; family Muridae; genus Apodemus; species Apodemus sylvaticus. The sequence continues at coordinate 36,151,603 of NC_067487.1, forward strand.
CATTGAGTCTTTCCAGAACGAGGGACCACTCCTGCTTTCTTCTTGTATCTCATTTGATGTGTGGATTATGTTTTGGGTATTCCAGTTTTCTAGGTTAATATCCACTTATTAGTGAGTGCATACCATGATTCACCTTTTGAGTCTGGGTTACCTCACTTAGTATGATGTTCTCTAGCTCCATCCATTTGCCTAAGAATTTCATGAATTCATTGTTTCTAATGGCTGAATAGTACTCCATTGTGTAGATATACCACATTTTTTGCATCCACTCTTCTGTTGAGGGATACCTGGGTTCTTTCCAGCATCTGGCAATTATAAATAGGGCTGCTATGAACATAGTAGAGCATGTATCCTTATTACATGGTGGGGAATCCTCTGGGTATATGCCCAGGAGTGGTATAGCAGGATCTTCTGGAAGTGAGGTGCCCAGTTTTCGGAGGAACCGCCAGACTGATTTCCAGAGTGGTTGTACCAATTTGCAGCCCCACCAGCAGTGGAGGAGTGTTCCTCTTTCTCCGCATCCTCTCCAACACCTGCTATCTCCTGAATTTTTAATCTTAGCCATTCTGACTGGTGTAAGATGAAATCTTAGGGTTGTTTTGATTTGCATTTCCCTAATGACTAATGAAGTTGAGCATTTTTTAAGATGCTTCTCCGCCATCCGAAGTTCTTCAGGTGAGAATTCTTTGTTTAACTCTGAACCCCATTTTTTAATAGGGTTGTTCGGTTTTCTGGAGTCTAACTTCTTGAGTTCTTTATATATATTGGATATTAGCCCTCTATCTGATGTAGGATTGGTGAAGATCTTTTCCCAATTTGTTGGTTGCCGATCTGTCCTCTTGATGGTGTCCTTTGCCTTACAGAAACTCTGTAACCTTATGAGGTCCCATTTGTCAATTCTTGCTCTTAGAGCATACGCTATTGGTGTTCTGTTCAGAAACTTTCTCCCTGTACCGATGTCCTCAAGGGTCTTCCCCAGTTTCTTTTCTATTAGCTTCGGAGTGTCTGGCTTTATGTGGAGGTCCTTGATCCATTTGGATTTGAGCTTAGTACAAGGAGACAAGGATGGATCAATTCGCATTCTTCTGCATGCTGACCTCCAGTTGAACCAGCACCATTTGTTGAAAAGGCTATCTTTTTTCCATTGGATGTTTTCAGCCTCTTTGTCGAGGATCAAGTGGCCATAGGTGTGTGGGTTCATTTCTGGATCTTCAATCCTGTTCCATTGATCCTCCTGCCTGTCACTGTACCAATACCATGCAGTTTTTATCACTATTGCTCTGTAGTATTGCTTGAGGTCAGGGATACTGATTCCCCCAGATTTTCTTTTGTTGCTGAGAATAGTTTTAGCAATCCTGGGTTTTTTGTTGTTCCAGATGAATTTGATAATTGCTCTTTCTAACTCTGTGAAGAATTGAGTTGGGATTTTGATGGGTACTGCATTGAATCTGTATAGTGCTTTAGGCAAAATGGCCATTTTAACTATATTGATTCTACCGATCCATGAGCATGGGAGGTTTTCCCATTTTTTGAGGTCTTCTTCCATTTCCTTCTTCAGAGTCTTGAAGTTCTTGTCATACAGATCTTTCACATGTTTGGTAAGAGTCACCCCAAGATACTTTATACTGTTTGTGGCTATTGTGAAGGGGGTCATTTCCCTGATTTCTTTCTCAGCCTGCTTATCCTTTGAGTATAGGAAGGCCACTGATTTGCTTGAGTTGATTTTATAACCTGCCACTTTGCTGAAGTTGTTTATCAGCTGTAGGAGCTCTCTAGTGGAGTTTTTTGGGTCACTTAGGTAGACTATCATGTCGTCTGCAAATAATGATAGTTTGACTTCCTCCTTTCCAATTTGTATCCCTTTGACCTCCTTATGTTGTCGAATTGCCCGAGCTAGTACCTCAAGTACAATATTGAAAAGATAAGGAGAAAGGGGGCAGCCTTGTCTGGTCCCTGATTTCAGTGGGATTGCTTCAAGTTTCTCTCCATTTAGTTTGATGCTGGCTACCGGTTTGCTGTATATTGCTTTTACTATGTTTAGGTACGGGCCTTGAATTCCTGTTCTCTCCAAGACTTTAAGCATGAAAGGATGCTGAATTTTGTCAAATGCTTTTTCAGCATCCAATGAAATGAACATGTGGTTTTGTTCTTTGAGTTTGTTTATGTAGTGGATTGTATTGATGGATTTCCGTATAATGAACCAACCCTGCATTCCCGGGATAAAGCCTACTTGATCATGGTGGATGATCGTTTTGATGTGTTCTTGGATTCGGTTGGCAAGAATTTTATTGAGTATTTTTGCATCGATGTTCATAAGGGAAATTGGTCTGAAGTTCTCTTTCTTTGTTGGATCTTTGTGTGGCTTTGGTATCAGCGTAATTGTGGCTTCGTAGAAGGAATTGGGTAGTGTTCCTTCTGTTTCTATTTTGTGGAATAGTTTGAAGAGTATTGGTGTTAACTCTTCTTTGAAGGTCTGGTAGAATTCTGCACTGAAACCATCTGGTCCTGTGCTTTTTCTGGTTGGAAGACTTTCTATGACTCCTTCTATTTCTTTAGGCTTTATGGGACTGTTCAGATGGTCTAGTTGGTCCTGATTTAATTTTGGTATTCGGTATCTGTCAAGGAAATTGTCCATTTCCTCCAGATTCTCCAGTTGTGTTGAGTATAGGCTCTTGTAGTAGGATCTGATGATTTTTTGGATTTCCTCAGTTTCCGTTGTTATGTCTCCCTTTTCATTTCTAAGTTTGTTAATTTGGATACTTTCTCTGTGCCCTTTGGTCAGTCTGGCTAAGGGTTTATCTATCTTGTTGATTTTCTCAAAGAACCATCTCCTGGTTTTGTTGATTTTTTGTATGGTTCTCTTTGTTTCTACTTGATTGATTTCAGCCCTGAGTTTGATGATTTCCTGCCTTCTACTCCTCCTGGGTGAAATAGCTTCTTTTTGTTCTAGGGCTTTCAGGTGTGTCATTAAGTTGGTCATGTATGCTCTCTCCATTTTCTTTTTGGAGGCACTCAGGGCTATGAGTTTTCCTCTTAGCACTGCTTTCATTGTGTCCCATAGATTTGGGTAAGTTGTGTTTTCATTTTCATTGTGTTCTAAAAAGTCTTTAATTTCTTTCTTTATTTCTTCCTTGACCAAGGTATCATTGAGTAGAGTATTGTTCAATTTCCACGTGTATGTGGGTTTTCTATTGTTTCTGTTGCTATTGAAGACCACTTTTATTCCATAGTGATCAGATAGGAGGCATGGGATTAGTTCGATCTTCTTATATTTGTTGAGGTCTGTCTTGTGACCAATTATATGGTCGATTTTGGAGAAGGTACCATGAGGTGCTGAAAAAAAGGTATATTCTTTTGTTTTAGGATAGAATGTTCTATATATATCAGTTAAATCTAATTGGTCCAAAGCTTCAATTAGTTTCATTGTGTCCATGTTTAGTTTCTGTTTTCCTGATCGGTCCATTGAGGAAAGTGCAGTGTTGAAGTCACCCACAATTATTGTGTTAGGTGCAATGTGTGCTTTGAGTTTTAATAAAGTTTCTTTTATGAAAGAGGGTGCCCTTGCATTTGGAGCATAGATGTTCAGGATTGAGAGTTCTTCTTGTTGTATTTTTCCTTTGACCAGCAAGAAGTGTCCCTCAGAGTCTCTTTTGATGACTTTGGGTTGAAAGTCAATTTTATCTGATATTAAAATGGCTACTCCAGCTTGTTTCCTGAGACCATTTGCTTGTAAAATTGTCTTCCAGCCTTTTACTCTAAGGTAGTGTTTGTCTTTGACCCTGAGGTGTGTTTCCTGTAAGCAGCAAAATGTAGGGTCCTGTTTACGTATCCAGTCAGTTAGTCTGTGTCTTTTTATTGGGGCATTGAGTCCATTGATGTTAAGAGATATTAAGGAATAGTGATTGTTACTTCCTATCATTTTTGAAGTTATTTTTTAAATTTGATTGCTTAACTTCTTTTGGGTTTGATGAAAGGTTACTTTCTTGCTTTTTTCAGGGTGAAGTTTCCCTCCTTGTATTGGTGTTGTCCTCCTATTATCCTTTTTAGGGCTGGGTTTGTGGATAGATATTGGGTAAACTTGGTTTTGTCATGAAATATCTTAGTTTCTCCATCTATGGTGATTGAGAGTTTTGCTGGATATAGTAGTTTTGGTTGGCATTTGTGTTCTCTTAGAGTCTGCATGAGATCTGCCCAGGACCTTCTAGCCTTCATAGTCTCAGGTGAAAAGTCTGCTGTGATTCTGATAGGTCTTCCTTTATATGTTACTTGGCCTTTTTCTCTTACTGCCTTTAATATTCTTTCTTTGTTTAGAACATTTGGTGTTTTGATTATTATGTGACGGGAAGTATTTCTGTTCTGGTCCAGTCTGTTTGGAGTTCTGTAGGCTTCTTGTATATTCATGGGCATCTCTCTCTTTAGGTTAGGGAAGTTTTCTTCCATAATTTTATTGAAGATATTTGCTGGCCCTTTAAGTTGTAAATCTTCACTCTCATCTATGCCTATAATCCTTAGGTTTGGTCTTCTCATTGTGTCCTGGATTTCCTGGATATTTTGGGTTACAAGCTTTTTGCATTTTGCATTTTCTTTAACTGTTGAGTCCATGGTTTCTATGGAATCTTCAGCATCTGAGATTCTTTCTTCTATTTCTTGTATTCTGTTGTTGATATTTGCATCTCTGTCCCCTGATTTCTTCCCAAGGCTTTCTATCTCCAAAGTTGTCTCCTTTTGAGTTTTCTTAGTTGTTTCTACTTCTGATTTTAGATCCTGGATGGTTTTGCTTAGCTCCTTCACTTGCTTGTTTGTGCTTTCCTGTAATTCTTTAAGAGATTTTTGTGTTTTTTCTTTCATGACCTCAGCCTGTTGACCAAAGTTCTCCTGTATTTCTTTAAGAGATTTTTGTGTTTCGTCTTTCATGACCTCAACCTGTTGACCAAAGTTCTCCTGTATTTCTTTAAGTGTTTTTTGCATTTCCTCCTTGTTGGCTTTTGTATTCTCCTGGATTTCTTTCAATGATTTTTGTGTTTCCCTTGCAAGGGCTTCTAACTTTTGATCCATTTTCTCCTGAATTTCTTTAAGTATGTCCTTCATGTGTTCCTGTACCAGCATCATGACCAGTGATTTTAAATCCAAATCTTGTTTTACTGGTGTGATGGGGTATCCAGGACATGCTGGTAGAAGAGAATTGGGTTCAGATGTTGCCATATTGCCTTGATTTCTGTTAGTGACGTTCCTGCGTTTGCCTTTTGCCATCTAGCTCTCACTGGTGTTACTTGGTCTTGTTAGTGCTGGACTCACCAGTGCAAGCTGCCCCTTCCCCGTTGGCCTCTGGTGCACAGCTTACACCCTGCACTGCCTGTAGACAGGGTGCTGCTGTCCAGGCTGTTCAGATCCCGAAGCAGGCACCTGAAGGCTCCCGCTGGGGCCCACAGGATTTATTGGAGCACACCGACTTCTCCCAGCTGGCCGCCCGGAAGCCCCCACTAGCCTCTTGAGGGACCTGGAGATGTGGTGCGGCCACCCAGGCTGATCTGAAGCGGAGAGAGTTGACCTGAGGGCTTCTGCCTGAGGTCTTGCCCCAGATTGTGTCTGTGGACCAGATGGAACCCGTGTGCACCCCCAGGGAGCTCCGAAGGTGTATGCTGCTGTGACCTCCCCTGTGTTCCGCTCACTCCGCTGGGCAGCCGATTTCCCCAACCGTGCTGGCGCACATTAGGTTAGCCTTGTCGCCCAGGCCCTGAGTCCAGGCAAAAGCCTGGGAGGCCAAGGTCCGAGCAAAGTTCCCCTAGGGCTATGACTGTTAATTGGGTCCGCCAGGTGACCCGGATGGCGGGCATGCACGTCCGCGCTCCCCGAAAGCACCGGGAGAGTCTGTTGTGCTAATAACCTCCTGGGCGGGTTGACACACAGATGGCCCACCAAGCCGCCCAGTTCTTGGGGTCAGTCCTGTGCCTTTTGGGGCCTAGACCCCCGTTTTGTTAGCCTCAGGCTACGCTTGTTAGCGGTCTCTGCCCTCCTGAGCACTCTGGGTCCTGTAGGCAAAATGGCGGCGCGTGCGCCGGCCAGGGCAAAAAAAAAACTCCTGGCTGGGTTGGCGCCCCGATGGCCACTCGAACAGCCCAGGGCCTGGGTGCAGGCCAACGCCCGCCAGGCTCAGACCCCTGCGGTGTTGGGCCTAGGATTATGTTTGTGTACCTCAGTCTGTCCGATCTCTGGAGCCCGGAATCAAGATGGAGGTGAGTCTCTCCTGACTGGCGGGAAGCCGAGTTCTGAAGTGGCTTCCGTGCAGCGAAAGGCTCCGCAGAACCGCAGCTACTTGCCGCCCGGCTGGTCAGCGAAGGTCAGTGGTCGTGGGCGCAGGGCCTAACTGGACCCTGTGTCGCCTTGGTTCCACCGCTGATGGCCCTTCAGCTGGACCAGCTACTGCTGCCGCCGCCGCCGCCGCCCCTACTTTTTTTTTTTTAAGATTTATTTATTATATATAAGTACACTATAGCTGTCTTCAGACACACCAGAAGAGGGCATCAGATCTCATTATGGATGATTGTGAGCCACCATGTGGTTGCTGGGATTTGAACTCAGGGCCTCTGGAAGAGCAGTCAGTGCTCTTAACTGCTGAGGCACCTCTCCAGCCCCCCAGAGTCCTACTTTTAAAATGACCAAAATAAAAGGATTAATGAAGTAAGGAAATCAGATCAGGAGCTTAGATAAGAAAGTTAGCAAAGTGGATGAAATATTCAGCGACTTAAAATACAAATTCAAAACCAGAGGGAAAAAATTCAGCACAGAAATTGAATTTCTGTGGTGAAAAACAAGGGAACCCTCACTGAAAATGAACAGATCGATCAGTCAAATAAAAATCGCAGTGAAAAGTGGTGTCAGCTCATGAGACCAAGAAGGATGAGTTTCAGAGGCAGAGGACAAGACAGAGGCAGCAATCCATTCGGACATATATAAAGAAGAAAGATTCATAGGCATGACTGAAACATCTAAGAAGTGTGTGATACATGAAGAGACCAAGCCTAAAGTTCACAATGTAGAAGAGTCTAAAGACATAAGGAAACTAAGAAGGCTAGAGGGTAGCTCCATGGTTAGGGGCACTGCTGTTCCAGAGAACCTGGGTTTGCTTTCCAGCACTCTCTCACCACTACTGTAACTCCAATTCCAGAGGATTCTCTTCTGGCCACCATATTTTTAGATAGCCCAGGTCTACCTGCTCATGGAAGTCACTGCTCACAGAGGACTAGGCTCCCTCACATTAATTATCAACTATGAAAATGACTCAGACATCTGGTGGAAGCAGTTCTTCAGTTGAAGTTCTTTCTTCTCGGGCAACACTAGGTCCATGCTAAGCTAACTGAAGCTAACTGTGACAGTGTTTAGCACAGTAAGCAAGCAACTCCTAATACTAATAGTAGAGGAAGAAAATAAATATCATAGCTACCAATGATCCCACTAGCCAGAATAAAAATCAGCAACATCATAGGAAATGATGAATCCTTCTCTACAAACAGCCTTAAATGCAAATATTTTCAACTCACCATTAAAAGACACAGATTGATTGACCCAGTTAAAAACCAAGGTCCATCCATGTTGGCATGTTCATTGATGTCCTTGTTTGGCTTATTTTGGGCAGTTGATGAGGCAGTTGATGATGTATGCATGTCTAACAATGGAAGAAAGGCCATACGTTTGAGAGTGGACAGAGTTATATGGAAAGGTTCACTGGGAGAAAAGGGAAGGGAGAAATATTAAACTGTTGTCTCCAAAAGCACACTTCACGGGCAAAGATGTCCACAAACTGAGAGTCAAACATGAAAATCAATTTACCAAGCATATGGAAACTGAAATCAAATAGACATAGCTATTCTGATATCTGACATAATAGATTTCAAATCAAACTAGCCAGAAGACATAAAGAAGACCACTACATGTTAATAAAGTAAAAAAAATGAATCAAGAAGATATATTTGTTCAACAATTATTGAAGCTCTCAAGGAATAAAACAAATACCGAAAGACATGAAAGTCATTCAGGAACTGACACAATAGTAGTAGACGACTTTGATATCCCATTCCAATTTTTAGAAGGTCTTTTAAATTAAAAACCAATTAAGAGACTTCAGAGTTAAACTATACCATAACTAACTGTATTTAGCAGATATCAGCAGGACATTCTATTTAATAGATGCAGAGAACACACTCCTTTCAGTGGCCCACAGAATATCCTTTAAAATCAATTAATGAATATAAAGCCAGTAGAAATAATTCTTGTGTTTTATCTGATCTTAACACTTGAAACTAACAGCAATAAAAAAAAAAAAAAATCAGAAACTAGAAGGATATTTAGAGGTGTAGCAATTTGAGTGAATAGTGGGTCACAGGAGGACTGAGGTAAAAGCATTTTGACCTATAGGATCAAATAAAATGAATGAAGAACTTACCAAACTTGTGGGATATCGCTAAGGTCAATCTAAGAGTAAAGTGTGTGCATATAATTGCTTACATACAAGAAGCTGTCACAGTCTCAAATAACCTAAAACCTGCAGCTTTCAAATGGCAAGTTTCTATAAAAGCAAGAAGCCAGACCTACATGCCATACAAAACAGGAAATAATAAATATTAGAACATAATTTCCTGAAATGGAGACTGAAAGAACAAGATGCTCAATTGACCAAAGTTTTTGATCTTTGGAATCTAAGTGAGACTGACAAACTTCTCAGCAAACAAATCACAAGACTGGGAGAGAACACGCCAATTGATAAAATTGGGAATGAAATGGGAAAGATTACAACAGACTCAAATGAAATGCACAGGTTCATTAGGAGATAGTTGAAAATCTTATATTTCAAAAAGTTGGTGAATCAATAATAAACATAGCTTTCAAATTATACTTGACCTACTAAAATTATGTCCAGGAGATATAAACAGCTCACGTCCACAACAAGCAACAGTATTGAGGCAGTAATTAAAGCCTCCTGCAGAGAAAAGCCCAGAACCAGGTAGATATCCTTCTTAATTTCCCAAACCTTTAAGGAAATGCTAAAGACCTAATTACATTAACACTTTTCAAACTGTTCCACAAAATAAAAAAGGGGAGGAATACTTCCAAACTCAGTCTATGATGCTGAAACTTGAGGGTGTGTCTACTTGTGAAATAGTGGCACAACTGTTATGGGGCTAACCAACCACTTTATGCATGGATTCCAGACCTACTTAGGAGGAGAGAACCCATACCTTGTACTGTAAATGCAGTCAAAAATATTCAGAGACACTAGGTCTCCCTAGTACTATACTGTTGTTTAGTTAAATTAACATAGCATCAAACTATCTTCTAAATTTCTATGTTTATACCCACATGCCAGTGATACTCGCCACTTTAATCTCAGAAACTTCCCTTTGTGGCCAATGGTGTTAGTGCAAAGACACACAATTGCTCAAGGCGCTGAGGATAAGTGACTAGAGAGTGAGTGTTCAGCCCTACTCGAGAATTTTGGGTCCTCTCCTGTAAGGCTCTGAAAACATCATGGGGTGGAGATGAATGTAAGAACTAGTGGAGAGGGAGAGGGACGATTAAATGTCATCTGCGGGTATGACACAGCCATTGAAATCACACATTCACAGTAGCTGAGGTTACCTATACTGGTCCTGAACAAAATTAACCACATCAACAATCACGGATGTCGAAGGGATTTATGAGGTTAAACTTCTTTATACTGAGCTATTGGCTACCAAGAGATGCTAAGAGAGGGCAAGACCATGTTCTTCAATAGTGTTTTACTAATGAATATACCAAACCTATAACACAAGGAGAGGTCCTATTTTTTAATCCATCTACATGATGTGAGAGGTATATATGTAAAACTAGAAAGGGGACCATGAAGAGATAAAAAGAGATCTTAAGGGGAGGGAAAGGTTAAATGAATATATGTGTGATATGCAATATTGTTTACTTGACAAGATCCAGAATCACCAAAAAGGAAAGCCCTTGGATAAACCCGTGAAAGGTTTTCTAGATTAGGCTAATGAAGATGGGAAGACCCACCCAATATATGAAAGATGTGCTCCGTGGTCTGTGGTCTTCGGCCTAATCAAAATGAGAAAGCAGGGGCAGTGGTTAAGAGCACTGACTGCTTTGGCAGAGGACCCAGGTTTGAGTCCCAGCACCCACAGCTGTTCTTACTTCAGTTCCAGGAAATCCGGTGTCTTCTTCTGGTCCCTTCCAGCACCAGGCATGCCCACCCACACCGTACTTACACACATGTAGACAAAGCACTCATATATGTAAAATATCATCCAACTACCTTGTCCATCAATAATTTGGGAGAGAAAGAAATCAAGTCAGGCACCAGTGTTTCCTTGCACCCTCCTTCCTGTTTGTGGGTACAGTATGACAAGCCGCTTCCGGTTCCTGCCGACATCCCCTCCCTACCATGATGTTCCCTCAAAATATGAGCAAAAGAATCTTCCTTTGTTACGTTGTCTCCGTTGGGTGTTTTATCACATAATGCCGCATGTGCCGTGACAACAAAGGAGAGAGGACCAGCAGGAATGGCAGGAGTGGAGAAACAGACTAGGAAGAACAGAGAGTCAGTCGTGAAAAACTGTAACGCGGCCCAGTATTCTGTGGGAATTTAGGAAATACTAAAGAGGGGCTGGGGGAGGGGTGTGTCAGACACTTTCTTTGTCCCAAACTTGAATAGAAAATTGACCCTGCATCAAAGAAGAGAGGCTATGTTCTGGGGCTCAGGTGCCCTTCCCCGGGAGAAGATCCACTGACATCTCTGACATCTAACTTAACACAAGTTCTGGCCTTCGTCTCACAGCTTTCTGTGAATTATAAGATGACCACAGGTGAACTGGGGAGGAAGTTAGATCACTACCCTCCTCGTGTCAGACTTGCCAAACTGTAAGCAAATCCACCTTCCTTTATTAATTTCTGTTTTCCAATTCTTTGAGAAATTGAGACAGCAGGTTTATGGACCCAAGTGCCTGGTTAGGCCTGCTTCTCATTCCCACTGCCTGTCCTAAGTGTGGATTAATGTTAGCTTTAACTCCAGCACAGACCATATTTTAAAAAACCTGACTATGTCTCCATTTGACACAGTAAACAGCTTCTCCTATCTAAGTTTAGATCATCAAAAGACTGCAGAGGCCAGCAGGGCACTAGGAGACTCCAAGACTTAACATAGGACCACCCACGGCTCCAGAGGGTGTCCTCCCGCAGGTGGCGGTAGTTTGTAAGTCATCCAGCAGGTGGCGATAGCTCACAAACTTCTAGAGCAGGAAGAGCAGAGCCATCAGAGTAGATGTTCCATTAGATTGCCCCGGAGCTGGGTTCCTTCCTGGCTTAACTAATCCCAGCCACAGTAGGGCTATACTTTAAAACCTACATTTTAGTTTTTAATTCAAAAAATAAAAAAAGCTCACAAACTTATAACTAAGAACTCATAGTTGTTTTGTTCCTTTTTAAGGTAAAATATGCTAAAGGTAAAATATAAGAAAGTGTTGCCACAATGAAAATAATCGATTTGAACGGCTGAAAACAAGTTAAAGTCTAAGTCACCTTCACCCCTTTCTTCATGTACCACTACTAGCTGGAGTCTCCCTAAAAGCACTTTACTGAATTAAAGATAGCGTCTGGTTTATGAGCTGTCTTAGTTAGGGTTTCTATTGCTGTGATGAAACATGATGACCAAGGAGCAAGTTAAGGGGGAAAGGGCTTACACATCCAGACCCTAGTCCATCACCAAAGGAAGGATTAGGAACTCAAGCTGGGAAGGAGCCTGGAGGCAGGAGCTGACACAGTGGCCCTGGAGGGTGCTGCATACCGGCCCACTTCCCATGGCCTGCTCAGCCTGCTTTCTTATAGAGCCCAGGACTACCAGCCCAGGGATGGCACCGCCCACCATGAGCTAGCCCCCCCCCCCCCATTGATCACTAATTGAGAAAATGCCTTACAGCTGGATTCACGGAAGCACTTCCTCAACTGGGGCTCTTTTCTCTCTGATGACTCCATCTCAGCCAGTACATGAGCCTATGATGGCTGATTTTTCCTGTCTGATGGCTTATTCACATAGTTCTAAGTCTATGTACTTAATGCCGGGTGATATCTGGGTACCAGGGTATTAGTAGTAAGTAATACAACCAGTGTCCCTATAGTCAGGGAGCTTACATGTAAGAGGATCTACCTTAGTCAGGAAGATATATATATATATATATATATATATATATATATATATATATATAGAGAGAGAGAGAGAGAGAGAGAGAGAGAGAGAGAGAGAGAAATCCTAGTAAGATAGCTCATGAACCAGATGCTATCCTTTCTTTAGTAAAGTGATTTTAGAGTGACTGCAACTGGTGGTGATGCATGAATAAAGGGACGAAGATATATAAATATACATAACATATACAAATACACACATACACACACACACACACACATATATATATATATATATATAGAGAGAGAGAGAGAGAGGGAGGGAGGGAGAGAGAGAGAGAGAGGCAGAGAGGAGAGAGTATTGTTATATTCCACATTCCATAAATAATGCATCAGCAATGATAAGCACCACTAGGGGGAAAGACTGAGATAAAATACTAAGTCATTATCAGGTTATATGGCTGGCTCTAAACCTCCCAGTGACTAACATATTTCTAATGTGTCTTGACCTCCCCTGATGCAGAACCCAACTGTGTGCATGGTTGGGGCACCACACGCAAGGGTAGAGTCGTTTCTCATTACCTGATCCTGAGCTTCCCATCTACCTCTCACTGGCCCCTTTTTGGAACCCCAGATTGTCATGTCTACAATCTTAAGTGCAGACTTTCTACATGAGTTTTCTGAGCTGCCTCTTTAATGACAAGATGTTATTTCCTCAACAAGAAGCATGGAGGTTCCATTTCCACCTCAGTATGTATAGGACTACTTCCTGACACAGGTGTACACTGTGCCCTTCTGCAAACTTCAGCTACTCTGGCAGGATATCTATCATAAATGGAAGATCCTGTAGTTTGGTACTGCACCGTAAGAGTTAGTTATAAATCTGAGAGAGGTTAATAAACACCTGCTTCTGGTCTCCACAGGCACACACATACATGCACGTGCGCGCACACACACGCATGCATGCATGCATATACACACCATGTACATATATACATAATTTAAAATAAAAAAATGAAAAGCAAAGAAGAAGTAAGAGGAATGTGTGTGTGTGTGTGTGTGTGTGTGTGCATGTGTGTGTGTGTGATTTCAGTGTTTCACCCTTGCTGAACTAGAACTTTATATTCTTAGGTCATTTGGCTCAATTTTTAAAAATATTGCTTATGGCCCACTGAACTGTTTTCACAACCCTCGAGTGTCCTGAAGTCTGTAGCTTGAATAATACTGGATCAAGTACATCAGGAAATTAAGTAGAGTTTTGTGAAAGTGTATACTAACATCTAAAGGCGTAGAGGAAGGGAACATTAGTAACACCCATGAATGTTGCATATACTTATTTTTGACAAGTTTCTTTTGGAGGAAGGCAAAGCTTTGAGCCAAGAGTTCATGGTCAAGCCCAGTGATTATATGCATCTAAAGCACCTTGATGCCTGTGTTTACACTGCATTCAGTGCGAGCAAACATACCCTAGCGTGGAGAGGAGGGCAGTGGTGGCCTTGTGGTGAAGACTCTAGAAAGTGGATTTGTCAGAAATCTTACAAGTGAGATAAGGTTGGGGGTGGCTGTTGAAAGTGGGGCTGCATTTCCCCAGGAGGCCGAGGATGAGGGTCATGGAATTCTGCTGAAGAGGTCTTTTGATGTATTGTTAAATAAGGTCTAAGAGTATTCTTGGACATTGTTCAGACACAAAAGGGTTAGGAACTCCAAGGAGGAAGATAGACCCTACCCCCACACCTTTCAATATCAAACTATTCCCCTAGCTAATGTGAAGACCACCTCTTCAATCTCTTATTTAAAATAGCCCAAGTTTCATCCCGCAGCTGACTCAGCTACATACATTCTTCCTGGCTCCAGGGCAGGAATTCTATCAGATGGTAGACCAGTTGTACCAACAGACCCAAGGATCTCTATGGTCTTTTTTATCTCCTTTTCCTCACTCCGTTGACTATTTGGTATTTTCTCAGGGTGAAAGTTTAAAAACACTGTAGAAACTCTTCCATCAGAAAGCAACTTGTGGTGGATTCTGTTTGTTATTCAGACAGTGATCTCTGTGTCTTAGCAGTTCATGATTTCTTTCTGATGGAGGTGGCTTTGTGATGGTTCATGCTCAGAAACCCTCTGCTGCACCTCGAGTTCCTCTCTGGCTCAGTCTTGCTTTAATCAATATGCCAATACTTATTTGAACATGAGAGCAGATTACTCTTGTTTCTATTTTTTTTTTTTTTTGAAAATGTTTCTTGGGCACAGATTAATCTCATGGTCCAGAGAGAGGCTGGCTTGCTCTTGTCACAGACTGTCTGGAGTTTTCAATTACTGTTGAGTATGATTATGGATTAGAGAGAAGCTTTAACCCAGGCATAGTCTCTGGGGTAAAACTGGCTCTGCTTGCACGAATAGAGAACTGTGCAAGTCAATGACGGCTGTGGCTGGGACTCTGCAAGCTTAGTAGCCACTGATCTATTCCAACAAGAAGGATACTATTTGTTAATTGTAGCCATAAGAGTGCTGGCTTAGTCAAGGACTCTGAATGCATAGCTGGTGCTTAATGTCTGCAGACTCTGTAGCTACATATTCAACCAACCACAGATGGGAAATATTTGGGGTAGAGGGATTGTGTCTGTATTAAAGATATAAAGACTTTATTTTCTTGCCACTGTTCTCAAATGTTGTGTGACTTTTCCTCATAAGAACATGAACAGTGAACAAATGTTTATTCACCCTAGATAGGGCATCTAGGATAGCCCTTCTCCGCCCCCAAGAAAGATTCCATCTAAGGCTATTTTCATGAACCAGTGGGTTGTATTGAGGGTTTGTACAGGAATGTGCATGCATGCTTATTTACAAAAGTGTAGGAGGCTCAAAGGCAGATGGGGGATCAGTCACAAAAGTTTTTGTCCCTGAGCTTCTATGCACCACATGTGGGAAGCCCCATTGAGGAGTCTGCTCTCCCCCGGCCATTCCTTCCTGCTTACACAGTCCTAGGGAGAGGCCTTCTGAGCACTGTAGCCTTCTGAGCTTCCTGGACACGTTAATAACTTCTATTGACTTCCTGGGTCCTATTTGTTACTTTCTGCTGTCCTCTTTCCAGGAGGAGATGCGTCAGTTCTGGGGAAACAGTTATACAATGTCTGAGTAATGCAGCACCATGTATATAACATTTCCATTGGAATAGGTACTTTAAAGAATCTACAGATGATTTAAAATATGCAAGAGTCTATAAAGCATATGAACATACAGTGCCATTTTATTTAAGAGACTTGAGTATCCATAGATTGAGACTGTCAATGGACACCATGGCTCTACTCCATAGTTAAATCATGATATTTAACTACTGTGTGAAATAATTTGAGGAAATAGATACATTTCATGTTTGTTTGTTTATATATTGTTTATATATATATGGTTGAGGTCTGTGAGGTCTGTCTCCATGCCCTGTCCATGGACATCAAGGACTATAGACAACTATGGAATGCTGAGTCAGAGAAATCGCTTTCTCCAGGGAAAAGCACACCAATTACTCATCTAATACCAAATGATCAGCCCTGAAAATATACATTCAAGCAACATTATATAGACTGATCGAGTATACTTAGGAATATATATGTATATACATAGATGGATATAACAACAATTTTAATGAAGAAAGATATCATGAATTTGAAAGAGACCAAAAAGGGGTAAAAGAGAGAGTTTGGAAGGAGGAAAGGAAAGGAGAAATGGTGTAAATATAATCTCAAAAATGAAAGAATTTTATTTAAGTATAAGAACTAGAAATATGGCTCAGTGTGTAAAGTGCTTCCTTTGCAGGCATGAGGACCAGAGTTCAGATCTTCATCATTGGTTGAGAAAGCCAGGTGCAACTGCACATATCTATAACCACAGCACTGGGAGACAGACAGGTGGATACCAGGGCCTGGCTGGCCAGATAGTCTAGTCAAAATGGCCAACTACAGATTCAGTGAGAAAACCTGGCTAATAAGGTAGAGAACAGACAAGGAAGAGACCCCAAGTGACACTTTGTCTCCACACATGCAAGCACAAGCAAGTGCACATGTGCACACACTAAATAAAACGTGATATAGTGACAACAAATCAAGTAGACAGAGCCAGCAAAAAATCATACCCTGAGGAGGTGAGCAACCAGGCCTTTTGGTTCTCCCCTACAATCCCAGCACTTGGAGGCTAAGACAGGAGGATTGCCATGAATTTTGGGTCATCTTAGGCTACATATTGAGTTCCAGGCCAACCTGGCTACTAATGTCTGGATATAACTGAATGTAAAGCTTTCTAATAGAGTCTAATAATAACAAAATTATTATCTAATAATTATCAAATTATTATCTAATAATTAGACCATGAGAAGTAAAAAAAGATAAAAGATTGTTTTTTAACTAGGCACAGGAATAAGAAATTGCCAAAATTCAAGCATGGCAATGAATAGCAAGTTTCAAAGTGGTTTTTATTGTACATGGGGAATTATATTTTGTATGGCTAGATTCCTGTTAACGCTTCCTTATTAAAAATTAAAGGTGTCAATATGAAGTGTATCTGACTACTGGCAGATCCATTTAACTCAAAAGAAAGAAAACCCTTAAAATCAGAAGAACTGTGGTCAACCAATTCCTTCGATCACTTCATTTGTTTCTCAGCTTTTAGAGACCAACATCAAATAAGCTGTGCTGTTGAAGACCTGTGTCTTCTAGCCGCAGTTCAAGTTGATATTTATAAAGTATCTCTATGTGCAATAGAATAACAATAAATCAAACAGATAGAGGGAATAAAATCATATGAAGATGAGTATGCAGTCAGACATTTTGGCTCTCACCTGTAATCCCAGTACTTGGTAGACTAAGGCAGGAGGATTGCCATTAGTTTGAAGCCATTTTAGGCTACATAGCAAAGTGTGTGTGTGTGTGTGTGTGTGTGTGTGTGTGTATGTGTGTGTGTGTGTGTGCGTGAGAACACAAGAGTATATTTATTCATCTCTATGTTTGCATAAGGAAGTACACACGTTTACAGGCATGTGTGAAGACCAGATGACAACCTCAGGTGTATTTCTCAGCCACTGCCCACCTTCTTTTTTTGATACAAGGTCTTTTCACTGATCTGGGAGTACACCAAGCAGGCTACCCAGCAAGCTCCACCTTCCCAGACATTGCAAACCTTTTCCACCATACCCAGAATTGTGCACATGGTTTTCTGTGTTCATCAAGTACCTTCTGCATGGAGTCATCTCCCTAGACATTAAATGCCTTAATCTGTGTAATTCAGTCTTCCTGATGGTACAGCCTCTGTTCACCACACCATGTACTACTTACACCATCCCTTCTGGGCCTAGGTGTTTCTTTACTTCAGAACCTCTTGGTTTGCATAGAAACGATTCAATTCTGAGATCTGTTGTTTTAGAGTCGAGCTGTTATTAGCCTGCCTCTGAATGAAGGACTTGTATATTTTCCTGCTGAAACATAATTCCTCTCAGCCTGTCCTTGGTTTTGTTTTCTTTCCCCCAGTTAGCTGGTTTGTTTGTTAGGTTGCATATCTTTTTATAACGCATAGTTACAGAGCGCAATGTGATGACTCGATCTAAGAACCAGCCAACTCAGAACAAGAGTATTCTTTTCATTTTCTGTCTTCCTGTGATTTATGGTTGAGGTGCTTTCTGAAAGTACCATGGAGCTCAAATTTGTAAAAATTCAGCTTTGACATACATTTCCCTAAATGACAAATTTATCACCTTTACAGTTATTCTAATTATCGGCATGTTTTATTCTTTTCTTCAATCTTAGTTTGTATTTTCAAGTCACTCTGGGGTTCCCATTTTTAACTGAAGACAGGATTTTTGTTTCTACTCTTTCTCCTTCTTCTATGTGAGTTACTATTTATGTCAATTGGGATGAAATAATATATTCTTTCATCAACTGTTTATAAATTGTTAACTTTTGAACTTAATTAATCGATTAGGTAGTAAATCTGTTGTTAGCCTGCCTATGAATGAAGGACTTTTTTTTCCTGAGACCTTGTTCTTAAATTAATTCTAAAATTAATCAATACCTGTTATCCTTCTTTTGAAGGATGAAAGACCCAGGGGCTTCACGAAATTCGGTCCCTTTTTGTCGTCCATGAAACCTCTCAGTATTTCTGTCCTAGCTTATGTAATGGCCACAGCTTCAGACTTTGACAAAACCAGAATGCATTATCCCCAGGATTAATTCTCTTCCTTCTCCCCTATCTCTTCTTTCTCTCCCTGCTTCCCTCTCCCTTCAGTTTTTTCATAAATCATTAAAGATCCATCAGTGATACACTATCTCTGATAATGTCTGTTTCACTTTTAATACCAAACCATCATCATCTGAGTTTATCAAACACAGAACTTTGTTTAGGTGATGGTTTTCTCTAATCTCTGTGTCATAGGACTGAGGAGGGGTGCCAGTGTCTTGAGTATGAGCAATTTTCTCACTGGGATGTCTAAAGATAATTGAACTGTGTGACTGTCCACAGGGGCCATTCTAAGGGCCACAGAAAACTCAGGAGACTGGTGCTTGGTCACACCACAGAATTGGTCCTCTTCCTGGGTAGACACAAGAACACTGAGCATCCCACACAAACACATCTCATCTCCCTCATTTACCATTCACTGTCCTGTTTTGGTTCCCAGTCCAGATGCAGGATGTTGACTAAGCTCTGTCTGTGGGGAGCCAGTTGGAAACAACACATCAGCATAGTAAGGTTTGCGCCTCCTTGTCCCAAAAAGCTCCCCACTCCTGCTCTTTTCCCTCTAGTCCCTTCCTGTTGGTATAAAAACATGTATTGTCTGCTCAGTAAAGGTCATGAAACCTAGAGGAAGAACGATTTTGGAGGATGTATGGTGAGGGGGGATGTGAAATTGGAATGTGGTTAAGGTTCTGACTAGCAAGGCCAGGTCACAAATGGCCGTGCAAGACTTTGAAGTGACTCAGGCTGTGGCTCTTCACTTTTCCCATTTCCCACCTGACCACACACTCCTTGAGCACTTGTACCGAGATGTCTCAGCTTCTTTCCATAATTCACCATCTCTCATTCGAATAGCCTTTTCTCCCAATCCATCCTTATCCCACCGGTCACAGAGGGTTTTTTTGTTTGGTTTTGCCTTGGTTTTGTTTGCTTGGTTGGTTTTCAGCAGATCCTATTCACAACCCTTTTTTTCTTTGTCCACATTTAGAATCAATTTAGAAGTAAGTCAATGCTATTAGCAGATAGTCATCCTTGGGTCTGATAAAGGCTGAGTTAGAAGGCAAGCTTTCTCTGAGAGCCAATGTTGGTTTTCCAGGACCCTCTGCCTGGTATGGAACCTGTGGTAGCCTGCTTGGGAGGCATGGTCTTTGTGACAGTCCTACCCAGAGCCACTTTTGTTCCCTAGTCCTGGTGAAGAAAGGCTACAAGAGAGAACAAGTTTGCCCCCAGTTCCTCCTCCTTTCCAACATCTCTCAGTTCATAAGAATGGGCCAAATGCTTCTGCCTGGCAGAGTGATCCCTGCCTCCAACTTGGAGGGAAGGATGGAAGAGACTGGACAAGATCTCAGTGATTCTTAGTTCTTATACTTCATCTTTGTCAGGGAAATTTCAGGGCTGGGGAAAAGGCATCTCCATCGGGGCTTCCATAAGGTGAGCTGTTAAGACAGGCTCCCCTGAGGCCAGTGTGCCATATGATACTGACCACCATTCAGACATACATTCCCAGTTTAGCATACTGGACACAAAGCTCCAATCGCCAGAGAATGTGAGCTCATACTGAACTAACTTCTCATTCCTGTAAGAGAAACTTTGTAGTTGTTTCCTTATCAAACTTTGGCTGATGTGTAGCTGTCTGAAGCAGGTCCATGTCAACAGGGTGAATTCTAGGGTCACAGAAGTTAAAAAACTCAATGGTCATGAAATGTATTCTGACTCCTTATTTGTTCCTGGGAAGAGGTGTGTGCGTGCATGTATGTCTGTGTGTGTTCATGTGTGGGTGTGCCCAAAGACAACCTCTGATGCCATTCTTTAGGCCCTGTCCAGTTTGTTCATTGTGACAGGATCTCTCTCTGGAACCTGGAGCTCACCAAGTCTGTTTGGCTGACTGTCCAGTGAGCCGCAAGGATCTGCCAATCTCTGCCTCCCCAGTACCCAAATTACAAGTGGTTACCACCATGTCTAACCTTTTTTATTCTATGGGTTTTAGAAATTAAACTTAGGTCCTCATGCTCATGTTGTAAGCACTTTCTATCTCCCCAACCCTCATTCCTTATTTTGTTGAGAATCATGGGCTCTTAACACGATTAAACTTGCCTAACAATGGAAGTACTACGCCCATCTCACAAGACCAGAGATATTTCCAATTATACCATATTGATCATCAGAGAAACAATGTGCAGAAACACCATGATATGTTTAAAAACCTCAAACATATATGGACTTTATAAAATAAAGGGCATCCTTTTATTGACTAACAAGATTTGTACTTTATTATTATGTTTCCCTAATGTGAAAAACCACAGAATTTGTTTTGCATTCAGTTTGTGGTTTGACTATTATGATTCTAATAAGTGTCTGATTTTTAATGTTCTCTTTTCTTAATTAACAAAGTGCCAAGTAGAAAGAGATAAGTTATGCACTTTAATTACAGCAACCCCAGGCCATTTGGAGAATTCTTATCAGTAGCATAGAGCGTACGGCCTACATGCATTGAGAAAATTGGTGGAAGCTTCTGGGGTGTGAGATGGAGGAGACAATTCAGAAGAGCAGTGGCTTCCATCCCAGGCCTTGTGGAGTCATGGGGGCCCTGGTTTTATCTGTATTTATTTCCTTCCTTCTCAGTGAGCACGAAATGGTGCATAATCTGGATCACTATCAAGGACTGGAAGTTTGCAATGCTGCTGAGGGGATGCTGTGCAGTGTCAGGAGCTCTGTACTGATGACATCCCTTTTCTGGAACCTTCCATGCACTCTCCAAGACTCAGTTTACTCCTTAGTGAAGCAGATCTTGATGTCTGCATACAAGGAGATGAGGGAGGGTGGTGAGGAAGGAGAGAGGAGGGAATGCCGTGCATGTCAGAAAATGTCATACTTCATAAAGCCATTCGAAAGCTGCTGAATTAAAGAAGAATGGAATTTGGGACACAGAAGGCAAGAGGTAACAGGAGATGTGCCACTTTTCTTTGTAAAGGTCCCGGGGAGGCTGGAAGTGGCCGCTATGGACCTGGGTATGTCACTGATCCCGGCGTGAGTGAGGATGATGATGGATCTGAAGACGAGTTGGACCTGGACGTGTCCTTTGAGGAGGTATGGTCACAGGTGATGTTGACGCCAGAGTGCTTTGTTTCCCTGGTGACCACAGCAGGTTAGCCATGGACCATGGGCACTGAAGTTCAGACTGAAATGGGCCCATTTGCTCTCAGCATGGATTTGTTTCCTCTATGAGACTGGGATGGGAGGAATAAATTAATGCTAAGGAGTTTCCTAGCTGTTGCTACTTTGTTTCCAACCCAATTCCCGGGTAAAAGAAATCTCACCTCAATCAGTTAACAAAACAAGCTATAAGCCTAGATTGGGCAGATCTCCCACTACCCTACTCTATTCCCATCTATGTTATCCCATATAACTTGCAGTTTCTCTAAGCCACAAGCTTCTCTCTCTGCAGCTTTGATTCCTTCTTCCTCCTGTTTATCCCCCGTGGCTCCTCCCCTAGACTTTCAGCTCCTCCCACTTCCTCCTGCCCAATCATTGGCTCAAGCCTTTATTTGAAAAGTTAAGGTGAGGAGAAGGTTCACAAGGCAAGTCCTCATCTGCAGCCCCTCTGAGGAGTGTAAATTGCCTCTGTCTATAACTTGCTTTTCAATATATATGCATATGTATATATATGTACGTATATGTATATGTATGTGTATATATATGTGTGTGTATGCGATATATGTATTTAGATATGTATATATTGACAGATTTACCACCCACAGAATTTTGTACGATGAGGTTGTTTAAGAAAATGCATGATTTCTTGACAAAGCCATGCATTTTGTATTATTTTAGTAAGAGCGAGTCATAGATCATCAGTTCTACTTCACCAAGATATTCTGAATAATACAGGGCAAGGTACTTAAACCCCCCGAGTCTCCAAGTCTTCACCATAAACTGGGGTCAATGCTCCTGTCCCACAGCCATCCCTGTGTTTATGGACACTATCAACAGTGAGCCTGTGGTTCAAGAACCACATATATGCAGTATAACGATGACTCCATGTTGACACTGAGCCCTTTCTTTCTCTAAATTAGGTTAAACCACTTCCTGCTACCAAAACTGGGAATAAGAAGTTCTTGGTGGAGTCCAAGAAGACGTCTGTCTCCAACTCCCAGATGGGCTCCAGACCCGCCCAACCTACCTCAGCGTCTCTCCCTGAAACTACAGTGGCCGTCCCACCCACGCCAGCCCAACAGAAGGGGAAGAACAGTGTGGCCTTGATGTCAAGGCTCTTTGACATGTCCTGTGACGAAACTCTCTGTTCAGCTGACAGCTTTTGTCTCAATGACTACGCCTGGGGGGGCTCACGATGCCATTGCAACCTGGGCAAAGGAGGCGAGGCCTGCTCAGAAGGTAGACCCTGGAAAGGGAATGGGCTCATCTGTAGATACAGTTAGTTGTATGATACAAACAGAGCACCTTCTCGTCCTTTTAAGATAAGCCCCTTCTTCCATGTATTGGTTGGTAAACTAGCCTCAGTCTCCAGGCAAAGTGAGAAGCAGCTTCCATTGCCTTTCTGAGGAATAGCCTTGTTTCTGGGTATGTCAAGTGTAAGGTCCTTCGGAGCAAGCATTTTGAAATCTCAGTAGCACCAAGGAGGTGAACTCTACCATTGACATATCTCTATCAAAACTATAGACAGAGCATCTAGGAAGGCAGAACATTTAGGAAGGTTGAGAGGGCTGATATCGGAGACACCTTGGTTACCACAGATGTACAAGCTTGAAAATAAGTGATGTTGAACTTTAAGTCATTAGTTTCTTTTCAGGGAAGCAGGGACCAATCTCCCAAATCCTGTTCCCGCTAAGGAGTTTCAGAAGCTCCTTTATCTCAATCGTAGAAGGTGTGAAAGGCAGAGAAAGGAAGATGGGAAGGAAGCTAAGTATGACCAGGTTCATGGGGGTTTTCTGGGGTGATAGGCAGACAATGGTGTGTGTTGATTTCTGCTTTGAAAAATAAGATAACGGCCTTCTTTTTCTTTCTCTTTTCAGATGTCTTTATTCAGTATCCTCAGTTCTTCGGCCACTCCTATGTGACCTTTGAGCCTCTGAAGAACTCTTATCAGGCGTTTCAGATTGCTCTGGAATTCCGGGTAAGCGCTGCTGGTCATTTGAATACCAGATTACATCCAAGGAAGAGTGGGAAGAGGGAAAGTAGAACACCAGCCTTGACTGAAATCAGTCACAAAATCTGGCTGGGGCGGGGTGCATTCACAAAGTCCAGGTACCTAGGAGAGAGAGGGTTAGGATGTCTCAAACTATGGAAGATTAGCTCCTCAATGAGAGAGCTACTTCCGCAGTGATGCCCCAGGGGCTGGATTTCAGGACTTACAATGCATTCCATTCCTGGAGACCTTTTACTGATAGAGACCTCTCTGCTCTCAATCATTTAAAGATTAGCATTCAGCTAGCACCTTGAGCTTAAATGGGATTCTTTGAGTACCTTTGAGGAAATGGAATGGCCAGGAGTCTGGAAACCTATACCCTTTACCACAGTGTTAACTGTCAGAGAGGTGGCCTGACCCTCAGCGGATACACCCAGTATGACTACCCACAGGACTGTTGGTACCGTCTCAATAGATGGAAAGTAAGCAAACGTACATGTTTCCCAGGTAGAGCGGAAGAATAGAAAGAACACATTAAAAACAGCACGGGGCTGGAGAGATGACTGCGGTTAAGTGCACAGGCTGCTCTCCCAGTGGAACTGGGTTCGATTCCCATCACCCACACAGCAGCTCACACCGGTCTTTAACTCCAGTTCCGGGGCTTCTGACACCCCCAAACAGACACACAGGCAGGCAAAATACCGAAGAACATACAACAAACATATTTTTTAAAAACGGGGTGTTCATCTGAACACAAACAAGGTGCTCTGTGACCGGGGCTTTAGGACACAGGCTTTTCTGGAAGCTTCGCGGATGCATCCACAGAGCCAAGCAAAGAGCTGATCAGATATGGGCCTTCCTTTCCTTCCTTTCCGCCCTCCCTACTTTTATACCACTGCTATTTTTGTTTTGTTGGTTTTTTAAACAAGGAACTGGCCTGGCTATGTGACGGACTCTCTGGCGTTCACATGCTTGCATCAGTAGGCTGGCAGAGGGGAACCTTCGTGTTTTGTCTTCGTGGGCGTCTGTAGGTGAGGGAGAAGGAATGGCCCTGGCTTATGTGGCTTTTGCTCCTGTGTTCTCAGGCAGAGGCGGAGGATGGCTTGCTGCTCTACTGTGGAGAGAGTGAACACGGAAGAGGAGACTTCATGTCCCTGGCTCTCATCCGGCGCTCCCTCCACTTCAGGTAACTCTTGCCTTAACCCCTGTAGAGTTTTAAGTTCTTAGCATGTACTTCATACACGTCAGTGCACACGACTGGATTTCAGTCACTAAAGAAATTGTGTGCAGGAGATGAGCTGGGGCCAGTGTCCCTAGTCCCGAAGAGCTGTGACAGCAGGGTAGCCTTTGAGGTGTGAGGTTTGGACCCTTATCTCATTCTTTCATTCTGACATCAGTGAGGTATGGAGCACCCACTGGAGGTCATGGAGCACCCACCGGGGGTCATGCCAGTGTGGGGAAAACCAAGCCCTGTCTTTCCAGAAGCTCAAGAAGGCAGGATCTTCTCAGGGCCTTCTTGAGACAGGATGGCTGACAGCTATGGAAGGTGGGAAGGAACCACAGACTCCCAGGGACTGACAGAGGTCCAAATCCTGCCATGATTTCCCTAGGACTGGGCTGAAGCCTTTGACTTGCCCTCTCTACCCTGGTCATTTCTGCCCAGAAACTTTGGAAGCTGCTTTTGGATGACTTTTTATTTTGTGTGAAGCAAAGTTAGGGCACATAACGTCTGTCTGTGAATGAATGATAGATGTCAGCCTTGGCATGGCACCCTAGCTAGTGTCCTGATAACATCATTTCCTTGCTGCCTGACCTTTGACAGATGGCATGAACTATGGGATCTGCCTATTCTTAAAGGACCCTGCTAGGGATTACATGAGCTTCTGTAATGCCTTCTCTTGAGCAAGCAGTATTTTATACCAACCCTAATGGTTTATTTCATTTATTTAGGTATTAGTTTTCTAGCTAGTGTGTCTAGCCAAATGGTGAGGTCCCAAATAAATGAGACCCTGTATCAAAAGATAAAATGGAAAGCAATTGAGGAAGATACCAATGTCAACCTCTGGTCTACACACACACACACACACACACACATACACACACACACTGGCTAAACCAAAGAAAGGAACTATTATCCTAAAGTGATGCTATGGAGTCTGAAAACATGAACTGGTTTATTCTAGAATGTTCCCTTCCCTTTTCTTTCCCCGACAGGTTTAATTGCGGAACTGGGATGGCCATCATCATAAGTGAGACCAAAATCAAGCTTGGGGCCTGGCACACGGTGACACTCTACAGAGATGGGCTGAATGGACTGCTGCAGCTGAATAATGGCACCCCGGTGACAGGCCAGTCCCAGGTGAGTGTGAGTCCACACCCTGCTCACCCATCCGGTCCTCAAGAGGAGACTGTCAAAAAGAGCAGAGTTCTTGGCGATTCAGGGAGGCTGAATTTTCATACACAGGAGAGCTCTGACGAGGTCTCCATAGTTTTGCCTGTCTGAGCTCTCACACTCCTTCCATACATACCTACTGGAAAGGTGTGTACACAGATGCAGCATGTGCCAGGTATGCAGGGATGAATTATCTTTGCACACAGTCAGAGGTCAAGAAAAGCCATCATTAGCATCACATACAAAGGTAGGCACTAGTGTTATGATCTGTGGCTTTAGCAAATAACCAAGGATGAATTGGACTGTCTGGTTCCACATAGAAGAATAATCCATTTATCCTTATTGGAATGCTTCATTGTAGGAGGAAGTAAGTTATTTATCTCTTGGGTCACTCTGGAGGCCACTGGGGGTTCTTTCACATCTGTTGTGCTCATAGCAATTTGAAGATTCTCTTTTAAACAGTCTGAATTAGCATCTGGCAGGGAGCCAATCCTAGAGTCACAATCAGCAAGGTCTCTATATTCTCCAAGGGAACAGGCAGCACTGGAGCCTTTGCGCCTACATCTAAGCATCCTCCCGACTGCCAAGTCTGTGCTGTGCTACTAACAAGGCATGATGTAATAAAGGTACATGCCTGGAAGTCTTACTGATTTGGCTCTGACAGTAGTGAATTACTGTACTGGGAAATTGCTCATGCCTTTGCTAACGAAGAAACAAGACACAGTGTACGATTCTAGTTCAATAGTAAGAAACGGTCGATTGAAGTTTGATAAGAATAAGGAAACTTCAGTCAAGAGTCTTAAAAACTACCATGAAAACATGGTGGTCAAAAGCAAGAGGGTTTAATAGAGATTGGCATATGGGGTCATGAGGTAGCCTTAATAAACTAAAGAAACCTAAGTATGCATACATGGAGATGTGGCATCTAGAGAGGAGGAAGGGATTCTGAAGTACTCTAACCCTCAGAAGGAATGTAAGGATATTTTAAGAGATAAGAGTAAATTCCAAAGGCTGCTATCCAAGTTAGGATGACCTGAAATGCCATTAGTGAGTGATTGACTCAATGTAGCTGTCGGGAAGATGGCAATGTCTTTCACATAGGTCAAAGAAAGGGGCTTGGGGAGGAAGGATCAGCCTTCTGGGAGAGCCTTGTGGTGTCTATCAGATGTAAGAAACTGTCTCGGCAATGGGTCCCTGTTCCAGGGGTAGTCATATATATAATATATAAGCCACATATATAATATGTAAGTATATGTCATGTTTTCTTTATTCTTATAAGCCACTGAGAGAGCTATGCATAGAATCCAGTAACTATGGGAACCCTCATTATATGTGGTTTTATATGTTCCCAATCCCAATATCCAGTGACTTTATCAAATATAGGTATTAGCTGCAAAACAGCATGTGATTCTGAGACTGGTCAGGATGAAGTGTGCCTCTGTATCACTGAGACTTTACGAGCCCAGCAAACGGGAGCGGGCCATCATCTGGGAACTGCTTAATAACTGTCAAGAGACAGAAAATTCTATTTTAAGCTGGTTCCCCAGAAACAGGCTCAAGGTGAGGTCCTGTGCATAGAATGTTTTTAGAAAGTGCTCTCTGGGGAGACCAGCACTGGAGAAGAGAAGTCACATAGGGTAGAAGAAGGCGTCAGCAAGATCAAATCCAGCACAATTTTTCCTAGTATGGATTCCATCTAGTCCCCAGAGAGCTAGGGAGTAAACATTATGCCTCAAAGCCACCCCAAAGTATCAAAGGCTGACACTGGGGAACCCAGGGCATTCACATGCACAGGCAGTCAAAGCAGACTCCAGAGAGGCAAAAGACAAAGTCAGTAGACTCTCCCTCCTCACACATTTATGCCCCAGGGGGAAAAGGCTCTGTGCTGTGGCCCTGGATGGGGGACAAAACCGGAAGAGAAAGGTGAGGACAGGATCCGGAACTGACGCCTGAGAATCTGGACAGAACAGGCCAAGCGAGTATTTGGTTCATATGATGGAATCGACTTAAGAACCATTAAACCCTCTAAGTACTGAGTAGTCCAGCCTCCTACTTACATATCTTCTTGCCTGATCATGGGAACAGATCGAACAGGGATTGGATTCCTACTTGCTGGAAGCAACCACTTTAAGGGTGCATACAGATGGCAGCCGGGGAAGGGGCTGTGCCTTTCCCAGTTGTTCCCATGGCCATCATTTAGTCCAGATGCATGGGATGCCCATGTACTGAAAACAGAACAGCCAACAAATCTTCGTTTTCTCTTACCTCACATTCAGCTCTGTATTTTCTGACCTCCAAATTTATACTTCACACTATTGGTTTGGCCCTGGTTTAGAAGCTTCCTGGCTCAAGGTAACACATAAAATAGAATAAAATAAAATAAAATAAAATGAATAAAATAATCATACCCATGAGCACATTTCAAGGTATTTTGTAATACTGCTTGTTGGATATTTTCCAAAAACAGTTCCCCTTATAGTATTTAATGTGACGGTAGCTGGGTCTGGGAACTGTGAAAGGGCAGATGTTCACCCTCACATGCCAGCCTTCGGATACACAGAGTAGCCCCCGTGACCCATCCAAGGTACACAGTAGATTGGTGTGAAGACTGGACAGAGCACTGCTGGTTTTGGATGCCTGCCTGCTTCAGCGCCTGCTAGATCGACTTGGATGTGACTTCCTTCCTTCCTTTCCAGCCACTCCAAAACCACTGCTTCTGGAAGCTCAGCCCTCTAAGGAGGCAGAGAGTTGACTCTGGTAGTCAATAACTGTGGATTTCATCACCTAGCAGGGCCATGCCTTAAAGACAAATCCAGATAAAGGAATCCCTAAGGTTTTAATCTATGTCTTAGCCATACCCCACATTACAATCTGTCGTGCTTTGGTTTCTCTTTACTTTCTATTTTTAAAATGAGATAAAGTTTTCATTTTTCTTAAAGGGACAGTACAGTAAAATTACCTTCCGGACACCTCTGTACCTCGGTGGTGCTCCCAGCGCTTACTGGCTGGTCAGAGCAACAGGGACAAACCGTGGCTTCCAAGGCTGTGTGCAGTCGCTTGCTGTTAATGGAAAGAAGATTGACATGAGGCCCTGGCCACTGGGAAAAGCCCTCAATGGAGCTGATGTTGGTGAGTACCCTAGACTGGACCTGGGGATTCCTTTCTGGTCAGCAGAAAGGATAATTGTTTCACACCGGAGTTGAGGAGTGATAACCCCAAGTCTGTATGCTCTATGGTCGCTTCCATCTGGAGGCGACCTGGTGCCTTGCCGCCATCATAGCCTGAGCTCATTGGACAGATCGGCGAGAGTGCCCTTTGATCTTTCCCTCTGATGCATCCATATCTGTGTGCACATATGTATGTGCGCTGCTTGTCTGCCTGGTGCCCACTGAAGCCAAAGGCAGGAATCCTCCGGAAGTGGAGTTAAAGGCAGATGTGAGCCACCGTGTGGATGTAGGTAACGGAACCTGGAGCCTCTGCAAGAACAAGTACTCTTAACCACGAAGCCATCTCTCAAGTCCCAGGAAAATCTAATTCTTGACCATAGTGTCCAATGGCTCCTTTTACCTTAATTTTAGAAGGAAGAAGAATGTTATTACAGCCACTATAAAGGTGAGTGATGGGGGCTTGCGGAGGGAGGCAACTTCTCCTGACTGGCAGCAGAGTTGGGATTGTTTTACAGAACAAGAATCCCCCTTAGGGGGCTGGAGAGATGGCTTAGTGGTTAAGAGCACTGACTGCTTTTCTGAAGGTCCTGAGTTCAATCCCAGCAACCACATGGTGTCTCACAGCCATCCTTGATGAGATCTGATGCCCTCTTCTGGAGTGTCTGAAGACCGCTACAGTATACGTATAATAAATAAATTAGGGGGGAAAAAAGACTCAACCTCAGAAAGGAGCAGGATGGGCCATTTCCTTCAGGGACCGCCTGAAGGAAAGTTGCAAGAGCTGAGTTTAAGGTCCAGGGAGCTGGTTTCTCCCAGGCCTTTCCCTTGGCTTGTACATGGCTTCCTCCCACTTCCTCCACACATGGGCTGTCTTCCCTGTGTGTGCACACACGCGCATTGTCCCTCAGGTGTCCAGACCTCTCGCCTAAGGACATTAGACAGACTGGATTAGAGTAACCCACTCTTATGATCTCATGTAATATTAGAGGTCTCATGTTCAAACTCAGCCATTTTGAGAGTTAGGTGTTCACCATCTGTGAGCTGGCTGCTCCACCCCTCCCCCACCCCTACCTCCACCCCCCGGCTCCACAATAAAGCTTTTTCCTCCTCTCTTTCTGATTCTTCACAATCTCTATTTATCCTACTCTTGACCTCTGGTCCCCCACTCTCCTTCCCATGGGATTTCTTCCTCTCTGTCCCTGTCCCTCATCGGGGACCTTAATGATTTAACTGTCATTAAGTCCCACTGGACCCCTCAGGTAGGTACCCACCTGCCTTTCATGTCTCACCTCTATTCCCTCCTCTCCAAAAAGCTGCATTGTAGAAAGAAGATTTGAACACCACTTTCTTCCACATGAACTTCAGTCCTCCTCTGGAACTAGCAGAACTATTGGATCCTCAGTTCAAAGCCAATGTTTCTGGACTCTGACTGGGGTTTGTGTTTTCAAAACTGTGACCAAAAGGAGAAAACAGTCAGTTTTATTTGCCCTGGTATAGCAGCCGGGATTCTCAGTGGCTCGAGTACCAGAGTAGTCCACCAGGCATGGGCGTTTAAGAGTTCTAGCCACCTGAAGTTGTTCTTTTTGTCCCGTGTGAAAACTGAACACACCGCCCTACCTATCTTTTCCTTGGGAGTCTTTATGGTCAGGCATGCAGGTGACCATTACTGGTCATGAAAGATGAGATTTGACTTGCCAGTTATGCCAAAGATGGTGACACAGCCAATTACGGGGATGGGGACTGTTCATCTCTGGAGAGTTAACTACCAAATCAGGCAGTGGTGGCAGAGCACTGGTGAACAGCACAGCTGGGCTGCATTACCCTGGCAGGTGCACGCCCCTTTCCCTTCCTCCCTGGAAAAGGCCTCTGCACTCACCCAGCATTTCCAGAAGGACTGTGACGAGACAAGTGAACCAGAGCAAGGCCATGTGTTCCCATGTCAGATGGCGTGCATGCCAGTGCCAGAGTAGTTCTTCCAGAAAACTCTGCTTGCTTAATAAAAAGACACCCACATACATGCACACAAACACAGGTGCATGTAGGCAAGCACGATCACGCGTGCACATGCACACACATATATATACTCCCAAGCACATACTTTGACACACACATACTCTCTCACACACACATATATACACACACACTCTCACACACATAAATTCATACACACAGTGTACATGCACATATACTCTCATATACTCTCTCTCACACACTCACACACATATTCTCACATGATCTCCATCACATACATTTTTTCTTTCTCTCTCTCACACACACTCTCTCTCTCACACACACACACACACACACACACTCTCTCTCACATACACACACATACTCTCTAACAATACTTTCTCACACAAATATAGTGACACACTCTCTCACACACATATATTCATTCATACAAACAGTGTACATACACATATACTCTCATATATAAAGGCACACTATTTCACACACTTGAATCCACACTCTGTCCCACATAAACACAAACATTCTTTCTGTCACACACACCCTCTCTGACACACACACACTGTCCCTCACACACACATTCCCCACACAAACATATCCTCACACATATGTCTCTGTCTCTTGTCTCTCTCACACACATTTTTCACAATACTCTCTAACACACATTCTGTCACACACTCTCTCACACTTACATACTCTTTCTCACGACTATATCCACATTCATACATACTTTCACACACACACACACACATGCTCCTACTCATAAGCACATATACACACACACTCACAAACCCATATACTCACACACATACTCTGTCTCTCTCTGTCTCTGTCTCTCTGTGTCTCTGTCTGTCTCTGTCTATCTGTCTGTCTGTCTCTGTCTCTGTCTCTGTCTCTGTCTCTCTCTCTCTCTCTCTCTCTCTCTCTCACACACACACACACACACACACACACACTTACATCCTGGGACATGAAGATGAGCCTGAAGCACTTTTCATGACAAGCTACCTCCGTCCTTCTTAAACTTAACTCTGGAAGGAGAAACGGGATTCTGGAGCACTTGCCAAGGCACTGTGACACTTCCCGCTTCCTGTCTGAGGAGCTCAGCAAGAGACCTGCTGTCTCTGGGCTTGCCTGAGTGGCTGAGCTTTGAACCAGTGAGGCAGCAGCACTTAAGCTAATTGGGGTCCCACAATATGTTAAAGATCTCCTTTAACATAAACACTCTGGGGGTGAAGGGGTGCTCACTATCCATCCACCCTGCTTTCCGGAGCCGAGGGGATGGATTAAAAACAGGAACAATTCCATCATCCCCTCAGTGCTTATAAAATGTGTCCTTTGATTTATTGTGCCCATCGCGTTTGGAAACGTCTTTAGCTCTTCCAGAGGACAAGCCAACAGAAGATGACAGCAGAGAGGCAGGTTCCCCCATTCTGGGAGCTGGTCCATTCTGCCTGGGTCCTTACAGGATGCTGGGGTCAGCTGTCTATCTCTGGGTGGGCACCTGGTGACCTGGCTTTCTGATCTCTATTTAGGAGAGTGCAGCAGTGGGATCTGTGACGAAGCCTCCTGCATCAACGGAGGCACCTGCGCAGCCATCAAGGCCGACTCCTACATTTGCCTCTGTCCCCTTGGGTTCAGAGGTCGACACTGTGAAGATGGTGAGAGGGTGGCCCTAGCTGTGTATTAATGCACGTAGATGTGACTCTCCATCGGTGCCTGTTTAGCAATGTCCTGCATTTCCTTCAGGGATCTAGGTTGCCTTGCTGGGAGGGATGGGATGTATCAGAAGGCCAAAGTTTTAAACTAACCACTGATATAGTCCTTTTAATATATCAACCATGGGCCGGCTCCTCTGGCCTTCCTGTAACACTTAGAAAGCCTGCACTGTTAGGGTTTTTACAGAACTGGCTTGAGTGTACTAAAAGTTTATGACCTTTATAATACCTGACAGTTTCCAAGAAAATAGTGTCAAAGTGTACACACAAATCAATAGTGTGATAAGACAAATCCACTCTTGTTTTTACCTCTTTGCTCTGATCTGATGGCTTATCCTACCTTTTAGGTTGTATTATGCAAATATACACATGTGTGCATACATATTTGTATATATGCATGCAATGTGCAGCCACACACAATGTGTACAGATGAACATTCAGGAAGAATAACTGAAAGTTTTAAATATTTGGGGGAAAAAAACATGAAGGCTTGGACCTGCTTTAATTTTTCCAAAGCTCAAAAATTGAAAGCAAGAGAGAATAAAATTAGAAGTATGATTATAAAAGCAATCAATTTTATCTATGAATGATTTAGGTTTGAAACTAAGATGCTACATGGGGGGAGGAAATATTTTCGATATCTCCTCAAATCTCGTGTCAGTGGAAGTGCATAGCTGAGCCTGGGCGGGCTGTGGACGTCTTGGTTTTGTGGAGCTTCACACAGGAGGGCTGGACTCTTGTTCAAATGCTACATCTCCTCCGTCAGTAGCGCTAGAGGTTGTTCTTCTCCACAAAGTCACATAGCGAGCAACATGACTGCCCCTTGAGTCCCCCCTGAGTCTTGTATCTATCTAGTCATCATGTCAGGAGGAGAGAGAGAACATGAGGGAAGGAACTTTTATAGGCCAGACATGAGGTACCATATGATAACCCACCCACACTGCACTGGCAGAACTCCGCCATCACCCAGTATCCACAGAGCAACTAGGAGATGTAGGTGATTTCCTGTATAGGAGGGAAACGCCCAGCTCCACACACAACACTTGCTGGCCTCCGCCACCCAGGGATCGCTAACACTCTGCTTGTCTCTTCAGCGTTTGCCCTGACCATCCCTCAGTTCAGAGAGTCGCTGAGGTCCTACGCCGCCACACCCTGGCCCCTGGAGCCTCAGCATTATCTTTCTTTCACCGAGTTCGAGATCACATTTCGGCCAGACTCAGGGGATGGGGTCCTTTTGTACAGCTACGACACGGGCAGCAAGGACTTCCTGTCCATTAATATGGCTGCGGGCCACGTGGAATTCCGCTTCGACTGTGGGTCTGGGACTGGAGTTCTCAGGTGAGGGCCAAGGCCTTGAGCAACTTCCTCCCCTCCAAAGCCACAGCCACCACTATGACCACTAAGCTGCTGCCCACCAACCTCTTCCTGTTTTCTCTTTGCCAGTGTCTGTGGAAGCCTGGAAACAGACCAGGGCTATGGCTATACTGCTTCTGAACTATGCCAGACCCCTCCCTCTCTGTATTTTCCTCCCTGCCTCCCTCCCTCCCCCTCTCTGCCTCCCCCTCCTTCCTTCCTTTCACCAAATACTTATTAAACAGATATTAATCCCAAGCTTCTGTTTATGGAAAATGACCTTGCTTCCTGTGGGGTCTACAATAACCCACCCCCACCTTATACAGAGAAGCAAATGTTGGGCACATTTCCTTCCCAACTTTGTATCTTTTTCTTTTAATAACCCACTATATCTGGTTAGTGCATGTGGGTAGGAGACCGTCCACTGTAGCAGGGGAGTCGTCCCAGTGCCCACACCCTACAAAGACAGTGGTTCTTCCTCTTCCAACAACTACCAAGTGCCAATAGCTCCTGGATGAGGCTTGGGACCTGGGTATCATCCTCCATCCCTTTGCTAGAACTTTGCCTGGCTTGGTTGGTCTTGTATTGGTGACCCCAGCTGGCTGGGAGTTCACATTGGCCATAGCTACGTGAAATCCAGAAGACAGCATACTACAGTGCTACAGTACTCATCTCCACCCGCTGGCTCTTACAGCCTGTCCTTCTCCTCTTCTCTACTGATCCCTGAGCCTTGGTACCAGGGATGGATGGGTGGGGGTGGGGACAAAACGGTTGTCCCGTTTAGGCTAATCAGCATCTTCCTTGCACTTTGACTGCGTATGCATCTTTCCCTTGGCGACTGCATACTGCCAAAGGAAGTTTGTCTGACCTGTGTTGAGAACAGACCAGGGCTATGGCTATCAGCTGAGAACAGCTCAGGGCTATGGCTATGAGCTTAAATGTTTAGGTGTCAGTTTGACAGCATGGCCTTTCTATGCTTCTTTTAGACTACTTTTAACTTCCAAGCTCCAGGGCCCCTGGTCTAACACAGAGGTCAGTGCTACTATGTGTATCTAACGCTTCTTTTCAAAGTGCCTGGATGCTCTGCTTAAACCTGCCATGGGCTCCCAGTCTGTTGTATTTCCAAGGAAACAGAGGATGTAACTAGCCTCTGTTTTGCTAGCCCATCATTTTTAGAAGGCGTGTGTGGGGGAGGAAGATGTTACCACCATCGTTGCCTTAAAACTGCTGACTATTTTCATGGCTGATGGGAAATGCTGTCTCTATTAAGTTTCCACTGTTTGTCAAAGGGTTTTTTTTTTCTTTTTTTGTCCTTGAGGCTGAGTTTCCACGCCAGTTGACACCTCCCACTCCAGGGAAGGAGGGAAGGGAAGGGACAAACATTTTTGTCCCTCTAGTTACATAAGACATCTTATATCTCAAGACAACTTTTGTTGGTATTTAATTGATTCAATTTACATATGATTATGCAAAACAGTCCAAGCATTTCACTCAGAACTATACGTCAAGTTTAGAGAGGAAGACACCGTGATAATCACCTCATACTTTGAATCGCCTTTTCAAGGTAAAGGGTGACCTCCAGATCTGGAGGCACAGGCATGCCTCACAAGGCTTTGGAATACGTGCTCCTCCCATCGGGCTCTCTGCAGCCACAGATCACAGATCCCACTGTCTTAGCCAGGGTTTCTATTCCTGCACAAACATCATGACCAAGAAATAAGTTGGGGAGGAAAGGGTTTATTCAGCATACACTTCCACACTGCTGTTCACAGAAGTCAGAACTAGAACTCAAGCATGTCAGGAAGCAGGAGCTGATGCAGAGGCCATGGAGGGAATGTTTCTTACTGGCTTGCTTCCCCTGGCTTGCTCAGCTTGCTTTCTTATAGAACCCAAGAGCACCAGCCCAGGGATGGCATCACCCACGATGGGCTGGGCCCTCCTGCCTTGATTACTAATTGAGAAAATGCCTTACAGCTGGATCTCAGGGAGACATTTCCTCAAGTGAGGCTCCATTCTCTGTGATAACTTCAGCTTGTGTCAAGTTGACACAAAGCCAGCCAGTACCCCCACTTTGGGGTCACTGGCAACTATATCCTAAGCTCTCAGCATTTCTACTTCATAAGTTTGTGCCAATTTTCAATCAGAACTTTTGAGGTTGTATTTTTTTGTTTGGTTTGGTTTCTTATTATTATAGTGTGAGGTATCCATTCCCTACCTGTTGGGGAAGGTGACTAGAGAAAGAATCCCTGGATCCTAACTGAAAACAAGACAAAAGTTACCAGAGATTAAACCACCATCGGCCTTCCCTTCCCACATCTGCCTCATGCAGCCTGGCATCAGGGATCTCCTTGAGTATTTCCCATGCCTCTTGGGAAGCTATTTATTTTGAAAACTGTTTCAAAGAATCCCCCCACTTAATTAAGAAAATTAGGGGGAAAGCCTGCACCATAGGAAACTGTGGAATTGGCCGAGTCATTTTAATTTTAGAAAAAGGATATTGTGGTCGAAATCATTATGGCTTGGTTCAAACATCAAGACGATTGGAATGAGCTCTCGATGGCCGTGATCGATATACTGTGCAGAAGAAGGTATTGGATTGACAGCCAGTGACCTCTGCAGGACAGAAACATGACTAGTGTGCTGTTAGTCATTATGGAAATAGACCACTTAAAAAGACCTGCTTGTTTCTTTATTGCATATTGATTTAGCCAAGGTGATTAAATTCTAATTGCTAAGGACAAATCACAAAAGCATTTGCCTGAGCAGAGGAATCAAATTAGGGGGTGCTGACCCTTTAATAATCACGCCATTGGTATTCTTCATAGTTTTCTAAAGATGATACAGGACCAAAAAGTAATTGGGAGGTTCAGTGGAGGCCAGGAGCTAGACTCTGTTAGAAATAGAAACACAATAATTACGTTCTTTCTGCACACCTCACTCCAAAAGGCAATGCACGAAACCCCTGCAAGTCACATTTAAGCATCGAGTGTTCCTACCTTGACTCAGTAACTGAGCTTTTAAGGTCATTTCAATCCTTCTGAAATCACCTGTAAACACGCAGTCTGCTTCTCCTTGTCCCTGTTCTTTGCGTGTCACTCTAACAGACTACAGAAATCATGAAGACTCTGCGAAGAGCAGAAACTTATGTCTCACATTTATGGAGCCTGTGAGGTCCAAGGTCAAGCGGCCTGCATCCTGGCAGGGGCCAGGCTTCTTCCCCCAAGGGGGAAGCCAGATGAGTCTGAGAAGACATTCACATGACTGTGCAGGAAGGAAGGGACTGAAATCTAGACTCATATCAAAAACCCAGTCCAGGTGATAATGATGTTCATCCGCCCGTGAAGCAAAGACCATACTACCTAATTAGTCACCTCTAAAAAGTACCAACTCTCAGTGTCACATTGGGGATTAAGTTTTTAAGACATGATTTTTGGGGGGCACTTCCAAACTAGAGCATTTTTTTTCAATATTCTAATATGAAATTTTTCAAAATGAGACAGACATTGTGTATCTGTAATCCTAGCACTCAAGAGACAGAGGCAGGCATTACTCTGAGTTGGAGATCAGTCTGGTATACACAGCCAAGTTCTAAGGCCATCAGATTTCTGTTGTGATACCTTGTTTCAAAAACCAAATGGGTGGGGGGGGGCTGGCAAACTGGGTCATCGGGGAAATATGCTTGCTATGTATCCTAGTTTGCTTTTTACAGCTGTGGTAGATAAACATCACAATCAAACCCAACTTGGGGAGGAAAAGGTTAATCTGGCTTACTCTTCTGCATCATAGCCATTCACTGAGGGAGGTCAGATAATTCACTCCCATTCGTTGAGGGAGGTCAGAGAATTCCCAATACACAGTACTTGTATATAGCAAGCTTAGCAAAGAAGACATCATGGTAATCATCTTGCTCTTTGAATCACCTTTTCAAGGGAAAGGGTGACCTGAAGATCTGGAGGCACAGGCACACCTCACACTGCTTCTTCAGGTGACTGAGGTTGGCATCAATTTCATCACAGCCATACTGATGAAATGGTGGTCAACATATGACATGCTGACTCACATTAAGAGTCTCCAGAGAAACAGAACCATTTGGGGATATAGACAGAGATGGAGAAGAACATTTGTCATGAGACTATCTCATATAATAATGGGACTGAGGCATCCCACAGTTTTCTACAGGGAAGATCCCTCCAAAAAAACTCTATGGTGTAGTTCTTTCCAAGCCTACAGGTATGTCCATGGCACAAGTCTCTGTCTGAGTCCAAAGGGCCAAGAACCAGGATGCTTGTGATGTAAGATCTGGCACACGTCTCAAAGGCTAGGAGTAACAATACTGTGCGGGATAAGATGGACATCCAAGTTCCACTCAAATAGAGATAGTCCATGCTTTTCCTTGCTTTTCATTCTGTTTAAACCCGTGACATGTTGGGTAATGTCCATCTGCTTTGGTGAACTGTCTTCTTCACTCTGTTCATCAATTTAAAGGTTTATCTCTCAAAAATATTAACACCTGAAGGCATTCTGTCCCAGTCAGCTGGTTTCTTCGTCCAGTCAAATGGATGAAGAATGTTATCATCACATCTTTCTTCCACAGGAGTGAAGATACCCTCACCCTAGGCCAGTGGCATGATCTACGCGTGTCTCGCACAGCGAAGAATGGGATCTTACAAGTGGACAAGCAGAAGGTCGTAGAGGGAATGGCAGAGGTAAGAACACACTTGTTTCTCCCAATAGTTGGTGTGGGCCGGGCCATTGTTTTCTGCTGATGTTGGTAGAAGATTAGCATGGAGGGGGCTGCCAGATGGCTCAGAGGGCAAAGGCGCTTGCCACCAAGGCTGATGATGCAAGTTTGATTTTCAGAATCCATGGACTAGAGGGGGAGAACAGCTCCTGAGAGTTGTCTTCTGACCTCCAGAGATGTACTGTAGCACACCATGTATGTAAACACACACACACACACACACACACAAATAAATAAATAAATAAATAAATAAATAAATAAATGTTCTTTTTAAAGTAGCATCATGTTGCATCTGAGTACATAGGTTCTAGTGCCAGGGTGACATGCCAGTTTTCCACTAGACAATGATATCTATTCTACCATATAAATGGGAATGATAGCAACAGTATTGACCTCACAGGAATTTTTTTTTTAGTTAGATATTTTATTTATTTACATTTCAAATGTTAGCCCCTGTCCCAGTTTCTCCTCAAGAAACCCCCTATCCATCCTCCCTCCCCCTACTTCTGTGAGGATGCTCACCCACCCACCCACCCACCCACTCATGCCTCCTCACCCTGGCATTCCCCTACACTGGGGTCTTGAGCCTTCACAGGACCAATGGCCTCTCCTCCCATTGATGCCTGACAAGGCCATCCTCTGCTCCATATGGAGCTGGAGCCATGGGTCGATCCATGTGTACTCTTTGGTTGGTGGCTTAGTCCCTGGGACCTCTGTGGGGTCCAGTTGGTTAATATTGTTGTTTTTCCTATAGGCTTGCAGACCCCTTCAGCTCCTTCATTTCTTTCTCTAACTCCTCTACTGGGGACTCTGTGCTCAGTCTGATGATTGGCTGCAAGTGTCTACCTCTGATTTGTCAGGCTCTAGCAG
The DNA here is from genome assembly GCF_947179515.1 of Apodemus sylvaticus. NCBI lineage: Eukaryota > Metazoa > Chordata > Mammalia > Rodentia > Muridae > Apodemus > Apodemus sylvaticus. The sequence goes on from NC_067487.1 coordinate 36,191,327, forward strand.
AGCCTTTTAGAAGACAGCTATATCAGGCTCCTGTCAGCAAGCACTTCTTGGCATCCACAACAGTGTCTGGGTTTGGTGTTTGTATATGGGATGGATCCCCAGGTGGGGCAGTCTCTGGATGGCCTTTCCTTCAGTTTCTGCTCCACAGTTTGTCTCCATATTCCCTCCCATGAGTATTCTGTTTCCCCTTCTAAGAAGGACTGAAGAATCAATATTTTGGTCTTCGTTCCTCTTGAGCTTCATATAGTCTGTGAATTGCATCTTGGGTATTCCGAGATTTTGGGTTAATATCCACTTATCAGTGAGTGCATACTATATGTGTTCTTTTGTGACTGGATTACCTTAATCAGGATATTTTCTGGTTCCATCCATTTGCCTAAGAATTCATGAATTTATTACTTTTAATAGCTGAGTAGTATTTCATTGTGTAAATGTACCACATTTCTGTATCCATTCCTCTGTTGAAGGACACCTGGGTTCTTTCTAGCTTCTGGATATTATAAATAAGGCTACTATGGAACATAGTGGAGCATGTATCCTTGTTATACGTTGGAGCATCTTTTGGATATATGCCCAGGAGTGGTATAGCTGGGTCCTCAGGTAGTACTGTGTCTAATTTTCTGAGGAACTGCCTGACTAGAGTAGTTGTACTAGCGTGTAATCCCACCAACAATGGAAGAGTGTTCCTCTTTCTCCACATCCTCACCAGCATCTGCTGTCACCTGAATTTTTGATCTTACCCATTCTGACTGGTATGAGGTAGAATCTCAGGGTCATTTTGATTTACGCTTCCCTGATGACTAAGGATGTTGAATTTCTTCAGGTACTTCTCAGCCATTCAATATTCCTCAGTTGAGACTTGTTTATTTAGCTCTGTACTCCATTTTTAATAGGGTTATTTGGTTCTCTGGAGTCTTACTTCTCAAATTATTTGTATATATTGAATATTAGTGCTCTATCAGATGTAGGATTGGTAAAGATCTTTTCCCAGTCTATTGGTTGCTGTTTTGTCCTATTGGCAGTGCCCTTTGCAATTTTATGAGGTCCTATTTGTTAATTGTTGATCTTAGAGCATAAGCCATTGGTGTTCTGTTCAGGAAAATTTCCCCTGTGTCTATGTGTTCAAGGCTCTTCCCCACTTTCTCTTCTATTAGTTTCAGTGTTTCTGGTTTTACGTGGAGGTCCTTGATCTACTTGGACTTGAGCTTTGTACAGGGAGGTAAGAATGGGTCAATTTACATTCTTCTACATGCCTCACAGGGCTTTTTATAAGCTTGAGTTATACTTCATTAATACTTAGTGTCTTAGTTCTGCTTTTACTGCTTGAACAGACATCATGACCATGGCAAATCTTATAATGACAACACTTAATTGGGTTTAGCTTACAGGTTCAGAGGTTCAGTCCATTATCATCAAGGCAGGAGCATTGCAGCATCCAGGCAGGCATGGTGTAGAAGAAGCTGAGAGTTATACGTGTTCACCTGAAGGCTTCTGGCAGAATACTGACTTCTAGGCAGCTAGGATGAGGGTCTTAAAGCCTACACCCACAGTGACACACCCACTCCAACAATGCCACACCTCCAAATACTGCCACTCCCTGGGCCAAGTATATTCAAACCATGACACTTAGTAACCAGGGCACTTTTAAGAACTTGTTTTCTGTTCTTTTTACCCTGCCCCTCATCAACCTCTGGCCTTGTCATCTATGTGATGTGATGGCTGAGATCATAGATGCAGTAACGTAGGGATAATATGTTGACAAGAACATGCTACAAAACCTGACTCCTGAGCTTCCATAACCCTGCTTCATAGCTCACCAGTGGCGTAAGCTCAGGCTGGTCATCTGACTCATGAGCTTGCATTTTTCCAAAAAAAATCTCCAAAATTTTCTAGGACTCTCGGGAGAGATAACTGACATCAGGATGCCACAGACACATGTGTAGCCAGGGGAGGGACAAGCGGACATGGGGAGCAATCAAGTACTTTATCTTTTAAAGTACTTGTGTGTGTGTCTGTGTATGTGTGACTATATGTGCTTCTATGTGTGTGTGTCTGTGTGTGTGTGTGTGTGTAACTGTATAACAAAGAGTTTTCACTCATGCGCATGACCACCCATGGCTAGCTGCAGCTTCCACTTATGCCCAGACTGAATGAAAAAGGGAGAAGAAAGTATAGAGACCCACATTCAAGATTGGAAATCCTCCCCAGAGGTGTTCGTTGCTTTTTTGCTCCATGATCCCATCAAAGCTCCGCTGGTTGGAAGCAGTTTTCCCAAGTAGAGAATGGCGCTGCTCACCAATCAACAGTGATTTAGTCTGTTAACACATTGGAATGTTTCTGAGATTTAGATATTATGATCTATTTACACGCAATAAAACTGAGGCTAGGAAGGTTCCTGACATTCAAGGTCAGTCACCTCACAAAACAATGTGAAGGTCCAGCCAATGCAGGACCAGGTTGTTGTGATCGGTCCCAAGACTGTCGTCAACATCTGTCCTGAAGTTGGTTTGCTACTTGCTTTTCTTTATGCATTGACAGGGAGGCTTCACCCAGATTAAGTGTAATACGGACATTTTTATTGGCGGAGTCCCAAATTACGATGATGTCAAGAAGAATTCGGGTATCCTCCATCCATTTAGTGGGAGCATCCAGAAGGTATATTTTTGCATCCTCATACTTGATATCTCTCTGACTGTACATAGTGTTAAGTGTTATAATCGGTGTTATGTTCTGTAGCCCAGGAAAAGAGTTTGAGAAAAATGCCAAAATGCTTACGATTTTATTTTTTAACACTTACACTCTAGTATCCCAAATACCTGTTCCTGGATTTCTGTTCAGTTTAAAGTGAGTCTATGAAGTCAAGGTGATTTTTTTTTTCAGAAAAAAATTCCATAAATTTTCTAAGACTCTCTGGAAAGGTAACTGACACCAGGACATGTGTAGCCAGGGAAGGGGCAAGCGGACGTAGGGAGCAAGCTCCCTGTTCTTATGCTTTCTCTGTGCTGCTGTGTCCTTTGCTTCATAAGAGCCAACTGCTATTTCCACCCACCCTCGAGCAGTTGCTCCTCATCAATCATACAACTGAGCTCTCGGATTACAGAAATGAGATCCAGAAGGGTGAAGATGAAAGAGCTGCTTGGCTAGTGGAAGATGCTGACCCCACTCTCATGTCTCCTATCCATTCTCTTGGGGATATTCAAGATCCCTTGGGTCGTGAACTTGTGCTCCTTGGCTGTACACATGCAGTCTGACTCAGAGCCCAGACTTGCAGGGCTGCCTACATGGAAGAAAAGTGAACTTGGACCCTGGGTTAGCCTCATCTTGTTTCCCTTTAGTGATAAAGGGTGGTGTGGGGAACCAAGGTAGGACTTGTGACAAAGCATGAGCGCAAAAGATGAAAGAGCGGTGACACCGAAAGACAGTGCTATTGTAATTTGAACACTGTCCCCGGGAAAGGTCCCTGGTGTCCCATATCTCATTGCTAGTTCAGAAAATGTCTGGCCAGCATTCGCTTGCTCTTGCACGTCTTTAATTGCTGAGCAACAGCGTCATTGTCATCCCAAGTCAGACCTGGGTTCCCCACAAGAGGCATTGGTCACATTTTCACATAGCGCATAGGTTTGAGGTGTGGAAAAGTTCACCCTCACATCCCTCCATCCTCAAGCTTTGCCTCTGGTTCACAGGACACACAGCCCTTCTATCCTCTAGAAATGCTGCCCTTCCCTTCATGACTGAGGCACTGGCTGGACCATGTCCAGCAGGAGACAAATGCAGGCTTGTATTGGCCGGGCACATTCTACTGGGCTTTGTAATTTTCATGCGCCAAGTGAGAAGAGGGAGATATGAGAAGGTTCCTCACTAGTGGCTTCTCCAATTCAGGACCTAGAAAGGTTTTCTCTCAACCTCACAACACTCTCCATGGGTGAGATTTATCTTTGGAAATGGAGGTAGATTCCCAGTAGAAAGCACCTCTGCTAACCTCTTGTAACATCCCAGACAATGGGGGATTCCCCCAGGGTATTTCTTCTGTCAGTTGGAAAGCCAGCAGCAGTTCAGTGGACATCGTCATTCTTTGTTCTAAGTCAAGGGCTAAAACTGTTGGAAAGAGGTAAGGCACCAAATAACATTTCCGGGAAATATATTACTCTGCCTAGAGCCATTTGTCAGGGAAGAGAGAACAGGACTCTCCATCCCAGGAAGTATATGCATCGTAGAGCAAAGAGGGAGCCTGAGCTTTGCTGTACTTCTGTAGAGGATGTGGAGAGAGAAGAAACTCAGTAATGCTGAAGAAGAAAGACAAGAGGAATTGGTGAAAGAGTTGGTCAGGGCCGGGTGCTGATTTATAGAATATCACATATTATGCTAGAAAAGTGAATTATGGAAATATGGATGAGGAGGTCACTTACAGACACAGAAATCACCTCTAAACAGTTATATCATCAAAGCCCACTCTAGCATGGCTGACAGTTCACAAAAGCTGGAACCCTGGATCACAAAGTGCAGCCTACAGGTAGTTCAACAGGTTAGAGTTTCCTTTCCCAATGGCTCAGTTGGTCAGATCCTCATCTATGGAGTTTGCCTGATCTCTGCTTCTTCCAGGTTATTGGCCAATCTGTCTCTTACGGGCTGCTAGGCCTGGACATCTTCCAGGCAGCCCAGTAGGCCTGAGAGTCTTTTTTGTAGCTTGGCTGGTCTGAGAGTGTCTCTCAGCTGGCTTTACTGTTTATATATTCTTGGGAGGAAGAGTCCTAGTGGTCAGTTTCAGGGACTTCTTAAAGCTATTTTGAGTTGTTTACTTCCAGTTTTAAGGAGTGTCCCAACAAAGGTAACTGATCAGAACAGAAGTCTCTCTTCTGCAGCTTCCAAATACCACACTCAACTCCTTTAAAGGATGAGTCTCCAGATATTCTTTCTATAGTAACCACCTACACTATATGTAGCTCGGGTTTGTAAACTGTCAAACTTGTTTTTCAAGTCTTAAATTTCTTTTGTGTTTCTCTATCCAAAGATCATCCTAAACGACCGGACCATCCATGTGAAACACGACTTTACATCTGGGGTGAATGTGGAGAACGCAGCCCACCCCTGTGTAAGGTCCCCCTGTGCCCATGGGGGCAGCTGTCGGCCCAGGAAGGAAGGTTATGAGTGCGACTGTCCCTTGGGCTTCGAAGGCCTAAACTGCCAGAAAGGTACATTTGGGGTCTTAGCTTTGCTTCTTGGAGGACAAGAAAGCCACAGACTGAATTGTGGGAAGTACCCTTTGTTGATTTCTCCCCACAGTACTGGGACTTAAGCCCATAGCCTGACCCATATTCAGTAAACACTCTGTCACTGAATTACATACCCTGCCCTTTCTGTAATTTCTTATTTTGGAAGAACATCTAACTAAGTTGCCTAGGCTAGTCTTGACTTCCATCTACAGCCCAGAAAGACCTTGAATTTACAAACCTATTTCATCAACCTCCCCAGAAGCTGGGATTACAGACCTGTGCCATGAGGGATGGTAAGACCAGGACTTTTAAAGGGAATGTTGGTAATACAGGTACAGCTACATGGGTCATTTTGATCAATAACTTCAGTAACATGCATATGAAGTAGCCATTGTATCGTGTAAGGTACTACAATGGCTTGTGGAGGATTTGGTGAGAAAATATCTCTATTAGAGTAGGTAAATGGCCTCTCTATAGCCTGCCCTAGCCCTTTCCTAAGAAATCTTTTGTAGGCTTTCTCCAAGGTTAACCTGTACGCAACAAAGACTTAAGGATTGATGCATGTGAGCTACTTCAAAAACATCCTGCAAAGGAATACTTTTGCTTGTGTACTGATAAACATTTGGATGTCTTAAAGAGAAATGTTGCCCAAACACAGGAAAATAGGAACAAGGCTCTAATTCTCCAAACTAAGGTATGCACACCATACTGAACCAGTCTGCCTCAAATGTTCTCAGTTATAAAATGGGAATGACTATAGGAAGAGTATCTACCACCCGGAACTACAGTATAAACTGAACAAGGGAGTGCATAAAAGCATTTAGAAGAGGATTAATGCTAGCCACCGTTATTACTGATGAGAGAAATAAGCTCCCCTAGTGAGCTTCCTCTGGGCCCTGTCAGTAAGGTTGGGAGGGCTACAAACCACAGACTCTACTTGACCCTTCCTGTACCTACCTAAGAGAAGCAGAAGTCATGGTCTTGGCATCTAGAAGTGACCTGCCTGTACCTGGCCATATATGCCCAGATATGGCTGCATAGACCATCACGTTTCTACCACAAGAATGACCCACCTACCCCCAGAGCTGGTTTTTGACTAAAGCAAACTGCTCTGAAAGAAAACAAATCAATGAATCTATGAGAGGACCCATGCTTGCTTTCTCATGCTTTTATTTGTCACAGATGCCTGATTTTACCAAAGGAAGAAAACCCTAAATTTTATATGTAGACATTTTGTACATGGGGTGGTAAAGGAATTATTTGCAACAGCCATGGAACATATAAAAGATGCCAAATTTGGTAGTTAAACAGCTCAGTAGTGTTTGTTAGATTTAAATGGCTTCTGGAGTTTGTCTGAGAGAGTGTGCATACTTTTCGTTTTCTAAGCAAAGAAGAGTAACTGTTTATGAACCCCAGATTCTACAGGCATATTGTTATAGACCTATTAGAAGATGAGACATCAAGGAGTGTCTAGTTCAGGTTCAGGAGCCTGTGCCTTCAGAAACTTGGGTTTGGAGTCAGGGGAGATAGCTCAGCTGATAAAGCATTTTCTGGGGAAGCATAAAGACCTGATTTCAACTCCTCAGCACTCACATAAAAAGCCTGGTGTGCAGCATGTGCCTTAAAATCCCAGGGATTGGAAGGTGGGAAGAGAAATACTAGGGCTTGTAAGCCAGCTAGTCTTGTGGAGTCAGTGAGCTCAGGGCTCAATAAGAGATTCTGTGCCAAAAATAAATAGGTAGATAGGGAGATAGGTAGATAGACAGACAGACAGACAGATAGATAGAGATAGAGAGATAGAGAGATGGTAGAGAGTGACTGAGAAAAACACCTGATATCCACCTCTGTCTTACACACAAATATAGACATGGATGCATATCTCAGCAGGAACTCTCTTGGATATGTATGTATATGTGTGCACATAAGCACATACACACATACATATACTGAAGAATGAAACTTGAATTTGGGGCTCATCCTTCAGTGTTAGCCCTAAGTCTGATGGGTTGAAATAGACTTATCAAGCTTGCTTCTCACACTGATTGTCTAAATATAAGGTCTGGGCTTATGCGGAACAGTTAGCTTTGAGGATTAAAGAAAGAAGGAAGGGGCATGTTATGATCTTGTTAGCCCCATTGTTGCTACCCTACATGTTGCCCTAATGTCCCTGCCACCTCTGAAATGAAAAGACTGTTTAGGAAATGAAAGCTTTGCAAAGACCAGGAAGGCTCGTGTATGGGAGGTATCGCCTACCTCCCGTATCTCCTCTCCTGTGATGACTTGGGAGGATTAAAGGTGCTCTGTGACAATTTCTTCAGGTTTCAGTGGGCATGTAACTGTGGATGGTAACCTCCATGCTACTAGGATGTTGGGCATCTTCTCCATTGGAAAGACTTGGAAAAAAAGGCAAGAGAAATTGGCAGTGATCATATTCCTTGGAGAGGGAAGACACTGAGACACTGTAAGCTGGGCAGGGCCAAAGCTAGAAAGACCAAGAATGCTTGGAAGGCCTCTGCGGTTGTCAGGGAGAATCCTGCCTCAATCAGCAAAGGGGTTCTTCTACGTGTAGCAGCGGGAGCTTTTCCTACTTCATAATGAAGCTATACTTCAAACGCACCGATCGGCTCTAAGCATTCAACGCTGAAGGTTTAACTAGTTTGGGATTTTTTTGTTTTGTTTTGTTTTATTAGGATTTTTTTGTGTGTATTCTTGCCTATATATATTTTTTTCTTTGATCTGGTCTTTCTGTGTAGCTGTGGCTGCCCTGGCATTCACTTTATAAGTCCATGGTGACCTTGAATTAGTCACACTCCTTGCCTCAGATTCCCAAGTGCTAGCACTACATGTATGTCCTCTGTTTGTTGTTGTTGCTGTTGTTGTTGTTGTTGCTGCTGCTGCTGTTATTTTAAGCAAAGGGGCCGACTATTGCGTTAAGACCCAGACCCAGACCTCACCTAAGCCACTCCAAGAAAACCTCCTTCAGGAGGAAGGTGATTTTTCTCCATCAGTGCTCTGATGCCTCAGGGCTTTAGTCAGGAAGTCTGACACTTCTCCTTACCATTTGATGTCATAGGAAAATGGGATGAGAAAAAGATTCCAAGCCTGTGCAAGCCCACGGACCACCATAGAGAGTGCACATACATACATGCATGCACATTTGTGCAAACACACACACACACACACACACACACACCCTACAATCTCTCCATAGCACAGAATCAAGCCTCAACATCAACCTCAGATTCCATGAAGCTAGGAGGAGCTAGGGGCCCTCAGCTCTACCCATCACGTCTATCACTTCAGGAGTCAACAAAACCATAAGGCTAGACTTCAATGCCTTGCCTTCATAAGTCACCTTGCCTCTTGTATGAATACTCCCAGTTTTAGATATCTTTTCCAGCCAAACTGCAGTGCCTCTCGCAATACAACCACAGCCCCATCTCCTCTCAAGAGGTCTGTCAGAAGCTAAGCTCCAGGACGTTTCCATCACAGAACCTCCCCTTCCTTCCTTCTCCTTCCCATCACACTCTCTCACCCACCTAGGTGCTCAGCCCCTCCAGCAGCCCGGGTCGAAGTAAGTTGCCAAGAGTTTAGAGCTGAGCCTTTCAAGATGTCTGGAAAGGGTTTCAAGGTCTATTAATGACTGATTTGTGCATGGCCTTCCCCCTTTACAGTCTCCTCGACACTTATAAACACATGTTTCCACATGCACAAGACCGAAGCAGCAGTGTGTGGTCAAATAAATGTGGATAAATATGAGTTAACAGTTATCAGCTGTTAATGCAATATATAGTTCTCACCTCAAAATAAATGAGAAATTATATATATATATATAAAATCATTATTATTATATGTAATATTATATATAGTTTATTCTGGAGCTAAGAGTGGCATTACCCAGGAACAAAGGTTCAGGTTGCCCAAAATACCCTGTTCCAATGTACTAATGGTTTCAGGAATTATTTATAGTTACAGGGGGAAAAAGATAAATCAAGGCATTATTAAAATTTATTGGTGGGAGTATTACAGGAAATCAGGGATATTTATGTTATAGATTTCAGATGCTATCCGATGATATTTTTAGCTTCTAGCTTGGCGGAACGTAATGCTCTGTTAATGCATCACAAGGTTTCATGTGACAGTCACTAAAATGTTAGGTCAGATACAGAGGGTGGACAACGGATGACAATTAATAAAGATAGTCCAAGACAATTGTCTATGGCTTTACAACATTTCTGTTCTCCACATTCAGAAGTTCTGATCTGTTGATCAGCCTTGTACAATCTTTTACATGAGTGTCTTTTTTTAATTTTTTTAAATCTTTTTATGGAGAACTTGATTTCATACAACTCACTCTTCCACGGGCATTCTAAGAGCCTTGTGCTGTATTTGGAGTGCCTCATGGGTGAGCACAAGGCACAGTTGTTTTTCCTGGGGTTCATTCAAACCCCAGGAAACAAGTCACCGAAGGAAATAACTTGTTAGCTGTGATTCCTGCCCTTCTTCATTCCTGAGAACAGCTGGGACTCAGGTGGTGCAGAGGCAGGCAGGCCACTAGATGGGGACATTTCTCCATAGCAGGTGAACTGTTCTGAGCCTGGGGCATAACATTCCTGAGCAAGGCTGGGTCTTCAAAGCTGTTTCTTCCCTGAGCAATGCTGATCTATAACACTCTTAACACTTGGGATGCTTTATGCTGAACTTAGCATATTGCTATATTCATTGCTATATATGCATATTGAACTTAGCAATATCTCTCTATATTGTACCTGCTAAATCAAGTTGTAGAGACCTTATCCAAAATGTTTGGGACCAAAAACATTCCCAGTTATAGACTTACCTTTCTGAAAGTTTGAAATATTTACATATACATAAAGAGATGCCCCGAGGAAGGGACCCAAATATAAATATGAGGTTTATTTGTGATTCCAATATATACTCTTTTCTGTAGGACCTGGAAGCAGTTTTCTGCAGCATTTTTAGTGTGTGCACCTTTTTGACTGACCTGCATCACGATCTCACGTGTGGAATTTTCCAGATGTCAGCACTCAAAAAGCTTCAGTTTTGGATTTAGGGATTGGATGTGCTCAGCCTGTACATAAAAGAATTATGCACCAAGTAAACTGCCCTTGAAGGGTGTATCTGCCCTGAGAGCCAACCAGCCAATGAGCCTGTTCATTCTCTGACCCTGAGGTGTACCCAGAAGCAATGCTGCTTACCAGCCTGGTGGATGCTGAGACCACGAGTCCATGACACCCTCATGGTTCTCTCTGTCTGGCTTCATGAGTATGTTGAGAGAGCTGTCCTTCCAACTCTTCATCCAAAACTTCAAATCCCTTGGGTGGGGATGTGAGGGACTCACACTTCTGCACCACCCGGCAGCAGCACGTGCTTTAGCATATAGATGGGAATGAATAGCAAGGCGTTTTCATTAATCCATGAGTCAGGTCACTGCCACGAAAGAATGAACACAGGAAAGGCTTCGTCTGAAGGTTAGGTTAAAGTATAAACATGTTTACAATAAAGCTCAAACCATGAAGGTTGGGAAATGAGCTCGGTTGTCCCTTCTGGAACTTGCGTTTTTGAATCGAACAGCTTTTTACCGGCCTGCCTTCATGCGCTGACTAACCTGAGGCCATTGTCGTGAGGTTCAATGGCGTGGTTTCTGGAGAATGCCTTGCCCTTAGTTAATCGCAAGAAAGCTTGGTTTCCAGAATCCGGCAAAGGGCAGTGGGGGAGTGTGTGGCCGGTTGGCTTATTGTTCCGTGATTGCATGCAGCCTGAAGAACGCTGACAGGCAGCAGTAGCAAGCCATTTTTCAAGGTGTAGTAAGTAGAAAGGTGGGGTGAAGGTAGTGCCGTGGGAGCAATGATAAATATCTCTAGTTCTCTGCCACCCTCAAGTGCAATAAACTTAAGGGTGAACAATGCCGGTCATGCCCGGAAGACTCCTTGCAGGAGCCCGGCCTCCACAAGGCCTTGTGAAGCAAATGAAACCTGGTTCCCAGTGGTCTGTATGGAGCACAATGTCTGTGAGTGCTGACTCTCCTTTTCTCCTCCATGCTGGCGCCGGGCAGAGTGTGGGAACTACTGTCTCAATAGTAAGTAAAGCCTGAAAGAGAATGAAGCGCTTGCGCTCCTGCCAGAGCCTGCCAGCCTTGGCTAGGCCATGAGCGTGGGGCAGCCAACTCCAGGCAGAAGGGAAATGGGGTGAGCGGGAGTGGGCCCCAGACCCACCAGGCAAGGTACCAGGGATCTGCCTTCCAGAGTGGGCACCCAAGCTGGCTTTCTCCTAGTGTGTCTCTCTCAGAGGGACCTGAGGTAGTCTAGCAGGTGGGCAGCTAGACTTCACTCTTGCAGACGGACGCCTCCTGGGGCTCTGTTTGCAGAGTGGACTTGTGACAAACACAGCGTGATCATTTCAAGAAGTCCAAAGAGAATGATGTCTGTTGGCCACAGGCCCACAGACAGGGCCAACAACAGCAGCGATGGGTCCGGGCTGTACCTCTTACGCTGGAGTGAGCAGAGCCCTCTGGGGCCTTCTGGGTTATGTTTAGCCCAGAGTCCTATGTCAGTCAGCTTGGGCGGCCTCCTCCTACTTCTTTATCAGCACACGGTTCCTGAAATAAGGGACTGGCCCCTCTACCAAGAGCTCCCACCCCCTCCTCTTTTTCCTCTCCACCCCTTCCTCTTCCTCCACCCTGTACTCCACCCCACCCCCAACAGTGCTGGGAGCTCATCCTTCCAGTCATCGCTTCTCCTTTGCTTTCCCAGTCTACAGTGTGTGTCTCTGCTTCCCGGCCCATGGCTGTGTATCCGCTAACCTTTCTCTCACATTCTCTTTGTATGTTTAAAAGCCAAATTGAAACTCTTCTCCACTGCTCACAATCAAATGATAGATTTCCCTTCCTGGGTGTGGAGTCCTTAGGTGATCGCTTCTTCAAATCAAGACGTGTGTTCTCAGAGCCATAGCTGTCTCATAAGCTAGTTATTGTCATTTGTCAGTGTGAGATCTGTTCTACCTTGGTTTCTTCAAGCTGTGATTTCTGTATCTTTCCAAAGAGGAAAGGGGGGTAGTGTGGTTATTTCTCTAGCAGAAATCCCCTCCACATACCCTATGTGTGACACCACACACACACACACATGCCTGTCCTTTTGATGTCTGTGAAAGGGTGATTCCTCAGGGGGACCAAGGGACGGGAAATGGAGAAGAAGTAAATTCATTTCTAAAATACTGGAAAGTAGGAAGTGGGCAGGAAGCCAAAGTGCGGCAAGCCACTCTGGTCCATGGTCTGCCTGAGTCCTAGCTGGGGGGATTGGCCCTTACTGTCTCTCGGTTTCCTCGTTCTGAAATGGGAATAGTCAGGCCTACCCTGTGTGAGTCTGGAGTGACGGCTTCATCAGACCTCACCCAGGAGGACTTAATGTCTGGAGGGAGAGTCAGAAGCTCATCCACTGCGCTTGTCACTAGCTCACATCAGAACTGGGGGCTTTGGAAGATGATCCCCAAATATAGGAACCCCTCCCCCCCCCCGCCTGTTTGGGGATGACTTTCTCTGCCTCCTTTGGCAAAACTCTGGGGTTATCCCCAGCTGTTCCCCACATGGCTCAGGCTCTCCTCCAGCTTCCAAAAAGCACTGGGGACAGTTCAAGTTTCAGCACATTGCAAAGCCTTCTCTCTGCAGCGCCAAGGCCAGTGACAGTGGCTGCCAGGCTCCAGAAAAAGGAGAGAGGGCCAAAACCCCTGCCAGGCCACTGGGCCAGGCTGCCATGAGCCGGGCCAAGCAGATGCACAGCCAAGAGGAAGGGGCTGACAAGCTGTCAGATAGCACATTCCACAGATAGCGTCCCCGACGTGAGTGAGTGCGGAAGTCAAGGGGGTGGCGCATGGCTTATAACCTCCATGTTCTGTTCCTTCTCAGCTATTACAGAAGCCATCGAGATCCCGCAGTTCATCGGCCGCAGTTACCTGACCTATGACAACCCAAATATCCTCAAGAGGTAATGAGCCCCCGCAGCAGCTTACTTATTCCCTGGACGTCTCACTCCCTGAGTTTGTCCTTGTTGTCTGTGCCAGATGATAATTCTCCCCATGGGATGGGGGAGAACGTGAAATAAACATCGAAACAAGAACAAAACAAATAAGCTGAACTTGAAGCCATTAGTTTTCCAAACAAGCCTATCATAAGCACTTCAATCCTTTTCTGGTTAAAGGGCCTGGAAGAATGTCGCGCACCCCTGGGGGTTCCAGTGTTCCAGTTTGACCTTAGAGGGGGTTCTCAGCTCCCCGTTCTTCTCTGCCATAGCCTGCAGATCTGCCTGGAGCCAGTTGTGGAATGGTTTAGCTGCTCCCAACCGAATAGCTCAGAGCCACTTCCTGCCAGAGCAGTAACTATGTCTTCAGAGGTCCACTGTCCTCCTGGGGCCCTGTCCCGTGCAGTGAAGACTGCTCACTTCTATTGGTGTGGACAGAAGAGCCTGATATAAGGACAGAAGGCATGATGCAAATGCTCAAGTTACAGCTCTTGTTCCCTGCGGGCAGGGATGGGCTAGCATTTCAAGCAGCCTGTATATGTGGCAAGGATTGAGGCTGGCTCTTAAAGCACCCCTCAAACTTCAGCCAAGCTTGTTGTTGGCAATGTCAGTTTGTCCCCCAGTCCTTTGACATTGGAGATGTTCATCAGCCTTTAATCACCAGCAAAATTGTTCTAGAATTTTTCTTCCCCTTGAGTTTGGATGCACACTAATATGAAAAAAAAAATCTTTAAAGCCACCCTGCTTTAGGATAGAACTTAAGAGTATTGAGAAGCAAGACTAATTGAAAACTCTTTTTCTGAGTTGCTTGCGGTGAGTGTAGGCACAGCAGGCTATTGTAGTGGTTTGAAAAAGGATAGCCACTGTAGTCTTGTATATTTGAATGTTTAGTTCCCAGTTGAGGAACTGTTTAGGAAGGCTTAAGAGGCGTGGTCTTGTGGGAGGAGATAGACCCGGCTTCACCTCTCTAATCACAGCTTCTGTTTGTTGCCTTGGAACGAAGATTTTGATGAGAAGCATTCTCAGACGAGGTGCACCCTTTTCTGCCTTTGACTCTTTCCTACCAACAATAGAAGGTCATTCAGCACCCAGCCCCACCCCACGAAAGCAGAGCAATTATGAAAGTATTCTGCGTCTTCAACCTCTAGTGCTTAACCAGAGGACAGCAACTGGTAAGGGAGCTAGAGCTGAGGAGACAGAAGGAGACGGAGAAGCCTCAAGTCAGAGCAACTCTGCTGGAGCACGTGCATGGCTGTGTGTGGATAGGCACATGTACACCTATGTGAAGCTATTCAAATAAAAGTGCTCATGATCTACTTCAATTTAATACCTTTAGAGGGTCAAAGAACATAAAACTCAGCTTTAAAATGTCCTGAACAGGAAGAGGATTTAGTACAAGTACAGCCCATATATAACTGGACTGATTAATCCAGACAACCAGCAGCATCCTCAAAGACCCCAAATTTCATCCATGTTTGCCATGGTACCTTCAGCATATTCCCTAGCTTCTTGTAGGACACTCAGGTGATGATTATCAAAATTGGGCAATGTCCTATAGAAGTAAAAAGGAAAGAAAACTCACTACAAAGAAGAAAACTTCAGCAGAGTCCTCCTGGGTTAACTTGTCTGTAGCTGGCCTGGTGGCCCTCTGCACGAGGAAGACAAACTTGATGCCTTCCTCTCTAAATCTGGCAGTAGGGAGCCTAGACAGAAATCCCCTCCTCTCTTTCTAGCATTCGCTGCTGAATGCACTGTACAGCTCTAAAATTAAGCATGAGCGAGACAGAGCTATGGTACCACTAATGGGAGAATGGAAAACACTTTCTCTCTGCTCTTCTTACCAGAATGGGTAAGAAAAAAAATGAGCCATCCATTCCCCTTGCTCCAGTTTCTACTGCATATGCCCCACCTGCAGACTCGAACCTACGGAAGTGGTGCTGGCCAACTTGTGAAAAATCTGAAAATCTAAACTCCAGGAGCCTTGGCTTTAGGTTCGAATAGGTGCCTTGCTCATGGGAATGTTAACTTGTATTTCCTCCTGCCTTACCTTTTGCTGGAGACCCTCAGGCCACATCAGATAAATGCTGGTAGTTTTAGCCAGATGAATTTGTAAACTAGCCTTAGGAGCTGATGGGTACACAGAAGCCCGGGGTGGGGGATGGAGGGGGGCGGGCTCTTCCCAGAAATGCAGACAACCCAGAAGCCATCTTGCTTGGTGTCCACTGTCCTCATAACTCTGTCATAGCACCCTTCTAAGACTAACAGCCATTTCATGAGGTCACCTCCTTTGAGCCCCCAGGTCTTGTTTATCCCCCACCCCATCCGGAAATGTCCCCAAGGACAGTCACTGCTACCCATGCTGGCCTTCCACTGCCATGGTTGCAACCCAGAGAAACTTCTGATTTGAGCCCTGTGGCAGTTGGGAAGTCCTCTTTCTGCTACAAAATGAGGGTCAGCTCTCCAAGAGCCGTGGATGATAGAGAGGAAAAGAGAAAGCCACCTGCCTGGGACTGTGACATTGCTTCCTAAGTGCTCCGTTGTAGGGCACACACTGCTGCTCAGTTAGCATCCAGAATGTCTGTGGATGGTGAGACCAGCAGGGGTGATGCTCCTTCTATTCGCCAGGTGCGTGTAGACGCAGAGAGGCCAGATTACCTGCACACCTGGTCGCTTAGCGAAGGCAAGGAGGGATGACTCAAAACAGATGCTGTTGGTTGACCTCATGGACTCGGCCAATTGTGTATTTCCTCCAGGGTGTCCGGATCAAGATCAAATGCGTTCATGAGGTTTAAGACAACAGCCAAGGACGGCCTGTTGCTGTGGAGGGGGGACAGTCCCATGAGACCTAACAGCGACTTCATTTCCCTCGGTCTTCGGGATGGAGCCCTGGTATTCAGGTAACTTCATCTTGAAGTTTTTTTCTCAAACAGTGCAGCAATACAGGGATGCAGGAGTCATCCCAAACACACCCAGCTGGAGTTGGCAAGAGCTGAAGGCTCCAGCCTCATTCCAGTCCCCTGATCTATTTTCCCAATATTGACATCTATGCCCATGAGGCAAATTTACACCACTCTTTATTTTTGCCAATTCATTCCAAGTTTTATTAGACTACTGTCATACTCGGTTGTCTCTCGCTGTGTTCAGGCCACCGTGGCGCTCTGGGGTCGCTTCAAAGGAGACTGTTTGGCAAAGTCTCGAGAGTTACTACCTGGCCCTCTGTAGAGCAGTCCTGTGCCCCTTGTTCTAATGTGTCCCTACTGCACGCTTCCCACTTGTGAACTGGAAGATGTGGGAGTAAGACTGGCCAATTTGGGAAGATCTGAAAATCTAAACGCCAGGAGCCTTGGCTTTAAGGTCCATCTGCTCCGCCTTAGCTACGAAGCCTGAGGCATGTGCTGCTTTGTGGTGGTCTGCTGCAAGGAGGAAACTCAGACGCTTGTCTCCACAGAGCAACCCCACACCTGGATCTTTGTAAATTCTTGAGTGGTATTAATAAGGCCAGCCCAGAAGCACTTACCGTCTTTCTCTTTTCTTTTCTTTTCTTTTCTTTTCTTTTCTTTTCTTTTCTTTTCTTTTCTTTTCTTTTCTCTTTTCTTTTCTTTCTTCCTTCCTTCCTTTCTTTCTTTTTATGTGCATTAGGCTTTTGTGTGCATGTATGTCTGTGACAGAGTACCAGGTCCTCTAGAACTAGAGTTACAAACAGTTGTGAGTGCCATGTAGATGCTGGGAATTGAACCCGGGTCCTGTGGAAGAGCAGCCAATGCTCTTAAATGCTGAGTCATCTTCTCCAGGCCCTTACTCACTTTTTAAAAAGATTCAGTTCTTAAATTATTTTAATTCATGTGTGTTTCTGTCTGTGTGAATAAATACTATTTTCATTTTATTTTTGAAACAAGGTCTCACTGTGTGGTCTTAGCTGACCACCTGAACCTTTCAGTATAATCCAGGTTGTTAAATTCACGGAGCTCTGCCTGTCTCTGCCTCCCTAGTGCTGGGATGAAAAGCATTTACTATGTCCACCCTGCAGTTCTTTCTTTTAAATGAATTCATATAGTTCTCCATGTTGTAAACTGGATGGCTATGCAACAGTTAAAGAATTACCTGGTCAGGAGGTGGTGATGCACATCTTTAATCCCAGTACTTGGGAGACAGAGTCAAGCAGATGACTGTGGGTTCAAGGCCAGTCTAGTCTATTGAGTTCCAAAGTAGCCAACGCTGTACAGAAGAAATGCTGTCTTGAAAAAAAAATCAAAAGACAAAACAAACAAACAAACATAGGAGGGTACTTTTTCCCCTTCTCGCGACTCTTCTCCTTACCAAAAAGAGTGAGAGCTCAATTTCTAAAAGGTAGGGGCTGTCATGTTAAATATGAAAAGCCAGGGCACTGAGGCTCTAAAACACGCTTGCCACCAAGCAACAGTGCCCTTGCAGAACGTTAGAAACTTCAATCCCGAGGCTGCAGTCCCACCTGGCTGCATTTCCCCTACAAGGATCAGTTATCTGCTGAGAGCTCCGGATCTTTAGCCCTCTGGGGAGTTATTGTTAAGGATTTGCTAAGCTTTCTCTCCTAAAGGTGAACCAAAGTGAAGATCTCTGAGTGTTCTGTAAAAAAGTAAGGAATTAATTTGAATTTTAACAAAGGAGAGAATA
The DNA here is from genome assembly GCF_947179515.1 of Apodemus sylvaticus. Classification (NCBI taxonomy): domain Eukaryota; kingdom Metazoa; phylum Chordata; class Mammalia; order Rodentia; family Muridae; genus Apodemus; species Apodemus sylvaticus. Next base: position 36,209,220 of record NC_067487.1, read on the forward strand.
GAGACTAGAGACGTGGTGAAGACTGAATTCCTGGGCTTAAGTCAGTCAGTACTGGAGATAGTGGGGTTGCAGCCAGCTAGGCAAGGTTAGCAGGAAGCTATTCAATTTGAAGAGAAGACATTTTGAGAGGAAATGTGACTCTCCTAACATCACACCTGCTCTGTGATTCAGCCTTCTGATGGAGGACATTGTCCCGGTAGGTGGCTCAAGAGCTGACACTGACAGGAGAGGAGCAGCTATTCTCCAACGATGCCTTCTCCCCGCTGATGTTACCCCACCACTGCTCCCCACTCTCTGTTGCCCCAAGGTCACATGACAAGGAACTCTTCCCACCCCTGTCAGCTTGCTGCTTCAAAGTCATTTCTTTGTGGTTTTCCTGTGGTTAACCTCACTCAGGCCTCAAGTACTTGAGTGTGCCCAGAAAAGGGGAACTGAAACAGGAGCTGAGTAGAGGGCGGGGTAGCCCAACTCCCCCTCGGCTGTCAGCTGAATTCAGTGCATAGGGACCTGAGCAAACTGGCCACCCGGCTCCCACCAGCCCTGCTTTTCCCCCAGGCCCCGGAGGAGCCCTTGCCAGCCTCTTCTCACGTCTACCAGCGTCTAACCCCCTATTCCATCCTGGACTCGCACCTTAAAGTTACTGTTTCTTTCTCGAGTCGCTGAAACTGTCCCTGTGCTTTCGTGTGTGTGTGTGTGTGTGTGTGTGTGTGTGTGTGTGTGTATGAGTGTGTGTGCGCGCTTGCATGTGGAGATTAGAGGATAACTTGTGGGAGCTAGTTCTGTCCTTCCACCATGAGGGTGTTGGGACTTGAACTCTGGGCTGCCAGAATTCATGGACAGCACCTTTCCCCTCTAAGCCATCCTACAGGCCCAGGTTCCTTCCTTTCTTCAAGAAGCCTTTGGCTCCCACATAAGGAAATCTCCAAGCCCACAGCTTCTGGTTATTCTTTCATGAAAGACAATTGATGTGGGAATACATGCTATAAAATGAATAGATCTTAGGGTGACAGTGACAGCTTTGTCCCACCGTTTATCAAGACTTCGCAGCTTCTATTCTCGGTTCAGTGCTATGGCTAGGTTGTTTCTTTGGTACTTTGTGAGGAAAATGAACAAACTGTAGAACTTCCTCTGGGAAAACTGAGTGCTCTCTATTCTCACTCTGTTCTCAGAACAAGGGTCTCTGGAAGGAGCCAACACGGCTATCTCAAGCCTTCCTCTCCTCCACACAGTGTGCACACACCTCTCTTCCCACAATGAAGACAAAGCTGCCCCTGTGGGCCCCTCTCTCTGAATGTTTGAGCACTGTGGTCTGATTGTGTTATCCAGGGAAGGTTTAGGCAGTTGGCCCCCTGCCCAAGCTGGAGTAGTCACTCACTAAATATTTGCTGGATTGAATTAAATTAAAATAATGGAATGAGCAGTGCGTGGCTGGAGAGGGCCATTTCCCTAGGGAAGCATACCCATGTCTTTCGATTCTGTGAGGGTGTCAGAGTATCTGGAAACTGAGATGCTACAAGGTAAGTCTGATATGTAAGGGGAAAGGGCAGAGAATACAAGATGTTCCATTTTATATCTCACCTCTGTGATTCCAAGCAAATTCTCTTAATCTCTTTAGAGTTCAGCTTACTCTACAATACTGGGTTTTTTGTTTTTTGTTTTTGTTTTTGTTTTCATTCTTAAAGTGAAAATGTTTAGTAATTTCCTAGAAGGTCTGTAATAAATTATTATAAAATTTATAATATTAAAAGCCAATGTTTGGGCACCAGGGAGCCAGGAGACTCCATGGCCTTCTGTGCATAGCCCACCAGGAGGAAGTGATCTCCCAGCAGGCTTTCACTTTTGAGCACAGAGGTGAGATCTCCACCTTCTCTCTGGAGGGCACCAGCTAGGAGCTCACAGGGCCTAAGATCAGTGGAGGAGCTGGGACAGAAGTCTTTCCACTGCCATTTGCACCAGGGAGCCTAGAGACTCCACAGCTTTCTGTGATCAGTGGAGCAGCTGGGACGGAAGTCTTCCCTCTGGCCATTTGCACCAGGGAGCAGGAAAACTCCACAGCCTTCTGTGCATAGCCAGCCAAGAGAGAAAGAGATCTCCCAGCAGTGCTTTCACCTTTGAGCTCAGAGAAGTAAGGACACAGGCTTACAGGCCCACAAGAGGAACAAACTCCAGCTAGAGACAAGAATACCAACTAGCACCAGATGGCGAGAGGCAAGCACAAGAACCCTACCAAGGCCACATGGCAACATCAAAACCCAGTTCTCCCACCACAGCAAGTCCCAGATACGCCAACACACCAGAAGAGCAAGAGTTGGATTTAAAATCGTATCTCATGATGCTGATAGAGGGCTTCAAGAAAGACTTAAATAACTTCCTTAAAGAAATACAGGAGAATACCGGTCAACAGGTAAAAGCCCTTAAAGAGGAAACACAAAAATCTCTTAAAGAAATACAGGAGACCATGGGTCAACAGGCAGAAGCCCTTAAAGAAGAAACACAAAAATCCCTTAAAGAAGAAACACAAAAATCCCTTAAAGAATTACAGGAAAACACAAATAATCAAGTGAAGGAACTGAATAAAACCATCCAGGATCTAAAAATGGAAGTAGAAACAATAAAGAAATCACAAAGTGAGACATCTCTGGAGATAGAAAACCTTGGAAAGAATTCAGGAGTCATAGATGCAAGCATCAACAACAGAATATAAGAGATAGAAGAAAGACCCTCAGGTGCCGAAGATACCATAGAAAACATTGACTCAACAGTCAAAGAAAATGCAAAATGCATAAAGCTGGTAACCCAAAACATCCAGGATCTCCAGGACACAATGAGAAGACCAAACCTAAGGATTATAGGTATAGACGAGAGCAAAGATTTCCAACTTTAAGGGCCAGTAAATATCTTCAACAAAATTATAGAAGAAAACTTCCCTAACCTAGGGAAAGGGATGTCCATGAACATACAAGAAACCTTCAGAACTCAAAACTGACTGGACCAGAACAGAAACTCCTCGTGGCACATAATAATCAAAATAACAAATTCACTAAACAAAGAAAGAATATTAAAAGCAGTAAGGGGAAGAGGGCAAGTAACTTATAAAGGCAGACCTCTCAGAATTACACCAGACTTCTCACCAGAAATGATGAAAGCTAGAAGATCCTGGACCTCATACAGTCTCTAAGAGAACACAAATGCCAGCCCAGCAAAACTCTCAATCATCATAGATGGAGAAACCAAAATATTCCATGATAAAACCAAATTTACACAATATCTGTCCACAAATCCAGCCCAACAAAGAATAATTGATGGAAAATGCCAACACCAGGAGAGAAACTACACCCTAGAAAAAGCAAGAAAGTAATCTTCTTCCAACAAACCCAAAAGAAGATACCCACACAAACATAAAAATAACATCAAAAATAACAGGAAACAACAATCACTATTACCTAATATCTCTTAACAACAATGGACTCAACTCCCCAGTAAAAAGGCATAGACTAACGAAATATTTCTCATGTAATTCTTCAATTTTATCAGAAAATGTTTGTAATTCCCTTTTTAATTACTTTTGTAATTTCTTTTATGTCTACCATTTTATCCGCATTATTTTTCATGATAATCTTCAATTTTAATATGTCTTTCTATATACTTCCTCCATTTTATCAGAAATGTTTCCAATGTACATCTTTGATTTTATCACAAATGTTTCTAATTCCACCTTCAATTAATTTAGAAAAAGTTTTTACATCAAGCATTTTTTATGTAAAATTTTCCATAAAATAATCAATTTTAACATGTTTGTCTATTTATTTTTTGAATTTTACCAGAAATATTTTCCATGTAATCATCAATGCTATCTGGAAATGTTTATAATTCCACCTTCAATCAACTTAGAATTATCTTTATGCCTATCACTTTATCTACATAATTTCCATGATAATCTGTAATTTTAATATGTTTTTCTATGTATTTCTACAATTTTATCAGAAATATTTCCCATGTAAATCTTCAAGCTTTTCAGAAAATGTTTATAATTCCACTTTTAATCAACTTAGGAATACTTTTATGCCTACCATTAGTACATCTATATAAAATTTTCCATGATAAAAAAAAAAAGAAATTGCAATCTTTACCCTGATATCACCCTTTGAATAGAATAAATTCATCATGATAAATATTGTTCCGTTTAAAAAAAAAACAAACATTTTAGCTTCATGCCTGTTGCTGTGATAAAATATCTTGACAAAGGAAAAGTGGAAAGGGCATGGAGAGGTTCACTTTAGCTCAAGGTTGCTCATTAATGTTCATTGCAGGAAGACTGAAAGCTTGACAGCAGTGACTTGATCATTGCACATGACATAACGTGCTAACACAGCATTGCAGAGAATAAAGCTGTACAATGAAAAAAAATCAATGTTTGGCCAGGTGTGGTGATACACACCTTTAATCCCAGCACTTGGGGGATTATGGCAGGTGAACCTCTATGAATTTGAGACCAGCCTGATCTACATACAAAGTGGGTTCCAAGATAGCCCAGGGATGTTACACAGAAAAATCCTGTCACAAACAGAAAAACAACCACAAAACAAACACCTCACAAGCCCCCACCCCCAAGTCAATGTTTGTATAGTTCTGGAGACTAGAAACACAAAATTCAACATGTTGCCAGAACCGCTTCCTTGGCAGGGCAGAGGGGGTTCTGTTGGTGTTTCTGGGGCTGGGTGACAGTTCCTGGTGTTTCTAGCTAAAAGATGCATAGTTGCAGTCTTTGCCTTCATCATCACAGATCATTTTCCTCCATGTGTCCCTGTGTCCAGATGTTTTCCATGTAATGGTTCCAGTCACACTGATTGAATGTCCCTCTAACCCAGTGTGGCTTCATCTTGACTAAACCAGACCCTCTTTCCAAACAAGGCCATATTCCAAGGTTCATGGTGGGCAGAAATTTCAGAGAAATACTGTGCAAATCATTGCAGATGATAAAACTCTTCTCATTAATTCCAGTGCTATAACTACGATGCTTCCATACCTGTGCCTGAATCACCTTGACAGCCCTACACTGTGTGAAATAAGGCCATCACAAAAAGGCACCTGTCCTGTGATTCTACTTAATTGGGTATCTAGATCAGTCAAAGCTAATGAATAGAAGGGTGGCGCTCAGGGATTGGGTGAGAGTAGAGCTAGAACTATGTAGTATTCATTTTGCAAGGTGGAAGTATTCTAAATGTCAGTGACATATGAATATTCCTAATAGTCCAGAAAGGTACACATACAATAGCTTAGATAGTAAAGTGTAATGCTTACCCTACCACAACTGAAACTGTAAAATGTCCCTCGTTGTGTACTAAGCTGGAAAGTGGCCACCTTCTGTGCCAGCCTGGTTACCTGGGTTAAGGACATTACACCCTGGGTGACCTTTGGCAGCAAGAGCCTTTGCGAATGGGCAGCTCCCTGCACCTGCGTGTTTCATCGTTTCTTTCCTTGTTTGCCCTCGACACCTTTAGCTACAACCTGGGCAGCGGTGTGGCTTCCATCATGGTGAATGGTTCCTTCAGCGATGGCCGGTGGCACCGAGTCAAGGCGGTCAGGTGAGCATCTCCAAAAAGGGAAACAGAGCCAGGCTACAAACGGAAAGATGTGTGATTTGCTTCCTTTCAGCCTTACTGCCTTCAAAGTCACCTTTCCCTAGCATCGTCATTGCCACCCAAGCCCATGCCCTTGACTGATCAGTGGGCAGAAAATGAACCCCTACGTCGCTTCTGAATGGAAGCAGATGGCCTGGAGAAAACACTGAGCAAATTTTACTGTGTGTATTCACTTACCATCATATTGTACCTAAGAACAATTTTATACAAGCACATAATGTATAAAGCTGAGCACATCCACACCATCCATCCATCCTCCCCACCCGTTCCCATGGCCCTCTTTGTCGGCTTAGGCAATCTTACTTCTACTTCCATAGCCTATGTACATATTTAATTTTATTTATATGTAATTAAAGAAAGCACCCAAGGAAAAAAGAAACATATATTCATCTTTTCAAGATAAGCTTGATTTGATTAATGTGATTCTATCCAGGAGCATACATTTTCTGAAAAATGTAATTTTTGTTCTTTCTTTCTGGCTGAATATATATATATATATATATATATATATATATATATATATATATATATATCTCACATTTTCTCTAACCATTGTGTGGTTGCCTGGTACCTAGGCTGCTTCGGTAACTTAGCTACAATTATTATTATTGAGGCTGTTTTGAGCAGCACTGCAATAGATATTGATGATCAAGTATCCTATGACATGTAGGGTTTGGGGTTTATCAAGAAGTAGTATAGCTGGAACATTAGACTTATTGAGGTATCTCCATTTTAATTCCCACGGTGGTTAAACTAGTTACATTTCTACCAGCTATCTATAAGGGTTCCCGTTGGTCCACATCCTTGGCAGTATTTGTTGTTATATGCAGAAAACACCTGTTAGTGGCTAAATTGGGGTGGGGCCTTAACACCTCACACATTGAAAATTTGAGGCCATGAAGACCTTAAAGAATGCTCTAATGCCCTTGCATAGGCAATCCCCCCTTTAAAAGAATATCATCTGAGCATTAGAAAGAAGTCATATACGCTCCCCTAGCCCCCATGACATATCTGTGCCCTCCTAATGCTAATTGCCATCCTGACTTTTGATTAACTTTGGACCGATCATTCCTGTATCTTTATAATTTTGTCATGTGTGTCCTCACTCCTAACAATATGTTTTTAGAAAAATAAAAAAGCAAGTTCCTATCAGCAATGTTGATACTGCACATTAAGTAAGTCCAAGAGAAAAGGAGTTGAGACTTGGATGTCAGTTCCCTGAAAATGTCCTATAACCCTTGCTGGGGAATCAGCAGCTGATGGCCAATTTGAGGCCTGAGGACCATGGGGGCTCAGTATTGTCAACTTCATCTTCTGCTTCCCTGTAGGCTGTGTTAAAACCATCCTTATTCAGCCCCCTCTGCTGACTGTGGGGCCTACCTTGGAACCTAGGAAGGGATATGAAGACACAGACACAGACACAGACACAGACACAGACACAGACACAGACACAGGCACAGGCACAGGCACAGGCACAGGCACAGGTACAGGCACAGACACAGGCACAGGCACAGGCACAGGCACAGGTACAGGCACAGGCACAGACACAGACACAGACCTGTGTTTGTCTGTTACCAAGTACCCCAAAAGCACAGATGTATGTGTAGGGATCTCAAAAGCCAAATCTCTAGATGTCAAAAAGAATCAATGATTTTCCATAGTGCATATTTACAGGTTTAGCTGTTTTTTTTTTTTCTTCTTCTAGAAAACAGGTCATATTCAGAGTTCAATCTAACTTCAAATCACGCCCTAGCATTCAGCTTGTAAAAGGCTCATTTCTCTCTCCCTCATTTACAAAAGAGGTTGCACACAGGCATCTCCAAAGGAATGTGAAATGCTTTGATTCTCAAGTCCAGCCTCATCTAATCCCAACAGCTGCCCCAGGAACACCAAGTAATATATCCTGCTCATTATATCCGTGGGTCAAAATGGTTGGTAGAATAGTCATACACTGTAGACCAGTTTAACTTTCATAATTATTGTGGTTTGATTATGTATGTGAGAACACACAATGCTGTGGATACCAGTCCATTCCTAGACATGTAAGGAAACAGATGTTAAATGCATTTCCCAAAACTATATAAATTATTGTGGGTAGAAACTAAAATCAAAAAACATTTCTGTTCTACCCCATGATGTAGCCCACACACAGGGATTTCAGATGCTTGGGAGAAATATTGTAGGGAATGTTCTCTCAGAAGAAACTCAGATGCCAGAACATCAGTCTTGCATGTGCACACAGCTTAGTAGAGATAGCCCCTCCTATTGACACGATCCATCCCATGTCTAGTATGTCTTGGGTTTCAGTGAGGGCTGAATTGGAGATGCAGCCAGGAGCTGGGCGGGTTGGAGTATCTACTCATACACTGTGAGTGGTGAGCAGGCAGGCCTAGTGGGAACTGGGTAAGTCAAGGCTATAGCTACCACATACGATAAGAAGGACTGGGATGATCTTAATTCTCTATGGAAGGCTTCAGGTCAGAGATAGGAAAATATACAAGACAGGGAATCTAAAAGGAGGTGGGCTCTGCTTTGTACACTGTCTTGCTTTGAGTGATTCTGGTCTCACAGGCATGACTCCTAATAGAGCAGAGGAAAGAACTCATCTCTATCCAACATCTTGTGTCAGATAATTGAGACACAATGCTTTATAACATTTCATATTCACAGAAATTTAAGATCTGTATTTTTTTCTCATTGTTGTGCATAAAAACAATCCTATGATACTATGTGGATCACCACAGCAACGTGCCCCTTTGGCATGCCTCAATAGGGCAAGATGTGTGTCAGGCACTGCGCCCCTGTGCTTTGCTTGTACAGCAGATGGTCTGCACACACCATGGCTTTGGAAGTTGATCTTAGTTATTTCCATTTCACGTGTGGATGTTAAGCTTTACAGATTCATTGGCTTATCCACCTGTTATTATGAGCCATACCCTGTTCAAGATGCCCAAGACACACCATTGAGGAGAACCAGTTCCTTTGCTTGGAGGTCTTGCCTTGCTCTAGGATGCCGCAAGGAGTATCAAAGGCCATGGAGTACATTATGTCTTCAGCTCAGAAATACAAAAAATGAAATTATGCTCATATGTTCATATTACTCAATGAGATCAAGTAAGCCGGAATTGTTTAGAGAAATAGGGAGGGGAGGCGGTACAAACAAGACAGATTGTGAAGGTCGTTGCCCAACATAGCATCCAGGCGTGAGGGTGTAAAAATCATTTCTAAACTATGGAAGACACAGCAGGGAGAAATTCTTGAAAACTCAGTGAATGAAGACATGGTATCAGGAAACGATCTCGGGTTGGTCCCATGTCTGATGGGACTACAAAAGCTGGCATTTTGTGGGTTGTTGTTGTTGTTGTTGTTGTTGTTATGTTTTTGACAACCTCATCACTTAGTACATAGTAGGTACTTTCATACCTCTAAACGGAAATGATTGCATAAATTCCAATGATCATAGTTTATTTCGTTTGGTTTCAGTTTGCTTTCCTTTGCAGGGATGGCCAGTCTGGGAAGATTACAGTGGATGACTACGGAGCCAGAACAGGCAAGTCACCCGGCATGATGCGGCAACTGAACATCAATGGGGCTCTGTATGTGGGTAAGTGACCTTGACCAAAGCTTAATCTGTCAGACCTTTTCCTCCTTTCCCTCATTAGACCTTTATTTGTTGTCCCAGGGCTGTCTACTCCACAGGGTCAATCAAATACCTGGAAATCAGGAAGCTGTCCAAATAGTCCATTCTTCCATGTTCTGAACTTCTGACTCATCACTGAGGTGGCAGGAAAGGACTCACTCACATTGCCTTTGTGCTCTGGAGTGATCCTTCAGGAAAAAAACCACACACACTTTATTATTATTATTATTATTTATAGAATAGGAACTTTCTAAATATAGCTACGTGAATTCTCTCTGAGGAAGGAGGATCCGTCTGTGTGTGTTCTCTCTCAGAATAGAATGAGTAGAATTTCTATAAATGGCTAATAATCTACTATGCAAACAAACAAACAAAAAGAAGGCACGAATTGGTACCTTTTGTGTTTTTTTAAGTGAGCTTAATTAAAAACAGCCAAGGCAGCAGCTATTGTTGATGTCATGTGACATTTAAAACTCCGTTGGAGAACTATTTGGTTTTAAGGTTGTCAGCTGAGCCAGAAATCACACCTGAGATCAGCCTCTGTAGCCTTCGGAGGTATATTCAACTGATCAAAATCAATCTAACATCTGTGATGTACGAGACACCCTGTCTTTGGCCAGGGGACACTCAAGCAGACCATAAAGAATCTCCAACAGGTGACACCTCTTCTCGGTTCATTCTCCCCACCACCACCACGCCCTTTGTTTCCTTGCAGGTGGAATGAAGGAAATCGCTCTGCACACGAACAGACAGTACATGCGAGGCCTTGTGGGCTGCATCTCCCACTTCACACTGTCCACGGATTACCACATTTCCCTCGTGGAGGATGCTGTGGATGGGAAGAACATCAACACTTGTGGGGCTAAGTAACACCAGCTGACCTTGCCCAAGGCCCTAGCCTCTATCCTGAAATCCTAGGGGCCCAGAGACCCTGCCTGATGCTGCACTCAGAGGTCTTGAAATCAGGTGTGTTTACTTTCATCGAGGACAAAGCACACCCCGGTGAGAGAGACTGAAGGCCCTGGGTGGCCTTCTCTGATAATGCTCTGTGGACCAAACCCAATGGACTACTGTGGATAAGAAGCTTTGGACTTTGTCATTCAACATGTAGAGTCTGTGAGGGATGAGATGTCACTGCAAGCTCTGGAAACGCTCTGCTGTAGCTCAATGGCTGGGTTGTGTTAAAGAGAGTGAGAGCCAGACTGGGTGAGAAAGAGTGAATGGGCAAGAGAGAGAGAAAGAGACAAGACAGAGATGGAGAGACACCCCTCTGACTAGTATTAAAATATTTCTGCTCTTCCTTGACTTATGACACTAGCAGAAAAGACTGTGTGACTCTGAACTTCATACTTCCGATCTTGGTCTATGGATTGTGTAGATTAACCCCTTCCATGCCTCGCTGGCTGACTCAGTGTGCTCTGACTAGTCCATGAAAATAAACGTTGGGGGTAAATTAAACTTAGAATAATAATTGGACTGTGGCCTCCTTCCCCCAAGCTTACCTCTAATGCAAATATTCTTTTTGACAATGCAGGTGGAAGAAAGTGGGCCCTCTGATTTTGTAGCTGTACTTTTTCTATGTGTCTATTTTTATAGCTGCAGCCTGTCTACACTCATAGTGTGCTTTTTGAAAGTTAGTGGCTGATCCTAATCATGGCACACATTCCTAATAGCTTTCTCACAAAGGAGATGCAATTGGGCCATTTGTGGTGTCAGTGGAGTGGTAGCAAGTGACTGGGGTGGGCCAGTGGGAGAAGGGACCATTCTCTTTCAGTATATGCTGATGGTTGGGGGGGGGGGAGGGGGATGACTATGACGCCACTGTCCAAAGTGAAAAGATGAAAAGGAATGTATTGCCGAGCTGGGCCATTACTATTGTTGTTTTAAGAAAGGGAAAGTGTCTGTAATAAACATGAATAAGGGAAAGAGGAAGAACTCATTCAGTCATTTGTGGAGATCGTGACAAGGCCACATCTGCAAAGGGACAACAAGGTTACTAGAGAGTCCAAGGTTGTGTGGGATCTAGGGCCGTGTCCTCAGCAGGGTCAGCAGATCTGGACCCGACAGAGAAGGCTGCTTTCCTCTTCTGGACCATCAGCTGTGCCTTGTGCTATGCCTACACATGACTGCAGACAGCTGGCTCCCTGGCTGGTCCCCATAAGAGGACTTACTAAGAGAAAGGTGAGATGAATGTTGCCCCTATAAGTGGAAGGCAATACGATCCAACTCCTGAAAGAGCCTATAATTAGTCTCAGGCACGGCTCTATTCTTGTTTGTGCAGCATCCATTCAGCAGAGACTTGAGCTTTGTGCAAAGCAGTTTTTAGGCATATTAAGACTTCTAAGAGATGGCTAAATAAGCCAAAGAGGTTTGCCCCACACTCCAACCTTCTGCCTCTTATGCTTAGGAGCCTTTTTGGCAAGGAATTACAGTAATAACAGTCCCAGTCATCCCCCTCTCCTGCCCCAAATCACCCGGCAGTCTAAAAAAGAGGCATGGGGTAGAGCGTGAGCCCCACTACCTCCCAGTCACCCTCACCCCAACACCTTCTGGAGGCTCCCAGGGCCAGTACTTCCTATGATAAAATAAGAGTTGTTTTTATAGCACATTTTGAACAGATCGCCTCTGGAAAAAAAAGATATAATCATTGTGATTTTAGCAAAATATCCAGCTGAACGGAGGCCAGAGAATTGTCCTCAGACGAGTTGTTGATTTACGCAAGCGTTATCCCAGGGAAATGCAGTGACCCAGGGATGAGGACCTGGGAGTGTGTGTTGATTCTGAAGCCCTGTCTGGGTGGGACGCTCACGGGGTTAAGGGGAGGTGGGGACAGTGACAAGGTCATAGAATACAGGCAGGAAGGGTTCCGTAGGTACAAAAGGAATGAGGTAGAAAGACCCAGAAGGGTAAAGAGTTTCAGGGTCTGAGTGAAGGATAAGAGATGGAGGATCACGACTCTCCCCTCCTCTCTGTGGACAGAACCCAGGCTCTGTGGGATGAGTTTATAGCAGATGCAATTATGAGGCTCAAGTCTTTAACCTCTAACTGAGAGATTAGACCTCACTCTGTGCTAATGGGCAGGAGATCTGGGAAGAGCTTAGCCTGGACTTGTGGGTAGGCTGCTTTTATCTCTAAGTGTAGCCATTATCTTGCCACAATAAGGCTGCCTAACTAACACCCACACCTCACCCCTGCCCCTGGTTCACAGCAGGAAGTGGCTCCTGTGCCTGAGTAGCCAGCCTGGAGGCTCTACCGGCTTTGATGATCCGTGACACGGTCGTCCTCCCAGTCTTTGCTGGAGTTTCTCTTACCAGAGTAACTGAGATGGGACGGTAACTTGGATCTGCTCTATGTGCCCCTCTTCGTGCTGGGCCCAACTGGCTAGTTCTGGTATGCCTGTGTCATGACAGTGGAGGAGAGTTGGAACACTAGACAGCAGTGCCGGGCTCCTGCACTAGTCCTAGCTTCAGAACTACGATACAGCATTTCCCCTGCATCCCGTTACCATCGCCAGAATTGAGAAACAAAGAAAAAGATTCAATAGCAAAGAGGGGACTCTTGATCGTGAGAGGACCTACTAAGGGACTTGTCATGGATACAAGAAGGGGTGAAAATAAATCAGGACCATTAGTGAGTCAGTAGGTCCACCCTATCAGATCACGTTAATGAAAGACGTGTCATAGAGGTGAGGTGGCCCCCGTGACTGGTGACTTCTCTTTTCTGCAGAAGCATTGGGACTGAGGAGAGCCCATCTACGTGAGGCTAGAAGAGACGGGCCAGGCTCAATGCGAGTAGCCCTGACCCTGTCTTCGTAGCTCTGTCTCACTTGACTGCCTACCCTTACCATTCATTGCCTGATATATGGTAGCGGTGCTTTTCTGAGGAGGCACAGGCCGGGGGCAGGGCCGTAGACTTGGTTTCATGTGGCTGCTGTGGTGAGAGGCAGGTTGAGAAGTCCAGCTGGGCTTCAGCCTGGGCAGAAGGTTCAGGGAGTGATCAGGGAACTGGGGTGCCATGTAATCTCATCTGAGGAGAAAGGGTTCCGTGCAGCATCATCAGTTCCTGAAAAGCCCCCTGCCCCCGTTATCTGAATCTGAGAAAACTCCCCAGAGCTTTCCACATGCTCTAAGCGGAGATGATGGGAACAGAGAGCTTTTTCTATTAAAGTGGACTTTGATAATCTTGTGTGTTTTCTCTAGACCCACGTAGATCTCCCTGAGACAAATCTACGGGGTCGCCCACCTTTGCCCCTGCACTCCGACAAGCTTGTCTGTTGCTCTGACCTGCTCCCTGCTCGGGTTTCTTGCTTCCCCTCCACTCTGGTCAGCCCCATTCCGGCCTCGAGCCGCTCCAACACAAACAGGCCCACTGGTTTCCACACACCAACCGCCCCAGGTCCACAGTAAGCGGCCTTTCCTTCCGATTCCCCCTCCTCTGCTTTCCGACACCTCTTCCCCTCCTCCCTTTCCCACCTCTCCAAGTGGGAGGAAGGATCTCGGACATATGCCCGGAGCTGGCGGGCGGAGCGCTTTCCACTTGGAGGAAAGGCTGCATTTTTCACCTTTAACCCAGAAAAATATGGTTCTCAGAAAGTTTGTTTTTAGCACTGAGAGTTCCCAGAGGGAGAACAAGTGAGGAGAAGGAGGAGCCTGCAGCCCCTCACAGAGGCCAGACCACCAGCCTTCGCCCCATTCGGCTGCTCATGGGGAGAAAATTGCCCAGGGGCAGCCTGTAGAGCCCTGGCTGCTGCTGCCTGAGGCAAGAGAATCACACTGCAAGTGAAAAGAGGCTGTGTGGACTCAGGGACCTGGACAAAACATTAGCTGCTTTCCCGTTCCTTCCTTCGCATCCCTGCCTCCGGTTTCTGCCCAGCCCCGGAATATATAGTAGCTGCTCATGTGCTAGAAGTCTGTGAAGGCCTGGCCACGCATGCCAGGGCACTGGAGGAATGAAACAAGGTTCCACGGTTCTGTGAAACTTTCACCCTGAGGGGGCCCAGAGGAAGGACACACCAGGCAAGAATCAAAACCTCAATGCCCGGGCTGGAGAGATGACTCAGCAGTTAAGAGCACCGACTGCTCTTCTGAAGGTCCTGAGTTCAAATCCCAGGAACCACATGGTGGCTCACAGTCATCCGAAACAGTGTACTTACATATACTAAATAAATAAATAAATAGATAAATAAATAAACAAACAATAAATACATAAATAAATCTCTTTAAGAAAAAAAGCCCACCGCAATACAAAGTGAGGATGAGTGTGGCTGTAACCCAATCCCACAGTGGGGTCTCAACCCAGAGGTTCTGTCTTTCAAGTGCATTGTAATTGAGCATGCACATAAAACAGATTAAAACAGGAAGGGCCTGGCAGGAGCTGCTGCCCCGCCCCCACTCATTGCAAGGTCTTATCCCAAGATGGTAGGCATTGGTGTCAGTACCAGGCTGTCACCTGGAAGTTCTAGATTACAGGTGATTCCATGGAGGCCAGCATATGGCTACCCCAGTTTGACAGTGTAGACCAGCTTCTGGCCTAAGCCTTCAGTGTTATCAGCTTCAAATTCACATCCAAAGAACGCTCATGCCTTTGATCATAACAGTCGTGCCCCTGGCCAAAATGAGTAAGCTTGTTTGGTTTGAGAAGATGGAAGCTGTGCAAAAAGACAGGTGATGTCCTGGCCAGTTTTATGTCAGCTTGTCATGAGCTAGAGTCATTTAAGAAAACAGAACCTGGGGCTGGAGACATGGCTCAGTGGTTAAGAAACTCTTCCAGACTTCCAGAGGTCCTGAGTTCAGTTCCCAGCAACCACATGGTGGCTCACAAACATCTGTATTAAGATCTGCTGCCCTCTTCTGGTGTGTCTGAAGACAGCTACAATGTACTCACATAAATAAATAAATCTTTAAAAAAGAATGGTCCGTGGGGGATATATATATATATATACACATATGTATATGTTTGTGTATGTGTATGTATGTGTACGTGTATGTATGTGTATATATATATTTCTTGCCTAATGATTTGATATAGGATGGCACGTCTTGACTCTAGATAGTGTCTGGAGTGGTAGTTCTGAGTGCTGTAAGAAAGCAGGCTGGTTAAGCCATGGGGATTCTGGCTTGAGTTCCTGCCCTGACTTCCCTGATTGACTACAAACTCTAAGATGGAATAAACCCTTTCTTCCCTGATTTGCTTTTGTTCACTGTACTGCCTGGTTTTGTGTCAACTTGACACAGGCTGGAGTTATTACAGAGAAAGGAGCTTCAGGTGAGGAAATGCCTCCCTGAGATCCAGCTATAAGGTATTTTCTAAATTAGTGATCAAAGGTGGGAGGGCCCCTTGTGGGTGGTGCCATGTCTGGGCTGGTATTCCTGGGTTCTATAAGAGAGCAAGCTGAGCAAGCCAGGGGAAGCAAGTCAGTAAGTAACATCCCTCCATGGCCTCTGCATCAGCTCCTGCTTCCTGACCTGCGTGAGTTCCAGTCCTGACTTCCTTTGGTGATGAACAGCAGTGTGGAAGTGTAAGGTGAATAAACCCTTTCCTCCCCAACTTGCTTCTGGGCCATGATGTTTGTGCAGGAATAGAAACCCTGACTAAGACAGTCATGGTGCTTGATCACAACAATAGAAAAGTAGCAATGATAGGGGACTTGTCTGAGGTCTCAGAGAGGGCATAACCCTGACACAGCCTTGGGAACAGGATCATAGGGTTACACAGGGGTGTGCTAGTGCTTCCTGGCATTCACCGTGGGGAGGTCTGAGCAAAGGTCTCAAGAGCCTCCTTGTCAGTCTGTTGTTACAGCTCTGCTGAGAGTGAATTCTTCCAGAGTTTTTTTCATTGCAGGTGTAGACAAAAAACTGCTGTGTTTGGGTGGGATTGAGGCCCCTCTACAGACAGGTCTGGAGTCAATTCTTTTCCCTCTTCTCCTTTGCCTCAAGTCCAGAAATAGCCTCCAAAACACAGGGGAGTCGTTTAAACTATTTCTGGCTAAACGCTGATCCCTGGGCCCCTGCCTTGTTTTGGCTAAACCGTGTGCTCCGAGAGCAAGGCAGACAGCGGGCAACACCTCTCCGCCTCACCAACTTTTGCTGTTTTCCCTTGCTGAAACATCTTTGTCCTAGAAAGTGTGTGGCCCCTAGGAACTCTTGTCCTTTCCTGGAAAGACAGAGAGGAACATCATGTCTTAGTGTTTGGAGGAAGTCTCTATTCATCAATCTTGTTCTGCTTTGTGTTAAGATTCTAAGGGTGTCTGGAGGCACAGAAGGTTCCCAACACATAGTGTGGTCTCACCCTGTTGTTCCAGCTGCCCATCTCTAAGTGGGGGGCCCAGCCTGGGGCTGCAGCCTCCTTGGACAGTCTGATATTAAAGGGCTGCAGTGCTGACTTGGCTATGCGCAAGAGGACTTGGATAGAAATATCTCTGAGAAGGAGGGCCAGGGAGGCTCAAGGAATTTGCCGTTTATACTCATTTAATAACAAAAGTTAGGGGCACCAAGCCAGGGGATTAGTTGAGGAAAGCCCTGCGAGGAAGTTGGCTGACAGAGAGCAGAGTCAGAGAAAATGAAGTATCAGATAGAACAGTGGGAGGAGAGGCTGAGGGGTCACAGGGCCCCCACACAATGAACTGAGTGCCTGTGGCGGATATCCCATATTCTCTCTGAATTTGGTGGGGGTGGGGGAGGTGTCAGAGAAAACTATGGGAAAGGGGTGTAAAATGGGGTATTGCTTAATAGACAATGTGCCCACTGGTTGTCCAGGGCATATTCACACGACCTCAGACATGAAAGAAGTCTCTGTGATGGTTGGCTCCAGCCTGCTGAGCAGGCTGGTGGGATAAACACCACTTGCCAAGGATGGAGGACTCACCTGGTCATCCCTCTGTCTAGCCTGCAAACCAAAGCCCCTGGGAGGCCTCAGGTCAGTGGTCTGCTAGTGCCTCTCAGTTAGCCTTGCTGCAGACCTCCCCCCACAGAATCTCATCGAACTATATTCATTTCAGAAACATTTCCTGGGAGCTTTCTCCCAAGAAGCTGGTGAGAATGTAAAACAGAACTCAAGGAGTCTGGGTTGCAGTTTTTTGAGAGCTTATTCCCTCTAAGCTCACTGGTCCGTCCATCCTTTCAAGGCCAGGAGAGGCCATCCACAGACGAGTCTTATCCTTTCTGGAGTATCTCCCTCATTCAGCTAGGCTCTCGGTGTACCAATGTTTTGTTAACTTTAAGACCACTTATTAGTAACCTAACCACAGGGATAATGTTTTATTTATTCAGTTTGGGGCAAGAACCTTTCAAGCCACGGGGCAAAAAAATCCCGGGAGTTTCTTAAAATCCTGTCTGCTGATAACCATTTACTTTTTCATACTAAGAATATCTTTCTTATTTGCCCAACTTCCCTAAACAATGAGTCAAAGGCTCATAGGATAGGGAAATTTTATAGTCAGAGAAAAAAATCTATTTTAGACCTCCTATTTATAGTTCCTGAAAATCCATTTTCTTTGAGTATAAGGATGTAGTGCCAACGACCGCATGCTCAGGGTGGCGCACAGCGGCTTGGGTTAGTACCCTGGGGGCTAAGGACACTGAGTCAGAAAGCTGCCCTTTGCAGTTGTCAGTCAGCATTAACCCTAGAAAGCCCTGGCTCAGGTCTGTCGGCTGTATCTTAGAGGAAGTGACAGGTAAGCATGACTCGGAATTAGGTTCAAATCTTTCTTAGTCAGATAGTTGTAAAATACCACATTTTATCGCAAAGTGGTTTTGAGAGTTCTTACTTACGTTAGTGGCTCTTAGTATGAAAATCAAGTATCGTGTCTTAAGTCTGACACAACTCAAGCCAAGTATTTTTGACATTCAAAACCATCTACCAGTTGTTGTTTTTTTTTTTTAAAGATGGGCAATAGAAAAAAATTCATCATATGTAATTAGACAATCCATCTATCATCTATCTGATGGTGTTTTATGCATCCAGCCTTAGAAACACTGTTGATAAGATTTTCGAGATGTATTCAAGAAACGAATCAAGCTCTCAAATAGTCTCAAAAGGCAAAAAAGTAACACGTTAAAGAGAGCCAATATTGTCCAAGATTACATAAGTTTCTTTTATCCATTTCTAATTTTCCTTTAGTATTGATTTGTCTAATCAAGATTTGCTTATTAATAAAAGCGCTACCACAAGGCACTTTTAGTCCAAGGACAGAGGTATAACAAGAGCTCTTCATCAGCTCTGAGGGGGATCACCCATCACAAGATACCTAGGGCTGTGCTTGGTCCATTCTCTGTCCTCAAAGAAGTTCAAAGATTTCCCGAGCCTCAGAGATGTGATGGATTCTACACCAAGTGGGAACAGTCGCAATGGCCAGCTCTCCCCCGGCTGCCATGGGGATGTGAGGACTGGGTGAAGTAAGCTTAGAAGTGGAGACCTAAAACCACTGGCAGGACCTCGGGTGTCCTACTGAGGATGTTCTACTGAGGCCTCGGGTGGACGAAGTTACCTGAGTAAAGTGTGGCTCTGGCTGCACTCTAGGGAAACAGACTTCGGGGTCTCTTTCTAAAGCATTTTCCGTGTGCTGTCACCTTCTGATAAGTTGAGTGCTGCAGAGGAATGTGTGTCTAAACTATTATGCAAGCAGTTATACCTTTGTATTGCTGGCCAGAAAGAGGATCATATTGAGAGCAAGCATCTATCCTGCAGGGAATGTTACATGCTTGGGCTATAATAAGCCTTAGCATTCTTGTGATATACAACCAGGGACCAGGCTTTAGCATGAGGTATGGTCTAGGTGACCCTAACCCCTAACCCTTAACTCTAACCCTGAACCTAACCCTAAATCAATGGTGAGCTCAAGGATCCTAGATGGGACTGTGCAGCCTCACATATGACAATGTCCCCCCAGAGTCATCTTGAAAATGGAGGAACCAGTCCTAGCCAACAGTGTCTGTGGTTCTGGGGTAATGAGATTCTTGGTTTGCTTCTGACAGGGCATGCAAGCTGTTTTGCATTGTGACTGTGCAAGAAAGGTGGGGGAGGGGAGGCCATCTACTCTAAAGCACTGCTTCCTCTGCCCATGTGCATTGCTTTTGCACCGGCACTCTGAAGGGGAGGGGAAGGAGTGAGGAAGAAAGAGTCATTATGTTTTCCTCCCAGGCTGCCTGGAGTGCTGACACAGCTCTGCCATGGTGACAGGCCAGCTGGGGCCATAAGGGGGCAGATGATTTAAATCTGAGCTGGAACTTAAAATTATTTCTCCCCTTTCAAGCATTTAGCTACCAGAAAGATGAATGCACTGGGGTTTCCTCCCTTTTAACATTATTTCTCTTTGACAGCTTATCAAAGTAATTTTCTAATTCTTTTCTTATCCCCACAACTTGAAATTGATCTTCTAAGTAAAAATCATCTCCAATTTAATCTTGAAGCAGTTCAAGTCATCTCTCATTATCAATTTCCCTGGGTTATAAAGGCTGAATGTCTTGAAATCGGTTTTCCTGCTGGCCATTCACGGGGAAGGGGGCTGGATCAAATGTATGGGTCATTTCAAATAAATTCTATAGTTCTTTTGTAAAGTACAGAGGATTGCTATCATTGTGCTGTCATGTTGGAGATCACACATTACCAAGTATTCATCCATCTCTAGGTTTTTTCTTCTTAATGAGTACATCTTTACAGTTTTGCAGTTCTTGAAGGTACCAGTGGCATACAATTTGGCTTCAGAACTCAACCTTCTGGGAACAAGTTCTGCATTGAGAATTCCCCAAAGTACAGACCATATGTGTGAGCTTTTCTAGCACTTAAATATTAACATGTGTTTCGCAACTAATTTACAACTGGCTTGTACTTTTACAGGCTAAAGTCGGCCCATTCAAGCTCTGGTTGTTATTCGTGGTAAGTCTGAGCTACAAAAGACAAAGAACATTTCTCTAATGCCACTGCATACTTTTAAATGGCTGTAGTTTTGTTAAGTCAATTACTATATTTCAAAATTCAGTTGAAATTTTAATGCATTCCCAGAAACTCCTGAAATATTCAGCTCTCTTGGGAGATAATAAATTAAAACCCTTGCTTTACAGACCAGCATTTTTCTTTTTTCTTTCTTTCTTTCTTTCTTTCTTTCTTTCTTTCTTTCTTTCTTTCTTTCTTTTTTTTTTTTTGACAGTATGTAGGCCTGGGTGGCCTGGAACTATATAGACTAGGCTGTCCTCCAACTCATAGAGATCCCTCTGCCTCTGCCCCTGCTTCCTTAGTGCTGGCTGGGACTAAAGGTGTGCACAACCACATATGGCAATGATCTTGTTACTTGCTAATGCTGGGTTCTCACTTTGTAAAAAATTAATTTAATTTTTAAATTTAAATATAAGAATCATTGTTTTTTCTTTATAAATATAAGATGAATTTAACAGAGCAAATGGAAGGTGCTATATCAACAGCTTAACAACATCTCCAAATATTAAAACCACCACTAAAGCTTCTTGAGTCACTGATTATTATGGGATAAGAGTAAAAGCTAACAAAGAACAAAGTGAAGGCCACTTTTCCTAAATGTTTGAGACATAAGGGAAAACACCCCAAACCAATAAATGTCCAAATTTACTAGGGTAAGATGTAAGAAAATATATTTATTTTTTCCCATGACAACACTATGATAAAATTGTTAAATACATGCATGTTTTAAAAACAGACATAGGTAACATCTTTATATAATTAACAGCCAAGCGATACTAGTTTTATATTTGCAGTGTCTTAGTAATAGGTTATTTACATAATCTATGTTCTTGTGATAATCATGTTTCCCAAAAGATATGGAAGTTAAATTCTGAAATTATACTCTAAAGGGTTCAAATTTCCTATTTTAATAGCGACATAACATTTCACAAGGCTGGAAATGCCTCTGCTGTCAATCTCTGTATTGTTTTACTCCATACTCAACTCAGAATCTTTTGAGTTAGAGTGAATCACAGAGACACACTCACACACACACATCAATCTCATTTACTTTCTGTGTGTGAGCATTGAAAAGATTCTTTATAGGACTGAACATGAGTTTAGGTATTGCACATCATAACTAATCCTTTGATTTAACACCACCAGGTCTATAATGGTAATTTTTCAAGAAACAAACAAAAAAAAAGGGACAAGTTATACAAACTACAATTTCTATCTTCTTTCAGCTACATGGACACACACCTGACCAAACAAAAGTTAGTAAACAGGAGCTAGCATTTATAGAGACCTAAACATATTTAACATAACACCATCTTTAAAACAACATTCATTCTACAAACCTTACAAAAGACAAAGACTTAGATCTGTTCACAGTATGTGTGTCTTGTAAACAGTAATGCACTGTAATGCAAATTTGAAAGGAAAAAAAATGGCAATTTCTTAGTGTTACAGGGAAGACTGATGGTCTGCCTGCTAATGAAAGATCTGGTAAAATAATTTCTGAAAATTTTTCCTAGGAACACTGAGAACTTTCAGATGGCTTTACCTTTGAACATGCCTGTAAGTTGGTAACATTTTGGACTCAGTGCATCTCTTTATCCAGAGCAACCTTTTCAAAGCAACTCTAAATAAAATGTCTTTTAGCAGCTGTGTCCCGGGGTATCCCCTAACATCTATCTACCCACCACAAGGAGCTGAACGGGGTTGATTCTTCAACGCTTCCCCACGCTACTCATACTTTATTAAAGAATACATCAGAAAGAAAAGTAAATGGAAGGAACTGGGAAAAGACAGTGAAAGTGTTTGGATCAAACAGGGAGAGTACGATCTGAAAAGTATCCTTCAAACAGGGAGGGTGTCATCTGAAAACTTTCCTTCAGTGTCTTGTTCTCTGACCATCTGCCAAAGGGCTAAGCTTAAAGGACTTAAGGAAGACAGGGTTACTACCTAAAAATATTTTGATCTCTAAGGATATGCTACTGGATCTTGAAGCTAGTTCGAAAGTTGAAACAGCCCATTTAAGATGGAATAATTTAAACTAAAAGGAAACAGAATAAATTTAAGTAGGCTGTCAATGTCTATAACAGCTGGATTTCTTTTCGTGTTGATTGTATAATACAAAGGCGATCTTGAAGACCCATATGAATCAATAACATTAATGTTCTTGTCTTTTATCCTCAGCATGTTTTTTCATTTTTAAAATGTTTGGTTCCAGTGACCAAAAATTGTATACTTGTTTAATGTGCAATTAGATATGGTTTATTTGTAATAAAAGTATGCCACAGCTTGAATATAACTTAAGCAAATTCTATTTACACTTTGGACAAAAGTTGTCACTCATAATACAGGAGAACAAGCACTACTCTGATTAAGGACAACCTGATCCAGTCACAATCTCATAATTAGAAGCATGTGGATATTCTAGACCAAATGACAACCCCAGAAACTCTAATAAGAGGAAAAAGAAAACAAAGTTTGGTACTGCTCAGCTAAATGTTGCTCCCAATCCTTTCTGCTACATTTAGAAATACCATCTGTATTATAATCAGCATGAATATGGTCATGCAATTATTAAGATAAAGGGACTAATTGAAAGGGAGTGAAAACCTAACAACCCTAGTAACCTAACAGGCTTAAACAGTATGAATAGCACTGGACAGAATCCATGATTCAAGCTAAATGAATCTGAAGGATAGGGCTATGTCTAAAAGACTAATGTCCTGTAAGCTTGGCCACAAGTTCTTTGCTTGCCCCTCCCCCTTCTGTAAATTTTTTTGTTCTGGACACAGAGGTAAGACAGGTATGACAGCATGAAACTTTTTCAGCAGAAAATAATCAATTCAATTCATGGAAATGTCTTGAAATATCTTACCAAGACAATGAGTTCTTCTATTGATCAACTAAGCTCACGCACGATGCTTGACATAACATATACCATATTGGTACAGACGCATCTCCAAGCTGGGTACTCATTAGATAAAAGCAAACTCTGCAGTTAAAAGTGTGCTGACAGTGTTTATCTCGTGAAAGGTCTGATGAGTCTTCAGTTTCCCCTCACACTGTGGGGCTGTTTCCACAGTGCATGCAAACCTTTCAGTTACTTCTTTTCCATGCGAGTCACATCTTAACCTCTACCATTCTTCCATCCAGTTCCAACAAGTCTGTCACACTCTAGAAAGGGACTCCATCAATACAGACACTGAACTCTCACTGTACGCCTGGCGTTAGCAGCTAATGGCCCTTCCCCCACACTTCACTTGAGATGCCAAGTATTGCACTTTCAGGATCCTTTAAAAGGCCATTTCACTTATTTCAATGCAGTTTCAAACAGGAAACAGCAGAAATCACCTCAGTGCAAACACAACATGATTTATCAGAGTAAGTGCCCAAGCAGTAACAGACTTTGAGATAATACTTTCTGCATATTGACATATTAAGGGGTACTTTAATTGCAAAAATACCATGATATTTATTGACCTCAAATTTCTATCAGGAGGAAACGTTCTCTAGCCTTTCACTAAATTAGGTTTACTGAGCACAGAAAGGGCTGTGATATCTGATAAATACAGACAGGATTACTACAGCAGGAGAGATTTCTAAGGAGAGTGCAGTTTGCAAGAACTTCTAAAACTGTGGCTTCCCACCGTCATGTCTGAGTGCGATAGACACTACTGGGTGTTCGGAATGTGATCCTTCCAGTTCCCTGAACCATGAAAGCAAGGCCACTGTGAAAACCAAGGCTGACAGTTCCTCTCTTGAGCTTCCCAATGAATGGTGGCTTCTGTTGCCAGCTGTAGGAACAAAAGCACCTTTATCACACAGCTCAGAAACACAACCCAACTTTCCAGATATGCAGCGCTGCCGGCTCAAGTCCGGGACACTACAGGTTCAACCAATGGGGAAGATTCGGAAGACACATGTGCATTAATCGATGGAGCACAAAACTCAAAAAGCCCAGCTAAGTATTTAAGAATGTTCTTTTTAATTAGATGCTATTTAAAATGGCCACTCATAAGTATTATGATACTTTCAATCTCCTTTCTCGAAAGGGAAGTCTGAATGAAACTGGCTTACAAAAGGGTGGTAACGGCTGTAGTTGTCTGGCCAATGACTGGGCTCCTCTTAGGAAGGAATAATTTCTCTCCTTTTTCTAAGAGCTGGGAACACATGTAGCCTCCCTTCTCACAGCTACCCTGACTTCAGAGCATATCCACGCCGAGGCCACCTTGCACGGAAGGACACAAACGACCCTTGCACTGATAACTGCAGCACACACTTATCAAAGTTCCAAAGAATGAGACGGATAGTGAGGGCACAGCAATGGTGTTCTTCGCCCCGTCCTCTTCCTGTGTAGGCTACTCCTATATGCACAACTGCAGAGGTAGTAACACTGCCCAGGGATGCAGCTATATTCACGTCAGTGGGAAAAGACAAAAGAAGCTGCCTTGGCCTTAGTCACATTCTCCTACGATAATCCAGGGCAAGCCTGCTTCTCCATAGCTCAGTGGTCCTTGAGAACGGATTTCAGAGGCAGGGCGGGATGAGCAGCATTCTAAACTTCCAACACTCTAGACGCCCACGTCATAAGGGCTTCCTTTGGACATTGTGAGTCCATTTCTTCTGACCTTTCCTTGTGCTCCCAGCTTAATGTACTTCAGAATGATAGGCTCTAACTTTCGCAGACGCTCATCCCAATTGGATGGGGATATGAAACATAAGCAGCTGGGCGGTGGTGGCGCACGCCTTTAATCCCAGCACTTAGGAGGCAGAGGCAGGCAGATTTCTGAGTTCGAGGCCAGCCTGGTCTACAGAGTGAGTTCCAGGACAGCTAGGGCTACACGGAGAAACCCTGTCTCAAAAAACCAAAAAAAAAAAAAAAAAAAAAAAAAAAAAAAAAAAAGAAAGAAAGAAAGAAAAGAAACTGATAAGCTTCACTGGGAAACAAGACAGAGGGCAAGCAGAACATAGCAGTAACAAGATGTAACAGGGAGTGTGGTTGGGGGAGGGGAAGGGGGAGAGGGAAGGGTGAAGAGGCAGCCAGGGCTCAGAGTGGCTGGGTGAAGGGTAGAGCCAAAGAGGGCACAAGGAAGACAAAAACTCTTTGGTGATGGCTCTGGTTTGGAGTATTTTTCAGTACTGAAAATTTCTAAGAGCTACTACTATCTATCTTTTATATGGTATATAATTGCAAGACTAATTGAATTTCATTCCACATAATATCCTATCACGAAGCTCCAAAATGTAGTTGAATCCTAGGGTTAAAAACAGGATCATGATTTTGTCCCTTGTTATCCTGTATTTTTTCCCTCACGTAATTCTTTAGAAGACAAAACAAGAGGCCAGGCATGGTGGCCCACACACCTGTACTCGGGAGACCGGTGGATCTCTGAGTCTGAGGCCAGCCTCATCTATATAGTGAGTTCCAGGACAGCCAGGGCTGCATAAGGAGACCCTGTCTCAAAAAATAAAAAAAATAAAATTAAATTTAAAAAAAGATGAAATTTGAGCTGAAAGAACAATTCAATATCTGGAAAATTTGGGGGACTTTAGGTGACACAAAAGTCTACTCCTCAGCTGTTTTAAACTGTCATGTATTTTGGCAACCCAAAGGCAGAGCAAATACACGACACCCCTAAAAATGTGATTTTTCTAAGAATCACATTCACTGTACACGCTGCTGAGGAGAAGCCAGGGTGCATTGAGGGTGCTGTGTTCAGGACCTGCCTCTTCTTTGCTGACAGAACACAGGTCACTACCTACCGATTCCATAAGTTTTATGACCTCCGTTACAAAATCACTAACCGCTCCAGGTGGAAGTTACCTCCCTTTATGTTTAAGTTTACGGATTTGAAGGCAGGGTCTGAGACTCTGGACCCCCAACTTCCTGAGGGAGGAGGAGCCATGTCTTACCAAGCAGCAGAGAAAGCTACTCAGAAGCCTCAGAGATCATCCCAGCTGTCTATCCTCTTAGGGGGACCTGGGCCTAGTCCCAGTGATGCAGTCCGCACACACCACTGGCTATTTCTTAGTAGTCATCTTACTCAGTAACTCATTACAACTATATACCTGTAAATAATAATGAATTTGCTCTTATGAAGCAGACCCTATAATACAACACAAAACAAATAGGGAAAATTTGGGTATAGACCTAGAGATTTCCAACATTTCGAGCAATCGACTGCACTAATGGAAGCTATCGTGCGAGCTACGTTGATAGGAGAATGGTTTTCACACCTCGTGAAAGCAGGCCGGTGTGATGCTGACTCAGGCTCGTCAGCGTCAGCGTTGCACTTGCCTTTCCAAGTTTGTACCCCTGAGACAACTGTTTGATAACCATTATACAGTAGGCACAGAAATCGGCACGCTTTATCAAACAGAACACCAGATAGCTGCTGCTACATTAAAAACTAGATTCGCTGTTGTAAATGCCGTGGAGAGAGAGAGAGAGAGATCATCAAGGTTTTAAAAATCTGTGCTTGGTTTTCCTCTAGACCGCAGTAAATGTCAGGCAAATTAACATTGTTTTGACTTGGACCGTTTTTCTCCCTTGCCTGTAAATCCACTTGCAATTCCATACCATACAGAGATGAGAAAACCATAAACAACAGAAAACAGTTGTGAGATTTGTTTAGCATGTATGCACTAGACAGTTTTAGTTAGTCTTGAGATCCTTCGGGAGGATTCTTTGGCTCAATCAAAAACAGCTTCAAATCTTGAGTTCCTGTGGCTGAGGGCTGAGTCACTGCACTCTGGCTTTTAGGATACATTAAAAGCACATTAACACCTCCAGTGTCACTTGCCCAGAGTGAAGGTCCCTCCAGAAATGCCCCAGCTGCTGCCGTAACAGCGGCAGTGGGGGCTTACTGAGATGGCAGACTGAAGTGACAAAGGGTGACCCGGTTAGTCATTTGGTTTGTTCTGAAAGAAGTTTGTAAAGGACCAGCCTCCTCCATTAGACTTAGGAGAGTCTTCATCTTTAGGAGGAATCAAAAACTGCCTGGAATTGATGGAGCACGGACTTCCAAAGGTGACGACTTCATTGTTGCTGTCTGTGGACCTTGGGGAATCTGGGGAGACCAAATTCCAGGTATTTACATTGGCCTGAGGTCTGTAACCTCCGGTCTTATCCGCTTCATCTTCCGCCGTTGCGTCTTCCACAGCCGAGGTAATGGGCAGGCGCATCTGTGGCTTATAGCCCGCCACCACCACGGGGTCGATGTCCTGCTCTTCCTCCGGTTTGGCTTGCGGCTGATACATGGATTGCACATCAATGTACACGACCTGAGAAACCCCTCCCGCCTCATCCGTGGCAGGGTTCGTTATTTCCTCCTCGATGATGGGTGGGCAGTAAGACACAACCACGTGGTTCTCGGGGTCTGCCTCGGCGGCACTTTCCCCAGGACGCTCGGCAACTGGGGAAACTATCTCAGTATCTTCTATTTTAGGGACGATTGATCGAGACTCCAGGACTTCGACGTTATTCGGGGTGCAGGGATTCATTTCCAATGTCTTAGCATTGCTTCCCTGGAAATAAATTTGGAACAGTGGTTAAGACAGCGCTGCATGCTCCCATGGGGCCCCTCTTACAGAAAGACTCATATTTTTTTTTCACGTCTGTTTATAAACATTGGCCTCCGCAGCTCTGGAGTTCACATCCAGAACGAAGCTACTTTTTTTTCCCTCCGCGTCAATATTTTGCTTGCTATTAATAGCAGCGAAAGAAGTGTAGTGTGAACGCTGAAGATGAAGCCCTCTGGACATCAGACAGAGTTAAACATGCGTGCTCTGTTCTCCATGCTGACTAGCACACCTCACAAGCTTCTCACAACAAACAGAGGAGGGAGCCCCTTTGTCCTCAAAGACACAACAAAGAAGGAAGGATTACCTCACAGACGCTCTTCTGAAACTGTAACGCCTTACAGTTTTCTGGATTGGGAATATCAGGGTAGAATGTTTCCTTAATCCTTCAAACAAAGAATGAAGTAGATTTAATAACTATCACGCAGCGATCGATCATGTAACAAAATGTACAGGTCATATAGCTTGGCTGGGGACTTTTTTGTGACAATGTCAATGAACCCCTGAGCCATGAATAGGAGGTCTTTACGGGAGAGCTTCTGACGTAGGGCTTCAGCGAGAACACTGTGAACCAGCTCTATGCTCTATGCTGGAAGGCCTTATTTGGCTCAAGGAAATCAAAGTAAATAATTTACAGTGATGGCTGCGATCATGTCTCACATGAAGCAGAGCCAAGTTTTCATCACAAACCGGATTAACCGGGGTCAGTTACTCAAAGGGCCTGTCGGCCTATGCAGTCCTCTGGCCATCAAAGAGTCTCGTCTGCACAAGGGACACCTCCAGTGCGTGGAAGTGCTTGACCAAGGTGGGTAAGTGCACAAGCATTTACATTACAACAATCAATTCTATTTTCATGTGTGTGTGTGTGTGTGTGTACACATATGTGTGTGAGTGGGTGCTTTTTCAGTTCGTTTTTTTCTTTGGAGGAAGAGACTTGCTAGGGTAGCCCAGTCTGCTCTTAAACTTATAGCACTCCCCTTGCCTCAGCTCCCCAAGTGCTGGAATTGCAGCCACAAATCACCATGCCAGGTTAAAAAAAATAACAAAGTATTGGAGTTGACAGTCATGTGTGGCAAGGAAACTGAGTTGAAGGGGAAAAAGCTACAACCTTAGATAGAAACTCAACCTCAGCGGAAAGATTGCTTAACACCAGGTATTTTTATACTCGGCTACTGAGGACGCTATTGTTTGGTGATCCTCAGGGACGGTGGTGTCTGTGAGCAGGAGTCTGAACGTTCCAGTTTCCAGGACTATTTTTTCCTCCTTGTACTGAAGTAGTTGTTTTAAAGTTGGAATCAGTCGCCAAAGTAGGTTATTCTATTTGTGATATCACCATGTTCACTTAGAAGCCAGGTCTGTTCAGAACGCTTTCTCTTCTGTCACAACTACGGCACTTTAAAGAGAGTGGAGCCTTTTCTGTGATGACTGCAGTCTTTTGTCCTGTCCTGGCCAGGACAGCTCCTGGCAGTCGCCCCAGAGCCCACAGCTCTCCTCTGAACCCCTGTCCACCCTAGCCCCACTCCCACCTCTCCCTCTCCACCCTAACCTGTCTCACTTTGCCCAATCACACAGTACTCCGGTTTCAGACTCTACCTGAAACCACCCTCTCTAGAATGTTCTCCACCCCCAACCCGTTACCCTTCAGGGCTCTCCACAGGGCAGCCTCCCCACTTGCCTCTTCCTGGCCTTCCTTGCTTTCCCTGACCCCCGGTTCCTCCCACATCTGTAAGCACGATTACAGATGTTCACACTTTCCTGTCCCTCTCTCTTGCTGTGCTGGGAGACTCTTACGGACCAGGCTTGCTTTATCCACAACCATAACCCCTTCTCGTGGAAGGGGCATTCACAAGGGATAAACAAATGAACCAAAAAACCAAAGAACCAGTTCTAACGGGCCATCAGGACCCTCTTAGATTATTAACTTGGATTTAAACTTGCAGATAGCCTCAGCCAATTTATGTGTGAAAATATCATTGAAGCAAATATGCCATTGTGATAAATTTAATTAGTAAAGACAGTAGGGAGAATGAACACTTTTACTCTTTGAGTTCTTTCTTAAAACTTTTCAAGAACATGCCATATTCTTACTTGATATGGAAAGTCAACATTCTAAGTCAAAGAAAAAGTTTGTCCAGCATGCATAACAGCGAGGCATGTAAAAACAAAACAGGGTGAAGACACACACAGGCGCCATTACCATTCTCGCTTCCGATAGCAAAGGATGCTTGTCACCACGCCAACAAGGACAGCCACGGCCACCGGGATGAGGATGGCAATAATCAACCCCACAGCTGAAAAGAAAGTTATCAATGTTGAAAACCGCTGCTGGAAGTAACGAGTACACAAGACATTTATCATTTGAGGAGACAAAGCTCTAACTGGGGTAGGGGCGCTGAGACCAGAGCACGCTTCCTCAATCCTGCCACCGGTGACATGTAGGCCAGCTGTTTCTGGGGTGAGGAGGGGTGGGAAGGGCTGTCCTGTGCGCTCTAGGAGGCTTAGCCACATCCTGCTGTCTAACCATGAGATGCCAGGAGCACTCCAGTTGCAACAGTCAGAAACATCAGCAGACATTGCCAAGTTGTCGTCGATGGGGCAAAATCATGTCCTGTTGGAACACTGATTTAAGGCATCACAGCCTCATAGCCCTGTGCTCCAGACCTGGACATGGACTCCACCCTGGTAGAGGGGACACCCGAGGCTACTCCTCACGTCTCATGGTAAGGGACAGCAAAGGCACTGCCCTTGTCTACTGCCGTCTCAGACTTACAAGTGTGCTGTCTTTCTGAAGTTTAGAGAGTGTCTCTTTAAGCAATTTCCTAGACCTATCATGGACAATATTTAAACTGCATTTAAGAAAAAAACCCAACTGAATTTAGGATTGTAGATTTGGGGTGCATCCCTAAATTAATTAATTCCTTACATACTCCTAGGGCAGGAGCTTGAAATAGTTGACAACAAAACCAAAAATGTGCTCACACAGCCTTTAACAATCTGCTCTTCCTGGCCTAAAGAAGCAATGATCCGTGAAACCTTACAACAGTGGTTCTCAACCTGTGGCCTGGGACCCATTTGGCCAACCTCTGTCTCCCAAAATATTAACGTTACAATTCATAACAGTAGCAAAATTAGTTATGAAGTAGCAATGAAAATGATTTTGTGGTGGTGGGGGTCACCACAACGTTAGGAACTAAATTAAAGGGGTGCAGCATTAGGAAGGTTGAGAATCGTGGGCTCAAAGCTTAGAACAAAGGGGCCTGCAGAGTCCCCAGATGCTAAGGACACTATCACCCCGGTGGCAAAGGTGTTTCTAGGGCAGTGTTGAACTTACAGTTTTCCTTGGTCACCACAAACATGCTCTTCTCTGGGCCCAGACCACCATGGGTATAGGCTCGCAGGACCAGATGGTAACTGGTTTTACCCTGAAGATCAGCAATCCTTAGCGTCTTCTGGGATATGTCAGTGATATTCTTTAGCTTGATGTCGGAATGATCTAAAGCAAAGGATATTCTCACTCATCCTCAGGTCATTTTAAACTCGGCGATGTACTCTTAGGGGTACCAGATACCCTTAGGGGAAACATCTTGCTGCTGGTCACGCCCAGCCAAAGATTTGGGGCCACATTCAAGTTCTTTCCCTGACAGTCAAACCATCTAATCTACTCTAAACTCTGGCTTCTCTGACTCTGCAAGGGGATGGCATGGCTTGGCTCCTGGTTTCCTGTAAAAATTTTCATGTGTATTTGTTAGAACAATGCCTGGCTACAGCAGGCACTCCATCAAAATCATTTCCCTGCCTGTGACTAAGGAAACTCACAGGAACTCAAAACAGACCCCGTGGAAGCAGCGGCTAGACAGGGCAAAGGCATAGAGTGGTAAATGTGACCTCGGTCCTTATGGGAGGACCCACGTGGTGGGAATTCTCAAACAAGACTCAAGGAGGACAGGGTACCTTTGGGTCACTTTAGAGGGAAGGGTGATGGGCATTTTACTGTTTCAGTCGTAAAAGTCTCTCCAAGATGAGAAGCAAAGCCACACCCTTCTGTCCCCCCGGTCCCCCCCCCCCCCCCAGCAACTCCAAAATCTTTAAGAGTTTACCAGGATTTCAAACTGGCAAGCTTAGGTGGCCAAGTTCTTAACCTTAATATTTTAGACCCGGTTTATTTGTATTTGAAAAGGACGGGTGAGAATTTAACTCATTTAGATAATCCCTGCCCCTCCCCTCCCTCCACCATATTATTCACATGGAAACATTGCCATACTGGGTGGGCGGATTCAGGGCTCACACTGCTACAAACATGTAAATATTGGTCACTGGTTTAAAAAGGAAAAAAAAAAGCTGCTTGGGGTATTTCCATTCTTGTTCTCCTATTGTAAATGCTGTCTGCCCCTCTTTTGCTTAATATTCTTAAAATTTCTAAACATTGATTTCTTTTTTTTTACACTATAATTATTTTTTATTAGATATTTTCTTTATTTACATTTCAAATGTTATCCCGTTTCCTAGTTTCCCCTTCAAAAACCCATCCCTTCTCTCCCTGCTCACCAATATACCCACTCCCGCTTCCCTTTCCTGACATTCCCCTATACTGGGGCATGGAGCCTTCTCAGGACCAAGGGCCTCTCCTCCCTTTGATGTCCAACAAGGCCATCCTCTGCTACATATTCAGCTGGAGCCATGGGTCCCTCCATGTGTGCTCTTTGGTTGGTGGTTTAGTCCCTGGGAGCATTGGGGGTTCATATTGTTGTTCCTCCTATGGGGCTGACAGCTCCTTCAGCTCCCTGGGTCCTTTCTCTAGCTCCTCCATTGGGGACCCTGTGCTCAGTCCAATGGTTGGCTGAGAGCACCCACCTCTGTATTTGTCAGGTACTGGCAGAGCCTCTCAGGAGACAGCTGTGTCAGGTTCCTGTCAGCAAGCGCTTGTTGGCATCCACAATAGTTAAACAGTGATTTCTTAGTTCTTCCCATACACTTCAGTGAATGCTCAGTACGCCTTCCAGATATGGAAGCAACCACTCCTCAGCCTCACCCTCTCCTGCTGCTTCCCAGTGGGGGCTGCTTCTCTAGAGACCCCGCCCACCCACGTCACCCCTCTCAGCTGGCCCTGCCCCCAGACCCAGCTTCTTTCTGGCTGCTCTCACTTCTTTCCCACAGAGTGAGGCCTTCTTTCTTCTAACGGATTCCAGAAAAAGACAGGAGAGAGGAAGAAAACACTTGCAGCCTTGCGTGCCTAGAAAAGTCTTCATTCTATTCCGGTACTGAGCTGCAGAGTACCAGGGTGCAGAACTTTACACGGAGGAAGACAGCATTTTTCAAGACATTTCTGGGCTTTCTGTTAGTTCTCTGTTGAAAGGGAAGTCTGCTGTGGGACCGTGAAAAGGTAACCTTGTTCCAGGTTGAGCTAAGGCTCGAAACCCCAGTGACCCTGAAGGGATGGTAGGCATTTTGCCTGTTCCCGGCATGAGGTGGCAGCCCTCCATAGATTTGTGGCCATCAGTCACATAAGGGCAATGCCCCAAGCCCCTCCACAGGTAGAGGTCGTGACCACAGGTCACTTAGGCTCTAGACAGACCTCCATTTTAATGAGGTACCTAAAGGTTTGGAGACTTAGCTAATAAGTTTTCTTTCCCAGACACTCCTCCCTGCAAGAGGTATTTAACCTCGGGCACACCCTGAGAAGTGGGGTATGGTTTCACTCATCCACTTTCTGCCAGGACAATAAATGTCTTAAAACCATGGACATCAGGATCCACTGTGGAGAGCCATGGAGAAGGCTTTCGTCTATAGAGCTGCCATCCAATCTCCTGTAGAAGGCCCTCTCTGCGCTACCAGCCATGGCCACCACCAAGCCAAGTCCAGCTTTCCCATAGCTCCCAGCAGCACCTGGGTGTCAGAGACCTGAGAACCAGATGGCTCCGCCTTCTTGCAGGCTCGGGGACAGAGCCAGCTCTGGCTGTCCCACACCTCAAACTGTGCTTCCCCACCCCTAGCGGTGTCCCATGGTTTCACCACAGCCTAACGCCTGCCCTAGAGAGTGTGGGGTAAGTGTGGTCAACTTCCTGAATCCTGTATTCCCATGTGGACGAGTCCTGTGGCAGAGCAGACGCGAGACCCCATTAACCCTATAGTCTGACACCATTTTGATTCCAGGTCATAATTGGGACTCTGAATACATTTTTTTTTGGCCTCTTTAGTTATAAGATATAAAATCACAATAAAAAATGAATAATATCCTATGGTGTAGCTCATGTAAGTAAGAAGTGGCCACCGTTCTGTCGGGCTTATAAAGAAAGGATTCTAAATAGGCAATTTTGAGTTTTTAAAGAATTTACATTCTATTTATTGTCTTTGTTTTGAGATAGTTTTGGAAACGGTGTTTAGCAGCGGCCCCTTCTTTCTTGCGTGGCCAGTGGAAGTCTCTTTTCCTTTATACAGCACTAGAACCCAAGCGGTCATCTACTCACTTGGCTCCAAGATCCTTGTCTTAGGCGTATCTCTCTCTCCTTTCTGAAAGTAAAATAAATACCCTCTTAAGAAGCCTCGGAGCTCTTCCAC
Source organism: Apodemus sylvaticus (assembly GCF_947179515.1). Taxonomy (NCBI): domain Eukaryota; kingdom Metazoa; phylum Chordata; class Mammalia; order Rodentia; family Muridae; genus Apodemus; species Apodemus sylvaticus. The sequence goes on from NC_067487.1 coordinate 36,243,564, forward strand.
GGGGATATCATCCCATTTTACTAATATCGAGTCTGCAGACGTATCTTCCACGGTAAAATTTGGTGCAACTACTGGAGCTGTCAAAACAAGCAGTCGATGGTTGAAGGCAGGGGGTATAACGGCTCGTGAGACTTGTGGCTTCAGAAACACCTAACCTTGGAATGAGGCTGCACTCTTCACTCAAGCATGAACCGCTCTGATGACTAAACATCACTTCTCCGCTAATAACCAGGCGGAGCTCAGGGAGGACTCGCAGCCTTTACACAAAACAGACACCCAGGGGATAACCTGTGCCGCATATTTTAAGTGACCGCTCAAACAGACTTCAGGAATACTCTCCCCTCTTTGCTGTTAGTCTTGGATACATTTCCAAGGCTTTAAGCTTCTATAAACAGAACTCAAGTATGTCAGCCATGATATAACTTTCTCAGTGTCAAGACTGAAATCAACTAGCAGGGAGATGAAGTGACTAACAATTTTGATAAATTTGTGATAGGAATTATTTTATCTTCTTGACTGAAACAACTTAATTTGGTATGTTTTAGAGAGTGACTCTTGCTATTTGCCTATTTACAAAGTTCTCATGTTAACCAGACTTTAAAAGAACTCACCCACTTGACTTACCCAATTCTTCTATATATCCAATTATAGAACGTAACAGTTGGTATCCCTGGTTAGTGCACCCATAGAGGTAGAAGTTGTATCTTACTCCTGGCTGAAATTGATCTGCAGGATAAACACATCAGTGAATTTTCATAAGTCTTTGTGGGTAAGCAAGAACATTTATCTTAGAAGCATAAAATTTATAACAAGCTAAAACTTCCAAAGCTGATTACAGATTTATTATAAAAATATACTGAGTTTTATTTTTCAAAATCAGTAAACATTTAAGAGTATTGAGCAAACCATGAACAACTCCGTATCTATAATCATGAAAAGATAGCAGGATGATGTCTTCTTTAGAAGAGACAAAGGTGGCTGAGGCTGACACCTCAGTCCCGCCTCCCGGGCTCCACCATCCAGTCAGCTGAGGGTGCAGTAGCAAGGTCACAGTGTGCTAACAAATGTTTTCCCTCTCTGGTGTGCCATCGTCTTTGGACAGAAATGATGTGTCCCCCTAGTCTCAGCACTAGAAACTCCGCTCAGCTCAAAGCTCCAGGGACAAAGAAACCAGGCCTTCCCTTTGTTTCCCTTTGCAAATTTCACTGAGGGAGGGACCCACGAGCTGCATCTCAAGTTCTGTTAAATCTTTTTTTTTAGGTTAGCATGCAAAGTGGTGAGCTTCATCAAGGCGTCTTCTGGTGGCTGGCCTTACACTCTGGCCCTTTGCCGCCCCACTTCCTGGTGTGCCCCTGCCTCCACCTCCCACTTCTAGTTGTTTCTCTTACTTCAACTGGTGAGGCACCTTTTAATGTCTCCTTAAATATGTAAGACAGAACATGAGAAACACAGAAAGGCACCACGCCCTTCTCAACACGGAGAGCTGGCCAAGCGCGGGCAGGACATGGGAGGGGCAAGAGCGACCACGCTTCTCATGTAGTAAGCATGTGATCTAAAGCAAAATACTAATCAATTCTGAGGTCAGAAAAAGCCCCTCAAAAGAGCTCTTTGAAGAGGACTGTGGAAAGCAGGAAGAGGCTCTTCTTGGAGGAGGACAAGGTCTTCATAAGGTGCTAACAGTGCAGGAGGTATCTGTTTCTGGGTGGAACACATCCCAGTGTGGCTAACTCAGTGCTTCTTTAAGCCACATGCCCAAAGAACTCCTGAATCCCAGAGGCCAAAGGGAGATGGTCTGCCTCAAAAGTCACATGACCTATAAAGGAAACCTGACCTTTTGTCTCTAGCTATCTTTTCTCCCTGCACTGTTTTTCCTGAAGTGCTTGCTAAGTGCTTCCAGTATAATACTAAGTAAATACTGATGGCAAGTCCAACTCAGCCAAGTGCATTCAATTTTGTGCCTTTCTTCCCTGGGGGGTGGGGGTGGGGAAGATATACTTGAGGTTATGGTTTTATATTGCATGTGAACCCATACCTCATTTTATGTTAAAATTCCATGTTATCAATACTGAACTGAGCATGTGACTTAAAAGGGCCTGGCGGTGATGCAGAGATGCTCAAAGAGAGCGGAGGACTGAAGGAGAGGAAGACTGCATAAAGAGGGGAACAAGGGAAGCGTTCAGCATGGCGGCTCAGCAGGCGACACCAGGATCTCCAGCCTTCCGAGGCCTGGAGTAGTTCTTGAGCCTCCTAACTCTGTGACCCAGAGCATTTTCCCAGGTCCTCTGTGCCTTTGTTTCTCTCAGCTCCTGACAGAGAGCCTGCCCATGCACGAGGCAGCTATTACAGCAGCCTCTCCCCATCCTGAGGGATCTCAGCCACAACTTGTTCTCCCAGAAACACGGCCTACATCGCCCTGTCCAAGGGCACCCCACTTGTTCTGCAAGCCCAGGAGGGAAAGGAGGGACCACAGGTTCAGGCTCAGCCAAGTCGGTCCCACAGGAGAGGACTCGAGGGCCAGGGTAGGGAAGAGAAGGATGGAGGTGGTCAGAGGAGAAAGGGGGAGACTGAGAGGGCCACCAGCGCTTTAGTCAACTGTAGACGTGCTCCAGCAGAGGCGAAAGACAGCTGAACTCATCCATCGTTAATCACCGGGTGCAATCCTTCACCCTTTAACAGTGGAAACAGGCAAAGAGCAGAACCCGTCTTAGGGAGAGAAGGAGCTGAGGAAGCTTTGCCCTCCAGCGACACAGAAGGAAGAACCAGCAGCAGCTCTAGAAGTATCGTGACCCACAGGCCCTCTACTGGTTCAGGAAAAACCCCAAAGGTATAGGCTCACACTGGCTCAGCAGAAGGCATGGCAGACCTGCAGGGAGGGAAGCCACCACTTCCAAAGGAGAAGCAGGGTTGGTCTGAAGGATCCAGGCCTCACTGGGCACCCTGCTTCTCAGGCTAAACCTATCAGTGCTGGCTCATTTGACAAGGCTCACAGGTTCACGGGCAGACATGCACTCGATCACAAAGCTGAAGCCACCCCACGCCCATTTCCACCGAGTTACCTCATGTCCTCATATTAGGGAAGTATTGATGGTGGCTTCAAGGCCTCAAGGACCCAAGTCCTGGACAAACTAACGTAGAGAGGCACTAGCTACACTGTCTTCATTGTTCAGAAGTGTGTGCCCGAACTGTTTCATCTTTGACATAACTTTTATTCCTATTGAAATCTATTTTATCAATACACCACCACTTACACATTCCCTTGTTGGCTATTTATCAATTTTCAGAGTACAAAACAAAGCTATCAGAGCTGAGTGTGAGGAAGCACACCTTTCATTTCCGCAGAAGCACTAGCCAGATCTCTGAGTTTGAGGTCCTACCTCAAAGAACAACAGCACTCACAATTACTCAGATACAAATCTATGCTGTTCTCTCTGATAAACTTCTCAGAGTGGATTTCTGGACGAGGAATGCCCAGTTCCAAGGGTCAGTCTCTTCCACATACATGTCACAGTTATATCAAATTAAATTAAAGCAGGTCACACCTGCCACGGTGTGTAGTCACATCTGTGTGGCTTTTTAAAAGCCCGCTTGAAGGCCTCAGAGAGCCATGGGTTCTTACCAGATTCTATGACAGTCTCAGTGCTGTTCGAGGGAACTTTTATCCAGTCCAGGAGGCAGGGCTCGGACCGAGACGAGTTGCACCATTTAATTACGTAGTCGCAAGTCATGTTGGGATTGTGATGCCAGGTGAGGAAGATCCTGTTTCCTATCCCAACTGCTTGCTCTACTGTGACGTCATCTTCAGCAAGAAAAAAAGGACATTTTATTGGCAGTCAAAGCAAGATCAGAAGTCAAGCCTCAAGAAAATGGGCAGTAATTATAAAACTTATTTCACTGTATACAAATTTTAAAACAGTGGTTAAACTAGGTAGCAATGTATAGCAAAGAAGTAATACAGTACCATTCTCTTATTGGAATAACTATAGCATTTGCCCGTATTCATAAAATAAATCATACAGAAGCTGAGGAGAACATAAAGAAACTTCCAGACTCGGTAGACACAAAGTAAAGTCTAGACTGGTAGACTCGGTAGACACACAGTAGGGTCTAGACTGGTAGACTCGGTAGACACACAGTAGGGTCTAGACTGGTAGACTCGGTAGACACACAGTAGGGACTGGTAGACTCGGTAGACACATAGTAGAGTCTAGACTGGTAGACTAGACTCGGTAGACACACAGTAGGGTCTAGACTGGTAGACTCGGTAGACACACAGTAGGGTCTAGACTGGTAGACTCGGTAGACACATAGTAGGGTCTACACTGGTAGACTAGACTCGGTAGACACACAGTAGGGTCTAGACTGGCTCTGGGGTGAGAACCTTAGAGTGTTCTCCTCTCCATGTACAGAGGAGAAGGCAGGAGTCTGGGAAGGACCAGGGGACAAGGAATGCGTGCTCTCCCCATCCAAGGTGAGCAGAGCTCATGGGGAAGGGAGGGGCACGGCCCATGCAGATGGAGCATCCAAAACCGGAGGAGCTGAGCATCTGCTTCCCAGGACTCCTGCATCCCGGGCCCAAACGCTGGCTGAGGGGATTCGCTGGGAGCAATGCAGAGAACGCAGAAGGGCTGGGGGGCAAAGCCACGAGGTGGGGGTGGGCAGTGTGGGCAGAGGCCGTGAGATCCTGGGGTTGGGGGTTGGGGTGGTGTGCACACCCTGGGGAGTGAGAACAGGCACTGCTTGGCCATGGGAGGTTTACTTGTCTGTTCTGCTGGAGCTGGGCCTAAGGGATAGAAGAGGATGGAGGTGAGGTCTGGGGGACCAGAGTGGAGGGCGGCCCAGCATGGTGAAGAAAGAGACAGGAGAGGAGAATGGCCTCTTCAATTAATCTATACTTAAGGGCTTGGTTTAAAAGAAAACAACCATATATAGGAAAGATTTCCAAATAAATGTGTGTCCATACTGCAGCTACTCCTGAACACTACGGGAGCACTTGCTGGACTCTTTTGGCTCAACGTGATTACAAAGCCACAATCTAAACTTGAGCTGAAGCTGTGTAGCCTCTGACTCTGGGAGTGAGGCTGTGGCCTGGTGTAACTGTAGACTGAAACCACAGTTCCAGCTGTGAATCTCCTTCCCCTCAGAGCAGGTAGCGTCCCCATGCTCCAGCTAAGAAGAAGACAAACCAGCTGCAGTCTGCAAAAGCACTGGGTACAAATGAGGGCCTTTAGACAGGGGCCCTGCTCTGACCCCCGCTTCCCTGCACCACCACACAGTCTATTGCCGAGGCAATAGGCGTGTCCAGTCTTTGAAACACCCTTGCTACATTCCTGCCTCATAATTCTCTGTGGTCACCGCCTAGGACTGACAAACCAGGTCAGGACCAAGTAATAAGAAACCACCTCAACCAAGCACTAAGGGACACTCAGGAGACCTAGCAAGACTTTTCCTTTCTGTGAAAGTGCACTTAGTAAAAAGTTCTTTCCATACTGAGGAAGCAACTGGAAGAGGAGAGGGAAATGGCCACTTAAAAGTCCTGACTCAAAAGTGTGACTCAGCATTCCATCCAGCTCTGAGGGAAGAGGAAGGGCTAAGCGGGTGGGGGTGGGGATAAAGGAAGGTCATCTGAGGATAAAGATGACCAAGTGTGTTATATATGTCTGTGTATAAATATCCAGTTCAAATGCACTAGTCTGTGCAATAAATATAGACTAATAAAGTCCATGTAAAAGCCAAGAAGAAACATGATAAACATCATCAGCCGACAATCTGCACAGTTTAGGGGAAAACACAGAAATTTTAAAATCACATCATGAGGATTTTTGTTTTTCATAACCCTTATTAAAAATCTAATTTAGCTTTTAGAAAGGATTACTATTATTATTATTATTAATACTATTATTATTATTGAAGAATTTCTATGCTGGGTTTGGAGGCTGGAAAATCAGGAGTCCAAGGTCATCCTTAGCTACATGGCAAGTTCCAGGCCAACTTGGACTATATAGACCTATAAAACAAAAACAAAACTCCAAAATAGAAAACAACACACACACACACACACACACACACACACACTGGGTGGGGTGGGGGAGTATCAATTCACCACAAAGCTATCAATTAAAACAAGTGTCTTCTGCCGGGCGGTGGTTTTCTGAGTTCGAGGCCAGCCTGGTCTACAGAGTGAGTTCCAGGACAGCCAGGGCTACACAGAGAAACTCTGTCTCAGAAAAACAAAACAAAACAAAACAAAAAAACAAGTGTCTTCTTTCCCTACCCCAGAGGCTGCAGAACAAGACCAAGACTGACAACCAGAAGTCTTACTCTGGTTTAAAAAGAAACCTTTAAATAGTCTTTGACCAAACATTTAAGTATTTCTTCCTACCAGTACTGTCCACACCCTGAACTTTTAATAGTTTATGACAAATTAGATACAGTAATTATTACCTACCACACTGTAGGCTTCAAGTCAGTCCTGAGGCAGGACAGTATTTATGCAAATATAATCCATAATATGCAAATAGCATGGGAGGGGCAGGACACTCCTCCCATCAGGAAAGCTGCTGCCTCAGGGTTTCCAATTTCTTGCTCCTGGAAGTTCTCTCAGGCACTCACCATTTGGGATTTCCATAGTAGCTATTTTTGAAGGCGGTGACGAACCAGCAGAATTCCTTGCCACCACACTGATGATGTAGTCATTTTTATTAAGCTGTATCTCTGCTCTGTGTTGAGGGTCAAGGATCTCAGAAAGGGACTGTGTCTCCTCATTTGACGAACATGATATATTGTAGGCAAGTATTTTTCCATTAGCTTCATTAATGGGTAAAGGCTATGAAAAACAGAGAAGCAAATTCTGTCACTAAAACTTGAGAAAAGTCCTGAGGCCCGGGATTAAACTCACGATAAATGGTGACAGCAGCATATGAAGCTATCGGTAGTGTGAAAAATCCCAAGACAAGGTTAAACAAAAAAAGAAATAAAACAGTGCAAAAGAACTACTCTTGTGGTTGAGCATTAAAAGTACACAAAACTGTAAACATTAAGTAAGATAGAACAATGTTTATTTTTATAGTTCCAGAAGCAAAAATGTAAGACATGTAGCCTGGGGAGTAGTCTATGGAAGGGAAGGAGGGTGGCATTGGGGTCTTGCATATGTATTCTTCTCTCCTACTTACCACGTGACCACTACAGAAACACTAGGAAATACACAGATATTCAACAAAGGGCTGACAAGATGGCTCAGTAGGTAAGGGTGCTTGCTGCCAAGCCTGAAGATCTAAGTTCAATCCCTAGGCCTCACAAGGTAGAAGACCCAATTCCCATAAGATTTCCTCTGAACTCTATATGAATGCACTTATGAGATCAGAGTAAAGTGTTTAAAACCGAGGCCAGACCCTCCCTCAGTCCCTGGGGAAATCAGGAGTGATGAGAAGAAACGTGAGGCTGGGAGATGGCAAACTTAGCCAGATCAAGAAGCCCTGGCTCCTTGTCCACACTTCTGTGGTGCTGTATTTCTTTTATCACTCATCAGTACTGCTGAATATTACATAAGCAAGTAAAGTTTGAAATATTCACAAAATCCAAGTTAGCGTACATTAAACACTTGAGCAAATTAAAATCTTGACGCATCCAAGGAAACAATAGATATTTACCTTCCAGTAGATGATCAGGTTTTTCCCATCAGAACTCCACTCTCTCCAAGTATCTGGTCCCTTTGAAGGAGCTGGGAAAGAGATTCCTAAGTCAGACTTTGAAGATGCAAACTGCGAGGACAGGGACAGTATCGGTGACTAAACCAGAGGTGCTTCAAAGTTTTCCCCGGGGGTATCTGGAATTCCCCATAAAATGTGGCTTGTGTTTAGAAAGTTTATCAACAGAGAGATGCTCTCAGCCAGTGTGTACGGAGCACAGGACCCAGAACACGGGGTAAGGTGACCCTCAAGGCCCTGCGACTGTCCCTCCCTGTCATCCCTCCCACCGCCCAGCTACTAATCAGCCACAGCTGCACTTCACTCACTGGCTTCTGTCGTTAAATGTCGCTTTTCATTACTCCACCTGCTCCACTTCCAGAAAGTCTCGGAAGAACACCGAACCCGGAAACTATATATAGTATATGGGTTTAATTTGTCCACAGCAACATGGTAAGTTGAGTCCTCCGCTCCTGTTATTGTGGCATTTCGCTATTTGAAAACAAGTAAGAATACATGGGTACTTGTGTGTATGTAATATGTAATATGCCCATACACGTTATAGCTTAGGGGTCTAAAACCATTCTACGCTTGTAACAAAAATCAACTGGATGTCATGCTAGCTTGCGATTACAGCTGCAGAGTTCACAGTGTTTAATTCTTGATGAAATACTACTTTAAGAGAATTCTACTCCATAGTGAAGGAAATTGAGTACAAGACCTCTCTTAGGTATGATTAAGAAGGTTTTTTTTATTGTAGACATGAGGGAGAGAATAGCTAGAGGCATCTGAAGAAGTCCGGACTAAACATGGCCAGCAGAATAGACCAGGTCATTGAGGGGATGTGGGTGGAGCGGGAGAGGAAGAGATTGGGGCGTGGCAAAGAGAGCAAAAGCCGGTAGCAAAATGGATGAGTTACACAGGAATCAGAGAAGCTGGGGGCAGGGAAGGGAAGCTGGGGGTGGGGTGGGGTGGAGAGATTTTGAGTAGAGGGTGGAGTCTTCTGCCAGGAAGACTATAACAAGTACTTGGAGTAATGTCTATGGGAACCTAGAGGCCAGCATAAACCTTGATGTGCTAATAGGCACCACAAGCACGGGTTAATGGACCTAGCCCTGTGTCCTTTGTTACCAGAGATTGGAGAAGGACTCCTTTGAGCAAGTATAAGCTCAAGTCCCTGAGAGAATGCTGGCTTTTGTCTAAATGCCAGACTTCAGGAAAAGGGATTTCGTGGGATCTAACGCATAGCAGTCAATTAAATTTTGGGATGCATTTCTAATCTAATTATTAGATCTAAATTATTATGGTCAGTTAAATTAGACAGATGTTATTATTTTCAGAATCAGTGAATAGCTAGTGGCCACTAAACTTTAACACAATTTGGTAATTAGAGACATGATTGAAGTATGTTATTCCAAGGATACTGGAGACCACCCTGGGGGCAAGTGGCATGGTCCGTGCATGTGTCACCTACGGCCTCTAGCATGTACTGAACATGAAGTAAATAGACAAAAAAAAATCAATTAATATAAAGTTAAAACGAAGCAGTTTTACACAAATCTGAGGATGACTGGGCCAGCAGAGTCTCTGAGGCTCTGAGAGCTTTACTGCTGGTTACAAAGTAGCTTTGCAGGTCAAACTGTACACTGCTGAATGCTTTTACGGAAACCAGTGAGTTTCCAAATTAACGTTCGACTACAGTGCCACTGACTTCAGGGTTACAGGAATTACAGAAGGGTACAGTATAAGTCAATCTAATTATTTAAAATGTATTTAAAAAGTCCAGTTTGGACCTATAATTACCAATTTCAACTTGCTTCTACAGATGCACTTAATAATTTAAAATTCCCTTCTACTCTCCTGGGGCAGTTAGTCAAAGGCTACGGAAAGAGATACTTTTTCATTCATAAACTGAAGGAGTACTACGTCCACTCAGGTATTACACACTAAGCCTGAGAACACCCTGAACAGCAAAAGGTGAACTTATCCTTTTGAACTGTCCAGTAATTTGAACTTATCCAGGTGAACTGTCCAGTAACACACACTCAAGCGTAAATTAAAATGCTGCCATTTCTTTGGACTGTAAGGTTTTTCTTGGCTTGGTGAATCTCTGTAATAAATGTTTGGAGAGTTTATATGTATATACATATATATGTATATAGGCATAAACACACACATAAACACACACACACATACACACACACACACACACACACACGCTTAATTAATTTTGAAACTGGGTCTATTATTCAGAATAACCAAAAAGAAAGCTATGGGAGAATGTTACTTACCACTTCTTTCTTGGCATTAGCTTTACAAATTTCAATCTGACATAAAAGATTAATCTTTGTGAAGTTTCCTGGTAAATACCAAGAAAGTGTAACAACTGCTGAATTGATGTCCTTCACTTTCAGAGAAATAGGAACATGAGGAGCAACTGTAAACAGAATTACAAACATTAATGCCCTTGAACGTTTAAGGGGGGAAAGGTCTCTCCTGGTAAGATAAACTAGAAGCAAAGTATATGTGTATACGGTGGGGTGGAGGGGAGAGGAGCAAGGAGGGACTACTAATGACAAAAGCCAATATAGTCTGGGCGGAACCCATGGACCGATTTGTTACTGTTGACATCACACCAGTGACCTTAAAGAACCAATGTGCTCAAGATTCTTTACCTGGTGTCGAGGATGCTAAGGGGTGATAATATCAAGGTATCTTTAAGAGATTTGTGGTGTGTACTGGGAATGACAGATACAGAGTAACTGACAGCCACACGTACTAGGTGTGTGTGTATGTGTGTTTGTGTGTTTGTGTGTGTGTGTATGAGAGAGAGAGAGAGAGAGAGAGAGGGAGAACGATGCTGACTGCTACAAGAATTCAGTGTACCTCAGGAGGGGAGTCTTACAATGGCTGTGGACTCTGAGGTTCAAAGGAAAAGCCATGGACATGGGAAAGGAGAGAAAGACTCAGGCCAGACAAACACAAGCAAAACCTTCTGCTATAGTGTCCCCTCTGACTCTGGGATGAGACAGAAATGAGGATGGCAGGACGGAGTGACAGATAAGAAGTGGGCTCAGAGCACTTCATAGTCTTTCAGCCAACCGGACGTCAGTTGCCAGCACCCACACGGGCCAACTCATAGCCACTTGTAACTCGAGCTACAGGGGATCTGACCCCATCTTCTGGCCGCTGCAGGCACCGACATATGTGGCATACTTAGCAGACATATGTGGCATACTTAGCATATACATACCCACAGAAATAACATAAGATAAAAATTCTTTTTATAAAGTGATGAAAGAGTCATCAGATTGTTGACAACACCCTTGCTTGTACCCATGTCTTCCACGAGTCTCTGTGAGGTCTCAGGAGGTGGCAGAGCCTAGCATGGAATTAGTACGTTGGGCTGATGAAGGAACAACCACAAAAAGACTACATGTATCTTATTTCTATTCTGAGCTGTGTTGAATATTGGAAAAAAAATTCAGAGCTCACCGTCATACAAAGAAACAAACAAATTAATAGCATACAATTTAGATGTTCCTCAAGGACATTATCCTAACAAATCCTAGCCTTGAGTGGTTACACTGTGTGGTTTGACTTATAATATACTCCAAATGACAAAATGGGGGTGAAGGACAGACAGCTGGTGCAATCTGACAGACAGCGACAGTGACAGGATTCATCTGTGTAAAGGTTCAGGTGACTGCCATCACAGCTAAGATATATACCCCTCCCATAGCATGAAGTAATCTCCCCACGTTGCCCCTTCTGCGTGTTTAAACACACATTCCAGTGAATACTTGTGACACGGAGCAGGCGATCTCTCTAGATCACTAGCCTGCTGAACAATATGCACCAGGGTCACTGCGCTGGTTTTGGTGTCATCGCTGAGGAAAGACAGACGGATTCACGGACTTGTAACTCATTATTTTTGCAGCGGCTTCTGAGTCAAAAAAGTATTTTAAAATAAATGTTTTCAAGAACTGGGCAAAAAAAAAAAATTGTTCAGAAATCAAGAATGAGTTGACAAAGCCATATATAGTTTTTATCTAAATGAGTCAAATTTTTATCTCAACTCAAAAAAAAGGTCAGATTTAAAATTATTTACTTTAAATATAGGAAGGCCACTGATTTGCTTGTGTTGATTTTATTTTATTTTATTTTTTTGAAATGACCCCCTTCACAATAGCCACAAACAATATAAAGTATCTTGGGGTGACTCTTACCAAACATGTGAAAGATCTGTATGACAAGAACTTCAAGACTCTGAAGAAGGAAATGGAAGAAGACCTCAAAAAATGGGAAAACCTCCCATGCTCATGGATCGGTAGAATCAATATAGTTAAAATGGCCATTTTGCCAAAAGCAATATACAAATTCAATGCAATACCCATCAAAATCCCAACTCAATTCTTCACAGAGTTAGAAAGAGCAATTATCAAATTCATCTGGACCAACAAAAAACCCAGGATAGCTAAAACTATTCTCAGCAACAAACGAAAATCTGGGGGAATCAGTATCCCTGACCTCAAGCAATACTACAGAGCAATAGTGTTAAAAACTGCATGGTATTGGTACAGTGACAGGCAGGAGGATCAATGGAACAGGATTGAAGATCCAGAAATGAACCCACACACTTATGGCCACTTGATCCTCGACAAAGAGGCTGAAAACATCCAATGGAAAAAAGATAAGCCTTTTCAACAAATGGTGCTGGTTCAACTGGAGGTCAGCATGCAGAAGAATGCGAATTGATCCATCCTTGTCTCCTTGTACTAAGCTCAAATCCAAATGGATCAAGGACCTCCACATAAAGCCAGACACTCTGAAGCTAATAGAAAAGAAACTGGGGAAGACCCTTGAGGACATCGGTACAGGGAGAAAGTTTCTGAACAGAACACCAATAGCGTATGCTCTAAGAGCAAGAATTGACAAATGGGACCTCATAAAATTACAAAGTTTCTGTACAGCAAAGGACACCATCAAGAGGACAAATCGGCAACCAACAAATTGGGAAAAGATCTTCACCAATCCTACATCAGATAGAGGGCTAATATCCAATATATATATAAAGAACTCAAGAAGTTAGACTCCAGAAAACCGAACAACCCTATTAAAAAATGGGGTACAGAGTTAAACAAAGAATTCACACCTGAAGAACTTCGGATGGCGAAGAAGCATCTTAAAAAATGCTCAACTTCATTAGTCATTAGGGAAATGCAAATCAAAACAACCCTGAGATTTCATCTTACACCAGTCAGAATGGCTAAGATTAAAAATTCAGGAGACAGCAGGTGTTGGAGAGGGTGTGGAGAAAGAGGAACACTCCTCCACTGCTGGTGGGGCTGCAAATTGGTACAACCACTCTGGAAATCAGTCTGGCGGTTCCTCCGAAAACTGGGCCCCTCACTTCCAGAAGATCCTGCTATACCACTCCTGGGCATATACCCAGAGGATTCCCCACCATGTAATAAGGATACATGCTCTACTATGTTCATAGCAGCCCTATTTATAATTGCCAGATGCTGGAAAGAACCCAGGTATCCCTCAACAGAAGAGTGGATACAAAAAATGTGGTATATCTACACAATGGAGTACTATTCAGCCATTAGAAACAATGAATTCATGAAATTCTTAGGCAAATGGATGGAGCTAGAGAACATCATACTAAGTGAGGTAACCCAGACTCAAAAGGTGAATCATGGTATGCACTCACTAATAAGTGATTATTAACCTAGAAAACTGGAATACCCAAAACATAATCCACACATCAAATGAGGTGCAAGGAGAAAGGAGGACTGGCCCCTGGTTCTGGAGAGACTCAGTGAAACAGTATTCGGCAAAACCAGAACAGGGAAGTGGGAAGGGGTGGGTGGGAGGACAGGGAAAGAGAAGGGGACTTAAGGGACTTTCGGGGAATGGGGGGGCTAGAAAAGGGGAAATCATTTGAAATGTAAATAAATTATATTGAATAAAAAAAAAAGAAAAAAATTATTTACTTTAATTCTTTAAAATAAAAATTATAAATAAATATAATTTATAATTAATTATAAAAATTGAAAAAATAACCTCCAAAGAAAATAAACAGTAAGCGCTAGTCCGTACAGTGACTTTTCTGGAGTACGGCGGTACGGCATGTGTTGTTTATACTGTGGTTATTTATAGGCCCTGACTGGTAACAGTGGCTTACCTCTTTCAGTTACGTTGATGACAATTGCTGATTCTGCTTGCCCCAGTGGATTGCGGCCAGTCAGGGTGAAGTTATGAATTTCTTGGTCAGGAAGCATTTGCAAGCTTAACCAATAGGTTTCATTTGCAAGTTCTTCAAACCTGAAAAATACTGCCGATTTTCCTGAAATGCTGTCAGTTAAAAGGAAAGAGAATTTCAAGATATAATAAGATGTAAATATTGTGGGGGAAAAATAAACATGAGCAGATTTCCACTAATCTTTATAAAAAGTCTGTTTTTCATTAGAGACTGAACATAGAAACATAAAAAATGTGTGTGATATAGAAAACAGCCAAGCCCAAACCACTGCCTGGACAGGCTATCTGGAGTTCTTCCTTTTCGGCATCTGGGAGAGGAGGCTCAGAAGTGCAGTTGCATGTAGGTCAACTGCAGCTATTACAGTATATACGGTACTGATACAGCAACGTGCCAGAACACTCCCCTGTGTCGCTGTACATATGGTACCAATGCAGCATGGTCACCTGCATGGTGGCAATGTGCCAGGACACTCCTGTGTCACTCAACAGGTCCTTCCAAAGTTTTTGCCTCTAGCCCTCTTCCCTGGTTAGCATTACCTTTCCAATAAGGTGTATTCTGTGTTTCGTGGGCCCACCAGTCCTGTTATCCTTCCTGGATTCCAACTACATATAATCTCTTTTAAGTCGTGTGTCTCACAGCTCAGTTTCTGAGGAACATCTGGTGGATCTAATAGGAAGAAGAAAGACAAAGGGGTTACAAATGTCTTCCTCCAATTTTATGGTTACGTTAAGTGAGATTTTGTATAACACCCTTAAAAAAAATTTGCTGTTTACACATTTCCTTTTTGGATAGGGCAGAAATCATTGCTGCTTCTGCAAGATGTGTTGCCACAGTTTGTATTGCATTCAGAACAGTGTATTAAGGGTCTCTGGGGAGTAACTCTCATCTCAGCTCCTGTGCATTGGAGAAATGAACTAAATTGCTTTTTCCTTAAACTTGACTTCAAAGTCTTCCAAGTTAAGCCCTCAGAATCCAGAGTTTGAAACTGCTACCGTGTCCCATCTATTTACATCCTGTGGCTGAGAAAGAAGTATCAGGATGCTAAAAGCCACTCACAGGAACCATTCGCTCCTGCTTCACTTTTGGGCAGAGAAAAAAAGGAAAAGGTCAATTCTGGGGAGGAAGGAGTAAAGACTTTAAAATGGTACCTAAAACCATTACAGTCTTGCCTTTGGTTATCCAACATGGTCTCTATAATCATGCACAACCAAACACAGACAGATGCTGATCTATCCTGAAGTGATATTTATGCAAGTATTTTTCCTCTTCTATAAAAGTTAAAAACAATTTATCTTCCTGTTAAAATATTCAAAGATATTTTTTGAAGGAACTGAATTTTTCAAATAGTACCTCAATATTGACCAAAACACAAATTTTTCTATCCTCTCCTAAGAGTGCCCAATAACAATTTCCTTAGCTTTACATTTTGTTATTTATTAATATTGGATGTGCGCACGGCATGTGGGGCACGTGTGCCACAGAGCACTGTGGAGGACACAGAGGACAATTAAGTGGGGCTCTCTCTCCTGCTGCCTCTCTCCTTCTGTCTTTGTGTGAGTTCCAAGGATCACACTAAGTCGTGGGACGATGCGACAAGTGTCCTTAATTGCTGAGATTTCTAGGTTCCTCTAATGGCGTTCTAGCTGGTACCGAGGATGATGAGCGAATGTTATCGGTGGCAGTTTTACAATCGGACAATTAATTAGATATTGATACCCTCATTTTGAAAGTTATTTTAAAACCTAAGGCAAAGATAAGAGTGGTTATCTACCACTCTTATAACATGCTGAAAATTAGAATACATTTACAGTGATGATTAATTTAGGGTACAGAATATACACTTTAGGGCTGGAGAGATGGCTCAGTGGTTAAGAGCGCTGACTGCTCTTCTGGAGGTCCTGAGTTCAATTGCCAGCAACCACATGGTAGTTCATGACCATCTATCTATAATGAGATCTGATGCCTTCTTCTGGTGTGTCTGAAGTCAGCTACAGTGTACTCATATACATAAAATAAATTTTTTAAGAAAAAGAATATACACATTAAAGTAATCTATTTAAAGTCCAAATAATAAGAGTGAATTGAAAAGAAACAGGAGTGTGCCAAGAGAGAAAAATGAGAGGACAGTGTTTGAAATATACTGATCCCCTTTTCAAAGAAATAAACTTAGAGAAGAATTCAATTCAAATTGGGTAAATCTTGATTCAGACCATGTTTTTAATACACCAGTGAACGTAAGATGTAATTTTAAAACAGCTGTTAAGTAGTGCCATGGTGACACATTCCTTTAATCCTACCGTCTGGCCGAGGAAGACTGATTTCTGTGAGGTGGAGGCCAGCCTGGACTACCTAGGAATTCCAGGCCAACCAGAGCTACTTAGTCTCCAAAACCCCAAAACAAAACCCCATGTCTCCAAAACCCCAAAACAAAACCAAACTGACATCAGAGAACACCAAGCTGCTAGGAATAAATTCAACCAAAGACACTCAAGACCTCGTGTTGCTGCAATAGTTTACTAAGTGGGTCTGCAAGACTCATTGTTGTAAGAACGAGAGTCTGACATTGATCTACATTTGAGTCTGAATGTGTTCAGAGGGGGAAAACCAATTTTATTTTTCTGTTTGGTATTTTTGTTTGTTTGTTTTTGTTTTTTTGAGACAGGGTTTCTCTGTATTGCCCTGGCTGTCCTGGAACTCTGTACACCAGATTGGCCTTGAACTCAGAAATCTGCCTGTCTCTGCCTCCCAAGCACTGGGATTAAAGGTATGCGCCACCACTGCCCGGCTTTTACTTTTTGGGGGGAGTTTTTTTGAAACAGGGTTTCTCTGTGTAGCCCTGGCTGTTCTGGAACTCACTCTGTAGACCAGGCTGGCCTCCCAGAGTGCTGGGATTACAAGCGTGCGCCACCACCGCCTGGCAACAGTATACCTTTTAAAGGAGCAAAATAGAACAACAACAAAAACAAAACAGCAAACTTGATCTGGACACTTTATACTAAAACCTGTTCTGGAAGTTTCTGACGCAATCTGTCTGGTGGGAAAGGCTCCTGCTGCATTGCCCTGAACTGATGAGCACCAAGCCGTATTCCAACCTTCTGATGTTACACACAGAGGTTAAATCATGACTTTAAGAGTTTTACTTCAGTGCCACGATTAAATATTAAAATGTTGTCTGAAATAACAGAAATGGAAACATACATCTATAGTATGTACTCTCACTTTTTTTTAACTTTTCTTTGGTTAGGAGACAGTGTCTAAGGGAGACCAGGTGGGCCTGAGGCTGGCTGAGGAGGAGGAGGAGGAGGAGCCTGAAGTCCTGAGCCTCCTGCTTGTACTGAGGAGTGGCCAATGTTGTATTACAAACCTGTGTGCCTGTCACTACCTAACCCCATATAGGCAGTCCTGGGAAACGACCCCCAGGCCAACGGTGTCCCCACGGAGGTACTTCACAGCACCATAGTCTCATTTTTTTTTAAAGTTTTTGTTTTTTCCTATGTGTGTGTGCATGCATGTGCACACGTGGCTTGTGTGTGTATGTGTATATGTATGTGTGTGATGTATTAAAGCTTTACTAGTTCTTGATTCATCTGTGCCAATGCTTTGAATATCTGCTACATGCATGCCTGGTGCCAGCAGGTGCCAGAAGAGGGCATCAGATCCGAAGGAACCTGAGTCCCAGATGGTTGTGAGCCACCATGTGGGTGCTGGGAAGGGATCTGAGCCCTCTGGAAGAGCTGCAAGTATTCTGAATCCCGAACCCTCTCTACAGCCCTTTTACATTTGTAAGAGGGCGGCTCACTTCCCTGTCACCTCTGCAGCGAGTTCACTATGTTCCCACTGCCTCTCATTTTAGGCTCCAGTTCCTTTGGAGAATGGTTACAAAGAATCTCCCTGCATCCCACGAGGAAGAAAAGGTGATTGAGACAACATAAATGTGAACCTAAGCTGACTGTGCCTTGGGTTCCAAAAGGCACAGTCAAAAGGAGGAGCAGGCTGATAGAGCCACCCGCCTCTCTCAGGTCCTGGCAACATGCCGGCATCGGAAGGGGGTTCTTCGTGAACTGTCATAAAGGGATAACATCCTCACAGGAGAAGAGCCATCACAGCATCCACTCCAACTGCCGCACACACCGTTATTCATGAGCCCCAGAGAGCAAACTCAGAAGCTACCAACTCTCAGTTCAGGACACAAGGGCATTGCTGTCTCGGGTAGCCCCGTATGAGAGGAAAGAGAAGGCTCAAGGTCAAACGAAAAGTCCTAAACACACAATAATCTACGGACACTCTACACAAGCTTCGTGGGAGCGGGGAAGGGGGAGCAGTCCAATACCGCAACGTCTGGACTTCTTTTAGGATACAGGAGTCAGCGGTCACCTCCCTGAGTGAGGGCACCCACATTACAGGCAGAACGCATGAAGAATAAGACTCCTTACCCCTTGTCCTTCGCTGTCCTCAAATATGCTGCTTAAAAACCTGGATAAACAATACAGTAGGAACTACTTAAGCCTGGCTGCTTAAGAGTTTAGTAAAACAGAAAAATGAATGTGTATGAAATTATTCCTAAGCAATGTCCAATTAGGAAATACTATGTATACTAAGGACTTCGAATCAATTCTGAAGTTAAGAATTTAAACTAAACCCCAGTTGCTAGATGTCTCAACCTTATGAAACTTAGAACTGGTCTAAGAATAAGTATGAAAGAAATAAGTTCTCAGTCTCCTGTGCAAGTGTTCTAGAGACTTTGGATAGTATTTGTATTAAACAAGGAAATAAGGAAGGAATAGAATCAGCTCACAGAAAAGAAATTAAGGTTGGAAAAGGACCAATACTGACTGAGAGGAACTATTCGACACGATGTACTTACAGCCTGCAAAGATGACCGTTCCGTACACATCATCATCTGTGCTAAAAATGATGTTTGTTCCGCTGTTTTCAGAAACAGGTATGTTCAGGATATGGATCGCAACGGTTTCCCCATAAAGATGGATGAGAGGACGGAACGTATTGCCAATCTGTCCTGAGAGCACTTTCGTTGGACTCATACAACAAATCGTCATGTTTGAGCCTGCAAGGACCACTTTGTCTTGAGGGAAAACATTAGTCTCAGTATTACGAATCCCTAGAAAGAAACAAGAGGGAATCACAAACATTTCACACATCTTTTACACAAGCCTGTCTCCTTAGAACACCCTTTTTGTCTCCTAGGATGGTTTTTATTCTCATTTATTTACTTATTTTTTCCCTATCTCTTTTGTATGTGTGTGTGTGATATAGGAACAAGCTCATGTGTGTGTGTATGAAAACAAAAGGCTGACATGGGGTGTCTTTCTCAAAGTCTCTCCACTCTGTTTTGAGATAGGGGCTCTCACTGAACCTGGATCTCGCTAATTTAGCTGGACCAGACAGAAGTAGAAGCTCTGATCTCTACCCACCCTCAGAGACTCAGGGTTGTAGATGCTACCATACCCAGCTTTGAGGGAGGTGCTGTGGATTCAAACTTGGGGCCCATGGAACTGCTTGAGTAGAGGGCACCTTCCCAAAAGAGCTCCTCGCTTTTGTTATTTTGAAACATGGTGTTATTCTGTAACCCAGAATGGCTTAGACCACATGGAGCCAAGGCTAGCCTAAAGCTCACAGTAATCCTCCTGTCCCTGATGCATGCTGGGATTACAGGCATAAACCACCACATACGAGAGCTTAGAAAGGTTCAGTATCTACAAAGCACAACACTCCTGTTTCAAAGGAGCAAGACACAAATGCGAAGTACAACTATGGCCCTATCTTCTTATGCGGGGACAGAACCAGATCGCAGGCCATTGTCAAGGGTTAATTTTTAAGGGTTTATATACACATGCTGAAGATGCACGCAGTATCACTGGATGAGCAAGTTTATTCTTTGGAAACTCTCCTATGTTCTTAGAGCAGGTGTACTTTTCATCAGCAACAAAGTGGGGGGCACTCCACAGCCTAACTCACAGCTGCTGCTTTAAACATACCCTTGCAGGTCAAGGTCACGCACCCCAGCTCCACTCCTAACAGCTAGTGCTTACACAGGGACCTCAGGTCCCCTTTATCCTTCCCTCTCTCTTCCCTGACATCTGGCTTCTCAGTCCACCATTCTACTGAAGGGACTCACGGGTCCCACATGCGATCCAAAGGTCCCTTCTGACTTATCATCTTAAACACCTCTTCAAACTCCTTCCTCTCTTGGGTTCTGCCACACTGAATTTTCTGGGTCACTCTTAGTCCTCCGGCTACTGGCCTTCCTCTGGTATTTCTGTAGACAGGAGAGCTTCCATGTGTCCCAGTTCCCTTTCCCAAAGATACACTGGCCTTCAGACTCTAAGCATTTCCAATCACGTACATCTTTGTGATTCCCAAAGGGACATCTCCAGCAAATCAGATTCTGCTGCTCACATCCCTCCTTCCCTCCCTCCTTCCTTCCCTCCCTCCCTCCCTCCCTTTCTAATCTCAGCTGTCCTGGGTTATATTTACAGTGTCTGGCTCAACTGCCCCAGAGTCTCCTTATTTATCCAGTGCTTCCGGCCCTTCCTCATCTGATGTTGCTCCACAGACTGCCCATCTGAAATGAACATTGGATGGTTTCTGGACTTCATCTTATTGACCCCAATGAGCCGGGGCCCCTGCTCACTCTGCCAGAATTTTACATCTACCTGTGAGAGGAGTTGTATTTAATAGACACATGACTTTCAGCACAGCCTCAGATTTCTTTAATCCATAGTTCTGGGGTGGCCACTTTGGAAGATAGCTACCTGGATTCAAAAAAACTAAGGGCACACGCCAACCCTTACTCTTAAGCAATCTAAGCCACGTGAGGCAAGGGTCTGTAAACGAAAGCTTACAGGAAATGTTCTTCAGCGGGCTCCAGTCGCTCCACTCCTTATAACCGGAGAAGTGAGGATAGTCAACGTGCCATCTGATGCTCACGGAGTGCGTGGCGCACTGCAAGGGCAGGTCTGAGGTCCAGTTCCAGCGGTGAACTGTATCTTTACCATTCAGCACTGTGTTGAGTGACACCTAAAAAAAAAAGAAATTATTCTTCCAAATAATGCTGATGTTCTGCCTTTCTCCATGAACAGAAAGGCCTTACAGAATACGTGCTATCAGTCACCGAGTGATGCATAAAGGTAAACAGTCTGCACCTCTGTATGACGGTCTGTTTCTACACAGCGTGACAAGTTAGACCAACACCACCAATACCCGACTGTGTGCCCTTGTCGGTCAACATGCGGTCCTACAGGATTACCCTCCGCTCCCTTACAGAGGTTGATACAGGGATTGATCAGAACAGTCAGCGAAGCAACTAAGAAAATACAGTGCTATAGAAATGATTTCCATACTCTCTCGGAGGAAAAAACAACAGGTGATCTTTATCTTAAAGAAGTAAAGCCAAAGAGAAGGAGCAGACAAAAAAGAAAAAGAAAAAAAAAAAGCAAGAGCAGTGGGAAACAGGAAAAATAAGACAACCAGGAAACCAGTGCAAGTTTCTCAAGAAGAAACATTCTAAGAAAAAAAGGGTGGTAAGGGGGATAATCAAATCAAACAAGTTCTGAGGGTGGCAGATTAGACTACCATGAGCCACTCAGTGTTCAGCAGTATGGATAGAGCTACATCCACACAACGAAGGGACGGAGCATCCCTTCAAAACCTTGATAAAACTTTCCAACGTGTAAACTACATCTGCTTAAACTAGCAACCCTGCTCAAGACATGTTCTGCCTATGCTCTCAATGCTAGCCTTTTATGCTTCCAAAACTAAGAGAGGACGCTTCTGATCGTCACCATCTTCTGTGTGGTAGCAGGTTTCTGGTAGTTAAATTTAGAATCTCTCAGCAACTTACCACTCAGCCATCCATGTCTATGGAGGAGGGTCAGCCTCAGGGCCACAGAGAGATTTACACACCAAGAAAACAGAAAAAAGCCTACCTAATATATTGGATCATTTTAAGGAGATTCATTTGGCCCAGAGAGAAAGTAGTATGGAATTAATTAAGTGCAGAAATGGAACTTAAGGCATAAGCAGCTCCATAGAACGATGAGGTTGAAGCTAGTATTTAGACTCTGCCTCTGCCGAGGTTCGTTCAACTACATTTGAAGACGTTAGGAAACTGGGACAGGAATGAAGAGAGGAAGGGAGAGCCAGGGACCCGGGACATGGTGGGCTAGGAAAGGGCAAAGGGCTCCCATCCTCCACAGCGTGGGCCTGCTGCCTGGGGAATGGAGATGCGGAACGGAAGGAATGAGCTGAAGGGGTTAAACATAGCTGCAATTGTAGCCCTGGGAAGCCTGAGGCCCGTGCTGCACAGTGAGGCCCTGTCTCTATGCACAGACGCAAGCTTGTTTCCAAGGAGCGACAAGTGGGAACGGGGTGGGGGTGGGGTGGGAGCGCACTTCAGGGCAGCTCAGGGGCTCCCTGTGTCCATCCCCAACTGTGCGGAACATTTCCCATGGCTGTGCCCGGTCTGCACCTTACATGAAACACTACTGCCTGGCATCCCTCTTGTCCTGGTATCCACATGTCCACTTGGCCCCCGTCCAACTCCCATACCTGCTCCTCATGTCTCAGAACAAGTGGAAGCAAGTGGGTTACAGGAACCCATGGGGACACTTACAAGTGGGGAGAGGCATGCTGTATGTAACGATGTCATTTCAGACCACTAAATTAAACCTTACTGGCATCTCAGTTATTATTACTATTCTGGTTAAATGTGTTTCAAATATTTTTTTATGTACAGTAATGGATAAAGAAAAATAACAGATTTAATAAAATAAACCAAAATAAACTTTTATTTAATTTACGTAAGAGCATGCTTAAATGAAAGGCTGGGCATTTACTGTATCCAAGTGGGAGAACCAGGGAAGAGCTAATTTCTTAAACTTTGAATTATCATTAATTTCCCGTTAATTTCTTAAACTTTGAATTATCATTACATGAGTGATGTTTTTTTCTTACTTTATTGCTAATTTTTCTGTCAGTGTGTGTGTATGTGTGTATGTATGTGTGTGTATGTGTGTGTGTATATATGCATGTGTATATATGTGTGTATGTGTGTATATGTGTGTAAGTATGTATGTATGTGTATATATGTGTGTAAGTATGTGTGTATGTATGTATGTGTGTATATGTGTGTATATGCATGTGTGCATGTGTGCATGTGTATGTGTGTATGTGTGTATATATGTGTGTATATATGTGTAAGTATGTGTGTATGTGTGTATGTATGTGTGTATGTATGTGTATGTGTGTATGTGTATGTGTGTAAGTATGTGTATGTGTGTGTATGTGTGTATATGTATGTGTGCGTGTGTGTGCATGTGTGTGTACATGTGTATGTATGTATGTGTAAGTATGTGTGTATGTGTATATATGTGTGTGTGCATGTATGTGTATGCATGTATGTGTGTGTGTATGCATGTGTATGTATGTGTGTATGTATGTGTGTGTGCGTGTATGTGTGTATGTGTGTGTGTGAGTATGGGCAAGCACATGCCACAGAGCACACAGAGGTCAGAGGAGAACCTTCAGAACTCCATTCTCTCCTCCTACCAGGGTTCCAGATCAAACTCAGGCAGCCGGGCTTGTATGGCCACCCCATCAGCCTGTGAGTGATATTTTAAGTCACATCAGAGAGTTTTTAAAGAACCCCTAAAGACACACCATCTATTTCTTCGATCATCCCAAAATCCATGGATGCCACCGTGACAGCTTTAAGAGCTGCGAGGTTTCGGTGTATCACAGGGAAATATAGGTTTGCTCAAACTTACTAGTGCTACGGGCTCCCTCCTCGGATTCTGTAGGACCTTAACCTCCCAGGTGGCATTGGAGGGGTAAGGCAGAGCAGACCCTCTGTCATTCCACTTCAGTTCTAACGAGGAGGTGAAGTAGTCCGCAGACAAATCCAAGATCTCAGGAGTATCTGGAACTAAAGCTTAAAACAGGAAAGAAAAGCAGAGCCATTTAGTTAAATAATATATTTTTCACAGTGTACTTCACTTTATCAGTAACTTCTAAACTCCATAAAAAAAATAATGTAATAATGTGGCATGAAAATAAACCCTTGGAAAAAAAAACCCTGTTACTGGGGAAAAAAAAGGAAGAGATCGAGGTTTTATTTGTACAGGCAGCTGGTAATTAAAGGGACAAACTTGAGAAAACTGTCAGCTGGCTGTTTCAAATACGTGACACATTTCCTGCTGCAGGCAGCGGCAGGGTTCCCACAATACCAGTGCCACCCAGCTAGGGACCTGAACGGAAGCAGCAGAAGAGCTTGCTTGGGGCGGTAGCCGCCTGAGCCTAAGAACATGGGCAGGTGGGGGAAGGGCTTATGTGCTCTTACAGCTGCCCACGTGCCTTCCAGCTGCAGCAGCGCCCCTCACTGAGAGGATGCCACCCACCTGAAGACCTCAAAGAGCTGCTGCAGGATGTGGGTGTCATTAGACAACAGAGACTGTTCTAATGGGCTTGGCACTGAGCGCCGGAGCCAATGGCTACCTCTGAAGGGCAGGAGAGACCAGGCCTGCAAAGGCTGGCTCAGCAGCCGGCAGGCAGCTCCAGCACAAGCTTGGAATACCCAAGACACAATTCACATATCAAATGGTGCCCAAGAAGAAGGAAGGAGTGGCCCCCAGTCCTGGAAAGGCTCAGTACAGCAGTGTCAGGACAGGGATGTGGGAAGGGGTGGATTGGGGAACAGGGGGAGGGAAGAGGGCTTATGGGACTTTTGGGGAGGGGGGACCCAGGAAAGGGAAACTCACTTGAAATGTAAATAAAGAATATATCAAATAAAAAAAATTAAAAAAAAGACCCTGAAGTTGAGAAATCAGCAAGTGTCAAATAGTCCAAATAAGAGAGTTCAGGGGGAAGAAAGAGTAAAGAGAGGAATGAGGGTGTGGTCTTTTGCTAGTGCTGTGTTAAACCAAGGTCAGGGCAACCCACAGCAGGAAGGGCTTGTCTGGCCTTACTGCAGGAGGCTGGGACAGCTGTGGCTCTGACACTGAATTATAGGAAGTAAGAGATACACCTTGCTTGAGAATTCGGGCATGTGTGGAGGGAAGCTGGAGCTGACAGGAGGTAGCAGGAGGGGAGATGCTTAAGTTTGCTGCTCTCCATGCACACGCTCGGCACATGATCAGAGCCTCAGTGGGAAACACGGTACGTGTGTGACCTTGTCAGTGATGGTGGCAGAAAGAGACGTAGATGTTCCTGCAAGATTCTTCTCAAATGGTAGGTGTGTGAGGGTAAATCAGAGGAAATCTGAAGGTAGGCACTTTTCTTTCCTTTCTTCTACTTATTTCTTATGAAGTTGCAGGGCCACTAAATAAAGTCACGGTAAGTGAGAAACTACAAGAGCAAATCAGTGTCCAGGGGTAAGTCAGCTGACTGCCAGAGGCACGCAGAACAAGCCATTACTGCCTGTCAGTCTTGGAACCCAAAAAGAAGCTTGTAGCGTCCGGTTTTACTAAAATTTGCTCAACACGGTGTTTTTATTCTAGATTTTTAGTAACGAGAGCTGTGTGCAGAGCAGCGGATCTATTTATTCTCTCCTTCCACCTGAACTCCAACTGTCCGGGCTTCATGGCCAGTGCTTTACCTACCTCTGCCAGCAATCAGGAAAGTCTGAGACTGACGTAGATCTTTTCTAACACATACACTCCACAAAAGTGAACAGATCAGAGGTAACTGTGTCTTCTTCCGACACAGCTTACCGCGTTATTATGACGCCAACCTCTCAGTGGTGAAAAGCTCACAGACCTCTTTGCTGCCCTGAGAGAAACCTGTGAAATTCAAGTTCTACATCTGTCTGCCTGAGTTGCCTCTGTCCTTCCTCTGTCCTGGTGGCCAGTGTCCTAGGTGTTCACTAAGGAGACCCTTGCCAATTGTCTGTGCACAGTACAGAAGACAAGGTCCCTGTCCCTTCGCTCACAGAACACGCTTCCTGTGATGTAGACGCGTGGTAAACACCAAAGTACACAATGGATGGACTATGAATTCAACTGAGGGAACTTGCCACAAAAGACCATGGCATGCAAAATTGTGAGTGGACAGTGGGCCGGGGTCACTTCTGGGGTGGTCAGTGACTATACTCCTAGACACCTGAGACATGCTGGGGCACACACCGGTACTGAGGCTACGGGAGCTAAGATAACAACTGAGAGAAGGAAGGACCTCCACTTCCTCTACTCTGACTGGAAGATACATTTGCTCCCTTCCTCAGCAAGGATGCGGAGTGAACAGCAGCAGTAACAAACAAAATTCAACGGAATCATAGGTTTCTGCCAGCGACCCAGCACCACAGCATCAACAGTGACTTTGTTCATTTAAGACTAATTTCCAGCTGGTGTGGTGACACACATCTCTGAGGCCAACCCTTGGGGCCTGAGACTGGAAATCACAAGTTCAAGGCTAGCCTGAGCCTACGTGGCAAACTCTTGTGGCCAGAAAGAACAGCAAATGCTGCTGCTGACGACGACAAATAGAACCAAACTTTCTTTTAAATACTTACAAACGTCTTTTTCATTCAGTGTGAATTTACTCTGGAAGCCATTTAGATAATTGATGGTGACTTCGTGATCACCTGGTGAAAGAGCTGGAATTTTAACGTTTGTTGTCTCTAATCGGTGACAAGAATGGAACCTGTAATGAAAGAAAGGGAACTTTAAATAGCAGATAAAAAATAGCGAAGTGCTCATAAAAGCCTGATTAACATTAGAAGCACTAGAAAGTGCCCCATGCTTTTGTGTAATGTTGGGTTGTATGTACTATATGCTGCAACAAAAACAGAGGTGTTAATGGCGATATGGGGAGGAGTTACCAGAACACATGGAGCATGCAGATGTGGCTCTGAGGAACCTCGAGGTCTTCATGATGTTCAAGTCCCACCTCAACCTCACCAGAGCCCTGCTCCACACACACCGTTCATGAGCATGTGTGCACAGAACACGAAGGGACCATCGCCTAGTGCCTCGTAGTCGAAGCAGGGCTCAGCGGAGGCCACAGCAGAAGTGAAACTAGACACAGTGGTCCCTGTGCGCACACACACCCTCTCTTCTGTCTCACCGGGCTCACAGTGAACTTCAACAAGACCTCATCGCTTAGATGTGGAAATCACTCCATGGATTCTGCTCCTTTCTAAGTCACTTTCCACTTCAGCCAAAAGCCACCCACAGTACTGTTGTAAGGCCCTGGTGAGCGGGACCTAAGTTTCTCCCCAGTGTGACACAGTCAGCATTCACACCATTTACCCAAAGTTCCAGGATCTCCTCCCGTGGTCTCAAGGAAAGACTATCCTCTGTCCCTCCGAAACCAAGGAATGACTGTGTGACATTATGTGGCCAGAAAAATCTGAAGCAAAGTCACGGGTTACCCACTCAATGAAGGAAGTTCTAAAAGCCAACATAGGCTATGTCCTTTTTTTTTTCTTTGTCCCCTTACAATGACCTCATAATAAGAAGAGGCTCAAGGTGGAAATCCCAGCTGACGCCAGAACATAACCAGAAAACAGCCCTTCATTTTCATGAGCAAAACCATAAAGGTTTGAAGGCTATTTCTGCAACACACTAACCTGTTGTAACTGACAAAGCTATCCTGGTGTCTGCAGTAGTGCTTGGTAAACATACAAAGAAGGGAAATAGCTGGCTCTGTTTAAACACGTTGTACCCGTTTGTATCAGGACCACTGGTTTGTAACCTGGGACTTGGAGATGAGCTTGCTAAACCTGTGGGGCTTGGCTAAGTGATTCATTGTCCTTGCTGGGATTCGGGAAAAGCAAGAGGCACTGTGGAGGCCTCCACTCTACGAAGCTGTGTGTCAAGCCCACTCAAGACTACCTGGGCTGTACGGTGTTGTTGAGAGCCTTCCCCTGCCGCCCAAGGCCTATTCACCCTCCTAACTTGGACTACCTCTTACTAACGTGGACTTGGTGCTCACTGAACTCTGTCACCCAGGAGGAGAACTTCCCTCCAAGGTGCTGGAGGAGCCAGCTTTTTTAGCCATCTGATTAGACCTGGCCAGTGTACGTGGTTTATGGGCCTTTTTATGAGTCTTTTAAATAGAAAATCATCCTCCCTTTTCCTGCTTGCTTCTTCAAGTGCAGACCTAAGGGCTGTTCCTCAAGTATCGTGAGATTCCTAAGCCACTAGAGTCCAGACAGATGGCAAAGAAACCTGATGACAAGGACAGGCTCACTGCCACATGTGCCAGCCCTGGACTGCCCACAGCCGGACCTCTTCCCTGAGAGGCAATGCCTGTGTGTGGAGCTGCTGTTGCTGGTGTTTTCTATTAGACACAGACTTCAACCTGATGCGGGCAGACAAGGGCTTGTAGTAGAGCTGTAGAGCCCCCTGAGCAGATCAGTGCATGGTGGGTAGTACTCCACCTTCACACACAGATAAGGAAAAGTGCATTTGGCTAGAAGGTGGAGGAGTTTCTGTCTGGACTAACCTAAGACTTGGAATTTTTAAGAGAAGATTAAATGCAAATGTCCTTTAAAAAAAATCTCGGAAAACTGTCACACTCAAAAATAACTGGGAAAGCAGCTCTCAGGGGTGACAGCTTTAGATGCACCCCAGGATGTCATTACCTGTCTTTAATGCAAATGTCTTTAACAGTTCCAGGGCTGACCCCGAGGGGGGCTGACCATGAGCAGGCCCACACTCGAATGTTGCTGGTTGTGCATTTCAAATCTTGTACTCCTAAAGAAGGAAAAACAACATGAACATACATGACACAGAGCATGTGTGTGACTCTCGTGCACGCTGACGGGTGGTATCTCAGTGGGGAGACAGGTCCTGGGCCTCCAGAGAGCCGCTCTCTAGGAAAAAAGGCCTCAGTCATCAGATAGTACTTTATGGCTGCTTTGCTAATTTTTTGTGGGTTTTTAAAAATTTTTTTTTAATTTCTTAAGATTATAATACAATCATATCACTTTCCCTTTCCTTCCTCTAAACCTTCCCATGCATACGCTCTTGTCTCTTTCAGATTCATGGCCTTTCTCTCTTCAATTGTGGTTAAATGTTGTTACATATACATGTGTGTATATGCCTACATATATGTATGCCTGTGTATATGTATATGTATATACATGTATACATATGTATTCTTGAATACTTAAATACAACCTATGTAGTCCACATAATACTACTTTTATGTAATTTTCAGGGCTGACCATTTGCTCCTGGTTAACCAACTGGTATCCTTGTCCCTGGGCAAAACTATTTCTCCCACTCTCTCCTATCTTGGCAGTAACCAACAGCTCTCTGGTCTTCAGACACACTCAACAAGAGGAAGTAGTGCCTGCCACTGGAAACCTAAGCACCTCCCTGGGGTTACTGAAGTCATGGATACTGTAGGAGAACCTACAACCACTTCTCTAAGCCACCGCAATCCCTAACTGCACTCTAAATATCTGTCCTTATACCCACTGATGAGTGTAGCCCTCATGCCTCATCTAGGAACCTTCTCTTCATGACAGTGACCACTGCATAAGATTGCAACCGATCCAAGTGAAGAACTCTGGAGACCAGAGCCAACGGATATGTCTACAACGTGATCCTGTCTACACACAACCTAGGCTCAGGGGTCACCTGAGAAAAGAGGGTGGGAAGACTGTATAAAAAAAAAAAAAAAAAAAAGAGGAATGGGGAGTTTGCTGTGGGACTGTGTCTCCTAGAAATGTCAGAGGCTACAGCCAGGAGGTCTCAACAGCATGGCTGCCCACCTGAAAAAGGACCATACTGATAGATGTGGTAACATGGGAGAAAGCTCAGGAGGACTCTCTCCTAGACAAAGATCTGCAGTCAACTAAGAGTGTGTGTGTGTGTGTGTGTGTGTGTGTGTGTGTGTATGTGTGTGAGAGAGAGGGGGGGGAGGGAGGGGGGAGGGAGAGAGAGTGAGTTCTGGTTTTGAATTTAAAAAGCCAACTATAATGGGAGTAGTGAAATAATGGCAATGAGGTTAGAAAATAAGCAAACACTTCACCTCTAAAGAAAAAGATTATTCCAGAAAACCTCAAGGTCTACACACCCACCCACCTGGGGCTGCTACTCTGCTTACCCTAGACTGCAGCTCCACGGGAACCCACAATCAATCTTGTACACACACTATGAACTCACACTGACCCACAGAAAATAGTCTTGTTATGTGTGGCTTAAACAATGGGGAAGAAACAACTCAGGAAATCACGGTCCTAAGAGTCTTTCTCCACACTGGACCCTGACACCGCATTATGGAATGTGCGTGCGTACGTGCGTAAGAACGACACAATGAAAAGTCACCCTGGAATGAAGGAACAGCAAGGAAGGGAGCACTGAGGGTGGGAAAGGATAGAGGACAAGAGGGGGGGGGAGAGGGATAAATGGAAAGAGGAACAAGAGAAAGGGAAGAGGAGCAAAAGGAGGAAGGAGGAAACTAGAAATTATCTTATGCTCTGTAATGTCTATGAAAAAGCTAACTCTAACCCTGACCCCAAATAGGAAAAGCTTACTATTATTCATGCTTCACACATGAATTACAGACATGATATTCCTAGTTGCCATAAATTATAAGTTCATATAAGACAAAAAAGCAGAAACGCCTTAGAAATAACTCACATTAGAAACCAGCAGTTAATCAAAACCAAGTTATTTACTCAGAAATCTTGGGGGAAGCGGTCTGTTTAATTGTGTAAATACCATGAAGGCAAGGCCAGTGGGCCATGGGATGACAGCCCTTGCAGAAATAAGCCAGGCAGTATCTGCAGAAACATTCTTAAAGTTTCAAAATAAGTCACAAGGGATCGAGGAAAGGATTTTCGATTCCATTTAGAAAACTTTCTTAAAACACATTTGAGACAGACCACAGCATGGCTGGCTGGCTGGCTGGGCTAGGGCGGGGCGGGGCGGGGCAGGGCGGAAAGAGCTGGCTACTGGGACACAGTGGGCATTTTCTGTGTTCTGGAACAGAGCCAGATCTTGATGGTGCCTGCGGTTAGCGAATGTGCATTGTCAAAACTCAGAGAACTGTATCCTAAAGGAGTGAATGACATTGTATGAGAACTGGGCTTTATTATTTGTATAGGATAAAGGAATATTTTGATTGCCCTTTAGTAAAGGGGCTTTTAAAAAGAAACTAGAAAGACACAGGAAAAAAAGAATGCAGAGAAATGGATTTTAAGCAGTACCACGAAGAGGTCGGCAGAGACACAGGACTACTCTATAGTCGGACATGAACCAGCGTGCCGTCTGCTGCAAGGCTCACTTACCTCTCTTCAGACCATGTACGTGTATCATCAGATGCAGAAGAGTCAGAGCCGACAGGAGCCAGGGCAGGTTTGGAGTCATCCTCGATCTTTTATTGTCCACCGTCCAAGATGGCTGCCTCCACCATGAGTAAGTGCCCATTGGCCCTGCTATTTAGTCAGTCCTAGGAGGAGAGAGGAAGAATACAGATGCTATTCAAATGGCCCAGGAGACACACCTCACTCGGGGTGCACAACACCAGAAGCAGTCATGACGTGACACACAAAGCATGCTGCACACTGAGGAGTGGAGAAGCCAAACTCTGCTACTCCAGCTCTCAGACATCAAGAGCTGCGTAGAGATGCTGCTTTCAGATCGCCGCAGTCAGCAGTCCAACATGGCTTCCCATTTGAGATGATACCTGAATGCATACGTGTGCTCTACCCCAATACTGCTAACAGAGGAAAGCCAATCTGTGGACAGATGCTAACACAGATTGGGGTTGAAGCCTAGATCTCTCTCTTAATGTGTGCTCCCAAATATGGAGCCCCAGCCAATCTGTAACTAGGCACTGGTCTGCAAAGCTGAGGTGTCATCCTTCTTAGTATTATCCTACTAATGAAAAACGAGCGGTTCAACACATGGGAAGCAGTTGAAATGTGCAAAGTTCATGGTGAGGGCTGTATGTTTAGGGTATTGTGTGAGGGCAGGGCGGGGGCAGGGAGAGAAGAATCAAGAGTGACTCCTAGATTTAGTGGCTAAACAATGGTCAACTGGTGGATAATGCAAACCGTCCCCAGGTGCATGAAGAAGCAGGCAAGAGATAGGAGTTGCAAACTAAAGGATCCAAAGATCTGTTTCCAGCCAAGAGTTAGTGTGCTTTCCCTCCACATCCCACAGAGCTTGAAACCTTGCCCAGGGGGAGCCAAGGAGCTCACACAGACACAGGTGATTCTGCTACTGAACTCAGATGCCCTGGAGGAACTGCATTCCTTCCCATGACCCTACAGCCACAAGTCACAGCTAACAGAGCCTTCCACTGCACTGACATCTTGTCAGACCTAACAGTGCTTTACACTGCAAAGAGAACATATGAAAGAATGTCTAAAATGTGAGGGAGACTCGGGATAAACAAGAAAATGAAAATTACTCCCAGAACAAGACCAACACGGAAAACAGCAAATTTTGAAGATTGCATTTCTTTTAGAGCTGAATAGTATTCCATTACACACTCCAGTGCACGTGTGAGCACACACACCCCAAATTTTCCTTATCAATTCATCTGTTGATTGACAACTAGGTTATCATTTCTTTGCTATAGAGAATAAAGCAGCAACACGATGTTGCATATATTTCTGCAGTAGGGTATGGAGAACTCTAAGACGTTCGCTGAGATTTATAGACCTTAGGGCTGCTTAATTTCAGTGTGTGATTTTTTTTTAATTGAAAGGATTTTTTAAATTAGAAAGTTAATTAAAGAGAAAAGCCAAAGACTTCACAAACAGACACGCCATGAATCTCACTGGAAGCAAAAACAGCTCCTTAAAGGTAAGCCTGTTAGGTGATGTTACACTTTAAAAGATTTAGAGTGTGTGCATGTGTACATATGTGTTCATATGTGTGCACATGTGCAAGCATGTGTGTGTACATGTGTATATCCACATGTCTCCACATGCATATAGCTACCTGAGGATGCCAGAACTCTATAGCCACAGTTATACACAGTCTTAAGCTGCGTCACAGTGGGTGCTGGGATGGGAACTCAAAGACTCTCTACAAAAGCAATAGGTACTCTTAACCTCTGAGTGATCTTGCCAACTCCCTTTAAACATGTAAAATACTGAATAACCATGAAAGAAAAATAGGAAGTGGATGAGAGACGGAGACTTGAAAATAAAAAGAGGTCCAGCATCGCAGTGACTGAAGCCCAAGAGAGAATACATTTGTCACTGACAGAACAAGGAGCACTCTCTTCCAGACTATTGCTGAACACTGAAAAGCACACAAGTGAGTCTCAGATACCTTAGGTCTTTATAACCCACATGCACACACTTCTAGAGTGTTCGGTTATTTTCTAGATGAGTGAACAAGTTCTTGACAACTCCCATGTCACTGAGCTCGCTTATTAGCATGAAAATGTATTCCTGGAGTGTCCACCGGTGCCTGCTGCTGAGGTTATAGTTACACAGCTGTGCGGGATGGTTCGAATAATCACAAACTAAACCCACCAACCGGCTACACATACGTTGAAAGAATGCCTCACTAGCAGCTTACGGTTATTCTAGAAGGGAGACTCGGGTTCCATTGCAATGCCAGGAAGAAGGGATGAGAGGGACTGGGAGGAGGCGCCCGAGGAAGGGCTCAGGACCAGGTGCCGCCAGACAGGGACTCTAATCTTGGCTCCATTACTAATTAGCAGTGTGACTGAGGGCGAATTGCTTAAGCCCTCTGGCTTTAGCCTCCACCAGTGTAGCCCAGAGGCAAGTTCTGTTGACTGGCCCCAGCAGACTCTGAATGCAATGCCCCACTCCTGCCAGCAGGAACAGGCAGTGCAGAACCTTGGGTAGCTGGCTGTTACAGACCTGGCACAGATAGAGCACTGTGCATTAGGGTAGGTGACCTAGCAGAGAGAAACCAATGTGGTATCAGTAAGCCCTGCTCAACTTAAAATGGGCAGGGTACTACAGAAGATGGTGCTTTTGTCTTAGTGCTTATGTAGAACACCTGGATCAAGTCATTTGGGCAAGCATCACAATGTACTTGTAACGCACTTGACTCCTTTTCCAACCTGGACTTTCAAATAAACTCATTTGAGGATCAGAACAACAACAACATGGTTAGAACCGTTCAATGCACTTCACGGATAAAAATGATGCTAAGAGATCTCTCTCTCCACTGTGGCAGAGCCCACCACTATTAGGATTTGTTCTGTGACCTGTGTTCTAACATCCCCGCGGCTATCTCTTGACCCAGCCACAGAGCCACTACAAATATCTGGTGGCCAAAGCAAATAGCATATGGCAGGTAGGAACCACAGTCCCCAGCCAGTTATAGGAGGGAGCCAGCAGGTTTTGCTAAATTCATTAGATTTTCAAGATTACACAGGAATCTGGGATTTCTTATGGAATGCTCAGATTTTTAAACACAGGCAGCAGATTCCTATTTTTAAAGTATTCTAGACTCCAAGCAAACAACACCTTCAGACTGAATACCCTGCAAGATTTTTTTTCTATATTTAATTATCTTAAAAGATTTTAAAATGTTCTTAAGCCCTTCTGCTGAAGACAAAGTATTATACAGAATCCACTTATCCAGCTGTTCCATGGAAAGAAGAAAGTCTGGCTTCGTCTTTAATGTACATTCTGACATCAAGGTCAGGTATCTTGAAGCCCAGGGCAGGGCTGGGTGGAGCCTGGCCCCATGTGGCAGGGCACTTGTCTGTCCACAATGTGACCAGAAGTCTTGAGTTCCTTCCAGGGAAATGGTACATCTGCACATAAAATCTGCCTTGCTTTGTAATCAGCACGGCGGATTCTGGCTCCCGGTCCATGAGGTTTTGGACTCTGCTATGGCTATTCAGAAAAATAAGCTGATGAAAGTAATGCTTAAGCCAGAAGCTATGGTCCAAATAGACTTTATTTAGTCCGTTTCTGGGTTTTCCTATTTTTATTTGGGAGGGGGTCAGGGAGAGAGGAAGCTGGATGGAGGGAGGACGGAATTGGATAAGAGTGTTCCCATACCTCGCTGGTATCATGTGAGCCTTGGGCATGTAGGCCCCTGGGACTATGGGAAGCATCTGAACACCTGCTCCGTCCCGGCCAGAGAGCCTGCTCCTCAGAGCATCTTCCAGCTCCACCTCAGTGGGAGTCACAGGAGAAACTACACTTAGCTAGAACCTTTGGAGAGCAGCACTCGCTCCTAACCCACAGGAAAGCAGAGCAGAAGCACAAGCTGGTCACAGAGGTCACAAGGCACCCAAGCAATGGGAGGTTACCATCCCGCTCTGGTGTTCTCTGTCCAGAGGCACGACTCTGGGGAACTCGCCAAGTACATCTGTACACATATCCCAGTCTGCACTGCAGGGACACGACAGCACCATCTCCACAGCTGGGGTCACTGTGTAGGAGACCCCTGCACAGGTTCTCCCTAATATTCCTTAGGAGGCAAAGCACATCAAACTTCTCAACACTGAAAACTTAAAAGGAACGCTTTTCAAAATGTAAATAATTGTTTTCAGACTTGATGAGACCACTGGGAAGATAAAATGCACTCGATTATCAAGACCTGTAAGACTGCAAAAGGTACATCCCTCATTGTTCATTCTTTGGAGGATTCTCGAAGAACAACAAAATATAAAAACAAGGCAGGGAGAATGAATGACAAGAAATGGAGGAGGAGGAGGAGGAGGAGGAGGAGGAGGAGGAGGAGGAGGAATAGGGGAGAGGAAGAGAGGGGGCTGAGGAAAACATGACTCCAAACTGCACCCCATGCCCAGCAGGGGTCTCCTTCTGGGATGCATCAGAAGGGAGACTACAAGCCACTCACTATGCCTCCCTTCTGCCCATTCCTTTCTTGGCAGATTCCCTCAGCATCCATTTCTGTAAGCTTCTCAGGCCGTTGTACCAAAAATCTGGCAGGAGGACTAATGTGCTCGTTGTCACTGTGGAGTCTCTACAAAAAGGGCCGAGATGCTGTTTGCACGGTCACATCTCTGCCAGAGCGGTGCAGTGTCTGGCCCATAAGCATCACGACAGGCGCACACACTGCTCTTGTCATATCCCAAGTGTTGGCCGCACATGGGATGAAGTTAAATCTGTGGCTCATGCGCGTGCACGGAGGGACCCCAGGTTCCAGAGCAAACTGACGGGGCCATCACAGGGCATGCTGACTTTCTGGAAAAGGAGTATCTACCCAACGCCTCCGAGCGCCTTGGCCCGATGCTACTCGACTTTCACATTTGGTCGTGTTAGATGTCCTTCGGTGACAGTATATCGTTGGTGACTGATGGAATAAACCACGAGGATCATGCCCAGAGATCTACGTGCCCGTGGAAAAAGAGGGTGGTGTGAAATCTGTTTCCAAAGCCTGGGAAACTGTGTCGTGCCCATGTCACCTCAGGAACCATGGCCTTGGGAGAATGAAACAGGAACATTATTTTTCCTTTTGAGGTAACACACATGGGCTTCTCCAGTTGGTTTTGAGGGTCTAGGTCATACATACCTATTAGCTTGGTTTGACTTGGCAATTTCGCACTGTTAGGTGACTCTTTTGACTAGAACACTGTGAAAACATTAATAAAATACTCTGGGCATGAGAATGCTTAGGGAGTCCACTCTATCAGACTTTAATCAGCATTTTGCAGACAGAACAATACTAAAATTTAACCTTTGCAATATTTTAAAAGCACATTTCACTGTGAATGAATATTGTGGGATATTCAATCTCTCTAAGAACAAGTTGGTCTGTGATTTAA
This sequence comes from Apodemus sylvaticus, assembly GCF_947179515.1. Taxonomy (NCBI): domain Eukaryota; kingdom Metazoa; phylum Chordata; class Mammalia; order Rodentia; family Muridae; genus Apodemus; species Apodemus sylvaticus. The sequence continues at coordinate 36,280,224 of NC_067487.1, forward strand.
ATGGAATGTTTTTGTTTATTTTTTGCCTCAATTTATCTCAATTTTCAAGGAACAGTTTTTAGCACATGTCTTCAAGATTTTTGCTTTTTCAAGATCTTTCGTGTCAGGTCGGCTAATTTTCATTCTGTTGAGGCCTTTTTGTTTGCTCAAAAGCCTGTCCATGATCCACTCCAGAATATCAAAACAAGAATGGTCTCAAAAACCCTTTTAAGGCTCCCCGCCATCTCTACAGACAGCTGGTTTCATGTGCTGAACAGGGCCCTTCTGGAGGCTTGCCGATGGGCCTCCTGCAGACCACAGTAGTCCCCTAAACAGGACGCACTCCAGTCGGTCTCAGTGCCTTCCCCAAGCCTAGCTCCTGTGGGCTGTTCCTTGCAATGTCTCCCATTCAGTGTCTCCAACACTTCCCACCTGTCAGGGCTGGAAACTTCAGCCCAACTTCCAAACACCAGCCAGGCTGTAAGAATGACTGGCATGCAAGGACCTCAATGAGTACTACTGTACCTGTTTTGAAATATAATGTGGCAAGGGGGATACCTTTGGTAGGCACATGCCAGGAGTATTCCCCCCCCCTTGCCACCCCCTCCCACCCCCAGAGAAATGATGCCACGCAACAGATCGGGTGTAAAGGGAGTTGATTGAGAGAAGGGAGAGGAGTAAGGACCTGGGGAAGGGATAGAGGCAGACAGATAGGGAGCACAATGACAGGCAGATGGGGGCAGGGCCATGAGAACAGACAGAGGGGACAGAAGAGGGAGAGGGGGGCTGTGGGTGTGCGTGGAACAGAGAGTGAGCAAGCTGGGGTGGCGGGAGGTCCTTTTTATCTGCAGCACACCTGGCAGCAGGTGCTGATATAATCAGTTGCTAGGTCCCTGGGAGCAGGCCAGTGGAATTGCCTGTACACTAACACTATCACTACCAAACAATTGGACTTGCACTGATTACAAGAGCAAAACATTCTATTATTATTTATTAATGGATCAGTTGGTAAAGTGTGTGTCATGCAAGTTTGAGGCCCTGAGTTCAATCCCTGCCATCCATGTAATCTAGCTGGGCACAGTGAGGCATTCTTACGCTCGCAGTGCTGGCCAGGCAGATACACTAGGGCTCCTGGGCACCGGAGCGCATCAGGTCCCACTGAGTGACACTGTTTCAAAATGCAAGGTGGACAGCCCCTAAGGAACAGAGCCAGAGGTTGACCTCTGACCTCCACATGTATACTCATGCGTGCACACCTGTGTACATTAATACAGTCATAAAGTTAAGAAAAATAAGTAGGGGTTGGAGAGATGGCTCAGGGGTTAAGAGCACTGACTGCTCTTCCAGAGGTTCCAAGTTCAAATCCCAGCAACCACATGGTGGCTTACAACCATCTGTAATGAGATTTGATGACCTCTTTTGGTGTGTCTGAAGACAGCTACAGTGTACTTACATATAATAAAATCTTTAAAAAACAAACAAACAATACATGCACAAGAAATAAAAATTTAAAAAAAGGAAAAATAAGTAAGTAACCCAAAGAACATTCCTATAAGGAATTATTGATATGTAATTAAGCATGAAAAAGGCTTACATTCAAAACAACCAAGAATATCCCCATTCCTCAGAATGGGTCATATTCTCCTTATCCAACCTGAAATGCTCAGAGTCCAGACTGGTCTTTTTCTGCACCTTGGCACCTGTGTGTGTATAATGAACTATCTCAGGGAAGGGAGCAAAACCCAAACCCGGGGCTCCATTACACTTCATACTGAGTATGCAGTGGATAGTCCAAAGGGAATCTTACGTAATGTTTCTGGTTCCTCTGCGTTGTCACTGTGGACAGCCAGGTGCAGCCTTCCACCCCGTGGGTAGCAGTATGGTGACATTTCATGTTCCCAAGTTTGAAGACTGCAGCTTTCTGACTTTTGGGTTCCAGAGAGTTAACAAACAGAAAGCAGATTATCTCTTTCCAAATCTCATCTAACGCTTGGGTTGGGAAGGTATCAATTCCTTGGCTGTACAATAAATATACTTCATCTGTCTTCTGGTGATTTGCAATGTTTTGTTTTTTTTTAAATCACTCATTCTGGATTTTGTTTTTTCAGTAGCTGGGCATTAATCTTCTCCTTTCTGATGGAGCATTATCATAATGCATAATACCTCTGCATATGTTTTATGATACTTTCCAGTTGTGTCCTCCTGACCAAAGCATGCAGACTGTACCTGTTTTCAATCAAGAACATTTGTGATCTCAGGCAATCCAAGCTTTAATGCAGATAAAATTCCTTTTGGTATATGGCTAGAATCCTTTGATTTACCACACACACCAAGTACATGTGTTAAATAATCTGAAGCGCTACTCAGCTTGGTCATGGCGGGGCGTCTCATCCTGTCTCCCCCTCCGTGAATATTATCTGCTCTTGTGGCTTCAACCACCACTCAGACACTAATGACTTTCAAATCTGTTTCGTGGAACTGGCCCCTGCCCAGCTTCAGACTAATCATTTACCAGACGAGTGTGTGCTTATCTACACAAAACCACTCAAGTAGGTTCCTGAACCAATGTGCAAACCCTTGGATGCTGCCTGTGAACTCGGATGTCTCAGAGTCCTCAAAAATCCAAAAGGAAACTCACTTTCCCCTCCAGGCATGTTTCCTCAGGCCCCAGCCAATTCACAATTACTCAAGACCCTCATGTCTTCATCCTTCCCACCTGACCACCAATCCTACCCCCCAACACCCCTTATTCTTCCCGTCCTCTGTCTCCTTTGATATGACCCTCATCGCTTCTGGTAACTTAAGCCATCACTTAATTCATTTCACAAGGACTTCAGCAATGCATTATCCTCGTGAGATTTGGGGCTTTACAAAGCAGCCACACCCTTCCACCCTCTCCTTCCTAAGGGCATTGATGCTTCGTAGGTCTGAAGCTGACCCTCGTTCTCAAGCAAGGCATTACCAGGACTTTAATTTGCACTTTCCATGTTTATCACAAAATAAGGATATAACAGTCCCCTCTTTCCACTTTCTTTCCTATTGATTTTTAAAGCCTTTGTACAGAACATTGCCTTTAAGAGCACTTCATACCCAGTGTATACTCATGACTTACATGACAATTGGACCAAACTTATTCAAACAAAGTTCTTAGTAAGGACTTACAATACCTTGTCTGTCTCCTCCCCCCCCCCCCCCACTCTTCCTTTATATCCCCAAGAGTAAGGTAAACACATACATTTAGAGATGAACCAGCAACCTTGGCTCAAACTGCTGTTAGTTTCTTTTTTAATACACAGATTAAACCCACTCCTAGGGCTGGAGAGATGGCTCAGTGGTTTAGAGTATTGACTGCTCTTCCGAAGGTCCCTAGTTCAAATCCCTGCAACCATATGGTGGCTCACAACTAGATCTGACTCCCTCTTCTGGAGTGTCTGAAGACAGCTACAGTGTACTTACATATAATAAATAAATAAATCTTTAAACCCATTCCTAAAGGCCTGCTGAAATTGAGGGAGGGAAAATGCTAATTATGCAATCATTTGATGCACTTCAAATGCTGATTCTGGCTAACTCTGCCAAGCAATAAGCAACTCCTGTTTGTTTTCAGAGAGCATGCACCATATATGCCATTAGGGTTGAATCCTCATGCCAACCCTATGAAGCCAGTGTCACCACCCCTCTCTTTACAGTAAGATGCTGAGGCACAGAGAGGTCACACATCTAAGAGGCAGAGCTGGGGACCTGAACTCAGCACCGCCTACCAATCTCAGCTCTGGAACAATGCACTCAACTGTGAATTCACAACAGAAGACCCTGAGACCTCAGGAGTCCAGGGCTCGGGCACCCCTTCCGGCACTAACATGGTAATAGCAGAACAGGACCAGAGCCAGCAGCTGGAATGTTAGGCTTTAGCTCTCAACAGACCCGACTCTGACTCAGGGTAGTCCTTACTGACTTGTCATCAAACTAAAGGAGACAAAAGCAACCCTACAGCCATTGTACTTTCAGCATACCCTGCCTGTGACCTCAAGCAACCAGCAGCTGTGGGCTGTTCTCTCCCCCCCCCACCCTGTCAGGTGAATGCCGCACTGGGAAACATCACCTGCCTCTGTGGGCTCGTGATAATCGCCTCCTGATCTGACCGTCTGCGCCGCTGAGGGGACAGGATGGAAAATAACTGCCACCTTCCTGTCCTTCTTCCAACTCTAAGTATACTTTTGATTAGCCAAGCTCTTAACTGAGCAGGTGCAAACTCAAACACACTCCAAAAGCCAGCCAGACAACGTGGCTGAGACTTGCCAAGGATAGTGGGGTGGCCAACAGCTAACAACCAGAGCCTCTGTCTGTTTTATACAGGAGACAGATAGGGTATCCCACAGCCACCGGGCTTCCAACGGAACTGCTGTTTTTGTGTTACAGAGACCCAGAAGGAAGAGGCAGGGCTGCTGCCCACAGTGCAGGCACCTTCACCTGCAGGTACTGCAGATCTGCAAGCCCTCCCTCTTTCTATTCAGAAGAAGGGCTTGCTATCTTTTAAAAACAAAAACAAAAAGAAAAACATGTGAAATCGCATTTTAAAATGCTAGCAGCCAATATAGGGGGGAAATACCACAGCAGCATTCAAGCCAAACAAAACACATTTCCAGGCCAAACCACTTCTTAGGGCGCCAACTAAGGAGCCTGCCTTAAACATGAAAAAAACAAAACAAAACAAAAAACAGACAAGCAAAACACCGCACAAAACAAGTAAAACCAAACCTGTCTTAAAATACAAATGGTTCTGATATTTGCATTTCAATGCACACTCAATGGGTATATTGTAGAGTCTGAAGCTTTTAGGTCAAAAGAACTCTCCTTTGCCCCCCACCCCCTTTAAATTTCAGAACCCCAAATCCTAGGTATCAGTTTAAACTACAACAAATGCTTTTTCAAAAGAACAGGCAGGAAGGGAAGGGGCAGAGAAGAGGGCAGAAAGAATGGAACAGAAAAAAAAAAAAAGGTTTGGAAATTATTGGCATTTGGCCAGAAATATCTCCAAGAGTCTTCTTTGTCCAGAAGCAGACTGTATCAGGTATCTGTGACAGGCAGCTGATGTGAAGCTGACATGAAGCAATTTAAGGGAGGGTTTATTCTGCCTGTTTTAAGGATCAGGCCAGCAAGGTGGGGAAGGGGACAGTGACTTCCTGTCGCTAATTAGCATAAAGCTGATACTCTGATTCTGTTCCCTTCTCCTTCAGTCCAACTGGACCCGGAAGCAAGGAGGTCCCGGCTTCAGGGTGGGTCCTCCCCACCCCACTCCCTCACTCCCCCACCCCACCCCCCTTCACTTAAACCTCTCTGGAAACACCTTCACTGATACACCTGCTCGCCAGGTGAGAATCCAGATTAAGCGTCAGCACAGCTGTGATCTACACTCCCAACTCCCAGAGATCGATAGACCTGGCATTGATCCTAGATCAGAAAAGTATTGAGAAAGGGATCTGAAAGGGAGGTCAGGTCAGTGCAGCCAGCTGCAACCCTGACCTGATAAACTGTTGGACTGGGAGAGCAAGGGGCAGTTAAAGATGGACCACTTCTTAGGTTGCAAGAGGTCTTCTCCAAAGTTCCAAGGATGCTTAACCTGACAAGCACACTTGAATAAAAGTGATAACGGCTCCTTTTACCAGGATGCTATCTGAAGATGGCAATGAGGACAAAGGTGACAGTTGTCTGTGTGACATTTTTTCATGAATGTGCTGGGTAAAGGAATCCCAGGCATTTTATGTGTGGAAGAGGAAAAAAAAAAAAAAAAAGCACCAGACAGCAAATCCACTGCAGATGGTGATGGAGATGTAAGCAGACCATGCGCATATGCTAATTCAAGGAAACAAATGTAACAATGGTCATTCCAGGGTCCCAGTGGAAATGGCAACAGTGGAAAGGAACAGATACAGGTTGCGGAGAAAACTAAAACTTAGCAGCAGTATGTGGAAAACAAGGTGAAACAGACCCATGTTGAAATGTGGCTGCTGAAGTAACAGTGTAAACAGTGTTTGCAACTCTGTCCTCCAGGGATATTGAAATTGGAAGGTTTATTTTTGGTCTAAAAAAAAAAAAAAGCAACAGATAAAATACACAAAATGATTACTCAAATTATACAAATTCTAGTTCAACAAAAACCTTCCTCTTAAGTGTTCTCATCCCAACTCTGCACAGGGACAAGCTATTCCCTACCCACCGGACCCATCTATCCTGGGGGGTTGTGTGGGGGTCAGCAAGCTCCCAAGAATCTCCAATCATAAGCAGAATGCTTTCTCCATGCTCCAGCCTCAAGAAGCTTTATATAAACGACATGGTGAAGTGAGCACACAGGGCACCTTTTAAGGACATCATAATCTCCCTCTTCTTCAGGGCCACCGTGGTACTGGGGAAGTAAGACTCTTGCCAGAGTCAGGGTGGTGGTGTCTCTCGTAGCCCTCACTTATTGCAGTGATCCCAGCCAATTCCCCCAGGGCAGGAAGCCAGCCATATTATGTTGAAATCATCTGTGGCTCTCCCTGGCCTTGAGGAAGTCCCAATCTGAACAGGGCACAAGTTCTTTGCCATGCTGCACCCCTGAACCCCTTGTCTGTTCCACCCCTTCTTCCACAGCCCACGGGTCAAGTCCAGTACACGTGCGGGGCTCTGCCATTGCTCCACCCAAGATATCCTTCCTAAATCTTCTTTTGTTTCTGTCTCTTTAACAATTGTCGATCTGTCCATCAGATCCCAGCTCATATCTCCTCCCAAATCCGCCCCTCCCATGTGCCCAATGCATATGCTTCTTAAGGCAAACGGAAACAGCTCACGAAACTATTTTGCTCAGCAAGCTGGATGCGATGACTTCCCCCTTAAGGAAAATGTCGTGCAACAAATATGACGGTTTTAATATACAAAAAATGCAGAGGTGGGGGCTGGAGAGGTGGCTCAGTGGTTAAGAGCACTGACTGCTCTTCTGAAGGTCCTGAGTTCAAATCCCAACAACCACAAGGTCGCTCACAACCATCCGTAATGAGATCTGACGCCCTCTTCTGGTCTGTCTGAATACAGCTACAGTGTACTTATATATAACAAATAAATAAATCTTTAAAAAAAAAAAAACACAGAGGTGGGCAAAAACAAAAAATTCAAAAGATACTAAAGCAAGATGGCTACCTTCAACAGCAGTAAAGACACACAATTCAAACATGGAGACATTGACGGACAATGAATGGTGAGTGTGGTGTGAGATGCAGTCCCATGAGGGTTTAGACAAGGTTAGAGAGAAAGAGGTCAGCAGCCACTGGGCGACTGCATGACTGTCTCTGGGGCCATCACAGTGCTTGGGGGAAGTGGAGGGGGGGCAGGTTAGTTGCCAATGAGGAAACAAAGGGGTTAAGTGACTTGCCCAGAGTCTCGTGACCTGGAAAGAACAAAGCCAGAAAAGGGACCCAGGCTTCTGACTGTGACTCCAAGTTCTGAGTCATGTTATGATGTCATTTTACTTGATGATGATGGTGGTGATGATGGTGGTGATGATGATGGTGATGGTGATGGTGATGGCGGTGGTGACAACAGCCGACCAACCTGATAAATCTGATAAGCATTTATTGAGCATTCACTATCTGCTCAAGTCAGTGCCAGGCATGGTGGCACATGCCTTCAGTCCCAGTAGTAAAGAGACAGAGAGGCAGGAGAATCTCTAAGTTCAAAGAGGCCAATCTGGTCTACATAGTGAGTTCTAGGATATCCAGGAACATGTAGACAGACCTCATCTCAAAAAAACAAAACAAATAAAACCAAAAACAACCACAACAAATCGCACGTACTCCTAGAAACTGTTCTACAAGAGGCATTAGACACGCCTGCAAAGCTCTTCACTGAAGACCAGAGCACCTGCCACTCTGAGGGCCACTGAAGGTGCCACCTCCATTCCGGCCCATCTCTTGCTGCACGCTTAAAAGTCTCTTAAGAACATACGCTAATTTATGTAAAACCCACATCCATTTTAAATTGATTCTGGCTCTCCCCCAGATGTTCTATATAGCTCCCACAAGTTCTGTCTCCAGATGTAAGCACAATTTTTTTCTTGCAAGTCTCAGGCATTTTTAGCTTACACTAGAAACAGATTCTTGATTCACAGCCGTCCCCCCCCCCCCTCCCCGCCCCAAATTATTCTTCCTTAATCTTCCCACTATCAAAAAAACGGTACAGACACTTTCCAAAGAGGGCACCCAAAAGCCATAGGCCAGGCAAGGCATTCCACGCCTTTAATCTCAGCATCCAGGAGGCCAAAATGAGAGGATCATCTTAATAAGCACAGTTCAACCACCCCTGAGCAAAAAGGATCCTGCCTCAGTCTCCCCCAAAGCAAGCAAAAGCTCCCGGGCAGGTCCTGATTCACCCCTTCCTGCACAGCGCCCTCCACCTCCTCAGCTCTGAAACTAAACACTGCCCTTGATGCGCGCTGCTAGCCCAGTCTGCCACGCCCACGCCAGCCTCTTGCCAGCTCAGTCAGCAACGCGGTCCTCTCGTCTCCATCCCCACACACTCTGCACAGAGCATCCAAAAATATCCATCAGACCCTGTCGCTGTGGATTTAAAACTGGGGCCAATTCGTATAAACACGTTCTGCTTTCTCTCCCATGACCCTGAGCGGCCCTATTCCCCTTCCAACATCCCGCGCTCCTCTCAGCCGCTACTACGGGGTCCTTCTGTTTCTCGTGTTCTCCTCAGAAGCATCCTCCCCTATGGACTTCTCCATAGGTGCTATGGGTCATTGAGGTTCTGAGTTAGAACTCAATTGCTAGATAAGTCCTCTCCCATCACCCAGGGAAGCCCTGGCATCTACCCTCCTTGCCTTATACCACCGTGCCCAGTTTCTTATCCATCAATATCTGGACACACATAATTCTTGTTTACTGCCCCCCCGCCCCAGAGGCAGGAAAGCTTCACAGGGTAAGACCCACCCCTCCCCCTCAGTCCTGCAGCCCCCAGCAGGTGTGGAGGAGATACGTTAAACACGCTGAATAAATGACTTTATAAAAGGAACATTACGCATAATTGTGAGTCGTGGAAGATGATTACCTTAAGGTACATTTTTAAGTTATATTACAAAAACCATGTAAGTATATGTTCCAACCATAGCTTAATATACTCCGAGGAACAGATACTAAATATATGTCAATCATAGGGCAGCTACTGCTCTGATGAAACATCATGACCAAAAGCAACCTGGGAAGGAAGAGGTTATTTCATACAACAGATCATCATCAAAAGCAGTGAGGACAGGGACTCACCCAGGGCAGTGTCCTGGAGGCAGGAGCTGATGCAGAAGCCACGGAGGGGTGCTGCTTACTGGCTCAGTCCCCAGCACTGGCTTGTGCTGATGGCTTTCTTATAGAACCCAGTACCACCCAGTCCAGGGGTGGCACCGCCCACAAATGGGCTGGGCCATCCCCCCTTGGTCACTGATTAAGTTGCCTTACAGCTGGATCTTACAGAGGTGTTTTCTTTCTGATAACCCTAGCTTGGGTCAAGTTGACATAAAACTAGTCAATACAAGATCTGATTATGCACAGAAATGAATCTATCAAGTATAATATCATAGTATATGCAGTTACCTCTAAAGGCCAGACTAAAAGCTTTAAAGAATTACTCTTAAGCTTTCTCAATTTTTAGGAAGTATTTTAACTGTGTAACTTTAAAAAATAGTTCCACTTTTTTTTTTTTTTTGAGACAGTCTCAGTCTCACTATATATCCCTGGCTAACCTAGAACTCACTATGCAAACCAAACTCACAGAGGCAACTATTCTACCTGCCTCTGCCTCCCAAGCCCTGAAATGAATAGTGTCTATTGTACTGTAAAGATAGTTCAAACTCTAACAACGTACAGATGTAGATGTAGCGTAAAAATAATTCCCAGAAAAGCAATGGCAGCTAATAAAACGAAGTATTTTAAGTATTTTTCTGACTACTCGGTTATGGAACAAAATGATAAAAACTATACCATACGTCTTTAATTTCTGACTCAGGAAAGAGTATGAAAGTCACTAGAAGCTGTGGTTTGAGGGCTAACAGCCCCCAGGGGTCCACCGTGACTGACCGCCAAGGTCTTGGGGCTGGTCGTATTAGAACATGGAACTTAGAGAGATGGGATTCAGTGGCAAGTCTGCTGGTCACTGCAGGTGTGTGCTCAGAAGGAATTGTGGGATCCCAATCTTTCTGATTTCCAGTTGGGTGATGTGGGCTTTCCCATACATCATCACCTCAGTGATGACTAGAGCAGAGGGTCCTCATCAGAACGGAGTCAACACCAGCACCACGCCCTTCACTGGCAAAACCAGGAGCTAACTACAGGTCTTCTCTATAAGTAGCCTGTGCTGGGCATTCCTGAGCAACATTCTGGGGTGAGGGGGTAAGGGCTTTATGCCCAGCGACTATTGCCTTAATTATGAATTTTAAAAGATAAGCAACATAGATTCTCAAATCATGGTTTGTTCATAAGACAGAATGCCTCTCTGCATATTGAAGAATTTTAAGTAGCATGGAGAACATTTCCTGAAGGCCATGTTACAAAATGGAGGAAAAAAAAAAAACCTGAATGTCCAACACACCCTTCAGTATGTGATATGGGAAAATACAGATGAGAAAATAGGATAGTTTAAAGCTAGTCATTCCCGGCTTTGCCTCTTGATATTTAAAAACAAACCTACATCCAGAAGTCCTGCAAACACCACCCCCAGATCCACAGGTCGACAATCAGCTGTGCTACTCTGGAGTTTTCCATAGAGCCTTTCCTTACAGATTTTTTTGTGTGTTGACTTTCTGTCACAAAACATCAAAGAAAACCAACACATAATGGTGGTTTACTGCCCTGATTTTAAAGGTCTGTGCCCACGAGACCTTTTGCTATACCTGTGCCGTGAGGCAAAACACTATGGTGGGGGCATGTGGAGGGGCAAACCCACTCACATCACCTGCGAAAGCAGAAGAGTAAAGAGGGGCTACCGTCCCACAAGGCAGTGACCTAAGGCCCTCCCACAAGATATGGACCCCAACAATACAGCCTGCGGCACATGCTGACAACTCGTGGCTTTGCCTGCAGAACAGAGTCCTCGGTGATTGATCCTGGCCCTGAGGACAGGTTGCTCCATCCTACACTTAGCCAACAGCCTGAGCCTTCGTGCCAACACCGTGCAGCTGCCATCTACACACCCCTGCACATACCCTGCCTCTCACTAGGAGAAATTCTGCAAAGTGACCTGACCCCCCAAGAGAAGCGCATTACCAGCTAGTTCCAGCGGAGAAGTGGGGACTGCAGTGGGCTGTGGGAAACAATGCCGTCCATGAGAGCATAACGTATGACCAAACGTGGACCTTGCTGCTGTCCCCTACCTACGTCTATGACCTCCCATGGGGACCCCATTGTCCACAATTCATGATGGTGTCTTCTTCTAATTAGCTATATGAGGAAATGAAACGTGAAGTCGGCATTTGTCACGAAGGTACCTTTGGTGACAACTGACTCCACTTTCGTCATAGACTCTCTCAACCTGGCATGCGTACTGCAGATCCACAAATCGTGTGCTGTCCGCCACTGTTACTTGGCATTAACATCTCTGCCTCTACCCAGTTCATTAGAGCTAGGGCAGCTACGAATACGCGCGGGTGTGGGCGCCATCGCCCTTGTCTCCTGGGAAGATACAAGCTGGAATCTCTCACTCAGAAGACAAATGCCACGTGTCCTAGATTTATTAGGGAGGGCTCGGCGATTTTGCAAAAGATAAATTTCAAAACAGCATGAGCTCTTCCTCACAGTGGTGGGAGTGTGCCCTTCACGGGAGACGCCATAGCAGTTTTCAGCCTGGAAACCTAAGGAAGCGTCACCTAAGTTGAATGAGAGTCATCTGTAAATGTCAACAAGGTGACGTGACAGAGCTGCGGCTCATCCAGCAGGTCGGACAAGCAGATGGCAGTGTTTGTGTTCACTGAAAAGTGACATCACACGCTTTCTTTTGAAAGTACGGGACAGGAGGCCAGGATCTGCCTCACCTCAGTGACCTCCTGACCTCCTGGCTCTGCAGTGCCCGCAGCTGCTCCTCCATGTCATTCAGCGGGCAAGGGCACCTACCTGTACCTGGGGCACTGTGGCCTATCGGGTGCCTGGCAAAACAGACACACCCACCGCTGACTGAGTCACACAGACCTAACCTTGTAGAATGTCTTGCTGAACTACTCAAGACAACAACAGAAGGAAGGAAAAAAAAATGTCTTTTAAAAAAACAGGCACTAGCAACAAAGGGCATTTGCATCTAAGCGGGTGGAGGCAGACTTCACCAGGCCTGCCGACCTGAGTTCAGTCCCTGGAACCACAATGGTGGAAAAAAGAAAAAGCTCTTGGAGCAGTTAGCCTCTGACCTTCACACACACACTGTGACATGCACCCCCACACTTGCACACTCACGCACAAATACATGGATGGTTTTTCTTAAAACCTTAAACTATTTCCCAATGACCAGGAACAGGGTCCTGTCGGGATGCCCTAGATTTTTTTTTTCACTATCCATGTAATTGATAAAACTATTTTACCTAGAAATACTCTAACATTAAGAACACTTAGTCTCTGTCATTCTACCAGCCAGCTCCAGTTCTACCAGCTCGGGGTATGTTTAGCAAGCCTTCTCCACGGTGGGATGGGGGGGGGGCACGAAACAGGCACGGAACTTGCTCAAGTTCACACAACCGCTGGGAACGGAAACAGAACTTCCTCCCAGCCCCTGCGCTGCCCCACACTGAACCACATGCTTTTTAGATACTGGGAATTCGGGGGTGGGGGTAATGAGCAATAGAACTATTATTGCTTCATGCAGAAATCATCTCACCTAGTGCCTAGACCGATTCCTTGGCATCATCCTGTGAAGTGTTATAGACTCGATCACACATGTATACATGTAGATGCACACTTCAGGAACAAAACTTACATCACCCTACATATGCCTCCTGGTCATCTGGCTTGTCAAATGATAAGTTTTGTGCATCCCCCTGTTGCACTGTCCCTTCATCACTCATGAAAACCATAATCCATTCCTGTTACTGAGCATAGAAGCTGTTTCCACAGTGTAACTAGGATTTTGAAAAGTTACAATATCTTTGTCCAATTGTAGGGGTGGTTTTAACACGTACACTGTCACTGTCGTGGGGCGGCCTCAGCATCTGCAACAACTTTGTTCCTCTGACACATGCCACAAAGTAGAATTCCCACCAAGTTGGTGATCCCTATGGGAAGGACCAGGCTCCCAGCAGGAGCACCCACACACTGGCACTGCTGCGGAGGCCAGACCACGGCTGTAAGCTGGTTTCTACACACATACACACACACACACACACACACTCCCTGGTTTAAATTCCTAGGGGTAGAAATGCCTGACTAAGGGACAGGGCACATTTTTGAGGCTTCTGATGAGTAATACAAAATTGCCCTCCTGGAAAGTTACCACAATTCAAACATCCGCGGGTCATCTGGAAGGGGCAATTTCCAGAGCCCGTGGGGCTCTGCTAGATTTGATTTCAAATATCCAAATTCCAACAAGGCCATAAGGTTTAGAAATTGTGAAATCGTTGACTGATAAGACACATGTAGAAGAAAGGCAAACAATTCGAGGCACTGTTCGATCTTAAAAGTAAACACCTTTTCAAGCAGCAAAGATAAGACGGTAAGGATACCAGGTATTATCGGGTTTACAGGGTGACTCCTGGAAAGTCCAATGCCTGGTCAGAAAGGGACACGATGCAGCCACACCTGCCAAATTTGGCTAGTGCTAGAGTTAGAACGCTGGGTTTCAGAAGTAAAAAACTCTATTTTTTCTAAACGAGAAATTATACATTCGTTCATATTATATAAACATCCTCTCAAAGATAATGTGCCAATCAGACAGTCTCAAAATTCTCGTAGATATTTATTTACATAACAAATACAGAACCCGCTGTGGGCAGAGCACTGTCCCAGTGCTGAGGACACAAGGAAGCCCACGGTGGCGAACCCCTCAGGGAGAGGCTACTCTAGACACGACTCAGACTCCTGTAGGTAACAGTCAGTACAAGAAGGGTCAGGATGACAGTCAGTCATCAGTGACTGTCCCCAGGCAAACTGTGACATCCTTAGGTCTCAGTTTCTTTACATATTAAGCTGCAGAAGCTGACCTGGTGATCCAAAAGGGCCCTCTGGCTCTCAAGCTCCACGGTGTGTCTAGGTTGTTTGAATTCTCGATTTTATATTTTCCAAAGAGCTTATGTTTTCATCTCTATCCAGATCTTACATATATATATACATATGCTCTCCCCAAAAACCTTTTTTTTAAACTACAGCAAAACTGCTGATCATGGTACCTTCAAGGAGTAAACATGGGCTAAAGTTCCAGTCAGATGACCTACACTCCCAACTTTTAACTGTCTCTTTGGAGAAGTTTCTCGAATGTTCTCGCCATATTCACGTTTATGCTCTAAAGGCACGAAGAAGGGCACAGTGCTGGGTCTCCAGGCCTGCTGCGTGCCAACGGCTGGCATCTTGTCAGCACGCCCTAATGTTCACAGTGGCACTCAAACAACCCCACAGGTTACAGCCTGATAGTCCCACCTTCATCCCACCACCACCGGGGCTCAACCGACTCACATGCAGGACAATTACAACCCATCTGCCCTGTTAGCATTTTCTAATCTTAGAAGCGGGAAGCACTTCTCTGTCAGCATTTGTTATTTTCCACCAGATGTTCCTGCTACCACCATGTCAACTGTCCTTGGATCTAGGGACTTCTTACAGGCGTGTGCTTTGGGAAATGAAAGCATAACCCAACCACACAGAGACCTTCAGAAAGAAATTATCGCCTCCTAGTGGCTCTTCAAGGTACCACCACATAACAAGATTATCCTCAATTCTAGACACGGATGCTAATTCCAACTTGCTCAACCTTCTAAGCCAAAAGAATGAATAATAGCCAAAGAACTTCCCACCATGCAAAAGTACATTAGAAAACAAAAACATACACCAGAAATTTCTCCAAGGCTTGTGAGCACAAACTTCAGCCTGCAGCAGCAGCAATGTCTAAGAGAACGCATGCGGCATCACTCAAGACAACCTATGACAATTGGAATTCCTGTCTTTCTGCAACCTGTACAGGGACTGCAAAGCAACTGCTTGAAAGTGCTTGCATTTCTAAACTTTGAAACTCCCCACAACTGCTCCCTGGCTTCAGCCACTTGCTGGAAGTGAAAAAAATGTGTAA
The DNA here is from genome assembly GCF_947179515.1 of Apodemus sylvaticus. NCBI lineage: Eukaryota > Metazoa > Chordata > Mammalia > Rodentia > Muridae > Apodemus > Apodemus sylvaticus. Next base: position 36,295,482 of record NC_067487.1, read on the forward strand.
AGGACAAAGGCGGTTCTGCTCAAGAAGGAGGTGTGGTAGAACTCTTTCTTTTCTCAGTGTCTGTGCAGGCCGAGTTGGGAGACATAATTATCTTACGTGGAAGCAGGCCACTACCATCAGGTATCAACAGTCAGAATAGGAAAAAAGAAAGAAAGAAAGAAAGAAAGAAAGAAAGAAAGAAAGAAAGAAAGAAAGAAAGAAAGAAAGAAAGAAAGAAAGGAAGGAAGGAAGGAAGGAAGGAAGGAAGGAAGGAAGGAAGGAAGGAAGGAAGGAAGGAAGGAAGGAAGGAAGGAGACAAAAAGAGAGAGAAAGAAGGGGGAGAGAGAGAGAGAGAGGGAGGGAGGGAGGGAGGGAGGGAAGGAGGGAGGGAGGGAGATCAAGCTCTCATTCTGCAAGATTACGGAACTCCGAATACAGAACAGGAGCCCAACAGTCAATCAGCGAAGAGACAAGACTCTTAGCACACAGCTGTAACAATTGCTTGGCATGAAACCCATTTCCCAAGTTTCCAATTAATATAAAGGAACATATATTTAGAATAACAAACAGATTAGGAGTTGGGAAGAGGAAATACCACAAGTTCCTGCTATTTCCTAAAATAGAGCAGGCACACACACATTTCTCCTGTGAGAATAGCATACCTGAGCATGGCACAGGTCACAGGTCACAGGTCAGCCACAGGCCCAAAGGCCCAAAACATCACATACAAGAAAAGCATCTGAATTGTTCGCTCCCATGTAAACGGCTGCTCCGCTGGAATCAAAAGTGAAAATTCGGACTAAATATCTCTCGGAAATCACTGTGATTTACTAAAAGGGGCTGTGTGGTGTTTCGTTTTGTGTTTAGCACTTCCGACTTGAATTTCAGGGCAGAAGAATGAGACTGAAAACCACAATTTGAGAGTGTTAACTGTAACACACACGGTAGGACCAAGCACCAGAGTCTAGATGGAGAACTCAGATAGAGGGCTCCGAAGAATTCTGACAAAACTCAGGCAAGATTATTTCTTAAGGTTTTTATTTATTTGCTCATCTATTCAACAAATAAAGGAGGACAGAGGTGGAGCCTCGGCTGTGTGTGCAACAGGAAACAGCAAGGCCTGTCCCTGAACTCTTGGAGCTTGCATGGAGGAATTCTTCTACCCTAGGCTTCTGCTCTTCTCCATATGCAGCCCCGCCCCCAATCCAAGCACAGGACAGCACCCTCCCCTTCTCCCTAGCACAGTAGAGGCCCTACGGCGCCGCCTGGGTGTTGATTCCTGCAAATGCTGTCTACCTGAGCTACACTTCCCCGTTCTCAAGAATCACAGGTTGCTTCCCTGACATCAGTGCTCAAATCCTACCAGTCTACCCTCAAGAAGCTTCTCAGGCTCCAGGCAGCAGTCCTGGGGTGACCCTAGCTACCCCAGCCACGCCCCTATCTTCCTCAGCCACGCCCTTCTCACCTCAACCACGCCCCTCTAGCTCAGCCACGCCCCTCCACTTGGGGGTAGGGGGGTTGTTTTGTTTCCCTGGTTCTGAACCTGATACCATCTTTCTTCACTGCTCCCTCACTTTTTTTTTAAATCCATCTCCACAATTCAGTCGGAAACTCATGACAGCCAGTCTGTCCCGTATAAGCTGGATCTCAGTTTCCCAAAAATTGCCTGGAATATTAACAGAAGACTGATAAACACCTATTTTTGAAGAACAAACATGGACAGTGTTAACACTTCTGTACTGACACCACAATGTTAGGTCCCATGTAACAAAGACAATGTTCTAACTACTGAGTGGATTGGGTTTTAATTACATTTTTCAAAAGTTCCTCATAGCTTATAGAAGGAGGAAGAGGAGGAGGTAGAGGAAAAGGAGGAAGAGGAAGAGGAAGAGGAAGAAGAGGAGGACACATGAGGCTACACAAAGCAGCAAGCTCCAGTGCCAGCATCAACACCACCTAACCTCTACAACTTATTCTGCTTCCAAAATCACTCTTAAGAGATGCCAAGGACAAATATGTTTAAAAGCATCCTTCCCTTAAAAGTTGGCAGTAACCCTTTCTCCAACAACAAAGGTGTGAAAGCAATTTATTCACATTAGATGCCAGTGGCGCTCAACCACAGCGAGCCCAGACTTTATCCTAATGACAAGCAAATTTTCTGGAACACAAAACCGCTGTCCTGTCTTCAATTTAATAAAAGGTATGAGCCTTCACTGAATATTCAAAAACACTTAAACTCTTAAGATTTTTTTTTTTAATACAGGGTCTCATAATATAGCCCAGGCTTAAAATTCCTTATGTAGCCTAGGCTAGCACAGAATTCACAGAGATCCATCTGCCCCTGCCTCAGGAGTCATGGGATTAAAGGCTCCACACAGGGCCTGGTGGATTATTCTTATAATTGCACTTTGGTTACTTTGTGTTGTCATTAGGAGGATGACTTTAGAGCCTGGCCTTTGTAGCTCTCATTTCACAGCAGAGATGCCACAAATCCCTACGGGTCACTTTGGAGTCATTAAAGCAGAGGATGTGCACTGGGCAGAGCAGCCACCCACTTCCTGCAATGTGAAGATGCAACTCTGGGCCCTGGGAATACTGAAATCCACCTAAAAGCCTCAGAAAAAAAGAAAAAAAAAGTGCTTTACAAAACAACCTCACAGCAAGCTATCAGAAAGAATAGATATCCCTATCAAGAAAGAATAGATATACCTATCAAGAAAGAGAAGCTTAAGTAAAATATGGCTCATTCTTAATGGAGGTCTCAGATGCTGTGTCAGAGGGAGAGGGAGGCGGCTCCCTCAGGGACTGGAGACTGTCAGGACTCAGGACTTCCTGGGAAGGCGAAGATGCTGGTGCAGAACGGGGCATGGCACTATTGCAGTCAGTAGGAAGACAAAAAAAGAGTAAAGTGTTACCAAGCACTGGGCTACACTCAGAGAGAGACAAGAGCCAGTAAACTCCTGCTTTCTGATGCCACAGAGGTGTGGTGGGGAAGAGATGTGCCCTTTACTCTGAACTATCTAACTACTGAATCTTCTCTAATGTTTAGAGGCGTCCCACAAATTAATACGGTAACATCTTCACACGCTCACATATCTCCTACTCCTAACACCGTCCTCAAAAAATGAGTCTTCGGTAGCAAAAGTTTTTAAATCTCAGGGAATTTTCATTTGGTTCTAACAGCACAGTCCCTGAGTCTCATCTCCCTGAGGAAGCTCCAAGTCTCCACTAATTGGAGCAGGGCAGCCTGTGATCTCACCTATTACAAAGCAAATACACCTCGGTTCAACTCTGGCAGGGCAAATAGCTGCTCCGGCCTCCCTGGAAACAAACCTCATATTGAAACTGAGCTTAAGGCTTTTCAAAGGATGAACAAGGTTTCCACCTGGCTGTAAGACAGAAAAGTCAGGGAAAGACAGGAAGAGCACGATCTGGTGTGTTTTAAAAGCACAGGCTAGGCTGAGATTTGAAGCCCTCCACCAGGCTCACCCTAGTGGAGTATGACTTCAGATCTGTGTCAAGATAATCCTGTAAGGGGAGGGGACAGCATCAGTTTCAATAAACAAATGCTTGAGTTTTTCACTAGGGGCAGGGGGGCGGTGCTTTAAATATAATCTGGGCACCACTTTTGGACCCCTGACTAACTTAAGTCACATCGACTCTAAGCAAATACTATTTGCTGAATTAAAGTGAAGACCTTGGCTGGCAAAGTTTAAACTGAAAGTTCTGCTGAAAAATATACTCTAAAGATACATAAAGTAAATGAAAAGAATGTATTCCCATATAACTGTCAGTCAATAAGAGCGCACGTGTCCTATCAGCATCTGACTGCATTAAACACACCTAGGAAAAGGGACGCAAAGATAACACTAGTGTAAATGAAAGACTCCTGTGTTTTGGCAGCTGAAGTGGGGGCCAGAATCACACTCCTCAAACTCTCTCAACACTTGCTGTGCAGTTTTCTGTGCCTCTGGATTCACGATCCCAGCTTTGTGCTTTAGACAACACATCACATCAGGAAAACCATCCATCACGAAATCTAACTTTGCTCGCCTACACTTTAACTTGGAGTTGAATAAGTTTAGCGCCTTCAGACCACAAGCACCTAGAAATACAGACAGGTCAGTCAAATGTACCATCAAAACAGAAAGGACGAGGAACTACTTTTCTGAAACGCTGAGGTTTAGGGGCAAGAAACCATCTGGCAGGTCGTAGCTCCGAAAGGGGAATTAAAGGTCCTGCCCATCCCCCTGGTAACCTCTGGCCCTGGAACTCACTGCCCTTCGCGCCGCACAAGTTTTCGCGCGGTGTAGCCCGCGTGGGCGCGGACTGCAGGGTTGACCCTAGGCTGGCACGGTCAGCGCGAGCCCGAGCGGCGCTGCCCCAGAGCCGGGGACGCGCCCCCCCCCCCAGCACGCGCTCCGGGCTGCCGCGCCGCGCCGCGCCCCCGCACTCACCCGCCGCTCCCGCGCCGCTATCTTGCCATCCCAATCGGCCGCCGCCCCGGGGCAGCCCGGACCCTGCAGCACCGGACTGCAGTCGCGAAGGAGCAGTCCAGCAGCAGCCGCCGTCCTGACGCCCCTGTCCCCTTGCAGGCCGGCTCTAGCGGCCACTGACGACGGGCCGCCGCTGCCTTCTCCCAACCCCGGGAGCCACCGCAGCACCAGGCGACGATAACGGCCGCAGCTACAGCCGAGACGCTCCGGCCCGGACTGCGCGCCCGGAGGCGGCGCCTGTAAGGAGCTTGGCGGGGGGCGCAGCGCCCAGGCCCCGCCCAGGCCCCGCCCCGCGCGCCCCCGTAGCCCTCCCCGTCGGCCCTTCCGCGCGCTCCGGGGCGCGGGCCCGCGAGACCGCGCGTGAGTCGAGCCGCTCGGTCGCGCGCGGGCCCAGCGCCCAGGGAGGTGCCTCTGCCGAGACGCGGGTCGCGCAGCCAGCCTTGCAAGGTCACCGAGAGGCGGCGAGAGCGCGGCGGCCCTGCCGGTGCAAAGCCTCTGGAAAGGCCAGCGGAGCCCAGGCGGCCCTGCGGGAAGCAGCGCGGCTTCCAAACCGCTGTCACTGTGCTTTGCAAGCCTTGCATGGAGGAGGAAACTCGGGTCGCTCCGAAAAGGCACACGGACTCCAATTTCTGCGGTTTTTTTTTTCCCCTTCCGATTTTGTGCATTACCTAAACTGCCCCAAGGCCGAGGTGCTGCCACTCAGCTCCTACTCAGACACCTACTTTCTTGGTGAGGGGACCTCTCAGCTCCTGAGGGCCTGCGGGGGCATCTGAGAACATCCTGGAGCCATCTAGTCGTGTCTCCGAGGCGTGGTGGGCTTATTTGTGCAGAGAAGAAACGGATCCCTTAATGGGGTGAGATTTTTTTCCTCTGTGCATTGTTCCCATTTCCGCAGTTTCACTTGGCCTCGGTGTTCCTCCGGAGTAATGCACCAAATGAAATTGGTAGGAGTGTTTTATGGCGCAGAGTCGTGGTTTGAAGATGTTTACGCTCCTTGCCGGACGCGTTTGATGGTGTTCTCTTTAGCACAATTAATTTTGCAAAGTTCAGAAATGTGCCAGACAGAGCCACTGACACGCAGTCACATGGCTGTACTGACACACCTTCCGTGGAGGGCCGCTTGTTTGTTTTCAGATGTGATTTATCTGGTGCGCCAAGGCCAAGGAGTTTGTGAAGAGACCTTTGACCGAAATTCTAGACTTTTTAGAATCTACAGCAATTTGCAGATTGGCAGGATGAAGCTTATTTTCTAAAATAAATATCCCCCGTTCATAATGTAACTCCAAAATGGGCAACAAGACACCTGAAAATATACTGCCTGGAAAATAAATTCTTAATACTATCTTTCAAAATAAAGTCACTAAGTGTATCTGAGTGACCAACCCCATTAAAGTGCATATTTTGAACACGAAGTGCCTCCTGCCGTCCAAATGACTGTGTACCGAACCCTCCCCCATTTAAGTTGGACCATATTGCTTTTTCTTTATCCCCATTCTTTCCCAAGGTTGAGAAACTTATTATTCATGTTGGAGAATTCTGTCTTTTCTATTAGACACAGCACCTGTGGCTCATAGAACTTTTAGGAGCCAACAAAAGTATTTTCATTTGTTTTCAAGTCAGAAGAAAGAAAAATAGATTCAAGTGTTTGAATATAGATTAATATTGCTGTCTTTTACCTAGGGTAAACAAAATAAGAATGTTTAATGTTTAATAACTCAAAAGACTCAAACATATCTAGAGTCCATGAAAATCACGGCACAGCCTTGTTGCCAAGGACCTATCATCCTTCGGCATGGAAAAAAAAAATTAAACCTCAAACAAGACAACAACATGATTGTTGATTTTAGAAGACTGACCTCATTGGCCTTGCTTTCTTGACATGCATTTACTATTTAATCCTCATAACACACCTGTGAACTGGGTTCTGTTCCCACATGTAGGAACAGATGCAAGTTTCCTGGGGCCTGAAATTTATGCAGTTTGGGTGGCCCTCTTAAGAGAGAAAACAACACAAAACAAAGGAGACTATCCAACAGGTCCAGCACCACTTAGTACTGGCTGCAACAACAAGGCTGTGCAGCTGGAAAGAGACCCCTGTCTCAGCCATAGTGGCTACGTTACCTTACGTTCACAAACTGTACAAAGCACATGATCGTATAAACACATTGCCTAGGTTGTCTTGTATGAGGACAGAGAAAAGCTACCTGGGAGCTTGTGTATCACAGATAAATCCACTTCACGTGTGCCCGTTGCATAGGAAAGAGCTTGGCAATTCGTCACAACTTGCTGAGTTCCCTAATACCTTCGTTATACTGTGGAATGGTTAGAGGAGTTGCAGTATGCACACTTCTCCACAAGAAAGTATGGGTTTCATATTTACCCAAAATAGATATTATTTGTTATAAAATAACTGCTTTTAAAAACTATAGTGGATGGGACCAGTCCATAACTCATGTGAAGGCATTTGCTAAGAAGCTGCGATCAGTGATGGCCAGAGTAAATTATTTTTATCTGTTGTGTAAAAAAAAATGTAAATTAGCTAGTATGGATTCTGAAAGGAGTTACTGCTCAATTCCAGGTGCCCGGGGATGAACCCCATTTTTGTCTCCCTCTTCTGGAGCCAGTGTGTTTTTAAATAACACTCTATATAATATCTACAAATTGCATTTTCATGAGATGCTATAATGTTTGTTTGCCATTTGAATTGCATAATACGAAGAGCCTGACACATCTTCATAAATGTCCGTCAGATAAACAATGACATCCTTCGAGATAATAAATCATGTAATTAGAGGTAAAAGTGTCAGCTATTTGGCAAGCTGATGGAATAGGCATGAGGCAGTGAGATCCGGAAGTGTAACCTTCAATGGTCTCTTCTCATTCCTTTACTTTGTGGTGAAGACTCACTCTCTTATGCCCAGCAATTGTCTAGTCTCCCTGCCTTTTTGTTTTACTTATTCCTCCTCCTCCCCCATCCTTCTCCTCCCCCTCCTCCTCTTCCTCTTTTCCCCTCCTCTTCCTCCTCCCCCTCCTCCTCCCCCATCTCCTCCTCTTCCTCCCCTTCTCCTCTTCCTCCCCCTCCTCTTCCTTTTCTTCCTCTCCCTCTTCTTCCTCCCCCTCCTCCTCTTCCTCCTCCTCCTCCATTCTTCCCTATAGGAATTTATTTTTAAATCATGATTATAACCCATAATAAACATTCTGGGATTAAAAGGCTTTGTCCTTCTCAGAACAAAAACCAGCAGCAAAACTGAGATGGCGGGAGGTTTGTTTTTGAATCTCTGCATCTTGGCCCTCCCGACAGCTGCTCTTGACAAGAATGACCTCATCATATGTATAGAGCTTGTCCATCAGCAAGACAAGGAAGGTATGCTGTATTCCTGGAAGAAAAGGTTGGAACCAGATAAGAATCTACAAATTATCCACTGGCAAACGGCTGACATGGCTGAAACCACTCCTCATTTTCAGTCTGATGGATGAATGTAGATTTTTAAATTGGTTTATTTCACAGCACAGTTTTGGACAAGATTCAGAACTTTAATTTAGATCCCTGTAAGAAGACATATGAGAGCAATCAGCTCGTTTGCTGTAGATTTGATATTCTTTCCCCAAAGTGGTTTGGAATGCTATTTAAGGGACATGTTTTTGTTTTTGTTTGTTTTTGTTTTTGTTTTAAAAAGTGATAAATGCCATGAAACAAAGTATCTTCCCAGAATCCTGTCTCAAATATATTCTCTTTCAGAGAAAATGATTTCAGGGGTGTCATATAAAATATATTGAATATGTTCGTAACTCAATACATCTCTAACACGGCACTGGCTGAACTGCATTTTGTTTGTCCTTTGACTACTTGTACTGTGCTTTCTTCCAAAAAGGAATTTACATAGAAAGACAAACATTAAAAAGTATCCAAATAATAATAATAACAATAACAATAATTATAAGCCACCTGGTTGAGGCTAATAATAGGATGTAAATACAAAATTAAACTCCAAGCTTCCCTATAACCATGAAGTAGGGGAAGTGGGAGTTCCCGTAACTCTCACTCTCTGGTAAAAGAAATCATAGTCTCATTTAGGAGAAAGTTATTCCTGGGCCAGACTCTGTAAGGAACCTGGTCAAAAGCATATTTATATGAGGAATATACAAAAATCTAAGGTAAGAAGACCTAACCCAGAATTTTGAGCCAATGTTTTATACAAGCAGAACACACACACACACACACACACACACACACATTTTGGTAAATTGCTTGAAATCGCTATTGTTGAAAGTCAGCTGGTTTTTTTTCTCACTGGCCACTGAAACCCAACCAAATGTGGCATCAGATGGCTTTGCCCTGCTTCCTTCTCTGAAATGGGAGTAACTAAAAGCAGTTTGGAGGGTTGTGGGGGAAAACACTCAAGTGATTGAATTGCTGTAAGTCACTCGTCACCAAGTCAATTTTGCTATAGTTTCCTTGGCCAGGTGCTTTTCTCCACCCACAATGCATTGCCTTTAGTGTTCACTGTGTCAGTGTCCTTTTGTAAAGATGCATGGCATAGTTGCATCACACACAAGTGATTATATGCTATGAACCTCAGCACCATTTTCCTATTAGATAAACGCACCATCTGAGCACGGAGGTGCTAGGTGGAGTGGTTAAAACAGCCAGCTGTGCGGAGGTGGAGTGGTTAGAACAGCCAGCTGTGCGCAGAGGGCAAAGCCCGAGGGAGCACGCGGCCTGAGTGGGTATGGCTGAGATCCCTACAGAATATTCTCCCTACACTTCCCTGTACTGTTTGCTATCCCCCCCGGGCACCCAGAGACCAGTCTAGTAGGTCAAGCATTTAAACTGGGGAAAGTTAACTGCCTCGGGTTGTTAAAGCTGAGTTCCTGAGCCAGAAGTCTGGACTTAAGATTCATTGGGGGAAAGTAGCAAGCCAAGGAAGGCAGGGATAACCTTGGGGAATAAACCCTTCCTGTCTTTCCTCATCCCGTCTTCCTTTCCTCCAGGGTTCCAGTGAGCTCTGGTCTGATTGGTGTATTATTTCACATCCTTCCTGTTCTTAGCAAGCTTGATTTCCTACCTGCTTCTACAGCTGCCTGTTTCCTTTCTTTCTTTCCTCCTTTCTTTCTTTCTTCTTTCTTTCTTTCTTTCTTACTTTCTTTCTTACTTTCTTTCTTTCTTTCTTTCTTTCTTTCTTTCTTTCTTTCTTTCTTTCTTTCTTCCTTCCTTCCTTCCTTCCTTCCTTCCTTCCTTCCTTCCTTTCTTTCTTCTCCTTGTCGTCATCCTCCTCCTCCTCTTCTTCCTCCTCTTCCCCTCCTCCTCTTCCTCCTCCCCCTCCTCCTCTTCTCCCTCCTCCTCTTCCCCTCCCCCCTCCTCTTCTGCTGTCTCCATACCTGTCTCACTCTTTACTCACATCTTCCCTCTCTTCCCTATAGCCCTCTTCCTCCTCACCAGACACTTCTCTGCCCTGCCTTTCTCCACCACCACCACCCCCCCTTCGTATTTATCTGTTCCCAATGTCATTTCAGGGCACAGCACAGAATGAAAATGGATGCTTTCTTACTTCTTCCATCAATCACACTCTCAGAGTCCTGTGCTAATATTCTCAGTTGAGCTAATGCATCCCACAAAAGAGCAATTTGCTCCATTCTCGGTGGTTATATTAAGTCCATTATTTAATTTATTCCTACAGCTACTGCACTTAGTGCCTTGCCAGAGGCATCTCTCTTACAGATGGAGCAAGAAGCCAGAAGATTAAAGGATTGAGCTGAGGTCCAGCAAAAGGTAGCGGGGGTTGATATAAAACCTGACCCAAATTCCTTAAATCCCTGGATATATTATTCTAACTAATACACTTCATTTACAGGCCTCACTATTCTGCAAAACCAAAAACAACAGTAAGAAAGTGAGCTTTTGTTGCAGTTTCTGACTGTGAAGACTTTCAATGGTTACACATTTGCCAACAGGCATGACTCAAGGTCACTGAAACACTGGGTGGCTGGAAAATAGGACTGAGTTAAATAATTAATTTAAATAGCAAGACTGTCCCTCGGGATTTCTTCAGATACCTAATCTAGTACGCTGCCTGGTCCCCTATCGGAAAACAAAAGTGGCCATCACTATGACAGCTGTGGTAAACAGGGACATTTGCCTGGTTGGTTTTCCCACTGGCACGAAAGGTAACTGAGGTCACTACTCTCGGAGGAAAAGTCTGTAGCTTGGTATTTCTTTTCTCTGACATGCTCAAAATACTTTGTTTAATCACCAAATCTTATGCTCAAATTTCGGACCAGGCCTGACTGCGGCAATGAGCGCCATTAGAATCCTCACATCTAACCTCAGTGGCTTTAATTTAGGAAAGAAAAACAGCTTCGTAGGTGTCCTCAGGGTGAGAGGTCACATTCATGGCTTAGTAACCTGGTATTCTCTTTTTGTCATGGTTTTTGCCAGAGTCACTGTTCTCTTCCTACAGATGAATAAATAGTCAAGAGCTCAAAGAAATAGATCGAGAAAGATTTACACACAGCAGTAGAATTCCGACATCATTGCTATCTACAGTGATTTCGAAGACATGGCTAAAAGTAGGTCTCGGGTTCCTTAGTCATGGATAATAATAACAAACACTCAATAGCAGTAATGATGATGTATATTTACCAGGCACTTGGAGCCTTTTAGGTACCAATTCCACCCTATAGCTCTGGACTCACTTGTAGGAACAGATATCATCTCTTTTTGGGTTTTGTTTATTTGGGCTTTATGGTTGTTGCTGGTGGTGGTGGTCTGGATGGGTGTGGGTGTTTATTTCTATTTTTTTTTTTTTTTTTTACAAAGGTGAAAATGTTCAGTAACTTGCCCAAGGCCACATAACCACCCAAACCACTGTATTTGGGCCTCCAACTTACTCTCCCAATGCCTTCTGGACTCTACCCCAGGAGGTAGGGTTGTGGCTGTTATGACCGGCTACTCATTCCTCCTAACCTGTCTAGGTTCTCCAAACTCTGTCAAGGAGCTCCCTGTTCAGCTAAAGCTCTGACGTAGTTGGGTTCTAGCTTTGCGGTTTCCAAAGGATGTGCTCAGAATTCCTTTGTTTCTGTCTAGTCCATGAGTTGGTTACTAGCCTCATTGTTGAGGTAGAGCAGCCTTAGGAAGAAAAGGGTTGTTTTAGCTCACACTCTGGGGGTATAGTCCTTAGTGGTAGGGAAATTATGGCGGCAGGAGAGTGAGGCAGCTGTCACACTGCATCTGCAGTTGGGATGCCGAGAAGGATGAAGGTTGCTGCCCAGCCTACTTTCTCCTCTGCATGCGTATGTACATGCATGAGTGTATGCAGAGTGCTTACGTGTGTGTGTGTGTGTGTGTGTGTGTGTGTGTAGCTCAGTGTGCACAGTGTGCTCAGTGTGCATATGTGTTTGTGGCTCATGCACATTGTGCAAAGGACAGAGGTCACCCTTGGGTGTCATCTTGTCCACTATACTTTTTGAAGCCAGGTCTCTCACTATGGTTGGCAATGGGACCACACCGGCTAACCAATGAGTCCCAGGAATCCTCCTGTCTTGCTTTCTTAGGATCTAGGATTACAAATATATACCACTAGGCTCAATTGTTATAATTTGGGGAGTTTTATTATTGTTGTTGTTGCTATGTGAGTGCTAGGAGTCTGACGGAAGTCCCTACATATGCATGGCAAATACTTTACAGACTGACCTGTCCCCCTCACCCTGGCTCAGATATTACTAAATGTTACCATAGATGAGCTGCTGTTTCTTTGAGCTCAGCATTGTTTCTCTGTAGGACCTTTCCCATCCCCCACCCATGACTGGAACTCTCACAATGTTATGCACCTTTGGTGGAACCCAAGGTTTTCTTGTTTTCAACTTGAAAACATCTTCATACTTTATATGCAAAATCTGCTAAAGCCAGGAGCATCCCTTGATGCGTCACTGGGCTTAGTGAACTAATTTGTTCTCTGTATGAATTTCACAGGAAGTGATTTAGCAGCAGGGAGTCTGACAGAATGACACTAGGGTTGTTTGCCTTTATGGTTCACTGGGTTTTCAATACTCAGGTTTTGCTGAGTATTGAAATATTACAGGTTTGCTCACTTTTAGAAATTAAAAAGAATTTCAGTTGAAGAATAAAGCCCTACCAGTATTCTCTTAGTGTGGAGTGGAGAGCTATTTTAAAAGAATAGAAAGACCTCAAAGGCTACATGGCTATAAGGAAAGGCTAGGGAAGGTCAGTATCCAACTACAAGAAACTGTGATGGGCACAGGCAACGTCTTCATATGACACAAAAGGAAGAAATGATAATGTTCATGTGGAACCACAAAGGATAAAATGTGGCATCGTCATCAGACTTCTAAATTCAACAAATTCATTGACTTTGTTGATGCTATCCACATGACAATAAATAAAACAGACCGAGACTCTACTTCCATTGCAGACCATTCTCATTCAAGCCACCACGTCCACCAAGCCTTCAGAGTGGTCATGTAACCAGTAAGTGATGTGCTAGGACACAAGGTCTCCAAGGCGAGATATCCTTGACTTGCAGCACTGACCGATTTCCATACTGTAAATACTCTGACCTTGGCTAATTCCAAGCCACAATGGTGAAATCACTGGGGAAATTGAAAAGACTATTGATCACCTGTGGCAAACTATCCCTTGATCTGAAAGAATGGTGCCCAGAGTAGGAGGCACTGGATCTGTGGATGAAGAAATTCCAACATTGACTGGTGAACCACCTGTCATAGGGTTCCTCTGGAAAGAGTCGTCCCCATAATTTAGTCAGCTCAGAGCAGAGGAGAGCGGAGGAGAGGAGTGAAGAGCTAAACTGTGGGGTCATCATTTGGCTCCTTGGAGATGATCCGGCCTGATCCTCCAGACTGCACTTAGAGGAGACAAGGAGTCCTTTCTGATTCTTCTCTCCTTCCTCCTTTAGGCCTTGGTTTTTGTGTTGTTTTGATTTTTGGTTTTTGTTGTCATTGTTCAAGACAGGATTTTTCTGTGTAATATTAGCTGACCTGGAACTTGCTCTGTAGATCAGGCTAGCCTCAAACTCAGAGATCTGCCTGCCTCTTCCTCCTAAGTGCTGGGATTAGAGGCCTGCACCTATGCCACCAAGCTTTTAGCCATTGTGTTTTGATTAGTCATTAATTTTCCTTTTATTAATCCTGCCTATACTAGCATTTGTTTTATCAAAAAAATACTCTTTTTTTTTTTTTTTTTTTTTTGAATTCAAAATGCTTTTCAAAAGGAGAAGCCAGCAATGGCAGTTAGGAGGCACTATCTCCTACATATTCCACAGTTCACTCACTCTTAAGGAACTGTGATGGTTTGTATATGCTCATCCCAGGGAGTGGCACTTTTAGAAGTTGAGGCTTTGTTGGAGGAAGTGTGTCACTGTGGGGGTGGACTTGGAGATCTTCCTCCTAGATGCTTGAGCATGCCCAGTCTGTTCCTGGCTTCCTTTGGTTAAAGATGTAGAACTCTCAGCTCCTCCTGCACCATGCCTGCCTGGATGCTGATATGCTTCAGCCTGATGACAATGGACTAAACCTCTGAACCTGTAAGCCAGTCCCAATTAAATGTTGTTTTTTATAAAACTTACATTGGTCATGGTGTCTGTTCACAGCAGTAAAACCCTGACTAAGACAGGAACTTTACCCCTCTCCGTCTTTACCAAGGAAACAGAACTGGTAACTGTCTTGTAAATATCTGCTCTTTCTGATTGCAATAAAGACTGTTTAGACTCAACATGTTCAGAGTTGGAATCACATCTCCTACTGAAAACACACTCTTCCTATGTCCCAGCCTTTCATTGAGTTTCATGAACTCAATGTGTGCCTGATCAGGGAAACGAGAGCTAAGGGGTTCACATGGTTCTGTCACTTACGACCTTGTGTTCTAAAGAGAGACACAGACAACATATAAACACAAAGACAAATGACAGATCATTATCAACTCAAAACAAGCATTTTGGGAGAAGAAAATTAAGTCTACTTGAGGAATAATGGCAGGCTTGCTGTTTCAAGTGGGACAGTTTGGGGCAGAGAGGGATATAGGGCATGAGAGTCGCAGTCATGGGAATATCTGGGGTGTAAGCAAGCATGTGCTGAGTGTGTTCTAGACCAGGCAGAAGAGCCTGGCTGGAGCCTACCAGGCACGAGGAGCTTGAAGGATATCTGGGGAGCAGATTAGGTAGAACATTGTCAGCCTCTAGGACTTTTAATTTTCTCTGTACATAATAGGGGTGTTGGAAAGATAAATCCTCCTGGTCTGTCTATGCCAAATGGAATGGAAGGGTGAGTAAAAGAAACCATTGCCTGTTGCAGTCATTTGGGTGAGAGATCTCGCTGGTTTTGATGAGCATCCGAAGAGGAGCACCATCACTATTTAAGCGGAGCACCATCACTATTTAAGCGGAGCACCATCACTATTTAAGCCTGCCCTTCGCTTGCTGCATCCCAGCCTAGATGACTGCTCACCTGGGCTTTAGTTGCTGTGGTACATGCTATAGCCTTTTGCGGGCAGATGGGATTTCTCAAGGCATAGTCTCCCAGGCAGAAGCTTTTGAAGAGGTTTTATTTTATTTTATTTTATTTTTTTTTAGAAATGTTCCCAGTAGAGTTTGTCATGGAGAAAGGGATGAGACAAGATCTGGCAAAGAAAGGTCATCGGCAACCGGCAGAGTCTTGAGTTTTACAGCTGGGATGACCCCTAGAGCTGTCCTGGGTTGTGATGAAAGCAGAGTCCTCCATACCCCAAACAGTAATCAATCATCCAGCAGAACCCTCGGAGGACGAAGGCGTGGCCTTGGGTAAAGGGAGTTGACAGCTGAGGGATCTTTGCTGGCAGCCTTCCCAGTGGCTTGAATAGTAAGGCCATTATTCTTGAAGGGGAACTCTTGGCACCCATATCATGGCATCTGCCACACTGCCACTTTTTGAATTTGTCACTGGAGCTATCCTGGTTTAATTTCTCATTCCTCTCACTTAGCCTACTGTCTGATATTCTATCTTCAGAGTAATACCCGATGGTCAAAGCCAAGTGGTTCCTTATGGCCCCCAGGACAGCAGAAGTCTGTGTTGTGTAATAGCACAGCACTCAGAACCTTCCAATAGCCATATACTATCCACCTAATGCTTGTCTTATAATCTGGGCAGGCAAGCTGATTAGCACACCCTAAATTCCACATTCCAACCTGAGACTCTTTCCTCCTACTTTACTTAGCAAAATCCTATTCCTTAAGATTAGTTCAAATGCTACTTTCCTCTTTTGCCTCTGCTTCTATTCAAGTCCCCATTACATTCTACCCAGAGGGACTCCTTGGTTGGGTATGTAAGATCAGCATCGCATCAGTGCTTTTAATCTCCCTTAGTCCCTAATCTCATAGCACATACCAGCTACTCAATGTGTCAGCTTGTCTTGGGTCCCAATTTTTTCCAGTCCTAGATGACACCCTGAGGAATGATTGAAAGGAAAGAGTCTAGACCCAAACCATTTATATTCAAAATTGACTCCATCATTTAATAGGTCTAGAACTCTAAGAAAATGACACATGCTCACCTTTAAGATTAGGGTAATAAGAATAGTTGGTATCAAACGAATTAGTCTAAGTCAATACTAAGAGCACTGACTACCCCTCATAAGCCTACAAAAAAGCGCTGGAGCCTGGTTATATACCTAGAGATTACGAAAGGTATAATGTTAGTTATATAAAGGTCTGTCCATGTTACCAACTCCTATAGTTAGTTGCCCACATGCTTACCCTGAGTGCTGTTGTTGCTAAGATTCCTGACCTCAATGAAGGGCCCTTTCACAGCTGTTCTGTGGGGAAATCTGTTCACAGGGCTCTTGTTTTCTCTCAGGAACATTCTTTAATGAGTGAAGATATTCTTGCAAAACACTCTGGAATTCTGTGCTTTCTTGGGGCCTTTCAATCTGGACGGAGACCTGGTTTTATAATGAAGATTATGCAGTTTTCCAATGTGGAAATTTTTTGAAAAGCACAAAGCATCATATTTATAAATGAATAGATTCACAGACACTTGCAAACTGAAAACAACCCTAGAGATTTCTTAGTCCAGGGGACAAGAAAACAAGGAGATTAAGTGACTAGCCTAATTCTCACTGACTTATCCAAGTTCTTGAAGGACAAAATTACTCAATAACATTGCCCATTTCAGCCAAAAGATGCTATTTCCTTCAGTATGTATAATTTGGACCAAAATAGACCTAACTTGTTAAATCTTGTCAGAACAAATTTTGTCAGAAGGAATTTTGTTTATGTCTTAGAAATTGTTTTCCTTAAAATTTATCTTGATTTGGCATAACATCTTCTTTGTCTTATAATTAACTTTTTCATGAAGACACATGATTACCACAATTATCTATGCAGTTATACTTTTAATAATTCACTCAAAAGATATTTAATTAAATTATCTTTTATGCATCACACTGTGACCTAAGAATTGGAAACTTTAAATGAATGAGCTCTGGTCCTTTCTGAATGGACCACATCTATAGATCCTGTGTGTCTACTAAGTTGTTCAAATTCAAGTCACTTCAGAAAATGGGTTCAGACTAGGACATGATCTTCAAAGGATAAACATTCAATATTGATAGTCAATCAGTGATCAGATTCAGAGCCTACTGGCTATATCCACAGCCAGTTGCCATGAGGTGAGGAACGTTCTCAAGAAACAAATAAATAATATGCTCCAATACCCCCTTTCTTTTGCCCTAAGAGTTGAGTTATATACAATCCAGGGTCAAATATGACATATCATGAATTTTGAAGCACAGTATTATTACATTATGATATAATTTTAATGTATGAGTGGGAATGTTACAATGATTTGTTAGTATTAGGTAGGAAAAAATGTCAGGATGAAACAACTCTGGAAAGTTTGGGGCTGTACACAACATTAAGATTTCCTTTAGTGTTATTTCTTTTCCTGAAACTTTTAACATCTCAAAAGGGAGACAAAGCCTTTGACAAGGTCAAAGTCACTCACCCTGTGCTTGCAAGGCATTGCCCAAGAATACTTCAGACCAAGTTCAATTCCGTGTCTGTAGTCTATCATAAACAAAACATTGTTTTATTTACTAACACATTATTTTATTGCTATAGCTTAAGCCTCCCTTATCTTATCTTTTCCTGTTATTAAAGAGAATAAATTATTCAAACATCTATGTAAGACTCTTATCTGTACTCAATAATCATTATTAAAGTACCCCTCAGCATCACCTTCTAAGCAGGTCTACTTTTTGCATTAGGACACAATTCAGTATGTCTACGCACTACAAAGATCTGCACAGTTTAGCTTCTGCTTCCTTCCTAACCTCTTCTCCCACCAACCTCCTTGTGGTCTAGCCCTTGAACAACAGCTGGCTTTGCAGTTTGGATTATTTTATTAGTTCATTGGAAGAGAATGGAGCCCTAGAGAATGGAGTCATACAGACCAACTCACGAGAGATTAATGTGTAATGCACAATTGATTTATCCATTCAGACTAGCCAGATGTTTGTGTTATTGGTGACCTTGTTTTGGAAAAGGAGTCATTGAGAATTTTTGAGCTGGAATCTGTGCTCAAGGATAAATCTTGATTCTGCTTCCTAACTGGGTGATTCCAGGTCAGGAGACCAGAAGACTTTCTAGTATCTATTCCCCATCAAAAAACTGAGGATAATGCTAAGCTTTACATCTCTGGGTCATTGTGATGACAATTAAGTGAGGGACTATGCCATTTGCATAGCACTTAGACCACACTCCAGTGCACAGTCAGCCTTCTGCCAATACTAGCTATTGTTTCTAGAATGGAGACCTACCTAAACAAATGCAAAGGGAACTAGTATTAGACTTCTTATTTTTCAAGGTGTGCTAAGTATAAGTTTCTGTTGATAGCTTCATCCATTCAATAGTTAGACTGAAATAATCTCAAACATTACAGAAGTTCCTCCCTAGTCCTCCGCCCTATCCTTTGCATATGCAAATGAATTCATGTGCGGACATGGAAATGTAAATTCACAAATCAACCTATATTGTCATGCTTACCCAATACTTTTGACCACTCCCCTCCATTCTCCAGCCTGCCCCTTATCTTAAAGCAATCCAGACTGAGTCCTGGTTACCTCAGAGCACTGCCGGTTCCTCTAGCCTCCCCCAACTCTGCTTCACACAGTTCCAACAGCCATCTTCCTTCCTGACTTGCCACCTCATGTTTGAGACAGGGTCTAACTGATTCTGCTAAGACGGTCTCAGGAGTCCCCTTCTTTCTGTCTTCACAGCTGTGGGGTTAGAACTGCATGTCACTACCAGCGACTATTACATCTCTCTTTCCCCACACATTCTGAACTCCTTCCTCATCCTGCGCGGGATTCCATCAAGCTGTTGCATTTCCTGGAATCCACCTCCCTATTCTTTGTCCTGACTCCAAACTACTGGCCTCAGAAATTCCTCCCAGATCCCCCAGGCCTTTGTCATGTTTAGAATCAAGTGCTCCTTCTTTTGCTGTGCTCTTCCTCAGTCAAATCCTGCTGAAGGACCAACAGGACAAGAGCCTTTCTCTTTTGTTTTCTCCAGAGTCCTACACTAACAAAAGCACTTAGTCAATCCGTACTTGAATGAGTAGACTTAACCCGCTTAACAGCCTGCGTTTCCTGTGATGTGAAGTTCAGGCTCTGAGCTGCCAGGGGACACATTCTGTTTCATTTTGTTTGGCAGAGGGAGATTTGAACTCACATCTTCCTAATTCTCAGCATAGGCCTTATATCCTCACCACTACCCCAACACACATAGTAATTTCTACAACCTACCTACCCATGAACGTCCATCATTCTCCTAAGCTTACATTTCACTCAGCTTCAGCTATGCCCATCTCTACCCTGTGATAGCCCTTCCTATCCCAAACTCTGTAGCTGCCTTTTATTTTTGAACCTATTCAAACCCTCATTTTCATAGCATCTATATACATTGTTTTATTATTGCCTGTAATAATTTAGTTTTCATTTTTCATCTTATCAAGACAGCCCGTGTCTTTCTGTCTTTGATATATACGCCCAACAAAAATGTAGACCTTCATTTCTTGGTATCTAAGAGGAATTGGTTCCCAGACCCCCTATAGAATCCTAAATCTCTTATATAAAATGACACAGAACTTAAATATATATATACATATACATGCACATGCACACGTACACATATACACATATACACATATACATATACATATTCTGGGTAGTTTAAATCTATCTCTGGATTGTTTATAATGCCTAAGGCAGTGTAAATTCTACAAAGATAGTTCCTATTTTATTGCTGTTTAAGTAAAGATGATCAGTAAAAAGTCTATATATTTTCACTACTTCAAAAAATAATTTTAAGCCCATGAGATGGGTCAGTATATGAAGCTAGGAAATGTAGTGTGCTCCATGCCTCTCACATATCATCTCTACTTAAACATGCCATCCAACTGCAGGCTCATCCTGTTCCAGGTTCGAGGCCAAGCCATGTCCTTAGGACAAGGTTTAAGCTCGGTTTGGATGATTTGAGGGGCCTGGTGCATCACTTTCCCCCAAACATTCAGAGCAGAACTGAAGGGAGCTTGACTAAGTCCCGTTTGTCATCTCTCTGACCTGATCCTATCTCTATGGTACTGGGTTTTCACTTCAATGGACACAAAAGTTCTGAGGAACATGAAAGGGGAAGAGATTTGGGGCACACACCCACACCCTGGTCTCTCAGCTGTGCTACCCTGTCAGCTTCCTCTCTGAGCCTGCTTCCTCCCCTCTACTTTAGGAATAGACTTTTAAGCCTAAGGTTGTGAGTGTCACAACCTTACTGGCCTGTGTCACCACCACCATTATCTCTGACCATTCCCATAACAACCTATGACTTGTTCTTTCTGCTTCCCCCTGGCTAAGGAACTCGATGAAAACTTGAATAAATGAATGGGTAAGCTCTATGTGCCAGCTCAGGCCTGACAGGCATGCAGGAGGCAGTGGATGAGCACAGCGCCCCTCTCCTGCCTCTAGCCCAGACATATTGTAAGGATTGCCTGAAGAATTAACAACTGTCCTTTCATTTTTACAGCTTTTTAAAATTCCCTATCTATCTATCTATCTATCTATCTATCTATCTATCTATCTATTGCTTTACAGTTCTTTTAAGCCCCTGTAAGTTCAGTGTCCAAGATAAGGTATTACATTCTTATCAGATAATGTCATGAATTTCACAGATTATACTTTTTAATTTTTAGAAAAGTTTTTATTGTCATTAAAGGTTTATTATTATTATTATTGTCACTGCTGTTATTAGTATGTGTGTGTGAATGTGTGCGTGTGTTTTACCTGAGGCTTTGTGCTAGCCAGACAAGTACTCTACTGCTGAGCTCAATGACCTCTTTAAAAATAAAAATAAAAAATTTTAAGTACAAGACAGTGGGTTTTATTATGGTATTAAAACTATTATTATTATTATTATACATTTATTTACTTGTGAAGGGAGCAGTACCTGTATGCTAGAGGAAATAGGTGAATGTTTGAGGACAACTTTCAGGAGTCAGTTTTCTCCTTCTACTGTGTGGGTCCTGGGTTGGGCACAAGTGCCTTAACCTGCTGCAAGTCTCACTAGCTTGCATTATGACATTTTATATATAATATATAATTTATATATATTTATATATATTTATCTTTATATATAATATATATAACAGGCATATATATACATATATATATACATATATGTAATATTACATATTGTATGTGTATATTATATATACATACTATATATTTATATATAGTACACACACACACACAATTTTGCTCATGAGGCTGACTACCTAACTCCTTCCCACCACTCCATAGCCACATATACTCTATGTACCTAGACATTCATTGGCCTAGAGTTATCTAGAGTTCCTCATGCTGATTTCATGTATTGGAATGTTGCTTACCTATGCCATCCTGCACAGTTGTTGATAACCTCTGCCGTCTTGCTGCACTCCCTCTTGGTTGGCACACCAGCCTCCAGCCTCCTCTTTTACGCAGAGCAGAGCAGTGCCTCCACACGGCTTCTCCCACACGGCTTCTCCCATGTGGCAAGGGTCCCACAATCTCTAGTTCTAATAGGATGGGTCTATATCCCTATCTTTACTACTGCCTTCTGCCAAAGCCTGGGGAAGGGCAGATACGCTGTACCTTCCTGTGCTCTGTCTACAAAGAAGACTGAAATTGCATCAGCCATATTTTCCGATGCAGGGCTTGCTTGAGTGTTCTTGCTTCCACTCAACTGTAATGTGAGCCAGCACTTGGAGCATAGAAACAGGACACCATTCAGTAAGCAAACAGCTGTAAGTGCCAAGAGTGACAAACAGCGCAGCCTCCAGTGAAGGAGGCTGGGTGTCCAGGTTGGCCGTCATTTTTAACACATTGATGTAACATCAGACAGCTCCTTTGGTAAGTACCGCAACACCCGTCCTGTTGAGAGAGACTTACCTGGATTCAATGGTTAGCTGTCTCTGATAAGAAACATCAAGTAACCAATAACACAACCATTTCTACCTGACATTTTCCTGTGTTCCTGTTGGGGGAGGGATTTGAAGTAAAATCCAGATGTAGCTCAAGCTTACACTTGTGCAAATTGGTAAAACAGAACTCTGACAACTCAGTCTTTAACTTGAGATGGATCTCTGGATAGAGCCCCGAAGCACTTCCATAAGCAAAACCATAGGGGAACTTCCATGCATTTGTCTGAGGTAAAACTGAAGCTGTCAGGGGAATCGATGATTTGAACAGATGACACTGATGATATAAACAGATACTCAAGGTTATGAGAGTTTTCTGAAAAGCTCAAAGGATTCAAAAATACCAGTTGAAAAGACTATTGTGTTTTTTGCTGGTGGACATCTGGCTATGGTATCCAGACAGCTCTCACCTTCCTCTTTCTTTCTTCTAATTCTGCCTTCTAGAAGTTTTTTTTTTTTCCAAGCTAAAGCAAGCATGCAAATGACAGAAAGAGTTACCATTGATGGCCCCCTCGCATCTCTGAAAAGTTTCTAGTGCATGTTGGTAGTAATCTTTTCTTGCTTCTACAGAGCCAATAGACTGGGGAAGAACAGGACAGAATTGTCTGACCTCTTAGTTCCCTCTATGCCAGACAGTTTTATGTTAACTTGACACAAGTTAAAGTCAACTGAGAGGAGGGAACCTCAACTAAGAAAATGCCTCCCTAAGATGCAGGCAGGCCTATAAGGGCATTTTCTGAATTAATGATTGGTGGGGGAAGGTTCAGCCCGTTGTGGGTGCTGCCATCCCTAGACTGGTGGGCCTGGGGGTTAAAAAAGCAGGCTGAGCAAGCCAGGAAAGCAAACCAGTAAGCAGCATCCCTCTATGGCTTCTGTATCAGCTCCTGCCTCCAGGTTCCTGCCCCGTTCGAATTTCTGTTCTGGCTCCCTTGATGGTCTACAATCCCCAATTTGCTTTTTGGTCATAGTGTTTAATTGCAACAATAGAAATCCTAACCAAATCACTCTGTAATGCTTTCTTCACTGACCTGAACATGAGATAAATGCTTGTGATCATATCAACCTTACAGAGGGAGAAGTAGGAAAAGGCAAAGTATTTTTTTGATGTGCATGGTCACACAAGTTGTGTATGGACTATATATACCAGAGTTATTTTTCTGGACATTCATATGTTGAAAATTAAGCTCCAACCACAGCTAAGGAGGATTTAACATATAACTAAATAAACCACAATTGTGTTCCACTTTATCTTCTGAACACCAACAAACAAAGGCAGCTATTATACTTAGATTTAAAAGGAGGAAATCACAGTTTTCCAAGAGAGCTGTACTAATTTATGTTCCTATCAAAACAATGTACAAAGGTTTCTCTTTCTCTGAGTCTTAGGCAGAGTCTCACGTGCCTCTGGCTGTCATTAAACTCACTTTGTTTCTTTTTTGAGATTATAATACAATTACATCAGTTCTCTCTTCCCTTTTCTTCTCTCTAAACCCTCTCATATGTCCTTCCTTGGTCTTTTTCAAATTCATGGCTTTATTTATCACTTTGCTTTTTTCTTTCCTTTTTTCTTTCTTTCTTTCTTTCTTTCTTTCTTTCTTTCTTTTTTTTTTTTTTTTTTTTTTTTTTTTTTGAGACAGGGTTTCCCTGTGTAGTCCTGGCTGTCCTGGAACTCACTCTGTAGACCAGGCTGACCTCAAACTCAGAAATCCGCCTGCCTCTGCCTCCCAAGTGCTGGGATTAAAGGCGTATGCCACCACTGCCTGGCTATTAATTAAATATATATATATCCATATATATGTACACATACATAAATATATATACATATTCAAATACACATATATACACATATATACATATACACATATACATATACATATATATATACATATACACACATATATATACATGTACACATATATACATATATACATATACATATACATATACATATATATATAAACACACATATATATACATACACATATACACATATAAATACATACATACATACATACATGCATATATTCCTAGCTATAATGTGCTCAGTCTGTATAACATTACTCGCATGTGTTGCCAAAGTGGATGGGGTAAGCCCACAAGGCCTCAGCCCCATCCAAAGAACTATAGTAAACTAAGGAATGCTGAGAGCAGGAGAAATGGTCTTTCTAGGAAAAAGCACACAAATTGGTTATCCTGTACCAAATTCGTGGTCAGTCCTGAAAACATGCAGGTGAGATCATTCTCTTACTTCAAGTAATTTGGAATAACTTTTAAATTTTTATCTTAGGAGGAATCTTTCTTGGAAAAAAAATGGCATATGAGCTTCATTTTCGGTTGATCTAGATAGAAGGTGTGCCACCAAATCTATAACAAGAACATGAGGTACTTTCTGTTGCCATGACAGAATACTCAAGATTGGGGAACTGAGAGAACAGAATGATTAGAGGAGTAAGAGTTTACTAGACTTGTAATGCTGGAGACCGGAAAGTCCAAGATAATGAATGGAATCAGCGAGGCCTTCGTCCTGCATCATAGCGTGCACAAAGCACCCACCGTGCGAGAGTCAACCTGCCAGCTTGGTTCCCTCTTATAAAGCCAACGGTGCCTCCAGGGCAAACTATCCTCATGGCCTCTTCTTACCCTGATTACTTTCTAAACATTTCAACTGCCTCCAACTATCTCATGAATTTGGAGAGTGTTTCTAATAGATTTGGAAGCTTCCATTCAAACTGAAGAGTATACCACATCATTGTTACTCACATACCTCATAACCACACTTCTGTGTCTACAGTGAGCATGTGGCCCAGTTCTTGCCGATATATAGAGCATCCCTCACCTCAGTGATTTGGTCAAGACTGCTTTTGGTCTGAGCCAAAACAGTGAGACCTTGTTTAGGATTCCTAAATTGGTCACCACAATGCCATCTTGCTCATCATAGGAACGTCTACAGAGGACTAGACTCATAGAATAAGAATGTGGCTCTAAGAGATGCTTGAAGCCACCATCTTTTGACTATTTATAGATTCAGCGGTAAGTGAGGCCCTGATTTCAGCTGGATGACTTTACTCTGTCTTACTTCCCTGCTCCTAAGCCCCTGGTCATTTCCTGCACAACTTCTCAGACTTCCTTTGATCACACCTTCCTAGTACTTCGTAGTACAAATCACTTGCCTACATAACCACTCTCCCTGTCCTCAGACTGTCCAGGAAGTGTGTGTGATGCCTGCCTGCCTGCCTGCCTGGCCTCTCTTGTATGAGGACTTTAGCCATCATTGCTGTGTGTGTGTGTGTGTGTGTGTGTGTGTGCACGCCCGTGTGTGTGTGTGTGTGTGTGTGTGTGTGTGTGTGTGTGTGTGCGCGCGCGCGCGCGTGTGTGTGTGTGTTTGTGTGTGTGTGTGTGTGTATACATACTCTTTATATGTAGTATATTTACTCCTTTTCTTTTACTTTACCTTAAAGTGTCTGATTTAGTTTAATTCTGTTGCTATGAATAAACACTCTTGACAAAAGCAACTTAGGGAGGAAAGGGTTTATTTCAGCTTAGAGGTAGCATTGAGGAAACTCAGGACAGGACTTAGAGACTGGGCTGTTTACTAGTCTACATCGCATTACCTCTGACCAAAGAACTCTCTTAACTAAGAGGTACAGCAAGAATGATGGAAAATGATATTTCTTGATTGGCTTGATGGTCAGCATGTATTCAGCCAGCCTCCTTACACAGATCAGGACCACCAGCCTAGGGATGATGCTGCCCACAAAGGGCTGAACCCTGCCATATCTATTAATAACAAAGGTAATCCCCAACAGACATGACCATAGGACACTTTGATGTAAGTAATTTCTCAATGGAGGTTTTTTCTCCCAGATGTCTCTAGACTATGCGAAGTGAGGGGGAAACTTAAGGGTTCTTTGGAAAGTCGGTTGGATGGTGTTTTCCTGAGGCAAATACGAGAAAGGACATTTCACAGGAAAGAGGATGTTCTGCTAAAGCAAGCATGTGAAAGGACATGTGATGAAGGAGTCTTTACTAACAACACCCATGCATTGGTTTGCCTTACATTGCATAGTTGAACAGCGTTTGTTGGGACTCCGTAGAGAGAAACGCACCAAAAAACTTCTGGTGATGCACTGCAGTTTCTTGCTGTTTACACAGACTCAGGCTGATTGGATGCATGTGCTACTGAGGTGAGAGCCATCCTGAGGCAAGGCACGCGGTGGCGGAGGACACAGTCATATTTGGAGGGTATAAATAGGACTCCATGAAGTGACAGAGAGAGAGCTTGGCTGGTACAGCTAGCTTGTGAGTATTTGCTGATCTTTGCTTCCCTGAAAAAGATTCAGGGCCAAGAATTTCTCCTGGCTGGCACCCCAGGTATCCTTCTCTAAACAGGTCTACCTTCCCGTCCCCCAATGACTCCCTCCCTTTAAGAACCACCATTAAATGTAAAGTTATAAAAAAAATTAAAGTTACAACCAAGAAACAGTTAAAGCTAGTCACGATGCTGTCCTAGTGTAAAGAAAGAACATTTCATCATTTAGAAATCTGAAACAGAATGTAAACATCTCAGGTAATTCAGAGGCTGTGTGTACTAGCCAATGTCGGCTAACACATTGTTCTTGTTGTGGCAACAACTGGCTCAAAATATTAATAATCAATAATTTTCAGTGATTCTTTCTTAGGCATTCTTATTTCCATTGCTAGATGTGCCAGAATTCTGGATGAAAACACAACAAAAAAACCCAAACTCGGTTTAGAGCAGAAGATAAAAGGAACAGGTAGCCAATGGTTGGCTTTCGAGCTGTCTATTCCAAAATGGCAAAGGTTTCCTACAGCCACCTTACATTGGCCAAATTAGGTCAGATGGACCTCATATTTGATGCACTAGATAGATGCATGTGGATATATTTATTTACAGAAAAGGGTATGCCAGGAAGGAACAGCAAATAGTTTGAAGAGAAATATAACTGGCCTCATGAGAATTTTGATAAAGCAAGAGGACAGACCCAATGGTAAGATAAGTGCAGGGCCAGTTACGTGTTATATTTTCTCTAGAGCTGGGGTGTATAAACCAGTACAAAAGGCCCTGGTCCTGCTATGGAGAAAAGGAAAACTAAGCTTGTTATCCACGTGCTATCTCTGTTTCCAGTGGATACACACAGCGTCTCGACATACCCCAACAATGTGAGCTGCCCCAGTCAGGGAAGCCTCTTTGTTACAGTCACAATGCTATCTTCATGAAAGTGTGGCTATGAGAGAAATCCCCAGTAGAATATCTCATCACAAACTGTAACTTTCAGTTACTAACACTTTTAAACAGTCAAACAAACAAACAAAACCAAGCATTCCAATGGGTGTTCTTTAAAAAGCCCTAGGAATTCTATGTAAATATCTTTAATATTATGCTAACTAGTTGTAGGCTGTTGAAATTTAATAGTATTAATGGAAAGCTCAGGTGAGGTGAATCTACAAAGCCGGTTCTTCCAGGTAGGCGAGAGTTCCAGAAAAGATTTTACTTTTAAAGCCTTTTCATTACTCTGTTTGGAATTAGGCAATTCCTGTAAATTAAAGCAGTGCGCCTTTGTTTCCCCATTTATGGGAAACTCAACTTTGAAATTCACAAGCAACTCTGCAGTTATAAATAGGCACAAACCCACTGGAGTCTACCGTCGACATCATTGGAGCTGATAGTCTGCTTTCTTTCCCTCACTAGAGGACCTCCCCACACCTCTTCTTCCTAATTCCATGGTGCTTCCTTTGAGTGTTTCCACTGCTGGCTCTTGGTCTTGTTCCAAATTCTCGGCCTCTCAGGCAACGTTTCCGTGGGTTTTCCTTCTAGATCACTCTTCAGTAATGTGTTCCTCCAATGTCTGCCCCTGCCTCTGCTGTGGTGAGGGAATCCACTCTTCGGCTTCTTCCTCAGCTGGGTCTGTCGTCTACTGTTTCTTTAAGGTTCTTTAACAGACTGGTTTATATCTAACTGCCTATTCACTACGCACCAAATCTATTCCCTGGCCCACAACCAGACTTCTTACTGCATTCAGCCACGCTCTACCCTGCCCTTGCTTTAGGCCTCTGTTCTTACTGTGTCTCCTTTAGTCTGCTTCCTCGAGGCACGCTGCTATAACAACGATCCCCATCTCTCATGTGGCTTCAACAGTATGCGTTTATTCCTCCTGTATTATTTACACATTTCCTGCAGGCTTGCCTTAGCCTCACTTCAGAGTCTTTATCCTTGGAGCAAAACTGAGCTACCTCTGTCTGAAATGGATTGCTCCCTTAGCAGAGAGTAACATTGGAATGCCACCCTAGACTTTAAGGTTTTGCTGGGAAATGCACAAAACTCTTTTAAGCAATCTGTTTTGTTTTTTTTTTTTTTTTTTCAGTCCTAGGCTAGCCGCGGGACCAACCTTGGTTTTGATTAGGGGTGGAGAACCTAAACCTATCGCGGAGATGCAGAAGATTATTATTGCTATTGTAAATAGCAATGATAATATAATTACCCTCTCAAGTTCCCCGAGTTTGAAATGCCACCGTATCTCCCTCCTTCTGTTTTGTTCACACTAGGTTGTCCTGTTGCCAGCAAGCACAGTCATTTCACTTGTCTGAGTTTGCTCAGGGTTCTGGCCCCACTTCTAATAAAGTGCTTATCACGCTCTGCTAAGAGTATCTGTTTACATCTCTCTTGTGGGCAAGGATCACTTCTTGGTTTCCCTCTTCCCAGCTCCAAGCATCTCAGAACTTGTTGACAGAATGCATGAATAAAGCAGGTTGTTACTTTGTCCAAGGCTGGAAACACTTTTCTGCGTGAGCAGACGTTTGCAACATTATAAATCTTTACTCAGGCAGTCGGAGACATGAAGGCCAGTGGGGAAGGCACTTACTTCTTTCTCTCCACTTCCGCAAGCATAGGTGTCGTTTTCATTTTTTTCTCTTTGGTCTGTTGCTATGTACCAAGAGCAAACACCTTGGAAAGGTACTGTTTATGCATATAGCCATGGGCTATAAGTATACACTCTTCAAATGAAGACAGATCATGCCTTACAGCGTTTGTTAAAACTTGGCTATAAATCAGAGGATTTATGGAACAGACAAGACCATAAAAATTATCTCAATGAATCACCAGTGTCGTGTTTTGGAAACTGTTTCTCTCCCCTCCCCCTTGAAAAATAATACAGGAAGTTGCTGAGGTGCTAAGTTATGCCTCCAGTCTACTGCAAGTTCATCTCCAGCAGGTCCTCATCTGGACTACCTCCTCCAGTCCCTGATACTCTTCCCTGGACTGTGCTTAAGGCCCCCTTTAAAGAAAACCTTTGTATTAGGCATTATCTAACTTCTCTCTCCTGCCCTTTTGTCATGGTCTCCCAACAGAGTACAAATCTCTTCCAACAGACAATCCCAGATTTATGATTACTTGTCTAATAAGCTTTTGACTTTATGCTGATATAAAAGTGATAAATATTCTATAGTAATCACAGCCCAAATTTTGAACTTCAATCCTGGTCTTAGTCAGGGAGGGTTTCTATTCCTGGACAAAACATCATGACCAAGAAGCAAGTTGGGGAGGAAAGGGTTTATTCAGCTTACACTTCCACTTTGCTGTTAATCACCAAAGGAAGTCAGGATAGGAACTCAAGCAGGTCACGAAGCAGGACTGATGTAGCAGCCATGGAGGGATGTTACTTACTGACTTACTTCCCCTGGCTTGCTCAGCCTGCTTTCTTATAGAACCCAAGACTACCAGCCCAGGGATGGCACCACCCACAAGGGGCCCTCCCTGCTTGATCACCGACTGAGAAAATGCCCCACAGCTGGATCTCATGGAGGCATTCCCTCACCTAAAGCTCCTTTCTCTGTGATAACTCCAGCCTGTGTCAAGTTGACACACAAAACTAGCCAGTACAATTGACTCCTTGTCAATTTGACACACAAACACATCACTATTAAGCCTCAACCCTTACTTTCTTATTCATCCTCAGGATCTAAATAACTTTAAAAGTTCCACAGTCTTTACTTATTTAAAGTTCAATCCTTTTAAAATATCCAATATCTTTTAAAATTGAAAGTCTTTTAAAAATTCAAAGTCTCTTAACTGTGGGCTCCACTAAAATACCTTCTTACTTCAAGAGGGAAAAATATCAGGGCACATTCACAATCAAAAGCAAAATCAAACTCTAACCATCCAATGTCTGGGATCCACTCACAATCTTCTAGGCTCCAAGGGCTTGGGTTACTTCTCCAGTTCTGCCCTTTGTAACACATACCTTGTCTTCTAAACTCCAGCTGCCTGTACTCCAGAACTGCTGCTGTTCTTGGTGGTCATCTCATGGCACTGGCATCTCCAAAACACTGCTGTCTTCCGCTGTAACTAGGCTTCACCAATAGCCTCTTGTAGGCTCTCTTCATGGTGCTAAGCTGAAACTCCTTTGCATGACCCCTTCAGTCTTGGACCATCAATTGCAACTGAGGCTTCACCAATGGCCTTCCATGGCCTCTCACAGTGCTGAGCCTCAGCTGATCCTCATGACCCCTTAATGCCTTCAAAACCAGTACCACCTGGGTGACTCTTACACATTACCAAGTCCAGTCACAGCACAAGGTACAGCCCTGGCTATCTCTGGGCACAGCCTCTTTGTGCTCTCAGAAAACACTTCCTAGAAGGTTTCACCTCAATGATGCTGGTCTCTTCTTAATCACCACTAATTTCTTAGCTCCAGCTAACCAGCATCAATAGTCCCAGTAGTGCAAAGGTTTTGCTTTAGTAGTTCTGGCTTCTTGTTAATCTCAGCTGATTCTTCAGCCCCAGCTAGCCAAAACTACAGAGTCTCCACAATCAAAATAGCAATATCCCTGATAAGAGTCTTTAATCTTTCCTCTGAAATTTCATAAGCCAGGTCTCCATCTTCTGTACTGTTCTCAACATTATTTTACAAGCTCCTATAAAACATCCCACAGAGCTCTTATCCCAATGGCTCTTCTAGCTCAAAGTTCCAAAGTTCTTTCTCAGTCCTCCCCAAAACATGGTCAGGTTGTCACAGGAATACCCCACTATGCTGGTACCAATTTGTCTTAGTCAGGGTTTCTATTCCTGGACAAAACATCATGACCAAGAAGCAAGTTGGGGAGTATAGGGTTTATTCAGCTTACACTTCCACATTGCTGTTCATCAGCAAAGGAAGTCAGGATAGGAACTCAAGCAGGTCAGGAAGCAGGAGCTGATGCAGAGGCCATGGAAGGATGTTTCTTACTGGCTTGCCTCTCCTGGCTTGCTCAGCTTGCTTATAGAATCCAAAACTACCAGCCCAGGGATGGCACCGCCCACAATGAGCCCTCCTCGCTTGATCACTAATTGAGAAAATGCCCCATAGCTGGATCTCATGGAGGCACTTCCCCAACTGAAGCTCCTTTCTGTGTGATAACTCCTGCCTGTGTCAAGTTGACACACAAAACCAGCCAGTACAATCCTCCTTCCCCTGATCCCCAGAGGAGAAATGCTCAGCATGGTGCTATGACAGTGCAGGGCAGTGGTGGTGACCCATAGCCTCCAAGTCCCAATGGATCCCAGGGTCAACAGCAGTGGTTCTGTGCATGCTCTGGAGTTCACACATGATGTTAGAGAACTGTGTGCATTTTCAGCCTAATGTGCACTTATGAGGACCCTGCTGTGTGCTCAGAATCACCTATGTTTGTTTCTGTTTCAGTTCCTTCTTAATGGAACTAGAGTCCCCTGACACCATGTGCTTTGTAGCCTAATTCTCTTCCCTTGCAGCTGGTGGCCAGCATTGAAGTAATATCTTCAATTAATGGTTAATATATCAACCTGCTGTTAAACTAAAGGCAAAACTTTGCTGCTGGTAAATTTTGTAATCTGAGCCAGGCAGTGGTGGTACACACCTTTAATCCCAGCACTTGGGAGGCAGAGGCAGGTAGATCTCTGAGTTTGAGGCCAGCCTGGTCTACAGAGTGAGTTCCAGGACAGCCAGGGCTACACAGAGAAACCCTGTCTCAAAAAAAAAAAAAAATTGTAGTCTGTAGTATAATTTAAGCATATTTTGATCTGATACAATATATGTGAACTTTCCATGAGTTGTAGAGAGTGTATTGTTTCTATTAGACTCTACATGTAAATTTCAATAGTCAAATGTACGTTTCATATAAGAGGTTTTGGAAGCAAATCAGTTCTTACAAAGACTTATTAAAATATTTAGGAAAAAAACACACCAAAAATTCATTCTGAAAAAATCAAAAATAAATAACCCAGATTATATTAAATTAAAAAAGTTCATTCACTGCTAAAGAAAAATATTAACATAGTGAAGAGACAACCTAGGAAAATATTTGTGCCAGGCAGTGGTGGCACACACCTTTAATCCCAGCACTTGGGAGGCAGAGGCAGGCCAATTTCTGAGTTCGAGGCCAGCCTGGTCTACAGAGTGAGTTCCAGGACAGCTAGGGCTACACAGAGAAATCCTGTCTAGACGCCCCCCCCCAAGGAAAATATTTACATACTTCATATGCAATACAGAGGTAATATTCAATATATGTAAAAGCAGGAAAAATCAATTAAAAATAAAAGGCAAAGGATCTGAGCGGACAGTTCTTCCAAGAAGTTATATATAAAAGTGGTCACCATCATCAAAATCGCATTCCTCATCAGAAAAATGCAAATTCAATCCACTATGAGACAACAGTTTACACTTGTTAGGAAAGCTACGGTCCAGTGTTAAGGAAGACAAGAAGAAAAGGAAGTACTAACGGACAGTGGGTGCAGGTGGAGGTGCTCTTCGGTACAGCCATCATGTAAACTAGTAGATGATTCCTAAAGAAATTAAAAATGGGACTGTGATATGGCCCAGCAATGCCCCTTATCTATGTAGGATGGCCAATATGTTGCAAGATCTGCATTCCTGTATACCTTACAGCGGTGTACATAATAACCAAGATGGAGGAACAATTAGTGAATCCACCAGTACACAAATATAAAGCAGCTGTGATCTACAGAAACATTATTCAGTCTTTAAACAGGAGATTCTGCCATTTACCATGGCACAAATGGACCTGAATGACTTTCTGATAAATGAAGCATACAAGACCAGAGAGAAAATACCCCACACTCTCACTTATTCATGGAATCTGAGGAAGACGGTCCCATGTGTACACAGAAGTTACCACTTACCACGAGGAGTAGAACTAGGGATGAGGTAGGAGGTGCTGGGGAAACAGGACAATGGACACAATGGTGCAGATGTAGGATGAACCAGTATCCAGAGCTAATGTACAACATGTTAACTGTTGCTAATAAATCATACTATGCAAGAGAACTGTAGATGATAAATATGTTAGATTTGTTTCATTGAAGCAACCATTTTACCAGTATATAGCATAATATCATGTTGCAGACCTCAAACATAAATAATAAAATTTATTTTAAAAGATCAATCAAATACCTTTAAGAGGAACTTTTTTCTTTCAGGACAGAATGGTGCATTATCTGTAATTCCAGAATTCTACTGGTAGAGGCAGGAAGATCAGAAACTCAAGATGCCCTCAACCACACAGTCAGTAAGAAGCTGACCTGATCTACATGGGATTGGAACTGTGTCTCAACAAACAAACAAACAAACAAATCAGTCAAAACCCAACAGCAAGAAATATTAGCAACATCTCATAAATAGTGGAGGTCAAAGAAAAGTTAGAAAACATTTACATTTTCTTATTGTTGGTGCAGAAAAGCAAACGTGTTATTCAGATCTACAGCTCCAGGAGAATTTTAAGTTGTATATCTCAGAAAAACTATTCCACATGCTGATTTAACCAGAATCATCTAAAAGAAAAGGAAGCCAAGTGCAAATTGCTCTATTTAATTATCTCAAGAAGGAAAATTTCAGTTTGGTAACTGTACTAAATGTTATGTAAGAGACCATGGTGTCAGAGAGAGAAAGGGTGAAAGAGGTTGTAATGAAAAAAACCCTCTCCCAGCCCTGGGTCATGTCAGGGACATGGCCAGAATAAGCAAGGCTACTGACTTTTGACAGGGTCATGTTTTAAGGTTGTTTTTTTATCATAGCCCTTACTTAAAAATCATAGTTTAAGCACACGAGGACTCCAAACGTCCAGTCATCTTCCATGTGCTTCCCATTAGGGGCAGAAGAAGAAATGCCGTGGTGGCCCCTGAAAATTGGATCGGGATTTTCAGACCCCATTCCAACTTGGTAGGGAGGTTCTGTGCCAACATAGACAGGAAGGCCTGGGTCATTCCAAAGAACAAGGACATGGTCACACAGGCACTCAATCACTCTTATCCTTCTGCATCTACTTGGCCTTAAAATGGCTGTCTACCTGATTTAACATGGCAACGTGTTTCCCATAAGATCTCTCTGCCTAACTGATCCCCTGTGGATTAGCAGTCCCCGGAAGAGTCTGCTAATGCTCTTGTTCATCCAGTCTCTACCAAGATAGCATGTTTGATTCACTCAGTTCAATGGGCCCTTCTCTGGACCTCCCACATACAAACAGGACCATATGGTGGTACCAAGCACCAAGGCAAATATAGCATCACTGTTGTGTATGTGCCCAATATAACTAACTCCCTTTTCCTCACTAAGCAGCTAAATATTCACTTCTAGCCACAATGACCTATAGATATGTGCCCAGTGGCTTTTTACTCCCTGTTTGAATGAGGCAGGATCACCTGGAGTAAGTATCTGAGGCTAACTACACTACTGGACACTGTGGAAGGCACAGCAGAAAGCTAGGCTTAACCACAATGCTTGCAACTATTGTTCCATTTCCATACTATGTCAAAGACAGTCTCTGCTTGCTGAAGCCGCAGCTATTTGTATCTTCCACTTCAAACATATCCCCATTTCAACCATCAAGTCGGCAAACAGAGGCTTAATCAAGCCAGAGTCGTAGCTTACCAGAGTAAAGGAATACTAGTTTGGGAGAGATTGAAGGAATTCTCATTTTCTTGTCATTTTTAAAATGCCTCCTTGTTACCTACCTCTCATCTCGTTCTGGGGGAGGTTCAGAAAATGGAATTTGGAACTTTCATTTTAAGACATTAGTGCTCAGCACTTGGGAGGCAGAAGGCAGGTGGATTTCTGAGTTCGAGGCCAACAGAGTGAGTTCCAGGACAGCCAGGGCTACACAGAGAAACCCTGCCTACAAAAACAAAAACAAAAACAAAGCAAAGCAAAACAAAACAAAACAAAACAAAAAGACATTAGTACCCACACAAGGACACACCAACATTATAGCTTCATTCCTTTGAATTATAAAAGTTCTTCCAATACTAGGAAGTTTTGCCAGTTATCCTACCTTGGTTAGATTTTCAGTAAAGTTTATAATTTAAGAGAATGTTCAGTTGAGAGAAAGAAATCACATTGGTCTAGAATATTTTGCAGGACATGGCAGCATAGACCTGTAATCCCAGCTATCCAGAAGGCTTGAAAGGTCAAGCAGAAATGAAAGGTCAAGGGCACCCTTGCTGGGCACTGCTGTACACCTTTAATTCCAGAGGAAGGCAGATCTCTGAGTTCAAGGCCAGCCTAGTCTACAGACCAAGATAGCCAGGGGCTGTTTAGTAAAACCCTGTCTATAAAAACAAAAACAAAACAAAACCAGTTCAAGGCCATTCTATGCAAACTACAAATTCATGTCTAAAAAGTAAGAGAGGGCCAGGGATATGGCTCAGTGGTAGAATGCTTACCAGTATGTATGAAGTCCGAGGTTGAATTTCACTGCTATAAAAAAATTAATGATATAAGATAGATTTTATTGCACCAAGACTTGTATAACCTGGCTCCCCTTATGAAAGTTCTACCCTAGAATTCCAGTTGTAGGCTACCTGCCCCTGGTTACTCAGAAAGAAAACTTGAACAAGATGTTCAAGTGGGTTTCATGATTAACCTTTGCAAACTGAACTTTATGTAATATCTTCTGTAATCGTTTTCTGAATGCTATCATGCTCGTTCCTATAGACATAGCTCATATTTGTGTTAAAAAACAAAAACTCTCCAAAGTAGTATCATCTGACTGATGGATGGGTTATGAATGGTTGCTCCTGGAGCACATCCAGGCCCCAGGCTCCTGCAAACATGCAATTACAACCAGGCCCATTACATCAAAGTCGTTCTCTGTGCTGACTCCAATTTTAGACTGGGTTTGTTGTTTTATCTCCTCCTACATCAAAATGCAAATAGTTCAGAAGAATTGGGTGCAAAAGGCAGTGCATTAATCTTCCTTTAACTTTCTCACTTAGAAATATGCCCACCAAGTCGTCCAGAAAGGGAACAGATTTGTCCTGTAAGCATTTGTACCATTGACTACAGCCAACAAGGACTGAGCACCATGTGCACACCATCTCTGTTATCATCAGAATATGAGCTTGGATATTAGAGCCTTGTGAAAGAATTTCAAACATTTGGTGATTTCTAGGATCATCCGTGAGCCAGGCTCTGGGAATGTAGTCACAGAACCCTAGACTTCATGATTCCCAGTGGAGCCCGGCTTCTACTTCTTATAGATATTGAAGTCTCACAATGTCTGATGAAATAAGTGGCATTATAATAGATTAAGAGTTATTAAATGGAACATAGAAGAGGCCCTGGCCTAGATAAGGATGAAAGAAAAAACCAAAGGAAAAGATGCTAATGTCAGCTATTGAGAGTTGTAAGGGGGAGTATGGAGACTGAAGTGGCTACCTCCTTTAGCCATGTGTGACTTCCAGGGAACAGAAGGGCAAATCACCCTACTCACAAAACCTTCAACCCAAAATATGCCCTGCCTACAAGATATGCAGGGATAAAGATGGAGCACAGGTGGAGGGAACAGCCAACCAATGACTGGTTCAACTTGAGACCCGCCCCATGGAAGAGAGCCAACCCCTGACACTGTTAATAATGATACTCTGCTATGCTTGCAGACAGGATCCTAGCATAACTGACTCCCAGAGGCTTCATTCAGTAGCAGACGGAAACAGAGGCGGAGACCCACAGCCAAATATCAGGCAGAGCTCGGGAGTCTGTGGAAGAGTGAGGAATAGAATCAGGTGACCTGGAAAGGTCAAGGACACAATAAGAAGACCTACAGAGTCAACTAACCTGGGCCCATTGAGGCCTCACAGAGACCAAAATACCAACCAAAGAACATGCATGGGCTGCGCCCCTACACACATAATAGCAGATGTGCAGCGTGGTCTTTGTGTGAGTCCCCTAAAAATTGGAGCAGGGCCTGTCCCTGACTCTGTTGCCTGCCTTTGGATCCTTTTCCCGTAGCTGGACTGACTGCTTGGACCTCAGTGGGAGAGGATGCACTTAGGCCTACTTCAACTTGATGTCCCCTGGTGGACGGGCTGGTACCCAAGGGGGCTTCCACTTCTCCTCAGAATGGGTAAGTGGGAAAGGGATGTGCGAGGGTGTAGCTGGGAGGAGAGGAGAGACAGGTGCCATGACCAGGTTGTAAAGTGAATGGATGAATAGACGAATGAATGAATGAATGAATGCATGAATTAGTAAATAAACAAATAAATAGGGGGAAAATAGTTGGAAAGGCAAGAACTAAGAAGCTGACCCAGTTGATAGATTGCTTATTAGACAAGGAACTAAGTTCATTCACACACTTGCACACATCCACATGCATGCACACATCCACACATCCACACATGTATACACACATCCACACACATGCACACATCTACTCATATCCATACATCCACACACATCCACACATCCACATGCATATACACACAAACATACACACACATACACATATCTACACACATTCACACACATGCACACATCTACTCATATCCACACATCCACACACATCCACACATCCACATGCATATACACACAAACATACACACACATACACATATCTACACACATTCACACACATGTACACATCTACACACATGCACACATCCACACACATGCACATATCTACACACATGCACACATCTACTCATATCCACACATCCACACATCCACATGCATATACACACAAACATACATGCACATACACATATCTACACACATCCACACACATGCACGCATCCGCACACATATTCACATGCACACATATTCACACATCTACACACACATCCACAGACATCCACATACGTATATACATCCATACATATCCACACACATCCACACAATGCATACATACATACACATAAACACACAATCATATACACAGTACACATCTGCACACATCCACACAAACACATATCCACTTTATAATCATCACACTTGCACCCAAAGAGCTGTCTAGCAAAGAGGAACTGGTACTGTGGACATAGTATAAATCCTCACAGGAGGAAGAGCAAGATGCTAGGGTGTCAGGTGACTCCTCTGAAAGACCAAATCAAGAGCTATTGTCTACAGCTAAGAGAAGCTACCTGAGATAAGACTCGGGAGAGAAGAGCAGACTAGGCCTTGGGCTTTATCTTATAGACAAGGCAAACAAGCCTTTGAGGTTAATCGTGGCTATGAGTATGCGGGAAGTAAAGCAAACCCAGAGATTCTGAGAAATTTAACTCCGAGAAATTAAGTAACGTTACATGAAGACACTTAAAAGTGACTGAGCCTTTAAACTTAGGGACTTGAGTCTTTCCTACCATTTTTCTCCTAATCCACAGACTTTTACCATCTTCTAGTCTGAGCAACTTCATGCCCTCAGTCTCTTTCTCATTACCAGATCCACTGAAGGCTCAGACCAAAGCTTGTGTACCCACACTAGGGTTTGCAGGGATCCTGCTCTTTTGTAGTGGTTATTGTAGAACTGGAATCTGTGTCTCTCTCCCTCCCTCTCCCCCACCCTGTGTGTGTGTGTGTGTGTGTGTGTGCGTGTACATACAAGTGTACACATACTAAAATGGGGGTGGGGGACAGAATGTGGAGTATATTCTTGTATAGCTTTCTCCCTCCGTCCCTCCCTCCCTCCCTCTCTCCTTCCCTCCCTCCTTCCCTCCCTCCTTCTTTCTCTTCCTTCCTTCCTTCTTATCTCTCATAGAACTTTAAGCTCACCCATTCAGCAAGACTCTCCAGCCAGGACTCTTCAGGAATCTTTCTGCTTCCACATCCCCAATGCTAGTATTCTAGGGTCACACACTTTTTATGTGAGTGTTGGAGATTCGAACTCAGGTCCTCATGGTTGCATAGCGAGTATGTCACTGACCGAGCCATCTCCACATCTGAGGAAATCTGTTTTTCTGACCCATTTCCACATCCGGGGCTCTACAAGGGAAATTTCCTCGCAAGGGGAGCTTGCAGGTGAAGCTGTCCTGCTAACAAATCCCTACTGCCTGCCTGAGGACCGGCAGTGTTAACCGGACATCAGCATCTGGGTACAGACAAGTAGACTGAAGCTCTGAGGAA
This sequence comes from Apodemus sylvaticus, assembly GCF_947179515.1. Lineage (NCBI taxonomy): Eukaryota > Metazoa > Chordata > Mammalia > Rodentia > Muridae > Apodemus > Apodemus sylvaticus. Next base: position 36,334,852 of record NC_067487.1, read on the forward strand.
AAAGACCAAAGTTACCCAGGTACAAAGTTCTAGGCTGGAAGGCAAGAGTCTGTTCCCTGAAAGGGAAATTGTCAAGGCTTCCCAGTTATGCAGTTTCCTCTAATTGGGTTCCTGCTCCCAGAAAAAAAAAAAAAAAAGAGGAAACAACCTTAACGCACAGACAGCTTCTCTTGGGGTGATATGGGACTGCACCATCATTCCTCAGGGTTTAAACATCCTCTGGTAATTGATAGACACCATTGTGGAGGTAGCTTCCCCCAGACATGGGAGTTTTGACCATATTCAACCCATGTCCACTCATTTGCAACTGCTCGCTCTCTAGATTCCTTTCTACCCTCAGTCTCAATTCTCTTTCCATGTCACGTGTGTGCACGTACATAAGTTTATATAGATAACTTATGTATTTATATAAAGCCTGGGCACTGTAAATGAGAGATGTGGTCGTTGTCTTTCTGAACATGGCTTATTTCTCCCAACAGGATCTGTTCCATCCATTTCCCCGTAGTTGGCAAGTACGTGTCATTCTTCCTTCACAGCCGAGTGGGACATATATACCATACTTTTTCATCTAGGCTAACTGGCCCAGTGTTAACAGGGCCACGGGGAACATGGATGTGTAGATATCGCTAACATTCTGACCTAGATTTCCTTGGGTGTATTCCCGGGAGTGGTTACCTACCTCACTATTAAAAAGCCCCATAAAAGTCACTGTTTCAGCAAGAGGAAATACAGTTTTCAGTTCCAACTAAACCCCATTCCTCTCCTTTTTTTTTTTTTTTATTATGTTTTCTACATCTGGTTAGAGCTTTTATTAAGATATCTACATTTTACTTGGATATAAAAAAAAAAACTGTAAGAAACACACTATAGCAGAAGATCTAAATCCTAACGTGACTTTAGTTCCTTTGGATAAAAATTATGATGTTTATATATTCTGGGTGCTTGTTGTGAAAGGGTTGTGCATGTGTGGAAGCGAGAAGACAGCTTTTGGGAGTTGGGGATAGTCCCATGCAAGACCTGGGAATCAAATTCTGGTTATCAGAATTGGCAGAATTGTTAGAGATAGGTACACATCCACGTTCCATGGGGCCCTGTTAATAGCTGTCAAGTTAGGGACTTAGCCTAGATGAAAAAAAAATGTAGCTATATACACACAACTCAGCTGAGAGAAATGATTATTTGTCACCCACATGAAAGTGAATGGGGCTGCTCCTGTTAGGTGAACCAGGCCTTGTACAGGAAGACAAATACCATATTTTCTCTCACTTGCGCATCCTAGATTTTATGTACATAAATAAAATCATTATCAGTAAAGGCAGCAAAGGCCTTTAGCCGCTAAGCCATCTTGACAGTCTGGGTCTTGTCCTTTCGATGTTCAGAAAAGAGCCGCTCCCAACAGGACAAAAGGCACATTGAAATCTGTCATGTGGTTTTGACAGTTTCCCTTAGAACTAGAAAGCATTGCTTTAGAAGGCACTGGAAAGTGCTCTGATCTCTCTGTTTGCTTTCAGATCTTGTAACCACAGTTTCTAAGGCATTTGTATGGTCTATCCACAGGATAGGATAATTTTTTAATCATATTATGTAATAGTTCCTTATATTTCTTGAGAGGTATTATCTGTCATCACTGAGGGCCTTCTTGAACTTGATCAGTTTTTGAAATTGTATTCTTTGGAATAGTGACTCTTGAACTGTATTTTTAAACTTTCCCCTTCATCTTTATTTTAGAAGCTAGCTTTTAATCCTATTAGATAATGTTTAAACAAGAAATAGCAATGCATATAATCATATTTCAAAGAACTACAGACATAGTGCCAGTCCCTTAACTGTAAAACGCAATTAAATGGGTTAAAGTAATTCTGCATGTTGGAGATAATTTAATTTTACAACAGTCAGTTCTCAAATAAATGACAAATTATTCAATTTCAACAGGCCAAAAAAAAAAAATCTATTCCTGAAAATGCTATAAAATTCAAGTCTGGTGTCATTAAATTTTTAAAAAGTGAGGCCAGGGTTAAGGATAAGATTTCACAACCTTATTCCATTAAACAATAGTATGTGGCAAACACTGCAACAGAATAGCGGCTCTATAAAACTTAATTCACAAGTTAAAGTAGGCATATCAAAGGGTCAGAAGGCAAAAGAGAGGCAGGGGAGGAGAAGGGTAGACTCGGAGATAGCCTCTTTCTTTTGCTGTATCTGCGGGTGAAAGGTAGACCCATCAGTCCATAAGAGAGTCTGCAAAGAGAAGAAAGGGTCCCAGGCTAAATCTCTTAGATCAATCTGGAGACAGGGAAGGACAGTTTTGAGGACAGGTGTTTCAGTGCCTTTTTTTCGATGCTGTGACAAAGCACCAGACAGGGGTGTAAGGTAAGCAGAGAAGCATTTGAGGACAGGCACAGCAGCAGGACCTTAAGGCCACACCACACATGCAGTCAGGAAACAGGGAGAGATGAATACAGATGCTCCACTGCTTTCTCCTCCTCCGTTCTCTCTTCTCTCTTCCCCTCTTCTTCCTCTGCCCTCCTCGGTCCAGGACTACAGCTGGGGTAGTAGCACCTTGATATAGCATATCTGCTCTCCTCTGCCAAACTTCTCTAGAAATGATACACCAAGGAGATTGTTTCTTAGATGATTCAAAATTAAGTCTAGTTAACGATGAAGGTTAACTATCATAGTACTCCACATAGCACAAGTGGAGGAACTATCACTTGTCACAGATTACTAATTCTTTTAACTGCTCCTTTTCATCAAATTCTCACAAGCCCAGAGGGTAGCCCTCATATTAATGATTTCTCAGGCACTGGTAATCTTTGGTGACACAATTCATCAATTAATCAGAGGTGACTATAAATGTGATATCTAGATTTAGCCAGAATGACCTCTGAGGATCTTTTTTTTTTCCTGTACTTGAGATAGAAGGATGGGTGCCAGAAGTTTATTTTCTATTAATGAGTTATGTACACATGAGAATGGATGACATCCTTTGACTGTGGTGCTGCAGGAGGCTTATGAACTGTGGAAGTTCCAGGAGTGGCCAGAGTGTGGGAAGGAGCACACAGGCACGAGGGGAGTTATGGGAAATTAACAGAGGAATGAGAAGGGAGAGGGAAGCCCTTGAAATAGCACATGGACCTACTTCATTACCCTTTCTTCCACCCCACCCCGCCCTTACGGGCTCTTCCTCCCTCTTAAGATCCCCTTTCTAGTTTCATAACCTAAATACACACACACACACACACACACACATACACACACATACACACACACATACACACACATACACACACATACACACACACACACATACACGTACACACATATACATACTCATTACTCATACACACACATACATTTTTCCCCCTTCCCTTCTCTTGCTCTGGCCCCTGCTCACTCCTGCCCATAGGTTTTTTATTTGTTTCACATCACGGATGGTTGTGAGCTGCCATGTGGTTACTGGAATTTGAACTCATGACCTCCGGAAGAGTAGTCAGTGCTCTTAAACCACTAAACCATCTCACCAGCCCCACACACAAACATTCTAATCTAGGTTCTGCATATGAAAGAAAACATGCAGTATTTGTCTTTCTGGGTCCTGCTTGTTTTGTCCAGTGGCTTCCAATTTCATCTGTGACATTTCCAGTTCCTGCAAATGTCAGGATTTTATTTTTCCTCTTGACAGATATGTAGGACAGCTGCATTTTCTGTGTGTTATTTTGTTAACAGCTTAACGATAAACAGGGATGCACACTGTTTATAAGAATCCTTTGGATCTTTATAGTTAGTCTTATGCCAACTTGACACAAGCTAGAGTTATCTGAAAGGAAGGAGCCTCAACTGAGAAAATGTCTCCATAAGATCCAGTTTTAAGGCATTTTCTTAGTTAGTTATCGATTGATGGGAGGGTCCAGCACATTGTGAGTAGAAGCGACCCTGGACTGGTGGTCCTGAGTTCTGTGAGAAAGCAGGCTGAGAAAGTCATGAGTAGCAAACACTCCACGGCCTCTGCATCAGCTCCTGCCTCCAGGGTCCAGCCTTGCTTGAGTTCCTGTCCTGACTTCCTTCAACGATCAACAGTGATATGGAAGTGTAAGCCAAATAAATCCTTTCCTCCCCAACTTGCTTTTTTGGTCATGGTGGTTTCATCATAGCAATAAAAACCCTAACGAAGACAGTGGTATGTAACCAGGTCGGTGTACTGAGGGATCTTACCACAGTTCTGTTTTGAAGGACTCTCTTGGGAAACCTCCATTTCTCCATAATATTGATTTCAATATTACCTACAACAGTTCACATTCCTACCAACAGTTGATCAAGGGTTCCTCTTTCTCTACATCCTCACCAGCCTTATCTCAATGATACCCCTAATGGAATTCCAAAACAGTTTCTATTTACATTTTCCTATTGCCTTGGGATACTGAACCCTTCTCAAGTGTGTCTTGACCATTAGTGCTCCTATTTTCCCTTCGTCTCATACTGGCTAGCTACACATCTAACAGCAGTCAGTCTTCGAAATTCATGAAGGACTGCAAAGCTAAACAACACACAAATCAATAAAATAGGTCAATAGACTAATGAGGAGATAACTTTACGGTACCACCACCCCCCTCAGTCCCACCTCTGTCTACATGGAGTAGGTGGGAAACTTGTTCTGGTTTCTTGTTATCTTCACAATAACACTGTCCCTATTTTACACAGGGATGGGAAGAGCAAGTGGTTAAGGACAGCCGTCCTCAAACCCTCCAAAGTTAGGGATCAGTTATTTCACATTTGTCTGTCATATTTTAGCCACTCTTAGGGAATCATTTAGATAAATAGTCTAAGTGGCAGTCAGATGCACAGTAAAAGTTGCAGAATACCGTCTGCTTGAGCTCAACTCCCATTTTTCCTGTGTACAGGCTTTCTATTCCTTGCGTAAGACAGAGAGCTGACAACTCACAGGCATGCTGGCCAGAACCAGGCAGCTGGGGCTGCGGACTCTAGGTTATGCTTTAACTTCTCATTTGCTCTGTGGAATGGGGAGCTTGGCTCACCGACCGGCCGGTTTATTTCCGTTCAAAGCACTGGAAATAAAAGGTTTTGTGCAGATGTTTCCAGAGCGGCCTATAGACTCTTCACCAGCGTCTGTGGTCAGCGTAGCCACCAGAGCGAGGAGCCATGACTCACCCTAAACTGGAGATTGCCGCTTCTTAAAATATTGTTTTGGTCTTAGTCTCGGGAAAGTTGCTGTGTTCCTCACACACATTGCTAGGCAGGCGAGGGAGGTGGCGAGCGTGGGTGGGGTCATGTGAACTCTTCTGTGTGACCAAAGTTTGTTTTAACTAGTTTTGTATAGCTCTTTATTTTTAAGACTACCGTTGACCTCAGGGGAGTTTCTAAGCTATGACGATGTATTATTGGTCAGAACTTTGCATTTTATAAAAGATAAAGCTGAGTCCAGGAGTGGTTAAGTGACGTGATCCCCCCATCAGTTGGTCGGTGGTGAGTGTGTTTAGAACCCCTAGCTCTTTCACTCTACTCCATGCCAAATCGTAGATTTAAATCTTGAATTTCTTTTGCTGTTCATTGCTTTTTCTCTCCTGTCCCTTTTAAGTGTCAATATGGTGCCCCAGCCATCTCAGGTAAAATGAAGGCTTTACGCTCATTTCTTCCCTCTCCCAAATAGTCATATAACTCTACAGTTTCCTACTGATACAGCATAAACGTTCAACAGAAGTGAATACATGTAGATGAGTATCTTTGGCCTCACAAATTAAAGAATCTTATTAAAAAAAACATAAGCATGTGTAAAAGAGTGGTGGGTGTGCCCATTTGATTAAGAAAAGGGGAATGGGGGGCTAGCTTCATGGCAGAGTTGGGGGCAATCATGTATGTTTCTAAATAGGGAAGATTCAAGGATGGTGTAGGAAATCAAATATAAATGTTGGGAGAAATTTTGTGAATTCTATCACACCGTGAGATGTGCTGCAATTAAATAAACTATTAAGCTTATATTGTCCAGTATAGCAGCTGCATGCTATATGACCTGCTTACACTCTAATCATTACAGTGAACCAATATAGCAGTGTCTATCATACAAGCCCCATGTAAGGTGTCTCTGCAACACTGGACTGCACAGATATAGGAAAGGTTCAGCCTTGAAAGAAGCCAGCTAGAAGAGGAGAAGAACACAAGGTAACTGTTGCCTCCCCAAAGCACGTGTTGGAATCCTACCCCCTGAAATGTGAGAGAGTCAAGAGGTGTGACCTTTGGGTAATGGTTAAGTGAGAAGCCGAGAACCCTCATGAACAGGATTAGTTCCATCACAAAAGAATCTCCAGAGAGCACCCTTACTCTCTCTGAGTTTTGACAAAGGGAGAAAATGACCATTTACGAACTTGGAAACTGGTCCCTTACCAGACACTGAATCTGCCTGACACCTTGACCTTGGATCACCAATCTTCAGTACTATGAATGCTGAATGGTTATTGTTTAAGCCATTAAACTGATGTTTTTGTTATACCAAGCGTTACAGACTTGGACAGCAATGTTTAGCAAGAAAAGTTTGTACTTGGCAAAAGGAATCAAGAGATGTGGTATACTGGATCGATTCCTGGGAAGATTCTGAATTGGGTTTGGTTTTTGGAATCAAGACCTTGGCTATCTATCTACTATAAGCCTTTGTGCAATCTGTAGATCAGATTGGCCTTGAACTCACAGAGATCTACCTGCCTCTGCTTCCCATGTCCTGGAATTTAAGGCATGTACCACCACCACCTATCATTTGAGCAAATCTTTAAAAGTGATGCTTTCTGTGCAGAAGCAGCCCTGAGATTAGGACTAGTAGATGCTTCTTTTGAAAAACAGAAAAGGTACCTTTCTGAAAACAGTGGAAATAGTCCACAGACTGGTGGTTGCCAGGGTCTGGGGAGGAGAGAAGAGGAAGGAAGGCATGACTAAGTGGAACACCAGACTCTTTAGAATGTGAACTATTGGCCTGGAGAGATGGCTCAGCGATTAAGAGCACTAACTGCTCTTCCAAAGGTACTGAGTTCAAATCCTAGCAACCACATGGTGGCTCACAACCATCCATAATTAGTTCTGATGTTCTCTTCTGGTGTGTCTGAAGACAGCTCCAGTGTACTTAGACATAATAATAAATAAGTCTTAAAAAAAAGAATATGAACTATTGCATGTGATTTAGTAGTGATACATACCTGTCATCATACATATATCTAAATCCACAGAAAGTACATAACAGATGAATTCTAACATGTACTGTGGCCATTATTTCTAATAACCTACCATTGATGTGTCAACTGCAATGACTGTATCATACTAATGCAAGTTATGAGTAGAGGACCTAGAGGTGGAAGGGCAGACAAAGATATATGGGTCTTTCTGTGCTTTTTCTTATAATTTTGTTGTTGTTGTTAAAGCTAAAATTGCTCTAAGTAATCTATTAACCATCGGATGTTTTCAGACACTCAAAATGTACGCTTTTGGGTAAACAGTAACAAGATGACAAGATGTAGTCATTTGTTTCGTTTCACTCGATAACCTCACCGTGTGATTCAGATTGGTGTAAGTATTTGTCATAGAAAACAAAACAGAGTAGTGTACGCTTTTCCCAGGTGTCCAGAACACACTGCCCCGCATTCATCTGGGGAGCAGAGTTTATGCTGGAGTGTTACTCCCGTTTCCTTCCTTCCTTGAGCTCTCCATGCACTGCACAGACGATACAACTGTATACAGACCCCACCCCCATATTACTACTGAGGGTCTCTACCCCAGTGCTGTCGTTACAGTGATCTAGGGCAAAGTAGGACAATCTCAGTGGGAGGCCAAGGAATAACTAGAGTCTGCCTAACAGCACATAACCCACAGAATACTGTTGTATGGGACAAACAAGGAAGAACCAATGGAACCCAGACATTCAGAAGAGGCATGAAAGTGTAGCCCAAAAGCGAAGAGAGATACAGAGACCAGCTATTCCATACCTGCAAGGTCACATCTTTGAGGCCAAGTTCCCTGAGCTGGGATCTGGACTTGCTAGGGGTCTGAGCTAGTCCAGTTCTGTGCAGCAAAGGGCCAGGATCCTGCAGGACTGGTAGATTTGTGGAGAGGATGAGAGTAAGATCCCAGGGACAGGCTATATATATGGCACAGTCCAGAGGCTGGAGGGAAAGAGGAGAAGAGGAACACATTCCAGCAATGACTGGAATGTATCAGCTATGCAAAACAAAACTCCTGGGAAAACCAAGCCGAGTCTTGCATTGTGGTTCAAGGAACAAGCCACAGGATAAAGAGCTTTGCCTTCCAGGCCATTGGCTAGTGCCCAGCCCAGGTTAGGAGTTAGTAATGTGCCTCAGATGTCTTTGTGAGAGGAACGGCTGAGGCCAGCCTAGCCTTCTAGTAATCCCGAAAAGAATCACCTGCCACAATAGGTAATGTTAGCAGCCTGCTTCACAGAGCAAGTGGGAAGTGAGCTCAGAATTGTGATACCAGCTCAACCGCAGCCATGCCAGGGAGTCAGTCCACAAGGGCACTGAAGCAATATGGAAAATTTCTACTACTTTCTGGATAGGCCAGGGCTTCTCAAGCTTGTTCTTTGACCACCTGCCTGTGAGTCACCTTGGGATCTTGTTACCCATATAGAATGCTGGGGTCCACCTTAGAACAAGTGAGTAGCCTGAGGACCCTGGGAGTCAGAACCATGGGAGTCTGAGGATCATGGGAGTCTGAGCATTATGGGAGTGTGAGGATCATGGGAGGCTGAGCACCATGGGAGTCTGAGCACTATGGGAGTCTGAGCACCATGGGAGTCTGAGGATCATGGGAGTCTGAGGATCATGGGAGTCTGAGGACCATTGGAGTCTAAAAATCATGAGAATCTGAGGACTATGGGAGCAGAACAGTTGGCATTGCCATTTCTGTGCTGGGGGAAGAGCATCAATATCTTGTATAGGACTTGATCAAGCATACCTATCTTATTGTGTCCTATTGTAATCAGCCTGGCAGGAATGAAGATATTCTAAAGAGACACTCCTGCCTTTCATTTTAGTTATCAGACTATTGAAACAATGGACCCCAAGAAACTAGAATCTCCCCCTGTGCCTCCCAGGAATCTCTTGTATAGAGAAGAGAAGACTAAAGTCTGGGGCCAGAGGGAAAACTCTCTCAGAAAGACATTTACAAATTGTTCAGCCATCTTACACAGGAGACAATGGGTCAGTGGTGGGTGAGACTGCATCTTGGCTGGGTCCATTTAGCAATAGTAACCCTGACCCTCTACTTGAGAGTTTCCAATTTAGTATCTAGGGTAAGGTCTGGAACCCACATTTCTGATGAATTCCCGTGTCTTATTGTTGACCAAGGAACCACACTTTGGGAAACACTTAATTTAGAATCCTTTCTTTACCCAGTAATGTCTTAAATGCCAAACTCCTACTTCTTGCTTACAGGCATCATTGAGTTGGGTCCCACCCTCCCTGTTCCTCAGATGACTAACAGTCATGACCTCTCTCTTACCTTGTTAGATAACCTGTCACTTTAAGTGGACAATACCCGAGGGGATTTTGCTTTGTCAGGGCAGTGCTAATCGTGTATATTGTTCTGGTTCCAAATGTTTACATTATATCAGCCCTGTCCTCCTGTTTGGCAGTGACAGCAAACCATGGTGTGACTTCCAGCTTCAAGAACTAAAACCAATCCCTTCCTTTACTCGGCTAAGAGATAGTGTGCAAGTCAAAAAAATGCTTATGAAGAAAGAGGAACCTGTGGATGGTCCGAAGTGTAGAAAGTGTTATTTTGGGGAGGCCTTCTGGGACAGGATGTCCCCACATCAGCTAGAGGAAGCTGAGCTTTTGATAAACACTATTTTGCCCTGTGCAGATCAAAGGGAACCATTTATTCAAGGAAGGGATGGAAGTATTTGATGAGGTCCTTCTGCAGACACCCTGTAAACAGGATAAACCCTATCAGAGAAAGCTTAAGCCACAGCCAGGCCAGATCCCCAGAAACAATGGAGCAGCCAACACTGTGGGTGGCAAGGAAAGAGGTTCAGTTCTGACAAGATTTTCTTTTTTCTGCCAAGGGAATGACTGTAAACAGGATTAGTCCTAATGAGATTATCAACTCAGGACCAGCAGGCCAGGGATGAAGACTTAGATGTTCTATAAGGAAAAGACATACCTATAGCTAGTGGGGTGAAAGGATTGTAATACAGGAGGCAAGGATTTACCGGCCTAAGCTCCTTCCAGCCAGGGGTGTATCTCTCCTTAGATCAGTGCTTCTCAATCTGGGGGTCATGACCCGTTTGGGCCACATATCAGATAACCCCCATATCAGATCTTTACATAACAGTAGCAAAATCACAGCTACGAAGGAGCAACCAAATAATTGTATGGTTGGGCGCGGGATGGGGATCACTGTAACATGATGAACTGTATTAGAGAGTTGTAGCCTGAGGAAGGTTAAGAACCACTGTACTAGATGAAACAGTATAACAAATATTGCCTGATAAAAATAAGACACCCAGGGTCTTAAAGCACTCCATCAGGGCCACTGCAAAGCCTGGGACACACTTTGTTTCCACAGGGTGGGAGGGAGTTGCTGGTATCTTAGGGCACACTGCAGAGGTGTTCTTTTATAGCCTAGGATTTCTCCAGCATCCCCACCCACTCAATAGGGATAAAGAAGGAATCCAGATAGAAAGTAGTACATAGCAAGTTGGGTACCAAGCACAGGAATAGGTGAGTGAGAATAGGCCAGAAGTCCTTGGGCCTCATTCTGAAGGGGCGTTTTCATGTCAAAACTCCCAAGAAGGTAAAAATTGGAATCTAGATTCAGGTGAGAAGAATAAAGAATATATACATTAGCTGATGGATAGTATGATAATTAGCTTTAATTAACAACTTGACACAACCTAGAATTACTTAAAAATACTCTCAGCAATGGATTGTCTACCATGGGTATACCCACAGAGGACATACCCACAGACAGAGGCTTCTCTTGTCTTCTCCGGTGTCTTTAGTCAACTCCTTCACCCCTGGCTGCTTGCTGGTCATGGGCCACCTTGGAATACCATGTGGCTTCCTCTTGGGACACAATGCTACCACTCTGCAGTAGTGACCCATTGGCTTTCTCCTGAAGAACTCTTGAGCAGGCTTTTACTTTCGACAACTCTTAGTACATGCTGTATCCTGAGAAGCATTTGCCAAAAGCTTAAGGGAATGGATACTTCCAATCAAACCCAGTCTCTCTAGGATAGCTACTGATCCATCCTGCCATTTGGAAAAGAATGTCGGTTGCTCAGAGAAGAAGAACAGGGTCTCTTTGTGATTCTGCTCTTCTGGGTCATGAAGCTTGCCTTAACTATGGCCAGGTAAGAAGGAGCAGACAGACATCTCCCAGGAGCTGAGATTCCAGGAGAACAGGCTTTTCAAATGCACCATGAACAAGAAAAAATAGTGTGTCAGTGGCAAGGGCTTTTTGTAAATGCATTTTAAGTCATTGGTTGCCACCATCATATTTTCTGGAAGGAGACTTCCTATTGCCTACTGCCTTTGAACTGTGACAGTTCCATACTCCTCATGTGAATGCAGTGTCTAGTCAGTAAGCTCCCAGAGACTCCACAGCCCTGCACCCACTCTGGCTGTTCTGCCATTTAAGTGACATCTAACACTGAGAAAACCACCTTCGATTCACACTTTCATCTTCTGTTTCCATCTTGGTATCTATCTCTTGGACCTTCAGTCTTCGTGAAGGCGACTTTTAGATTCTTTGATGACTTGTGCTCCTTTTTTGAGATCCTTCCAATTTTTGCTCTGCTTTCTCTGCATCCCTCTCCTCCTCCTTTTCAAATTCTACATTGACTGTTTCATCTATGGTCTCTGTTATGACCGCTATAAGGATAAACCCAAATCTAACACTCAAGTCAGGAAATTCTTTCTAGGTTTTGGGAGCTTAGTCCATTGCAACTTGGGAAGGAATATAGGCCAGGCCTCCTTGGACAAAGTAACAAAGGTTGATGAGTGATGCAAACATCAGTTGGTGGGAGAAGTAGCACAAGAACCTGGAGGGAAAAATGAACTCAAAAGTGAGTTACGGGCTTGTGTTCTTCTTCTCTCCAATTCATGTTTGGAAACCAAACCTCTTTAAGCAATGGCATTATGGACTGGACACTTTCGTGTTTGCTAGGATTGGATGAAACCATGAGGGAAATCCCTCCTCCCCCCATGAATCCTAAGAGAGCTTGCTTCCTCTCTCCCTGCCATGCACACTGAAGACACTATGTATCCTCAGAGGCAAGTCTACATCTGTCTGCCAGTGACTTGATTTCGAACTTCCAAACCTCCAGAACTATTGTTTAAGCCACTCAGTCCACAGTACTTGGTGTGTGTGTGCATGTGTGTGTGTGTGTCTGTGTGTGTGTGTGTTGCTGTATGAAGCTATGCAGGGGAGCAGAGCCAAAACCTTGAACATACTACAAAAGGAATGCTACCACTGAGTTCTACTGCCAACTCTGTGGCTTTTAGATCTAGCAGCCTGCGTTAAGATGGGGGAACAGTCAAGGAGGATACAGTCTCAAAGGACTGGCGCCAGTTTGGGAGACGCGGGGGCCAGGTGCAGGAAGATCTGCTGGCATTTCATGAAGTCTCTCCTGTCTCTGGTTCTGACAGATGCAAGGCCCTTTGGCTGGATCAGTGCACTCTATCTGGGGTCAGGCTTGAAATGGATGTGCTGATTTCCAGCCAGTACTTCTGGGATACTTTGCTAGATTCTTCCAGGGAATCTCCTAGTTCCTTCCTCTGGGCTCAGCTGAGATTTGTTCAAGATGGCTGTGCATCTGACTCATTCTTTGCATTTCCATGGTAACCTCACTTAATTCCTCGGATCCTTTCAGACTGCGAACTCCCGAGTTGGGATCTCCAGTCCTACAAGGATGAACCTGAGAGTGCATCAGATGCCCCCCTGAAAAATGCTCTTCACAACCTCTCCTGGTGTTCTACTCTCCCTGCTGGATTATAACGCTACCCCCTAGTCTGTCACCCCAAACAGAAACCAAACCTTGGGGTCTTCTTTACCTCATTATTTTCTTCCATGTGAAAGTGAATTTTTGTCTGTGATCACCTGTGGCTCCTCCCCGACACCCACTTTTCCTTGCTCTTTGTTATCTCTTACTTGGACACACCACTAGTGTCCTACTCACTCAATTATAGTCAGTCACAGAGCCTCCCAGTTGGCCTTCCAAGCTATTCTAGAATTTTCTTTCCCTAGTGACCAGCTTTGGATCTTACTTAAAGGCTCAATGTCTTCTCATCAGCCATGACCAGATACAATTTAAACACATGCCTGGCACACACCCCTCTTTGTTCTTTGTCTTCTGACCCCTCGGCCCATGTTGTTTGCTGAAGATTCCAAGAACTACCTCAGACTTCACTATCAATACCCAGCTCTTGAACACACAAAGCTGCTTACAACCACGCCTTTTTACTTATGACTATTTGTCCTGCCTCTTCCTTATCCCGGACAACAGAATCTGATGTTCCTCTTTTTCTTAGCGCATCTAGTGATGACTGAGCACAGCTGAGTAACTTCCTGGTTCATCTGCAGCTGCAGAGTGGCAGCTGCAAGTACCCAGGGACCGCCCTGCCCACTGAGGCACTGGGGAGTTTTTCTGCAGCTTCCGTGGTTGACCATTCGCTGCCTCTTTCCAGAAATCAAAGGCTGATCTAGTTCCTCTTTTGTTCTCAGAGTTGTGGACAGGAGACAGGGGCAGGCAGCACCTCTGATGCATATACCCAACAGAGAGCCATATCTCCCTCACAGAGAGCCAATTGCCTGGAAGATGTTGGACTGTGTTTCCAGTTTTCCAGTTTTCTAGTGGCAGGTTCTATATGAGCAGTGACTGTCCTCATGGCATGGGCTGGAATCCTGACGTCACTCCTGTATGGCTTTCTGATCTGAGCAAATTATTGGACCTCTATGGGTCTCAACTCTCTCATTTGTAAAGTGGGGGAGTTATGGCCTGCAGGACATATCTCTTAGGATTCTTATGAGGTAAATGAGTCACTGTTTATGTAGGACTTGGAACAGTGCCTGGCATGAGGCAAATATATATATAAGTGTTTGTGAAATTAATCAACCAATGGATCCCTATTAGTTTTGGTGTTGGTGCAGAGCCATGCTGTAAAGACACAGATAAGTGTCCTATCTGTGTATCGAGGTACAAAAAGTTGCAATCATTGTTTTTATTATTCTTATTTTTATATTTTTAAACTAACTTTTAAAAATTAGGACACAATGTGACATCTTCATCTTGACATCTTCATACTTCTTACTTGCTCCCCCCATTGTGCTCTTTCTCCCTCTCTTTTTCTCTATCTCTGTCTGTCTGTCTCTCTGTCTCTGTCTGTCTGCTGTATCTCTGTCTCTCTCTCTCCCAGGGTTCATCAGCTGGTTCCTTCTCTTCTTTCAGTTAATCCCAACCTCTGTTTTCCTAATATAAATATTCCATTAGAGTCTCACCTCCTTTACACACACTCTCTCTCTCTCTTAAACCTTGGTCCCACCTATAAGAGAACACATTTCATTTATCTTTCCGATAAGTGTTTTTATTTATTTTGCTCAGCATAGTTATTTTCACTTGCATCCATTTTTTCTTATGAATCTCATGGTTTTACTTTTCTTTATGGTTGTACAGAATTCCACTCGTATTCGCACCACAACCTTTGCATCCATTCATCTGTTGATGGACACACAGGTCAGTTCTCCTCCCAGGCTAGTATAAATGGACAGCACTGCCACAGCATGGGCATGCAGACATCTTTGCGGTCAAACCTGGAGTCCTTTGGCTACAGAAGAGCCAACCTGCTTCCAGCTTAGGTTTAAGAGCCATTTACAGAAGAGACTAACAGGTTTATTCCTGTTTATGATTAAACCTCTGTTTTTCAAGGATTGAGCTACACCTCACCTGTAACCTTGACTACAAATGGTTCTGTACCACCTGTTCTAGGAATGGCAGCCATGTCTTTGTTTAAAAAGTTGTTTATAATCATCTTGCAACTCTACCTTTGTTTCAAACACCTATGACGACCTTGTTATGACTGCCTGTTGTGATTACCTTGTTTTGACACTGCTGATGTTCCTCTCCTGTAAGCCTGTCTATCTTGCAAGCCAAATCCCCCCATTTGGAAACCCCCTACCCCCGAGCCATAAAATCCTTGTCTACCTGGAATCCAAAGCTGATTTCTGGAACCCTGCCTTAGGGGAAGGCAGCTTGTGCGCACAAAAGAGCTTGCTTTAATTCTTTGCTTACTTTAATTAATTTGGCCATAATGATTTGGGTCAGTGGTCTTTCTCCTCCCATCTTTAGGTTTAAGATGTCTGATCAGGAGTGCTAGAGGTGAATCTTAGGGAATTTCTATTTTTGGCTCTCCTAATGAAACTGCATACGGATTTCCATAGTGGCTGCATCAGTTTATAGTTCCATCGGCAGTGAACAGGGGTTCTTCTTTCCCCGAATTCTGGTCAGCATTTGTCATGATTTCTTTTCTTGATGTCAGCCATTCTGACTGAGTGAGATGGAGTTTCAGCAAACGCTATCTATCCCTCCTGTTAACCACATCCATCCTGTAAAGCAAACACAAAATGGATATCATTTATTTGCTTTGCTGAGAAAAACAGGATCAGGACTAAAATGCTCAGTGCGACACAGCTTCACTTTAGGTACAGAGTCAGGCTCTAGAGTTGGGCCTATCCATCTGCCACACACAACCCCAACCTATCAAGGGGCACGTGCTTCCACAGAACAAGTGTGACTGAGAAGCAGCCAAGCGTATGCCCACAACTTCAGGCTGGAAAGTGGTTCACATGCCTCATCCCATAACTCAGATGATAGCCAGCACGTGCTCACAATCCTTAGAAGATGAAGCTGATGCGATTCTCTTTCTAACTTCAGTAACTGATGGATCTCTTTCCCTTTTGTCCTCTCAAAATAACTCCTACTTCACAAACTGCTAAGGTTTCAGAAACAACCCGTGGAAATGCGTTCTTAGAACTAATATATAGGCATTTTTCTATGATATGTATTTACATGTGTTTAGATATAGATGGTAGAGATAGATATAGACTTAAACATAGTCATAGACATAGATATAGATATATACATACACTTTGCCTTTCTTTGATTGTTTTAACACTTGTCCAAGCATTCAAATTCAAATGTTCAGTTTAGGAACCACTTTGGGAATGGCTAATGATAAGCTTCCAGAGCCCAAGGCCGCCCTGTGCCTCAATACCCTCTTTTAAGGATCAGCTAGCTCTGCAGGACCCACAGGGTCAGAGCGGGTCTGTGGTCACACTTCTTTGTCTTTTCACTATCAGGACTTCCTCTTCAAACAAGGCCCTGGGGTGTTTTCCTGAGTTCCTACCTCACCACACCCTTTTACTTTCTTTCCATTGTCACATCCCCCCTCCCCTACTCATTGACATTTGCAACCCTTTCTTTTGTCCTTTTGGCTGACCCTGTGGAACATCTCTACATATTTTCACTTCTAGCAGAATAGAGACCTTTATTTGAAGGGAGTAGAACAGAGGGGTTAGCACATACAGGTGACACATTTTGACTATTGAATGCTCTGGCTCCACAGGTGACTTCCTTCCTTCTGTGCCTTTGAAGACAAAGGAAACAATGGCCAGAAAAGACCAACAACTTTCCCTAAACTTCACTTTCCCTAAACTTCATTGACTGCCAGCGTTCAAGATAGCATTGTCTGAGGACAACAAGGTCAAATACGCAAGGTCATATGCAGGGCTAGGGGATAGTAGCGAGCCTGGAATGGCCGAGGAGGGTATAATGTGGCTGTGCAGGCTAGCTTCCAGCCCACCTCTCAAGATGTTGTCTGTATGTGGGATATGTTCATTTAGCTGGGCTGCCTTGTCTGGCCTCAGTAGGAGAGGATGCACCCACCTGCTTAGAAGAGAAGAGAGGGTGGGAGAAGGATTGTGGGATGGGGTGATTGGTAGGGGGACAGTGAGCAGGGATGTAAAGTGATATATATATATATATATATATATATATATATATATATATATAACATATACATATATATATACATATACATATATATGTATGATATGCCTTTGTCCTGAGAGGGTTCTTCTTTTAGAAATAACCTATGTATTTGTAAAGGTTTTATTTTAAAAAAATACATAAAAGCATCATATTGCTATAGCACTGTCATATTCACTGCCCATCTCCCCAGTGCACAGACAAGGAAAGGAAGGCAGGGAATGAGGCAGAACCTTCTGGAAGTCTGCCAGAACTCCTGCCCACGTCACTCTGTTGCGTTTCTATTCGGTATTATTACAGTTCGGTATTATTACAGAGAGCTCATTGTTAAAGAGTGTGCTCTTTTGAGTTTCCTGCTTATCGCTAAGCTGAAGAAAACATGGGCTGGTTTTTTTCCCCCCTTTTCTATTTGCTTTTTCCAACCTTCAGCTTCCATGACCTTAAAAAGAGTACACAAAAGCCGAGCTGGTCTGAAAGCAGCCTGTTTGCAACCCGATACGAGACCTGGACTGGCACCAGCTAGACAGAGGTGCAGGGCTCTCTGAGCACTTTTTAAACAATTTTTCCAAGCAGCAACTGGTTCATTTCCATTGAAACGCCTGAAGATGCTGGGTGAGCGGTACATTTCCTAAGCTGGTAAGAGTGGTGGTAATTACATACCTCGGCAGTCGAAACGGGGAGCTTAGAGAGTCTTTCTTGATTAATGCTAAATTAACACTCAAAAGTCCTTTGCATCTAGATGCATGCATAACTAAAGTTGAGATTGGACCATGTCCCTTGCACAGAGGCCATAGTTCTTATTAAAACAGATGTTTGGTGGAACAGATACCATCTGACAACACTTTCGGGTTTAACATTTATGATACCATATAAAAAGGAACAGTTGAATGTCAACCAACTCCGGAATGTATGTTGGTATTGTTTTCAGAGACACTACTACACATATGCTTGGAAAAGATTTATTATCTATTGTTTTCCCAGAAACCTTAACACCTTTCGTTTGGGTAGACATAGCCAATGTCTGTCTGGAGGGAAAAACTGTACACAGCGCAGGTGCAATGCTGGCCCCTTCCAAGCCTGAATGGAAGAATTATGTGATTTTGATTGTGGTGTGATGACTAACCTCAGAGGTTTTGGAATCTGCTCTCTCTCATCCTTCTACTCTCCCTGTCCGCTTCTATTGAGGAGGGAGGGAAAGGGAGGTAAATATAACTAATTTCATGGGAGTGCAAGAAAATGCAGCCTAGCTTTTATAGTCCTGTCTTAACACCTATGACTATGAGTTAGATAGACTGTTAAGTAGATCTTCTCTTTGAGAAGAGCTGGGCTTGTTTGTAATTCCTCCTGATAATTTAAAAGACTTACTTAATTTTCAAAAGTATTTGTGTTGGGGAGTGGTACGTCTGTGTATATGAGTGCAGGTGCCTGCTGAGAGGTGTTAGATCCTCTGGACCTAGCATTGCAGGCAGCTGTGAAATCCCAACATGGTGCCGAGAATCGAACTCAGGTCCTCTGCAAGAGCAGCACCTGTTCTTGACTGCTGAGCCATCTTCCCAGCCTCACTCCATTGATTTAA
Source organism: Apodemus sylvaticus (assembly GCF_947179515.1). NCBI lineage: Eukaryota > Metazoa > Chordata > Mammalia > Rodentia > Muridae > Apodemus > Apodemus sylvaticus. Next base: position 36,353,484 of record NC_067487.1, read on the forward strand.
TGTCCTGCTCCTTGCCTGTGGTGGTAGCATTCCTAGTGGCTGTCCTCTACAGTCCAACTCCAGAAGACTGGAATCCCCCATTCTCTTCTCCATTTAACCAGTCCCACAGAAGTGGGGTCAAGTCCGCTCACAACCCTCTCCCACCCAAGACTGTCAGCAAGCATCAGACAAAGTTTGGTTCAGATCTTCCCTCTTTATGGCATCTCTCATGCTGTTGTTTTCCTCCTTGTCTCTTCCTGCTCTCCTGTCAACCTAGGATGTCAACCTCTCCATCCAGAGCCCTGGCTGACCAGTTAAGACTATCCCTGCCACACTGTACTGTTGTGCTACAGTGGCAGACACTCACTCACTCACTGCCTTCAGAGTTATGGTTGCTGATGGGGCTCAACTCACATGTCCTCCTCGGCACAGCCCTCCCTGCCCTGCTTTCTGGTAGATGTGGCCTCACTATCACTTCCAAATTCTGTTACCTCAAAAACAACCATAGTTCTCACCAAGGGTAATTCTTGTCTTTCAGCTCAGGAGACACTGACAAAGTCTAGACCGTTCTCTGTTGTCACGACTCAAAGAGGAAATCTTGCCACTGTCTGGCAGGCAGAAGACAACGAATCTGCTAATCAGGTTGCATGGCTCAAGACAACCCCCACAATGACCCAGTGCCCAGCCCAAGGAGATAGTGGAGGCCTTTATTCTCTTTCTGCAATTCTGCCATAAAGACAAACAGAAGAGAACAAAACACAGTGTGTTCCCAGGCACACACCTAGAACCCTTTGTGCACATCCCACTTGTGACCCAGTGTGGGAGAAGACAGCAGGACCTAGAGAAACCAGTCCTCCCACAATGCCGTGGGCATTCTCCCATGGGCAAGGATGGAAATAGGCAAGCTCTACTTGGGTACAAGAACCACTCATGTGGGAGGGTCTGAGCCCTGGCTGAAGTCAGATCCATGAAGCTGACCATTTAAAAAAAACAAAATACTCAAAATACCAAAAATCAATATGGAGATTCTGAAAAAGCAAAAACATTAACAAAACCCACCTAACTGAAAATAGAGCTACTATATGGTCCAGCTCCACCACTACTGGGTACATACCCAAAGAACTCTGTGTTAACATACCACAGAGATACTGGTACATCCAAACTTATTGCTGCCGTTTTCACAATAGCCAGGAAATGGGTTCATCCTAGCTAGCCCCGAACAGATGAAATGATAAAGAAAATGTGGTTTATATTTACAGGGGAATTTTACTCAGCCTTGAAGAAGAATGAAATGTCATTTGCAAGGAAGCAGCTAGAAATTTTAATCTTGATGATTAAGTGAGACAAACTAGATCCAGAAAGACAAATATCCTATTTTTCTCTCGTATATGAAGACTCTAGGCTTGAACACAAATATGCATATGTGCATGCACATGTATACATGTGTGTGCTCTCTCTCTCTCTCTCTCTCTCTCACACACACACACACACTATGAAGGTAGGCTGGAGTCTCTTAGGGAAAGAGAGTGAACGCTGTGAAGAGAAAAGGTGGGACAAGAAATTTAACAGGGGATAAATATGATCAAAGTCTAAGATGTACGTGTTTGAAGATGTCAAAATGCACTCGACAGTTTTATATGTCCACTTGTAAAAGAGAGGAAGAGGAAGAAAGTCTATAAAACTTTAAAAAAAAAAAAAACCCAAAACACATATCTAGAATTCAAATCAAATTGGCCTTGGGTGAGGCCCTAGAACTCTGTGCTTTAATCCCCAGAGAACACTGTGCTAAAGCCAATGCTAATAAGCCTCTGACCTGGCCATCTGCTCAATGGGGTGCAGGAGGAAAGACCTCCCCAAAGAACTGAGATTAGCCTTCTGGGTCTTTTTTGCTATTTGCACATCTTGTAGAATGGTCAGCCTTCCAACAGGACACTCATTAAACTTTGTAGTTGGATTGGGCCATCTAGGAAGACAGAAGACTCCATGCTTTGGGTTAGAGTTTCCTCATCTTGAACTGGGATTGACTCTAAAAAAAATATTCACCAAAATCAGAAGCAGAGAGCAAATAAACAACTAAAGTCATAATCAAGCAGCTATGCCAGCTACTTGATTTAGAAAAAAAAAAAAATGCTTTCCTTTTCCCTTTAGAAAGATAAAGTGAAGTAGGTTTGAAGCCTTGAGGTCAATTACAGCTTGTGAAAAATAATGGGATAGTGGAATAAATCGTAAACACCACCTCCGTGGAGTAAGACCACTCTGATTCTGCTCGCTGCCTCTCCATTTCTGCATAATGCAGTCATTACAGGTAAAATGTACCTTGCCACCAGCCCCTGCTTTTACTGATAAAACCAACCGAACTAAACTCCTCTCCACTGCCCAAGAATCTCTCTAATTCTCTGCACCTTAAATACCCTCCACACAAACACATTCTTACCCTCCTGTAGTGAAATAAATATGCACTTAAATTTGAGCAGCTTGGATTCTAGTCTGGGTACAATACTTTGTTAGAACATTTTTAACTTGCCTGTTTTGAAACATCTTAACTCCTCTGGGATGCTTCTCCATCACTGAAGAGCCCACTGGAGACAAATCCCATTCAGGGACCATCAAACAGGTAGATTACCAATTTGACAGCTCCTTATAAGATGAATTGCCTTTGTCCTGCCTGCTGTGTGAGAACACAGTATAAAAATCTCCATTTACAGTTACTAGCACTCCACAAAAGAAGATAACACTATGGAGCCATCAAAAAAAGTGACCAAAAGGGACTATTGGAAACATTATCACTTAGCTGGGGATATGCACAGTTGTGACAGATAATTCACAAGTGCCACTCTAGTCTGTCATTCTGTCAGTGAACATTTTCTGGCTACCTGTCAAATGGTGTGAGCCTTGACCCAGTGGCTATCCCAAGTAATGCTCTTGGTACATCTAGGGAAAAGCTGGGCTTAACCGTCAATGTATAAACACAGCAAAGCACTACATTCGTACTTCGTTCAGTGGCGTCGTGTTTTAATGCCACGCTCTTCTTATAAAGGCCTCACAAAGTCTGACTTTGGCTGTTCTGAAGAAACTAAGGGTTAGATGGTAGAAATAAAACAGGACAATACCTTGACATGCTGGGTTGTGAGGTCTGGGAACTAAAATCAGTCCTCTGCAGGGGAAACATACGCTCTCATCTCCTGAGCCCTCTCTCCAGCCCTGTGAGTGACCTCTTAACCAGTTCATATATTCCTTAAGTGAAATCTTGGTGACAAAACATGCACAAGAATTGGTCAAAGCAAAGAAAGCAGAGTTCAGCTGCAAGCATCCCCTTCCAGAGCATCCTGCAGACCAGCCAGATGGACTGACCCGGGCAACCAAAAGATTATCCAGCAGGTTAACAAAAAATGGTTGAAAGGCAGGGAGAAAAGCATAAAAGAAATAAACAGACACATCACTGAAGCCAGAGGACCCAGGGAAAATTGGGAGTGTAGTCCCCTGATCAAAACAGTGTCAAGAATTTCACAACGATGACATGGGATCACAGGTGGCTCTTTGGAGCAGAGAGCCCTGTTTCTACAGGCTGACCCTACACAAAGTCAGACCTGGGAAGAGGAGAAGGCATATGGAGAGATGGTTAGTATCTATCTCTATTCCAGACTCTGTGCAAAGTACATGCACAGCTATCTGTGTGAGTGAACTAGTACTAATATTTCACAGAGGAGAAAAAAAATCTCTGAAAGAGTGAGGCTGTTTGTATAAAGATGTACAATAATAGAAAGGCTGTGCAATGGAGGAACAAAGGGAGGGAGAGAGGCAAGGGGGAGCAGGAACCAGGAGCCTGGGTGTGGAGCCTGAACTCATTTAGTAACGCCAAATGTCAAAAAGGTCTCATTGCTATCTTAGTGAACCACAGTTGAGGTCATGAATATGAACTGGGAACTATCTTTGCCTTTGTCATGTCCTTGAACCATTTGAGCTCTGTGCTTCTGAAGGTAGGTCTTCCTCCCTACAGGAGCAGGCTCATTGGAAACCTCTAGACTCTGTTCTTGTACCTAGCTCCTGTGGTTGGCACGGGGTTAAATGGCTACTTCTCTCTTTGCAGTTTATTTATGTGAGAAGTGAAATATGAGGTTCACACCGGGTGAAATAAAGCACACGTTAAGAACAGGCGAGGGAATGCGAACATTTGCTGCCAAAGTATCCAAAAAGGCTAAAATAGAGACAAGAAATTCCTCAACTCCAACTGTCAAGCTGTTCCTTGTGGCCCGTTCATCACATGGAAGGGAATAATGAAGGTCAAAGCAAACTCAACCAAATATGACTTTGACGGATTTGGAGGACACCAAGCAGAGAAGCATTTCCCGCTTGCCTGGCCAATCTGATCTCTGTGAATGCCAACATTATAAACTAGGCTAAATGAATGAATGAATGAATGAATGAATATATCTATCTAATTCTAGATTGGAATTTTCTGGACATTTTCCAGGTATCTTTAGCATCTCTTGAAAGTTACTGTATTCTCCCTCTCTTCCTTACAGATTTATTTGCATCTGTAAAGTACAATTTAAAATTATTTGAGGAGCCAGGCAGTGGTGGCACACGCCTGTAAGCCCAGTACTCTGGGAGGCAGAGGCAAGCAGATTTCTGAGTTCGAGGCCAGCCTGGTCTACAAAGCGAGTTCCAGGACAGGCAGGGCTATACAGAGAAACCCTGACATGAAAAAACCAAAAATAAATAAATAAATAAATAGATAGACAGATAGATAGATAGATAGATAGATAGATAGATAGATAGATAGATAGATAGATAGATAATTGAGACTCTAGGAATATGGCATCTTTGAAAGAGTGCTAACCCAGCATTCACGCAGTCCCAACGGCCCAGCTTCCATGCTTGGCACTACATAAAGTGCAGTGGTGGTGCATACCTGGAACACTAGCTCTTGGGAGGTAGAGGTATAAGGATCAGCAATCTGAGGTCAGTTTGGTCTACATGAGATTCTGTCTACGATAAAGCAGTCATTTCATTAAGAAGGAAATTTTTTATTTTACTGAATAAACATCGACATACTTACTCTTATTTATACATAATTCCCAAATGTCTCAGCTCTCAGAATCTGCCAGGTGTCCTCATAAGGAGGGTAGCAGCAGATCTGCAGCCTGGGCTCTGGAGACCATGGCAGAAGTGTGATTAGTGTGACTTTGAACGCACTTGTGGACTTGGCACTATTGATGGTCTCCAAGGAGACAAGGTCTTAATCAAGACAAGGAATTGGAGTTCAGCCCACAGTGTGGCTGTTGCCAGCCCAGAGGCCTGGAGCTGGCAGAACAGGTTTGGTGCCTACTTCCATCTACGCACATGAAACTGGAACTGGGAGGTGACTTTATGGAATCCTGCTTCTGGTATCTTTCCTAAGAAGAGAAGAAATGGAAACTGGAATCTTTTTTTCCACTCACTTTTTCTTTCTTTCTCTCTATCTCTCTGTCCCCCATATATAAGTAAGTAGCTTGAATCCCTGAAAGTCACATATTGCCCTCTGATAGGAGGTAGGCCCCATCAATACAGAAATAGCACGCATGACGGAGGCCTGGTCCTAAAGCCAGAATTGACGGTATTGTCATAGCCATGGTTTTACTCTATGGGTAAAGTACAGCTAGGATCTCACTCCTGATTCCAGAGATAGGGGACTTCTTCAGTAACATCAGAGCATGTAAGCAAAGCCCAGGTCAGTCCCATGACACCAAACTTTTAGGATCTACAGTGCAGGTGAGCTGACTAACTTCATGTAGGAAAGGAACCAACAGATGAGTATTTGTTATTGTTGTGACAAAACATGGGGCCCGAATACCTTGTTTATGTCTGTTTCTGTAGACTGTCACTACCAATGGCTGTGACACGCTTAGGAGAGGCATGCAGCAACCCCACCACCACCACCTCTCTTTCAGTGGGGGGATCACATGGCGCTTAAAGCCAGTGGTCTGGTTCAAATCTCAGCTCTCTCGGTTTCTCCTTATTCCATCTTCTCATTTGTAAAGGGAAGCTTACCATCCTCTGCAGACACCACCGGCTTCCCCTTCCACAGCTGTGTTGTCTCCCTTCCTTCTAACAGTACCGTGATTTTGTCCACTTCAGGGTTGTTTCCAGTTGGAGACACTCTTTCCCCAGACTAACAAGTCCTGTGAACTAGCTCTGGCAAATGACCTGGAAGCAGGTATCATGGAGTCGCGTTGTCCCAGGAGGGACAGAGCCAACCAGCATGTGCTTGTGTCTCACCTTCCCTCCTGCCTGGAAGCAGGCAGCGTGTCCGGCCGTAAAGCACGGAGGCCACATAGCTAAGGAGGCCAGAACCACGGGCAGCTGCATATAAAGAACAGCCTATCATTGTCACATTCGTCATAATAGGAGAAACAGAAGGACACTGTCAAAGTAAATCCAACACGTGCAACCAAGAGCAAAATGCACGAGGATCTACCTAACGAGGCTGGAGCAAAGACTTTAGGAGACACAGAGTACTTAGTACACAGAGTAATTGTTATTTATACTAACTTCCAAATTGGAAAGAACCATGAGTAGGGTGTATTAGCTTTCTGTTACTGTAACAAAGTCCCTGAGACCATCAGCTTCAAGGAAGAAAGGTTTATTTGGGTTCACAGTTTCAGGTACTTCCATTTATAGTCATCTGGCCCCATAGCTCTGGGCCATGGATAGGTCATGGATAGGTCATACATCATGGTGAAAAAGTGTTGTGGGGAAGACTTTACCTATTTCGTTTTGTTGTTTTGTTTTGTTTTTTTTTACAGATTTATTTATTTATTATATGTGAGTACACTGTAGCTGTCTTTAGACACTCCAGAAGAGGGAGTCAGGTCTCCGTTACAGAAGGTTGTGAGCCACCATGTGGTTGCTGGGATTTGAACTCAGGACTTTTGGAAGAGCAGTCGGTGCTCTCAACCACTGAGCCATCTCTCCAGCCCGACTTTACCTTCTGAGTCTAGAAAGTAAGAAGAGTAAGAGCAAGGGGCCTGGGACAAGATACATATTTTTGAAAACATATCCTTATGGATTTATAGCCTCCATCTGTCAGGCTCCGCCTCCTTCAATTAGGCTCCACCTCCACTGAACTCATACATTGATGCTAAACCCCTTGATGACAAGGTAGAGCCCTCCAGATCCAACCCCACCCCTTAACATGTATACTGGGGGCTTAACACATGAACCATCAAGGGATCATTTCAAATTCAAATTATAACATAGAATGAAACAAAGCGATATCTCCATCCTTCGAGCCACAAGGCACGATTGCCTGCTAGGATGGGAATGTCTTCTTGGCTGACCTGACTATTGGGCTGCTGCTCTCTTCCCACTCTCACCCCTTCCCCTCCCCCTCATGGCCTCAGGAAGACCTTCCAGTGTTCTACTTCCTCAGTGCCTGCAAGCTTCCTGCTTTTTATCTTGCCTCCTGGATGCCCTTGGGTGAAACCTCCTTCAGCCTTATTCTAGGAGCCAAGGATTCTGAATCACATTAGTGGTGTGGTCTGGTTTGTTTTGTTTTGTTTTGTTTTTTTCTGTATTTCATGAGCGGTACCAATAAATCTCTTAAAGGAATCAGATTTGGCACCTGACAGAGGTTCATGGTCCAGAAACTCATCTAGAAATTAAATTTACGGCCAAAGTCCTCCCTGATAATTTCTACACTCGTGTCAAGAATAGCACCATTCCTAGGAATAGGTAGCTTCTTCAGATGCTCCCAGTACTAAACTATAAAATAGTAGCATATGCACATGTATGTATTCACACATATACATATCTGTGCACATATACTATTCTGGTTTGCATTCTATTGCTATGATAAACACCATGAGCAAAAGCAAATCTGGGTTGGGGGAAGGGTTGTTTTGGGGGTGTGGGGGCTTTCAGAGTCTGAGTCCTTCATCAAGGGAAGTCATGTCAGAAACTCAAGGCAAGAATCTGGAGGCAGGAACTCAAGTAGATGCTGTGGAGGGGTGCTGCTTAATGGCTTGTTCTTAGGGCTTACCCAGGCTTGCTTTTTGTAACCTACCAAGAGACAATAGACTGAGAGGCAGTAAGAAGGTGCAAAAAGGAGATTACAAATGGACAAGAGAAAACTTGAGAGTAGTTTGTATATTCAGGATGATTGCTCTGATGGCTTCACATATAAAAGTGTATGTGTAATGTGCTGGTTAGTGTGTGTACATGACAGGCCGCAGGGGTGTTGCTGCTCACAACAGGTTGAGCTCCCCCACATCAGTCATCAGTCAAGAAAATGCTCTGCAGTCCTGCCTATCAGCCAATCTAATGGGGGCCCATAAGCCAATCAAATGGAGGCAATTTCCAAATTGAGGTTCTCTCTTCCCAGATGAGTCTAGTTTGTATCAAGATGACAAACCCACCAGCACATTTAATGTATATTTATTTCTTGTCTTAACTCAAAATTAGTTTGGGGCAAATTTGTCTATATCAGTAGTCCATTTCCTGTTGCTATGTAGGATTCTACTGAATGGATCGTGTTGTTTATAACACTCTGTGAAGTTGTCATACTATGTTCCAAAATGGTGCTACCACTTTACAGTCCCAAGAGCACTGTTTGAGAGTTCTTGTTCTTATTTATTTTGGGCTTTCTAGTTGATTCTAGCTACCTGGTTATCTACCTGTATGCCAACACCATATGCTGAATCACTATAGATTTATAATAAATCTTGGAATCAGTTGCCAGACCACTTACTTTGCCAGATCTCCAACTTCTTTCAAATTTCTTTTGATTAAAAAATATCATTTGATCTTACCTGGTTATATGTTAAATATTTTATTTCCTTAAATACATTTGGAGTTTGTTCTCAAGTGTTATGAGGAAACATCTTGTTCTTTTTTAGAATATGGTTTCGATATTTGCTAGGTGGGACTGTAAGTGTTCAATGTTCAGTAAAAAGAGATAATTCTTCTCAGCTATTGAGACAAGATCCATACGTTGTTGTTGCATGTAAGTTCCTGTAAATCAGGACTATTTCAGCATATTCTGTGAGCAGGCATGATGTGTGGCCATCTGGGAGAAGGCAAATACTATTATTTCCTTTCTCTGTGGGATTCTTCCCCAGCCTGCATCAGTCCCCTCCCCACATCCACTCTTCACTGTCCTACTACTCAAAAGGGCATTCTCTTTTTGACGTTTGCCCTCCATGGGTCTCTCTCATTCCAGTACTTGATCCTGAGAACGCTAGGCACCTAGCTCTGCCCCATCTTTAAGTGCCTTTCTATTGAGTTGGGATGGTTGCAGAACTCACCCTGTTTCCTGGCTCACAGAGAACACTGCCCTTTGTTTCTTGACGATGAGTGTTTGTGGGCTGGCTTTAAGATTTGGGATTGTTTTAGGAATGAAGGCAATTCTTTAGTTGGTGGTTTTGTCCCCAGGAGCTCTGGGGGTACTAGTTGGTTCATATTGTTGTTCCCCCGATGGGGATGCAAACCCTTCAGCTCCTTTGGTCCTTTCTCTAGCTCCTCCATTGGGGACCCTGTGCTCTATCCAATGGTTGGCTGCGAGCATCCACCTCTGTATTTGTCCTGGCACTGGCAGAGCCTCTCAGGAGACAGCTATAACAGACTCCTGTCAGCAAGCGCTTCTTGGCATCTGCAATAGTGTTTGGTAACTGTATATGGGATAGATCTCCAGGTGGGGCAGTCTCTGATCTACACACGGATGGCCTTGTCAGACATCAATGGTAGGTAATGCTCTTGGTCCCTTGAAGGCTCGATACTCCAGTGCAGGGAAATGCCAGGACAGGGAAGCTGGAGTGGGTGGGTTGGTGAGAGGGGGATGGGATAGGGGTTTTTGGAGGGGAAACCAGGAAAGGGGATAACATTTGAAATGCAAATAAAGAAAATAACTAATTATAAATAAATAAATAAATAAATAAATAAATATAGCATTTCTATTAAAAACAAAAACAAAAAGGAATGAAGGTAATTATGCTTTTGTCCCACCCTCTCATCTGGAAGCAGAAGTCTATTCTGCACATGCCAAATATTTACTCTTCCTTTCTCATTAGCATATGGGATAAGGGGTGCCCTTAGTGTATGGAGGTGCATTGGAGGAAAAGAGAAGGAAGACTCTACTTCCACCTCAGGCTTAGGAGCTCATTTTTACAATCCCACCCATAAATTATTTCTTTAAATATCCATTTTTTCACTCTGTCATTGGCTTCCTGTCACAGGCTATCCCCGTCATGGCTTTGAGGTCCCAGATATGCTCAAATCTTTTGCTTAGTATCCATATCTGAGCTGATGTCAGGCTGTGGTATCATTGTCTCAGATGTTGATCTTTCTTGGCTCCTATCTGTGAGGCTCAATGAAGCAGCTGAGTTATCCCTTGGTAGTGATACTTAAACACTTGTTACTGTTCACCAGGGCCATTAATCTGTCGATGGCAGCTGTGCATAAATCTTTCTTTCTGGCTGTGAAAAGAATACTGATTAGTTTATGCCAGAGTCCAATTAGCCTTCCCCCTTCTCATTCATTTTTTTAAAATGCAATCATGTTAATGTGGGTCTTAATAGTGATTTGTGGTAATAGCATTCCTTTACTTTCTCCTGTAACTAGATACCTTCTCTTTGAGGTCAAAGTACGGCAAGAACCTCCTCACTCATAATTTTCATTCCTTTTCATTTCCTGTTCTAATATTTTTTGTGATGTTCTCCGTCTTTCACTTTTAATCACAGTTAACTGCACCCCGCTCTCAGGCTGACTTAGGGTGCTCTGAGTGGAAGGCTGTACAGAGTGTGTTTCCTGGAAAGACCATTCTTCATAATCCCAGAAGGACAGGAAGTGGGAATGGGGGGGGGAGTGGATTGCACCAACTTATGTAACTCAGAAAGTTCATCAAGTGCTTTAGGCAGGCCAAGGGAGAGTATTAACTTAAAAAATAGCTTGGAGAGTTCTGGAAGGGTGACAGTATATTGATAAGCATGTCTGATTAAATGTTATTTTCCTGTCCTGGCATTTATCATAAATCCTGACATTGTGTTAATAATATACTGCTTCTACAGGTCACACAGATAAGCCCAGAACATTTACCAGAAAAATAATGCAGCAGTGTGGGAACTGTCATTCTCCCAAACAGCAGGAGATGATTTCCAAGCCACCGCCAGCCCTGAGAAGCCAGTGAGTCTGGACTAACGGGGAGCATGGTAGGGCTCTGGGCATCCGAGGCCATTACTCATCTGGTTGAGAGTCCATATCCTGGACCCTAACTGTCTGGGTACAAATCCCAGATCTGTTGCTTTTTAGCTCTGTGAATTTAGATAAACTACTCAACTGCTCTATACCTTGGTCTTCACTCTTATAAAACTGAGAATTTACAGTATGTGCTTCTAGACTGTTTTCCAAGGATGAAACACATAAAAACAAATAGACACCCAGATCAGTTCTTAATACATACATGTGTGTCTGCTATTATTATTACTGAATTATTATTCAGAGATCTGTACTGTCCATATAACAGTGACAAGGCACACCAAGCTCTTAAATACTTCAAATATAGCTGCTATGATATTAGAATTAAGTTCCTAGGCTTATTTTATTTTAATTTATTGTAATTTAAAATAATTATTTGTCACACTTATTAATGAAGACTTGAAATATGCTTACAGAAATTCAGGAATGGGAATTTAGTCTTTCAATTATAGGTTTTAGAAAGTCTAAGCGCAATGAAGTATTTGATAATTGTGTGTGTGTGTGAGTGTGTGTGTGTGTGTGTGTGTGTGTGATATCCAGTGCTGGGCACATGATGTGTTCAGTTAATTCTCTCCTCCTTCCCTTACACAGAGGTTCTCATTGACATTCAAATTTGCCATTTAGGCCTTCTCAACTCCCCTTTGTCTACAATTTTGTGATTAACATTTTAGCGGTCAGATTTTGATGATCAACTTGAAGTACAAATAAAACAAAAACAAACACACAAACAAAGAAAATCCCAAATACCTAAGATTGCAATGACATCATCCATTTTAAGACTACAAATTTCACTTAAAACAATATTTTGCTTAAGTTGGGTTAAGTAAGAAATGCTAAAATTATATTCTCTCATTTCTTTTACTTTTAAAATATGACTACTAGAAACTTTTAAATTAGATGCTTTTCACATCATTAACCCTGGACTAGATTATAGGGAATTTTACTTGCGGTGGTAAAATGTCTGAGTTTTATCCTAAGTAAGTCAAGGCAAGCTACAGAGGAAGAAATGGACCCTATTTGCATAATGCACATCATATATGTACAAATCAGAAGTATTTTCTTGGCAGCTGGGTAGGGAATGGATTTGAGAGGGAAGGCAATGAGCCAGGAAGCTCAAGTGGAGGCAGACATATAGGCAAGAAAAGTTCAAGTCTGAATTGAAGAGAGCAGCGTGCATGGACAGACTCCCCAGTAAGCAAGGGTGAGGGTGGTCATGGCCATGTTGGCTCCTGTAGCTTGGGGAGCTGGCTGGGCTTCCTGACAAAGAGCTGGGAGTCTAAGGCATTGAATGTATACAGGTTATGTGTCAGACCTACAGTGAATTACCTGAGGCGGACAGCCTATGAAGGGACCGTGGTTATGCTTTGTCTTTGTTCTACCTGTAGATTTAAGTATTTCTTAGGTAACTATTTATGTTCCGAAATATTTAGCCACAGAGTGGCAAGGAATAAAAATGATTCAAGATAAGAGAAATTTTAAACAGAACTTTGTATATTTTAATAACTTGCTAAGATTAAGGGAGAAAACTTGAACACACCTTTCATCTAAGCACTCAAGAGGTATACACGAGTAGATTTCTGTAAGTTTGAAGACAGCTGATTTATGCTGCTCAGAGCTTTATGGTAAGACTCTATATCAGAGAAGAGGGGAGAAGAGGGAAGGAGGGAGAGAAAGGACAGACAGATGGCCCATCATTCATGATTTGGACATGTACTAATGACCTACAGACTTTCTGTAAGGCCCACTTCCTAAAAGTCCACAGCATCTCCCACAGCACTAAATGTTCAGTTCTGCGCCTTTGGGAAAACTATCCATCTTAGGACCATAGCAAGTGATGGTCCAAGTCCTTTTCTCAAAGCTCCTCCTAATTCCTCCTAAGTCACTGGATGTAGAGCCTTCTTCTAGGGAAAGGTGACTAGCTTATTGCTAATTCAACCCTTAAGTTAAAACACAAAATGAAAGGTAGAATATGTACTGGTCTGTCTGTTTGTCTGTCTGTCTGTCTCTCTCTCTGGATTTAGGTGTGTAGCCCTGGTTGGACTTGAACTTGCTGTGTAGTGCAGGTTAATCTCAAACCTATGGACAGTCTTCCTGCCTCAGTATCCCCTCCTGTCTCTTCCCCTTTTCAAACAGCAATGGCCTCATCACCTTCTGGTAAACATTAGCAGGTCTGACTTGGTACACAGAGGGCTCCAGGAGCCACCGCGTTTTTCTTCAGATGAAGACAAAAGTGGCTTTTCATCCTTTGGGCACATTCCTCTTCCCATTCCCAGGAAAGAGCTCTGCTTTGCCCTCAGATGCAGCTGTGTCTGCCCTCCGCTTCAGGTACTTCCCAGTGCTGTCTGGGGATAAATTCCTCTTCAGTATTTGTGGAACTCATGAAGTTCTCTCACCTCCCTTGAGCCTCCATTTGAAAATGTGTAGCATTAGAAGGTTCTTTCTCCTGTGAAAAGTTGTTTCCTGGCAGGATCATATACAGCACAGCCGGCTGGCTCTCAGTTGTTGCTCGTAATTGACAGTTTTCTGGTTATCATTTGGAATAAAACATAAACAGGGAGAAATGGCTTGTGGCACATTTCAAACACTCCTGGGGCCCACTGTGCCTTCAGACCATGGCTTTGCATATGTACAGGGCAAGGGAGACATGGCTAAGATTTAATCTTGACTCTTGAGATGATCTTAAAGCCAGGATGTCTCCTGGGAACACCAGCCTTCAGCCTTCTCTCCACTGAGCCTCTAGGCAGAGCTGTGGTGCCTTGGTGCCGCTTGCAACAGTGCCCTTTGTTACTTGTCTCTTTTTCCTCCATGACCCTGCAGAAGAAATCTTAAAACCTCAGACAGCTGAAAAAGAGTTAGCAGGAGAGATGTGACCCAGAGCAAAGACCTTGGGTTTCTCTTTACTGATTAACCATCCTTTGCAGCTCACTCACTGACTATTAGCCAGTGGTCACCACTAAACTTGTGTTCCTTTGCATTGGTACACTCAGTTTCTGAATTGGGAGGTTTTATTTTTCCCCACAGCTTATACAAATGTTTATGAATAAAGTGAGCCTTAGTCCCCTCTGTCTTCTGAGAGCAATGCAGCTCTTCTCAAACATTTAACAATGAATAAACTCTCACCCACTGGGCAGAAAAGAGAACACAGAGGAGTCAGTAAGCAGATGAAGTCGCCAAGAACAGAGAAGCTTGCCCGAGTGAGGACACATTTGGTGACCATTTGACAGGAGAAACAGAAACCTGAACTTTTCATATTCCACAGCAGTGGTGCAGACAGGCTTTCTGTATCTTCCCATGCCTGACCCTCAGCTCTTGACATTTGAAAGAGGATCAAACAACTCTGAATCGATAGAAACAGCTAAGTACTTAACCACACCATATTGACTAGATGTAGACAGAAGTTTCCAGGAACGGGAATTAGTGTGGCCTGGCAATGCCGAGAAGGCCTTTGTAAAGACAGGAGGTTAGACCAGGTGGCAGAAGATAAGTTGAGGTTTCAATAGGAAGTGGAATAAAGGGGAAACATTGGGAAGTGATAATCTGTTGGGGGAAGTGGGGAGGGGAGAGAGAAGAGCTGAGAGAGGGAAGAGAGACAGAGACAGAGAGAGAGACAGAGAGGGAGTAATATGAATTTGTGTGAGCTGAAAGGCAAGAAGTTGCTGACAATCAAGTAACAAGTCTCACAAAGTCTTCACTCTCACACTACATTTCCCACAGTCCTCTGCTTCGTTTCCCTCCTCCTCCTCCTCCTCCTCCTCCTCCTCCTCCTCCTCCTCCTCCTCCTCCTCCTCCTCCTCTCCCCACCAGGAAATTCCCTCTTGCTGTATTTGACATCTCTTGTCTCCTATCTTGTATCTAGCTCCTTCACTAAAACACCACATTCAGATAATCTCTGCCGTTTCACACTCAGATTCACTTCTGAGAAGACCAGTCTCCTGCGTTCCCAGCACAAGGCTGCTTGGTAAATATCACCCAGTGGCTGGCTGCAAGTGGGTAATTTCCCTCAGTGGCAGTGACATTATGGCATCATAAAGAGAAAAAAGAAAAGGGACTCGAATGTTGGTAGGGACTGTAGAGATAATCTTGAAGAGACTAAAAGTCCTGAGACTGCAGTACCCTTAGTAGACTCCATGTTTGTCCTTTGGCTCTCTTTCCTTTCTTCCTTCCTCCCCTGTCTCCAGAAATTTCCACAAATGAATCCATTTGGAAAGAAAAAGGCAAGTTGACTACAGCACCTTTCAGAAAACAGAGGCCTCTGAAAACATGGGTCTGCACTGGCGCCTGTGTCCTCTGTCCGGCCTCTGAATCACTCCCTATAATTTGTTCGGCTTGATTCTAGCCTGAGCGTCCAGGCAGTGGGCACCCACAGTCCCTCCTCAGCCACGAAGGAAAGGCATCCTTCCTTCTTTCCTCCTCTTGCCACTCTGAGGTAGCTGGCTTGCTGCCTGGCTATGCCAGAAAGCGGCGTGACCACCAGCAGCTACTGTGGTCAGCCCAGGAAGAAAATCTCGGGTGTTCACAGCTAAACTATGACTTGAGAAACTCTGGCGACAGAGGGTTGGCTGGGTAACAGATCAAGAATAGCAACAGAATTGCCCTCTCTGACTCTGCCCCTCCCCAGAATAAACCCCCAAAGAACCTCAGAAAGCATCAGGGCCACACTTCACTCAAGTTAGGCCTGGGAGGACCCCACAAGGATTTCTTAAAGGGTCCCGGTGAGGGTAACATAGGGATTCTCCATGCTCATCACATGTGCCGGTGGCATTCAATCTGTTAAAGCAACAGTGCCAAGATTAGGCAGTCTAGTCAAATTTGAGACGTGTCTCCATTGTGGGCCATACTGTCACCATTGATGCAATTCTTCTGTGTCACCTCAGCATGTTCTAAAGCGCTTGGGTTTGCATCACTGAAGTGAATTGGTAACCTAGCCTTGTTGGTTGGATATGTTTCTCTTAATCAATCCATTTGTAGAGCCAAAGCATGACACATGTCTACCTCTGGCCTCTACATAACACACTTTTTCCCCCTTAGTCAACACCTTAAGTCAAACCCAATGATCTAGCAAACAGATATGAGAGTTTATTGCTTTCTGCTTTATCTTTTTTTGGTAATAAATGGGCTTGGGCCACATTTATGGCAACACTATTTACAATAACCAAGATAGGAAATTGGGCAGGATGCCCAGAAACAGACAAATGGTGTAGGAAATAGTATATATCCACTATGGAGTATTATTCAGTCATTAAAAAAAAAAAAAAGTGGGATCCTGTTGTTTGCAGCCAAATAGATGGAATCAGAAGTCACTATGTTAAGAAGAATACAGACACAAAAAGACAAGTATTACACATTCTTTCTCATGTGCGGAAAATGAAAGCCAGCAAAGGTGATCTGAAAGTAGCTTAGCGATAACAAGGGACTAAAAGGTATACAACTGGGGAGGGAGGAATCATGGGAGGAAGAAAGGTGGCTGACACATGTATGGACAGACACACCACAGTGACTCCCACTAACATGTGGGGGTCAATATGTGCCAGCAAATAAACAAATATTCAGGGGCATGAGCAGACCTATCTGCAGCACATGCTAGACATTGGAATCAGGGTCATGTGCTCTGTGTTCCTTAGTTATTTTTATTCACTTAAGACAGGCAAGAGCCCGGGAGGCCCCGAGGACATGAAAATTAAATGTGGCAGCTGAATTTGACATCTGTAGGAGCAGCTCAAGTAAGCAGGCACTCACTAGGCAACACAGTTAGGAGGAGTTGAGGTTACTCTTTTCTCTGAAGAAAAGGGCCATCCCTTCTTATGACTAAGCTGCAGAATGCCTTCCAGCTAAGGATGGGGGGGGGGGGACTGTCCTTGTTAAAGTGACAGAAGCCATCTAGGAAAGGCTTTGGCAAGTGAGTTTCCTGGAGATGGCCCACTGTTTTTGCATGGCTGTGATGGATGCACTCTTGGAGAGGCACAGCCCCAGAGACTCTGTCCCAGGATGGCCTTTATCTTGCTGCTGCCTTTTCTGCAATTATCACACATCCTAATGATGCTTGGGCATCAGCCCACCCTGGTGGGCAAATTTCCTGCAGATCAACATGAAGATGAACTTTTATGAATTAATGCTGTTAGGATGAGTTAGTTACTTTATAGCATTCCTGATTTGATCCAAATACTTTTAGGAAGAAAGTTTAAGGAGATGGTTTCGGTTGTTTTGCCAGAAAGGTGTAATACAGTTAGAATAAAAAATAGGATGTGTTGCTTCCTCTTAGAATAGTAAGTAAAGGCCGCATCATAAGGAATACAATGAGCTTTCATAAATTACACTAAGAAGAGAAATAGGTTAGGGACAAACCTGTGATCAAGGAAAAACATTCATTCTAGGTCAAATCCAAGGATGAAGCCACAGGTGTGCACTATGATAAAGCAAGGCCATGTGAAACTATTGCATTGAACTTATGAGCTTAGAGAATGAAACACTGCTTTGAACTTAGTATCAGCATCTTGGTTTTACTCCCCTTTTGTGTAGCATTTTATCGATGAGGGAATTTTATAAAGAACGTTTGTCTAAGAAGGTATAAAAAGGCTGAGAGAAGAATTAAAGTGGGTTTTGGGGCTCTGCTCCATCCACCAAATATGTATGTATGTATGTATGTATGTTTGTTTGTATGTATGTGTATATATATATGCATATATACACACACATATATGTCTGTCTACATGTATCTACATACATATGCAGGTATATGTGTACATATATAAGTATACATGTGCACTTGTAAAATTGATGAAACAGGTAGTCAGTTGGGCTTGACAAGAGTGTGTGTGTGTGTGTGTGTGTATGTCTAACTTTCTTCCTATCTTCTTTTTCTTTTCTCTCTGACTCACAAAGAGTTAACAAATCTGAGCCTTGAGCTACAGAGAAAAGAGCCCATGTAACTAAGCTTTTTCTTAATTCCCTGATGCTATCAGCAGGAGTTAATTTGCTATTCTGTAGTCAGAAGCTAGCTGAATAGCTTCTGGCCGCAGGATAATAGAGAGTTAAAGGAGTTAAATTGCCAAAAGTAAGCAGCTTCTGGCCCAGCAATCTCCATACCCACTTTAGCTGCCTTCCTAGGGGAAGGCAGGGCTAACTAACCCCCATCCCCTGGCATTAAAGGACATTTAGGGTCCCATTTGGGACTGGCATTTCATCCCAAAGACTGATGCTTTCAAGGGCCTCATTTGACAGACTGATGGCAATTTTATTTGTACCAGGGCAGTAGAAATCTCGGCTGCAAGTATACAAAGCATAATGAGAAGATTACAGCTCAGCCACTGGGTGCAAATTGGTCTGGGCTGTTCACTGCAGGAGGAGTGTTCCCCAGTTCTTTCCTCCACGTGCAGAGTCACAGATGGTGGAAAACAGATACCTTTTGATGACCTATGGCCCTGCTTCCAGGAGCTCCCTGCGGTGTGGCCCTGCCCTCAGGAACTGTCGCTCCACACTGGGGTAAAGGCAAGGTGGCAGGACCGTGCTCTGATGAGCTCCTGACCTGGCTGGGACCATGCTCTGTGTAACTTTTGGCTCAGAGAGTGGTGCAGCTGTCAGCCCCTCTGTGTGAAGAGCTTGGCATCCTCTCTTCTCTGCCCACATCTCCAACCTGGTCACTTTCCTTGGGGAAGCAGCTAGGCTAACTAGCCCTAGAAGGGAAGAAGAACATTTATTTCCTCCTCCATTCAGATCAAAATTACCTTTAGCTCATCCAGTTCAAGGTCTCAGGACACAGCCACTCCCATCCCCCACCTCCCCACCCTATGCCACTCTCAGCCTCTATGGTGGGAGCAAGATGCACCCGGCTGCTTCATGCAGTAATGTAACAACCAGGTGCAGCTTCCAGACGTCTGGACCATGAATGAAACAGAAAGGTGAGAAGTTATTCATTTGTTTATTATTTTGCTCAGAACAAGAGATAGGGAAAACCTATGTATCTCAGAGCAAGCAGTAGCTGTGGAGAGTTACCACCCTTAGCCAAGAGGAACCAATGGAGGGGGACTTTGTTTACAGAGCAGGGCAAAGGGCTGCCCAGCAGATGCTGAGACTACTCAGAAATGTAGCCAGCTGTTGGCTACCCTATAAGAGGGAAATGGAGAAGTAACTTGACAGCTTCTCTCCTCGCTTCCAGAGGCCTATCTGCAGGATCCTATCAACTCAGGATTCCCTGTGTAGACATTTTCTTTGTTCGGGGTTGGTTCCCTCCCTCTGATAAAGCAGAGGGTTGTGTCACACCTGGCAGACAGAATAGAAATAATTTGGAGGGAAGTCACCACGCACACAAATACAAAAGTGTCTCACTGATCTTGTGACTGCAGACTCAGGTACCCCTTTGCCAGCACTCTCTTCTGAACCTACAACCTCCTGATTCCTGAAGTTATTTCTTTTTCTGACATATTGTAAAATTAATTTTGATTGTACAATATTTTGCTTGAAGAGACTGTAAGACATCCGGGGACATACTGGGAAATTGACGAATGGTAAAAACCATTTGTAGACACCAGTGTAGACCCAAGAAGCAAATACTATATGTTGTCAGTATCATCAAAGAGAGCCAGAGTGAAACCCATGAGGTCACTGTGAGTCCAGAGCCTTAATGTCTCACACTGTCCACGTGGCTTACCTCCTGTCTTAGTCAGGGTTTCTACTCCTGTACAAACATCATGACCAAAAACAAATTGGGGAGGAAAGGGTTTATTCAGTTTACATTTCCACATTGCTCTTGATCACCAAAGGAAGTCAGGACTGGAACTGAAGCAGGTCAGGAAGCAGGAGCTGATGCAGAGGCCATGGAGGGATGTTTCTTACTGGCTTTCTTCCCCTGGCTTGCTCAGCTTGCTTTCTTATAGAATCCAAGACTACCAGACCAGGAATGGCATCACCCACAAGGGGTCCTCTCCTCTTGATCACTAATTGAGAAAATGCCCCACAGCTGGATCTCAAGGAACTATTTCCTCACCTAAAGTTCCTTTCTCTGTGATAACGCCAGTTTATGTCAAGTTGACACAAAACCAGCCAGTACAATCGACCCCTTGTCAACTTGACACACAAACACATCACTATTATGCCTCAATCAACTCTTACTTTCTTATTCATCCCCAAGATCCAAATAACTTTAAAAGTCTCACAGTCTTTGCAAATTATTAAAATTTCAATCCCTTTAAAATACCCAATCTCTTTTAAAATTCAAAGTCTTTTTACAATTAAAAGTCTCTTAACTGTGGGCTCCACTAAAATACTTTCTTCCTTCAAGAGGGGGAAATATCAGGGCATAGTCACAATCAAAAGCAAAATCAAACACCAACTATCCAATGTCTGGGATCCACTCACCATCTTCTGGATTCCTCCAAGGGCTTGGGTCACTTCTCCAGCTCTGCCCTTTGTAGCACACACCTTGTCTTCTAGGCTCCAGCTGCCTGTACTCCATTGCTGTTGCTGCTCTTGCTATCTTATGGTACTGGCATCTCCAAAACACTTCTGTCTTCTGCTATCACTAGGCTTCATCAATAGCCTATCATAGGCTCTCTTCATAGTGCCAAGCCTCAACTCCTTTGTATGACCCCTTCAAGTCCTGGGTCATCAATTGCAACTGAGGCTGCACCTTCACCAGTGGCCTTCTGTGGTCTCTCACAGTGCCGAGCCTCAGCTGCTCTTCAGGACCCCTTCATGCCTTCAAAAACAGTACTACCTGGATGACTCTTAAACACTACCAAGACCAGCCACAGCACAAGGTACAACCTTGGCTATCTTTGGAACACAGCCTCTGTGCTCTCAGAAAACACTTCCCAGAAGATTTCACCTCTATGATGCTGGTCTCTTCTTAATCACCACTAATGTCTTAGCTCCAGCTAACCAGCATTAATAGTCCCAGTAATGAAAAGGTTTCACTTTCGTAGTCCTGGTATCTTTTTAATCACAGCTGATTCTTCAGCCTCAGCTAATCAAAACCACAGAATCTTCACAATCAAAATAGTAACAGCCCTTTAATCTTCCCTCTGAGATTTCACAAACCATGCCTCCATGTTCTGCACTGTTCTCAACATTATCTTCCAAGCTCCTACAGAACATCCCACAGAGCTCTTAACATCCCAGTGGCTCTTCTAGCTCAAAGTTCTGAAGTCCTTCCTTAGCCCTCCCCAAAACATGGTCAGGTTGTCACAGGAATACCACACTATGCTGGTACCACAGGAATACCAAGACTATGCAGGTCTTATTCAGGGTTTCTATTCCTAGACAAAGCATTATGACCAAGAAGCAAGTTGGGGAGGAGAAGGTTTATTCAGTTTACATTTCCACATTGCTGTTCATCACGAAAGTCAGGACTGGAACTCAAGCAGGTCAGGAAGCAGGAGCTGATGCAGAGGCCATGGAGGGATGTTACTTATTGGCTTGCTACCCTGGCTTGCTCAGCTTGTTTTCTTATAGTACCTAAGACTAACAGCCTAGAAATGGTACCACCTACAAGGGGTCCTCTTGATTACTAATTGAGAAAATGCCCTACAGCTAGATCCTTACAGCTAGGAATTGCCTCACCTGAAGCTCCTTTCTCTGTGATAACTCCAGCCTGTGTCAAGTTGACACAAAGTCAACCAGTACACCTCCCTCAGCATACAAAAGGGGACCCCACAGAGCCTCAAGTCCTCCTGCTAAGCCAGGCTTCCATTCTCCCTCTCAGTGTCTTCATCATGTCCCTTGCCCTCTGATCCATCATGTAGACACTCTGTTCTTCCTGGAAGCCACTCAGCTCATTTAATGAGATTTTAGGGTAAACAAAAGAAAAAAAATATTTTTTGTAACGGTTTTAAAAAATACAACTCCGAGAACTTTCCTATGTTCTTATTTCAAAACTTGTATGTTGCGGAAAATCTCCAACCCAAATAAGCCCATGCAACAAAAACACAACTCAATTCATATGAATTCAGTTGAGCGCCTAGATTGGGCAGGTCTATCACTACACTACTCTATCCCCCAGCTATGAGATGCCTTACAACGTGCAGTTTCTCCAGGCCCCGAGCATCTGCTCCATTTCCTTCCATGTCCTCCTCTTTGGTCTTCCTCTCTCTCCTTCCTCTCCTCATTCTCCCTAAAACTTTTCAGCTCTACCTTCCCTTCCACTGCCCAATCACCTGCTCTAGCCTTTACTTTACAAGTTAAAATGGGGAGAAGGTTCACATAAAGTCACCTGAGTAATGGCTCACTCCTCCAGCCAAGGCAGCCCTTCTTGGGGAAAAGGAATCAGCATCAAAATACAACAGCACTAAGGTAATCCTCAACACTTGTAACCTCTTTGTTTCCTAAATATTGAGTTGACAGTTTTTTTACTCTGCATATCACAGTACTGTAATGCCTGAATCTGGATGGTTTATTTCTTTTATTTAATAGTATAGTTGGTTCATGTTTCTGCATCTGGCCATTGATGGACACCCAGCAGCAACGGTCACTTTGGGGCCTAACGCCAGGGCTGTATGCCAACATCCACTTCTGCCACCATAGTCACACTATTCATGAATCCTTTGTGAAGATTTAGAAGGACAGAGGCTCGAGAGATGGCTTAGCAGTTAAGGGTGTGCTCTGCTCTCCCAGAGGACAAAGAATTTGGATCCCAGGACCCATGTCAAGTGATTACAAAATTAAGCATCAGTCCTAGGGTTTTGGCCCACATATATGTGGCATATGTTCACAGACACCCACATGCATATGCATGTAAAATAAATATTTAAAATGGCAACACTGACTGATGTTCTTCTCACCGATTGGTTTATAATTTGGTACCTCTCCCATAGCATACACTATCTTCTAGGCATTGATTAACGTCATGATGTGAGCCTGTCTCCATGAACCCATGCACGCCTCCTCCATAGACATCCTCCTCCTTCGGGTTTCAGTTGTTCTCCAACAACTAAGCAGGCTAATTGCATGTCGTTTATTTTTATAGCCTGTGTGGGGAAACAGAAGCTACACTCATTTATATAAAAGTTACACACCATTCTTTTCATTCTCAGTAGTACTGTGCATGGCAGACGCTTCACTATATGAAGATGCCAGAAAGCAAAGGCTTCTGGGATTATTTTGAAAATTAAATAGTGCAGAGTAGTTTCGAAGACTGAAAAGTCTTAAACTAAAGGTTCTTTTATCAAATGTTAATGTCAGTTTAAAGATAAGCTCCCTGCCTGAAGGGGGTGGGGTCCATGGATTTATACACACTCAGAATTTGGAAGTGTTCCAATTCAACAACCTGAAAGTCATTGATTTTTCTTCCAGTTATATAGTTTGACTAATTCTGATGACTGTTTCAATGATGGTACACATCATTGGAGTGGTATTCTAATCATATCTGATTATATGAAAACGTTTTACTGTAATTTTTAAAAATGTATTATTTTAACCCTAAAAATTATCTGGAAAATCATGTTATCGTGCATAAAGAGCATGTGATTTGACATTTTATCCCTTGGTTGGGGTCTTCCTGCATCTTGGAGCAGTGAACAGAAAGATGGTGATTTTACAAATATTTTACACCTTTATTCAAGACAAATTAACTTATGATTGGTGATTCTATTTCTAAATAATTACTCAGCTCTGCTAATCTGCATTCTGAAAGTAGAGTGCTAAACTTGGCCCCACAGATGGCAAAGAGACATAATCATGGCCTCTCAGTCTTGAACACATTGATATTTGGTGAAAGAAAGAACCCTAGCTCATTCTGAGCCTGTAAGATGCACAGATGAACCAAAAGACCCAGAAACTTCCAAGAGAGTGAAATTTCAACAAAGCTTTTCCCGGCTCTCAATAGGTGCTTTTCTTAACCTAAAAACAAAGATATTCTAAAACAGAAGAGTAAACCTTTCTTTGACTCTTGTGTCAGCAAAGGGCTATAAGAGAGGAAAGGCCATTGTCACTGTTTAGTACTTCAGTAGGCTGGAAGAGTCCACACCAGCTATAAATAGGACACTAGCTCCAGGGCACCTCTGTCTCCACAGCTAACACCACTTGACTGAGGGATACCCTTTAACCTAAGGCTGTAATTCATTTACACAACTACCAACAAGGCATAACAAGCATGTTTCTACCAACAGGAACCACATTTATTTTTACAATTGGTGCCCCTCATTTCGTAAAGGTAGGGAATGTTGGCTTAGAAGAATTATCTTCAGATTTGATGAGACAACCCTACTTGTGTCTTCTGAGTTTGCTCTGGAACATAGGAGAGTGAAATCTCTCACTTCACTCATCTATCTAGCAAGTGAACTTATTGCTCATGTGGGTATTATGTTTTACAGTGGGAAAACAGATTTAACAAAATAACTCTTGTCTTGAACTCAAAAGCCATGTAAACAGAACTGAAATGTGAGTTGCTAAAATCTATGATAGATGGAGTTAATGAGATTGGGGGAAAAGTCTTAGAATTTGATTGGTAAGATGAGTAAAAGAATGTGCTCTATGGGGCTGGAGAAAGATGGCTCAGTGGTTAAGAGCACTGACTGCTCTTCCAGAGGTCCTGAGTTCAATTCCTAGCAACCACATGGTGGCTCACAACCATCTGTAATGATCCAATGCCCTCTTCCTGTGTGTCTGAAGATATTGACAGTGTACTCACATATACGAAATAAACAGATTTTTTTTTTAAAAAAAAAGTGTATTTAAGCCAGACATAGTGGTACACATTTTAAAAACTGTGCTCTAAGCAAAATCAATAAAATATTTCAAGCTGTGAGAGTAGGGAAAAATGAAGCAATCACTGGGATTTCTATAGAAAATTTTCAGGCAGTATTAATGTGAGTCTGGTCAGGGCAGGCTAAGAAAGACCAAAGCAGATTTACTAGGGTCACTGAAGAGAGTCTGAAGAATTCAAAAGGATTAGCTCTACTTGGAGAAAACACACACACACACACACACACACACACACACACACCTCTGGGAATAGCAAAGAAAAAGACAGGCTTCCTGCCTAGCAGTAGATGACCAAAAGAAAACAAACTCAAGGATTTTTGCTTTTGTTTTTGTTTTTGTTTTTGTTTTATAGAGTTTTATTTTTTGTCTTACATTGATTTGTTTGGATATTTTGTATTTTACTATTCTTTGCAGATATATTATGGTTTCTGGTTTGAGGGTTTTATCAGTTTTGTATATGTGTTTCTTTTTCTCTCTTTTAAAAAAATTCTAGACTTTGTTATTGTTGTTTTGACTTGCCTCTTTGTTTTCTAAAAAGATGGAAAGAAAGCACCAAGTTGGGTGGGTAGGGATATGTAGCAATCTGTAGGAGATTAAGGAGAAGAAACCATGACCAGACTATATTTTAGGAAAAAAATATTTTCAATAAAAACATAATGAAATGTTTTGAGGGTTTGTTTGCTTGCTTTTTGTTTTATTTTAATAAGCCTAACGAGTGATCAGAATAGATCCCCTGGGGACTCTTCCATTTATAAGGGAAGTAGAAACAAGAGGGGAGCAGGCACAGTGGCCAAAGAGTTAGGACAATGCCAGAGAACAGGTTGGGAGAGTGGAGACAGGAGTATTCAAAGCCAATGAGTTGACTCAGGAAGTAAAGGCTCTTGTCAAGCCCGATGACTTGAATTCAATACCCAGGAGCAATTTGATGGAAAGATAGAGCAGACTCCCAAAAGGTGATCCCTGAGCTTCACATAAGTGTGATAACATGCTCACACCCTCCCTCCCAAAAATACATGTTAGAAAGACACGAAAAATAGAGTGTCCAACAGAGTGGAAAGTTCAAAACAACATATATATATATATATATATATATATATATATATGCTTTATTTACATTTTAGATGTTATCCTCTTTCTTCTTTACCCCTCCGAAAGGAAAACCCCTCATCCCATCCCCCTCCCCCTGCTTACCAACTACCCCTCCTACTTTCCTGACCTGGCATTTCCCTACACTGGGGCATTGAGCCTTCACAGGACCAATGGCCTCTCCTCTCATTGATGTCTGAAAAAGCCATCCTCTACTACATATGTAGCTGGAGCCATGGGTCCCTCCATGTTGTACTCTTTGGATGGTGGTTTAGTGTCTGGGAGCTCTGGGGGTACTGGTTGGTACATATTATTGTTCCTCCTAATGACAAAAGTTTCTATTAAGATGGAGAAGTGAAAATGAGGAAGAGAAGACAGCAGGTGACACATGCTCTAAACCGTTGGCTTGGGAGCTTGGGAGACAGCTCAACTAATAAAGTGCACATAATGCAAGCATTAGGACTTGAGTTCAATCCTTAGAATGCATGTAAGATAAGGCAGTTGTGGGTGAATGCTTGTAGTCCCAGTACCAGTGAGATGGACACAGGAGGTTCCCTGGGGCTCTCTGCCAGCCCAAAGGGCAAGTTCCAAGTTAATAAGCAATTATGTCTAATAAAACAGAGTGGCGTGCACCGAGGAATGGCACCTGAGGTTGCCCTCTGGCCTCCACTCATGTGTACCCACGTGCACGAAAACACACAGAAATGAAAAATGAAATAAAACGCTGTCCCTGAACGAGTAAAGAAAGATCATTAAAGAAAAGTGTAACATCTTGGAGGGGCATCTGCTTTTAATTTCATGAAGGTAGAAGAAATCTGAGGATATTCCTTTGTGAGTAGGGACACAGGAAAAATAGAGATCATGAAAGGAACAACTTCCTAGAGACAGGGAAAGGATTGGGTATTAGAATTCTCTAGAGTAATGGAATTTACAGAATGAATTATCTCTCCCCTTTCCCCCTCTTTCTGTATATGTGTATGTGTATATATACATACACACACATACATATATATATATATGCACACACATACTCATATGGATATACATATGAACACACACAGGAAGGGAATTTATTAGAATCATTTACAGGTTGTGGTCCAGCTAATCCAACAATGGCTGCTTATGTTCAAGAATCCACAAGGCTAGATGTCTCAGCTGGTCTTCAATATATTCCAGAATCCCAAAGAAGTAGACCAGTGAAGGGATGAACTTGCTAATGAGTGGGAAGAAGCAGACAAAGAGGGGGGGGGGAGCTTCTCTCTTTGATGTCCTTTACATAGGGTGCCACCAAAAGATGTAGCCCAGATTAGAAGTGGACTTCCACCTCAAAAAAACTGGATTAAAGGTGTGCCTTCCCATCTCAAAGATCCAGATTAGAAGTGGATCTTCTAGGCTGGAGAGATGGCTCAGCAGTCAAGAACACTGACTGCTCTTCTGAAGGTCCTGAGTTCAAATCCCAGCAATCACATGGTGGCTTACAACCATCCATAATGAGATTTGACCCCCTCTTCTGGTGTGTCTGAAGACAGCTACAGTGTACTTACATATAATAGTAAAAAAAAAAATCTTAAAAAATTAAAAAAAAAAGAGGAAGTGGATCTTTCCACTTCAAGTGATACAACTAAGAAAAATCCCCAGCAGGCCTGCCCAACCATTTTTGAGTTTTAGTTAATTCCAGATGCAGTGAAGCTGATAACCTAGAATATCAATCACAGATGCAGTCTCCAGCCGCTAAAAAAGAATTTACCTGAAACTTTAGGACAAATACTTCTTCCTTGGATTCTTGGGGCCCCAGGAAAAGATGGCTACAGCTTCACACATTGGGTAGGGCAGAACTGGAGTTCCCTCTGGTGCTTCTCATATTGCCCAATACCCACTAGGTAAAGCTCTTGTGGGCTTATGGCAGGGAGGGGAAAGGTGCTGATGGATTTGAAGATTTGGGGATGGGTAGGAAAGACTGAGATAAGCATCGTGGAGGATGAGAAGGAGAAGCTCTACCTCAAACGCAGCAGGATTCTTTCATTAAAATGAGAGATTCCTTCCTTAACTACAAGAGGGAAAATGTCCGACTGCTGGATTCTCCGCACGGGGCAAGGCTGGTAACTTCCCAGGCTGTTCTGTTTCTTATGCTATGCGTTGTCTTCGAGGTTCTGGCAGTTTTTAACTTTGAGTGCTGTTTCTTTTCTACTCTCTTAAAAAAAAGAAAATAAGGAAGTAGCTGTACAGCAATTAACTGGCAGTGTATCCCAGCTAACGAGATGGCATTTCCATTCAAGTGCCTGAAAAAACAAAATGACTCAGCTCTGGTACATTAATTAGAGTCCAGTTTACTTCCATGAAAATAGAACCTATTGTGCCATCTTTATATATTTAAACATTTAGTGACTACGAGTCTTGGGAAGCGTCCAGAACAAAGCAAGGAGGGACGGACTAGAGCTTTGACTGACATTCCACTTGTTTCCTGAGCTCAGGAAACTGTTCCTTTCAACTTGCTAGTTATCTGTTAACAAAGGCTGTGTATGTGTGTACAAATAGTTTGCAAAGATCTAGATTAATACTTCCATTTGAGAGTTGGTACAAATAACAGCTGCGCTACCTTGCATGTCATTTATAAAACTTTATGGCCACAGTCATGGTGCAATTCTTATAGTTTGAATGTTGAGCATGTTTCCTTTCAGAATTCTTCAAGAATTAGATAAATAGAAGATCCCTGACATCCTTTGCAGACATCCACTGCTCAGTCTGTCCAGCTGCAGGAATGAATAGGTGAGGACCTTATCAATTATTTCTCAGGAAGAAGAGAAGGAGGAAGAGAAGGAGGAAAACCCTTTCTTTATCTCTCCTACCTTAATTTATTTCTGAAATCATTAAATCACCAGGTAGGAGTAGCCCCTCCTTCAACTGGATCTGTGACCATTCCCACAGAGGGCAAGGCGCCGCTCTTCCTATCCCTCTTGCGTTTGACAGCCAACTCCCAGGTAAGTAGAGCAGATCTTGTGGTCTGTGGGTGCAGGCAGGCTGGGATGAGCATCCTCAGTCCCAAAGGCAGTCCTGGCGCTTCCTTCCAACTGAGGGCAGGTTAGAGAATGGACCCTTGTGCTTTGTTCATCCTAGTGACAGGGTTCTACGGTGTAGGCCAACATTTTTTCATAATGTCTTAACCACATGTTACTGGCCACACTGCCTTCCCCAGAGTCACAGTCAAAGCCTTGATTTCTGGGTACTAACACACTTGGCCCTCATGATAGGAAGTGAGTTCTCAGTCCCTTTAGACTCCTGAACAAAGACGCAGCTTTACCTCAGCTCCCTGATGTTTCAACCAGGCCGCAAGCAAGCTGCAAGCGGTGACTTTTTGCATTGCTGTGGGTACTTTGGGTGTTGAGTGATGACATAGAATCATTTGCTTTGCAAAGCAAAACAAGACATATCCAGGTCACTTGTCCTAGTAACAGGGCATCTTCACAAATTTGGGCATACCTTACAAATCTTTAGTTTGCTGTAACCTTCCAGAAACAACTGCTTACCCTTAAATTGTGTTTGTTTGTTTCTTTGTTTTGTTTGTGATCAGGGCTGGGGCTGGGGCTATAGCTCAGAGGCAAAGAACTTGCCTTGCACATGCAAGCACCTAGGTTCAATGTTCATTCCTTTGCCTGGAAACAATTTAAACACTAGGTGAAAAGGGAGAAAGTAGTGAGGGCTTCAATAATCTTTTAGTTGCCGCAAAGCCCTCTGGCTTATCTTGGCTAAACAGTAGATATAAGTGAATTTTCTGATTTTGCAATTTTGGTGTACTCCTTCCATTATGTATTTTGGGAAGAAAGCAGTTAGCAGGCATGCAGAAGCCACAATATCAAGAATGTGGAAATTGCTTTATGCTTGGGTACTTGACAATGAAAATGTATCTGCTCTTCTAGTAATCCTTGACTGCTGCTTGCCTGATCCAGGTTACACCGGCTCCGAGACAGGGTGTGAAAGGCTCCAGAAGATGCAGCCCTGTCCATGTAGAAGACAGAGACCTGTTCTTGTACACTCAAGTTCTTCTGAAAATGAAACACTGTGGCTGCTTTTTATCTATGGCTTTAGTAACATCTTTACCTCAAGACTGATAAGTTTCCTTCCACAGAGCAAGCACCACTCACGGCTCACAGATCTTTCAGTGGAGTGGTTTGAACAAGGCACCTCAGTGAGGGGTACTTCAGAGCTCTTCACACTAAAGTGTTCTTCTGAGCAGGTGAAGCAAACACACTGCATTTTTATCCAAGCATAAACAAGGTGCCCAAGACTGAGTCTGCCTTTCTTAAACAAAGTAGACAAATTCTAGAAATTTATGTGGAGAGTCGAACTTTTAGAAGGCTGAGGAAACTGATATTTAACAGTTTCTCTCTCTCTCTCTCTTACTCACTCTCATTCTGCGTGTGTGTGTGTGTGTGTGTGTGTGTGCTCGTGCATGCGCACATGTGCTTATGTGGGTATGTACACCTTGGGTCTCATGGAAAATAGAAATACAGAAGTGAAATCTTTGGGATGTAGCATCTCCATGACTTAAACAATGAAATCAACAATTAAAAGGCTTTATATCTGAGGGAAATTTCACCTCAAGGATCCAACCCCTCACTCAGAAATATGTAGAACTTGTAGTAAATGCAGGGAGGATGCAGCATATGGTGCCAGTTCTTCCTTTTACACAGCTGGTGTGGAGCTCACAGTGTGGTCTAGGAAGTGTCAGTAGTTTTAGAGAGTCATTTTATCCCATAGATAGTCGGCTATAGACCTGAATATAGACGAAGGCAGCATGCATGAATGTAAAATAATTCCAACGTCCACTTACAGAATAAATGACCTATTCTCATGGAGTGCTTTTGAATCTAAGAGCAGGGATAAAGCCATAAGCTTCTTCGTTCACAGCTCAGCTTTGTTGATGACTGTCAAACATTCCGCTTTGCTGGTTGGTAACAAAAGGATGAAGCATGTTCTTCTATTTTTCTCTACAAGAACTAAAAGAGTGAACAGTTCCCTTTTATATGACACGCAATAGTTGGCAGATTGTGTGAGTCGTCAAATGCAGGGAGGGTCAATCCTGACACTGGCACGCACTGTTTTGACCTTGCTACTACTGGTTTGGAGATCCGTGGTTCCCCAGTAGTCAGGCTAAGCTGAGAACATGTCCCTGTGTCTGTCTGCAGCATCATTAAGGGTGAGAAAACGACTTGAGCTACCCCAGGCAGAATGATCCTGAGGATTAGGTTTGGGATTGTGGAGAATGTGATACTGTCTTTAATCCAGTTGTTGGATAAAGGTGGACATATTGCCCCTGAAGTTGCCAGCTACCAGCTGCCAGCTTGTAGCCAGAAAAAATCACAGGATAAGCCAATTTCATACATAATAGAGCAGAAGGAGAGAAGAATTGGAATGGTGTTTGTATCCTCGAAGAACCAGCTCGGACCTCACCTTGTTAGTTTGAGTAGATATGTATTATATTTGTCTTGTTATTTGGGAGATGGGCATAGACACTCCGCAGCATCCGTGGAGAGGTCAAAGACAGCTTGGGAGAGTTGCTTCTCCCCTTGCAGCCTGTGGGTTTCAGGCTCCATCTCTGGTCACTAGCCTTGGCAGCGGGGCGCTTGTACTCACTGAGTCATCTTGTCCATCTGTGAATCTCTTTAAATCAGCCCTACAACTAGAACTTTGGATTGTGCTGAGTGAGTCAACAAATTCCTTTTAGTGTTTAAGCTGAGCTGAGTTGGAGTTTCTAACATATTCAAGATTATTTTGATTGATTCGTGTATGGTCAGGGGATACTGAGAGCAGCTCATTGGCACACGGTGCATTGTTGTGATTCTCTTTCGAAGATATTCATTTGTAAGACACACGGTTACTGTGCTCTCTTAATTGCAAAATGTAATAAGTGTATGTGAAATTATTGGAAATTGACACACAAATACCATTCATTCCACAGCATAAAAGACAATGTTTGCAGAGGGGTGGAGGTCAGTGAACTAGGATAACATGCTTCATGGAGGAGATGAGATTTAGACAAGACCATCTAGGAGATAGTGGAGAGACAATGGATGGAAGTGAGAGATGTAAGGGGAACCTCGTGAGCCGAGAGGCCGTGGTACCCAGGCATCTTTTAGATGCCGTGCTCCTCAAAGCCTCATCCCTGTCCCCTTGCATTCCTATGCTACTCAGCATAGTTTCTAGTGATGGGATAACAATAAACCAAGGCTGAACAACATCAAAACTAAGGAAAGCGATCCCAGCTCCATCATGCCTGATGCCACCCACCCCTTCCTTCTCTGTGTGCACATGTCTGCTGCAGTTCAGCTATCTAATCTCTCTTCCCTCTTGGTTCCCTGCATAATTTCTGCCTCAGAGTTACAGGAAATTTCTGAAAAGCCATTTAGAGGCAGATTGTAATATCACGCTCCTCAGCCTTCCACTCTACCAATCGATACAGGCAGCACTCACCGAAGAGATAATCAAGCACAGGATGGAATCTAATATGCACGATGCTGGTATTTTAACCAAGCTGCAGAAGCTCTCCGAGCTGCGAGTCTTTGCTCGAAGCTGCAGCCTAGTTCATTTTCCTGTCTTTGTCTTATGGTTCTATGGACTTTTAAGGCCAGGTTTTTGAAGTAGCGTATGGTGAGTTCATTCTATTTTAGTCGCTCAAGGCTGGAACTAAGGTCAAGTCTACATAAAAATAAGCACTCTGCCAACCAGCGAAGAGTACATTATTCTAGGGAGAAATCAAATGGCCATTGTGACCCTGTAGCACATGCCGCACCCTCTTCACAGTCTCATTTTAGCTCCTTAAGGAAGAGAGCTGAATGCTTAGGACCATAGCGTGCCAGGCCAGCCACTAGTGCCTTGTTGAATGAAAAGCTTTTCAGTGGTGAGATGCCCCTCGCCCTGTGGAGCTGCCCTGTTCCAACAGGGGAGGGCGACGATGCCTTGAGTCTAGCCCATCTTTTGAGTTACAAGTAAAATGGAAATGGTGCTTTTCCTTTCTCTTCCCTTCCTGGAATTCTTCTCTGTGGCTCCAAGCCACAGATCAACATTTCCAACCTCTGCTTATAAACTACCCTTTGGGGGAGTCTTGTTGCTTCTTTTTTTAATTTAATTTATTTTTTTCATTTATTCAATGTACATCCCACTCACTGCCCCCTCCTGATCACCCCTTCTCACAATCCTTCCCCTATCCCCTCTCCCCTTCTCCTCTGAGCAGGTGGGGACACCCCTGGGCATCCCCACCCTGGCACTTCAAGTCTCTGCAAGGCTAGGTGCTTCTTCTACCACTGAGACCACACAAGGCAGCTCAGCTGAAAGAACATATTCCACATACAGGCAACAGCTTTTGGGATAATCCCCACAGGGAACCCACATGAAGACCAAGCTGCACATCTGCTACAAATGTGCAGAGAGGCCTAGATCCAGCCCCTTTATGTTCTTTGTTTGGTGGTTCAGACTTTGAGAGCCCCAAGGGTCTAAGATAGTTGACACTGTTGGTCTTCCTTTGGAGTTCCTATGCCTTTCGGGGCCCTCAATCCTTTCTCCTTTTCTTCCATGAGTCCCCAAGCTCCATCCACTCTTTGGCTGTGGGTGTCTGCATCTGTCTGACAACATGCTTCTGTCTGCAAAGCATAGCAGAGTATGCTTTGCATAGTGTTAGGGATTGGTGCTTGCCCGTGGGATGAGTCTCAAGTTGAGCCGGTTATTGGTTGGCCATTCTCTCAATCTCTGCTTCATCCCCCATGCCTGCATTTCTTAGAGACAGAATAAATCTGGGATTGAAAGTTTTGTGGGTGGCTTGGTGTCTCTATCCTTCCACTAGAGTTCCTGCCTGGGTACAGGAGGTGGCCTCTTCAGGTTCTACATCCTTAGTGTAGTGAGTGACAGCTAAGATCACCCCATTGAGGTCTCTGTCTCATGCTGGCAGTACCCTACTCTGCATGAAAAGCACTTCTCCAGCACATTGAGTCCAACCTTTAGCAAGTATGAAGGAGATTATGTGATAGCAGTTAAAGCAGTAGAATTTTCCAACTGTTTCATAGCTCTAGTCAGCATTCAGAGTACTGTGAGG
This sequence comes from Apodemus sylvaticus, assembly GCF_947179515.1. Classification (NCBI taxonomy): domain Eukaryota; kingdom Metazoa; phylum Chordata; class Mammalia; order Rodentia; family Muridae; genus Apodemus; species Apodemus sylvaticus. The sequence goes on from NC_067487.1 coordinate 36,387,553, forward strand.
TGCCTTTCATACAAAATTGCTGTCACTACGATTGATTAAATGGACCATCTCCTTCTGCCCTGACCATGTCCACCATTATGTCCATCAATACCACCTGTATATTCATGGAATAAAAGAATCGGAAGATGGTGACATCAGACCTCTATGTATATGAATTGGGGACAAGAAAGCATAAGACAGGCAGAGTCACAATATAGGGATTTACTTCTTGGACAGGGATATGGACAAATGGGATTTGCCATTTGAAAGGCTATTGAAAGGGCTGTGTCTTAGCAAAAACACTGATAGCATTAAAGCTGCCAAAATGGTCCGTTTAAGGTTCTCCTTATTAGTCCTTACCAGAGCAAATCAAGACTTTATGTTCTTTCTCTTAAAAAGAAAAAAAAAAATTCTTCCTTAGCTCTTAATGTTCTTTCTTGGTTGCTAAGTGAGTTTTCATGCAAAAGATTTCCAACCCTAAGTCTTTAAATAACACATATAGCTGTGGAGAAATAAATGATTGTATGAACAATTGACCGGGTTTCTCCAACCAAATATGGTAGGGAGAAAAAGAGAGAAATGGGTTGAAGATACAGAGAAAGCAAAAGCAGTGAGGCGCTCCATGGGACCACGGTAGGGAAGGAGGAGCTGCTTTGGAAACGCCTCAGATATACTTCTGGAGTTGACCTGGCCTGACCTGCAGTGACCCAGGAAGGCCTGTCTTCCCATATGCACAAGCACTTTCTTTGACTTCTTTTTCTGCAGCCCCCTACAGATGGGTGAGGCCACTCAAGGTTCCCTAGTCTCCAGGAACTATGTTGATGTTTTGTTCCGTCTAAAAACAAAATACTAAAACTATCAATTTAGTGTGGAGGGGAGATGGAAGTGTGAGATTCCGTGAGACAAGGGTAGAGATCTGAAGACAACGTGTGGCAGTTGGTTCTCTCCTTCCCCTATGTGGATCTCAGGGATTGAACTCAGGTCACCATCAGGCTTGACTTGGTATGGGCCTCTCCTCACAGAGCCATCTCATTGGCCCAGGAGTCATATTCAGCTCTTGTCCTGGGGAGGTTTCCTGGGAGTCACTTAGTCTCATGGACACCAGTCTTCCCTGGTGCCTTTGAAGTTAGAAGTCTATCTCTCCAAACTTGGTCTGTATGTCTTGTGGTCTTCCCTCCTACAGCACCAAGATGACAACCAGGAGACAAGAGAAAGGGAGATGACCCAACCCAGCTTGTCCTCTGCACTTATGGGGTAAACTGTGACTTTTCCCCCAGGCCCACAAATTATAGGGAACGATGGGGTAGAAATTTTCTGGAAAAAGAATACCACCCATGAAAACATGTCCCTAGAATTCGAGGCTTCCCATTATATTTATTCAGTTGAGCAATTTATGAAACAAACACCAGAGATTCCAGATATCTTTCCAAAATGAAACAACACAACAAAAGCTCTGGTGTTTGCTTTTTGCCTAAAGTAAAGGTTGGTTAAAACTTAAGCATTCAAACCAAACTCAGAGGGAAGGTCCTTGCAGGCCTGGCTTCAAATCCAGATGTACAGCATTACAGCAACTGAAAAACGTTCAGAAAATTCTTGTCCTTCATTCTGTAAAGGCAGACTTGTTCCATAACTTGTACGTCAGACAGACTCACAGACTAAAAGATAGCTAGTCAAATCATGACAACGCTAATATTTTCTACCCATCCCGAGTGCCCCAAAGCAGCTCTAGCTATCTGGATTCTACAATGTTATCAGTTGTCCACAGACTCTGCCTTCCTTGAAAATGCTTCCAATTGTTTCAGTGGCGAAAGCGACTTAAATCAACACTGGATATAGCAAGGAAAACAAACCACTTATAAACATTCCCATACCTGCCAAAACTGGAAAGCTATAAATAGGGGTAGCAAAAAAACGCTGTTCCAAAGAATTTCTCAAGGACAAAACAGGCGGAAAAGGGTGAATAGCTTTCAAAGAAGTAAAGAATCTTTTTTTTTTAAAGTTCATTTGCAATTTGGATTTTCTAGGGTCATAAGGAAGTGAGAAAGTATAAGTCAGACACGATAAATGTGGTTCTTGTACCCCTAAAGGAGCTGAAATGTGGTCAGTTGACTGCTGGGTGTAGTGGTCCATGTCTGTAATTCTAGCACTTGAGAGCCTTGAGGTAAAAACTACTAGGGGTTCAAGGTTAATTTACAATGCATGGTGAGACACTGCCTCAGAAAGAAAAAGAGAGGGGGTGGAGAGAGAGAGAGAAAGGCGAGAGAGAGAGAAAGGAAGAAGAAAGAAAGAGAAAAATGAAAAGAGAAAGAAGAAAAAAGAAAGAAGAAAAATGAAAAATGGAAAGAAAGAGAAGAGGGCCTCAGGTTAGTAAGAGAGATATCATGGGTGCAAGGCTGGTGCTGGGTTCCTCTGGTTATTTATGTTTTTATTCCCAAGAGTACTTCTGAGGGAGTGGTTGCTGTCTTTTACCCCCTTTGTGCTTTCCAGAAGGCAAGCTCTTTCCTTCTAGGAAAAGTTTGGTTTATCAGGTCATTTAACAGCTGAATCACCGTGTCCTCTCTGCTATCAAACCACATAACTCTCTCGTTAATGATTCGCCTCGGTTGGTTTTCAAGCTGTTAAGCCTGTAGTTGGCCACCATTGTTCTTTGGAGCTGTACACTGTGGAGCAGAATCTCACTGCCATTATGCACTGTGCAACCTGGAGTCAATTCTTTTTAATTATCGCGTTTACTTTTTGAGATTACAATCATTTGCACTTCCCCTTCCTCTCTTCCAACCTCCCCACCCCCAAACCCTTCCCTGATTCCTTTCAAATTCACGCCTTTAATTTCTGTTACTGTGTCTCCTGCGAATGTCGAATGTCGGATGCTACACCTAGAAAGTCTCATCGACATAACCAAACATGAGCTGAACAGGAGCAACCTCAATAGACATGCTTTGGTGACTGAGAGCAAGCCAGGGAGCTTCAACCCCACACAAGGATCTGTGTGAGGGAGCACTGGGAGGAAAGGAGGGGCTAATATTGGGATGTAAAGTGAATTTTTAAAAAGGAAAGGAAAATGAGCTTCTGGCAATTACAGAATGCCAGAAAACAGAGAAATAGTCTTTCCCAAGGAAGAGCACTTGGGGCCAATTCTTTAACCTTCCATACTTTGGTAAGTTGGGATGTATTCTGGTGCTCTGCTTCTTAGAATTCCACGACCAGCTAACCCCTCCATGCGTTCAGTGATCAAAAGGAATCAAGTCAGGTAGACAACAAGATCTGACCATACAACATCATTTTTTTTTAATGTACGAAATTTTATCTCGTGTCGTCATTTTGTCTTCTGTAAATTAAAAATTAAATGAAATAGGCATGTGGTTAGTGTGACATTTAGCAGTAGCAATGATTCAATAAAGGCTTCATTTTTTAATCGCAGCACACTATGTGATTAGAATGATCAGTCACTCATCTCCTAGGTGAGAAAGAATTCATTTGCAAGAAGAGTGTGTGCTGTAGTTTGTCCTGACTCCAGAACTCTCAAGGCAGCAATTGGAAAGTGGGATTTAAGGAGAGGTGGCAGGGCTGTGAGGAGGGGTGTGCCTTCCTGAAGGGATCCATCTCATTGTCACGGGAATGAGTTAGCTATTGAGAAAGGGGGCTGTAATAAAGCAGCCCCGTCCTTGGTCATCCTTGTCTCTGTGAGACTCGGTTGTGTGCTCTTTCCTCTCTGCCCCCTGGCAGGAGATAATGCAATGGGCGCATGCTGCCCAGGTGCCAACAGATGCCACTTCTGTACCTATGGGCCTCCCGGCTCCAGAACTGTGGGAACAGATTATTATCGGTTAACGACTACATCTAAGGTGCTCTGTTACAGAGACAGAATAAAGACCAGGGCAACGTGTATGAACACAGATTCTTCCACATAGAGTAAACGAATCAATCTGATTTCAACTTGATCTGATTTTCCAGGTGAGGCCGCAAACTTCCACCATTTCTGTAACATGGATTGGCGTTCCCACTTAAAACTTTGTTCATTCAGCACATTTATTCCCTTCTGTTGTCATGTAGACCATTCCTTTCTGGTTCCCAAATCCTGAGAAGGAATAGAAGACCACAAAGTCATGATATGTGGAGCTGGGATTAAATGCTGAGGAAGCCCTCCCCTCCTCTCCCCTCCTCTCCTCTTCTCTCCCTTCCTCTCCCCTCCTCTCCTCTCTCTCCTCTCCTCTCCTCTCCCCTCCCTCCCACTCCCTTCTCCTCTCTTCCCCTCATTTTTCCTCCCCTTTACCTCATTTCCCCCTCATTTAGGCAAAGCCTGGGCCTTTGCTGAGAAAGATCTTCCTAAGTTACTTTAAATCCAGCAGGATTTCCAATGTCCTACACCTTAGCAAAGGCTAAATTGTTTCATTATTTTAGGGGATTGCCTTTAGTATCATTTTATTCAATTTATGCAAAAACATATATCACCAGCTTCCCACCATATCCACCTGTGCTAGATACACACAACTTTGAATGTTGTTTTCATCCTTTCTTGTCACAATGTCGGTAGCTCTAAAAAAGAACAACCGGAAGGCCTCTCTAGCACTAAAACCCACAACTGTTCCAGAATGTCTCTCTTTAAAAATATATCACTCTGGCCTCGAAGGAGCTAGTGTGAAGCAAGCAGAGTCTGAGTAGGGGCAATGCATGCTGGGAAAGCCTCCAGACTGCAATGCAAACCCCACCTGGGTCAAAGAGAGAGGGAGAGAGGATAAGGGAAGACGACCCAGAGAGCTAGCTGCGCAGTCTGGAAAGGTTCGTCCAGACCAGGGAGTCATCCTCAAGTGTGAGCTAGCTGGTGAAGGACCCTCATGCCACCTAGCATCGGGCCTGTCTGGCCATCCCTGATGGATAGTCAGTGTCTGCAAACAGCTTATCCCAGGGTGAGCTTGGTCCAAATGATGAGAGGGGCCCTAGCAGCTACTTTGGTCCCCAACATTGGATGCCTATGAGATGCTTTCTCCTGACTGCTTCAGGATCTCCTTGGAAACCTTGAGCAGCTGCGTGGAGAAGGGAGGGAAGCTGCTACAGAGTAGGTCCATGCTGCCTCTCATTCAGACACTTTAGGGTGTAGACAAACGGACAGGCACACAAACTTCATACAGTCAGCATACAGGCAGGTGTGGCTTCACACTGTGAACACCTACAAAGTCACACCCCGGGGCATGCACATGTCTGTGTGCACTAAAATGTCCATGTGCTTTGATGTACGAGCCTTCATGCTCACAACAAAGACACCCAAGTATGTACTACTGGATGCACATATACATGTGTACATTCATACTATGTATGCGCATGTGTGTATATGTATTCATAAAGCAGATACATACATGCACACATGTGTGCTCTCTCACTGTGAACACACTGGGAGTGTCACACATTCTGGAGAGCACAGACATTGCTGTGCAGAGTTGTGTGTGTCAGCTAAAGCCAGTAAATTCCAGTCTTCGAATGCGCTGAGTGGGACTGCTTTATCTCATTGACCTGGATTCTCACAGCCAGCTCTGGTTTGGTTTTTAGTTCCACTGAACAAGAAAATGGTTGGCTGGGAGATTCAGTAAGAAAGCCAAGGCTACATCCCCGAGTGTCACTCTCCATAGCAGAAAGAGCCCATGGAGCTCTAGTTGGCACAAATGCCCAACTGTGAGGCAGAATTTGGCAGTTTGCTATAGGAAAGTTTCTACAATAGTTAAAAGTAATTAACTCCAGGAAGTAGCTCTGCGTGCAGAGGGGTTGCTACAGTCTCAGAGAAGCGGCTTCTGTGTTAGAGTCTTTCAGACTTGGGGTCTACTCCAGTGGCCTCCCCTTCCAAGAGAGGGTGCAGAGCAAAGATGAAGGACAGGTCTCCTATGGGTAGAAGCCGGATTATTGAGAATTCAGGCTGAACTGGAGGAAAAGAACTGAACTTGGAAGGGGGGTGGTACAGGGAAGGGGTCCTGCTTCAGTGGGTCTCTGGAGCAATTGATTACACATTTATAGACACCCTGCTGATTTGTAAGGCAGACATTGCAAATGCTATTCATTATGGGTAAACCAAAAGTTTGCACACGTGAGGTGCATTTGAATGGAGGAGGTGGGAAAATAAACACACCATCTATGGTGTGAAATGCTCTGAAGTCAGAACTCCCAGGCGTGCCATGGAAAGACATCATAGGAAGATTGGATCTTGTCCAGATAAGCCAGGAATGGGTACCCCCAAGCCCAAGTACCTGCTAGCCTCAACCTTAAGGATAAATTTGCCCAAAGAGGAAGAAAGAGCAACAGACCAAGCAGGCACTTGCCCACACTGACACTTGGGTGGAAAGGAGGCAGGAGTCTAAAGGGTGGGGGACCAATGGTCTACAATACAGCAAGAGCCAAGCAGGAGAGTTGGGATCAGGAAGGGCTGGCAGAGGATCTAGTGATCTTCATAATTTTTTTTCCTTCGAGGAAGAGCAGGAGGACACTGAAGGGTTTTAAGAGAAGTGAAACAAAGAGATTTGCATAGTGAAATGAACTCATTCTTGTTTAGGAGCAGAGCTTAATTGGAGCCATATTGGGAATGAAAGCAAATAGGATAGGCTGGGCAAAAGAGGCGGGCGGGCCTGACCAAAGAGAGAATGGAGCTGAGAACTGAGAAGAGTTGGTGATTACTTGGATGTGGATGAGATGGACCTGAGCCCTCAGTTTCTAGCATGGCTCCCTGGCTGGGTGAGATGTATTAGTACACCAGGAACCCACAAAGGACCGGGCTCACAACGCAGGTAGGGAAAAACCTTCAGACCTCCAGGGACAAGGATCAAGTCAGTAACTGCAGATATGGTGGTTGTTCCCAACCTTGAGTCTAACTAAGCACAGTCTAAAACCTTGTGTGGTAGGGTGGAAAGCCTGAAGGAGAGTTGGTGGGTCTGAGAAAGAAGGTGTCTGTGACTCCTGGTTCCTTTCCACAGAGACCAGAGTAGCTTTCTATTATGAGTACTTGAGTTAGGCTGACCAAGAAGTTCTAGCACTGAATAAACAGAGTTTAAAGAAACCAATTAACAATGAATTAGAAGGGGGCCCAAGAGACAGCTCAAGAGCCCTTGGCCAAAGGAAGTTCCAAGGTCCAATCTTTGTCCTTCATACCCAAATTTGGGTTACACGCAGCATATCAACCCTACTGACCTTCACTAAGATCTGGTTTCCTGGGAATCAAGAAAAGCACACGATGTTCCTGTGCATGGACATAGTGTTGTGTTTGCCTTGGCCCAAGGCTCTCCCAGGCTACAGAACAGTCCAGAAGGAACTCCTGCCACCTTGAGGACAAAAGCAGATCCAGAGGCCTTGGTTCACCCCCAAAACCTGTACCAATCAGCACTATCAAGTCCAATAAGTGTTCTTGGAGGTTAAAAAAAAGTTTTAAGAGTAGTGATAGATTCCGTAAGCCTGGAAGATCAGTGGCTCACCTTCTCCCATTAAATCTCACTGGTGTTGTAACTAGGAAGGAATGATAGATGGTTGGACCACGGCTCTGTCGGATTTGTTTCAAAAGATGTCAGAAGATAACTTTTTCTTTCACCAGGCGATAAAGTATATTTAAACCTGGATGAGGCAAGGATCTAAGAATGGAGACTCAACATATCTTCCCTTTGTTGTGGGCTGAGGGTCCCATCAGCCCAGGCTAGCCTTGTACTCATATATAGCCAAGGCTTTGAAATCAGTTCCTCTTGACTCTACTTCCTGAATGCTGGGATCCCAGGCATGAACCACAACCCTAAGGTTTATGCAGTGATGCTGGGAGTTAAATACAGAATTTTGTGCGTGCTAGGTAAAACTCTACCAGATAAACTACACAGCCCATCTTTCTGCTTCTCCCTTTTAGAGATCTGGCCACTTGCATGAAGCCTGTATTTTCAACTGTTTGAGAGGTTAGCAGTACAGACCTTGCTTCTCTGGCAAGACTTGTAGATTCCTGCTTTGTTTCTGACTACATGGGTCTTACTTGCTTTCTAATATCAGCTCATCAATACTAAAAGGTTTATTTTGCGCGTGCGCACACACACACACACACAGAGACACATATATACACACACACATTCTCTAACAGACCAACTTCTGCCAATGTTAACGAGACACAGAAATGTCACTCATTGGGCCCCCTAGATCTCCAACACATAAAGGTCAGAAAATAATTCTCAGTGATTTTTCTATGGCTTAAAAATGAGCTCTGTCCTCCTGGTCAGCTAGGAGAATTGAGCTGCCAGGGAGAATTAAGCTTGACCTTTTGATGGCTAATTCTGATCTGATCTAGTACAAGAATGTGGCAGATTCCTTTCCCCTCAGTAGCTATAAAGTAGTCACACATTCAAGACAATTCCAGGGAAAACTGAGGCAAAACAAAGAAAGACCACTTAACTTATTTATTCTTTGCTCTGCCCTTAAATGCTGTCCATACTGGGTGATTTTCCCTTTGGCTCTCTGGGTCTGTTTTCACCTTCCTTTGCCCTGAATTCTGAGACATAGTTTGTATAGCAAAGGGCTTCTCGATGGGTGCTAGTAAGAGGTGAGAAGGTGGAAAAGAGAGATACCAGGGTATTTTTGACTTGCATCTTAGGTGGACTGAGATGCTCGGTTCTACCCATAATCACATTCAAAGCAGAAGCCTCCTATCTCATGTGGCAACCTTTGCTGTTTATAGTCACTCTTGTTTTTGATTCTTGTCCCCTCCAGCCCTGAAAATGGTAATAGCCATTCACTGTCACAAGGTATGACTCATGGAGTCCCACGATGAGTCACTATCTCTTCCAATGCTATACCTGTACAGACAGTTCCTTTTAAAATAATGTTTGGTTACTTTGTGGAATGCGCTGTTTTCTGTCTGGATCTGAGTCAGAAATACCATCAATAAGACTTCTTTCAGAAAGACATCTGAATTTCTTTGTACATTCACACATTTCCTTACATGGTAACTTGTGCACAGCAACAGTCCCCTTCTGGAGAGACATCTCGTCGTGATGCATTGTTGCCTCCAAGGAGAGTGTTGGATCGCGAGCTGGCTCCATCATTCGATGAGCAAGGAGAACACACTAGCACTCTGTGCATCCAGACGTCAGAAACACTTGCAACTTTGTAAAGACGTCAAAACACTTGCAAAGAACACACGACTTGGACCTTTGTGTTCAAGTCAAAGCCTTTACTCTCATTACAAAAGGAGCTCAAAAGAAATTACGATTGTTTTCAATATATTTCATTCAATAATAAATGCAAACTAAGGAAAAACCCTATTAACCCATCTCTATTTGAACAATAAAGACTTTTAAATTAATCCATATTCTCTCATATAAAAGAAAGGACTGATAAAGAATCAGATGGAATATGCTGAATTTCTTTTTGGAATAAGGAATTAAAAATTGGTGTTTTGTGTTCTCATGAGCTCAGCACCATATGCCACTGCAAACTTTTGACTTCTTATTAGATGAGAAACTCTACAGTTTTTTGCTGTAGGCAACAATAAAGGGGCCATTTGGCTCTGGGATTGTGTTTCAGCCTTAGTCAATGAGGCGCGTGACTTTCTTTCGTTGTGTTTATTGGGCATCTTGGAAGTAGGTAGGAGTGAGGGCCAGCCAAAGGCTTAGTGTCTTTACTGATCATTTTCCTGTTGGTCCCCAAAGTTAAGGAAGTGGACTTACTGATTGTGTAAAATAAAGAGCAGCACATTTATCTATCATGTATAGAGCACATAGGAAGTAAAATATATACTAAGTATTTTATGTACATGACCCCCTAGTTCTGTGATGGCACAAAAGATCACCGCCATTCCCACACTGCACATAAAGAAATTATAGCACAGAAAAGTGAAGCGGTTTCTGAGAAGATGGTAACAGAGCATATTGTCCAGGTGCTGGGTTAAGAGCTGCGTTTCCCTAATCACTCAATTCTCGGTCTGTTTGTCCATGCCATTTGCGTCACAAGCTAACTACACAATTCTGAGCAATTTTCTCTCCTCCCCACTCCACCCAGGCTTTGGTTTTCTCACTTGAGATGAGCTGAAAAGCTTAGAGATGGTTGAATGTCAGAATCACCTAAACAAAGGCATTGCCCTGACATATGCTGTGTCAGGTTTTGAAAGTTACTCATCTAATAGACGCAGAAATAACCCCAATATTAGGATAAGCTTGCTTACAATGGCGATAGGAAGGTTCAAAGATCAAGTGTGGGGTTAGTCAGCTAAGAATGACTCTCAAAGTACTCTTGTCGGTGAGCGCACTGGCGTGGTCTAAGAGTCTCAGTGATGGAATCATAGACCAACAGAACCTAGAACAACTCCAGCTTTTCCATCATGACTTAGACAATATTAAAATCTCCTGAGTCTTGATTTCTTCAGCTCTAAAGTCAGCTATCAAGTTTGAAAATGTCTTAGAGGATACTTAGCACATAGTAACCAGTTAAATTTTTCTCTGTTCTCTCCCCCAAAGGTAGAAGTAAGTATTTTTTTTTTTGAAGAATAAGGGAAACTTGTAGACAATAGAAAACTTAAATGAGGATAAGAAAGCAAGATAGGGATGGAAAATAGAAAATATTCATAGGAGGGGAAGGGGCAGGGGCAGGGGGAAGTGGGAGGTAACTCAATCACAAAAGAACACACATGGTATGTACTCACTGATAAGTGGATATTAGCCCAGAAGCTTGGAATACCAAAGATACAATTCATAGACCAAATGAAGCTCAAGAAGAAGGAAGACCAAAGTATGGATACACTGGTCCTTCTTAGAAGGGGGAACAAAATACCCATGGGAGGAGATACAGAGACAAAGTGTGGATTAGAAACTGAAGGAGAGACCATCCAGACACTGCCCTACCTGGGGATCCATCCCATATACAATTATCAAACCCAGACACTATTGTGGAGCCAACAAGGACTTGCTGACAGGAGCCTGATATAGCTCTGCCAGTGGCTGACAAATACAGAGGAGGACGCTCTCAGCCAATCATTGAACTGAGCACAGGGTCCCCAATGAAGGAGCTAGAGAAAGGACCCAAGGAGCTGAAGGGGTTTGCAGCACCATAGGAGGGACAACAATATGAACCAACCAGTACCCCCAGAGCTCCCAGGGACTAAACCACCAATCAAAGAGTACACATGGAGTGACCCATGGCTCCAGCTGCATATGTAGCAGAGGATGGCCTTGTTGGACATCAAATGGAGGAGAGGTCCTTGATCCTGAGAAGGCTCGATGCCCCTGTATAGGAGAATGCCAGGGCAGGGAAGCAGAAGTGGGTGGATTGGTGAGCAGGGGGAGGGGGCATGGGTTAGGGATTTTTTTGGGGGTGGGTAGAACCAGGAAAGAGGGCAACACTTGAAAGGTAAATAAAGAATATATCTAATAAAAATATTAAAAAATGTAGAGTTCCATCTAAGTATAGTTTTACATTTTCTATAAAGAGCGAGCAACTCAGCTCATTGAACTATCGGTAAAAGGTATAATTTTAATTGTTCTACAAATTATAAGACATGATACGTAGGATTATTGAACAAAAGGGAGCAAGATAAAAAAATCTTCATAGGAGGAGGAGGGAATGGGGGAGGGGGAGGAGGGGGGAGGTAAACAAACTAGGATTCTAGAAGTCAATGAAGGTTGATAACAGGGACTGAAAGAAGCATTCTAATACTTTGGCAAGATAAGTGCTGCAGCATAGACAAGGAACAGGCCCTTCTCACGAAAGTTATTGAAAGAAGAATGCCTTTACCAGTGTCTTTTAATGGAATGTTCTTTCTAAATTTATGGAAAATGCCCTTTGGGAAGCCACTGTGGTAAGCTCAAGTCCTTATTTAGATAGAAATATTTAATCAAAACAATGCCTCTCACTGTCAAACTCTGAAACAAATTGGAGCTTCTCTCTTAATAGGTACAGAACGGTAGGCCTGGGGCACAGACCCCTGAGTCACAGGCTGGAGGGCTGGGATGTAAAAGTGGGTACAGTAAGACAGAGCTGACCCAATCCCAACAAGATTGTGTTCCCAAAAGAGCATGCCTGGGAAGTTAGCCAGGAGCGGGAAGACACATCAAACGAGAAGACTCAGAACACATCCCAGCCCACAACTATGCAGTAATTACAGAGATGAGAAAACAGAGATCCTCCTATCTGTTCAGGAATTAACTTAGGACTGAGAAATCGGGCTGCCTCTGAGTAACACGGAAGCTGTAAAATAACTCTGGATGTCAAGAGATTACACTTCAAGTGACACAGGAAAAGAAAAAAGGATAATACCTTCTGGAGGCAGTAAGGTGCAGAACTAAATATACCTGGGATTGTATCTACTAGATGCTTAAAGTGGCTGTTCATCCACCTCCAAGTCTTCATTTTGTAATGAAATCGCTGAAGTTCCAAGAATTAGGCTCCTGGTCTAAGACCATCAAGTAGATAATGACAGGGTTAGGTTCACTCTCCTGTTGCAATTTGGTATTTTTGTTCTGTATTCTCTGTTGCCTTGACCTCTGTTTCAGAGAAAATTTTGGCCTATATGTGTTTTGATGCTGCATATTGAGAAATGTAGAACCAATCTGTTTATAGATGCAAACCCAGACCTCAATGCTACCCTTCTGAATCTTTATGAGGTCCTGTGACCCAAATGATAACATTGCAGGAAGGGAACTATCATTTCTACAGTGCACCCAGACATCGATGCCAAGAACATGCTTTGTATAGCCCAAAGCCAAGATCAAGCACTAATTTAGCATGCACAAATTTCTTCTGCATTCAAATGGTTTCTGGACCCATTCTGGAAGCATTAGACATTCCTGTCTTCTTCAGTTTTCAAACCTTCAACGCTCAGAATGGAGTCATGTCATCCTATTGACAAGTCTGACACATGTACAAAGGAGCAAGAAAGAGAAAAAGAGAAAGAAAATGAGAGAAATGGGTGACAGAGAATACAGAACAAGCCCAAGAGATGGCTAAGCAAATAGACATCCTAACAAACCATCTTTTGTTGGACCACACCCTAGACTGGGACGCTGAAAGCTGGCCTTTATTAATTCAGGAGCTCTGAAGATGTTTTGAGTCTCTTTCCACTGTTTCTTGGGCCCAAGTCTTACCAAAAATTCCCATTGGAAGTTGACACTCTCCCAACACTTTGAGGGCTGTCGACAAAGACCAGATCCTCTCTATTCTTCCCTGTAGGTAAAAACATGACTCATGGAAGGCTGAAGGAAGAATCCCAAGTATCTAAGGGTTAAGATTCTCTAGACTATCTGTCATAGCTGTTCCTTGTCATTGGTGGCAGATGCTTCACAGAGGGTGGCCTGTAGGCCATATCCAGAGATGACTCTCACACAGTAGAAGTTCGTCTAGAGAACCATGGAGACAACTGTTCACACTTGCTTTGTTGGTGCCCGTTTTCAGGTTTCAAAACCTCTTAGCACTTCCAGTAGTTTGTGTACTATGCTGCAGTAGAAAGTCTGTGTATGACTGTCAACATTGCCTCTAGAGACCAGCTCCCTGAAAATCTCCGTTGCTCTTTGTCCATTGATTGATTGTACATTCTTAAATCTGCCCTATGGTAAGATCTGCTTCTAAGCAGACCTTGCGAAGCTATTCTGAACATTGAAGCATTGTTTATAATTGAGAAAAATTTGGAAACAAATGTCCCATGAAAGAAGATATGGACAAAATGTTGCTGAATTTACAAAATGGAAACCATATAGTGGAAACAGGTTAACTGCAGTAATCTAAATATGTGCCAAAAATACAATTGAGAGAAACAGTGCATAGCAAGACATTGCTTAGGTAAAGACTTAACACATGTGAACACTGGCACTTGTATATTGAAGAAGTAAGCAGAGATCTGATGACAAGGAGAAAATAAGCTATGGAGATGTTTTGAAGAATAAAGAATAAAGAATAAAAAGGGGGGAAATGCAAGGACCTAAAGCTCAGCCAAAACATATTTGATGTCTTCAGCAAGTAAAGTATAAGTGAAGTAGATTGTGTGGTGGACAGGAGCGTATAGGACAACAGGGCAGAGAAGTAAGCTGTTGTCAGACTATAAAGGGTCTCTAGCTGGCTCTGGGAAGTTTTAACTAGGGCATCTGAGGTGGTAGGCCTGACACTGTGGCTAGGTATAATGCTTAGCTAGCTAGGAAGAAAGCAGAAGAACCTCAAAGGACCTGTCTACAAATTCTCCCCTACTCTGTTTCTACAGAAAAGATTCCCTAAGCAATCAACCCTCTCATAAAATGGACCCTGACTGTCTATGAAGAGCAGACCTTCTGTTTTCTCACAATATGTAGAGTTATTCAGACAATCCATCACATCGTCCTATGGGAGCAGAAATGACATAGTATCCCAAAGGTACTATAAATCCTGCCTTCTGTTGTGTCAGATGCTTCACCTGGTACGTGCATGGTGTGTGTGTGTGTGTGTGTGTGTGTGTGTATGTGTGTGTGTGTGTATGTGTGTGTGTGTGTGTGTGTGTGTTGTTTTCTAGGTAATCTCTCATCAGTAGATTGAACAGGAAACAGTGTAAGCTATATGGTCCTAGGTATTCCATGGGGGACTCTGACTTCAGTGAGAACGAGATATAATAAGGGAAAATTGAAAACAAGGAAGCTGGTGATGGGATGGTTTGGGTGAAGGGAGCAGGGGAAGAGATGTATTTGGCCAGATTTGAAATCCATTATAAAGGCAGGGCTGGTAGGATTTGCTCAGAAATAAAATGCAGGAGTCAAATGAAGACAGGCGTCAATGCTTTGGTGCTAATAACCAGCCGTTGTTTATTGTTCCGTGGTCTTCTGGGGGAGTATCTGCTCTACACAGTTCATCTCTGACTTCTACATATAAAATTTCAAAAAGGGAATGAATGCACCTCATTTGGTGAGCCTTATGTGATTTTGATAATAAACTATGTGTAAGGAAACAAAACTACCTACAGACTAACCTTACTTTAGATGAAAAAATATCAAGGTGAAAATCTTCCATGGTAGAAATGATCTTCCTGCAGTTTTCAGATTCCACCTTAAATCTTAAGACGCAATTTCCTTTAAGGTTAGACAAAGACATGTATGCCAGGGTATAACTTCTATTCATCAACAAAGAATAGGAAGTCCTGGTCAGTGTGTAAATACTGGGACAGAGAAGATCAACTTACCACAAGTTGCATTCGTAATGCCATGGCCGAATGCATAGGAAATCTAAGAAATTCAGGAAGTAACTGCAACTAAAAGAGAAGGTTAGCAAGTGTGCTGAATATGAACTCTCTATTCAAAACCCAACTGTGTACTTATAAGTAAGAAATAATAGTAGAATATAAAAAAATAACAGTAGAAATCATGATGGGAGATAATCTTTCATAACTACAACAAAACTACAACGAAGGTAAACATCAATAACAACAGAAACAAAAATCCCAAGATCTCAGAGAGGAAAGAAAACTGTTAAAGCACATACCAGCAAATTTAAAAATCAAATGCCAGAGTATAACTTCTATTCATCAACAAAGAATAGGAAGTCCTGGTCAGTGTGTAAATACTGGGACAGAGAAGATCAACTTACCATGAGTTGGTAACAAACAAACAAAACAATAGTTAAAACCATGTTAAAATCATACTTTCACTTTCTACAGTTACTTTTAGGGTTTAATCACTAGATTCAATGCAAAAAGAGTCAAAGTGCCACCAGAAATTTTATCTTTTATCTTGAAAATTGTACTTTAAAATTTCTGTGCAAAAAGAAAATATTCACAAGAAAAATGTTAAGAAGTTTAAAAGGAAGATAAGTCTGATATCAAAGCATATTACAAATGAAGGAAATCTGTGTTAATGAAACCGTAAGCAATGGCAGCCCAGCAGGAAAGACTTCCAGGAGCTAGAACTCTAAATAATTAAGCTTTTAAAAATACAAAGAAACGTTTACAATTCAGTAAAGTCAGTTCTGAAAATGAAGTAGCAAGCAAAAAATTGAGAGGGATAACTTCTTCTATGAAGTAATAAGATTAAATAGAAAGCCATAATTAGGAAATCTAGCAAAGTAGAGAATGCAGTAAGAAAAAGATGGACCATAGTATGAATATCACAGGAGGAAAATCTGAGGGACTAGGAAGTGAGGCACGGCCTATTCCACTGGCAACCAAATGGATATAAATGAAAATGAAAATGAAACCAGGCATGGTGGTGCATGCCTGTAACCTCAGGAGCCTGAAGCAGGGGGATTGCCTGGAGTTTGAGACCAGCTTGGGAGGCAAAGTGAGACCCAGTCTTAAAAGTATAAAATAATGCTAATAATAGCCAGCAAACAAATAAACAAGGATATGCTGTTTAACACATGGAACTTGTTTAAAACTTAAAAAGTCATAGACTAAGAGCCGCTGGTGAGAACACGGGGAAGTGTGACCTTCCCATGCCATGGAGAAGCTAAAATAGGAAAGCGCACTCTCTCTGGAAAGCAATCTGGCCTTACTTCAGAGCAGTTAAGGCTGCGTGTGCGGGTGGGGTTGGAGAGATAGCTCAGCAAGTGGTTGAGAGCATGTACTGCTCTTGCAGGGGAGCTGAGCTCAGTTGTCAGAACCCGTGCCAGGTAGCTTATAACTCCTGTAACTAACTCTGGGGAACCCAGTGCCCTCTTCTGACCTCTGTAGGCACCTGTGATGATGCACATACACACACACACACACACACAGAGTCATATTTTATAGCACATAAGCTTTCTTTTTCTTGCTATTTTAATCTTCAGTTGTGTGTGTGTGTGTGTGTGTGTGTGTGTGTGTGTATACAATAAAGAAATTTGGAATTTGGCATTCATGGATACAAAGACAAAGAAAATGACTCTCAATCAGGTTGCTTGTGAATTTGGAGGCAATTTTCATGTCTGCTGATGAGGAAAGTCAATAAAGGAAAAGGTATGATGTGATTTGAGGAAACTGTATGAGGATGTCTCACACAGTGAACAAGATTTCTTAGAGCAACATGGCTGGATCACGAGGGACATTGCAGAGGAGTAAAAGAGGGGAATGGATGAGATGACATTACTCATCTACATAAGAAATACAGACACAAAATGCCATTACTTCTCAAGGATACAAAGAGGCCTGAATCCGGACTTATTACTACAATGGTTGACACTAATTTTTTATATTTTACAAAGGTGCTAAAGTGATACACATTCAGTGGTAACTACACGTGACAGTTTGAGTGTCAGTCTTTGTGGGGGTTAAGGATATGTGGTATGATCCTCTTTCAGAACGGTGGGGTGTATGTGACAGGTGACACTCAGGTACGCTCTATAGCCCAGCCATGATGGTACAGAGACAACATAACAGCCAGGCTCTGTGGTCTAACATCCATAATTGCCCTTTTCCATTCCAATGCGTGTCTCTGTGTGTCTCTGTGTGTGCTCCGTGCATGCTTGCATTTGTGTGGGAGGCTTGTACGAGTGCATACGTGCAGGTGCATGGTCGTGCCTAATGTGGATATCAGGAATCAGCCTTTGTTCTTTGTCTGTGTTACTAAGGCGCGTTCTCTTAACCTAACTCAGACACCAGTAGCATGGCTGATCTCGCTGTCCACCACCTTCCTCAGCTCTAATCCCAGGCAGCTGCTGTGCCCATTCCACATTTCATGTGAGTTCTGGGTCCGAATCCCACTCTTCCCACGTTCGTAGCAAGTGATTTAGCCACTGAGCTCTCTCCCCAGACCCTGAAGAGTTTTAATAACTCAACTTTATAAAATCAGAGACAGCAACGGAAATGAAAGGAAAAAAAAATCTGGTGTGTTGTCAAAGCTTTCATAAGTGGCTCTATCCCTTGGTGTTCTGGAATCTCTGTGTCACTTCTTCAGAAGTAGATTATTCCAGTACATTATTGTACTCTTGGGCATTGCTTCACTGGCCAGTAATGTGCACTGCCTTCTGTGTTTGATGGACCATTTGAAAGAGCTGACCCAATCCCATTGCCACACCGTGTGGTTCAGACTGTTCAGTGTTACGTGGAAATATAACACGCTCCAACCTGACCCTCCCAAAGGCCAATGAGTCAACTTCTGTTTCTTGTTGACAGGGCAGGTTGACAAGAGATGTGTGACTAGCCCACAGCCCAGAGACAAGAGGAAGAAGTAATGATTACCTGTTCAACTCACTAGTCTATCAAGGTATCATAGTCTCCTCAGGCTCTCTCTCTCTCTCTCTCTGTAGGTGTTTTCAGAAGAGATCAACATTTGAGTTGGTGGACTGAGTACTGAAGACTGAGTAAGCAGCACCCTGACATTTGAGAGTCTGAGTGGAGTGGAAGGCAGGGAGAGGTTGAACTGGCTCTTTGCTTGACTGTACGATCCATTGGGAACACCACTCTATCCATGCTTGCTCTGGCTTCTCACGCCTCAGATGCTCTCTGGACTCCATCCTCTGAGCTCTCAAGCCTTCAAACTCCCCCACTTACCTCCCTGCTTGTTTGCTTTGCAGACAGCAGTTTGTGGATCTTCTCAGGCTGTACGACTTTGTGCCAGCACCTTATAAATCTCTTTACATGTTGGGTCCATTTCTCTGCAGGACTCTAATTCAGTGTACTGAGCCAGTAGCAGGCTGCGGGTAATTACCTCAAAAGCCATCATCCCTGTGAAACAAAGACATGACACGAGGAAAACTGAAAACCAGGGCTTTCCAGTCAACCCCCCAGAAAAACTCCCTCATTACTTTATCTCTAAACTCAAAAGGCAGAGGCCAGCATGCGGCTGTCAACAGGAGGAAGGCCTGAATGCTACTAGCTCTTTGAAGGAGTCAACGGGAGAGATTATTCTGAACACATGAGAGTAGTCACCAAGGTTGTGGTCACCATCAGAACCAGAACGCTAGGTTCAGCTACAATCATCAACACAGCGAGAGCTTAGATAGGGGTTAGCATAAGAAGCGATGCCAGAGCTTGGAAGCCTTTAAAGGCCGTCGAAACCATAGAGCCAAGATGTTTATGAAACCATGGTAAAAATGGCAGTGCTATTTACCTAATCAGATTCTTGTCCTTCTGACTGACATCCCTCATCTCTGTGTCCCTCAACTAGTTTCTGTTGTTTGGTTTTGCTTTCACAAATATGGAGCATTTTAGTCCTTGCTTTGTAACCCAGTGTGTACGCTCCCTTCTTTAGGGGCAAATAGTTGAACGCGTTTTGGTGTTTCCCTGCTGTGTGCCGAAAGAAAATCAAACATACTCCCTTGTCTCTCCCTTACATGCCTCTCTATTGAATTTCTCCCCTGGATTCAGACTTCTGTCATGGTCAATCTTAACTTTTTTCGGTTGGAAATGGAAACGCAAAGTAAAAGCTCAGTTTTGTGGAGTGACAGACGAGTGCCCACCTCTGTGTAGAGTTAAACGCCAGGTGTCCTGGTGTGTTTTCTGTTCCCATGGTAAACGCTGTGATTTCTGGATCACAGTCCACAACTGAACGACATCGGGCAGAAGCCATGGAGGAACAGTGCTTACTGGCCTGCGCTCTGGCTAACACCTACACTGTCTATTTCTTTTACAGCCCAGGACCACTTGCCTAGGAATGTTATTGCCCACAGTGGGCTGGGCCCTGATGGCCTCTTCTGTGTCTCTATACAAATGCTGGGAGGAATGACGACTTAGATGCATATTGTCAAGAAGTCATTTTAAGGTGCTAATTCTGAAGACTCTCTTCCAAATCATCAGGCATGCTTGAAATTTAAATTATTTCCTCCAGTTCTCTAATCTTCTACTTTAACAGCATTAAGCTTTGAGAACTTCATTAATACATGAAGTTCTTGTATTCTTTCTTTAAAAGTGTCCAAAGCCTTCTTTCTTTAATTTTGTGTAGCTATGTCAGAGAGAGAATAGTATAAATGTGGAGCCTTCAGATGCTCAACAGTTACATCTGAAATCAATAATTCAAATCATCAAGACTAAATACATATTGTGCTCATTGATTTAAAATCTGTCTATAAAAGCAAGCATGACTTGGGTAAGTGAATGTATCTGTATCCACGTGAAGGACCTGCTTGTTACATAAGAGTGGTGAATAGAAATGAAATGTATTTGTATAGAAGATAAATACTAGCTTAGATTGTCCCTCAAAAAAAACCACTCTTTGGAAATGGGAAACTGTTTCATTTTTAATCCTTTCCTACCATGGAATGTTTCGTTTGCTGTTTAATGTTGAGTAAGACAGTTCTTCCAAGGGATATCAACCTGAACTAACCGCAATGGGGGTTGCTTCTGATGCTTCCAAGCAGAATTGGTGAACTTGAATAAATATTTAATTATTCTTTCACTGGGTCAATGTCCTCACATTCAAGATGGGTCGTGTTATGAGGGAGTCTTTTAAGGATTGCTTCTTCCAGAATTACAGTAAGTGGTTTCACAGTAGACACTGAGAATGCACAGCTTTAGGAAGAGCAAGTGAAAACAGCTTTCTTAATCTTATGGCTTGGAGTAAAATTGATTATGATAGTGGAAAACTATATAATACAATATTGGATACTTATATGAAATATGATACAATATACTTCTTCAAACTGATACTGATGTACTTTATAGATATGCAAAATGATTTAAATATACATATAACTATATTAATTAAATAGTTATGAGGGGATTAATTACCAGTTTTAGATATATTCCTGAACTTCCTGGTGAGGAGAAGTGCTTATTATTTGGAAAATGACTGCCCCATATTTTGACATTGCCATATTCTCCTGCATTTATGGTAGACCATCAATGATGGTTGGGTCCTAAGTGAGTGTCTAGGAAGAAGAACAAGGGAACCGACGCACAGCGAAGGCTTTTCTTCCTAGTTGATATCAAGAAAGTATATTTACCTGACAGTCTTCATTTTGATTCCACATCTTTGACAAACAAGTGTTTTCTCTTCTCCAGATTTTCATGCACATATGAGAAACCAGTGTTTCTCACACTTTCTAACAGTCTGAGGTGCTATACAAAGTATCCCCTTTGGAAGGTTCTGGAAGATTCTATGCAAAGAATGTCAATGATAGGCCAGTGCTGCTTGGAAGCATGCCCTTAAGGAGTCTATTCACAGGACAAACATCAGGCTCTACACTTGATACACAGGCATTTTCCTTTCCTTTTTTCTTTTTTCCCTCCCCAAATGGATACACTCATTATTTACCAGATTAGCCTCTGGATGACTTATGGCTCTTTCCAGAAATCATTAAATTCACTCCCTTCTGCTGCCCCCCAACTCCACCCCAAAGGATTAAGACTTGGCACAAGATAGGATCTACAGGCTCTGAAGACAGTTCCACAAGAGGAATCCCAAATGTTTAGAGGAAAAACAGCATAGTTAGAGTAAACGTATGACCTCCCTCTGTGGACGTGCTGGGAAGAAACAGTGTGCTTTCAATTCTGAGAGATTTATCTTTTATCTTTTATATTACTATGTCTTGTTTGGCAATACATTTCATAGCAAGTCGCCAGCTTTAGCAAACACTATATTAATCAACATAAAAAATCATAGGCTTTTGCTTATTTATTTATGTTGAGACCAATGAACAGAAGTGCAATTTGTAAACCTTCTAGGGACATTGGTCGAGTAGTAGAGTAAACTCACATAAGAGTAGTAAAATAAGCTCAATATTCTTTTATTTTGCTTTTTTAGCTAAACTATGCCATCATCCCATGCAGTGATGTGGAGTCCTGGACCTCAGCAGTTCAGCAGTTAATAGACAACAACCTCTGCTCATTCACTTGCAGAGGGTCTGAAAGCTAAAGGTACATGGACCTGTCTCATTCGCAGGTCTTGGTAGCAAATCTTTCTTTCACATTTTGGTCCTATAATATTTTCTCTCCACGCACCAGACCCAGATTCTACCCTTTGCTCGATAGCTATTTGATTAAATCAAATCTATGACTTGACTGTCTCCCAGCACACAAATCATTCCAGGATTAAATGCAACTTTGATTTATAAGTTTCTTTTAACTCTCTCACTCCATCAGGGTGTTATTTACTAAGTTCACCGTGGCAGTAATTTCCCAAGCTGACTAGCTGGCCCTTACACAGTTGTCGGGTAGCCAATCTGTGAGTCGATGGGAAAGAGCCAATGCTAGCAGGGAGAAAGGCCACTGAAACAAGTTAAGAAATAGTTACCTTAGGGATTTAAAAAGAGAAAGTGAGCCCAAGAAAATTTGCTCAAGTGTTTTTGTAGACTTTCAAACTTAAGGAATGAAGGAGAACAAATTAGAACAAATTATTTGGATTTCAGAAAAGCATTTGACTTACAAAAATGTTTTTGGGGGACAGGTTAATTTAAGCTGAGGGGAACACCTGGGGCCTGGGATGTATAGCCACAATTTGAAACCTGTCAGAACCATTCTGCAAACGGTCTCTCTCCACATCAGGAATCTGGGGTAAGCCCTTTAACTGTGCAAGAGTTGAGTAAGTGATCTTCAGATATTTCCCCCAGGGCAAAATCCAACAGAAACAAAGCAAATTTCATTTTCCCACATTGTACACTTCTCTACATTGCATGAGGCATATATGTGTGTATATATAAGATATTACTATATATTAAAACTATATATTTTTCAATTATTTTATCTTTTAAAATAAATTCCTGGAGAATTTCATATATTTGTGCAATGAAATACACTCATATCCACAATCAGTTTCTCTTTGTAACTTCCAATACTATTATCCTTACACATCTAGCTCCCAACTTCATGTCCTCCTCTTCCTTCTTCACCACAAAGTCTGCTTGGTGTTGCCCAGCTATCAACTCTAATAGCTCCCCATCCAAGGGTGAAGCATCAATGATTCTCCCCCATCTTGTATTTTAGCTGACTTGTTGATCTTGTAGAGATCTTATGCAAGAAACTACAGCTTGTGTGAGTCTGTGAGTACAACCTCGTGTCTAGAAGACGTCTCACAACGCTCCTTTCCCACCTACCATATTTCTTGAGCTGAGGAGGGCGGTTGACAAGGATGTATGACTTTGGACTGAGCACCCATAAACATTTCTCTGAGCACTTTGAGGAATTATGAATCTTTGTGCTGATTAAAGGCCACTGTAAAAAAAAAAAAAAAAAAAAAAAAAAAAGAGTGTCTCTAGCCAAAATTGAGAATGCCTTAAGTCTGTGAGTATAAATATAAATATTTAGAAGGCATTCTGAAACCATGAGCATTTAACAAAATAATAACAGTAGGTTCCAACCTCGGGCCCGTGACCTCCCTAGCCATGGACCTTTCCCTCTTGTTTGACAAACCTCAAATCCAATCATAAACTGATTGGTTACTCCATTAACAAAATCATACTACTAATGTACCAGTGGGCACATCTCGCCTGGAAGGTCACCTTTGTAGCATGCAGGATCCGATGCTATAAGAGCATTGATATATTTTCTTCCCCATCACCTTGCATAGCATCTTCTGATAACTGTGAAAGCTAGTCAAGAGAAAGGATGCTTCCTGGTACATTTGAGATGGATTTCTCTATGGACTGTAGCCAAAGTATGTGGTGTCTTCAGTAATAGGGACTTACCATGTAGTCCTGGTGGGTAACCAGTCGTAATGGCAGTAACTGGCATTGTTTGGGAGACCTCTGTGGCCTCCCTGGCCAAAAAACGCTCACAGGGAAGTATTCCATGATTCCAGGCATTTTTTAGTCTCCAGTCAAGTCCCCGTTCTTGTCCTGGCATTTCTCTTGAACAATACCAGACATTGTTAGAGACTTTACTGATTTTTACAGCTTTTTTTGGACCCCGCCACATCAAATCTGCCCAGCTGTTTTGTGGGTTTAGATCTGCTCCTCCATCTGAATGTGAGTCCAAGAGGGGCAGGGACTTTCTTTTGTTTGTTACTGTGTCAGTTCACCCTAGAACAGCCTGGTGGGGGTAAAATATCAGCAACCATTACATAACTCTTCAGATAAGGAAACTTGAGAGTCCAGAGAAGTGTAAGAACGATACTTTTGGCCGGGCGGTGGTGGCGCACGCCTGTAATCCCAGCACTCAGGAGGCAGAGGCAGGCGGATTTCTGAGTTCGAGACCAGCCTGGTCTACAGAGGGAGTTCCAGGACAGCCATGGCTACGCAAAGAAACCCTGTCTCAGAAAAACCAAATCCAAAACACCAAAAAAAAAAACGATACTTTTGTTCAGCTCCCATGAAGTCTTCAGATGATTCATTTCTTTTGTTGTCTTGTAGAGTCCCACAAGCTATGAGGACACTACCTTTCTGACCTGTCATAATTATGTCACACATACACAAACATGCACATGCACCAACTTGTATGGCTTTTGCATGCTTCTTGATTTAAAACATATTTTATATTTTAATTATGTAAATATGAGTGTGTGTATGGTTATGTGCTTCTTGATTTAAAACATATTTTATATTTTAATTAGGTATATATAAGTGTGTTTGTGTACGGTTATGTGCATGCAATGCCAAGGGAGTCCAGAAGAGGTTGTCAGATGTCCTGGAGCTAGAGTTACAGGTGGTCGTAAACACCTGGCAAGGGTGCTGGGAACTGAGCGCTAGTCCTCTTCAAGAGCAGTATGCAACTTTAAGCCTTGAGTCCTCTCTGTAGCCACCTTGCAACTTCGCTTTTATTTCAGCCCCTTTCTAAGCAATTGTATCAGTGAGATCATGGCTTTGGAATGCTGGTTATAACTGTAACCATATGATTTCTTATAGTAATGCACATTAAAACAACTTAAACATTTTAAACATAATTTTAAAAAGATGACAATTTTGGCCATCCATTGCTAAAAGGCATCCTGCATAGTATGTTTGTGCCATACTGGTGTGTTAGATCTTATAGTAACTTAGCAGGATGAGCCCACAAGCTAAGTAGTGTGGGCATTTGTAAGTACTAACTTGCCTGAATAACCTGAGAAGAAAAGACACGGGGTTACATAGCTACGTAGTACATTAAGGACTCTAATGCTGGAATCTCCTGGGGATAATTCTCATTCCAACCTCATGGGTTTGGGGGTTTACAGGCAATGCTGTGTTTGCTCCTGCTTTGGACACCTGCCTGAATGTCTAGCTTAAAGCCAGAAAATAGAGACAGAAATGTCACCTTCCTTTGTTGTTGTATTTAAGAGAAGCACTTGCGAGAAAAATATGTTGGTGAAAACCATGTCTAATTGGTGACAGTGAGCAAAGGACAGAAAAGGACAGAGAGCTGGATGGGAAAGAGAAGACTAAAACTCACTCCAGAAACAAATGTTACCCTTGGAGCCTCTTTCTGCACACGACATGTCCTTTTAAGACTCGTATTGTACCTTGGCTGTAACAATCATTAAAGCAGATGAATTCACATAGGGTCGGGAAGATGAATCACCAGAGCTAGCCTGTCTGTTTCCTTAGCAGGCAGCTTTTTTGGTTGAAGCTACTAAGTACATGTACTGGCTGGTTTTGTGTGTCAACTTGACACAGGCTGGAGTTATCACAGAGAAAGGTGTTTCAGTTGGGGAAGTGCCTCCATGAGATCCAACTGTGAGGCATTTTCTCAATTAGTAATCAAGGGGGAGGGTTCCTTGTGGGTGGCACCATCCCTGGGCTGGTATTCTTGGGTTCTATAAGAGAACAGGCTGAGCAAGCCAGGGGAAGCAAGTCAGTAAGTAACATCCCTCCATGGCCTCTGCATCAGCTCCTGCTTCCTGACCTGTTTGAGTTCCAGCCCTGACTTCCTTTGGTGATGAGCAGCAGTGTGGAAGTGTAAGCTGAATAAACCCTTTCCTCCCCAACTTGCTTCTTGGTCATGATGTTCATGCAGGAATAGAAACCCTGACTAAGACAGTATCCCATCCCTGAGAAGGCAGAATCAGACTGAAGAGGATCTCTCTACTTCCTCAAGTTCCTATCAATTCCTTTTCCTTTCCATGGCTCTGCAGGTCTTGGTTCAATGATGAGGAAGGACTCAGATCAATGTATGGATGCATCTTGGTCAAGAAGCAAGACCATATATTGTCATACAGCAGTAGCAAAGATAGTAAGCTTTCTAAGATGGCAGATCTGAGACATGATCATGACCTTCTGGTCCATATTCAGAGGAGATCATGTCTAAAGCTTGAATGTCTATGATCAACTATAAGATATGTATCTCATGCCATCCTATCTTGAGTGGCTTTAGGATCTATTATGAGCCACGTTATAACTAAGGTTGCCTGTGTTAACCATTACATTTTTAGGGCTGGTCTGGATAAACAGATTATTCAAGATCAGAGGGCTAAAGTCCAAGAGGGCTTTAAGGTCCTCTAAAGCTGCTGTAATCTTGAACTAGTCTTTGTTTTTAATATAATTAATATTTTATTAATTCTTTGAGAATTTTGTACAATCATATTCATACCCCTTAGTCGTCCCAGATCCATCCCTGACCTCTCTACCTCCTCCCAACTTTAGGTCCTCTGTCTGTCTGTCTGTCTGTCTGCCTGTCTGGTTTTGGGTTTTGTTGTTGTTTTAGTAACCCACTTAGTTCAATTTGTGCTGCCTACATAGACATGAACCTGGGGCCATCCATTTGAAAATAGTTGACTTGCCTTAAAGATAATTGACTCTTCCTCTCCCAGATGCCATCAACTCCATTGCCATTAAATTCTCAGGGGTGGGGGCCCCTGCCCTATTGGCCCAGTGTTTTAAAGTAACTTGGGATCATCTTGCCTCAGGGCTCAAGAAAGGAAGACAAGAATTGGAAAAGCTTTTCTTGCAGCTGTTGTTCTGCTGATAGTGTTCATTTTTCTCCAGCTCTTTAAATCTAAGCTCTTCTGTGCCAGGTGATGCTGAGTCCCAATAGACTGTAGATATCAGAAAATACATGGTCTGTGGAATAAGAACCATACCCTTTCCCAAATCATCCTGCCTTTAGCCTTCCGGTCAGCCATGTATGACAAAATATCATAAACCAGGAGTTTCAAAAACATTTATTATTATTATTATTATTATTATTATATTATTATTATTTAAAGATTAAGATTAACATTATGTATGTGAACATACTGTAATTCTCTTCAGTCACACCAGAAAAGGGCATTGGATCATAATACAGATGGTTGTGATTCACTATGTGGTATTTGGGAGTTGAACTCAGGACTGTTGGAAGAGCAGTCAGTGCTCTTAACCACTGAGCCATCTCTCCAGCTCCCATTTATTTTGTTAAACCAAAGAGAACAACAAAAACTCTTGGACTCTTCTTTGCTGTCATATGACATGAAGGGTCAGGAAGTCTTGACAAATGTCTATACAAACCTCCTTCAATAATTACACTCCCAAATTCTGTCACTAACAGAAAGCAAAGATAAAGTTCCTACAATGGGGAATGATCCCGACGTTGTGCAAGGTCAAGGAGTTCTGGCTGATGACGTGTGGAAGAAATAGAGCAATGTCAGGAGGTCCACGACTCATGTGAGTCTGGTAACGGCATGCAGCATGGAAGAACATAGCACGTGGTTGTTAGCATACAGAGCTGAAGACAAACAGATTCTGTATATATCTCTTCCAGTCTGTGTGGAAGGGGTGTAGACTGTCTGCACAGACAAAATATCCTTAGAAACGTTGGTCTTATAATTAGGTGCTCAGTTTTAATTTTCTTTTTTTTTATTCGATATATTTTTTATTTACATTTCAAAACACTTCCCCTTTTCTGCCCCCCCCCTCCCCAAAAGTCACATAAGCCCCCTTCCCTCCCCCTGTTCTCCCATCCAACCCTTCCTACTTCCCTGTTCTGGTTTTGCCCTATACTGCTACACTGAGTCTTTCCAGAACCAGGGGCCACTCCTCCGTTCTTCTTGTACCTCATTTGATGTGTGGATTATGTTTTGGGTATTCCAGTTTTCCAGGCTAATATCCACTTATTAGTGAGTGCATACCATGTTTGATCTTTTGAGACTGGGTTACCTCACTTAGTATGATCTCCAGCTCCATCCATTTGTCTAAGAATTTCATGAATTCATTGTTTCTAATGGCTGAATAGTACTCCATTGTGTATATATAACACATTTTTTGCATCCATTCTTCCATTGAGGGATACCTCCACTGCTGGTGGGGTTACAAATTGGTACAACCACTCTGGAAATCAGTCTGGCAGTTCCTCAGAAAACTGGGCACGTCACTTCCAGAGGATCCTGCTATACCACTCCTGGGCATATTCCCAGAGGATTCCCCAGCATGTAATAAGAATACATGCTCCACTATGTTCATAGCAGCCCTATTTATAATAGCCAGAAGCTGGAAAGTCCTTAATTTTCTTAAATATGTGTACTTACAGTGCTCTCTCCCTCTCTCTCTCTCTCTCTCTCTCTCTCTCTCTCTCTCTCTTTCTCTCTCTCTCTGTGTGTGTGTGTGTGTGTGTGTGTGTGTGTCTGTCTCTCACTCTCTCTTTGTTTTTGTTTTTGTTGTTGTTGTTGTTAGTGGTGGTAGTGGGGGTAGTGGTGTGTGTGTGTGTGTGTGTGTGTATGTGTGTGTAACAGAGAGCCTTGTTATCTAGCCCTGGCTGGCTTGGCATATGATTTTTAGTCCAACATGACCCAGATTTAAAGTGTGTCTCACTTCTTCAGATAATCTGATGTAGAAAATCCCCCACAGGAGAACTCAGCATCTTGAAGTTTAGTTGACTCCAGAGGCAGCCTTGTTGACAACCGAGATCACCCATCACACCTGCACTTACATATTTGTCCCCCTCCCAACCACCACATGAAAATTTAGAAAAAGAAGCCATAGAAACTCCTTCATTGGGACCATTTAAAGCCAGACGCAATTCAATATAAAAAGAAAAGTATAAGTTTGATGTAATGCTTGAATGTACATGGTACATTCATATCTATTCTTTGATTTCTTTGTATCAGCATGATACATGTCAAACACACGTAAAATAGAACCGTGTGCTGACTCTTTGTGAGGCCAACATCCAGTCTCAGCAATTACCAGAGCCTAGCCGGTGCTTTCATTTATGTATATTCCAGCTTATAAAGGATAATGGTCCTTTTTGAACAATATCTTAAAGCACCTGAAGCGATTACTTAATGTTATAAAATATCCAGTTTGCTAAACTGTTTCCTGAGATTGTTTGTATAGCTGCTTTAGTGAAATCAGGACCCCAAACTCTACTCCTTGAGGAGGTGTCCCAAGTCTGGCAACCTACCCTTCCCACCCACTGTGCTCCATCTTTGCAGGGTGTGGGCCACCCAGTGCTGTTTTCCTGCAGTCTCCCTGTGTCTGGATTCAGTCAGCATCATGTCCACATTTTGCCCTCTTACCTCCTGTCAGAGGCAGGTTAGCTTTAGCGGGCTGCTTTAATTCAGGCTTCTTCTGCTGTTGTTGCTTACATACTCTACAGACAGCATTGCATGCAGAAGGCACATCAGTATCACATGGTTTTGCCATGTTGCCAGTCATTATTTATACTAAACTCCACTCTAGTGACCTTTTTTTTTTCTGAAAAAAAAAGCATTAAAATATCTCAAAATATCTACAAAAACCACTTTCAGGACTCAAGAATGTAGCTCATTTGTTACAGTGCTAGAGTGCTTGCCTATAACACTTGAGGCTCTGTTTTTGGTTCCAGATACTGCAAAAACTAGGCATGGTTATACACATGCCTATAACCCCATTGCTGGGGGGAAAGGAGGCAAGAGATCAGGAGTTCAAGGTCATCCTTGACTATGTCGTGAGTCTGAAGTAAACCTGGGTTACATGAGGCCCTGTCTCAGGTGTGCAAATAGCAAAAACAAAAACCACTTTTCAGTTTTAATTGTGCCTCCCCATCCCCCACCCCCACCCCCGTTTTTATGTTCATTGGTTGTATGCGATTCCTTGTTTTATGTAGGGGCTTTCAAAATTCCCACTAATTATGCTAGAATGTCAGTTCTTCAGTAATTACATGATCCTTCTTGCCTCTGATACTCCTTCCCGCCAACCTGCATCCCCAAGGATGAATCTCATGATGGTGCATTTTGGAATTTTATTACCTTGCTTTAAAAATGTTTCTACTTGTCTCACAGTGCTTTGCCTCCTATACCATCAAGCATGCCTTCTTCTCCTTGTTCCTTTGCCTTTTGTGGGCGCTGAAGATTGAAGTAATAATCTCCTGTGTGCTAGACAAGCCTTCTACCACAAAGCTGTCCCCTAATTCTTTTTTCTTTATCATTTTAAATCTTTGTCTGGCCACAATTGTCACAGCACATGTCCACGTTTCATTTCTTAGGCGACCGACATCCCCTCGCCCATCAGTGAGCATTACTGAGTCTGCTTCCTCTTGGGTTTTGCCTCTAGCCTGCAATGCTAACCACTTCCTCCTCCCAAAACTCTGTTCTCTCTAAGCACCTCGCTCTCGGTTTATCCTGACTGGAATCCGTCACCCCTGCCTCTTCCTCTGCCCTTTCCTGCGACGTGACTGCTGCCCATGTCTACTGATCATCGCCCCTCACCTGATAGTGATCTCACCCACCCCTTGGCTGCAACCATCTACCCAGGATGACTCCCAACTCCAGACTTGCAGCCAAGGCTTCTAGGATGACATTCAACTTTCTACTTGAAAGCACTTCAGGACAAGTCTCTCCTCACCCCTCCCTGCCCCACCAGCCTCTGCTCTTTTTTATTGTTGTTTTATTTTGTCACCAGCCAAATATTTTAATCCTTAAAGACAAAATGTTTATTCTAACCTTTTTTGTTATTGTATTTTTTTTGAAGAAAATACTCCATTCGTAAACTTAGGTTTGGCTGGCCCCTTTTAGTCCTTTTGGTCAGTATTTCCTTTTTTTTTTCCTTCCTTTCTTTTTATAGAGCTTCTAGCTTCTTGCTTTCTCTTTACAAATTCAAATTTCTGAGCATTGAGTTTTGCTTTGCTTGTACCTGTTCACACTCTCCTTGTGACTTTGGCCTGATTTTTTTTCAGAGTTTGTAAGTACACCATTTTTCTGTCCGAGGCTGGTAAACACCAACCTGTCCTTCAGTCTGCCCAGTGTGACACTGTTCCTCAGGCAAAGGCTCTTCAACTTGTCCTGGCAAAGGCAGGCCAGCTCCTTCTTCCTGCTTTCCCTAGTCTCCTCAGCGAGATAAGGGTGTTTCAGAAGATCCGGGTAATGATCTTGGAATGCCCTTCTTTCTCAGGAAGATTCTGGCCCTTCTAAATCCCTGGAAAGTTCACCTTATCTCTGAAACCTTCCTTGGATTCCCCCATATTCCCATAGGGTCAAATCTCATCAGTCAAAGTCGAAAATGACATTCAAGTGACTACATTTTATATGCTCACAACTGTGTATGGTGTAATGTGGGAATCAACGCTTCTGCTTTCGCTGAGATAAAATCTGTCCTGAAGGTATTTATCAGATCTGTCTTTGTATCCTTATTTTCTGTCCACTACAGCATCCAGTGCAGCTCTTGGCCGTGAGTGTTGGCAGCCATGATTTTCAATCTTCACAGTTAAAATGGCTCTTCTACTCTTGTCCACAGATGCTGGAATTGACCCTTCCCTCTGATTGGGAGGGTGAATTCCGACACTCTCAGTCTTGCCTGAAACACTTGGTGCTTCATAAGCCTCCCATGAAAATGCTCCTCTTCTGGGAAAGAAAGAAAGAGAAAGAAAGAAAGAAAGAAAGAAAGAAAGAAAGAAAGAAAGAAAGAAAGAAAGAAAGAAAGAAAGAAAGAAAGAAAGAAAGAAAGAAAGAAAGAAAGAAAGAAAGGAAGGAAGGAAGGAAGGAAGGAAGGAAGGAAGGAAGGAAGGAAGGAAGGAAGGAAAAAGAAAGAAAGAAGGAAAGAAAGAAAGAAAAGCATCCTTTCCGTAGAGATTTTATATGCTCCGTGTGAAGATGTATCTCTGTTCTTCTGCACCTGCCTAAGGCACCCTCTGATTGGGTTAATTAAAAAGTCTGACCTATTAGCAAAAGGCAGGGTAGAAGGTGGGACATTCGGCAGAGAGAAGAACTCTGGGAAAGAGTCAGGCGCGGGAAGATTAACCACAGAGAAACTGAAGCCGAAAGTATGAAACTGAGGAGAGTTAGCCAACCATGTGGCAGAACTTAGATTAGTTTAAAAGAGGATAATCAAGTCAAGAGCTTGTTGGGAACAAGCCTAGCTTAAGGCATAGGCATTCGTTTATTAATAAACACGCCTCTGTGTCATTATTCGGGAACTGGAGTGGACATAGAAAAGCCCACCGGTTACACCCTTCCTTAATCATTTGGAAGCATCACCTGTCTTAAGGTACTCAAAATACCTTCGAACTCATCCTCTATTTGTTTCAGGTCCCATGTGTGACAAGGGCAGACCTATTCTGTATCATCGCTTTCTAATGCTGAGTTGTTAACGCCTCCCCGTGTCTGTGTCTTCTTCCCTCTCTCCCAACACCTTCATCATCTCTTCCTTAGATCTTGACTCTAAACATTCTTTATCCATTCCTACTTCCTCTTCCCAGCCGAAGTGTAGGGGGGGGGGGGGGGAGATTCCTGTTCTCTGTTCTCTGATTAAAATTCCTGGCTCCTAGAAAGGCCTGGAGCCATCACAAGTGTCACTACTGTCTTTAATCACATTAGTTTTATTGCATCCATAAAGCAATAAACTGTTCAGTCTACACACTGTGCAAACCGTTGGCTGCAGCCAGCTATAACTTATAAAGATAAAGGCTGGTTCCAGAGCTATTTCAAAGGAGCTTTGGAATGCAGAGGGCGGGCTGCCCAGGCCCCTCCCCCACTTTGAGGGGATTACTGGCTCTTTCCTCAACCATCAGAGTCCCTTCCTTACCTTGATGTTCATTC
Source organism: Apodemus sylvaticus (assembly GCF_947179515.1). NCBI lineage: Eukaryota > Metazoa > Chordata > Mammalia > Rodentia > Muridae > Apodemus > Apodemus sylvaticus. Next base: position 36,420,222 of record NC_067487.1, read on the forward strand.
AGGTTTGCCTTGCGCTTCCTTATTTAACTTCGGATGGGCCTGCCTTTCTCTCTGTTACCTCTGCCTTTCTCCTCTCAGGCAACCCTAATGTAACTTCCCAAGGTCTCTGTGCGCCATGGTGGATCTGATGTGACTGGAATACCGCTGTGTCGCCTGGTTGTGTCGCCTGTGGTGGAGTGTAACATGAAAGGCCAGAGATCTTGCTCAGGCTTTCTCCGGGTGCTGTATGTGACTTTTCACGGGGACAATGGGAACAAATGTCCATTTACTCCAGATAAAGCACTGATAAGAAGCCAGAGATTCCACCAAGCCTAAATCCCTGAACCGGTTTATCCCAGTTACTTACGTGAGTAAGCATGAATCAGAGGCAGCTGCTTTTCCAACATCCCCGTGAAGCTCGCATCCCTTGAGCTCCCTGCTTGATTTTATGAAGCTCAGCTGGTGGGAAAATCTTTCCTCCCAGGAATTATTACTAATCATATTAACTAAACGAAGGACCTTGGGAATCTTGCAGTTTCAGGAACTTCCTGAGACTTGTGGGTTTCCTTCACTTCCCAAGTTTGATTAACTTCATTTACTTCCCAGTCCCAGTGAAAATGTTTCAGTTGAGAGGAAATAGTTCCATGGCGTCCTGCATGCCCAAACTCTGTCTGTTGAGTGGGTTCTGACTTCCCAAGGAAGTTATGTCTCTTTTTGTCTGGAGCACTGATGGCCTCTCATAAAGAACAAAGGGTTCTGGGTTCTGACCCTCTCCCTGTCCCCACAGTACTGTTCCTGCTGGGTGCTAGGGAGGTCTGTCAGTTTTGTAGATCTTACTAAACCAGCATTAATTTCAAAACATCCTGGGAATCATGAGAGTTCGGACAGAACATAAACCTCGCAATAAGGGTCTGTATTATCCTGGGAATGTCCTTTACCATCTCTGAGACTCGATTTTCTGTAAGGCAGGAATAATAGGAACATGTCACACATAATGAACATCTAGGACAGCTGTCACTCATCAATACTCTGGGCTCTTAATAAGATTATGAAACACAGTGTTCCCCCTGGTATTTGAAGTCTGTAAGTTCTTAGAGATAAGTATGAGTGTGTAATGGGCACGTCTGTGTGTGTAGAGTGGATGGGAGGGGTGTGTGTGTTAGGCCCTGTCCTGCTGAAGAAGAAAATAGCATAGTTTATTGTTTCTCTTCCCCTGCCTTGAGCCTGTGGAGCTACAGACCCAGTGCTGTGGGGCTTATGGTCTGTTAGGATATAACTGGTTTATTAAGATCTACAAGACTGACAGACCTCCCTAGCACCCAGGAGGAACAGTACTGGGGGAGGGGGAGGAGGTCAGAACTCAGAACCCTTCACCCTTCGTGAGAGGCCATTAGTGCTCCAGACAAAAGGGAGACATAACTTCCTTGGGAAGCCAGAACCCACTCAGATCTTTAGAGCTGGCTCTGAATCAGCCCTAAGTTAGGAAAACACACTGTCTCTAAAAGTCAGGGCTGTGGATGAGATGATATGGCAATCCAGAAGGCTGGTAATGTGAGTTTATTAACTAGTGCATTCCCACACTAAAGACAGGTTTCCTCATCTGAGGAAGAGAAGCGGAGTGGATGAGTTGGTTATTAACATCGTTCCCATCGGAGGCATTGTGTGATCTATATGCCATGCATGCATCCTGGGCCAAACCATCCGTGCGTCTCAAGGCCTGGCCCTCTTTCCTGGCTCACTTGATTTCCGACTACAACAAAAGATTTGAGATTCTTTCTCTGGTTCTCAATGGGCACAAAACAATTCCGACAGCATAACACACTGACTCCAGCACAGCCCTGCATGATCGGGATGAGGCTGGTCATCTCTGCCTGCTTGTAGTGGATTGTTACCTTCTGAGCCTCTGCCTGATAGGGCTGCTAATGGCCTTACCACACCCATCCCCAGCCTGGGAGCAAAGATTCGTACTTCTTTAGACAGAACTTATATAATATGTCACACGCTGGACTACACAAGTATCAAGTCACTAAACATCCATGACCATCTGTGTCAAGAATTTTTATTAGGCCTATTTTACAGTCAGGAAAGCAGCATACAGAAGTAAGTAGCCCAGTTTACATAGCCAGAGTCTGAGTCAGAATCTTACGTTTAACTGTTGCTGGTCACCTCCAGGCAGAGAGTGAGGTTGAGGGAAACGGTGGCGTTGGACTTGCAGTCGTAGATCCGACTTATGGTCCGCATACATATCTTCTCAGCCTTCATTCCTCAGAGCTGGTCACAAGTACAATGACTCTCTTGGCAGTTCAGCAAACCTGGGCTTTGAAGTGGATTAGATACACTGGATTGATCTTTCCTATAGACCTCCCTCCCCACTCTCCTTCCTCCTTCCCCCTTCCCCCTTCCCTTTCTCCCTCCCCTCTTTCCTACAGACCTCTTCCCCCTCCCTTCCCCTCTCCCATTTTCCTCTCTCCCTACCCCTCTATCCCCTACACACACACCTCTCCTTTATTTTTACTATGTCTGTGACATCAGATTCCCATTGCCTGTCTCCTGTAGCTCATTTTTAAGGCAAAGCTGTTGCCACCTAACTGTTGAGCAGGTCTGAAAGTCAAAGGCCACCACAGATGGTGAGGCACCATCACCTTGAGAAGCAGTCAGAGAAACTGCGAACTGCAGGATTACATCAGCAGGCAGCACCCTGCCCAATACAGTCAATGATTACACATTTGTGCCTTGATCTTAGACAAGAAGCAAAATAACGATTAGGAGGCGTCATGACAGGTGGGCCTGTCTCAGGTACAACCCAATGACCCAGTTAGGTTAGCAGCAGGGAATGCTCAGCCCATTATGCCCTGAAGCCTATGTTCTGGGAACAGGATCGGCTCTGACAGTCATAAGTTCCTGAAAGCTGCCAGACCAGGAGCTCTGGAGGCCATGCGCACATCGTATGGAATCAGGTGATGGATTGCTCCCAACCACAGGCAGGTTCTGGTAATGTCAGGGGATTAAGCACTGGCTGCTTCGTGCAATGCCGAGGGTGGACTCTGCCTGCCAAAGGCCGCAATTCCTCAAGCTGACCTGTGAGCTTGGTGACAACATATGCAACGGAGCCAACCATAGCCACATCTATGTTCAATCTAAATAGCAGATGTGAAATGTTTCCTTTTCTTAGTCCCATTAAGAAATACTTCTGATTCCATACCAAGTCCGAGGGTAGCTCTTGTCCAGACTGCATCTACCTGCAATGTAAGTTGACTCTCAAGCCTCAGTCTAAGGGAGTAGAGGCCACTTGCCTGCCTCCTTCCCACACTGCTATCCTAGTGACCTCTGTTGACCTGGGAGAAACGAGTGAGCCTCTGAATACGAGCAGTATCCTCATTTCTATGAAAATATTTTAAAAATGAAGTTAAATAAACAGATCCCACCGCCTTAGAGGACTCCCTGTGAGCTTCCAGGAACCAGCACTCCCCAACTCCTGCTCCCCTGTAAGCGGGAAACTCAGCCTGTGTGAGAAAGAGGCCACTTGTTCAGAGATAGACACCATCCGGTTTGTGTTCTGCCAGCAGAAATGAGCCCCAGCAAGTCTGTGAGGGCTACCGAGACACTGTCTATGGCCAGTGAGGTAGAAATGCCACCACACATGTGCTCAAGGAAAGGAAAGTGTAGCCTTATGGAGAAGAGTGCTGAGCCAGCATCGCAGAATCCCCCAAATATTTTTATAGGTGGCTTTAAAGAAAAAAAAATTGTACCCAAACTCCCCACAGTCCCTAAGAAAGCCACAGTGTGTCCCATTTATGGTCAGTCCGATAATCACGCCCTTCAGGGCTTTTACAGTCAGGCTATGAACCCAGGGAGTAGAAGGCACTTCCTATAAGCCAAAGCCAGCCGAGATTCCATTACCTCCCTCTTCCCTTCTGCAGAACCAGGTCAAACAATGGCCTGACCTCCTGTGCTCATTACATGTTGGCTTCCTTCTGTTAGCTAGGAGCCAGAGATAAGAAAAGTGGTCATTGGAAGCCACAAAGGGAAGTTTGCAAGCCAGCATCAAGCTGCTGTGTCAGACCCGGCCTCGCCAAAGCTATCTGTCCACTGATGCTAGATGCTAAAAGCTAGCCACACATTCCCCCTACATACTAACCAGCATTGCTCGGGGTACCAAGCCCCAAACATGGTGGCTACAGTTCTTGGGAGATGAAATTCTCTGGGCAAGGTGATGGAGACAAAGAACTCTAACCCAGATACAAGAGAATGGCGAGCTGCCAGGACTCCTGCTTTGTTGCCTGGCCTTGTGAAACTCTTTTCCAGAACATTCTTCTTCCTGGTGACTTCTTTGTGCCTTTCTCCTAACCTTCACATTTTAGCTCAGCGTCCCTCACCTCTCTCAAATGGGCCTGGCTTATAAGCTCAGAGGCTCAGCCCATTGTCATCGAGGCAGGAGCATGGCAGCATCCAGGCAGGCATGGTGCAGGAGGAACTGAGAGGTCTACATCTTCATCTGAAGGCTACTAGCAGAAGATTGGCTTCTAGACAGCTGGGATGAGGGTCTTAAAGTCCACACCTACAGTGACACACCTACTCCAACAAGGCCATATGTCCTAATAGTGCCATTCTCTGGCCCAAGCATATACAAACCATCACGATTATGTTTTAAGTTTAAATTACTAGGCTGAGGATATCTATAAACCAAAAACACCTCTAACCTGTAAACTCCACTTGCCCATGGATAGGCAACTTCCTGGCATGCTGGAAACCATTGTTTATGTAAGATAACAAGCCAAATGTGTTTTCATTTCTGTAAGCAAGCTTGGTTGCTCCAGCTGTACAGGATGTGTGCTTGATCACATGTAGTTGGGAAGTACGTCAGGATGTATGTTAGCCCCTGATTGGATGAAGGCAGGAAGTACATAGCCTTGTGGATTTTGCCTTTGTAAGCTTCTGATTAATGTTATTAGGAATTATACCTAGAGCATGCGTTTCGGGTATGAACCTGGGCAGCATTCATGGTATTCTTATTTGTTAAAATTTTATTCATGGTCAGACTGGTAAACCTCTGAATGACCCCAGAATCAAAACACTCAACACCCCAATGTTTCCATCCCTTTCATTTACTTAAGAACTTGAACCCCTGAGTTCTTTGCACAGGCTCTCTATTAATCTTATCAAGAGAAAGAAAAATTATTTGCTTCCAAAAAGTTACTATGTCTCCTTCCCTACTGAGGTCCATGAAGGCAACCATTTAATGAAATGCCACATTAACACACCAGCCACAGTCTATAAGGCACCAACTATAAATGGCTGAAATCTCCTATACAGAATGTTAGTAACACACGTGTTCTCTAGGTTCTAGCAGGTGTCAGGTCTTAACCTCTTCTCTTCCTCCCTCTCCAGCGACCCCTTGGGAGTTAGTCACCTGGCCACTCCTCTTCTTTGTATGACCCTAGAAGATGTAGGATTCTGTTGTGATCAGCTGTTCTCTGTGGGCATAGGTATTTTATTTTCATCCAAGGATTATGTAGGAGAGGTTGTCAAGCTATTATTTGCCTAAGGATTATCACCTCAGGCTATTAAGACACAGATTCCCCTCAATACCACAGGAATATTAAGACATTACCATCAATGTTGAGACTGGTGGCCTGCTCTCTAAGAATGTCACCCTCAAGCAGTTCTACGTGGAAGGGACAATGTCCCTCCAATATCACCTCCGATATAGAATTATGCTTGGGGAAAGTGACTAGCCCATAAGGACACATCAGGGGTGGATCAGAATGAGGTAGGATATCAGTCCACACTGGTGCTCTGGGCCAGCCTAGCTTCCATTGAAGGGTTAAACACTTTCACCTGTCCTTCCAGCTCTTAGAGGGCTGTCACAAGGCTCAGCAGGAAAATCCCTCAAATTCCAGGCTAATTGGCAGATTCCAGGGATACTCAATAAACACTTCTCCTTTCTTTATTGACACACAGCAAGAACAATAGTTTGGCTCTCAGTCAACCCAGAAAATGTTACTCCACTAGACCTCTCTACAGCTTCGCAACCTCCAATGGCAACATCTAAGAGGAGAGAATTTCTTGACATGACAAAGCCTCATCAAAACTCTTCTAGCTTGGAAGAGGAGCACTCAGATGTTTTAAGTTTATTTGGCACAGCTGAAGGGTTTTTCACACTTGCAAAAAATATCAAAGTTCTCTCTTGGCTTTCAAAGAGCTAAAAGATAGCTTTGTTTTCAAGCTCTAATGAATTTGGCATGAGCACCATTCATCCTAATCACTGAGATTTTTTTTTTTTTTTTTTTTTTTTGGAGGACTGGAGAAAGAAAAATTGCAGCAAGAATTAATGTAGTACCAGATTTCAGAATCACAGAATGTTGGTATTAAACCAGTGATGGTCCAGTCTCAGCTTTTCAAGTTGAAGAAAGCAAGATTTGGTTTTATAACTCTAACTGGACATCTCCAGAGGTGCCTTTATTCCCAACATGAAGCCGAAGCAACAACACATGATTGACTATAGGAGCATATTAAGTTAAATTAGGTTTTTGAATGATGGATGCTCTATGAATAGAAGATATTTACAGAGAGTATGGACATTATGAAAAGATCCTGTCTTACCTATGAAGAGACTGTAAGACTTTGGGCCAGTTGTGTCTCTGGGCTTTGGTGTCTTTATCTGTAAGATGCAGGTGATAGGCAGGTTGCTTGATGGAGGCAAAACAATGAGTTGAACATTTGTGATAAATGCTCAGATTTTGCTTTTTAAATGAAATACCATTGTACATGGAAATTGCACCCAGACATTCTACTTAGTCTTAATTCTAACCGCTTCTTGTTTTAGTTTCTTCTGCCTAACCAGCAAAGCCACAATACATACATGTCTTTCTTGTCTTGCTTCCTTATGGCCTTTTGGCATTTATGACCTCTCAGGAGGCCACCTCAGGATTCTCTGGCTGAAGGGTGCCCATTTCCACCTGGGATTCAGAAGAGCAGAAATACAACACTACGTCTTCCAGCTCTGTGTCTCAGTACCTACCAAATTCTCCAGCCCAAAATATTTCCTTTGATTTAATTGCATCTCTAACTCAACTGAGAGCAATAGAATAGATCAGCAAGGGATTGAATTAAATCCACGGCCACGATTTACACCCTTCTCCTCTAAAGGGAATGCTGAATTAGAAGCTCTCCATCCTGACAGACTGAAGATGACAAATGTGAGCCCTACATATTGCTAGAGCAACGTGGAAAGATTGCTCTTTTTTTTTCCTTTAAAAAGAAAAAGGAAAGAAGAAAAAAAGTTGAGTTCTTCCAAGGTCTACTTTCCAGAGGGAGTATTGTCTTTTTTGTTTTTCCCCAGAAGGAAATGAATAGGTCTTTTGTATGAGTGGATGGTGCTGACGTGTTACAAAATAGTGATTAATTGATTGCAAATTCTCTCCATGGTTAAATATATTATTTCTCTAAGGGAGATCTGAGTGAGATTCCTTGAAAATTTTAAATTACTCCACAGTAAGTTAGATTAAGTGTCTGTCTGGTTTGCTTTGGTGATCAGTCTAAACCAGGGAGCTGTCATTGAGCAGCAACCCATGGGTCTGAATAACTCTCCTTCAAAACATGTTCTCCTTTTAAGTATTATATGGTACAAGCTGAAATTGATAAAAACATCCATTGGCTGGTACAAACCATCCAGCATTTGTGAATTAAAGATGTTAGAAAACAAGCAAGCTAGAGGCAATCTGCTTTGGAGTTGTATAGACTTACTACAAGAAGGACCAGGTATCTGGATGTGGACATTCCTTTGAAATCTCAAATGTTGACTGCAAATATTTTCTGGAGGAATCCCCTCCCTTTATGGACTATATGGAATATTCTAGAATGTTACCAAGCTTTCTGGCCTCTTGGAATAAGCATTATTTTGTTTCTAGGGAGCAGTCTTGGCATTTTCACAAACTATCTCAACTTGTCCAACCACAAGAGAAGATCCATTAGCAACATAAAAGTAAGCCATTGCTTGAAAATCAATTAGCATACATTTTGATTTTTCCTAACATAATCAGGAGTCAATATAAGAAAGAATAGTGTGGCCGAGCAGTGGTGGCACACGCCTTTAATCCCAGCACTTGGGAGGCAGAGGCAGTCTGATTTCTGAGTTCAAGGCCAGCCTGGTCTACAGAGTGAGTTCCAGGACAGAGAGGATTACACAGAGAAACCCTGCCTTGAAAAACAAAAAACATAAAAACAAAAAACAAAAAACAAAAAGAAAGAAAGAAAGAAAGAAAGAAAGAAAGAAAGAAAGAAAGAAGTAGTGTGTAGAGAAGGCAGACTCAGGTGTTCTGTATTTAAGCCATAGGTCTTGAAAATAGTGATAGTCATATGTATAGGTATAAGTATAGTCATATGTAAAGGTATATGTATAGGTAAAGGTATATGTATAGGTAGGTATACATGAAACTGAGGCAAAGGATGGTATGTTCAGATCAAGTGTTCTTGGTTTTCTTTTTACTACTCTGGCCTTCCAGCAATTCCAGTGGAATTCTACCAGAGCAGGCAGTTGACCTCACAGGCCATCAGCTGGTTACGTCTCACCAAGACTGTGAAAAAAGAACACAGACCCCGAGGCCCTCTGTATTCAGCAAAAATTAAATATTTCCTGTGTGCTTCCATGCTAAATTTCTCTAACTCTGCAAATCCAGATGTCTGTGTTCAAATCCCAGCTCCATCACTGATGAGCAGTGCTGTCTATATGCTCAGGCTGTGCCTCTGTTTCCCAAACGTTAAATGAGGATGATACAACCTCCTTACGGGACTATTATAAGTTACTAAGCCTTGTTCTAAACAAGAACTCATTGTACATACTATTAACTTTGTAATCTGAAGAAAGAATTCTCACAAAGATTAAGTAGGAATGTTGCCAAGACTGAGCTCTAAATTTGACTTCTAAGTCTTATCTTTTCCCTGTTTACTCCCCCTGAGCTCAGCCTTCCTGGCAACTAGTCCATTTTTGTTTCTGGACCTAGTTCTGCATTACATTACCGGAGACCAACCCCATATGGACCAATTCAGAATTTCTGGAGATGCAGCCAAGGAAGCTGCATTTTTCATTGGTGCTCTGACTACTCTGACTGTTGTCAGGACCCAACAACTCAGACACACCTCTGCAGTAACTGCTGTTGTTCATGCCCAGCTAGCTTTTGCTGCTTGCCCCTCATCCTGGAAGTGCCCCAAATCTCTCTTGTTACGGACTTTTCCTACCTCGGCTACACACCCCTCATGTGCTATTTCAATACCTGGGAAGACATAGTGGGTGACAGTTCACAGTGTGGCTCTTAATTTTCCAGTCCTGTGGAATAATGATTTATGGAATCCATGGCCAATTTTGCTTCAATTGAGCAGGGGAATGGTAGAGGGGTAGGAGAGGCAGAGGGTCGAGGAACACCCAGACACAAGATCCACAGCACACAAAGATGCAACAATGTCCCCCCTTCCCCCAGAGAATCTCAGACTGTGCTGCAATCAGTTCTGCCACATCAGATAACACAAAGCAGAGAAGACAAGCACAGAAGGGCAAAAATCCACATAAGTGTTTGGGCTAGAGTGTTGCACACCATGGCTTCCTTCTAGAGCGGACGCTGGTATCATTTTCAAGTTGCTTTTATTTTATCCAGCTTTATAAATATTCACTAACCACTCCCACTTCCATGAATCCACCAAAAAAACAAAAACAAAAACAAAAAAACGTTAAATAGATGCTCTTGAGGCTGCTAAGACCCAAGCTTAGTATGCTATCCCCAGGCAAGCAACTTTTCTGCTTTTCTTATCATGATTTAATTTCTGACCTAACCTTCTCCTTGAGCTAGACTTAAATCTCTGATTATGTAAACAGCCAAAGATCATCTAATTCCCTAGTGGGTGTCAAAGATCTGTATGGAAAGGAGAGGAGATGAGGGAGTGGAAAAGAATAGAAGGAAAAATAAGCATTAATTATTAAACACTTAGAAGGGTTTAAGAATCACATACAACTTGGCAAGTCTCTTGCACAAAGCCCTGTCTCCATTACAGGCAAGGAAAGCAAAGCTTCTCACCATAGCAAATTTGCTTAATTGTGTTTTCTCTTTCCTAATGTGGAAAGGATTTCAAAACATACTTTTTGTGTGTGGCCTACCTTTGCTCTGACTGGGAATGCACACTGTACTGATAGAATATCTTGTTTCAAAGGGGACTTGGTACCACTTAACAAAAGGCCAAATGCAGATGTTTGTAATATGCAAATAAGGTATCCTCCCACCCCAAATCCTGTGAATGTTTTTATAATTGGACAAAGATGCCATTCTCAGCTTTATTTTGCTTACTGGGCTTGGTACAAAGAAGTTCAGGAAGTGGGTCACAGAAAAGAGCTAGGGTAATACAAATAATGTTTTGATGTGCCCTGCCCTATGTCTGAATTAATTTCGTGTTGCTACAAGAAAATAGCTGAGGCTAATATTGCTTAATATCGTAAAAGCATCTAAGATGCTTTTTCTTTAGGGATGGAGGCTGAAAGGGATCAGGCAGCTGCATTTGAGGACCTTTGGTACACAGCATGATTGCATGTAAGATGGGTGACCATGTATGAGACAGAGGAACAGTGTGTATGGAAACATTACTGTAGCCAGGGAGGAAGCAGACCAGAGAAAGGCTTGCCTTCCTAGATCAAGCTCCTTTGTTGGAATTAACCCAGCTCTGTGAGAACATCCTACTCCCATCCGAGGGTAGTGACCTATCATATAAGCATCACTTCAGTGTCCTACCACCTAAGCATTGCCACAACCAAACTTTCAGTTCATGAGCCTTGAGGGGAAATATTCAAATCATATCAGACCACACTACTTTCCACCCGAGACTGGGCAAGCCTGGCAGTTTATCATATCTTTCAATAACATTGAATTCTGGAGCAAGCTAAATGTTACAACATATCACCCACTGATTCTGGTATGGGGCTCAGAAATCCAGACACTATCATCATAGGCACCATCCTTATGCCTCTCAGATCCCATATGGACACAGTTTAGGTGAGGGGTGTCCCACAGTCCCTCCTAGATGCTAAGAAGTGCCCAAAGTCAGAGGCCAAATAGTCCAAGATACCGTCTAATCCAACTTATTCATTTTATAATAAAATGAAAATAAAGTAAAAATAAAATAAAATAGGCCCAGTGGTACAGTATGTTGGTGACTAAACAGAACTAAGAATCAAGGTCCCATGAGCCTTGGCTTAGGAACTACTGCTTTGCTCTGTAAGCGTTTACAAAGAATAGAGAAGACATCCAAGATGATCTCTGAAATCTTGATAACCTTCAGAGGAAGACACAGAGAAGACAGAAGTAAAAGGGAAGCTACAGCTTATGGGGCTAACATAGGGGTCAGTGAGGTCTGAGGTAGGACTCTGACATGAGCCAGAACTTGGACCAGTTACTTGGATGACACACAGATATGGGAATACAACCCATGTGGGGATATACTCTCCACCCCTCCCCCCAATGAAGTGGAGATTGTGATGGTGCCTGGTTTGGGATTGTGCAAGGACTGAAGGAGATAATACAGAGATCCTGGCACAGATGAGATGCTTAATAGATGCTGACTGTTACTAGAACTCGAGCACAGACATCCAAGGACAGATGATGGGATAGACTGCCAAGAAGTCAGTCCTGAGGGGACCTGTCCTCCAGCCAGGCTTCCTCCCTGACAGCTTCTTGCTTCCAACCTGGGGCCCTTTGCTGCCTAACCCTTGTCCTCTTTCTGCCCAAATAAAAGACAGACACATTGGTTTTAGTGCCCAGCTTCAAGCTCAGAACCCTATAGTAGAGTTGCAGGGTATGACTGAAAAGTGAAATTGCAAAAAAAGAAAAAAAAAACAAGAAAAACAACCAAACAAACAAACAAAAACAACAAGGCATGCATAAAGGATATTGATAAAGAAATGAAAATACAAAAGGAAAGATAGCTATCTGTAAGTTTTTCTTATGTTACCATCATGCTAGATTATGGTTTTTTTTTTAAATCCTTGATTAAGTATTGGGAGTATGAAGTACAATCTCCAGTTTGTAATCCTTCCATGAAAGTTTATAGAGCAGTGAATGTGGGGCTGGGAGATGGGTTAGTCAGGAAAGTGTCTACCACACAAACATGAGGACCTGTCTTCAATCCCTTGGGTTCAGCAATGGGAGTGTGCCATCCTAGTACTGGGGAAGCAGAGACTGGTAGATTTCCTGGGGCTTGTTGGGCAGTCAGACTAACAAAATGGCCAAACTTTGGGGAACTGTCAGAGAGATTAGCTCACAAAACCAGAGTGATCTGGGAAAAGCAATGAAGGCTGACTGTGGAAACATGTACAAAGGCATATGCGTGTTCATACACATATATGCAAAAGAAGCATATACACACAAGAAAGAAAAGAGAACACCTCTCCCCCCTTTTTTTTTGTTTTTTGTTTTTTGTTTTTTGTTTTTTTGTTTTTTGTTTTTCAACACAGGGTTTCTCTGTATAGTCCTGGAACTCAGGCTATAGACCAGGCTGGCCTCAAACTCAGAAATCCACCTGTATTTGCCTCCCAAGTACTGGGATTAAAGGCGTGTGCCACCACTGCCTGACCCCTTCTCTCTTCTCTTAACCGGGACCTTAGAGTCCATGGGTAACTACACACATTTGGATTTTTCCTCTTTTATTAAAACTGTTCTATAGCAGCAGGTATAAATGACATTGTAATGACCAACTCTCTTCTCTGATGCTCTCTTGCGATGTGATTTGTGGGATGACCCCCAAGTTAGCCACAAACAAAAAAAATCAAGTCATGAGAAACACATTGCCTCACATTTTCAGTCCCTGAAAGCCGGCCATAAATCTCCACTGAATATTAACCGGAACATCTTCTTTGGCAAACACAGAAGACAATTTGCTCTCTTTTTAACGCCAGAGTTTCAGTTTTCCTTTGGGGGCTCTATTTATCTCCTTGTAAAACAGGTCCAGAAAGGACAGAAATCTTGGAGTTTTCTCAAGACAATATTTGTTTTGCAGAATGTCTCCCCGAGACTGGATGCTACCCAGCAGCCAGAGCCCCGGAAGTCAGCAGCCTGAGGTCCTGACATTGCATTTCAAAGCCCTATCTTGCTTACAGAAAAATTATGATCTTTATTTTTCCTTTCTGCATACTGGCTCTGACCCTCTGGAGATGAAAACAGTGTGTTCTGTCTTTCCCAACATTGCCCTATCTTCCTCTTAAAATTTTTAAATACTTGACTTATACATTTCTGAATACCCTCAACAGACCATCACGATCTAATTTAATCCTAAAGAAAACTGCCATTAAAACAGAGCTTTTCCGAGCAATAATAGCCTCATTCTTGATAAATTATTCCATTCTCACCACCTTTGAGACATATGAGAGCTTTTATGTAATAAAGAAGCCATTTGTTGCTGAATATTTTAATGCATGTTTCCATATTTTTCTCATTTTTAATGCACAGGCCATTGACAGCATTGCACGAGAATGTCTTTTAAAAGCAGATTTACAACAAGCTCTGTGGGGGGAAATGGCTGGCTGGCTGCATCCTTGCAGAGCCAAGCTGCTGAAAGGAACGGGACAGAGATGCTCTTATTCCCGTTTATGGGCACGAGCATCAACTTTAGACGGTGCTCTGGATAACCTGCCGTGATGCAAGAGACCTGGCTTCAGTTTGGGCTCCTTCTTTTGACTTTCCACACCTACTTAGTTACTGCTGGGTCTCACATGCTTCATCTGAGATGCAGGAGATGGAAGAGCAGATGTTTGTGAAGTCAGAATGGCTGTCAAATGGAGTGCCAATTTACCTGAGAAGAAGCTGTCCTGGAAGCAGCATGTACTAGGGCTCAAACACAATGGCTTTTGCCAGAAGTGTGACTCCTTGGGGCTTCTAAATTTCCATTTTTAGAATCAGTTGTTTGAATGGATGCCTTTCAACAGAGAAGGCCCTGTGATAGTTGTTTTTGGCCTGAATGGACAGCAGCAGAGCCTTGAAGGGGTGATAGCTTCAGAGTTAAAATCCCCATCCATTTCCTTGGGCCTGTTATTTTAATTCATGTCAGGCTTTTGAGATGGAAAGCCATCTTAAAAGGCCTCCTCGGATGGGCAGTTCTCATATGCCTCCTCGAGAAGAGTCCCTGTGACCATGGACGTGTGGGGTTTAACTTCAGTCCTATGCAATTCCAAGGCACACAAACTCTGTGACTGGCATGCACTGAGAGGCCCTTCTGGGAAGGGAAGCCAGCTCTTCAGGGATGTTTTACTGATGTTCTTTTGATGAAATGCACGTGCCCTTTGTGGGTGTTTGGCTTCTCCATCTGGGGCAGAAGTCCTTATCTGGAGAGTCTGGCTGGCTCCACAGCACACTCTGGTTAGGATAAGCCATCAAAGGGCTAACTGCAGAGGCTGAGAAACAGGTGTCTGTCAGCTCTGGAAAGGTGAGCTGCTTTTAGCCTCAGGGTGTTGCCCTAACCCGTTCTACACCGGGCTGGCCTTTAAAACTCTCAGCTCCCTTCCAAGCTCTTTGAAAAGTAAAATCAAACAAAAGAGGGAGAGAGCAAGCCAGCCTGTGGAACCCAGGCCAGAGGAAAGAAAGCCACGCATTGCCCTCCCGTGATTCCATGCTGTGGGCTTTCCCCTGGGTGACAATAGAGGCCTCTTACAGGGAGTGGGAGAGGGAATGGAGCAAGGACTTGGAGAAGACAAAAGAGAATCTGATTTATATGTTGTAGCATTGAGGTTTCAAAAACCAAAGCTTCTATAGCCAGTCTAGACCACCTAGTGCATCTTGCTGCTCCCTGCTTTACACAAGCTTATCTAAGCCTATAAGAATTCTTGCTAAACAGAATTGTCATTAAACCATGGCTCAGATGGAGAAACTGAACCTTGGCGAGTTGAAAAGTGTGAAAAGTTCACATCTGCTCCATGCTGGAGCTGGCCCCAAGGCTGGAAAAGACAGGTGTCCGTGTGGACTAATCCTCTATACCATGTGACAGCTCAAAATGCCCCAAGGGCTCTCTGATCACAGTCTGGGAAGCAGAGGATCTGGATGGGTCCACACCATATTCCTCAAGACAGCTATTTTCAAGATAGTGTAGGAACTAGAACCACATAGCAGATAAAGGTGCATGGCTGGGAAATGAGACTCCACGTTAGAGTGTCTGAGTAGGCATGGAATCCTGGTAAGTATAGCTTTTCTTAAGAGACTGACTGGCCTGTAGAAGCCAACTGCCTGTGTTTGGATGTCACCTCAAACATGTGCCAATCTAGGCTTCAGTGGTACAGGGGTAAAAAGAGCCAAGGATTAAAAATGCAAGCTGGAGAGTTCTCAGTCTACCTAGCAAGTAAATACTGGCTGTTCTTACAGTAGAAGGGTTTGGGGATAAATCTCTGCCCTTCAATTCCTGCCCTCCTCACCGCCTGCCTCCCACAAACATAGAGAGCTGATAAGTTTAAAATCTATCAAGCCGGGCGGTGGTGGCGGTGGCGCACACCTGTAACCCCAGCACTCTGGGAGGCAGAGACAGGCTGATTTCTGAGTTCGAGGCTATCCTGGTCTACAAAGTAAGCTCCAGGACAGCCAGGGCTATACAGAGAAACCCTGTCTCAAAAAATAAAAATAAAAATAAAAATAAAAATAAAAATAAAAACAAAAACAAAAACAAAAAACCTATGAAACATAAGAATGAGGAACAATATGAACCAACCAGTACCCCCAGAGCTCCCAGGGAGTAAACCACCAACCAAAGAGTACACATGGAGGGACCCATGGCTCCAGCTGAATATGTAGCAGAGAATGGCCTTGTTGGACATCAATGGGAGGAGAGGCCCTTGGTCCTGAGAAGGCTAGATGCTCCAATATAGGGTAATTCCAGGACAGTGAAGTGGGAGTGGGTGGATTGGTGAGCAGGGGGAGGGAGGGTGGGATAAGGTATTTTCAGAGGGAAAAACCAGGAAAGAGTATAACATTTAAAATGTAAATCAAGAAAATAGCTAATAAAAAAAATGCTGGTGGTACTCACAAGAGCCTAGGTAAGAGAAGGACACTAAAAGTAGACTTAGACCTTCCTCCTCAGGAGAAGAAGGTATTAAAACACCCAGGACAGATGTTCTAATGCTTATCAAAGCAAGATGTTGGCATCATTTGATCTTTCTATACCAACAGTTAAGAAAGAACACCGACTAGGAAGGAGGACCCCATACACACACACACACACACACACTGCCCCAGGACAGCACACCGTGGGCTCAAGCACTGATAACCTAGCTAAAAACTTAGCTGGACTGCATGGGCCAACAGAGAACCAGGTTGTCTCAGATGTCAGGTGGACTGGAGTATCGCAAAGTATCGGGTCAAGCCTGGAGAAACCTCCCTTCTAGTGGCTGAGAAGGGCCATGGCCGTTGAAGGCCACATAGCAAGAGGAACCTAGAGAGCTGCCACAGGCTTCTGGAGCAGGAATTCCTTCTATTTACCATTCCTCTAGCTCCACTGCCTCATCTTTGGGAGAGATGGTTAAAAGCTGTAGATGCTTGAGTGTGGCTCTCTAGATTTGATGTATCTCCTAGGAGGTGCTTCTTGAACCTCAGGTCAAGATACCCAATGGTCAGCAAGTTTTCTCATGGGGAAGGTAGCCAAAGGATTTCTGAAGGGAGCATTGGGCTGCTTTGAGGTTTCATGTTGTGGGCAGATGGGGTTCATCTTAGAGAGAACTAAGGAGAGGTAGAATTTGGGAGACAGACCTTGGAAAGACCTCTCACTTTTATTTCTGTTTCCCTAGCAGGGGTCACATGCTGCAGAGAGCCTGGACCCTAAGGCTCTGAGCAGAGCAAGGGAAAGTGGGTCCCTGGACATTACTGCAGGAATGATTTTATTCCACACAGGAAGAGGCTCTGCATCACAACAGGGAGGCAAGTTAGTCAAGAACTTGGAATGGTTGGCCAACGAATGACATGCTATTCATTATGGCAACTTCATTTCTACTCTCTCTTCCACTCCTTCTGTTTACTTTGGACTGTCACTTGGGTCAAGTGTGAAGTTGTTGTTCTCACCCCCATAGTCCAGAATCCAAAAGCACATCTGTGACTGGGGCATAGTCATCAAATGGCCAGATGTGCAATGTGGGGCTAAGTGAATCGAACAGCTAAAGACACACAGTCTGGCAACAATCGTCTATAATTTGAAGTGTTTTTTTTCTTTAAACAGGAAAGCTTTTGTATTAAATTTGGTTGATATATATTTGTTTTATTAAGCTTCATTTAAAACAAGTGTCTTAACAACATTAAAAGTTGAAGCAACTACGATTTTCCTATGAGTTTGATATGAATGTAGATAAATTATAATCACTTTAGAAAATCAATTGGCAGCATCTCCTAAGGTCAAACATGTGAATTCCTTATAGAATATTGATTCAATCTCTATGAATGCCTCTAATGGAAATATATAGATATATACCCCAAAAGATGTGCACAAGAGCACTCATTATCATACTATTCAAAAAGGCCAACACACTGGTGTTTCTCTTGCATAGCTCCAAAATCCTTTTGGCTATAGCAACTTATTTCAGGCAGCTTCTTGGGCTTAGAATTCTTCAGGAAAACTCAAGCACCCTGGAGAGTTTATGCTTTCTGCCTTGTCCTTGACCGACCACCGAGGGACAGGAACTGAGAGACAACCGATAAACGTTTCCACCTCTTGCTCTCCATGAAGATGGGTCATTCTGGAATCCATTGCCCCAGTCCTCTCAGAAAATGCCAGTAGCCACACAGCCACATCTTATTTTTGTATCTCTTCCCATTCCACTTTTTTCTGCTCGACTCTCATGACGTCTAGGAAAACCTTGCCACATAGACTGTCAGCAGGTGCAGTTTTCTCTCAAGCTCTCCTATGAGGGAATCCCTAAAGAAAGAAAACTCAGATTAGGAAACATGGCAAAATGAGGAGATACACTGTGGAGTATTCTTAGAAAGAAATGTTGTGCTCAGCTGTCCTAAGTATGGATGAACCTATAAATATAAAGTGAAATCAAAGAGTCCAAGCTAGCAGATGAAGAAGAGAACCATGATATGCTCTGGATATAAAGTGGCTGTTGAACACATCAACTCCCACTGGTTATGGTCACCTGTTCAAGATCAAGCAGTGAAACTTTCAGCATGAAAGAGGAAGGGGACTCAAGGCCATCCTTGGCAAGGAGCTGTTGGCAGTTGATAATTTCTGAATCATTATCCTTTAGAGACTTGAAGAGTGGTCGGTGTCTCATGTCCCATTGGGTATCCACACATCTATGCACATATGGGAAACACTAATTAGACTTGTGGGATTAGGTCTAAATAACAACGAAAAAAAGAAGATATGGAATAGGGAAGGAAATGGGCTGGGGTATATTAGGGAGGCAATAGTGACAGAACAGCTATGGTCAAAATCCATTGAATAAAAATATGCGAAATTTAACAAATAAATAAAAAGTATAACTTTTCAAAAGTTAGATATTAAAGATTATATACTTGGGACTGAAAATATGGCTTAGCAGTCTAAGTTTACTGCTTCTACAGACAGTATGGGTTCAAGTTTCCAGAACTCATGTGGTGGCTCACAACTGTCTATAAGTCTCTATAACTCTATAACTCAGAGGATCCAACCCCTCTTCTGATCTCTGCATGCTCTGCATGTATAGAGATATACTTGGGCACACTCACATCTATATATAATTAAGTAGATAATTTAAAAAATATAGGTTATATACTCTATATTCCATTATGAGAAGTTCATGGTCAGCTAAAACTGAATAAGAAAATTGTTACCCTTGGAAAGAGGATGATGGTAGTGATTGATAGGTTGGACATTATAGAGGAGTTTTCATATGGTCAATATTCTATTTGCCAAATTGAATATTGCTAAGTCATGTTCACTTTCTAGTAATTCCTTGAGTTAACCTTTTTAATTTGATCAGTTGTGTTGTGCTTGGAATAAACATGTTTTTAAATGAATTAAATAAAAAACCATACTATTTATTTATTTATTTATTTATTTTCAAGACATGGTTTCTCTGTGTAGCCATGGCTGAAACTCACTTTATAGACCATGCTGGCCTCAAACTCAAAAATCCACCTGCCTTTGCCTCCCAAGTGCTGGGATTAAAGGCGTGTGCCACCACTACCCAGCTGACCCCACAAGTTATGATGACTGATTTATTTGCCTTGTTCAATAATAACAAGATGAGTTTGGTTCAGGGAGACTACCATTTATACCCATGGTCCATAATAACAGACACCAACTTTAGCTTCCTGTCTAGACAGGAAGTTAAAGGAATAAAGATGGCCCCCAGGACAACGCGTTTCTAAACGTTTCTAAAGCTGATTGTCCACAGCTCCAGTCAACTGGTATACCAGTAAAGTGACACAGCAGAAAATCCAAGCAAATAAAGACATGAGAGAAAGTAAGAGGAAGGGAGACAGGTGAAGACAATAAAAATGAGGAAGAAAAAGGAAAAGAAGATAAACGAAAGGCAGGTTTATGATGCTTGCGAATGCCAGTGGAATAAGTGATGCCACAATGGACGGAGGGTCTTAAGATCCCAAATATCACTTAGTAGGACACAACACATCTGTGTAGTTTATCAGTCTTGCAAGAGCCCCAGCACGCCAGCTGCTCAAGCCAAGTATGACCCTGTGTGAAAGTGGTTCTAGTGTGTCCTGATCTTGGAATTTTTTTGAGAAAAGCCAGAAATCTGGATTTTGCTGGTGAAAATTCCTGTCTTAAAATATGTTGACAAGTTCAATTTTTTTCAAACACTTGAAAATTGAGAGGGGGGGGGGAAACACATTTTAGTAAACTAGATCTGGCTTTCCAAATGCTGGCTTTGCCCTCTGGTCTTCACATCAAACAGGAAGGTCTCCCAGCCAGAAAAATGGAGCTAAGTTTTAGCACATGTCCTCTACAGCATTGCATCTCCTTTGCATGACTGTAAGGCACAAAAAAAATGAGCCTTACCTGAGGATTGAAAAACCTGAGTCTAGTCCTGTTTTACTGTTGAAATTATTTAACTGGGCCTCAGTTTCCCCATCTGTATGGGGAAGCATTGTAAGAGAATTCTTATGGCAGAACTTCAGGATTATGTAATGAACATGGGTGAGACTATTCTTGGGTACTGAACAAACTTACGACTTGTTGGATAACAGTCAGCAGCTCCAAGTCACTGCATAGAGTCTTGGATTCTCTCTCTCTCTCTCTCTCTCTCTCTCTCTCTCTCTCTCTCTCTCTCTCTCTCTCCATCAGACAGAAGCAGGAACCTTCACCCAGCAATACCCACTGACCTGCTAGGAAGTCTAAGCTTCACGGTCTTTAGAAGTCCTGATTTTCTGGGGGGAACCAGTTCAGATCTCTGAACTTTGCATAGAAAGACCCCAGTCCTGCACATTGGTTAGATCCACGCTGGTGTTGTTTTTGTTAACAAGCACTTCCTTCAATGAGATCGTACCTCATAGGGTTTGTGACAAGAAGCATCAACTGTTTCAAAAGCTAACTATGCCCCTGGCGCAAAGTGCCAGAAGAAGCTAATTACACTATCCTGTGACTTACCAAGTCGCTTATTCACAGACACTGGATGGCCATCTGCCCAGAGGTTTGTGAAAATTTGATCCTGTGTCTCTTTGTATTTAATTTGGCCTTCTTCCCACTGTTATTTTAGAGATTCAGCCAGAGTTAATATTTCTTCAAAATTCAGACAAGTTTGGACATGGAGATTCTGAGCTAATCCAACTTTGTGCACTCAGGAATGCTCCCGGGAAGATGTTATCCATTTTGCTGAACACCAGGAGGAAAAGAGTCAGCTTCGAACACCCAAGCAGGCAGTTAGATATATGCTGTTAATTTATTTTAAAATATTATGCGCCGGGTGGTGGTGGTGGTGCACACCGTTAATCCCAGCACTTGGGAGGCAGAGGTAGGAGGATTTCTGAGTTCCAGGCCAGCCTGATCTACAAAGTGAATTCCAAGACAGTCAGGGCTATACAGAGAAACCCTGTCTCGAAAAAAAGAATAAAAAAAAATATTATACATATAGTCTCTGAAGGGAGAGGGTGGATAACTAGATAGTAGAATCTAAGGCAAAAGGAAATATTTTCCTGTTTTTTGATTTTTAAGTTTTTCCTTGTAGACCTTATATTAATTTTGGTTATGGACTCAAATATCTAAAATTTTGGATTTGTGGCAGGATCTGACTTTATAGCTCCAAATAACCTAGAACTTGTTTTTAGCCCAGGCAGACCTTGAATACATGACAACTTTTCTGCCTCAGACTCCCAAATGGTAGGATTCTAGGTGAGTCCCCATGCCTCATATCTTATTTATTTTTATGTCTGCATTTTTTTTCAGCGACCTATAATTCTTCCCCTTGAAGCCTGTGCGCCTTCCTTGTCCTGCCTACAGCCACTGTGCTCAGGCAAATGAGGACACCAATGGCAGCCACGGGATGGACCAATGGCAGCCACGGGATGGACCAATGGCAGCCACGGGATGAACCAATAGCAGCCGCGGGATGGGATGGACCAATGGCAGCCATGGGCTCTAACAGCAGCACCCATCAGATGCACTCATGGATTGTTTTTGATCACTCCCACTCCAATCTAACTTAAAATGTGGCTCTTCTTACAAAGACATGATTGTATGGTAGAAAACAAACACACAAAACCAACAAACAAAATCAGTGAGCTAGGAATCCAAAAGCCAGGCTGGGCTGGATTTATTCTGGGTGCACTCAGGTAGCTGGCTCCACGCGTTACTACACTTCTCGGAGATTACCTATTTTTGGTATGAAAATAAGGATAGGCACAGTTTTCTTTTACAAATGGTCACTAATATATTATAATAAAAGTATTTAACTACTGAATTCCAGGTGACAAATAATAAAAATCACCGAAAGAACCTTGACTGTGTTCACTGCCTTGGTTATTAGCTGGGATTCTGCTCAACTATATCAAGATTCCCCAAGCATAGTCATAAAAGACCCCCTGCTGCTATACCCCAGCAATGGGACTTTCCCTGGGGCTCCCCATACCCTTTTCCTTTACAAAGTACTTTCTCTCTAATATCCCCATCAGAAATCTACTCAATCCTCACTTCACAGACATTCATCCAAATCAAAGTCTTATTTTATTGATTGACTGATTGATTGATTCCTTAAGAAGTGTCTCATGTAGCCCAGGCTGACCTCAAACTTATTATTTAGCCAAGGCTGGCCTTGAAGTCCTGATATTCTTGCTTCTACTTCCTAAAGTTTGGGATTACAGGCATGTCAACGTTTTCCTTGGTCCATTAAGAGGCCTGGTTAATGCCTGTGTCTATCTATCTGCAAAGAAGTTTGGGAGAATGATCAGTCTTCTCTCTGGAGACACAGAATCGGAACACCTAAATTTGAAGGCTTTGAGCTTCTGAGACTACTGGGGCAGTTCTGGGCAGCTACCTCGTACAGCAAGTATCTGCTGTAACAGGCGGAGGTAGCAGGCTCAGACAGCAGCTGTTAACAAGAACCTGGACAGGGAAAGGCCCACATAGGCCATTCTCTCACCTTTCTCGAAATCTCACGCTTAGAGCCCTTCTTTGGCCTGCACCCTTCCAACCAAAGAATGTGAGAATTCAAACTGAGATTGTCCTTGGACTGTCACCATCACTCACCAAGACCCTCCTCATTCCTTACTGTAGTTACTTAGGATGAACATGACAGCTTTGGCCCGTGGGAAGCTCTATGGACTCATTAAGTCTGGAAATGCTTAGGAAATGCGTCTGCAAAGGCTCGTGGCCAACTGTCATCATTATCATCAGCCTACAGACACTCTCCCTGAAGGCGAAATATTGCAAGGTCTAAAATCCTGGCCCTGGCCCAGCCCTTTATTTCGACCTACCTCAAAATCAATGTCTTCTTAGTTTCTTTCTTATGAATTCTTCATGGCCCAGGACTCAAGAGCCAGCACAGGGTAGTGCGTTGCAAAAGGAAGCCATGTATCCCCCGGGAGGGCCTCTCCCTGTGAACTCATCTTGGAGCTCACTAGCTGAAGAGTTTTACCTTCAGCTTCTGTGAAGACTGCCCTAGGCTAAAATTCAGAAGCTTTTGTTTGTTGTAGTTAATACAGGCTTCTCACGCCTTGTTTAAGGTTTTACTTAAGGTTCTCTCTCTCTCTCTCTCTCTCTCTCTCTCTCTCTCTCTCTCTCTCTCTCTCTCATACACACACCTCACACACAAAAGCATGTACTTATCCACCTGAATAGTTGCTGTGCCTCTTTTTTGTTCTAGTGTGAGCTAGTTTAGCCAGGACCCATTATAATCCTCCAGAAGTATTGGAAGCAATTAGTATCTGGAATAATTTCTACTTTCATGTAATAATCTATTGTTCTTTCTTCCTTCTTCTACCTCTCCCGTTCCCACTCTCTTTCCTCTCTCTTGTCTATCTCTGCTTGTCTTTCTCTGCCTTGTCCAATTCCATTTCCGTCTCTTCTGTCTTTAGGGTTGTATGATGTTTCTCTCTGACTCAATCCCACTGCTTCTCTTGTTATAATCTGAATCTGACTCTTCAGTGTCCTCTTCTTAGCTTTGCAGATTACACAGTTTAGGGTCCTGTAGACTCAAGCATCTTACAAGGCACCTCATGACCCAGCTTTTCTTGACAACTTAGCAGGATTCCAAAAGAAATCTGTCCTATGCTTCTCCTTTCATGCCATGTACTCTGGGCCAAGGCTCTACTAAGAGAAGGAAAGGGCAT
Organism: Apodemus sylvaticus; assembly: GCF_947179515.1. NCBI lineage: Eukaryota > Metazoa > Chordata > Mammalia > Rodentia > Muridae > Apodemus > Apodemus sylvaticus. Next base: position 36,443,969 of record NC_067487.1, read on the forward strand.
GCTTCTATTATTCAATGACTAACCATAGCTCAGTGTGAGTAACCAATTACGCAGGCACAGGTAGGTCTTCCATAACTGCTTCTTGTACCACATTCACACAGGCCAAATGTACTGGTTTATTGTTTGTTTGGTTGGTTAGTTGGTTTTTCAGAGAAGGTTTGTTTATGTATCCCAGGGTGTCTTTGAACCTAAACTCATCCTCCAATCTTGGTCACCCAAGGACTGGGATTTCAGGTATGTACCACCAAGCCCAATTGACTCAGACTATTTAAATCAACATCTCAGAATGAACCTTTCATGCTATGCTACGCTCCCCAATTTCCTATTAAAGGTAAGTTGGTGGGCTACAGCATGCCACTGTGAATCCATCATTTCTTCATGAATTAGTTGGCTTCTATACAGAAACAACAGAATAAGCAATGATTATAAGGATAAAATTATAATTGCCTATTAGAGCGGCTGCAATTGTAAAAGACTAAGATTTGGATATCCTTCTCTCTGTACTATTCCTTCAACATAAAAACAATAATCCTAAGAAAGACTTTTTTTTTTTTTGGAAGACTCATCTAACTCAAAGGAGGCTAGTATTCAAAGAATAACAGGTTTAATTGGGGGGAGGAGGGGGAGAAGGAGGAGAAGGAGGAAGGGGGGGTGGAGAAAGAGGTCATGGAAACATCTCCAGGATGCTGAAAGACCTGTTTACATGAAGTTCTCAGAAACTTTAGAAGGTGCCAACGTTGCTTCTTTGTTTAACCTAGTTTCATTCCAAAACCCTGGGCAGTTAAATCTCTAGAACTATTCTTAGTTTATGAGAGTTAATGCAGCTTGTCTCCTGCCTCATGGATAGGGCCAAGAAAAGAGAGAAAAAAAATCCCCAAACATTATTTTTCTAATGTGGTAAACAGGCAAGAGTTGGAGGGGGATGGGCAGAGGGTGGGCGCATGGACCATTTCGATATGCTTTTAGCCCAGTTCCCAGGTATCATGAACCCCTTTGTTTTGCATGTCAAACTCCCAAAACCATTTGCTGAACTCTTTTCCTAGAATGGCTCAACTGCAAATTCCTCCACGGTGCACCATGAGGCCTAGCTTTATTTTGATTTCAGGACTTTTTTTTTTAATTAATAATCAAAAACGATGACAGAGGAGAAAACCCACATTTTCCTGAAAGAGAAAGCATAAATACGGGTATGAGGGATCAATGATGCAGGTGGTCTGGTTGGGCTAGAAAAGAAAGAGGATTCAGAGGGAAAAGGCAGAGAACCGGGTGCTGTGGAAACGGGAGGTGCGCAAGGAACCTTGTTAAGGAGATGACATGTCAAATGTTCTGATATGACAGCAAGGAGTCTCTGTGTCCCACAGACGTGTCAGTCAGATGGAGCTCTAGTTGCCAAAGGCTAACAAAGAGACATGGTGGATGTAGCAGCTACTTGTCATTTCCCTGGGGGGGCTATTTATCTATAGTTTTTAAATTACTTCACCAGGGCAGAGCTGAGGTAGAAGTTATCAGGGAAGCTGCCAACAGAGTGTAAGTTTCAAGGCACCATTGTCTATCACATCCAAAGAACAGGAGGTCGCTGCTGCAATTGTAGTCAGGGGTCTCCACCGCTTTACTCCATGGACCAGAAACTGAGTCAGCTCTACCCAGATTCACCTCTGCTGCACTCCTACACCAAGCTGCCACAGCCATGGACGCCTCTGCCTTCCCTGTCTCATAAACCCTGGGCAAGGGCCACCCCTGGCTCAACGGTATCTTCACAGTATAGCTGGGATAAAGCCTGAAAAAGTCACCCTAGGATCCTAAAATCTCCAAGGAGATACCCAGTCACATGATGCATTACCTGATAACCTGAAGATGGGCAGACGTTTGACCAGTTACTTCCCTCTGAGCTGAAGTGGTTCACCCTGGAGCTACCATCAGGAAGGGACAACCCCAGAAAGTCTTTCCTGTGTCCCTCCCCAGCTTCAGACTTACCACCCTTATTTGAAACTCACTAATTTTCTCACCAATAGACTAGCAGTTACATTATCCTATATTTTATAGAGTGAACCCATGTGTTCTTCCTTAGCCTGCACATTTTATAAACTTACAACAAAAAACAACCAAACAATAAAAGTATTTGAGTAAATAGACATTAGTCACAGAATGGGCTCTAGTTATTATATTGTTGTCTCAAATTCCTAAGTCCCATTGACTTCGTGAAGGCCTGAACTTTGTTTGATGAGTGGCCAGCGGGGCCTGGGTGAGTACTTACTCTTACAGCAGGCTCTGCCCACTCCGCCCACGGTGCACACTCCCCAATTGTCCTAGACTGTCCTGTCTATGAGAAACCCTGTGAAGTAAACGGATGTAAGCAACAGAAGAGGTATTTCTCACAGAGCTGGAGGCCCTGAGCTAGCTAGCATGACAAAGGGCCTGCTGAGGGTCTCCTTGAAGACTGTGAGTTGTTTTCTGGCTATGTGGAAAGGAGAGACTGAAAGCTTTCTGTGTAGCTTTGAGAAGTCACTAATCCCGTTCACAGGGCTCTGCCCTGGGTTGGGAACATTGCCAATGTCAAACGCCTCATACATCACAGCGGGGGCTAAGGGTGTGAACCTAGTTACCTGAAGGGATATGTAAAGTTAGTCCCTAGTACCAACACACACACACACACACACACACACACACACACACACACGTGCACGCACACATATACATACATATACACAGACACACACATGCACACACACATACATATACAGACACACACACAGACCCATATACATACACACATACAGACACAGACACAAACATACACAAATACACACGCAGACACACACACTCATACTTGATGATTTTCTTGGTGCCATGTCTCATTCTCAGAAGCATGGGCTTAGAAAAGCAAAGAGAAATCATACCTGGTTCCAAAACAAAAGTAAAGAAATGACCGGAGCAGCTGACTTTAAGAATGGGTGTGGTTGCCAGATGACTGGCTCATCGTGGACCATCTGCACACACTTGACCATTGCATGGTGCCGGGGCTTGGAGGATGTCACCAGAGACTGATGAAGATCAGCATCCTGGGAAAAGATCTGCATTGGCCTGCTGGTGTTTCTCAGATCAGCTAATGACTACGTTGATATTATGAAATTTTATCAAACTACATCAATGCTATAAACAGTCTGAACATACTCTTCTCTGATACTTCCTTTAATTGACACACATTCTTTTCGTTGGCCTGGTGTGTGAGTCACTGGGACATTCTTTCACAGGACAAGGAAAGTAGAGAGACAATTTGCTTGGGTGGCGAGAGACAGGGATAGGACTGTTCTCTGCTGAAGAAGGTTCTGGGACAGCAGGCTTTCGTCTCAGGATCTTTGCACAGTGTTTCTTTAGGGGAGTGGCACAAGGCTCCATTAGTATTCTTGGTGCCATGAAATAATACACTGGGCATCTGGACCTGGAGCCATATTCCAGACACATCGATTATTATCCATCTAATCTAGATAGTTGATATACTAGTTCAGAGGCCTAGTTCCTATTGGAGATGGACTCATGGAGACAGAGAGTTCATGCTGAGGGCTCTTGACTTCTGAGAATCAATAACTCTAGGCCACTGTAAGCTCTTGCTCACTTGGGTTTGATTAGAGGATTTTTTTGCCCTCAAGAAAAAGACTTGACTCTTAGTGGAGGAGAAAGCCACATGGTCTTGTTGAGGGCAGGCAGCAGAACAGTTCAACCTGGTCCTGGGACTTCCCAGCTAGGCAGCCTGTGTTTCCTGTCTCTTCTTCCCTTTGACAATGCTTCTCATCTGTTCTCTCAGCAAAGCACAAATGCCCAAGAGAGCCAGTTGGTGTCTTCTTTCGTGTTGGTTTCCGCTCTTCTTTCAGGGCCTGTCTGTAGGAGGCCTTCATCCCCTTGCCAAAAAAGAAGCACAGTAAGATTAATGCCAGGAAAGCACAAAATGGAGAGAGGATCCTTCTTTTGAGAACTTGCTCCCATGGCAACCCAATGGTGATGATCCTGTATTTCTGCTCCAAGCTAGTTCCTCTGGCACAGTTGGCAGACATAGCATTGCCTTGAATTATTTATCAGCTCCTGCAGAGAAACAAAAGCAAGAGTCTTTCTGTCTCCCCCAGAACTTACTGTGCTACTCTTTGACCTCTGGGAAATCTGTGAGTTCACCATGAGCTGCCTGAACTCTCCAAGGCACTTTGGGTAGAGTGTAGAGAGCCTTATTGAGGTGCCATGCCACCTGGCAGGAACTTGACATCGACCAATGTGAAGTTCCTCTCCCAGCCTTTGAGTGGGAACTCCTGTGTCAGCTATAATCCCCTCCACCTAGGGTGGAGTGCTCAGACCAAGGTGAAGCCTACTGTTCTTCAAGGACCTGCAGTCTCCTGAGAAACACTAGCCACCTGTGGAGCAACTGAACTAATTCTGCTGAGAAGCTTCCAGGCTTTTCCCCCTGCCTATATATATTGGGAGTTCTTCATTAAACTCTGAGACCTTGAATAGCAGGTGTTGTCTTGGTCTCCAGCTCTTTTTGGCCACCTTCCCATACATCCCCAGCTTCCCTTCCAGGTAATCCGTTCGATGAAACTGCGGGCAGTTACAGTAGAGACAGGAAAGGGTCCTACCAACTTCTGGGCTGGAATTCTCTTAATTGCATGTCTCCTTGTTCGTCTTATTCTTTGCTCTTCTCTCACTGTTCGATAGAAAGACAGGCAGACCTCCAGTTGGATAACCTCCATAATTTGCAGGTACTGGACAAATTTGCCTTCACACGGTCTCCAAGGCACTTCGGCTGACAAGCTCCATACATCCGGTCCCAGGCAGCCTGGATTCCCGTAAGAACGTGAATGGGACAAGCAAAAGTGGCTTTCTTCTCACTGTCACTGAATTTAAGCCACTATAAACTTCATGCCCTTGACTTTCTATCCAAGACCCTTGGATCTTACTTCTCCAGTGAAGTAAAACTCATCAGCTAGAGCAGTGGTTCTCAACTTTCCTAATGCCGCAGCCCTTTAATACGGTTCCTCCTCTTGTAGTGACCCCCAAGCATAACATTATTTCCTTGCTACTCCATAACTGTAATTCTGCTGCTGTTACGAATTGCAATGTAAATATCTGCTATGCAGGATGTCCAATTTGGACCCCTGGGAAAGGGTTGTTCAGCCCTCTCCCTGACCCGAAGGGATCACACCCCCCTGGTTGAGAACTACTGAGCTAGAAGTTCCACTTTCATGTCTGCATTAGCACATCTATCATCTCCCATTAACTCCCCCCCCCTTGCCCAACTGGAGGGAATCCTTCTCTTAAGGAACTGGCATCACTCTCTCTGTGTCCCGGATCCCCTCTGCCGAACACGCTGCTCCTCTTCACAAACACTTTATTAGTACCTTTTATCATTGCTGTGATGAGGCCTCATTCAGAAGTCACTTTGGGAAGGAAAGGGTGATTCTGGATCACAGTTCAAAGTGATGTAGTTCATCACTGCAAGGGAAAGCTTAGGAGCACATTGTGGCCACAAGATGCAGAGGTGAAAGATGGTGCTTAAATTGTTTTCCCTTTGCTATTCAGTGTAGGAATCAGCACACGGGAGGAGGTTACCCATATTTGGGATAAGTTTCCCCACCTCATTTGACCTGATCTAGAATCTCCTTCACAGACAGGCGCAGAGTTTTGTCTCCTAGGTGATTCTAGAGCCTATCCGGTTGACAGAATTGAAGGGGTCAATTCAGGAACTTTGGAAAGGTCATGGAACACTTGCCCCTCCAGAAGGGAGAGGCTAATTAACATTCCTCAGACAACTGGGGGTGGGGGGTTGGGGAGGTTGGAAACCAACCTATGGGTGGGGATACATTCCACAGGACTGACCTTTAACCACCACCTCCAGACTCGGGAAGTCCTTGCTACCTCATTCCCTAGGGACCAATCAGTTTAAAAGTTATACTGGTCTGCCAATCACATTGTGCCTAATGGCGGCTGCCCTGAGGACTGTATAAAGGCCTGCTGGACAGGATGCCTGATCATCGTTGTTCTCTTCCCACGTGCAGGACAACCTCAGCATGCTGGATTAAATAAAATTCCTCTCGCTTTTGCACTGATTTCCATCTCCGAGTTGTTTACTCGGGGGGGGGGGGGGGGGGCAGCGGTCTCTGGTAAGTTCAGGCTTGTCAGAGTCTTACAGTATCACATTACATCAGCTGTCTTCCATAGGCAGTACAGCTAAGCAGGGAGTTTGTGGCCTAGGAATAAATCCCACCTAACATCCGTTGAACCTGGGGCTGCCTACAGTGGTTAGTAGATATTGGAAATCTCTCAATCAGAGCTATAACAGTTTCCCAACATGATCACTAATATGTGTCCGTTACCATTGTTTGGTTTAGGGACCCAGGACAAGGGACTGAGGCGCATATTTTACACATCAAAGCAGACCACACTCTGGGTTCTCTCTGCATCCCTCACGTACATCGAAGCTCAGGGGCTGGGGTGCCCTCCTCCCACAGGCTCCTCCCTATATAATCCAGACATTCTGGACTCTTCCTCTTCCCTTCTCCTCTTCTCTCTTTCTACACACGTGTGCTTTTCTGTCCTTATTTTCCTCCCCTCTCCCCATAGCGACTCCCCTGGCCTCAACCCTTGGGACCCTGGTGAATTTGCCCAAAGACAGCTTCCCAATAAACCTGCCTTTAATACAATCTAATCTGCTTTTAATACAATCTAATCTGCCTTGAATTGTCTCATTTCACCATCGGAGAAATAACCTATCAACCATGACAATTAGTTGTCAACAAAAATCTGTCAAAATCCAAACATGTACTGGCCAACAAGTACAAAACTGTCCCCCTCAATTTAGCTCTCTAAATTTGGTTTCATTTTGCTGTTTCAACTTTACCAGCAAGCACCTTATTTGCTTAGTACAGCAAGCTACTCCAGTACCCAGAGAGATGGGGGTGGAGGGATCAGCAAAGTGATGATAGACTCACTCTCAAACATGGTGGAGAAGGGAATTGAGGGAAACATCCCTTCTGTGTATGGCTGGCTGCTGAAGAGACTTCAGATGTTGAAGGAAACCACACATTCCAATGTGATACTGGAGTTTACATTGAAAACTGTAACCACGGGTCAGAACAATAAATGACTTAACTACTCTATGCCTCTGCTCGGTCATGCAGGGATGGTTCAAGGACTAAAGGAGCTAGTAAATTCACAGAAAGCCATTAACTGGAGCTCAACACATAGTAAGCACTCAATAAAGCTGTTTGCTATTCTTGGATTTGCCCGTCCCCATCAACCTACATAATTCTTCCTTTGGCCTTAACCCCCTCTGCCTGAATTTATACTGCCTCCACCGCTGAGCTTTTTCAAAGATCCAAACTCCACTCCAATTTTCCACTTCTGTCTGCAGTCTCATTTTTTTTTTTCTTATTTAAATCCTCAAACAGCTGCTGGATTTCGAGTGTGCTGGCACCCAGTATTTCTGGCTGGAAAGAATGTCAAGAGACATATAGGCCATTTTTTGGTGTTTCTATTTGCTGGTTTCCCACTTTACAGTGGTTTAAAAAATCACAGGCATGTGGTGGAAATCCCAATTTAAATTTAATATTGTTAGCAGGGCTAACTCTCATTGGTTTTACCTTCGTAACTCTGATAAACTAAATTATAAGGAATTAAAGGAGGTTAGGCTGCATCAACAGAGCCACTGAATGATGGAACCTTGCCCTGGAGGCGGTGGGGTTAAGGGGGTACTTGGTGGGCCCATGCCAAGGTGTTGTCTCCCCCACCCCCCAGAATTCACAATGTGTGACAGAAACCATGCCTGATATATGGGAACTTTACTGTGGGGGAGGAGAGTGAGGACTGGGAGAAGAGAGAGGCAGAGAAGGGGGGACAGAGACGGACAGAAAGAGAGGCCGCCCCGGGAGAGAGAAAGAGAAAGGTGGTAAGGGGAAGGGTGGCTGAGGGAAGCAGTCCTCTTAAAACCCGCAGGCTGTCCGTCCATCTGCACCTGGCGCTAACAGGTAATGGAGGCAGATGCTAGGTCCCTGGGAGGAGCCTACCAGAACCACCTGACACTGGATCACACAATACTGGAGGTAGAGGGAAAAAATGTGTTGTATTCTCACTGACTCTTGGGCATAAATGTCTCATCCCACAAGACAGTATGTTCGCTCACTGGGATAATGTACCACCTCTTGTTGATGTGCCCCACCCCATTAATGGGCACACAGTAGATGCTTCAGTTTCCCACTGGCTAAGTGACTTTAATTAGATCACATTGTCCCTCTAGCCCTGGCATTTGAAAAAGAGGGACTGGGGCTGGAGAGATGGCTCAATGTTTAAGAGTACTGGCTGCTCTTCCAGAGGTCCTGAGTTCAATTCTCAGCACCCACATGGTGGTTCACAACCATCTGTAATGACGCCCTCTTCTGGAATGTGTAAAAACAAATCATTCATAGGCAAAGAAAGAAAAGAAAAGAGAGAGGGATTAGACCGTTTGGGGAGGGAGTAACAAGTGTTTGCCTTGCTAATGCTGCATTCCCAGGCAGGGTCTGTGTGCACCAATCAGCAAGTTCCTATGGTCCCACTGCCAGTTTGAAGCAGCATACACACCACTAGATAATTGTAAGAATTCTTCCTGTATGCTGCGTCGTCTGGACGCTCTCAGGAGCACCCCAAGGCCAGAAGAAGATAATCTTAGTCACAGTAGATTAGGATCTCAGTAGGACTCTCCTCTCTATCCCTCACAGTGGGTGTTTTTTAAATTCAAAGTGGGCCTGCTGCTGGCCCCTGCCTTACTCAGTTGCATTAGGCTCTGCGCACTTGGCCAAGGGTGCCCTGCTCTGGACTCATCAAGGGAAGTTGCTGTGTGTGTCAGCATGGAGCCCAGCACCCTTGTCTAGAACCATCAGGGCGGTGTTTTCACACTACACAGCCCTTAGCCTCAGGACAGGGATGCAAGAAGGAAGCTGGTGTGGGAGGGGTGACCTCTGTTCCACATGCATGGAGTAAAGTACACACGTGGTGATTTTCATGGCTGTACCTGGTACTTAGCTTAGCCTGTATCTGATTGAGCCTTGTCTGTAGACCGTGAGTTCTGTAGACCTTGAATAATTTCCCTACTGTCTTCAGGAAGCTTATTCTGAAACAAGATCTCTTTGGTCACAGCATTCTTTTATTACATGCTTAAAAATTAAAACCCCCAAATATCTCTCATCCTATCTATTGGGTTCTAATATCAGCAGTCCCCCAACTCTACATCCATAGATTATTTTTATGTTATAATGTAGTTTAATTTTTTAAAAAAATGTAAAGAAAAGAATAAATTTTATATTCCTTATGAACAGAGGTTACAGCTGCAGCCCAAGGTCCTGAACATTTCATTGACATGGTTTCTTTTTCAAGAGGTCTGAATATAAATACATACGAAGATTTCCACCCCCCCATACTGTGCACACCTGCTTGGATCCTGACTCTGAACATTTACAGCTGAATGACACTGAGAAAGCAACTGATGTCTAAGCCACAGATCTGTTTTCTATAGTTTTAGTTACCCATGTCCAAAAAATATGAATGGGAAGATACCAGAAAGAATCTTGTAAATCTTAAATCATTTTTTTTTGTTACAGTACACAATGAGTCAAAGTTATTCGTTGTTGCTGCTAATCCTTTGTAATGCCTAACTCACAAATTCAATTCTAACACTGCTGTTTATGTATGGAGGGAGGAGTTATGACATAGGTCCTGGTACTAAATGTCTGTTGGCCCCCACAGGTAAGAGAGGCACATCATATTGATGTTTACTATGTACAAAGTAAAGCCAGGTTAAACACACACACACACACACACACACACACACACAGTTTGCCATCTTCTTGTAAATTAGTTCTAGAATCCCTTTCAAAGACCCGTATCTTTGTCCCAGCTTGGCTCTCTTAGAAGGTAGCAGAAACCTGTGAAAGGCAAGGTTTGGGTGGGCTCTTCAATCACTGGGTGTGCCAATCTCTCCATTTGTACTTCCTAGTTGCTGTGAGGTAAATAGCTTTATTCCACTGAATGAATGACCCTGCCGTATTAAGCTCTGGCTTCAGGCCTAAAGCCACAGCACTAGTCAGCTCCGTGGGCTGGACCCTCTAAAGAGTCCAACAAACCTCCCTCTTCTTCCGTGATCTCAGGCATTTTGTTTTCTGTAACTGCTATCACCAGGACAAAATAGTTACCCTATATCGCAGAATTTCTGGAAAATACCAGGATACACTTAAGAGAGATCCAACTTATTATCCAAATGGAAATAGCTTTGACCTTGCTAACCTCCCCTTTCCCCTTAATGACTGCCACCGTTGGAAAGCCCTGAAACTCTCCCATCACACGGGGAAACTCAAGATCTGTTATGTCAAGGGCAAAGTGACACAGTTGTTTTCACTTCAAAATACCACACCACACTGCCGCGTCCCAATAATCTTGGCCTTTAGAGCCGCGGGAAGCTGTATGGGTGAGGCTACCTACAAACTCCCTTCCCCGTGTGCTCCGTTGGTTGCCAGCAGTCCGTCTCCGGGGGCCTCAGGCCTTCCTCCCACCTGCTTTGTTTCTATCAGTTCAGTGCCGAAGTCAACACCGAAGGTACAGCCTGTCCCGGAGCGAGCTGGGCATACAGTGCAAAATAACTTCTGGGGGATCTGGGAAACTGACATCTGAAGGTGAAGTTTGTCACTTGGCCCAGAGAACTCCGTGTACCTTCTGTCCAAAAAGTTGCTGGCAAAAACACAGTACCAATGGCCAGACTGTGCGGACCTGCAGTAAAAGCGGACGAGCTGTGCCCAGGAGGCAGCACTAGCAGAGAGCGGCTGAGGTCAGACAGAGGGGAACAGCGGAGGAGATGGAGAGGCCCACGTGAGCCTGAGAACCTGGTGCAGGAAAAAAAAAGCTAGACTCTGCACAGCTCTCCTAGGGCTCTGGCGAATAAAGGGTTATAAGATGGTCCATGCATCCTACACCGACCAGCACACACTCTGTAAAATTACAGCTTTTATCCAAATGACAGCTTTACCAGGATTTTAGCACTGGGGTTGAGCGGATGTCTGATTGACTACTATTTCCGTATTTCTCATCTATCATCTCTCTGCACTAAAAAGCTGTTTTTTGTTTGTTTGTTTGTTTGTTTGTTTTTAATTAAACACTTCCCCACCATCCCTCTCTTGTAGGATAAAGTGCAGGATACGGGGCAGAGTTGATATGCCAATCCAGTCCACTGCGTGAGCAAGTTCAAAGCAGAATGAAGTGTTTGCACTTGTGGGAAGCCAGTCAAGTCACCCTGACAGTAAGGCAGCACCAGAGTAGACGTGGCATTGCGCCAGCCGCGGGTACCAGTACAGCAGGAACTGGGACCTCCTCTCTCACCCATCCCTTTCCAAACTTCTATCTCCTTCCCAGGGCAGAGTGCTGCACCAGCTTTGCCCTGGGGCCTCTCAGAATTTTTGGAAAAATTGTGTAATTCTCCCTACACATTTGTAAATTAAGATGCATAAATACTCTGTAAGTTTAAATAATTGAAAAACATAACTTCTTCAATGCAATGTACAGAAATGTCAACATTATCTATTCAAAAGGCTCATAGGCAAATTTTATCCTTTTCAAATTTCATTTTTACCTTTTTGAACTCATTTCTATTCCATCCTACATAGAATTTTATATATTACTGTGATATACCTCTATGCTTGATAATCATTTATAGACTAGCATATCAATTCTAGGCAGCAAAATATGCACTTTATTTTGGTTTTTGTTTTGTTTTGTTTTGGATTTGTTTTTTTCAAGACGGGGTTTCTCTGTGTAGCCCTGGCTGTCCTGGAGCTCACTCTGTAGACCAGGCTGGCCTTGAACTCAGAAATCCACCTGCCTCTGCCTCCTAGAGTGCTGGGATTACAGGCGTGCACCACCACCGCCCGGCAAAATATGCACTTTAATGAGAATTTTATATATTTTATTTATATTAAATTTTTTCTATTGTTTACTATTAATATAAAATCAAGGAGATGCAATTTACTAGCCATTATAAGATTTTGCATGTCACTAAATACTCTGGACCGATTTATCATTGTAATATATGTTAGCATATAATTGGGTGAAATAAGATTTTAAAATAACAACTAATACCCTAAAAGAAGAAAGCCTTTCAAGAGAGATCAATCAGTATATCACACATGAATGATTTCTTATTACCAAATGGCAACCACATTTTGTGACAATTGTCAGCAAAAGGCAGGGGAAGCACTCGGCCACTGGATCTACAGAAAAGTTGCAGGGAACGAAATATTGCACCCAAATTAAAAAGCCAATATGGATTCATAATGCATGATAATCTTTTTGGCAAAATCTCAAAAAAAAACTTGTTCTCCATGGGTTTGATTAAATATCCTCATGTAGCTTGCTTTCATCTGCTGCTTTAGTCTTTAACCTTTTCCTACTTGAGATCAATGCCCAATATGTGCCGGGGACACAGGCATTAATATCTCAAGCATTTGGCATCCTAGCAGATGTTCTTTTAGTGGACTTCCTCTTTAAGGAAAAGAAGGAAGCATAGTACTTCCAACGGTTCTTTCTCAGAATGAGCACAGAGAAGGGAAATAGTAATTGAGCTTGCTTCTTTAAAAGTTAGCCATCCTGGCATCCCTCCTTTGATAACAGTCGCTAAGCCCAGGAGCACATCGTCTAGGTTCTTCCTTCTTGCCAGTCCCATGATGGTACCCACTCCAGTCATGCTCATGACAGCAGGCAACTAGAGTGGTTTTCCTCCGTCATACAGGTCCTCTCGTCTTCTCTTCCTGTTCCCTGATCCTCCTAGCATAGCTCTTCTTGAAGATATGAGTCCCAAGGATGGAGAAAAGACCGTGATTGAAAACCAGAAAGGGACTGGATTTCCCAGTCCAGACCCAGTCCAGACCCAGTCCAGAAAGTAAACTCCAAACGGAAAACCGCACAGCACCTTCTACCTACATCAGAATGACATGGCCAAACGAAATTAGCTGTGACCTATAGTCCTATCAAATTGCCCTCATTTTCATAGTGGAAATGGTGTGTAAGGTGTGTCATGAAAAGTGGCTCACCTTAACCAAAGAATGACAGACACTTCCTTCTCTCTCCCCACCAGCCTACCCATGACCATACGCACACTAGATGTTCTTCTGTAACCTCCATGCGCCCTGCTCTCTTAGCAATGTACTGAATAAACCTTTCTTCTGCTTTAAAGAGTAAATCCTTTCAACAATTTACCCATGTTCCCCACTACACTGGACCCCGTTCTTCCTGACCGGCACATAAGACATGTAATACCTGAGTCCATGTGAATGTATCATTTCCAAATGAGAGGTAGACAATTTCTAAGGATCTTGCTCCTTGTTGAAAAAGTGGGGTACACTCCCAGTTGTTAGCCTCCAGTCTCCTACCTGACTCCTTCCTCTCCTCCTGTAGCCTCTTCATCACAGGCACATAGATTCACAAACTGCTCACATAGCTGCTTTATACTTTGAAAGAAGACAGGATGGAAATTGACAAAGGAAAGATAGGGTTATCTACAGTTTGGTCAAACCTGGGGAGAGAAAAGTTCCTAATTTTTTTCTTCCTTTCTTACAGTAGAGTCATGATTTTATAGAGAAGAGAAAATAAAAAGCCAAGGAATATGTGTGTGGATAGTTTTAAGTCACCTTGACAGGAGCTGTAGTCATCCGGGCAGAGGGAACCTCAATTTTATTTTTTTTATTCAATATATTTTTATTTATATTTCAAATTATTTCACCTTTCCTGACTCCCCACTCCCCAAAAGTCCCATAAACTCTCTTCCCTCCTCCTGTTCCCCCATCCACCCCTTCCCACTTCCCTGTTCTGGTATTGCCCTACACTGCTGCACTGAGCCTTTCCAGAACCAGGGGCCACTCCTCTGTTCTTCTTGGACATCATTTGATGTGGGGATTATGTTTTGGGTATTCCAGTATTCTAGGCTAATATCCACTTATCAGTGAGTGCATACCATGATTGATCTTTTGAGACTGGGTTACCTCACTTAGTATGATGTTCTCCAGCTCCATCCATTTGTCTAAGAATTTCATGAATTCATTGTTTCTAATGGCTGAATAGTACTCCATTGTGTATATATATCACATTTTTTGTATCCATTCCTCCATTGAGGGACACCTGGGTTCTTTTTTTTTATTATTCGATATATTTTTTATTTACATTTCAAATGATTTCCCCTTTTCTGGCTCCCCACTCCTGAAAGTCCCATAAGCCCTCTTCCCTCCTCCTTTTCCCCCATCCAACCCTTCCCACTCCCCTGTTCTGGTATTCCCCTATACTGCTGCACTGAGTCTTTCCAGAACCAGGGACCACTCCTCCGTTCCTCTTGGACATCAATTAATATGTGGATTATGTGTCTTGGGTATTCCAAGTTTCTAGGCTAATATCCACTTATCAGTGAGTGCATACCGTGATTGATGTTTTGAGACTGGGTTGCCTTACTTAGTGTGATGTTCTCCAGATCCATCCATTTGTCTAAGAATTTCATGAATTCATTGTTTCTGATGGCTGAATAGTACTCCATTGACACCTGGGTTCTTTATGCTTCCATAAGATTGGGTTGTAGGCGAGCCTGTAAGGCTTAATTAGTGATTGATGGGTGGGGCTGTCCCGGGGCTGGTAGTCCTGGGTTCTATAAGAAAGCAAGCTGAGCAAGCCATGGGGAGCAAGACCACCAGCTCCATGCGCTCTGCATCAGCTCCTGTTTCCAGTTCTGCCTGTTTGAGTTTCTGTCCTGACTCCCTTTGATGATGAACAGTAATATGGAAGTCTAAGCCAAATATACTCTTCCCTCCCCAACTTGCTTTGTGTTAGTGGGTTTCATTATAGCAATAGTAACCCTAACTAAGACAATATGCGCATGTTTTAACTGTGCACTAAGTTCTCAGGACTGTGTGAAAAGCAAGTTTCTTCTCTAAGTAGACCTGGGACTTCAGTCCTTTCCTTCCCCAGCACTGAATTCCTGAGGAAATTTTGATTATTAGAGGTCCATTGTTCTAATAGTCTGAAAGCTGGGGTGGGGGTGGGTTGTGGGATAGCTTTTGTCTCCGAAGCTGATGAAATGAGCCAATCTAATAAGGCAGATTAGATTATATCAAAGGTAAGTTTATTGGGAAGCTGCTCTTGGGTGGGCGAGTTCACTGCCCCCATGGACCAAGGCCAGGGACCTCTCCATGGGGGAGGGGAGGAAGGGAGAAAGGGCCCCCCCCCATGTAGAGAGAGAAGAAAAGAAGAGAGAGGGAAAGACAGGGTGCAGAGTTTCTGGATTATATCGGGAGGAGCCTCTGGGGGAAGGGTAGCCCAGACCTTGGGCTGGAAAATTCAAGATTAAGGTCAGGGTATGCCAGGTAGGTACTGAGGGATTCTGGAAAACCTGGTATGTAAAATACACACCTAAGTTTCTTGTCCCTAGGTTGAAAACCAAACATCAGTGTCTCCCTTCAAAATATCTCCCAAGTGTCTCAGCATCAAGGCCATATTCTATCTTATTCTATCTTTAGTGTCTCAAGGTTGCTGTACTTCAGTAGCTTTCAATTTCTACAGCATTGGCTAGAAATGCTTCTCAAACTGAACTTCAGTGGTTTGGGTTTATGGGTTTTTTTTTTTGGTGGGAGTGTTACTCTGGATCCATAACTCAGATTAAGCCTGTTTTAGGGTTTCTATTCCTGCACAAACATCATGAACAAGACAAAAGTTGGGGAGGAAAGGGTTTATTGAGCTTACACTTCCACATTGTTGTCCATCACCAAAGAAAGACAGGACTGGAACTCAAGCAGGTCAGGAAGCAGGAGCTGATGCAGAGGCCATGGAGGGATGTTTCTTACTGGCTTGCTCAGCCTGCTCTTATAGAACCCAAGACTACCAGCCCAGGGATGGCACTACCCACAAGGGGCCCTCCCCACTTTGATCACTAATTGAGAAAATGCCCCACAGCTGGATCTCATGGAGGCACTTCTCCAACCGAAGCTCCGTTCTCTGTGATAACTCCAGCCTGTGTCAAGCTGACACACAAACCCAGCCAGGACAAAGCCTTTTGACAGAAAAACACATAAAAGGGAATGCCTTTGCTGAGGCGTGGTCCTGGTGAAGATGGAGGATTGAAGGACGTCAGGTAGCTGGACAGGAGGGCAGCTCACGCTCCAACTGAAGAGCCCCACTGGTGTTTACTTTCAGAGCCTGCTCTTGCTTCCCTCTAACTTTGGGAACTTTAGGATTCTCAGAGCCAAGAGAAGAAATCATCTGGGAAAGACAGAAGGAAAAAGATGGCGTCCTCTCAGTCTCTGTCCTTCCCGTATGACCCAGGGAAGACAGAAGGGACTGACAAAGTCACAACAAAGGGAGCTGTATAGCTGTATAGCTTCTTATCCTCTTATCCAAACATCTTCCATCCCATCTTCAGGCATTGTTTTGCCCCTCCTCCCTAGTGAGGTAGCATTAGGCCAAGCAACCTCCACAGGCAAGCAGCAAGGAGAACGCCCAAGCACCTGGATCCCCTGAGGTTACTGTAGCTCAGGAATCCAGGGGTTTCTCCTTCTTCAAGCCTCAGCCTGACAATTCAAGAAGTTCCAAGAACTTTCTGGAAGTGGAGCCAGGTGACCCATTTGAATGAGTGATCGGCAGTAATTCTGCAGCTATAAAAGAATGTGTTCATTTATAATTTTATCAAGCTGCAGTTTATAGCCTACTTAACAAAGTTATTAGCTACATTACGCCCTGTTATGCTTAACAAAATCTCTAATGATGCCTATGGACTTACAAGACATGCAATGAATATGATGTCAGAGTTATTATCCTTTCCTTCAGATGAGAAATATGTCTTTTGCTCAAATTCACAGAGATTATTGTTCACTGAATTGAACAGTAATCGTAGGGGCGAGTTCACAGGTTGCTTTGAGCTTCTCTTGGGCTCCTATTGATGCCTAAACAACCCTAAGCAAATTTCTGCTAGTGCACTTTCTCTCACCTGTATCAAGTGATGAAGACTGCAGACTGACATTTATGATCCATTTCTTACTGACAAGGCTAAAAACATCTTAAGAGTTGCATCTTAGTCTTAGCAATTCTGGGGTCACCCTTGTATGTGGCATGTGCTTTATGGAAAGTAGACGTTGGGTCTACATTACATTGTAAGCAAATGAGGAAACGTTCTCTTTGAAGGAAGCATGCAAGTCCACCTTATTTGCTGTGCCTAACTCCCCAATTCTCTGGGTACTTGATTTATTCTAAGCCAGTGATTCTTTGCGTTACTAATATTGTGACCCTTTCATACAGGTCCTTATGTTGTGGTGACCCTCAAACCGTAAAATTATTTTGCTGCTACTTCATAACAGTAATTTTCCTGCTGTTACAAATTGTAATGTAAATATCCGATATACAGGATATCCAATATGCGAGCCCCAAAGGGGTTGCGACCCACAACTTGAGAACCACTGGTCAAAGGCATGATGTCAAACCACAAGCAGTAATTTACAGGGATATAGTCTTTGATGACTCAAGGTTATTTTTTTAAGATTTGTGGGAATCAAAACTAAATAATTAAACAAAAATATTTCTTAGTATTAAGTGTTCTTATCCTAAGATATATTTTTTGCTAACTAAATAGAAAAAGATAAAAGTTGGTGGTATAAACAAGAATATTTCTTTTGGAGCAACTTATACTCACTGAATCTTTAAACACCATATTTCATCAGAAAGGACAGAGGTGAGTATCATATATTCCTAAATTAAGGAATATAGGAACATAATATGAGGAGTTAGATTGGTAAAGAAATCACCAATGAGTGGGGGGGTGGGGGGTGGCAGGGTGGGGGGGTGGGGAGGGAGTAAGCCATTATAACTGATTTACTTAATTTGAAATCTCTTTGGACCAATTAAAAATTTGGAAAGATGGCCAGCAAGACCCTTTTCAGTGTTCAAGTTCACATAGATGCTTGGTTCAGCCACACTCAGAAAGCTGCAGCAGTGTAGAGATGTGACCTGGGCTTGGAAAATGTTAGGACACAGGATGGAGAGGGAGAAAACCTACAAGGGAACAACGGAAAGTCAGACCTGTGGAGAAGACTGGGGTTCTTCTGCTGATGCCATTTTCCTACGACACCTGCCTTTGTCTTCACGTAATTCGTAATTCGGCTTCAGGGCTTCCATTTACCCCTCTACGGAGCTGAGGCAGCTTCCCCCCTCAGCCCTCATGGGAAACAGAGTAGCTGTGCGCTGCAAAGACATACAGATATCTCCAGTTTTATCTTGGAAATAAAACGAAGTGCTGGCCACCAGGCTAGAAGCACAAGAAAGCCCTTCCCTGGAAGTCAGTTATCCTGCTCCTCCTGTCTGCTGCCTGAGATGCTAATCTTCAGATCAAAGCTGCTGCTGAAGGTAACAGAGACCTAGGAGTTAGGGAGTGGGGGTTGATGAGAACAGGGAATGCCTCAGAAGCTCTGGACCATCCCCAGACCCTCCCCTCCCCACTCCTTCTCCCTCCCTTCCTATCCCTGCCTCTATCTCTCTTTCTCTTTGTATATCTCTGTCTCTGTTTCTATCTCTGTCTCGCCCTCTCTCTCTCTGTGTGAGTGTGTGTGTTTATGTGTATTAAACAGCACAAAACGCAGAACAGGAAAGCATCTAACTTTTTATTGCTTGGTCTTCAGTTTACTTATTTTTATTATCATTTGCTTTTGCAGCTGGATCTAATGAAAGTTTTACATTTCAGGCATGGAGCTGACCTTATGAAAAGAAATTAGTTTTGGCTAGTTAAAAAGGAGAAAGTAATTGTGGTACTTAAAAATTAACATGATGCAAATAAAAAGGAAGAGATCCTTTCCCCTCCCCAACAAATTCTCAAAAACAGGAAGAAAAAGTTATAAAATGCAATGGTCACAAAGCTTTGGGGAAACAGGGAGCCCTATGGTACTTTCATAAATTGACATGTCAGGTAGAAAACACCGGCCACTTCAGTTACTTGCCTCGCATGGATCTCTGAATTTCAACCAGTCACATAATTCATGGAACACTGTAAAACACACACACACACACACCAAAGTCAATCCACTCAAAAGTTAAAAGCAGACCTATTTGAACAACAGAAAAATAAGACATGCCTAAGTGTCGTACTATAGGAAGGAGGCACAATGGAGAGTCACACAGCCACTGAAGATCCTGTGTGAGACATACTCAAAGATACTTGTGAAAGAAATAGTCTTAAGTAAAAAGCATTTTAGGAGGCTGACCAGATCTGGACAATAGCTGCCGAATTCTGGCTGTTTGGTCGCCATGCGTCCTTAATCTCATTTTCCCCCATTGAATTTACCAAATCTATCTTTTAAACCATAAAACATTTTATACAAAAGAAGTGCTACATTCTGCACAGTGCTCTGAACAAATGCCAGGAACACATGGATTGTGACTGTCCTCAGTATTCTATCCTCCCCTAAAATGTTCCGGTGACCACAAAGCAAGGTGTGTGGAGGAGGGGATTAAAGCCAGCAGCAATAAACAAAAGTCCCTCACTCTGCTGTTGTTTCTAAATGTAAGCGGAAGTGTTCACATACCCCTCCCCCAACCCCTGCCATAACATTTTTATCCATCATTATCACTGTTGGAAAGACCTGAGTCATCCAGATTTGCCACTTGTGAAGCCCTTCCTATGTTGTTTATATGTGCTGGGTTTTGTTTTTGTTTTTTTGTTTGTTTGTTTGCTTGCTTTTAAACTTTACTAACTTGCTGCTCTTTGGGTCTTATAAAGCTGTTACCTGTAGAACATGTCAGGTTGCCCATCCAAGAACCTTAAGAGGAGTCATAGCCAGACATGTTCAAGCAGAAAAAGGCTAGTCCTGGAAAGAAGTAGATATATGGTGTAAGAGCATATGAAATAAATACAAGACCCTCGTTGAAAGGAAGAAAGAAGGAAGGAAGGGGGAAGGAAGGAAGGAAAGAAGCAAGGAAGGAAGGAAGGAAGGAAGGAAGGAAGGAAGGAAGGAAGGAAGGAAGGAAGGGAGAAGCCAAGTGTTTCTAGTGAGAAGGGGTCTCAGTAAGCTGAGCATTTGCCTAGCTGAACTACTTATTATCAAAAGGAAGACAATGTCAGATGCCCCTTTCCTGGTGACAAGGCCAAGAGTTCAGGGAAAGCATCAACTCCAACAGAGAATGGCCGGAGAGCACCCTAGGGAGAGAACTGGGGCATCTTGTGCCCTGGAGGATTCCAGGATTCTTGTGACTTGCTACGTGACAGCTATGTCATCTTCTCATTCCCTGTGACAAGGGAAATCTTTTCCTGTCATTGTCTCACTCCCAACTCTTCAGTCTGTTGAGACTATTTACTTCTTTCGTTAGTTTACCAGTCTGTGAACCCAGAAGAGTCAAGCTGAAAAATTGACGGCCTCATCTGGATTTGGATGGTAGGATCTTAGATTTTGATTCCCGTGTTACAGTTAAATTTGTCTCACCCGAGCACTCAAGGAAGCCTGTGTGTTTGTCTTATGAACAGCCATGCATAGGAGGAATTATAAGGAAGACTGACCTACTTTTGAAACTATGGTAACGGATAACTTTAGGTAGCTTCTTCCCGTACTGGCTCTTGACTTGACTTAGTGTTATGGTTTGGACATAAAGCGTCCCCAAGAGTTCATCTATTCAAAGGTTAGACCCCATTTGGTTGTGTTATTTGAGGATATTCTGAAAACTATAGAATGTAGGACCTGTCTAGAGAAAGTATGTCCCTACAGTCAGGTCATTGGGAATATATTTCCATTGGTCTCTTTCTGCCATATACTGTTTCCTATCTATAAAGAAGTAGAAACTTTCTTTTGCCACACATTCACACCACCAAGATGCTCTGTCCATGCCCATGGAGCCAAGTGACCTCTAAAGTCACAAGTCAAAATAAATCCTTCCTTCCACAGGTTGTATTCTTGTCAAGTGTTTTATTGTAATGACAAGAATAGAAACCGGAAGTTTGGAGGTTAGCAATGAAGAGGATCAGTGTGGAGCTTAAGGTAAGTGATTCCAAAATACAGCAATGAGTAGGTTAGAGCCATAATTCTTTTGTTAGACATCACGTGCCTGACTTTGGCCAGCAAAGCAAGGCAAATGCGATGTAAGCAAAGGCTCAAAGAAACATCACATTGGAGCTTATCCTACCTGTCTCCTTCCATGAAGTAATTCAATTTCCATCTGAACAAGCCCAGGAAGACATATTGGAAGATGATGGATTATTTGTAAAGAGACCCTGTGGTCCTAGACTCACAAAAACCAGTCCAACTAAATAACCTACTGAACTCCAAGGAAGAAAACATATCCCATAGAAACATTCTGACCTTTTAAGCCACTGCATCTTAAGGTGCTTTTTGCAGCGTCACAAGTTAACCAAAGGTTCCAAGAGGACAGCATCCAGCAAAGGGGAAACCAGGTGAGGTGACAATGAGGTAGAGAAACGTCTAGGAAAAGTGGTGCCAAGCATGAGAGTGGGTATTGCAGGCTAAATAATTTGTAGAGGGAGACAACGGTCACTGGAAGCCAGGAAAAAGAAAGTTCCCATGACTTAAGTCCAATAGGAAAATTAAAGATGGAGACGAAAGTGTGTGTGATACCTTTGGGAGTTTATGGGACAACACAGAAGGAAACAGGAGCCTGAGAGAATGAGTTAGGACAAGTCGTGAGAAGTAAGGCTCCCAACAAGAAGGAGCAGGCGTCCTTTGTTCTCAAGGCAAACACATTAACCGGGCACTTAGTGGAAACACTCATTGAGAATCTAAGAGGTGTGATCCCAGAGTCTGTGGTGTTAAACAACTATGCCGAGAGTTGTGACAGATACTTTCTTTGCAGTGATTATTAGCTCCATACATTACTGGTACTGGTAGACATAAACTTTGCCAAGTAATTGAAGTGCATTTTAGGCAATGGGTGCTGAGTCAGATCCAACATAGCCAAGGAATATCGAGGATTCTCATATTAGGTGCCAATGAGCTGGGGGGGAGGGTTGGGAGAAATGGCTCAGTGGTTAAAAGCACTGGCCACTCTTAGAGAGGATCCAGGTTGTCTTCCCTGATCCCTCATGGAAGTTGGGATTCAAAAAAATTAAACATCAGCCAAATAAATAACCCCCTAACAAATAAACAACAAAACAAGATGGACAGGATCTGAACGACAGAGCCTGAGTTTAACTTCTGGCTTGCACAAGTATGCAACTGTGTTCTCACATGCAAGAGCATCCACAAACACAAACACACACACACACACACACACACCCTTGCACACATGCCACACAAATCAGTTGGGGGGATCTGAATTTCTGGGTGTCGGGTATAGGTATTGCAAAGGCTCCCCCAGATGATTGAATTTCAGAGGAGGAAGATCCTGGAAGAGATGATCCAACTCCTTAACCAAGAATCCATCATATTTCTGAGAAATGAAGAATAATAAATGCGGAAACTCTCAGAATGTCATTTTCATATATTTAGCGATTGATCTAAACGGCTATTAACCTCAGAGATCATGTTAGGACTCAGTGACTAATGGCTATTTCTGAGTCAAAAATGAAATAGCATTTATTTTCATGATGTAATAAAAGTCAAGTGAGCATTAACTCAGACCCCGTGAATCAGCGAATATGGTCATTTGAACATAGCCTAAGTCAAGCAAGCTGTGGAAATAGATGGGAAGTTGTCACACAAAATTTTGAGATTTTGGTAGAAAATCTCAAACTACTTGAGGGAAAGAAAAGGCATTGGAGAGATCAGTCTGATCATTACACGAGTAATACAGCCTGATGTTTGAGACAGTAAGGAGTGATAGGGAGGGGGACCCTTGTGACAACCAATCTCTCCCCCCCCCCAAAAAAAAAAAGAAAAGAAAAGAAAAGAAAGAAAAAGGCTAATTTAGCTCAAAGGTTCAATTTATGAGCCTCTGAGTCAAGCTAGAGGCTTTTAAAATAGAGATACAAACATAATTGCTCAGTTATAGAGAAGGGGCAGAAAGGCTTTTCAAGAAGGGCTAATCATGGATGCATTTTAAAGGCTAGAGATATTTGTCATCTTTCAAATTAGCTTAAAATCTTTCGTTCTGGGACCATTTCACATATGTACAAACAAAAAGGACCACAGACTGCCTGTCTGATCTTCATTTAGACTTTAAATCTTAATACCTAGCATTGCCATTAGCAAATTCTCTCTAATACTTTGGCGTCATCTAATCTGTTATACGTTATTTAAATATCACTAGCTGGTAGAGTCCTTATGCCTAGAGGCTCAATGCCCAGTGCTGTGCAAAGGAACTAACCAACCAACCAAAACCCAAAAAACACCAACATTCGTACTAATGTCCTTCCTTGTTCAGGACCCACACCATGAAAACTGGCCTTCTAAGTTTCCTTTAAAGTATAATAGTTGCTTGTTTGGTTGGTTACTCATGACTTTGACATTTTTTTTAATTAATTTTTTTTATTCGATATAATTTATTTACATTTCAAATGATTTCCCCTTTTCTAGCCCCCCCCCACTCTCCGAAAGTCCTGTAAGCCCCCTTCTCTTCCCCTGTCCTCCCACCCACCCCTTCCCACTTCCCCGTTCTGGTTTTGCCGAATACTGTTTCACTGAGTCTTTCCAGAACCAGGGACCACTCCTCCTTTCTTCTTGTACCTCATTTGATGTGTGGATTATGTTTTGGGTATTCCAGTTTTCTAGGTTAATAACCACTTATTAGTGAGTGCATACCATGATTCACCTTTTGAGTCTGGGTTACCTCACTTAGTATGATGTTCTCTAGCTCCATCCATTTGCCTAAGAATTTCATGAATTCATTGTTTCTAATGGCTGAATAGTACTCCATTGTGTAGATATACCACATTTTTTGCATCCACTCTTCTGTTGAGGGATACCTAGGTTTTTTCCAGCATCTGGCAATTATAAATAGGGCTGCTATGAACATAGTAGAGCATGTATCCTTATTACATGGTGGGGAATCCTCTGGGTATATGCCCAGGAGTGGTATAGCAGGATCTTCTGGAAGTGAGGTGCCCAGTTTTCAGAGGAACCGCCAGACTGCTTTCCAGAGTGGTTGTACCAATTTGGAACCCCACCAGCAGTGGAGGAGTGTTCCTCTTTCTCCACACCCTCTCCAACACCTGCTGTCTCCTGAATTTTTAATCTTAGCCGCAATTATGACTGGTGTAAGATGAAATCTTAGGGTTGTTTTGATTTGCATTTCCCTAATGACTAATGAAGTTGAGCATTTTTTAAGATGCTTCTCCGCCATCCGAAGTTCTTCAGGTGAGAATTCTTTGTTTAACTCTGTACCCCATTTTTTAATAGGGTTGTTCGGTTTTCTGGAGTCTAACTTCTTGAGTTCTTTATATATATTGGATATTAGCCCTCTATCTGATGTAGGATTGGTGAAGATCTTTTCCCAATTTGTTGGTTGCCGATTTGTCCTCTTGATGGTGTCCTTTGCCTTACAGAAACTTTGTAATTTTATGAGGTCCCATTTGTCAATTCTTGCTCTCAGAGCATACGCTATTGGTGTTCTGTTCAGAAACTTTCTCCCTGTACCGATGTCCTCAAGGGTCTTCCCCAGTTTCTTTTCTATTAGCTTCAGAGTGTCTGGCTTTATGTGGAGGTCCTTGATCCATTTGGAGTTGAGCTTAGTACAAGGAGACAAGGATGGATCAATTCGCATTCTTCTGCATGCTGACCTCCAGTTGAACCAGCACCATTTGTTGAAAAGGCTATCTTTTTTCCATTGGAAGTTTTCAGCCTCTTTGTCGAGGATCAAGTGGCCATAGGTGTGTGGGTTCATTTCTGGATCTTCAATCCTGTTCCATTGATCCTCCTGCCTATCACTGTACCAATACCATGCAGTTTTTTAACACTATTGCTCTGTAGTATTGTTTGAGGTCAGGGATACTGATTCCCCCAGACTTTCTTTTGTTGCTGAGAATAGTTTTAGCTATCCTGGGTTTTTTGTTGTTCCAGATGAATTTGATAATTGCTCTTTCTAACTCTGTGAAGAATTGAGTTGGGATTTTGGTGGGTATTGCATTGAATCTGTATATTGCTTTTGGCAAAATCGCCATTTTAACTATATTGATTCTACCGATCCATGAGCATGGGAGGTTTTCCCATTTTTTGAGGTCTTCTTCCATTTCCTTCTTCAGAGTCTTGAAGTTCTTGTCATACAGATCTTTCACATGTTTGGTAAGAGTCACCCCAAGATACTTTATACTGTTTGTGGCTATTGTGAAGGGGGTCATTTCCCTAATTTCTTTCTCAGCCTGCTTATCCTTTGAGTATAGGAAGGCCACTGATTTGCTTGAGTTGATTTTATAACCTGCCACTTTGCTGAAGTTGTTTATCAGCTGTAGGAGCTCTCTAGTGGAGTTTTTTGGGTCATTAGGTAGACGATCATGTCGTCTGCAAATAATGATAGTTTGACTTCTTCCTTTCCTGCTTTATTCTGGGTAGGATTAATTTAGCCGCATCTTTCTACGGTGAAACCCATAAGCTCACTCCATCCCATGGGCAAAATGGCTCTAAAAGTTCCCTTAACATCATTGTTCTCTAATTCTATGAGGAAAGCAGAATAACCTTTCATATACTTTCATATACATATATACTAGGAAGTATATATATACTATGTAAACAGTATTCTGCACGCATATATTCCTGCAGGCCAGAAGAAAGCACTAGATCTCCTTAAAGATGGTTATGAGCCACCATGTTGTTGCTGGGAATTGAACTCAGGACCTCTGGAAGAGCAGACAGTGCTCTTAACCTCTGAGCCATGGCTTCAGCCCCAAGAATGATACTTTGATAAAAACATTGCATACCAGAGTCTGCTTGGGCTGCCTAGGTTTCTTAATAATGGAGAATAAATGGAAGATTGGATATCATGGATTAAACTAAACAGTAGCAATCCTGTGGTGGTGTTTGAGAACAGCAGGAATCTAATTGAGAAAAGAAGACTGTTAGAAACTGGGAAGTATATTCTGGTTGGTTAGTAGCTAGCTGTATTCATGACCTCTTGTTATGCTGTCGGGATTTCAAAACTAGATTTATATTCTTTTATAAAAATGATGGCATTGAAGTATGGAGTGAAGGCTGGAGCAAGTATGATATTTACTGCTCAAGGATGAGGACCCAAGGTCAGATTCCCAACACCCTCCCAAAGGCTGTGTGTGATGCACACATCCGAAACACTAATGTTAGGAGCAAAGATCGCATTTCCCAGGAAGTGGCTGGCCAGTAAAACTACCAAAAACAGCAAGCTCCAGCCAGGTACAATTAGAGGACCCTGGAGCCATCTCAACCAATAAAGTGGAGAGCAAAAAAAAAAAAAAATACCATCATCAACGCTGATCTCTATATGGGCAGGCATTGGCAACATACACATTGCCCACATACACATGTGCATGCATACACAGAACCACACATGCAAAACACATGCAATAAGACTAAGTGACAGGAAAGAATGTAATGACATTAATCTATATCTGAAATTATCTTAGTGTCTCTTTACAGAATATATCAAGAACCTTGGCTGCTATCAATTTTGCTTGTAGCTCTGTGACTAGCATTTGCTTTATGAATGAAAAATAATGTGTTGTGTTTATCCCAAATCTCGGAGGCTTGGAAGCATAGTATCTCAAACCTCCAGGGCATGAGTACTTCGTTGAAATGTTTGGACATAAAGTTTCCCAGCTGTAAGCGAATAGCCAAAACCTGGCCTCAGACTTGCTGACTCTACAAATGCATTTCCAATGACTCTAAGCTGCTCCAATGTGTTAAAGTAAGCCCTCAGAACTTTAGCACAGCTGTGTTCAGAATACATGCAGGGAATACTTAAAGTTCTAACAGTCAGTATCCAAAAAGCAACTTGAAAGATCAACAAAAGTCTGAAACTGGCCCCAGCTGATATTTGCTTTACTGACCTGTAGCCATCACAGCAAGCAAAAGGTTGATACAGAGAACAGAAATTATCAACGCCATTTTGTCAATAGGATGATCTGAGCTTGTGGACAAAGCAATATATAGACAAAGAAAAAACAAAGTAGATTCTGCTCACAAGTTGATTCAGGACATTGGTTCATCTCTGACTTCAGTTATAAAGATGAACTTGTTTCTCTACTGGCTCAAAGTTAAAAATCATATCCTGCCATGAAATTGGAAGAAAAGAATTGATCTGGTGCAGTTTCTCATTTTTCTATTGTAATGTATAGTGTGATTGGTAAAGCACACTATAATTTTGCTTACTGTGTTGTCTTTGTTGACAATAAACCCTGATAAAATCTGATAGGCTACTGGAGAGCCATTAGCAATAGAGGAAAAATCTAACTTTGACTAATTGTTCACCAAGTCATACATTTCCATAGGTAACTGCTCATTAAATAAATATTGACTAACTCCAGTGTTAGTTAGTGCTTGTCGACATGGTAGTTAGTAGGCATATAGAATTTACCACACTCTAAGGAGCCACTCATGCTTCTACGAAGATAAAGATATCAGGAGTCCAAAATATCTGAGCTCCAATGCTACCACTGCTAGCTCCTGTAGTCTGTTAGATACTGGGCACATACCATCAATCAACTTACCTCTGTCTCATTTTCTTCACTCAGAGACTTGCATACGCAGTTACAATGTATACATTGTACAATACATACATATGTACATATGCACATACAGGTTGTGAAATGTTGCACTTGCCATATGTAACATGCTGCCTGACCCTCAACTCCATGTGATTTGCATTACCAGCTTGTCTCTAGCCTCAAAGAGGTTACACTAAAGTAGAACAAACAGAAATAAGTCTGAACATTTAATTTTCCCTAAAATGCACTGAGATAAGTGTTACTTTCTCCATTTTTTGCAAGCAAGGAAATTGAAATTTCAATGGGTCATTCAAGGCCTCAATTAACCAACAAATGGGCCAGAATTCAAAAATCCTGTGACACTGCATCTGAAGCCCATATTCTCACCAACTTTCTGGATGAAAAATTGATAGGCAAGGCCTCTACTCTTCATTTCAGGACAATACAAAAGCCCTGGAAAGCTTTTAAAGAGTAAGAGGTACAAGAATCATATTTTAATTTGCTTAAATCAGAATATCAGAAATAAGTCCAAAATCTCCCCAAGATTCTATGGACACTTATCTCAAGACTTTTCTATCAGGAACAGTCTGATTCCTCCATAGAAGATAGCATCTGTCAAAAAGAAACTACCCTAGCAGAAGCAGCAGCATTCTAGAGCTTTCCTTCACTGTGGTTTCACAGTCTAGTCACCTCTCTGGATGATAGAGGTAGAAAAAAGGCCACTGTAAATAATGCTACGTTTGCTGAAAGTTATTGCCACAGGGTGACAAGATACCCTTCAGTGCCCACGTTGCATCCCCAGCAATGTGTGGGTGAATGTGAAAGAGATGGTGGGAATCCATTCTCCCTCATCCATGTTAGACTGACAAACTAAACAGCATCCTTCCTTCTCACATGAAGGAAGGAGCAGCTTGGGAAATGTCCCAAACAAACGCAGCTGTTCTGTGTTTCTGGAGAGGTCGCCAATAACATTTTGTTCCTTGGGGTTCCCAAAAATGAAAGTGCTTGCATATCCATAAAAACAAACAAACCCATAGGGATAATTATCATATCAACCAATATGTCATATTGACATGTAGTTAAGCTCATTAAATAATAGCATATATTCTATTCAGATCTTTATTCTTTCTGTTGAGACTCAACCAAGGGAAAGAGAATAGTTCATCAGACACTAATGCCCTCTGGGACGTGCAGCCACTCAGTGGTTAAGCTTCTGTAGTTCCTTGAACTGGGATCATTTCAGGAATTAGTGGTAGAGCCTTCTTCATGAGCATCTACACAGCTGAGGATGACCTTGGATTTCTTATCCCCCTGCCTCCATTTCCTGGGTGACAGCATTTCCAGGTACATACCAAGTCCAGTTTATGCAGTGCTGTGGATCAAACCCAAGGTTTTGTGCATGCTAGGTAAGCAACTGAGCTACATCTCTAACTCCATCTCCAGATTCTAATTTTTCAACTTTGTCATTTGAACTCTGGTAAATGGTTACTAACTTTGTGATTTTCATTATTTCACCTTCTCTTTAGGGCCCAAGAAGGATGTGCATGATTCTGGCCAGTAGCTCCTGACAATGGTGAAAATAATTCTTCCTCATTACTTACTGCTCCCCCTAACCTCAAGCAGCAAGTGGTAGTGAGCTTTCTAGCATCCACAGTTTCAGCACAGACCAGTCCTCCAGGATTCAGGAGATGAATAGAAACATGGCTACCCATAAAAATCCATCAGGAAAGAACAACCATGAACAGAGATGAGTTAGAACATTCTCCAGACTATCACTGTCCAATAGCAATATAATGCAACCATATGCATAGTTTAAAGATGCATCTTAATTAACACAACATATTCAAACTATTAAAAATCAATAATAAGGTCTTCAAAATCTGGCTTGCACATTATTCTTACAGCATACCTCAGTTTGGTCCACTATAATTCACATGCTCAGTAGCCACTTGGGCTTAATTAATACCTTGTTAGTGTAAGTGTAGCCCATCTCAACCCAAATGTTAGATGATGCACTTAATACATGCAAATATGTAACACGTAAAAATTTTCTGATGTTTGCTGATTATTTGGGGTTGAATTTGCAGCAGGCTGGTCTCTGATTTAGTGTGAAGAACGGGACTTCAGTTAGTGAGATGTGGAATTTTTTTTGGACAAAATTGTCAGAATATGCATTTGGCTCTTTTTTTCTTTTTTACTCCCAGTAGTGGTTTCTATGGCCGTAGGAATCTTTGAAGGGAGATATTTAAGCAAAGGAAAGCTGTCCGTCGACCTGAAAGGCTGAACACACTGATCTAATTATGAGTTCTTGAAGATACAGGGAGAGCTCGAAGTGGAGACTATCTAGAGTTTAAAATGAACATGTATTTGAACTCCTGTTGTGAGCTCCCTGGCTCCTATGAACGGTGGCTGATAGAAGAAATGACTAGGTTAGACTGCTAAGAATCTATTGGATGTCCACATAAAAAAGATGTCTTGGGTGTGGCTCACCCAAGCTTCCTCTCTAAACAAGGATCTGGGTTTATATAAGATGTGCTCTCAAGAAACAATGGAGAAGTGAGATCAGGAAGCCCAGTTCTGGATGCAGAACTGAGACAATGCCCCGAGGCAACCCAAACTTGATCCCACTGGGTTCCTTTGAGTGACTGTGTAGAAAGTACTTTGAATAGGAGCTAATGAGAAGTTCAGGAGCTGGGGTATTTATCCTCTACTTCTTTTTTCCAGGGTATTAAGTCTAAGCACTTTTGGTCTGGCCTGGCCTTGAGGCATGTTCCTTCAAGGTTGGGGCCAGCACCCTAAGAATCATGGCTTCTGCTGACTGGCCTCTCAGGCCTTTGTCTAGTTCCTGTCAGTTCCCTTGTCTAGTTCTTTGAGTCTGGCTGAGGTGGGTTTTGTCAGATTGCCTATCCCTTAGGGTCCTCCCTGATTCATTGACAATACCCACTGCTGCCCACCTCAGATACAAATGCTATTTGTGTTCCCTTGGGATTCTCCCTCTGAGCCTTACCAATGAGTAGCTCCATCAACCTTTTTCCCAATGAATTTTTGGAATCTCTACCATCCCTGAACTAGGGAGCATTTACAAGAATTCTGACCCCTTGGCAATATTGGGATTCTGAAGTTACACAAGTGACTGGTTTAGGGACAGGCATGCAAGACTTGGATTTATTCTCCCCTCTGGCTAATAATACCTCCACGTCTTTCTCCTTTTTCTCTCTCATCACACATGTAATTTGAGTCAAACAACAGAAGGAAATAGTGTGTCCAAAGTAGCCCCCCTTACTAAGCATATCCCAGCAATCCCAGCAAGGTCACTCCACTCTTGTATGCAGCTCTTTATAAGCAAGTGAAAGGGAGGTTCTCTATGGGGTTCTGAATTGCTTCTGACCTCTTAACTAAGTATTTGTATCATTGAAAAAAAAAATCTGTGAACCTCTACTTTGGGACTTGTGTCTGAAACAGGACCTGACCTGTGGAACATCTTGTGACAAAAGTCAGATACAGCTACCTCTCTGGGTTGGCTTAAGGGCAGTCCTGCTTAGATATCCTGAGGGCAGTCTGTTTCCCTCCGTCTCTCCCCACATTTGGGTTTAATTTTCATAAACTTAATTTGTATTAGTTTCCTCCCAACAATCAAAAGCTATTCCTAAATTGTTTTAAAAGTGGAAAAAGTACTTTTTCCTTCTCTTAGGTTTATGATGAAAGAAAGAAGTTACGAGTCGTACAGAGAAGCAGTCCAAGTGAGTGCCCTCCGTTCCCCCAATGTCCGAACCATTTAACAATGCAGGAGTCTGACCAAAGTGTGATCAGAACATAAGCATTGGGAAACAGCCCTCCCTCCTCCAATCCTGCTTCGTCCCAAGAAATTTGTAATGAATTAAGCCCAATTCCCACACTAAATGATTTCCATTTCCACTCCCCGGGGGGGGGGGGGTTGGGAGGCCAATACCATGGGAATATAGTTTTAAATGCCAGTGAGACTTCAATTTCAAAGTAATATAAATCTCTCCCTTTCTTTGATATATAGCAGAGAGGTCTATGCGAAAGCCATCCCCTCTGTGCTGTGTCTTCTTTTTTTCCCTCACAGAGTCTGCGTGAATCATCAGAGCTATAAAACTCTATGACTGAACACTGATAATTACAGGACTTTTTAACTGGCAGAGAACGATGGCTCCAGCCCTCTGATGGAGCCGACTTGCTCAGCCATAGATTTTCTGTCAGTATGCAGTCGTGGGGTCTGATGATCTGTCTCTGTGAAGGGGTTGGTATATAAGCTTGGTTACCACCAAGGCTAGAAGGGCAACTCGACGGAGTCTTCCCAGAATTTCTGATCAATCTAGGCTGCCCACACAAGGGAGACAACCTTTTCCTGATCTTCTCCTGTGCCCCCCAGAGCACAGCAGTCCTCCCAGAGCCATGCCCTTTTAGGCAGCATGGTGGCAGGATACCCAGCCACGGAAGGACAAGCCTTTATTCTCCTGCTCTCACAGGACATCAGTCAGCACAGGTGCCAGAGCACAGGAGATTGGCTCAATATCTGTGATTTAGTCTTTTCTGCAAAATAAAAGTAATGTGTCTTTAAGTGACAACATGTCCCCTCTGTAATACTTAGCAATAAATTTGTAGACCAGAAGGGTTGGTGTTGAACTTGCATCGTCCATCCTGTGATTTGCTCCTGCTACTCATTGGCTGATGTTAATCAGTGTCACTCATTGGCTGATGTCAGTCGGTGGGTGGGTCCCACTTCCATCATCCTGCTTAAAGACAAGGCAGTATGTACTTCCCAGGGATGCGATGTTCATTCAGTCTCAGAGTCAGTAACTGCTAAGGTCATGTCTGAAAGCCAGATCTCCTCACCCTCAGAGAGCACTGCAACCTTGAGGGCAAGGATGCTCTGTGCCTTTTTTTTTTTTTTAAAGAATGGTTACCATCTTTATTTGTTTGTTTTATTACAAAAGCAATTTGTGTTCATCATAGGAAACTGGAAAAACACAGGAAACGCAAGGTATGAGAGGAAAATCATTCGTTTTCTTAGCCAGACATGATTCTTAGCAACATTTGGGTGCACAGTCTCATGTTTGTTTAAAAAGGAGCTCACATAATATATACTGGTTTCAATGGCTCTTTTCATCTTCTTCCTAATTACAAAAGTAATACATGTTATTATAGAAAAGACAGAACAACCCTCATTTAAACACACACACACACACACATACATCAAAAGCACCCAGTAATCCCACCCAGTAAGAGGTAACCATTATAAAGCAATTTCATTGAATCTGACATTCAGACTACTCATAAAGTTGCAAAAGCCTCCAGGACAAGGTCAAGAAAACAGAAGAGAAGTTTGCCATTTTATTTTTTATTTATTTTATTTTTTTCCGCATTTAGAAGCCTGGCTCATTTGCCCGGATGGCCCTTTGTTTTGTAAGTATAGGCTAGAGTTTCCAATTAACTTCTCAAGAATCTTTTTGAGATCAATACTATGACATTAGTTGGGAATTTACAATGTTCTGAAAGAAACCTGCAATTCCCAGACCATGAACTACATTCATTCAGTTTGGGTTCCGCCTTGCCAGGCCAGACCACAAGAATCTGGGCCCATGAAAATAGGAGAAGGTGGTTTTGCGAGGGATGCACAAGCAAGCTTTATCTAAGCCAGGGAACGAGAGGAACCGCCACAGCACAGGGATGTGTCGAAGCTCATTACCCCTCCGTGTCACCGAAATCACACGCGGCGCATTCCAGAGCAGGTGCTAAAAGATACAGGAAAATAGACAGTTCTCTTTGCTCGGGAGCTAATCTTAAAATTCTTTGGAATGATTATTTTTTAATTTCCAACATTCCTTAAAAATTGATGGTAGGGGGACTTGGAAGGTAGCTTAGCTGGTAAAGTGCCAGTCTTTTAAGCAAGCAGACCCGAATCTGATGCCTGGAACTACAGTCAATACATGAAAAATTGGATGTGGTGGAATGCTTTTATGATCCCAGTGCTAGGTAGGTCGACACAGGTGGATCCCAGAGCTTGCTCGCCATCCTGCCTCCATGAGTTAGAGACCAGGCCACTGAGAAGCCCTATCTAAAACAAAACAACAAAACCAAACAAAATACCTGTCTTAATTACTTGACCTTCAATGCGTAAATTGGTCATTGTGACCTGATCGGATCAGCTAAAAAGAAAACACCACATTTAGAAGGTCAAAGTTCTCTGGTACTACAGGACAAGAGGTCTTCATGTCAACAACAACAACAACAACAAAAAAACAAATAGGTGTTTGGGTCATGGCTTCAAAGACACGCCTAGACATTGAGAGACACACTAAAGTAGCCAAATAAAACAAAAACAATCAAATAGATAAAAACATCAGGTTCCAACCCACTGCTGCCTCATGTGCTCATTTTACCAGACTTTCTTAAAGCCTGCCTGTCAGCATGTTGTGTGGAGATAGAGGTAGTGGTGCCCCCGCCCACATGGCCGCCCCTAAGTCAAATACCTTGACCTCATTCTGGAATCCTACTTTGGTCTCCTTTGCAGTTGATCCAACTCCCTAAATATTCCTCAAGTGCTTTATTTCACCCCACGTTCTCCTTGACCAGCATTCTTCAAGCTTCAGGCCACTCTCTAATGCAGAAGGACCTCACCCTGTTTCATTCTCTTCCATGCCAGGCCAGCGGGCTACTTTGGAAGCAGTCTGGCCGTGTCTCCACTACTAAGGGATTCCCATATTGCTTTAAAGAGTAA
Source organism: Apodemus sylvaticus (assembly GCF_947179515.1). NCBI lineage: Eukaryota > Metazoa > Chordata > Mammalia > Rodentia > Muridae > Apodemus > Apodemus sylvaticus. Next base: position 36,478,336 of record NC_067487.1, read on the forward strand.
TACTCATGAAGAAAAGTCACTCGAATATATGCTTGTGTCTGTTTTGACACATATAGTCATATCACCATATGGTAAGTGTCTGGTAAGTGTGTTTCTAATTTTGTAAGAAATTTGCAAGCTGTTTTCCAAGTGACAATATATACCACTTACATCCCTACCCGTGCCTTAGGTAGTCCAATGCCAGCTACATTGTCCTCCTGCATGTGTTCCCCTGTGTTACCACTGTTACTCCACCTCACTTGACTTCTACCAAACTCTTCTGGATTTCCAGGACTTCCTACATATCACATCTTCTGCAGAGCACACTTAAGTACTCCTCTTTAACAAATTCATCGACTCCAACATCCCTGACAGGAGGCTTCCCTCCCTATGCTTCTCACATTCATTATCTAGCAAATGTTTGATGCATAACAACAAGCATATGCAACTGAAAGCAAAGCAATGAACAATACAAACCACCGTCCAGTCCCTCATCCAACTGATATTCTAATAGAGAAGATAAATGGGGAGAGGCTTGTTGCTCAGCAGTACAGAGCTTGCCCAACCCATCCAAAGCCTTAGGTTCAATCTCCCGCAGAGAGCAATTAGAGAGACATGGTAGCATCACATGGTAGCAAGTGTTTTCAAAAGTAATAAGGCACAGTGGTGGGAAAGACTGGGACATCCATGCCTAGAGCTGCTATTTTAGTTGAAGGATGATGCAAGTGTATGGGGCTACAGACATCCTGGGGGGCAGGGGGGAGCTATTCCAAGCAGAGAGAACAGCAGACACAAAGATGTCAAGACAGCAAATAACATTGGCTGGCCTGGTCAGGAAGTAGCTTAGAGCCCAACATAGCAAGAGGCAAGCAAGCCAGCAGAGAGGTGAGGAATACGGGGCCAGCCAGAGGCCACATTATAAATGGCTACTGTTTGTTGATCTTTTGGGGTTTTTAACACTCTGAATTGTTCTTGCTTTCCATCCTTCCCAAACTAGGCTCTTTGGGGCCAGGTCTATGTTTATACTTGATTTCCTTGCATGGTAGATTTTAAGCACTTAGCATGATGTTTAGTTTACTACACATAAATGTTTGAATGAACAGATAGATGGATAGATGGATGGATGGATGGTTGGATGGATGGTTGGATAGATGAGACAACACAACGACATTCCCTCCATTGTTGACAAGTCTCTGAGATTGTATTGCCAAGGAAAGAAATGAGGCCTGTTGTTTACAAGGCCTTTCCAAGGGGAGAAGTGAGTGTTTATGGTTGGAATTCTGCGTCTTGATTAAAGAAAGCCCCCTTTGCCATATTGGCCCTGTTGTTCCTAGGCCATGAGTTAAGGTAAGAAATTTCATATTGAAACAGTTGTCAGCCCTTCCTCATTCAGCCACTTTGTTCATTTGAATTTGAAATAACCTGTTGAGGAATAAAAATGTCTGTGTCTTTTCAAAAGTCATATGCTGAAACCTTATCCCCAAATATTATTATATCAGAAAGTAGGGACTGTGGGATGTAATGAGGCCTAGATGAATCTGGGGGGAGATGCTATCATGAATAAAGTGTCCCTATAAGAGATACATTTGCTGCCTCTCTTCTGTTGTGTGAGAACACAAGGAGAAATGAATCTGTGTCTGAGCAAGGACCTGGCCGAGCTGTCTCCTGGTCTCAGACTCCCACTCCCAAGGGCTCAGAGAAATAAATGCCTGAGGTTTACAAACTCCCCAGTCTGTGGTTCTTGGTTCTTACAACAGACTAAGACAGTATGTCTGGGCCTCTCTTTCGGGTAATGGTTGGAGGAAAATTTAAGTCAACTAGGATCCCACACATATGTTCTTCTAATATGATACATATGGTCTGAGGATATAGCTTAGTTGGTAGAGTGCTTTCTACCATGTATGAAATCCAGGATCACATAAACCAAGTGTAGTTTCACATCTCTACAATAGTAACAGTGGGGAGGAGGGGCTTAAACAGGATCAGGGGTCCAAGGTCATTCTCAGCTACCTAGAGAGATTGAAACCAGCCAGGCATGCATAAGACCTTGTATCAATAATGATAGAAATTAATGATGATGGTGATGATGACAATTTGACCTAAAGGATGATTTAGAAAACTAAGATACATTATCCCTTTAAAGCAAAACCAAAAAATCATTTGGTGGGACTGGAAAGCTGACTCAGCAGTTAAGGGCATTTGCTGCTCTTACAGAAGATCTGGCATTAGTTTCCAACACCCACATCAAGTGGCTTACAACTGCCTATAACTCTAGTTCCGGGGAATCTCATGCCCTCTGGCCTGCATGAATACAGTGTACAGGTATACATAAACTCACCAAGGCTCGTGTGCCTGCACACACACACACACACACACACACACACACACACACACACACTGTTATAGGAAAAATAACAGGCTAATCTTTTCCAACATCATTTTGTAGGGCTTATCTAAAATATCTGAAGATGTGGCACTGCTGTTTCCCTAGGGCCTTGTGGGAAACTACTGAGCTGAGTAGTTACTATTCCTTTGCAGTTGTTCCTTCTCTGGTTGCTGTGGTCCTCAGTACTCTTCTGTGCTTTTACCTGCTCCACTCACTAGTTTAGGCCCCTCCCATGTGGGTCGATAAGATGTAGTCTAATGCCCTATAATAGGAATCGTAAATGTCTTGGGTTTATGACCTTTGGAGACTAGGGTCTGTCCACTAGTGTATTCTGTTGCTCTTTGGAGCACACTTAAGTTGTAGAATTCAGACTGGAAGGACTCTGCAGCATAGCCTATAGATCTGAAAGTCCGGGAGACAGAGGTTATTTCCCTAAGAACTGCATTAAGGCAGTAAGAGACAAAGCCTCCACTTAACATTGAGTCTAAGCCTCAGAGTCATACCTAAGCCCCACGTGGATTGCTGGAGCAGCTATCCAGGAACTTCCCTGCCCGTGATTATGCAACGAGGCACCCTAGCCCTCGTGTCTGCCTATCTCTCTGCTCTTCCCAAGTTGCTCATTGAAACTGCATATCAGGCAGTACTCATCCGAGAGCAGTTGTCTCCTCATGTGAGAAATCTGGGACAGTTAGAAGAAATGTTTTCCATGGAAGGTTCCATAATCTAGGGTCTACCACAAGTCCTGGCACACAGTTTCGGAATAAATACTTCTGGGAGATGAATGAACTCTGTGCCAATGAGTTCTCCTCCTACTTTATCTCCAAAATGGGAGATTTCTCTTAATCGTTAAGACCCCACAGGGCTCTGTGATTCTGAGTTTCTAGCTAGTTACATGTAAAGACCAGGTAGGAGAGATAAGTATGAGGGGCCCAGCCATTTCTGGGGTGGGGGTGGGGGTGAGAATGGGAGTGGGAGTGGAGTGGGGGTGGGGGTAGGGGGAACCAAGGCAACATAGTCAAACAGGCTTTAATAATGCGATCATGGAACTAGGAAGGCTTGAAATTTTTGCCACTGAGCTGAGCTATCACCATTAGTCATAGCTGAGTTTCTTACCATTGATAGCTCAAGAGTTTCCATTTTGTACACGAGTAGGGTTTATTTGTCAAAAAGAAAAAAAAAGAAAAAAAGAAAAAAAAGAAGAAAAAAGAAAAGAAAAGAAAGAAAGAAAGAAAAAAAAAGAATTCCTCACAAGTTTGCCTCCGGGACTCAGGGACTGTGGCTCCAGTGAGTGTGAAATACAGAGGAGGCCAGATTGTAAGCAAGGGCCCAGCGAGCGGGTCTGCACAGCTGGTATAATTTAAGCATCGCCCAGCAACCCCGTGCCCATCCATCTTCTTCTGCCACCCCTGTCTCCCAGCCGGAAATTAGTCACACCTTTGAGTCAGGCCCTTGAAGGATGCTCTCCACATGCTCCAGTGTGCTAAGAGGAATTTTAAATCAAGCAAGTTGTATTTATTGCTGTGTGTGTGTGTGTGTGTGTGTGGCGGGAGGAGGGGATGGAGGGGTGGGGGCAGAGGATACTTTTCTCAAATAAGAATAGTAATACTTGCAATTTATTACTGATCTGTAACTATGGCTGGCACATTAGTATTTGTGCTTCGTTTTATCCACCTGTGTATCAGAGAGTACAGCCAATTCTGTTTGGTGAGGCCGTACAGCCCGAACTGGATTTGACTCCATAGCTGCTGAAAGCCTTAGAGCCTCTTAGGAACTGTGACGTGCACCTTGTCAAATATAAACGCACCGTGTTCTCTTATCCACATTGTCGAACTACCATCACCCTGACCAAAACAAACACCTATCCGTCCAGGAGATTTCTACATGTTCTCTGCTGCTGGGGCACACTAGGCTCCTTGACTAGGCCCTCAGTAAATGGTGGTGCCCAAAACAAGTGGTAAGGCAGGCAAGGTCAGGAAGAATGAACGTGGTTCAAGACAAAGATCGTGGTGGGTGTGCAGGAAGCTCCTTAAGTGGGGCAAAGGTTGTGTCTAGGTGCCACTTATTCCCTACAGAGAATGTTCAGCCGCCTCCCAGGGAGCAGGGACAACTCTGAGCATCTCAGAAGCTGCAGCATCAGCATCAGCGGGAGGTTCCGAGCCTGCAGAGATTATGCAGGGGGCTGTCCTGCATATCAAGCAGTGATGGTCTCTCCCACTGCCGGGAATCCCGGGCTCTAACAAGAAACAGAACGCTGACAAATGAAAAGGAGATGTGTTTGCTGGCACGGAGTCCGGAGTCCGCGGAGTGGGAAGGCAGGCCAGGCCGAGGATCCCACCGGAAGGCTTGAGCCCACTCTCTGGTTCTTAGTTTAGGTCTCATCAACTCTTCCCAGATCCAGTGTCGCGTTTTTTAAACTGCCAAGTTTCAATGAACCATCTTCTATTGTCTTTCCTGCTGCTCCCCTTTCAGGCTGCTTGCTGGTTTGAATTTTAGAAGAGTCCCTCGCGCCCTCGACCCCCACCCTCCACCACATCGCTTTGCACTGTGTCCTCCAGAGGAGAGCTCTCCTACAAGTTGTCAAGAGCTTGTCGGGGAAAGCTCCTTTTGAGTTTTTTTTTTTTAATCAGTTCCCCTATCTCCAGATCTGGAATCCGAAATAGCTGGCATGCTTAGGAGACACACCTGAGGAAAACCCTAAGAGTAAACCTTAGTACAACCGTGGACAGAGATCAAAAGCATGGTGTATAGCTTTCTGCTGACTGGGGAAAGAGAAGGAGGGAAGAAAAGGGGAATAGGGTGGGAGAGGAGGAGAGAGAGGGGGGAAAGGGAAGAAAGAAAGAAGAAAGAAATGAAGAGAACACAAGAAAGAAACAAGATGTAAAGGAAAAGATAAGAGCTGAGAAGGGAAAAACAGAACAAGTCCTGAGATGGTTCAGAGTTTTCAGAGGACAACAGCAGAATCTACAACACAGCTGAAGAGACTTTGTAAAACTCAGCTGTCTTTCTTAATTGTTTACAATACCCAAATAGCCAAATGTGGATGGATCTATCTATGCTGCTTAGGTAACAGTTTCCCAGTGAGATTGAAACATTCCATCTCCCAGGTAAGTCAACAATTCAAACAAGCTACAGGAAGTCCCTGAAACTGACCAGAGTCACTAGCCCCTCCCCCCACAGACAAAGTGAACAATAAAATCTGAGAATCCTTTTCAGACAAAAGTGAATCAAAGACGCTCAAGAGGGGAAAGGCTGTGAAGAAGGTGCTGAGATCAGACCAGACCAGTTGGAAGAAGCTGAAAGCAGCACAACTGCCTGAAGAGGTTTAGACCAACTGAAGAGCCTGGAAAGGACACCCTCTACCCTGTAGAGCTGCCTGCAGGCTGTGCAGCGTGCTCCAGATTCCCAGCTTTGTGAGCTGTCACCCATGCTGGTGATGCGGCTGTTTTTGCTGTTGGGAACAAGCAAAAGAAACATATTCTAAGTACTACCATCTCGTTTCAGACTCCATTTAATTATAGAGAGAAACTAAATTCAAGATTCTAAACCCTAGGGGAGCTGGGGACTTCACTATAGCTGGAATAGCTTTTGTTGTAAACAATTTTCTTAGTTCAGCCATCTTATAGACAACTTCTCTGCCTTGGTATCTAAGCCAAGGTGCATAAGTTACAAAAATAGATAACCAATTGGTGGTTGTGCCCTAATTAACTACAAGTGGCTGGCCTGCTCCTTTGTCCCCTTATCACTCTGAGCTCCGGATCTATTGTCCAGGAGAATGAATTAAGGAACTTGAAGCCAGGTGCCCTGGATACAGTCCAGTCTCCAACAGGTACTCTTTTGTGTAACCCATAATGTCAGCGTAATTGGATAACACTGCAGCTCCTCCCAGATCCCCCTCACTCTGTGTTCCCATCCTTTATAATGTTGTACAATCTCCCTTCAGTGATGTGGTTCAGATCCTGAACCGGCTGTCTCCCTGAGTGCTCAGAAAGCAAAGATTTCATTTTAAGGCTTTGATATCTGAAGTGAGTTTTCTCAGCTTCTACCCCAAACCCAACACTATAAGTAACTCTTCACCCATATTCCTGTAAGAAACCCCAATACAATCCATTGGCTTACCAAGTTGTACTCTGGTGGTATCTGGACTTTGGTCCATCATGGGTTGTCTGTCTGGAGTGAATAGATAGGTGTTTGTGTGTGTTTGATCTCCCCAGGAAACATTGTCACCCGAAAGTGCCTATTAAACACCAAAGACTACCAGCATCAAACACTTTGCCGCATGACATCCATAAACACAAACAGACGAGTAATAGTGAACTCTGATCTGCTCATGAGCTGCCTTATTTTATACAGCTTAAATATTATTACATGTGGGAAAAAGAAAAGTTAACGAGAAGTATCCATTCTCCTTTCGTAAATTTATCTGGAATGGCTGTTTTAGATGAGTCAGTTATGCTAAAACCAGTTATCACCTTTCCAGAACATTCAATGGAAACAGTCTGGGAAGCCCAGAGGTCCAGTGAAGCGGAGCCCCTCAGAACCACATGTGCCCCAGGAGTTCCCAAGTTTCCTCCCGTGTTTAACACGGTATAAGACCTTCTCCGGTCTAGTCATATGTTTATTGATTAATTCTGGAAGATTTTGTTGCACACATGGTTTAAGCCAGACTCTGTATGGGTTGCTGAAGATAAGGAGAGGAAAGGCTCCTTACCCACCCTGTACTTCCTTATAGAATGTATCTGAATCATAGCTAATTGTTTCAAAACTCGCTAGTGCTCTACCTGTCTCCTCACTGTTGTCACCAAACAGCACAAGGGAAGAGATCAGGCTGTGACTCATCTTTCGGTGTTATTGGGGCAATTCATGCCACGGGGCACTTACTCACAGCTAATGTTCATCAGAGGAAGGCGGCTGATATTAAAAAAGCCTAGCATCTATCTTCTACTTACATCTATTATCTCCTTTAACCTCACAACAGTCAGATGAAGTGGGTCCTGTTCCCCTTGTTTTATAGAAAGGGGAGTTGAGAAATACCAAACAAAGGCCACATAACACAGCTGGACTTCATACCCCAGGGCTCTGGAGACAGGCTTTATAATCTCAACAGCTGTGGTGGTGTGTGCCTATAATCCCAGTCCTCAGGAGGCTGCAGCAGGAGAGTCATGAGTTTGAGGCTAGTTTGGTTTATGTGGTGAATGTCAGGATATCCTGGGCTGCATAGTTAGTTCAAGTCCAGCCTGGGTTAAGTCATAGAGCCTGTTTCAGCTGCACACACGTGCACACAGTACACATGCGTTTATCATCTACTTTGATAAGCAAGGGGGACAAACAAGGAACTCCAGCCGGATAAGCCTGTCAGAACAGAAATCCCCTGGGCTGATGGTGAAAGATAGAGTAACTGAATTGGAATTTATAAATCCAGAGATAAAGACTGTAACAGGATGCTTTGTTTTGCTTTCTGGGTCCTCTATTTAGTTTTGGTGGTCGCATGTGGATTACACAGAGACTTTTCATGCTAATGATCATGCGTATTTCACCCTTCTTTATGATTCCCATTTGATACGGCTCACCAAATACTTCCATCACATCATAGGGTACCTCTTCTGAAAGACAAGTGGTCTTTCGTTTTTAAAGATTTATTTATCTATGTATATGAGCGCTCTACTTGCATGTACGCCTGTCTGACAGAAGAGGACATCAGATTCCATTACAGATGGTTGTGAGCCACTGTGTGGTTGCTGGGAATTGAACTCAGAACTTCTGGAAGAGCAGCTAGTGCTCTGAACTGCTGAGCCATCTCTCCAATCCCCAACCTGGCTCTGCTCTGCAATGGGTTGGTGATTTGGACTTCTAGACAAGAAGCTTTCTATGGCTTGCTTTGACCAATACAGTGTGTAGGGAAATGTCAGATCCCAGTTCCAGAAGGACATACTGGGATCAGGTCTACTCTTCTGAAGCAACAGGAGTCCTAGATTGCTGCATGAATCTGCATCTTGAAATGATGAGAACTTAAAGCCAGTTCCCAGATGACCCAGCCAAGCATTTGGCATACATGAGAAATGAACTTTGCTCTAAGGCCATCCAGATTGGAAAGGTTTGCTTTCCAGAGCATACATAATCCACAATACTCAATAGTGTTATTTTTCTGCTTACAATTAAATATCTTTCCCATGTGTTTAGACAAATTTAATAACAGTCCAGAATGACAGGCTACAAAGATCTGAGGTCCTATACTTTGAAATGTTCGCATCATATCATGCTGTGTAAAAGGAGACAGCAGGTCACTGTGAACATCCTACCTGTCACGTATCTAAAGCATATAAAGCTCCAAGATCTGGCTGTGAAGCAAGCGGTTAGATTGCCACAGAGCCAATCTGATTTGCCTGTTATTGTCTCTGTTGTTTTGATGAGGGAATTCAATTGCACAGTGACCCAGTTGATTGCCTTGGCCATTGTCCTACCAACTGGTGACCACATAGCCACAGTTTGACCTTAGGACAGGATGTGAAATTAATTGGCTTGAATACTAGATTCAAGACTCTTTTCCTGTAAGTGGTTATGTGTCAAGTACTATCGTACAATGAAAAATAGTTGACAGACTGTAAATATTTAAAATTTACAATCTTCCTTGTATACATGCTACAGCAAGCAACTATGAACTTTGGGTCAAGTATAAATTTTAAACTCTGGGCAGACCTCAAGCGCTTCAGTCCAACATTCCTTATGGACCAAAGTCAATCACTCTCCACCATTCGTGACAGCCAATTCTGATTCCGTTATTCAAAACGAAAGTGGAGGAATGAACTGTGCATGCCTGAGGCTAGCGGCTTATTGTTATATACATACACACAGCAGTGTGGCTTGTTTTATTTCCAGGAAAGCTGTAGCATCTGAAGACAGTGACTGAATGAATAAGTGAACATGTAGCTAATGACTAAGAAGCACCAATCTTCCTTTGTTTCAGCTCTTTTCCCAAAGTGAAGGAAGCATTCTTCTAAATGTATAAAGCAATACTGCTTCCTGATTAAGCATTTTGCCCTGCAGTTATCAGAGTCCGAATTTGATTTTTGATGTTGCTGTCACTGTAGTTTTATTTTTTGCCAAAGATGTTGATAGTCTGTCCCATTCCGCATCCTCTTTCACAATATGAACTTACTGCACCCCATTAAGACACAGTCAATTTTATCAGTGTCACATTGAGGTGAGCTTTGTGTTTCATTTGAGCAATATAATTCACAGAAGTGATGATATATCAGTTACAGACATGGCTTAAACTAACCTGAAAACTTCTGCTTCCTGCCTCTTAGGAGTCAACTATCAGGTAAAATACAGATTTTTACCACCAGATATCAGTCTTGGTTGTTGGGATGGATGGGTACTCAAACATATAGATAATATATGTTTTAGTAGAAAATAGAGCAGACTTAGTACAGAACATGTTGCATTTTCTTAATCTCTGGGACACAGTTCTAGATGCATGGATGGGGATAGCTATATATATATATATATATATATATATACATATATATATATATATATATTATAAAACACAGAAGAGCAATGCACTCGTCTTAACCACAGTGCTCAAGGAAAGCAATGCATATTAGTCAACAGCAAGTGGATGGTAACCGGAGACATGGACGTAAGTGAAATTATGTAGGAAAACCACGCCGGCTGAGAAATAGAGTGTGCAAGGTGCACAGATATCAGGAAATATATATGCACAGATATATATCATCATTTAAGGAAAATCAGAGGGAAAAGGACCAAAGAAGAAATTCAGAAGAAAAGGTCAACAGACAGAAACTAGGGAGATCTCTTGATATCAGAACACACGGGAAGGGATCCCAGGGTTGAGGATATGGTAAGCTAGGTCAAGTTTTTGAGACAAGGGACTAAAAAACTCAAATCCTTAATTTAAACTCCCTTGAAGCCAGATTTTGCCTTTGGATGAAGAGTTACCAGCTAGATATGCTTACTTGAACCTTGGAAAGTGAAATTGAACACTCTTTCCAAAGCCTTTTTCTAGCTCCTTGTTCTCTGACAGCATGTTTATGAAAGTTGCAACTCAGTTCTACCTCTAGAGAGCTCACTTGTTTTTTTTTTTTTTGTTTTTGTTTTTGTTTTTTGTTTTTTTTGCTTTCCAATAGCTAAATAAATATTTATTACAAAAATGTAGAAAAATTCTAAATAAAGATCTTCGATTACAGCAAAGATCACCTTCAAACTTTCACCTTTTGGGGAGAAAATCCAAATTCAAACAAAATTAAGAGTTTCATTATAAATATGAGCATAGTTTTGCAGCAAGCATCTGGTAAGTGATGGGGTGACATTTATGAAAGAGAGCTGTAATTTAAAGTTCTGAGCTTATGAAGACCTCTCTCTCCCTCTACATACTATAGACTCTTGGTTAGTTTAACACATTTCTTTTTGTTTTCATGCTCAGTCTCACAAGACCATAAATTAAGAGTCAAGATGAATGTAAAAAAAAAAAATCTCTGTTACTTTTATATTTAAAAATTAAACTTGTTATTTTTCAAAGACATGGTAATATACATCCAAGATCACTTGGTTATTAAAAGCCAAATTAAGACATCTTTTTAAAAAAAACTTTTAAATGTGTAACATATATTTAATATACAATCAACTTCTAAGTGGGAGTTTTTAGATCTGGATGTGCAACATGAATACTATAATATCATCTGCATTAATTTCAGATGAGATTGGGCACGTTCAGAGTGGTGTGTCAGTAGACCTTCTGTATTAATTTCAAGTAACAAACCCTGTTAAATCATGAAACATATCGGCATGTGTAACTGACTCACTCCTTGGTAAGCTGAACCGTGAAGGAGAGGACAGATGAAGAGAAGGTACTCTTGGAGAATAGACACAGACTCTGAACTTTCAGTTAGCCAGTAGGGCATGGAGTGACGGAGATTCTAGAGAGAGATGTTTGTGAAAGAATACCAGCCTGACTGGATTGGTTTTCATAGGCATCCAAGATGTCAGACTGAGAGCTAATGAGGTACCAGACCCAGATAGTAGCTATTGCTTCTGAGAGGTAACAGTCTATGCTTTCTTGAGAAGAGAAAAGGTATTTCTGACTGGTACCAAGCTTTCCTGTTGATGTAGTTGGTAACAGTGCCATAGTAACATCTGGAATTTGCAGTACTTTTCATTTAATGTCTGTTCCAGAACAGGGGGAGGTGGGAACAGGAGTTAACAATCCTCATTTCTTCTTCAGCTAAATTATGAAAAGACAAAGCAGAAGATATTCTTAAGGTCATGATTAGAAGCAATCTTAGTTTATACAAATTGCTAAGTAATCCTGATGATACTTCCCCAATTCAGTCACACATTATTAATTGTGAAGATACCTTTTGGGAAGTTCGTCGCTTGTTGGTTTTGCCATTGTATTAACATTACAGACTGCATTTGCACAAATTGTGTAAGTCATGTGTCCTTTTGATACAATTGAGCCATAATGAACAGGAGAGGTGGGAGGTGGCTGCCATCAGGGCACACTCTTATAACATTCTGTAAGTAAATGAATATACATTGTAGCAATGATGAAGAGGGAAGAATAGGAATGCATAAACTTGGAACATGGTCATCTTTATTATCAAGGATCATGGGCTACGTTTAATTTCATGTGTTGAATAAATACACAATGCAGAGCAGTAGGCAGGATCTCACAAATGCCTGGATAATAGGTTGTGATGCTATTACAGGAGTCTCGCATCTTTAAATAACATGAATTGTTCAGCTCTATAGTCTTTCTGGACCACTAGTTTTGACTGAGTTATTACCATTTGGCATATGACTATAATTACTTAGTTTTAAATGAACCTTATTTCCTTTCATTATTCCTATGCCTTATACACAAAAAAGTCAAGTGTCTACTTCCATTTCTGTATGAAAGATAAAGAAGTTGAATGTTGGCACAGTCTGGCTTAACCAATTCAGGATGTGAGAAAGCAGTAGAGCTAGGGTGGAACCCTGGTCTTCTGTCCTGGTCCTTTTCATGGATTCAAACACATAGTAAGACACTGATAAGATTAAGGAGACCACAGATCTTTGGAAGTATGGGCTTAAGTAGAATATTTGTTACATTTCTCACTGTTAGAACCAAATACCAGCTTAGAACCAATGTACTGAGAGAAAGCTCTAATTTGACTTAGCTTGGAGTGATACAGTCTATCTCCATGCCAGAGGTACCACAGTAGAAGAATAGGACCAGTACTCATATTTACTCATATATTGTGTCTGGTGCTAAGAAAGAGACAGACATGTACCCAGCCAGGTTCCTCCTGCTATTCAGCTTGGATCCCTCATCTGTGAGGTGATTCTATTTACTTTCAAAGAAGGTCTTTTGGCTAAAATTAAAGATCTCTGGAAATATTCTCATAGACTTATCCAAAGTGTGCCTTTTAGGTGAATCAAAATCTAATCAAACTGACAGTGAAGATTTTGTTCTTTTGTTTTGTTTTTACCAGACAGACTTTCTCAGTGTAGTCCTGACTGTCTTGTCCTGGAACTCACTCTATATGTAGACTAGGCTGGCCTTGAACTCAGAGATCTGCCTGCTTCTACCTCAAGTGCTGGAATTAAATCTGTATGCCACCACCTCCTGGTTGAGAAACACTTAAAGAAATATTCAGCATCCTTAGCCATCAGGGAAACGCAGTCAAAACGACTCTGAGATTCCATTTTACACATGTCAAATGGCTAAGATTAATAAGACAAATGACAACTCATGCTATTAAGGATGTGGAACAAGGGGGACACTCCACCATTGCTGGTGGGAGTTCAAACTTGTATTATGGAAATCAATATGGCAGTTCCTAAGAAAATTGGGAATTGATCTACCTCAAGACCAACCTATACACTATTGGGCATATGCCCAAAATATGTTCCATCCTACCACAAGGATACTTGCCCTACTATATTCATAGAGGCTTTATTCATAACAGCCAGAAACTGGAAAAAAAAACTAGAAATCTCAGCTGAAGAATGGATAAACAAACTGTAGTACATATTACAATGGAGCATTACTCAGCTGCTGTTTAAAATAATGACATGCAAATGGATGGAACTAGGAAAGGTCCTGAGCAAAGTAACCCAGACCTAGAGAAAAAAAAAACAAGATATGTACTCACTTGTAGCTGGCTATTAGCTGTTAAACAAATCATTCTACAACCCACAGACCCAGAGAGGGAGAACACTAGGAGGGACACATGGATCTCCCTAGATTTTGAGGGGGGACTTGGGGTGGGTGGAGACAAGAGCGGGAGGGATCAGGTAGAGAGGAATGGAGGAAAAAAGTATGGGGAGAGACAGCTGGAATTTGGGGGTCTCGCTCTCTCTCTCTCTCTTTCTCTCTCTCTCTCTCTCTCTCTCTCTCTCTCTCTCTCTCTGTGTGTGTGTGTGTGTGTGTGTGTGTGTGTGTGTGTGTGTGTGTAAATCTGGTGCAGTGGAAACTTCCTGGAATCTATGAGGATAACCCTAGTGAGAATTCCTAGTAGTGGAGGAGACAGAGTCTGAACTGGCCATCTTTCGTTGCCAGGAAAGGCTTCCAGTGGTGGGACTGGGACACCAACCCAGCCACAAAATCTTCAACCCACAACCTGTCTTGCCTACAAGATATACTTGGGGCAATGGTGGCTCAGAGTTTGTGGGAACAGCAAACCAATGACTGGTTTAACTTGAGACCTATGCCCGGAACTGGAGACTGGATAGCCCAAAGACCTAGGGTAGAACCAAACAGGACAGGCAAAAACATGCAAACAAACAACAAAACAAATCAATGAAATGATTTCTAGTGATATTCTGCTATACTCATGCATTTGTGCCTAGGCCAATCATCATCAGAGAGGCTTCCTCCTCCAGCAGGAAGGGAGAAGATGCAGAACTCATAGCCAAAGATTGGGTGGAGCTCAGGGGGGAATCTTTGGAAGAGGGGGAAGAAGGATTGTAAGAGACAGAGAGATCAAGGACACTAGGAGAACATGGCCCACAAAATCAACTAAACAGGGCTCAAAAGGACTCACAGAGACAGAATGAACAATCACCAAACCTGCAAGGGTCTGTGCTGGGCCTCTGCATATATGTTGTGGTTGCTTAGCTTGGGGGTCTTGTGGGACTCCTCACAGTGGGTGTCTCTGACTCTTTTACTTGCCTTTCGGACCCTTGTTCTTCAACTGAGTTGCTTCATTCAGCCTTAATATGAGGGTTTTTGCCTAGTCTAATTGGATTTTGGTATGTTGTGTTCTATTGATATCCCTGCTCTTTTCTGAAGGAAAACAGAGGAGCAGTGGATTTGGGGAAGAGGCAAAGTGTAGGGTAGGGGAGTGGGAGGTGTGGAGGGAGCGGAGGCTAGGGTCAGGGTCTGTTGTATGAGAGAAGAATAAAGAAAAAGAAAAAAAAATTCTATCCTTTCATGGTCATCTCAAAATGAAAAAACGTTTATCTATAAGGGATTCCAAAATGTGTAATAGTTATAACATTATTCAAAAACCCAAATCCAAAGTCTCTTTTGAAATCCAATACAATCGCTTAATTGCCAGCCCTCACAAAACAAAATTCAAAAGTTCCATACATCTAATACATTAATATAATGGTACAGAGTAAACAGTAACATTTCAAATGAGAAGAACAGGGATACATAGCAAGGAAAGATAATACCAAAATATAATAGAATAAACATCAAACCTTGCAGGTCCTTGATGCCCAGCATCTGAGGCTCATGATAATATCTTATGTGGCTCTGCTCATCCAGTTCAATTACCTGGGATATATGTGGCTTCTTTCCTGAGCTTACTTGAGTCAGTGCCTATAGCTTTCCTAGTCATCTCCAGTATCTTGGAGTCTCTATTGAAACATGGGCTTTACCTTCATAGCTTATCCATAGTCTGCTCAAGAGCTCATATGGGGAGTCCCACCCTATGACACATTCCTGAATCCGAGTTCATGCCTCCAGGACCTAATAATTTTTGCACGTTGAATGCTTTTAAAAAGCAAAACAAAACAACAGGATAATGTGAATGATGTCTGCTGTCTGATACAGTCTATTCTATCCTCCTTGGACCACAATTGCAGTGACATAGGGGTGTGTTTGCTGCTAGCCTAGGGCAATACTTTCTTAGATGGTCATTTTGAAGAAGAAAACTCCTGTGGTGGTGTTCTTTGTTCCAGACTCTCTCTTTTCAAATAAATTTACATTTTTATAAGCTAGAGCCTCGGATAAGTGGTCTTGCCTTTCTTCTTTTCCTAGTACATGTTCCTGTGTGTAACTACATGGGGTGGAGTAACCTCAGGGGCCACAGGAGGTCACTGGATTCCCTTGAGCTAGAGATACAGGTAGTTGTGAGCTGCCTGGCATAGGGTCTGAAAACTAAATTTGGTTCATTTGGAAAAGAATCAAGTACTCTTACCTTCTGAGTCTTCCTGTCTTTCCAGTCCCCAAGCTTCATATCCCAATCTCTTTAATGATTGTAACCACACTGCAAGCACCCTCTCTATCTTCTCCGAACAGTTTTCACTGAGTTTGTGTTCCTTTCCTTACAAGCCTATGTGCTGCTTCCATATCTTCCTGCTTTGGATTCACATTATAAACCACAATAAATTCAGCGAGCAATAATCATGTACCACAATCTGCATGTTAGAATGTCATGTAATTTTCCCCACATAGCAGCCTAACCACTACTTCTGAAACTTTCCTGGAATGGACCATGAATGATATGTAGACCAGTTACTAAGACATTTCTTTCATCCTTCTAAAGCTTGAAGAGCCTGGAGTTTGCTGTCCACCTTTCTATCTGTATTCTGGTTTCCCATCCTCTCACCAAAATGGTAACCTGACCATTGAGTACAGCATTCTAGGGTTTCTCTAAACTGTACTTCCAAATTCTTCCACTTTCCTCCTACAAACCATATCCAAAAGTCTGTGAATCACATGGTCAGGTTTATCACAGCCACAAACCCTCTTCCTGATACCAGTTTTCTGTGTTAGTTATTGTTCTTATGACTGTGGTCAAATACCTAACGAGAAATAACAAGAAAGAAAAGGAATTTATTTTGGTTCACAGTTCATAGTTCATCATGGCATCCCTAGTCTGATGGGAAGAGGCAAACCACATCTTGATGTCTCAATGGATTAAAAAGTAGAGTGTGGAATGCCGGCATACAGCTAGCTTTCTTTGTTTGCCTTTTTATTCAGTTTGAAACTTTAAGCTATTGGATGGCATCATCTATACTCAACATTGGTCTTTCCAACTTGATTAAACCTCTCTGAAATCAGTCTTACAAACATGCCAGTAACTCAAAATCCAATCCAGCTGACAGAGTAGATTAACCATCACATATAGGTACTGAGAGACTCATAATTGACTGAAAATAATCAAGAAAAACATTCTAGAGTGGTCTAGATGTCCAAGTAGAAAGAAATATTCTGTGCCCTTTTCAGTTAAGCTGTGGCAGTTTCTGCTAATTTGATGTGTGAGGTAAAGCAATTTGCAAATACAGAATGGTCCTTAGTGGTTCAGAACTTAATATCACCAAATATTTTAATTGTTTTGTGACTCAAGTTGTCAGGATGGACTAGGGGGCTCAAGTAGAATGTAAGGGTCATAAATAAGTAAATGATCAAAGTTATCAAGTTTTTCTTTCCTACACTCCAGGTCCTGCCCTCAACCTAAACTACAATTCTGTACAACTATGAAATGGTATTATCACTTTTCACTCCTTCCTCTTGCTTCTTTCTACCAGAGATTAGAGTTTTGGCATCTTTACTGTGTCATTAATTTCCATTATGTTCTGAACACAGAGTGAGGAGGTATATGGGTGACTGACAGTGTTTAGACAAGTCCAATTAAGTTTCTCATGCTTGGAGAATCTTGGGAGGATAAATAAATCACGAAGACTTTCATTATGAAAACCAGCATTTGGCAATGGGGACATTCCTCCTGGGAACTCGATGAAGATTTATGTCGGAGAGAAGGGTACTAGTTGCTCCAACCCTGCCAGACGACCATTCGAGTCACGGAATTAGCGGGACGAAGGTCCAGTTCAACGTTCTCTGTGCGTGTCATGACCCTTCCTGTCTCTACCACATGGTTGACTTTGTTTTGTTTTTCTGGATGTGAATGAGAACCAAAGATGCTTCCTTCCTTCACGTTCTTAAGGCAAGAGTGTAGTAAGAAAATATCCAACTCATACAAATCTGTTCCCTGGTACCCAGGGTCCTTCACACACCCTGGAGAATTCACCCTTGTCTTCACAAGGACTGCCTTCTACTCTAAGAACAGCCTTAATATGAGTAAAATTTTGGGAGATTTTCTGGTTTTTTAAAAGTGTTTCCTAAGGTAATAACTAGCTTTCTTTGACTCCCTGGTTATGGTCATTTCTTATATCTGGACTTGGGCTAATTATTAAAAGCATTAAGAAATTGATATTCATTATGTTAGATTTTTCTTAATGCCATGGTGGTTCTGTAAAATTTTTGAAACTTTGTAGAAGTAGAAGACTTCTGAGGCACCTGTGATGAGGGGCATGACACCAAGTTCCTGAGCAAAAGTAGAGAAAGGGCAGGAAGCCCTGGCAGTTGCTTTTGTCTGAAGATAATGCTAAAAAACCTATAAGACAAACCTTAAGAGAGCCAGTTAAGTTTGGATATCAAATAAATAACAAATAGTTTGCTTGAGCAAAGATGTCTCTGTGCAATACTTTACAAGTAATAAAAAACGAGTCTTTATCCTTTATCTAAAATTGGTATTTGGCAAGGTATCTTATTTTTACAAACTAGACCAGACAATCCTATATGCTAGATGCCGAGAATAAAAGGGTTGGTAAGAAAATAAAGAAACAACGAGTTCAAAGTGGAGTTCACATTCAGATGGCAGTGGCTGTGCAGTGTCATGAGTAGTGTAGTGGGATGGCCACATGCTCACTTGGTTGCACAGAAGAGATCTAGCATGGTCAGGGAAAGAAGAGATACTTAGATGATCCTAAAGTTATGTGGAAGAGATCCAGTTAAAGGACAGATAGGGTAGAACATTCATTTAGGGAAGAGACAAATGTAGGAAGACTCTGGAATTAAAAGAACAGTCAAGAGGTGCTAGTCAGTGTGATATATGGAAGAGAAGAGTAAATAAAATATGAACCCAAGGGACAATGTGGCTGAAATAAGTAATGCCAGACTTGTGGCATCTTACATGCCAAGCCAGAAACTTTAGAATCTCCTAAAATCTCCATGGAGAAGGAGTAGTTTGAAGAGCTCAACATATTGGAAAGAGTGATTGGCTAGAACATAAGTAGGTTAAAGAGGAGCTAGGGTGGGTGCTGGGGTGAGAAGTCAAGGCTGGG
Organism: Apodemus sylvaticus; assembly: GCF_947179515.1. Taxonomy (NCBI): domain Eukaryota; kingdom Metazoa; phylum Chordata; class Mammalia; order Rodentia; family Muridae; genus Apodemus; species Apodemus sylvaticus. The sequence goes on from NC_067487.1 coordinate 36,497,060, forward strand.
AACAATAAGCATGGTAAACATAGATGATAAAATAACATAACAGCAAAGAGTTCGATGAATTGGAAGGAGCCTGAGAAATAAGGTGGCAAAAATCAATAGGATTTTAGTGTGAGTCAGAAGTAGAATCACACTGTAGGGGAGACAGGAAGGTGGAAAATGACTCTTTAACAGTTCCCATTTTTTATCCTCAGCTGAGTGGGTGATGCTCTTGTTCAGTGAGATAGCAAATACAGAGGAAAATCTTGAGGGAGTAGATGCTAGGTTGTGTTGGGGATGCTTTGGAAGAAAATGGTGAGGTTCAGCCCAATGGAAGGATACAATATACAGTTGGACGTATGGCCTCTGAGCCTTGGCTTTTTGAGATCTGGAATAAAGATGTAGCTTGGGAATTGTACTTTGACTTAAACTGAATTGTATTTAATTTGTTTTTGGTTCCACAAAAACAAATATATTTCAGTTGCGATAAGTTCAAACAGTTTATACCAATAAGCATATCTCTTGGAAAACGCCCTCCATTGTTATTGTTCAAACTTGAAATGTGCCCTTAAAGTTCACGTGTTGAGGGCTGACCTTCCAGTGCAGTGATGCTTGGAGGTGGAGCTTTGGGGATATGACTAAATCATGGAGGCTCTGGCATCATCAGTGATCAGTAGATCCTTGGAAGCATGTACTGGATGACTAGACATTGTTCCTAGCCCTTCCTCTCTTCCTCTTTCTGCTTGCTGGAGAATGAGTAGCCATGGCCTTCCATCATGACCTTCTGCTGTGATGTTTGCCTCACCAAGGGGAAAAGCAGTGTGGCCAGATGATTATGAACTAAAACTTCTGAAACCATGAGCCAAAACAATTTTTTCATATATATTCATACACTTATTGTTTGTTTATGAGGTGCCTGCCTGCTTGTTAACTGAAAGGTATTGTTCTGCTTTTGGTCATGTGACCCAGAAAGTAGACTCTGAGATAGAAGGATATGTGTAGATTTAATGGGAAGTGGAAGGATACTAACATAGGTAAGAAGACTCTGTAAGAGAGGGCTTCAGAGTTGACTCAAACTGAAGAAAGAGGACCAACCCATTGTATTCATTAACTAGCCATTGGTTGGAGCAGGAGTCATCTCCTAGAAAATATGGCTGCATTCAGCAGGAGATAATTCCTAAGAACAAACATGCTTTGATCCTTCAGGAGCCAATGCTGCTGGAAGCTGGAGAAATAACTATGGTAGCCTTGAAGGGAGGGCCAAGGCAGCTCATTACAGTATTCCTCCCAGCTGGACATGGAGTTCTGAAAGTTGCATTAGGTTTAAAGTAGGTCCTGGGGCGCTATACCATTTAGCAGCTAGACTGGCCTTATTTTCCTCGGCTGGCTAGGTAGGATTCCAAGGTGATATGCCACCGTATTTTTAGCAATATTCTTCATGAGATACCTTCAAGTTGTTTCCAGTACTTTAGTATCACAAACAATTCTACAAACCAAACAGAAGCCGAATTTCTGATAGTGCTGAAACAAATTCCTCCTGTAGGATATCTTTTTCGCTCCACTCCTACCCCACCCAGTAGTAATGATAGATACAAGTCAATAGCCACTACCCACAGTCTCTGGAGTATGGAGACTGGATGAGGACAGTGCTAGAGTGTAAGGTCCCCATTTCTGTAGCTCAGTTCCAGCCAGCATTTAGCAACCCAGAGTAAGGGCACTAATGGAAAAATCCACAGGCACTCAGGTTAGCAAAATCAGGAAAGTGAATCTGGGAAACTATTACTAAAGCAGAGTAGTTCTGCAGAGGAAGAGGTGAAGGACAGAGCTCTAAGTCACCCCCGTTCACTTCTTGGATTGATTTCTGAATTGTGTGTACGAAATACAACAAAGCAGCCCAGCTGAGCAAATGATTTGAGTTAAGTGGAGGGCAAAGCTCCCACATCAAGCCCATCCAGGCAAATTGCCTCCTAAAGGAAAGAAGTTAGCAGATGCCACATTCATACAAGGCAAGCTACAATTCATAACAACTGGATACATGAAGAATCAAGAAGATGAGACACATTCTCAAGAGAAAACAAAGTCCCCCGATCTGACTCTGGGGTGATCCCCATGCTACAACTAACAGAGAAGGATCTCAAAGCAGCTAATTTTGAGTATGCCTGATAAAGTAAAACAAAATGTGTTCTTGAAGGATGGTGTCAGAAGAAAACTCAGCAGGGATACTTAAACAATAGAGAGAACCAAATGGAAACTCTAGAAGTGGAAAAGCAAAATGTTACATTACTGGAAGATCTTAGTTATCAGATGGAGATTTTGGAAGGAAGTAAACCCAAGAATAAATCAAAATAATCATCTGAGGGGATGAACAGGGGGGAAAAAGGATTGGGAAAAATAAACAGGAAAAATGTTCAATCGTGGCATCTGGTGCCACATACAAGCTGTTCCAGAGAGAGAAGAGAAAAGAAAAACAGTGGCCAAACATTTCTCAAAGTTGTTGAAAAGCAGACATTTAAAGATTCGACATTTCTTGTCAATGCCAATGATAATAAACACAAAGATTCTGACGTTAAAACACATTAACATTATTGAAAGTGGGAGGAGGAGGAGACTGTGCTGGAATGTAGTGCCGTGGTAGAGTACTTATTTAGCACGTACAGGGCTCTCTGGCAATCCCCAGAATGATGGCCATGAAAAAAAATCCTCATTATAAACCAGGTGTCTTAGTCAGGGTTTCTATTCCTGCATGAGCATCATGACCCAGACACAAGCTGAGGAGGAAAGGGTTTATTGAGCTTACACTTCCACACTGCTGTTCATCACCAAAGGAAGTCAGGACTGGAACTCAAGCAGGTCAGGAAGCAGGAGCTGATGCAGAGGCCATGGAGGATGTTTCTTATTGGCTTGCTTCCCCTGGCTTGCTCAGCCTGCTCTCTTATAGATTGCAAGACTACCAGCCCAGGGTTGGCACCACCCACAAGGAGTCTTCCCCCCAATCACTAACTGAGAAAATGTTCCACAGCTGGAACTCATGGAGGCACTTCCCCAACTGAAGCTCCTTTCTCTGTGACAACTCCAGCCTGTGTCAAGTTGACACACAAACCCAGCCAGTACACCAGGAGAAAGAATATAAGTAAAAGTGGAATCATTGTCAGAAAATGTGTTAGGGAAGTATGAAATGAAAATTTAATTACAAAACCTTTGAAATACAAGAGAAATAAAAGAATCCATCAGCAGCTGATTGGACACTGAAAACGAAGGAAGGCTAATAGCTCTATAGTCAGAAGGGGGGAATCTAATTGGATATTAGATTTTCCAGAATAATGTCTAGATAATTAGCTATTCCAGAATGACTAGTAAGTACCGAAAAGAGCTTCATGGTTTTAGCAATCAATATAATAACTAGGAAGGAAACTCAACAAAGACTTAGGAGAACAACCCCCAGCCACGTTGACACACGACAGAAAGGACAACATTCACCTAGTGACTGCCCTGCTCTCTGCACTTCGCCTTATGCCCTACATTTCTTTGATATACAATAAATATATTTGCTCAAGTCCCTCCTCAAACTTTGCTTGCAAATGTTTCTAATTTAGCATCAAATATCTTCATCTTAATTCATTTATGTGGATTTATTTTAACTCCTTAACAATCCTCTTAAAGGCCCCTTTCCTTTTCAAGATAGGTGGATAGATAGATAGATAGATAGATAGATAGATAGATAGATGAATAGATAGGTAGGTAGATAGACAGATGAATAGATAAATAGATAGATAGATAGATAGATAGATAGATAGATAGATAGATAGATAGATAGATAGGTATGTATATAATTGTGATATATATCACATACACATATATAATTCAAAAATAAATTTGAGGAGTATTTTTAAATTTTATAATTCTTTTAAAATATATTTTCCTTTAAAAAATAATAGCTTAATGCAACGGGACACACCTGGTCAAGCTACAAAAAATAGGAGATTGGCGTGCTCAGCCTAAATGGGATAACTATATTACATCTCCTCCCCTTAAGGCCCGGGGGTTATTGCAGAAGAGAGGTCAAAGTCAGCAGGATTGTAAGAGTCAGAGGTGCTAGCAACACTGTGAATTGCTATCTTCCTGAATGCAGGACTAACAAATGTGAGCACACAGAGGCTGTGGCTCCAAGTAGAGACCTACATAAAACGAAGCCACACCAAATTTCAATATATAGGAGGAAGTCCTCAGGAAGTCCCGTCCCTGGCTGAGGAGGTAGTGTCAGCTGACAGTTTTCTGGGGAGGGATATGGTCCCAGATACATTGTCCATGCACCAATGGCTGGCCCCACACCCATGCACATAGAAGAAACAACTGTTGGGCTCAGTGTTCAAAAATATGCAACGTGGAAAGGAAGATTGGGAAGAGGAATCTCGGAGAAATCGAAAGCGTTTTCAGAGTGTGTCAGATAAAGAATGGTGTTCTGGGCAGAGGGATGAGTTGTACATGCATGGACTGCTCAGTTCCTCTAGGGGACCATTGTAATGTTTAGCATCTTTCTTTTCCTCTGAACTATTTGTCTGGTAGTACTTTGGCTGTTAGTGTGAATTTTCCTGTTTTGTTTTGTTTGTCCCAACAGTAGTTTTTAGTAGAAGATCAGTAGTTGAAAATTGGAGTCTGGAAATCATATTCCCATGCCTCCTCCAACAAGCTCGCATTCACAGAATATCTGCTTCGCAGCTCATGAGCTTCCTGGCAGAGCATGTGAGACATAACACACATGACAAACACATGGGTGTTGGCAGAAAGACGAGCTGTGGCCAAAATAGATAGCACAACGGGTTTTTAGGCCCATGTTCTACACAGCGGCTAGGTGATGAGGGTATCCTGTCAATGTCCAATAAGATGTCCAAAGGTGTTTCTTAACTGCTCTGGTGGTTTGAATATTTTTGGCCCAGACAGTGGCACTATTTGGAGGTGTTTCCATGTTGGAGGAAGTGTGTCTCTGTGGAAGTGTGTCTTTGTTTGTTTTTCTATATTCTTTCTTTACATTCTGAACGCTTTCCCCTTTCCCAGTTCCTCCCTCCCCATCGGTCTCATAAGCCCTCTTCCCTCCACCCTTTTCCCAATCACCCCTCCCATTTCCATGTCCTGGTACTCCTCTATAATGCTGGATCCACTCTTTTCAGAACCAGGGTCCTCTCTTTCCCTCTTTTTGGATATCATTTGATATGCTAATTGTGTCTTGAGAATTCAGAGCTTCTGAGCTAATTAATATCCACTTATCAGTGATTGCATTCCATGTGTATTCTTTTGTGATTGGGTTACCTCAATTAGGATAATATTTTAGACCCTCATCCTAGCTGCCTGGAAGCCAGTCTTCTCCTGTCTGTCTTTGGATGAAGATGAGAACTCTCAGCTCCTCCAGTCTCATGTCTACCATGATGCTGCCATGCTCTTTCCTTGATGATAATGGGCTGAACCTCTGAACCTGTAAGCCAGCCCCAGTTAAATGTTGTCCTTTATAAATAGAGTTGCTTTGGTCATGGTGTCTGTTCACAGCAGTGAAACCCTAACCAAGACAACATCTTTATCAGCATCATAATGATGACGTGTGTTATATTTAAAGAAAACCATGAAAATAAAAATGTTGTGCTGTTTATTAGCTTTGCATTTGCCAAACAACTTTGAAGATCAAAAGAACAGCTCAATAATAAGGAATCAAGAAATTAAAAAAAAAAAGTCTTTTAATTCTTTCTGGAAAGAAAGCAGTAGCTGCATAGAAGTTCAGGAAATGGCTGGCTCCATGAACAAGATTGAGCCATTTCAGAGCCCAGCTATACATACGGAGCAAACCCCATACTCCTCCCCACTCCACAAACATTTGGTTGGCTGTTATACAGCTCCTCTGCTCTGCTTCAGAAGGCCATTGTTTATCTTTGCAAGGAAAATTAAGTGGCAGGAATGTGTAATAGTGTGAAGCCTTGCCAAAGCAAGCAGCTCTCTTAAAACTTTATGGGGAAGTGGCTATTGTTGCTGGTGCTCCCACAAGTCAGAAACCACTTGCTAATAGCTTAATTCCTTTTCTCTGCAGACAAGCTGATTCTGTTGCAGAAGGGGGACCATGTGGTCTGCTGCCTGGAAAAAAGAAATGCAATGGACCTGGCCTAGGCCTGTATTTTACAGCATAGCTGAGTGATTGACTCACTGTGCTAACCTAGGGTTACATTGTTTAACCTCATGAGGCTTGTCCATCCAGCTGGAAAATTCGGGAAGATGTGAGGTTGGGCTGATAATCATTTGTGGTGCAACTGAGCTGCTTTTTTCACAGAACAGGGGAGAATGATGCTCATAACTGAGGTCCCAACCCACACGCCCCCAGCCCCGCCACTGTGGACTGCAGTGGATAAATTTAGATTCACAAGATACAAGAGAGAGTTCATTCAGCTTGGTAAGAATTTTATGTAAATGACAGAGTGGTACTCCTCCTTGATGAATGGACAGATGAGTATTTTTTTTATCCCTGCCCCACCTCCAACCACTGTTTGGCTGCAGTCAAAAATCACACCTCTCTGTAAAATGAATCTTGCATTCGGGAAGATGCCCCACTCCTTGCCTAGCAGAGGACATGTTCTGAAGCAGTCCGTGTCTTCCTTGTTACTACATCAGGGATGGATTAGTCCTCTTGACAGAGGGAAGAGATGGAGGTCATTGTGGAGCAAGCCATTCCCTTCTCTCAGCAGGAGAGGTAGCTTATGTCGAACAGGCGTGCCTGAGTGCTGTAGATTGAAATGGCTCCTTAAAAGAGACAACCTTTGAATATTTGTCCTTCTGGGAAATTTACACTTAACATTGACTTGGGGGGGGGGGGGGGAGGCACATTAAAATGTCTCCCAGGAATGCTGGCTTCAGATCTGAGGTCTGGAATTTATAGTTTTGGTAGGGCAGATTGGCCTTGAAGGTGAGACTGCTGCTAAAACCTATAACTTTGTAGCTCACGTTGAATTATGAAGGGAATTTCAATTAGCCTGGAAAAGTGAAAATTGTACTTGAGCTGTCATCTTACTCATGAGATAGGTAGCATTTACTTGGAGTTTAAAACACTTTCAGGTCAGATGGGTCAAAGGATAATTCTGTCGGACAGTAGCTCTCAACCTTCCTAATGCTACAACCCCCTTTAATACAGTTCCTTATGTTGTGATGACCTCCCGACCATAAAATTTGTTCCCTCGCTACTTCATAAATTTAATTTTGCTACTGTTGTGAATCATAATGTAAATATCTGTGTTTTGGGCTAGTCTTAGGTGACCCCTGTGAAAGGGCTGTTTGACCCTCCTAAAGGTGCCACACCCCACAGGTTAGGAACTACTGCTGCCAGATAAATAGATGGAAGTAGAAATAACACAATAGATGTGGCTGCTTGGTGACAGATTTATAGACACCAGCTCACAGAGTAGACCATATTTATATCCTCAGCCCACCACAGATAAAAACTGCCTCTCTGTTAAAATACTTAGAAGACTTCAGTGGCCAAAGGAAGTCTGCTCTCTGCTTCTTTCATTCATTGATCCATTCACTTAACAATTGCTGATGGAGTACCATACATGTCTGGCCCATTGCTAGGATTTGGAGATTTAAGGAAAATAAGAATGTGCCCTTACCATTAATACATTTATAATCTATCCTGGAACTATCTGCAAACATTGCTGAAAAGCACTAGAGTAAAGTTATCACTTAGTATTTAAGATAGCAAGAGCTATGCATAAATATAAGTTTCGTTATCTGTCACAGTCATGTGGGACAGGACTATGAATTGATTACCCTAAGATTAGGTATAGCTTCGTGTATCCTAGGATTTAATGGGTAAGCCCACTGAGGGAAATAGCACCGGACTTATCACTGGCAAAGAAGGAGGCATTGATATGATCTCACAAATAATACTACACTACATAAACATATCTTAAATCTACTTAATGGATACCTCAATTTTCTAAGAACAGAAAGCAGCACTAGCAATACATTTAATTTTTTATATATCTATGACTATACAGATGCAGATGTTATATCTGCAGAGATATAGATATGTAAATGTGAATATATGAAAAAATATGCCACTGAGAAGCCTTGGAAGCTTCAATATCGAGTATGAATAAACAAATCTGGTGCCCAGACATGGCTTCTAAACACCCAGCATCCTTCACCTGAGAGGCCAGGATCACGTAGAAAACGACTGAGTTCATGACTAGAGCAGGAAAAGTAAATGAACCCAAAGATGTCTTTTTGTGGAATGATTTCAGCAAATTCCCAAAGAGTAAAGGTACAGAAAGAGGAGTGGAACATCTCATGCTGCCAAATCCTGGATAATTTGAGCATAAATATAAATAATATTAGCCAAGTATGGAAATATACACCTCTAACCCATCACTCAGGAGGGTGACGCAGAAGTATTATAAATTTGAGCCCATCTCGGAAAACAAAACAAGTTCAAGGATAGCCTAAGCCACATAAATGATATCCTGCCTAATAAGTTCAATAAATAGTGCTTCATAAAATGGGAATAAATAAGTTCACAAGACACACAAGGATACACGCATGAAGAACGACACTCCTCTATGTGGAATGCTACTAAATACAGAAGCAACAAAAGAACTTTAAAAGTCACTTTAGAGCTAAGTGTAATAGCACATCCTTATAATCCAAGACCTTGGTCATCCTCAGCTAGGTCAAGAATGTGAGGCCATCCTAGGCTACATGAAACCCTGTCTTTAAAAAAAAAATCACTCCATAATAATTTTTATAAAAACCAGTTCAGTAAGAATTGACAGTAAATACTAAAACTAGCAGGCAGGAAGTGTTCTACTTGCACGTGTATTTGTGAACCACATACATGCAGTACCCACAGAGACCAGAACAGGGCACTTGACCTCCTAGGGCTGAAGTTACAGATGATTATGGGCTGCCATGTTCGTGCTGGGAATCAAACCCAGGTCCTCTGGAAAAGTGGTTAGCACTCCTAATCACTGATCCAATTCTCCAGACTGGGAGATTGTAGGCCTATATATAGTCTTAAAATACCTTTTTGCTCACATGTGGTACATAGACATACATGCAGGCAAATCATCCATACACATACAAACAAAATATCTTTTTGTAGCATACTTAAATAACAAATGCAAGTGGTAAACTTAAGGGGGGAAAACCTTTAAGATTTGATACTTACAGCCCAATTTAATATCACAAATAGCAGAACAAACTGACACCATATACCTACTGATGAGAGGCATTTGAGAAGGACACATTTGACACTGCAGAGAGACGGTCCTGCTCATGCCGGTCATGAACAGACACATGAGGTCAGACTCTCAGCTGTATGCCCACCTAAGTTACTGTGAGGTCATTTCTAGTATTGCTTTTTTAAGTGAATTATAAATATCCACAGATAGGGTTTTCTTCCTCCTGATCTGTGCTTATGAGGGGAAAATATGTTGCTTACCTCTAATGTATATGATCTTCCCAGCACAACTCTGTAATCACATTAGATAGTCACCTGGTTTTCTCTCCTGCTTTGTTTTTGTTAGAAAAACAAGCTGTGGCTTGACTTAGAAAGAAGGGCATTTTGGTTACTCTCTAGAGTGTTAAATCTGGAAGCAGACAATCATAATGCTGGATCAGTAGTCCAAATGAGGCCCTTGTAATCACTTCAATAACAGCACTTTCCCTCCATCTCAAGGCTGACATAGGTTCAAGAACCATAGGCTCATATAACAGGAACTTAGGAAACACGGGTTTAAGGAAAAACCTTTCTCAAGTCCCATAGATGTCTCGTTTAGTTTCGTTTGTGTGTTTACTCCTGAGCAATTATAGATCACCCAGTCTGGACACCTCACTGAATAAAACAGGCTCTATTAATGGGAAAGATAGGCATCTACCGAGAAGACAGCAATGATGTCCTGCCATTCTCCATCAGACTACAAACTCTTTCATGGAAGAACCTGATTCTTACTCACTTTCCTCTTGTACATCCAGAAAATAACATGACACGCTACAACATATACTCAATAAATAAATGTTGAATGAACAGATTCAGCAAACATGTCCTAACCAGATACCTCCCATGCAGTGTTCTCAGACCCACAGTGCACACAGAACCCTCACCTCCTGAGGCCCCGCATCTACATCTCTGGTACCTGTAGCTCACACAGCTCTCATGCCCTGAGCCCTCACCCCTGCACCTCTCACACCCACTCCTCCCAGCCCAGTGCCATCGTATACAGATACCACACATTCACAGTGTCAGGGAGACAAGTTCTGACTTTTATAGGATCACATTGTAAACACCTCATCACAAGCCACTGTAGACATGCCTATTCCAGAGCCAGTCCCTGGAAAGAGAAGAAGGATGAAGAGTTGTCTGGATATTCATCCAAATTAAAAGTTCATTTAAGGGGCTTCAGAGCATGGACTTTTTGTCTTGACTGTGGTAAAAATAATTCTGAAAGTAGGCTATAAGAGATGTTTTGAGAATACAACAGTCATTAATTGGAAATGGGGGGGGGGGACAGGAGCTGGGTAAAAGGGAGGAATTAAGGCTTTGGGGTTGAATTTCTTTTCCAAATCGATACACTGTGATGACAGAAAGATGGGAAGCCATTTACTTTCTATTTCCAGAAACTTGGAAACCATTCCCAGATTTAGAGTTCAGTTGTGGTTAACAGTGAACAAACAAAGAAAACTCAAAGAAACCAGCAGAATGCAGGCCTCAGAGCATTTTGTTATGTGGTAAGAAAGGGCAAGGTCAGCTAAGAACAACATATGCAATAAATCCATGTGGCTCACAACTACTTCTTCACATAAAAGCTTGACGAAGTGATAAGAATAGCTAAGAAAATAGCAGCTTGGGGGTGGGTGGAGGAGGGCAGTGTTCACTTAAGGTATTTGAGACCTATCAGTTTAGCTAGGTGTGAGTTTTCATTATATACTGTTGACCCAACACTGTAAGAGGTACTCAGAAAGAGTTAGGTGTTAATTCAAGATGCTCTTCAAAAACAGCAACTACATATGGTAGAAGGGGCCAAAAAGATAACTCTATTGGTAAAGTGCTTTCTGAACCTGAGTTCAGATTCCCAGAGCCCATGTAAAGCCAGACACAATAGACACTATAATCTAAGTATGTATCTTAGTTAGGGTTTTACTGCTGTGAACAGACAACCATGACCAAGGCAATTCTTATAAGGACAACATTTACTTGGGGCTGGCTTACAGGTTCAGAAGTTCAGTCCATTATCATCAAGGCAGTAACATGGCAGCATCCAGGCTGGCATGGTGCAGGAGTAACTGAGAGTGCTACATCTTCATCTGAAGGCTGCTAGAAGAATACTGGCTTCCAGGCAGCTAGGATGAAGGTCTTAAACCCCAAAGCCACAGTGGCATGCCTACTACAACAAAGCCATACCTACTCTAACAGCGCCACACCTTTTATAGTGCCACTCCCTGATTTGAGCATATACTAACCACGACAGTATGCCACTCTGGGGAGATGGGAATTAGAGACAGAAAATTGCTAGTTCATAGAACAGTTAGCCTGGCATATCCAGCAGTGAACCCCAAGTACCCTATCCCAAATAAGGTAGAAGGGAAGGACCAACAGCTGAGGTTGTCCTCTGAGTACTATCTATCTGTCTGTCTGTCTGTCTGCCTGCCTATCTATCTATCTATCTATCTATCCATCTTTCCCTCTCTTTCTCTCTTCCTTTCTCCTTTTATCCCTCCTTCTTTTAATCCTTGCTTGCTTCCTATCAAGAAGGAAAGCTAAGTCTCACAGCCTGAAAGATTTGGCCAAGAGAAGAGTTAGTAAGACATAGGTACCTAGCAGATTGGAATAAAATCACCTTGAGGCCATGCTATCTTTTATCACAGGGAACTGAGAGGAGAGTACTCAGGGATAAAACATCCCAAATGCTGCTCATTGTATTTAAGGAACTTTGGTGATGGAGAGAAAGCAGATTCCAGTTTTCAAAACAGAGTCAATGTGAAGGCACCCCCCCACCCCACCCCCTTGCCCGACAAGTCACTACAGAATTAAGCTACAAGATGTTTCTAAATTGGGCTACTAAAGAAGATGTGTAAGATAGGAGAGGGAGGATAGAGAGAACCAGTTGGACTGGCCTAATTTCATTATCTTTTCTGGCAGGCTTTCTGGGACTAGAGTCAGTGATACACGTGGATCTAGGTTGTATTAGGTAGTTGACAATGCTTGTTTTGATCTCCCTGTGAGGAAGAGGAGGACATGGTCCAAGAAGCAGAGATTTGTGTAGATTTCTGATAGCTGAGTCAGGAGAGGCTCAACATATGGAGAAATGGCCAACAGTAGTTTGTAGTGAGATTTGAATAGGGTATCCCAGGAAACATTCTTTATCTTATCCCATTTAACAAGGCATAGCCTTTCAGGAGACTTTATCCTAGTATATAAATTAAAAATAACTTTTCAAATGTGATAGATTGTTGATCTGTCTCCATCCTTGTCAAAGTAAAATAATTTATGGTCCTAGGGAAAGACTGACTGCCAGAGGGGCTACAATCATCCAAATCTTCCTGCATCCACATCTTTGAAACAGGACCACAATAGCATCTCTGGTCACAAGATAGTCCATATCTCTGTTTTTTAAACATCAAGTGGCCGTGTAACTTCACTATGACTAACCTGCTATGACAGAAACGATAGCATGGCAGCTTCAGAATTTAATGTGTGTTTCTCTTCACTGCCTCTCTGAAAGTTTTATATGAACAAGCTCAGGCTAGCCCTGTTGTATGATGAGAGGCCTATTACTTCCATCTAACTGCTGGCCAGCCAACTGTCAGCCTGTGAGTAAGACTATCCAAGACTAGTCCCACATTTGATACATAAGGAGTGATCCAACAGGCCTGGGCCAGTTGGGCAGAATCCTACAGATGACCGATTGACTCATCATGCACATTAACAAGGGACTTCTGTCTGAGGCGAGTGAGTTTTGGAGATAGTTTGTGATACAGCAAAAAGCCATTGTTATAGCCACATACACTCTTGACTGGATATCTTTTGTCTTGCTATTCTGGTGTTCCTATGTCACACTTTGGCTAACCTTTGAACAAATCATACGTCAATCCTGCATAGCTTCAAAAAAATTCAAAGAATGAAATGTAGGATCTACTCTCACTCCTCTAGCATTCTTCATCTGGCTAATTCCTGTTCATCCTTCAAGACTCATCTCAGTCGTTGACTGAGCAACATGGCCCAAAGCTCTCACCACCCCATGCCCAGAACATCTCCACCTGAGGAGGCAGCAGGTCCTCAACTGTCTTAGTGTTCAGATGGCAATTATCCTGTGTCACATTTTTAAGTGCTATAAATAAAAGCTTTTAAAAATAACAATACACTTAATTTTTTAAAAAAAAATCTGATAATTTACATGCTATTAGGTGGCCAACAAGCCACAGGCCGCCAATTTGACCTCACTGATTGGTCCAGAGTAACCAACTAATGCATCTCTTCCTTGGCCACTTTCCTTGGCTGAAGGGATCACTGATGAAGACCATTGTATGAACTGGAAATTTCTGGTTTCTTTGGAGACTCAATGTGTCATGTGATGTTTTTCTGGAAACTATCTTGTGAGAGGGTGTTTTTGGTGAAGCAGACAAGTGAGAGAATGTTTTGCTGAGAACAGACACGTGGTATTTTGTTTATTTGTTTGTTTGTTTGTTTTTGTTTTTTGTTTTTGGAAGCTGCCTAGAAAAAGGGTATGTGATGTTTTCCTAGAGCAGACACTTGAGAGAACACATGTTTGGAAAGGATATAAATACAACCCAATAGTGGATGACACTCTGTGGTATTGGTTCGCCTTGCCACTCTTTCCTGATTATAGTTTGTCATGACTTCATAGAGAGAAACACTACCAAAGAACTTCTGGTGTTGTTTGAGTGGCTCCTTGCTACTTCTGTGGACTCTGGCCAATTAGCAGAGCCTCTCATTTTCTTCTGGATTGAATAGTCATTGCTGATTCATAAGTGGTATTTGCAGGTGGCTGGAGCTATTGTTGGCCTGCTGATTCATGCAAACTAAACTGCGGATATCCTGACAATGCAAATTGGATTCAGCCCAAAGAACTATTTCTAAGCAGGTCCACATCCTCCTTTGCTATATTAACCTTTTCTTTCCACTGCCTGTGGTGGGTAGTGGGCTAGAACAGAGGCTAATGCATTTAAATATACTTATTAAAAGGGGTTTTTAAAAAATATAAGCCTACAATTATATCTTTAATGGGTGATAAGAAAGATACCATGAACTTGGCTTTGTAGCACACACCTGGAATCCCATCACCGAGGAGGCTGAAGCAGGAAGGTCTAGAGTTCAACACCAGCCTAAACTATATGGAAAGACCCTATCACAAAAACAAAATAAGAAAAACAAAAATATTTTAAAGAAGATACCACAAGAAAGCATATTAAATATTTCTTTTTGGGTAGGGACCATGATCAGAAAGTATAAAGTCTGGGCCCACTTCCCATCCACAGCTAACTTATTGATTGTCTTAGTTTCATATTATTACATAATAAAACACCATGACAAAGTTACTTATAAAAGAAAGTGTTTAACTGTGTTTACCATTCCAAAGATTTAGGATCCATGATGGTAAAGAAAAGGCATGATGGTAGGAACAGAAGCTAAGAGGCCACACCTCAACTACAAGTAGAAAGCAGAGAGACCAAACTTGAACTGTTCTTTGAAATCTAAAGGCCCTCTTCCAGTGACGTATATCCTCCAGCAAAGCCACACCTTCTAATCCTCCTGGAAGAACCGCCAACTGGAGACCAAGTTCCAAATGTTTGAGATTTATGGGAAACATCTCATTCAAACCAGCATACTGATATTATTTTTTGAAGAATAACAAAGAGATCGTGCAAGATCTGTAATACAGTGAGTACACGAAAGCATGTCTTACATTGTCTTACTGTTACTGTTCTATTGCTGTGAACAGACACTGTGACCAAGGCAACCTTTATAAAAGAAAGCATTGAGTTTGAGACCTGCTTATGGTTTCAGAGGTGAGTTCATTGTCATCATGGTGGAAGTGTGACAGCACGAAGACAAGCATGGTGCTTTAGATGATGTTGAGGCCTCACATCTGATCTGTAAGTTACAGGCAGAGAGAGAAACACTGGGACTGATATGGGCTTTTGATTTCTCAAAACCTACCCACCAAAGATACATCTCCTATAACAAAACCAAGCCTGCTCTTAAAGGGCCACACCTCCTAATTCTTCTCAAACAATTCCACTAACTGGGGATAAGTATTCAAACATAGGATCCTATGGGGCCATTCTTATTTTTTTTATTTGATATATTTTTTATTTACATTTCAAATGATTTTCCCTTTTCTGGCCCCCCACTCCCCGAAAGTCCCATAAGCCCTCTTCCCTCCACCCCTCCCCCATTCTCCCATCTACCCCTTCCCACTTCCCTGTTCTGGTTTTGCCCTATACTGCTACACTGATCCTTTCCAGAACCAGGGGGGCATTCTTATTCAAACCATGACACACCTACAGCAAAGGACCCAGAGCAACCCAATATTATTCTTTGGTTTTTGTTTTGTTTTGTTTTGTTGTAGGATTGTCATGAAAAAGGAAATTTTATTCTGGTTAATACCAAATAGTAGAACTCTGGTAAACAGAGTCAGGATTTAAGGCAGACATGTGTAGATTCCCTAAATGTTTTTCATAATGAACTAAACAGCTTTTGTAAGACAGTCCTCCTTTCACTCTTGGAGATGCCCAATCAGGGATTGACTGTAAAATTACCACCAAATGTACAAGAATGTTTCATGTTATAGGGATGAAACTCTCAGTGAGTTTGCAATTCATAATAACATGGTTGTGTTTAGATATCTGTGTACCACTTCCCATCAGTTGCCTGCACTATCACAACTACCTTTCTAATTAAGAAGTTATGTGTTGGTGTCTGCTAACTCTAAAGACTCTCCTTTCATGCAAATAGTCAATCTAGAATGCCCCACCACCAGCCATAGTTGGTGGCTGACTTGGGATGAGTACCTTCTTGATATCAACCTTAAATTCAAAGATGAAAATTTAATGTAGGGTTGCTTATTTCTTTGTGTTTATAGGGAATTGTTCTAAAAGAAGCAACAATATTATAAGCAATATTGTCATATTATGGTTAGCTTTGTTAAACTAACATGAATCAGAGTCACCTGGGAGTAGGAAATCTCATTTTATGGATTACCTTCATCAGACTGATATTTTGGTGATATCTATAGGGTAATTTCTTAATTCCTGACTGACATAGGAATGCATATCCCACTATGGGTAGTGGGCATATGGACTTAGGATGTATAAGAAAGATATCTGAGAAATCAGGGGAAACAAGCCAGTAAGTAGCATTCCTCCATGGTCTCTACTTCAGTTGCTGCCTTCAGGTTCTATGGAGTGACACTCTGTGACACTCACAAGCCTGCACAGAGCTGATTTGAGGGAGACAA
This sequence comes from Apodemus sylvaticus, assembly GCF_947179515.1. NCBI lineage: Eukaryota > Metazoa > Chordata > Mammalia > Rodentia > Muridae > Apodemus > Apodemus sylvaticus. Next base: position 36,513,541 of record NC_067487.1, read on the forward strand.
AAAAAAATTCTGTTCAACATGACTTAGTAGCCAGTGTTGTTTCAAACATTAGGAGTCTGACTCCAAATGGTTTATTTTAGACTTAAGCATAGCACAAACTTTCCTGTTGATAATCAACTCAATTCATGTACAAAATAAAGCATACATAAATCTTCTTAAGGACAAAATTAAGCTAAATAAAGATCAAATGTGACTACACCAAAACTCCATATAAAGTACACATAACACCTTCCAGAGAGATGAGCTCTATAGATTGATTGAGAAATATAAGCTTATGATAAGGAACTTGGGGAGAGGGTCCAGTGTAGTCTCAGGCTACACAGAAAGCACAAATGTCACCAGGTTAGAAATGAGTCCTTACCCAGCCTTCTGGGCAGATGACAACCTTGTATACTTAACATTCAGGATCCCCCAATGCTTCTCTGTGAGCACAAAGGCCTCTGTGTCCCCTACAAGGTTTCTACCTCAAGCACCTGCATGGCTTTCTCCAGGGAGTAAAAACAGTAAGTTAAAATGAACACTTTCCTCCTCTTAGTTGCTTTGGTCAGTGTTTTCTCACAACAACCTCAAAGCAAACTAGGACCAGTAATTGGTATAATTTGAACATCTATATGACAGTCACAGTTCTAAGCATGGGCCAGCCATCAGAAAATGAGGCAGACACAATCCCTGAGTCTATGAACCTAATGTTAAGCAAATGCCAGGGGAAAACATAAAAGAGAAGAGGACAGAAGAAGAGGGGAGGGGAGGGGAGGGGAGGGGAGGAGAGAAGAGGAGAGGGGAGGGGAGGAAGGGAGGGGAGGAGGGGGAGGATGGAAGGGGAGGAAAGAAGGGGAGGAGGGGAGAGGGAAGGAGAAGGGAGGGGAGAGGGGAGGGGAAGGGAGGGGAGGGGAGAGGAGGAGAGAGGAGGAGAGGAAGGGAGGGGAGGGGAGAGGAGAGGAGAGGAGGAGAGGAAGGGAGGGGAGGGTAGAGGAGAGGAGGGGAGGGGAGGAGAGAGGAGGGGAGAGGAGGGGAGGGGAGAAGAGAGGAGAGAAGAGGAGAGGAGGGGAGGGGAGAGGAGGGGAGGGGAGGGGAGGGAAGTGGAGAGGAGGGGAGGTGAGAGGAGGGGAGGGGAAGAGAGGAGAGAGGAAGGGAGAGGAGGGGATGGGAGGGGAGGGGAGGGGAGAGGAGGGGAGGAGAGGGGAGGGCAGAGGAGGGAAGAGGAGGAGAGGAGAGGAGGGGAGGGGAGGGGAGAGGAGGGGAGGAGAGGACAGAGGAAGGGAGGAGAGAGGAGAGGAGGGGAGAAGAGAGAGAGAGACAGACAGAGAGAGACAGAGACAGAGACAGAGAGATTAGTATCAATGAAGACTTGTGTTTCTTCCACCAGCCCTTACCTGGCTAATGTCTGCTCTCATCAGTTACTGTTACTTGCGTCCCTAAGGGTCTGAAGTACGATTCTACATGAGACTCATCAGCTCCCTCCTCAACATCACTTGGAGATGGAAAAGGAGAGATCTTTTTAAGAGCAAGAAACCAGAGCTAGGGATGTGGCTCTCTGAATACCCTGCTGGTTATAGAAGCCTGAAGACCAGAGTCTGGATGCCCAACACCCACATAACCAGCACCTGCAACTCCAGTGCTACATGGAGGAGACAGGAAGAGCCTGGGGGCACTTCCTGGCTAGGAAGTCTTGCTGAAATAGTGAGTTTTGGATCAGTGAAGAGACCATATCCCAGAAAATAAGGTGGAGAATAACAGAGGGAAACACCCACTGCTGAGCTGCAACCTCTATGTGAGCATATATAGGCAAGTGCATCCATATGGACATGTTCACACATGCACGCGCATGCACGCGCACACACACACACACACACACACACACACACACACAGTTGTATACAGAGAATGAAGAAACACTTCTCACTCTCACCCCACATATCACTTCTCTAATTCAGACTCTCTGGTTTTCAGGGTTTATAATAAGGAAAACAGTGAGAATCTGCTTCCCCAGATACTGACCACAGCAAGGCAAAGGTTATATGATGAGCAGTTTTATGTTCTCTGCTCTACCCAGGTTTTATAATTTAATATTTCTACACCACTGTGTGATAAGAAGTGTATTCTCCATTATGACTTGTTATGACAAATAATATCATTTCAAAACAAGGATGGGGGCACATGAAATGATTCAAGACAGAGAGGCAATGGTTAGAGATGAATTCAGGAAATTTTAAATAAACTGTGTCAGAGCATGCTGGGCTTTCTAGGGGCTTTCAACCAGGCAAAGGGGAGAGCTATTTGGATGATAAGGGGGTACAGGTCTTGGTACAATGTGTACTTGATCCTCCAAGGACCTTCTGTTCATTGGGCTTTTAGCTTTGGACTCTTCAACTTATTAAGTAACAGCTAGGAGAAAGATTAAAATAACAGCCATTTTGCCAAGTCTGCTTTTATTATAATGACTCCTACACTGGGATGCAGATCTTCTTTCAATGTTGTACTTGCTGATTAATTTCCTGTTAATCTGAAGGTATCTGGAAACCTCTTTGAGTGAAACAGGAACAGTGAGTGCTTCTTGGTACTGGGATTGAGTCTCACTCAAGGGAACCAGCCTCTGGGGGGCTTCCTCGCAGCTGCAGAGGCTTGGGAGGGTGATAGCGGGAGGTACTTGTTAGTTTGAAGTGTGTTCATCCGTGAGGGTATTTAACATAAAGTTATTTTCTCCCTCTTCTGGTGTCCTGGGAACACCTGCCTCATGTTTGTGCATGTCATAGATTTTGATGGAGAGTTTTGTGTTCCTTGAGAATTATTGGCCAACCCAGACATCAAGTTCATATTTAAAGTTGACACCACCATCCTGAAGTTCAGCAACCGTAGAAAATTCCAGTAAGATGGGATTATTATTTCATTTTGTGGTTAGAGCCAATCTGCTCTACCAAATTTTGATTGTGTCATGCAAAATCCACATCTCCCTTCTAAGACCGAGCTACTTTTTTTTTTTTTTTTTGGCAGACTTTTAACACATCTCTGTGCTTCTTTGCTTGGCTAAACAGAAGACCAAATGAACAGAGGAGACTGGGTTGATGACGAAGGTTACATTGTCCATTTAACATGGTAACCTTTGTAATCAGAGTCGTTCTTCTCAGTCCTGCTGCCACTTCCTGTTCTGTCAGCCTTGGTGTTTCTAATCTACTCTGATAATTCCTTGATTTAAATTTTTATAATCAAATTCATACCACCTACCATGTAGTATGTCTGCTAGATGCTTATGGACCAGCAGAACTGGAGAATGGCCAAGCTCCACTTAGTAATGAATAAAATTAAGACCAGCCTCATATTCGCCAGGAGAGTAGGATAGCTCCTGCCAGAATCTCTGCCACTGATGGTCCCAGCCAGGAAGATTTAGATCTGGGGGGGGGGGGTACTTTTGGATTTTAGGAAAAGGCACAGGTTCCCTAGGCTGGTAGACTAGGTAGGTTAAAAAGAAAAAAAAGTCAATAACTAATACATGCAGAGTAGTTGGAAGCAGTGCATAGCACATGCTCAGTCTTATGGTGGCCCGGCATCCCAGTGTCTTTTGGCAAAAGCGCACAGAGAGCTCAGGTCTTGTGGTTTTGATTCCCCATGCCCATGTTCTTCCAGCCTGAAGAGCTTGCGTTCCTGAATATGCAAGTACAACCTGCTCTTGTATACTGTCACTTCTAACTTGTATGTATGTTCTCAGGGCCGACCACTGGTACTGGATAGCCAGTTGGTGTGCTCTTCCATGGAGAAGACTATTTCTCCTGCTCTCAGTATTCCTTAGCTGCCTATGTGTCGAGCTGAAGCCTCATGAGCATTATCCAAGTTGTTTGTTTGTTTGTTTATGGTGTTTGGTTGGTTGGTTGTTTGCTTGGTTTTTTGTTTTAGTTTTATTTTGTAAGAGGTTTCCTATAGCCTAGTAGCCCAAACTAGCCTTCAACTTTTGAGTCTCTTATCTCTCCTCCCCTGGCCAGAATTCTGAGATTACAAGCATGTGCTACCACAGTTTTATTGGATACTAGGGGTCAAACCCAAGACTTCAAGCATCTGATATTATCAGCCCAAAATTGTCCACCTTGATGGGAAATTTCAACTGGAAACAATCAAGCAGATTTTCTCTTAAGTATTCCAAATACTTTGGTAAACCAAAGTTGGATACATTTTCTGCTTCCTTATTCAGTGGTTTTGTTATTTTGTCTTTTAAGCTGTCATTGATGAAGTGTTTTTGTATGACAGTCTGGCCACTTTTCATCTATTACTGTTATCATTTATCCAACACAATAAATCTATTAGCCAGGGTTATAAAGGGCCCCATTTTATAGATTTGGAATCTAAGTCCTGAAGAGATGAAGCCATCTGTCTCAGGTGACACAGTTAATGTCTGTGAGACTTAGGAGTTAAACACAGGGCCATGGAACCAGACTGTGAACTCATCTAACTATTCTAGAACTTGTTAGCCTGTCTCAAATGATGTCCTTTCCACCATCTGCCCACACTATATGGGCAGCATGTCTCCTAATACCTTCTAACACATATCTGCCACCTTCTCAGGGAAGAAGATCTGGGCATCAATTTCAAGAAGAACATACGGTTACCTCAGAGCTTATCTACTGCAGGCGGAGAAGCCTCGGGCAGCCCCTTCCCACTCTTTCTTTTTACTCCCAACCCCCACTCATCTCTCAGCCTTTGTTCCAGTTGTCTTGAATTTGAAATACAAACAGAGGTGAAAGGTAGGCTATATGTACTGAAAGGTTTGGGAAAGGCAAACTGGACAGAAATCCAGCATTTGTCAATTAAGGTTTGGTAACATTTCCCAGGGTAAGGAAGGGTTGAGTCCCCTTGAAAGGGATCCAACACTAATTTGCATCGAATAATCAAATGTATATGACTAAGGGGAATATGGATTTTTCATGCTAATCAACTGCCATTACTTAGAAGGAAAATAAGATGCGCTATGAGGGTGCCTGGAGGCTTCCAAAGATGAAAAATAGCTGGAGTGGGGCTTGACAGTGGTATATCCAGTGCTGAGTTTTACCTTAGGAAAGCAAAAGACTGGCAGAATTCATTTCATCTGCAAGAAACATATTTTCTGAATGGAAATGACACAAACAAGCAAGGAAAGTATTTCTCCCTCATGTACAAGAGGCCTGGAAGTAGCCAGCTCAAGGTAATCAAATAATCCACAGAAGGGAGACTTTCCTGTCTTTGATCTACCCAGCCACTCCCAAGGAAACTTCATGATCTGAGTGATGTTGAGACCCAATCACTACATGTGCTTTCAGCAGGGGGGGGGGAATGAACCCCTGTCTTTCTATTTAAGAACACCATGTGGAAGTTATACACCCTTGTGCCAACATCCTATGTGGAAGAACCAAGGCACAGCGCCATACCTAGCTGCAAGGGAACCTGAGAGATGCCCTCCTCCTTTCCGCTAAGCATCTAAATTAAAATGGACAATATACAGAGTAAAATGACTTCCATGGGCAGGTTTAGTGGATGTGAACATTTACCAGCCAGATTCTACCTCAAGAAAGGGTTCGTTGCCTTCACTGAGCAGGTGCTGGCAGTAGACACGATACAGTTCTAACCCAGTTTCAGCTGCAGGGAAGCACCTGGCTCATGGAATACACAGAGTATTGAGTTCCCTGAAGGACAACTCTGATAGACCACTTAAGCTCCAACATGGTATTTGGTTGAGCCTACTCCTGGATGACTTCCCATTCCTTACTCTTTGTCTCAGTTCTTCCTCTAATCCATCACCTTTCTAGGTATTGAGCACAAGAATGCTAGATGATAATCATCCTCCTGTCTCTAAACTGTCTTGGAGAACTTCCTGACAAATTGAACCTAGAATAACAAAGAAGGTGAAAACTTGGAAGCAGCTGAATGATGTAAAGAGGAGAGAGAAAGAGAGAGAGAGACAGAGAGAGAGAGAGAGAGAGAGAGAGAGAGGAGTAAAACTGCAAAGATCCTAGGGTACTTCAGAGAAATGGGACCGTGAGAAACAGAATCAGATAGAGAACATCAACTAACCAGAGATGGGCAGCGAAACATGGAAACAAACAGAGATGGAGAAATGCAAAGGATGTGTTTCACAGGAATGAGGCAGCCATGTGTCTCTCTAATTCACAGTGTGAGCCGTTGACTTGAGATCAGAGAAGATACTGGTAGAGGGACAGCCTGGAGGCAGGCTGCTGAGTAATACTGTCTTTTTGTTCTAGTCTATCCTCCACCTTCTCTGAGCCGTGCCCAATACGGAGGGCAAGTTTTTTACTCAGATTTCACCAAATCAATGATAATTTCACCTGAATATATTTTCAAGTTGACAGATAAAACCAACCATCGCCGAGCAATCCCAATTCCCAGGAAACTCCTTGTGGGAAACGCATAAAACACATACGCACATGCACGTACACACATGCTCCCCTGATATGGATATCTGCATCTGGAATAGTACAAGATAGGATGCTGCCTCGTTGCCTCCTCCCTTACCACACCCTGTGAATCTGAAACTCCACGGAGTACTTTATCTTTGAGATCTTTTGAGCACGGCTTACGAATTCAGAATTCAGTTCAAAAGTAGGAAGCATCTCCCAACAGAATGGGGCCTGACGCAGATAGTCGTCAGGTTCCTAGGCCATGGGATATCTGCATGCAAACGGTAATCACTAGACCAGAAAAGGCGATGTGTTTTCTGTTTCCTGTTTTTGGAAGAACCATGCATCCTCCCCTTGAGCCCTCCTCGTTACTCAGACTCTATGGATCTGCGGATTTTAGCTTATCATTCACTTAACAGTTAATACCTACTTATAAGTGAGCGCATACCATATTTATCTTTCTGAGTCCAGGCTACCTCACTCAGGATAATTTTTCTAGTCACATCCATTTGCCTAAAAATTACATGATGTCATTTTTTTGGTTATTGTTATTAACATCCGTGTAACACTCCATTGTGTAAAAGTACTACATTTTCCTTCTCCTTTCTTTGGCTGAGAGACATCTAGGTTATTTCTAGTTTCTGGCTATTATGAATAAAGCCACTATGAACATAGTTGAACCAGTGTCTTTGTGATTGGATGGAGTGTCTTGTAGATATATGCACAACAGTGTCATAGCTGAGTTTCAAGGTAGATTGATTCCCAGTTTTCTGAGGAGCCACCACATCAATTTCTATAGTGGCTGTCCAAATTTGCATTCTCACCAGCAATGCAGGAGTATTACCTTGTTCTTTGATTTCCCTAGTATCTGTTGTTATGTCTCCTTTTTTCTTTTCTGATTTTGTTAATTTGGATATTATCTTCATCTTTCAATTAGTTTGGTTAAGGGTTTGTCTATCTTGTTGATTTTCTTAAAGAACCAACTCTTTATTTCACTGATTCTTTGTATTGTTCCCTTTTTTCTATTTTATTGATTTGAGCCCTGATTTTGACTATTTCCAGCTGTCTCTTTCTCTTAGGTACATTTGATTCTTTTTGTTCTAGAGTTCTCAGGTGCTGTTAAGTTACTAGTGTGAGATCTCTCCAATTTTTTTATGTGGATACTTACTGCTATGAACTTTCCTCTCAGCACCACTATGAATGCGTACCATGTTTGGGTATGTTATATATTCATTTCTTTTTTTTTTCCGAGACAGGGTTTCTCTGTGTAGCCCTGGCTGTCCTGGAACTCACTCTGTAGACCAGGCTGGCCTCAAACTCAGAAATTCACCTGCCTCTACCTCCCAAGTGCTAGGATTAAAGGTGTGCACCACTATCGCCCGGCTTATTCATTACCATTGAATTCTAGGAGGTCTTTAATTTCTTCCTTTATTTCTGCCTTATCCCAGCAGTCATTTAGTAGAGAGTTGTTCAGTTCACATGAGTTTATAGGCTTTTCATTGCTGCTGCTGCTGCTGGTGGTAGTGGTAGTGATGGTTGTAGTGTGTGTGTGTGTGTGTGTGTGTGTGTGTGTGTTTCTCTTCTTTTGGTTTTGCTGGTGTGAGATTATTTCCTGTATTTTCATAGATGTAGTTACCCTCCTTGGATTGGAGTTTTCCTTCTTGTATTTTCTGTAGAGCTGGATTTGTAGTTAGATATTGTTTAAATTTGACTTTATTATGTAATACCTTATTTTCTCCATCTATGGTGATTGAAAGTTTTGCTGGGTATAATAGTCTGTGATCTCTTAGAGTCTGCAGGACATTGGTCCAGGCCCTTCTTGCCATTAGAATTTCTGTTGAGAAATGAGATATAATTTAATAGATCTGCCTTTATATGTTACTCGGTCTTTTTCTCATGCAGCTTTTAATATTAAGGTGTTGTTGTTGTTGTTGTTGCTGTTGTTGTTGTTATGTGGGACAGAGACTTTCTTTTCTCTTCCAATCTATTTGGTGTTCTGTAAGACTCTTGTAACTTTATAAGCATCTCCTTCTTTAGGTTAGGAACTTTTTTTATCTATAATTTTGTTGAAAATATTTTCTCAGCCTTTGTCTGGGATTCTTCTTCTTCCTTTATTCCTGTCAATCTTAGATTTGGTCTTTTTATAGTGTCCGAGTGTTCCTGAATGTTTTCTTCTATAGTATCTTCAAGTCAGAGATTCTTTCTCCCATCTCTTGTCTTCTGTTAGTGTAGCCTCTGTAGTCCCTGTTCACATTCTTACATTTGTCATTTGAGGAATTCCCTCACTTCGTGTTTGCATTATCATTTCTATTTCTATTTTCAGGTCTTGAACAGTTTTATTCATTTTCTTCAACTGTTTGCTGGCTTTCTTTAAGGGATTCATTCATTCCTTCCAGTTGTTTGCTTGTGCTCTTCTAAATTTCTCTAAGATATCTATTCCTGTCTTCCTTAGGGTCCTCTGTCATCTTCATTTAGTTGGTTTTAAGGTGTCTTTCTTGTGCTTCAGGTTCGCAGGAATGTTCAAGACCTGCTGTAGTATACAGTAGGCTCTGGGGCAAACGTGTTGCCCTGGCTGTTATTGACTGTGTTCTTATGCTTGCATCTAGGCATCTGGGTTTGGAGGTGATTACAGGTCTATTTCTGGGTTTGTCTTTCTTGGGTGGGAGTTTTGTTGCTTGGTTTCTATTTCCTCTCAGGATTTTCAGAGAGTGTGTTTGCTGTATGTTGCTTGTTTTACTGACCTGCTCAGCTGCTGTATTCACAGGAAATACTTGCTGGTGTTAGAGGCTGGGGGAATGGGCGGCCAACAGGAGACTGTCTGTAGAATCCACAGGATGTGCGGATGGGGGAGGGGTGGCTGCAGCTGGTGTTCTGGTGCAGCACTAGGGACAACACTGAGCATTGGATCTGGGGAAACAGAATGAACGAGAAGGCTCTCTGTTGGGAGCTTACCTGGCCTCCTGGCAGGCATGACCTGTGGTTGAGAAGTGAATGGCAGCCCAAGTTGGGGGCTGGGACACTTGGGGCACTGTAGTCGTGAGAGTTGAGGGTGGGAAATGGTCTGTGAGATCCACAGGAACCCTGGATAGGGGACTATGGGAGGCTGCAGGTGGTGTTCTGTTGGAAAGCTACTAATGGCCCTGAGGACTGGGTTTAGGGGAATAGAAACCACATGTCTATTTTTAACATACACTGACCAGGGCCAACCATGGCTCTACAGCCTACTTAGATATAAAAATGTCAAGACCAAGATTACATCATTGGAAATATAGATTCTACTGTATAGCATAGAAGTAATAAGTTACAATAAGTTCTCCATTAAGAAATTATAAATAGCAGCGTCAGAGTATGTGTGTATGGGGGAGGGGATCAATTACTTCTGTATTTCCTTGTTAGGGTGGATCCAAAACATAAGAAATGAAATTTAGAAGTCTTGGCTGATAGTCGAGAGCCAAGCAGCCTTGCACTGATTAGGAAAATAAATAAATAAAAGCAGTCCAGTCTCTGCAAATCCAAGACTCGGGGAAATAGCATGATTTGTCCAAGCCCTGACAGCTAGTTAGTCGTGGCTCAGAAGTCTTGACTCCCATGATGACACCTCCTAAGCATTACTCAAGTTTTCTTGGCACCCCACTTTCATTCAGTTAAGCCGCTCATCTTACAAAAACAGTATCACATGCAAGTGGGACTTTCCAGTGTTTCCTGATGGTCTGGCAGATGGTGCTTAGAAACCCCCCATTTCTCCTCATCATATATACCATGGCATCCTCAGCACCCCGGCCAGGCATTGAGGCAGGAAAGAGCATCCTGCCGATTCTTCCCAATTCCCTGGGGTCAGCCCATATTGGCCCAGCCTTTAGGGATTTGCAGTTCCTGACCCCTTAACTGAATTATCTACTAATCATTTCCTCTGCACCCCAGATCCCCAGCACAGTGCGATGGACACAGCAAAAGCACTTCAACAGAAGAAGCAGCAGCCAGCTCTACCTTCTGGAGATAGATTTACTGGTTGTTCCTGGAATTGCCAGCCCACAAGCATCCTCACAGCCCTCCCCACTCCCAGGAAAATTAATAATCTATGAGGATTTTCAGGAATTGCTAGAAGAAGGATACCCACTCCCAGATTTCCTTGAAGAACACTGATTTCTTTCTGACTAATACATTTCATTAGAGAGAATAAAAGTTTGTTTGTTTCAGTTTTAGAGCTTTGCAAATGTTTCCCATTTATCAAACCGTTTGTGAGACAATAAAAGAGTAAGCTGGGGAGAGATTGCTTAGCGGAGACGGGCACTCGGTGCCAAGCCTGGCGACCTGAGGTTGGTACTCAGGACCTACGTGGTGGAGAGAACCCACCCAACTTCTGCGGGTCGTCCTCTGATTCCTGCAAGGCCACTGCGGCACTGACGCTTACACACATATACACAAATACATTGATGTAATATTTTCTTTTGTAAAAAAAAAAAATCACTTTGTATGACACTTTGGGTCTGGTCTGTCTGTGTGGAATGGGCATGACGTCACCCCAAAGAGGAAGAAGACAAAGCAGCTGAGTGTCACATGCTGCTGTGTAATAGAGATCTCTTTCCACTCTCCACCTGAGTCCCCAAGGCAATAGAAGAGTGAACATCTGAACTCCAGCCCATATCCTACAAGGAGGCCGCTTCTTCCGCCTTTTGCAGAACTGAACTCTTTGACAGACCCTTTCGGGCTGCCAAGTCAAATGAGTTACCTGAATTGCTAGGTCCATTGGGTTCCCTTTAACATTCAGAGGTTCTAGAAAATTCCATCCCACAAATCAACTGGCTCACAGACAACCAGGAGAAAGGGCATGGTCGCTCTTCCCCAGGCCCTGCTTCCCGACTCAGCTCCTCCCACTGCATGCTCGGACCCTCCAACCCTCCAACCAGCATCTCCTATTCTCTCCTCAGCCCCCTGCCTCTCCCGCACTACCCCGCCCCCCTGCGTTTCCCAGCAAAGCAGGTCTTTCTGATGGCTGCTATCACTTGTCTTTAGCCGAAGCAATCTGTGTCCTACCCTTTCTTCCTGTCGCCTTCCAATTCATTTCCTGTAAGCTGTGACCCTTTCTCAGGAACATTAATTAATAAGACTTTTTTTTTCTTTCATCAGAATTCTAGGGACGCCATTTCGGCATGACTCACACTCGCGCTGTTTAAAATGGGATTTAGTAGATTTTCATGAGGCGGATGGACTTTTTTTTTCCTGGATGCTTACTGTATAAATTTACGATCTCTAACATTCTGGGAAAGAGACACATCAGTGCTAGTTTTTGTGCAGTTTTACCGTATTGCTACAACTTTCAAAGTGTAGACATATGGAACATTGGGCCACTTGTAGGCTCTCCCTACTGTCTTTACTAGGAATAGAGCAGATTTCCTCTATGATGATAGCTTCAGGAGTAAGGTAAACCTCTCCCTTAATTACAATTACTACCACTCTGCCTGCTAGAAGACTGTATCCATCCACAAGAGTTTACAATCTGAACAATCACGTGCTGTATTAAATACACTATGTAAATTTATGTGGACCCAACTCTAAATTAAGTTGGACTGAAATAAATCAAACTGTAGCTAGACCATAATTTAATTAAAAAAATTGAAAATATGACTCATGGCACTTAAGGTTACAGATGTTTACTGCCAAAAGAAGTATCATTGCCGTGACAGAGATAAATGTAGGAAGGGCTGCAGGTCCCTGAGGTTGAAACAGATAGATTACTGGGATGGATATGACACGTGGCAGTGCCTAGCCTGACTCAAACAAATATCTTTAGGGCAGTGTCAGAGGAAAGGCTCACACTGACTCACAGAAACCAACACAACACACGTCCATTTTTATGCCTGCTTCCCTGGCCTCTGCTTTTGGACTTTAGTATTTCACTTTACTTTCTTGTGGCTACAAATCTCTCTCTCTTTCTCTCTGTCTCTGTCTGTCTCTGTCTGTCTCTGTCTGTCTGTCTCTCTCTGTCTCTGTCTCTGTCTCTGTCTCTCTCTCTCTCTCTCTCTCTGTGTATGTGTGTGTGTATGTGTGTGTGTGTGCCCCTGTGGGTAATCGTTCCCCAATCTTTATCCTCCTCCCTGCTTTGACCTTTGGTACAGTGCAGTGTAGTGCTTCCTTCCTCCTCTGTGCCTCCTGGTGTGTTTTCTTTGCTCTACAGTGGGTAGCAGTGTGTATTCCGCCTCTGGGCGGGAACCTTGTGTCTTAAGGAAGTCTTCTGGAATGTAGGCTGCTATTCCCTCTGCCTAAGGCTCTTCTTCAGTCCCCAGTTTTCAAATCCAAGCCACAGAGCTCACGACTTCCTCCGGGTATGACTGGAAGGGAGAGTGAGAAGAGGGTGAGAAAGACACTGCTGCCCAGGCAGCAAATCTGTCTTTACGGTCTCCTCTTGGGTGAGCACCCTGCCTACCTAGCCCCACCAAGACCCTGCTTCTCCTAGGGTTTTTCCTGACCACCTCCATCTTGCCGTAATGCTTTCTCCAGCTTCTCCAGGGAAAACCTTGTCACTTTATATGTGTTATATTTACATTATATATTTTTTATATTACATACATTTAAAGGAGTCTTTAATTCGTTAAGGTCAGTAATCTCAGAGCTCCAGGCCTTCTCAAGGTGGGAAAGGAGTTCTTTTAAGTCACTACTACCCTAGGGTCCTCCCAGACCACACAGGGCTCCTGGGACCTATACCTCTGTGCTTCACCAGAAGTCAACCCCAGCTGACAGCAGCAGAGGGTGAGAAAGGCTGTCCCAGGTCCTGCTGCATCAGGGAAGCATCAGTTGCTTAGGAAAAAACTGAAGTGGGAATCTCCCACCCCTGCCTCCACCCCAGACCTTGTTTAGAAGATTGGGCATTGGTACAGCTTTGAGAACACTAAATCAGAGACACAGACAGACATGTTTGTATCTTTTTATAATGTCACAGTCTATTGAATAATCATAAATTCACAGGTTGTATTGTTTTTAGTTGGCTGCAGTTCACCAAACAGTCCTGATGTCCTTTGATAGCTGCCCATTGGCCAATGTGAATTATTTTATTCCGATCTTAATCACTAGCATTAACTCTTGGATCACATGGTACACCGCATTTAGTAATTGTATCTATCTGTATATATGCAGATAATAGAATGGAAACAAAAAGATCAAAAAAGGCCAAAGCGGGGGTGGGGGGGTGGGGTGGGGGTTTGCAGTTGCAAGAAGCTCTACTGGAGACAGAAAGCTGAGGGGATTCAAAGAGAGTCACTCCTGGTTGTTAGGAAAAATGTCAAAGAACCCTGTGTCAAAGAACAGCTGGTCTGAGCCTGAGCTATGAGGTTGAGTCGGAAGTAGACCAGAGTTAGGTGTCCTGTCTGTGGGATCCAGGGGAGGGTGTGGCATGCTTCCATTGTCTGACTGTGTTTGATAAGTTCTTGGGCCCAAGTTTTCTGATGTGGTTTGAATGCATCTGTGTGCCTGTATGTTCCAATCTACTACGTTAAATTTGTAACTTATATCTCTTCTTACTTTAAAAACTAAGTTTTGGGCTGGAGAGATGGCTCAGCCTTAAAAGCACTGACTGCTCTTCTGAAGGTCCTGAGTTCAGATCCCAGCAACCCCATGGTGGCTAACAACCATCCGTAATGAGATCTGATGCCCACTTCTGGTGTGTCTGAAGACAGCTACAGTGTACTTACATGTATTAATAAAAAAATCTTTTTAAAAAATGCAAAACTAAGTTTTATGTTTTATCAGTCTGTCCTTTGCAGGAGGTAGTGGACAAGTTGTGGTACCTATGTGTACAAGGAGAGGCAGAGACAAGCGCTCTCAAAATGGTGCAGAATGCTCCTTATAAAATACAATCATACAGGGCAAATTATAGTCTGAAAGCCACTGTTTTACACAATGTGGAATCACTTAAAGCAGGGCACAACTCGGTTTTCCCAAAACCTTTGAATTGTGATGTCTTCCTTTCATTCTTGAGTCTTTCTTCCAAAGTTACAGAATACCTTTGGGAAATTCAGACAAAGAAAACCATAGCATTTCTCACCAAGCTTGGGTCTTCCAGAATCTCCCTAAAGAATTTAAAGCCCGTGGTCCAGAAGCCCTTTCGGTGCCAGCTGCGGTCCATCCAGAAGAAGAGGAGCGATTCCTAAGTGGACAGAAGGCAAGTCTTGGCAAGAGCAAGTCTCCTCCCTTCTACTGTGCTGATAGCCTAACTGGCCGGAAACAGTGGCAGCTGCTTCCTTCCCTCACGCCGAGTCTCCCACACAGCCGCCGGCCAGGCGCTAAGGGGCCCATGCATTAGCCTGCAGCGCCACCTAGCAGGCGCAGAGGGATACGGAGAAAGCAGGTTTAGTGGGGGCAGTTGTTTTGTAACCTCAGAAAAGGGAGTTTCCATTTCTTTCACGGAGTTCTGGGAAATGGAATTTGTATAAAATCTTTTTCGCTCTTGATGGAAAAACATTTATTCGAAGCTAATGAGGGAATTTTGCCCAAAGGCAATGCTAATCCAAACTTTGGGGAGAACAAGCATTTGTTTCTCCAAACTTGACTCTCATTTTCAGTTACCTCTGTGACAGTGCACAACTCAACTCGACTCCACCTTGTGACAGCCCGTGAAATCAATGACAAGCCGGAATGTCCTTTATCTCTCCCCTTCCCTTTCTTTTCTTTTTCTCTTTTCCTTTTCTTTCCCATGTCGGGTTGAACTTCACTGGTGATGTCTTCACGCAAGGAACTCTCCAGAGTGATCGCTCTCCTGATTCGGTTGAGGTGCAGAGCAGATTAGTAAAGTTTTTTTTTGTTGTTTGTTTTACTTCTGTATAGGGGTTTTCAGATAGGATTGACTAACGGGAAAAGCTAGGTGCGAGCATCACTATCCCTGTTTGTAGGCTGGGAGCCCTGATGGGCTAAAATGGGGAAACGTGCTCCCAGCCTCAGCCTGACTGCCACGCCGTGAACAGTTCTGTTCCACCACACCCTTCTGTCAAGATGCTATACCAGTCATAGACCCAGAAACACTGAAGCTAGCCCACCAGGAACTGAAAACATAGACCAAGATCACCCTCCCTCCCCACATGTTGGCCCCCACCCCAGATTTGTCACAGTGGCTAAAAGACAAGGATAAAAGATACACGTGTTTGAAACTGACTCTTTCTGATGCCCAGCTCATGAAGCTGACTGGTAATCAGAGATAACCAACTGTTGACAATCAGGAATAGCTGACTAAACAACTGATAATTAGAGATAACTGATAGATCAACTGTTAGTCAGGGATCGCTGACCAGCTGGTAATGACAAGCAAAGTTATTTCCATTGTGATCATTTTCGAAGCCCCACCCCACCCCTGGTTTGAGTCCGTGAACTTCCTGGAATGGTCCCAGAGGAATGAGCTATTTTTCTTTTGTTCAACTTGAGAGCAAAGATCCTATCATTCTGTGGATACTAACAACTAAAAACCAGTTATATAACTTTGAATTAACACCCAGTTTGAAAAGTGATGTTTTGTTTTGTTTTGTTTTGTTTTTTTCTGAAGCATGCTAATTTGATTAAGAGCCGGGTATTATTGGTCCATCAAACTGACTGGTCCACAGTCTGATAAAAACTCGGCCTTCGCTCTATGCACATGCAGGCCTGCCTCTGGCCACTGCAGTCCCATGATTCCAATCGATGCCTCACAAGAATATAATTCAAATGCAACATTAGGAGTAAAGTGTCAAACTGATTCCTTTCTCATAAACCAAGTGCCTGAAGGATTTTGCGGGAAAGCCGCCAGCACCTTAAACAATGGTGGGGAAAACCCACTTTATCCTCAGATGACATCAGTGCACGCGGACGCATGATACAGAGCTGAATCCCAAGCACAACGCTTCCTCCAGCTTCCATGACCAAGACCGAAATGCACAGGAGATAAACTTTTCTGGAGACCTTGCCTGTTTGAAAAGTACCGTAAGTAGTGCCTATCTTTGTGCCCTGCTGACTGTGGAAAATGAAGAATTTCGTCTGGGTAATATCACCATAAGTTCCCATGACAATTTTAGTTATACCTAATCGAACTTCAAAACAAATTATTAAGATTCATTTTAAGAACAGAGTAGTCTACATAAAACCAATGTTTGTGTGTGTGCGTGTGCGTGTGTGTGTGTGTGTGTGTGTGTGTGTGTGTGTGTGTGTGTGTGTGAGCTCAGAGCCAGAGATCCGCCTTAGGTATGTTACTGATTGACTGAGATAAGATTTCTTACCTATGTGGAACTCATCAAATA
The DNA here is from genome assembly GCF_947179515.1 of Apodemus sylvaticus. Taxonomy (NCBI): domain Eukaryota; kingdom Metazoa; phylum Chordata; class Mammalia; order Rodentia; family Muridae; genus Apodemus; species Apodemus sylvaticus. The sequence continues at coordinate 36,530,171 of NC_067487.1, forward strand.
GGTTAGGCTGGCCGGTGAGGTCCTAGCATCTGCATGTCTCTTCCCCAGCACCGGAACTACAAGCACATGTCACACGGCCCGGCCCTTTTAAAACCATGTTTCTAAAGAGAGAACTCGGGCCCACCAGCATGTTACTGACTGTTCAACTACACTAGCATCTGTGTCATCACACATACCTATCATTCTTGCATGAATTAGATTGACAGTCCTTGTTCTGAGAAAAGTCTTTCAAATCCCAATAAGAAGACACAGATAAATTGTACTAAATGCAGAGAGACTTTTGCTGGTAGTGGTGGTCTGTTTATACTACTATAACACATAGCGGTTGCTTCCATGTCTAGTTGTGGGTTTATATTAATCTACCCTGGTAAAAACAATATTGAAACCTAAGATAGGTTCGCTTTATCGCGGCTTTCTATAAACAAAGGCTTTCATAGCTGCTTGAGCACAGCATCGCCTTCCATGAAGTGAAACTGTGACAGATTGGAGCTGGTGAAGAACCAAATGGCCCTTGTGAGATACACTGCTCTACAACTCTTCGATTCTGTGAATGCACATGCCTAGAGACATATGACTTCCAGACTTCCCACTGGCTCTGAAGGAAATTCATAAATTAATTCCAACATGCGAATAAAATATCAGAGGGCCAAGAATGGACACTTAATTTAAAGAAGACTATGGGAAGACTTTTCATCCAGAGATTAAAATCTTTCTAATGGCTATCACACTTAGGATGGTATGGTGTGCCATAGAAAATATTCCAATGGGGCTCTTGCAAGAGACCGCAGAGCACAGAAGGAGACATACAAATACACGGGGACCAGAGAGTCGCTAGCACCTCCCATATTCCCAGCCCTCGCTCTCAATCAGACATGACTCTGCTTGTCCGGGTCTCTGCCTCAGACCTCTCTCCAGGTGTGTAGACCAGGAGGGGAAAGGCAGACCTCGGACTCTCAGGAGTACACCTGCAGCACCCAAGTACCCAGAGAGGAGACAGGAGACCACAGCATTCATCCCAGACTGTAATTTCCCCTTCCCAGTCAGAGAAGGAAGACAAGGGATGTGGACCCCATTCCAAGACTTTGTTCTGCATTCCCCAAGTGGAACGCCATTGGTGCCCCAGACACCTGGGCAGAGAAGCAGAACGTAGTAGGGCAGTTATCTATGCCTCTTGCTCTTACCATCTTCCCACCTCTCTTCCACAATGAGCCAGAGAGGGTGTGTGATATAAACGTCACTTAAAGATAAGCACTCTCCAGTTTTGTATTCTCTTGACCAGGTGTGAACCTCCATGTTAACCATCGTCTAGAACAGACAGAAGCGTGTCTCGTGAGGGGTGAGGGACTCATGCATGATGATAAGACATACGCAGACGTAAGAAGAAATGCAACAGAGCCATGGGGTAGCACTAGATCCAGCTAAACAAGTCAGACATAGAAGTCCTGCCTTGCCCTTACCCCTGCCCCTCTTTATCACACATGTCAGTTCATGAACGTGCAAAGTCCGGGGCAGATCTCAGACTCCTTGTATCTGGCTGCTTCCAGCACAGAATGATCCAGTCCACTGAAACACCAGCTTAGGTGTCTGCCTCACTCAGAGTCCACTCCATTTGGTTCTTAATGGGCTTCTCTTCCTTCATCCAGCCTCCTGGGGGAGTGAAGTCCTTTCCTTCCTCATGCCTTTTTATCTAAAAACAAAGCTGTTTCCCTGGCAGGCCCTTTGAAGCTGTGTCTGTCTCTCAAATTTGACTCAAGCCAATCTTGACATCTTTGCCTTCTTTACCCGCAACCCTTCTCTTACTCAGCTGAGCTGAGCTCAGGTTAGTTTTGCTTCAACTTGACATTGACCACCAAGCAGGTAGAAGCAAATTTGCCAGCTAATCAATGAGTTCTTGGACTCGCCCTCATCAGGGATATGGTATTTCCTCCTAAGAACAATGTCCAAACTAGAGGTTACATTCTTAAGAAAGTTTAACGACCCTTAATTAGCTGAGCCTATTAAAGTATGCTCCTTAAGACAGACTTGGAAAGGATATTAGGCAAATGCATCTGTGTGGAAATGGATATAACGGGTACCCTTAAGCCTTGCCTTTTCGAGAACCTGCAGGTCTCCTCTTGTTTAGGGAAGGAGAGTTCCTATGGGCAGCCATCTTGGGCAGAGCAATCAAAGAATGATAGCAATCCTGGGACAGCTCTGTATTGTATTACCGCCCAAAGCTAGAAGGGCAAAAGACGTCATTCTCCGACTCCAACAACAAGATACAAACATGCTCATGAGCGGACACATTTATTTGCTCTTAGATCTATTTCACCCAGACACCTCCAGGCAGGACCCCCTCGGGCTTCTCCATATGCTGTTCCAAATCAACCTTCTACATCCACAGGAGCCACTGCTTTCTATAGAATTCTTCCTATTCTGCAGATGTTGGAGTCAAAGCATCCTGCCCTTCCCTCCTGCTTCCAGTGTCCGAGAAGGAATCAGGGTCATCTCCTTTGATGTATTTTTTCTGAACTTCTGGGATGGAAGGTGTGGTGCCTAGACCTAGGTGTGGTGTTCTTGCTTTCTGTTATTCTGTTTTAGGCATGGACCTGTGGCTTTTTCACTGGGAAGACTGGAGATAGTGCTTGCTCATACATGAGTACACATGTGGCTCGCCTGTCAACCCAGCAGATGTGGAGTCATTTAGCAAACACATGCTTATGGCGCACCCAATGTGTAGTTACCTTCTTCCCCTCACATTTTCTGTCCTTGAAGTTAATATTTGTCTTGCTTTTTCAGTTGCTTAATCCTTTGCATATTTACCACCAGTATGTTCCTACGTACTCTCCCAGCGACTCTTCTTTGGACAGAGTGAAGGAAATTAACTGCTCTGCCAAACTCATTACCTTGAAATAGTTTCTTCTAGAGCCCTCTGGACAGGAATTATTTGGGGGTGGGGGGTGGGGGATTGATCCCTAGGCGTGCTTCCTGTTTGCAGGGAACCTCCCTTCCCATTAATTCAAGGACTTCCTCTATGTCTTTCTTGCACGAGATCTTTTGCTTCCTATCTTTCTATTCTGGAGGTTCAAACCTTCCTCCCAGAAGCTCTTCCCTATATAGTCGAGGCATTTTGATTATCCATCACCCTTTTTGTTTCCCTTTCTCTCCTCTCCCTTGCTGTCCCCCCTCTCCCTACACGGCCCAGCTCAGCCTGGCCATGCCCATCCACTCTGGCCGCTCCCAGTTGTGCCTGCCTCTACCTACACTCTCCCTTGTACCTATAATAAACCTCCTCCTCCACCACACCTAGGAACAGTCATGTCCTTTCCATTTCCTTTTTTTCATTCAGTTTCCTCTGGGGGAGGGGGGAATGCACATGAGATAAACTTCTTTGGAGACCTTGCCTGTTTGAAAAGCGCCATTAGTAGTCTGTCTCTGTACTCTGCTGGTTTGGAGGAGCGATGGATATTTACTTCCTCGCCCTTTAAGCCCGTGTCCTCTGGTGAGCTCTCATCCACCTTTTAATCTCCTTAGGCTTCCAGAATTGCAAGCAATCCCTTAATAGAGACTTAACTTCGTGTGTTAAACATATTCTCGGTATTCACACATTACAGCCACATTAGGCACCAGCATCAGGGAGATGAAGGGGTAGGCATTTTTTTAGAGCAGAACACAAGTTTATTTCACGATTAAATGTAGATGTTTTGCTTCATTGGTAGTCCTCAATAGACTACCGTATGTAGATATTATGGAAGAATCCTGATATCTATATTAAATTCTTTCTTGACCTTCAGAAGTCTTAGTAAGCCTATAAAGAACAAGTAGGTTAAAGAAATATCAAAGTGTTTCATATTGTGTTTTAGAATTTTAATGTTCACTAAACCAACTAGGAAATCTGTTGGCAATTTCAAGGGAATGTAATGAATACATGATTCAAGAAGGAGTGACAGGGACAAAGGGAAGTGTAACTTGTAGAAGCTGGCAGCAGGGAGCATTTTCTAGGCCTGACCCGGCAATGGGGTAGAAAGTCAGAGCAAGATCTAGATTGAGAATGTCAATACGGATGTGTCTAAGAGAGAAAGCAATACGTTAGTAACCACTGTCCAACATGAACTATGTGAGTCACTCCAACCCAGTGCCAGGAGGCTTGTCAGTACATGAACACCCGATCCAAGCTGCAAAGGGGTGGCTCTCTGCTGAACCCAACTGGAAACATAGATTCTTCACTGTTATTTTAAGGCCTTCAAGCAATTGGAGGAGGTCCACTCACAGGATGAGGAGTAATTTCTCTTTTCTCAAAGTATACTGATTCAAATGTTAGTCATATATTTAGATAACTTTATAGCAGCATTTAGGCTGGTTTGACTTAGGCTCTCTGATACTTAAATTCCCCCCATATACAGGGTACATAATTTGTCCTCCTAGAATGGGCAGTTGCCAGAGGATAGTGAGAGGGCACAGCACAGCACAAATCAGAACAACCAGCTGAGTTTGTACATCCCTCCTTTTTCTTTTATACACTAACAGTGGCAGACAGCATATTACAGCATTTTATAACTTGCTTTATTCATGTCTTATGTGTTAGAGATATTCTCATGCTAGTAGATGTCTCTCTCATTCTTTTTCCCATTTTGTGGTTGCAATGATTTATTTGACAATGACTTACTTAATCTGTGTATTACTTATAAACATCCAAGCTTCTCTCCAGTCATTTGCAACTATAAATGATGTTGTCATGATCACCACTACTCAACAAAGGGAATTTATATCCATGGACAAATGGTGAATTCCCCAAAGTATAGCTGCTAAGGAACTGAGCATGTATGTACTGTCAAATGGCCAACCCCAGAGAGTCTGACCAACATGCACACCTAACCAAAACTCACAAAAGCACCCAGATGCCCCATATCTTGGTCAATATAATTTATACAGCACTATACTTCTGGATCTTTGTTAATCATATGGCTGTGTTATGGTGTTTCGTGGTATTGTCCCATTGTATGAAGCAAAGCACGAACTTACTGCCTCAAGCATCTTATAGCAGAAGATTTTGCAATCCTTACCTGCAAAGGCAATTAATCTTAGGGAATTTTCAGAGGATTTTTGCATGAAAAGAGCTTACCACCTCCAGCACAGTGAATGTTCAGCGCCTTTTAGTTATTTGATATCCAAAAGAATGGAAATAGTGCACATTTGCCCTCCAGAAATATTTATAAGTATTAAGAGTATCTAAGGGGGCTCTCTGTTCCTCCCTGTTTGGAGACAGTCACATCTTCTTGTGCAGTGCCCGCCTCATCCTGTAGACAAAATGGTGAAGGGCAGTGTCTAAGTCAGGGTTTCTATTCCTACACAAGCATCATGACTCAGAAGCAAGTTGGGGAGGAAAGGGTTTATTCAGCTTACACTTCCACACTGCTGTTGATCATCAAAGGAAGTCAGGACTGGAACTCAAGCAGGTCAGGAAGCAGGAGCTGATGCAGAGGCCATGGATAGATGTTTCTTACTGGCTTGCTTCCCCTGGCTTGCTCAGCTTGCTTTCTTATAGAAACCAAGAGCACCAGCCCAGGGATGGCACCACCCACAATGGGCAATCTTGATCACTAATTGAGAAAATGCCCCACAGCCAGATCTCATGGAGGCACTTTCTCAACTGAAGCTCCTTTCTCTGTGATAACTCCAGCCCGTGTCAAGTTGACACACAAAACCAGCCAGTATACAGAAGGTGGTGAAGCAGGCATCTGAGGGCTCACTGAAGGGTGTCCTGAGCTACACTGAGGACCAGGTTGTTTCCTGCGACTTCAACGGCAACTCCCATTCTTCCACCTTCGACACTGGGGCTGGCATTGCTCTCAAGGACAACTTTGTAAAGCTCATTTCCTGGTATGACAATGAATGTGGCTAGAGCAACAGGGTGGTGGGCCTCATGGCCTACATGTCCTCCAAGGAGTAAGAAGTCCTGGACTGCCCACCCCAGCCAGGACACTGGGAGCAAGAGAGAGGCCCTCGGCTGCTGAGGAGTCCCTGTCCCAACTCGGCCCCAACACTGTGCATCTCCCTCACAATTCCCAACCCAGACCCCAGAATAACCAGAGAGGCCTAGGGAGCCCTCCCTACTCTCTTGAATACCATTAATAAAGTTCGCTGCACCCACAAAAAAAAAAAGAGTATTTAAGGACATGTTTCTGAATTTCTCATATAAACAAATAATATACATAATAAAACATGTGTAAAGTTACATGCAATAACAAGTGTAGCTCATGATGATTTGAGTGTCAGCCATTGTGTGCATCCCTGTTTCTTTCTCAGGAAGTAAAATCTAACAAGCATGCAGTGGCCTTCAGATCGAGAATTCTCTTAAGAACAAAGCCAACTCACTGAGCCAGGCTGAACTTCCGGCTGCCATCTCCAGCATGAGAGTCCTTTTCCTGATCTCAGGTCGGGGTAGGTAGGGTGGGCTGATGGCGGTGTCTTGAGAATGCTCTTGGGTGGTAAGGGTCTTGATTCTCCTGGGAAATAGGGCTTCCTGCATATGCTTCCTGTCTGCACATTCCAAGTGTCCAGGACAGAAAGCACATTCTTTGTGTTTATTTGCACTTCAAAGTGGGTTTGAGGTGACTGTCCTTTTCTCCTGCACCACATAGAGCAGCTCTCTCCATGAGAGAGGGGATACGGCATGCTGCCCGCGCATGCCCTATACCGTATGCCCATTGTATAGGAACTTTTGCCCCTTACAGTATCTAAACTAAAGCTGTGTAAGAATGTCACCATTGCTAACCAACTGGAGCTCTACAGGATGTCCTGATGGAAAACAATGCATGATCAATGAATGACTTGCTGAAACAACTTCACATACATGTGTGCAATCATTCTGTCTGAATCCCAGGGATGGCTTCCAGGATCTGATTATGGTCGGTGTGAACCCCACCCACTTCATCTTCTAGGTAAAAGGAGCAGAGGTCTGTCCTAGAGAACTATTCAAGGGATGTTTTCTTTGCATATTCCCTGGTCTGTGAACAGCCACAGCTCTGCAATTCTGTAGCTCTGGTGGCCTTTGTAACTCCTTGAGACCTCTATCTGCCCAGTGAATACCATGGTTTCTTCTTCTTCTGCCTTCATATTTTTTTTTTCAGATTAGAAATAGCAGCATCAGCCGGGCGGTGGTGGCGCACACCTGTAATCCCAGCACTCTGACAGGCAGAGGCAGGCGGATTTCTGAGTTCGAGGCCATACTGGTCTATAAAGTGAGTACCAGGACAGCCAGGGCTATAGAGAGAAACCCTGTCTTGAAAAAACCAAATCCAAAAAACAAAAACAAACAAACAAAAAAACAAAACAAAAAAAAAAAGAAAAGAAAAGGAAAAAAAGAAAATAGCAGCATTCCCCTGTCACACACATTGGATGGTCTCATAACATTTAGTTAGAAAAATAGCACTTCTCTTGGAGAGAGAAGGGGAGGGAGAAGAGAAGAGAAGAGAAGAGAAGAGAAGAGAAGAGAAGAGAAGAGAAGAGAAGAGAAGAGAAGAGAAGAGAAGAGAAGATCTCACAAGGAATAAGGCCCAAGAATCTGAAACTATTTTTTTTCATAGACTAAGAAATTGGGAGCTGCGTGTGCCAATGGAGTTTTGAAAACATCAGTTTCAGTTCCACTACCAAGAATCTAAACACACATCCACAGTCATTTATCTGATTGTGTGACAGTGCAGGGTACATCAAGGAATATAGGAATAGAGAGTTGCCATCCAGGGGAGTCCCATCTCACTGACACCCCCCAGTGAGCCTGGTATTGAGGGTCCCTTGCTGTGTGGCTGGGACTGGAGGGTGCTCCTTTTACTTTCTGGGGAAATGTGGGAATCCATCTCTTTGGGAAACCACACCAATGCTGTCAAAGGAGCCATCGAGACTACACCAGAAGTGGGCTGTGCACTCTGACGCCACCTACCTGCAAGGACATCACTGCCCCTTGCTGCTACCAAAGCACACTCCGCTCCACCTCTGTGTGCAGAGGAGAGGCCACTATGTGCTTCTAGTACTTGGCAGCGAGGCTGGGCCTCCTAGAAAGCTGGGCGTGTCTTCATGGGTTTCCCTTTCAGGTATGATCTTCCTGTTCTCTCTTGCCTCAATAGAGTTGCAAAGATTTGATTTGATTCTTTACTGTAGCTTCCAGAAGGCCTTCGAAGAAGTCCATGGAGGTTGTCCTAAATTTTATTTCAACCTTTAAGATATGCAAGGGCCAGGACACACTCCCAGGAGTGATGCCACTTCCTGAATTCTGGTGTCCTGAGGGACCTGAGCCCCGGAAACAAACCGAATGTTTAGTTAAAAGCTTCCCAGAACCTTCTCATTAACATTTCCCCTCCTTCTATTTTTCTTGCATATTTCCCCTCTATTTTTCTCGTAAATTTTGGAAAATGGGAGAAACGGATGCAGTCAAGAAAGTGGGAAAATCATCAAGTCTAGGATTTACCAAAGGATGATCTCAGGCTCCAGGCACATGCACTCTGGTTTGAAGGTAGCCCAAGGACAAATGCTCTTAACTGTTAGAATGATTGATATCATCACAAACAGAACATTTTCTGGTATAGAGAGAGTAATATGCCTTTTTATCACAAGCCATTTTAAGAATAAATTGCCAGTTGCCAGGTTAATCTACAAAAAATATGGATAACTCAATACCTTATATGTACTTCCTGCAAAAATGAGTGTTCTGCATAACCAAATACAATGTCAAAAATTGGGACAGTGATACTGACAGGGACTACTACAAAGTTCTCAAGTCCTCTTCAAGGATCTCCAAGTCTCAGTGTGATGCCTTGTATAATCGAGGGCGTGTCCCAGCATCTTGTGTTGCCCGAACTGTACCTCTTGACCCCTCAGTACCCAGAACAGTGTCTGAATTTCCCCCTTGCTTTTCTTGATGCCAATGCTTTTAAGGATGCTCTTCTGGCTCAACAGTTAACCGTGCTTGCTCTGGAATCATAAGAACTGGACTCTGGCTCTCTGCACCCACCTAACAAGCTGGGAATCCTGGAAAGTCCTTCCAACTCCAGTTCCAAAAGGGACAGAGACAAGAAGATTTCTGGGGCTCAGTGTCTTCCAGTCTAGGGGAAAGTAGCCCCCATGTTCAGGTAGAGAGCCTAAATAGGCAAAATGATAGAAGGCAACCTACCCACTCCTCTGGCATCCAACATCTGCAGCAATACACCCGTGTGCATACATTCACATAGACAGACAGACAGACAGATAGATAGATAGATAGACAGACAGATAGACAGACAGGTAGATAGATAGATAGATAGATAGATAGATAGATAGATAGATAGATGCATACATACATACATACATACATATATACATACATACATACATATATACATACTTACATAGAAGGTGGGAAAAAGCTGCACCAAAATTTGTAGGCTACAACAAGGGCAATTCTAAGAGAAAAGTTTATATAAATGGATTTTGCCTGTATTGAGAAATACGCAAACTAACTTCACAAGTCAATGAAACATTAAAAGAAAAACTAAACAGAAGAAAGGAAATAAAGTTCAGAGTAGAGGTAATTGAAATAAATACTGGGAAAAGCAATAGAAAGAATCAATAAAGAATGGACTTTGGAACATAAACAAAAGTTACAAACCTTGAGCTGCAGCAACTAGAACAACACACATAAAACTAGAAAGAAAAGGGCAAATGCTGCCACCGATACTGCAGAGGCCACCACCGATACTGCAGAGGTGCAAAGCTTCGTAAGAGGATATTCTTCAGGTGCCAAAAGTTGGGCAACCTAGAAGAAATGGAAAAAATCCTAGAAACACCCATGAGGACTGAACCTTGAAGAAAAGACAAAAGCCACACAGACTTATAATGAGCAGGAGCCTGAGTCAGTAACTAAAAATCTCATGAGAAAGAAAAACCCAGGAGCAGCCAGCTTTCCTGTTGAATTCTTCCTAAAAGTATTGAAAGAACCCATGGCACTTCTCAGGCTCTTAAAAAAAAAAAAAAAAAAAAAAAGGTTATGTCTGTCCCCAAACTTATTTAATTCCCCTGAGACCAAAGCCAAAAGACACTGCAAGAAAAAAAAAAAGTGCCACAGACCAATATCAGTGAAAAACATAAATAAAAAAAGCTTTACGTGAAGACCCAAGCAATCCCAGTTCAGCAACATATGAAATTGCCCATACACTATGATCAAGTCGAACAGTCTCCAGGTCACAGGCGTGTTCGTGCTCAATAGCTGTAATATCCCACATTAACAGAGCAGAGGATAAACATGATCATCACAAAAGACATAGAAGCACTCAACAAAATTCAACATCCTGCTATAATATGAACAGAAGTCTCAACAAATTAAGGTAGAAGGTGTGTGCCTCACCATAGCAAAAGCAAGATAAGCCTATAGAGAATTCTATTCAATGGTGAAAAACTGAACCCTTTCCTCTAGGATCAGGTGGGGGCGAGAGTGTCCACTCCCATCACTTCTGTTTGCATGGGGTTGTTTTATTTTTAAATATATATACTGAACAACCTAGAAATCTTAGCTAGACAATAGTTGAGAGAAAGAAATAGAGATGTCCAAGTGAGAAAAAGAATAAGAAAAATCTCTTATCTACATATGACCTGGTTACGTACAGTGACCCCAAATGACATTCCTTTACAAGGTAAACATAAATACAAACAACGGGCATATGAAAAGATGTTCACCATCACCAGCTCTCAGAGAAATGTCGATGAAAGTCACCGTGGCGTAAGGAGTAAAAAATGTCGGTGCCAGCAAGATGGCTCAGTGGGTGAAGCCCTCACTGTGTAACACAAGGTCAATCCACCCTCAGGACCAGTGGAAAGGTGGAAGGTGGGTGGAGAGAGACATTCCACCAAGTTGTTCTCGGACCTCTATACCAGTGCCAGGGCAGCGTGTGTGTGTGTGTGTGTGTGTGTGTGTGTGTGTGTGTGTGTGTATGTGTGTGTGTGTATTTATGTGTGTGTGTGTGCCTGTGTGTGTGTATGTGTGTGTGTATGTATGTGTGTGTGTATTTATGTGTGTGTGTGCCTGTGTGTGTGTATGTATGTGTGTGTATGTGTGTCTGTGTGTGTGTATGTGTGTGTGTATGTGTCTGTGTGTGTGTGTATGTATGTGTGTGTGTATGTGTGTGTGTGTATGTGTGTGTGTGTGTCTGTGTATTTGTATCTGTGTGTGTATATCTGTCTGTGTGTCTGCATATGTGTATCTGTGTGTGTGTCTGTGTGTGTATCTGTGTGTGTCTATCTATGTGTATCTGTGTGTGTGTCTGTGTGTGTCTGTGTGTATCTGTGTGTGTGTGTCTGTGTGTGTATCTGTGTGTGTGTGTCTATGTGTATCTGTGTGTCTGTGTCTGTGATTATGAAAGGTCCTAATCTATCACTTTAATAACATGCATAAGTTCTAGAAATGTAATGTTCAGCACAATGACTATATTAAAAACTAATAGAATGAAACAAAGTTCCCTGCAGGAGTAAATAACTGAAGAAGAAAACAGATCTATGAATGATAGGCTAATTGACCTTGAGTAAATTTTAATAATGTATAGATAGATACAATCATCACTACATTTCTCATCTTAAATACACACAGTGCGTTGCTGTCAATCAGAACTCGTTAGGTGTAAGCAGAATAATGTTTAGATTACCATACAGACATTGACTAACAATTACCAAAGGTGGCAGGAAGAAGTCAAACCATTTCGGAGGAAAAGAAAATCAAAGTTCCCCATGGCAAGACTTAATAGTGAACAGTGTTTGAGTGGTCCGAGCTTCTGGCTAAGTGGGAGTGGTGTTTACTGCTTGTGCCTTCGCTTACCATACGCACATGCACTTTAGCACACTAAGCGTCGTAAGTAGGACATTCCACCCATCTGGAAAGGCCTTTCCGGCTATCCAGACAGATGTGTGTTCAGAAGATTCCTAGAATGTTCCCTCCTGCTCTGCAGAAGCCAGATCACTCCATGATAACCTTTCCCAATTTGTTTGGCGATGTGGCAATTATTAATTATTAATTGTGCCCTACCACCTGCTGCAGACAGGTCAGAGGTCATCTCTGCAGGCAGCCTGCAAAGCACCTTCAGCACAGGGGAGATACCTGTGTCCCTCATACAGAGAAATATTCTTAGCTTGACATCTGCAGCGGATGTTAAAATTGGTTTTATTACATTTTTGTGACAAAGTCTCATATAGGCCAAACTCATTGTGTAACTAAGGATAACCTTGAACTACTGATGTTTCTGCCTCTGCCTTCCAAGTGCAGAGATTCAGGCATATGTTGAGCTTTGGTCTGTTGCTGTGTACTGTAATGGTAAATACTGGCCCCCACGGTCTGGTTGCCTCCAGAAAGGAAGAGATCCTCATGTATACCAAAGTGATGTATGTAACCTTGCTTCTTTAATTTAAAACTATTGGTTGAATAAAGACGCTGTCACCCTATAGCTGGGCAGAAGAGAGGTAGGTAAGGTTTTGGTTCCTGGGCTTGGGGGTGGAGAGAGGAACCATGGGAAGAGGGAGAAAGTGGAGAGAGGGGGGAGGACACCATGGGGTAAGGGATCATGACGACTGGCCATGAGGGCCGGGCAGTCTGAGCAAAAGCAGCCCAAGCAGAACATGGCCAGTCATATCTCAGTGTTATTGACAGAGAAGCAGGCAAAATACCTTAGAGGGTTGATATCTACCCATCTCTAGTGCTATTAAGGATGAGCATAAATATAAAGGTTTTGTGTCTTTTATCTGAGAACTACATTGTCAAAGGCAGGGTAGAACCCCAATTGAAATTAAACATCTATTACAGCAAGCTTGTGTCACCACACCTGGTTTATGTGGTTATGAGGATCCAACCCAGGGTCTTATGTATGGTAGGCAAACAGTCTAACAGCAGAACAACATTCTAATAATAATAATAATAATAATAATAATAAATGAAGCACCTCCCTGTCATTTCCCGGCTCAGGCTTCCCCGCTGCATTGACTGGACCTGACTAGATGGCTAACTTTGACCAAGAGAAGTTAAGAACGCTTGGGAAAGGTAGAAGCTTGAGATGTCTATGGTTTGGCTTCCTGCTGGCTCTTTCCTCTGCCATGGAAGAACACAACACAGGGGTCAGGGTTTGAATATGCTTGGCCCAGGGAGTGGCACTCTTTGGAGGTGTGGCGTTGTTGGAACAGGTGTGTCACTGTGGGCTTTAAGACCCTCACCCTAGTTGCCTGGAAATCAGTCTTCCACTAGCAGCCTTCAGATAAAGATGTAGAACTCTATCAGCCAGAGACCTATAGCCTAAAGCAGAGTTACCCCAGTAGCTCTAACCTCTGAGGGGGAAAAATGTGCACAGACAGACACAGACACAGACACAGACACACACACACACACACACACAGAAACACACACAGGCACAAAGACAATCTGGTTTCAAGCCACTGACTACAGTGAGGTAATGTCAATATGTAACCCCTCCCATGTGTTGAAAACAATCCCCCAACAGCTTTGAGAGGAAGACAATTTGGGGATTTGTTTAGGATTAATAACCATAGAGAAAGGGCTTGTGGTAGTCGGTTCTCTTTCTTCCACAATGCGAGAAACACACACACACACACACACACACACACACAGGAACATTAGTCAGCTTAAGAAAACAGACATGACGGTAGGAGAGTCATTAGGGAAGAGCATGAGGAAGAGAAGCCCAAGAGTATAATGACAAAAAAATACAATACACATAAAAAATACAATATAAAATACAAACAATACAAAAAATACAATAAATACATATACGAGAATATAATGAAACATCTTTAGTATATTATTGGTTAATATATGATAATAAGATTTAAAAATAATGCATCTGGAACCCTAGTCACAAGGGAATTTGGCTCATGCAGATTTTACTTTTCGAGACTCAGAAATCCAGGAGGACACCGCCAAGGACTTGAGCGGGTCGTTCTAGTCTTCCTAACATACCCATGGCACAAGCAGAAGAAGAGATAGAGAGGAAGATGAGAAGACAAAACTACAGAGAACTCGAGGAAACCAAACCAATGGCTCATTGCGATGAGCATTTGTAAGCAAAGACGTGTGGACAAATTGTTGGACACACAGTGACACACTACAGCTTCCACAATGAGATTATTGTTTTTTCCTCTGTTGGGGGAGAGGTGGTAAGGGGGGCGGGTATGGGGGAAGGAGGAGACGAGTGGGATTGGGGTGTGTTCATAAAGAACTAACAAAAGTTAAAAAAACACGGTGCTAGGGGTGGCACCCCATGACTCTATAACAGACCCTACCTTTCAAAGGGTCTGCCACTTCTCAATATCTTAACGGGGCACCGAGTTTTTCATAACAAAAACATTAAAACCCTGGTAGACAAATTCAAAACGCATGTATTCAGAGCAGATTCTCTGTAAGTAGACAGGCACGAGTAGTCAGGTCTGAGTCAGAAGCCTCTCACTCTGCCCCCTCTTTCTAGAGATGAAAGAGGCCAGCTGTAGGCATCTTGAAAAGCATGTGTGAGCTGTGGGAACTGCCCCACCTCTCGGCCCTAAACTATTAAAGGAAAAAAGTAGATGCCGCTGGAGATTATCATATTAAGAAAATTCAAGTTGGACCCAGAAAGGCAACTATCACTTATTTTCTACTACTTGTGCATCCCAGATTTTACATAAAACATAAAGTCATGTCTGTATATATTACATAAAGATAGAAACAAAACTGAAGAGGCAAATTAACTGGGCTAGCAGGAATGGGAAAGTGGAAAAGGGAGAGGAGGGCTGTATTAGAGACAACATGATCAAAGTGTAGCATATACTTAAATGGAAACATGATTGTAAACCCTAGCACATGTACAAAGCACATACACCAATTAGTTTGGATGAAGGGTTTTTTTGTTTGTTTGTTTGTTTTTGTTTTTGGATTTGGTTTTTTCGAGACAGGGTTTCTCTGTATAGCCCTGGCTATCCTGGAACTCACTCTTGCAGACCAGGCCAGCCTCAAACTCAGAAATCTGCCTGCCTCTGACTCCCAGAGTGCTGGGATTACAGGCATGCGCCACCACCCTCACCACCACCACTACCACCACCACCATCCCACTTGGATTGAGTATTGATCATGTAACAGAAGCCAGAAGCTTCAAACCATACCACTGACTCATTGCAATCAGCACTGGCAGGTAAAGCTGTTTGGGTAAAAAGGACTGTACTGTGTGACACTCTGTGACACACCACAGCTTCTATAGTAAAGACTGTACTGTGTGACCCTCTGCGACACACCACAGCTTCTATGGCAAGGGCTGTACTGTGTGACACTCTGTGACACACCACAGCTTCTATGGCAAGGGCTGTACTGTGTGACACTCTGTGACACACCACAGCTTCTATAGTAAAGGCTGTACTGTGTGACTCTCTGTGACACACCACAGCTTCTATGGCAAGGGCTGTACTGTGTGACACTCTGTGACACACCACAGCTTCTATGGCAAGGGTTTTAAACAATTATTATTATTTAAATTTAAGTTTTATTTT
This sequence comes from Apodemus sylvaticus, assembly GCF_947179515.1. Lineage (NCBI taxonomy): Eukaryota > Metazoa > Chordata > Mammalia > Rodentia > Muridae > Apodemus > Apodemus sylvaticus. The sequence continues at coordinate 36,545,684 of NC_067487.1, forward strand.
TTCCTTGGGGAGGAGGTCACAAGGGTGGAGGGTAGATATGGAAGGAAGGGTTGGCAAATGAGCCATGCTGTGAAATTCACAAAGAATGAATAAAAAACATGAAAAAAAACAAAAAGGAAATGAAATGCCTGCTCTCCATGATCTGCCATTAGGAGTCAGGGAGTTTATAACAGAGCCAAGCTCTGTAAGCTTAAGTGGAACATTTATATTAGCTTAATTGCTCTAATATCACAATTTTAGGGCAAACTATAAGCATGTGAAGCAAGCTCCAGACTCTCCCTGGACTGTGGGAAAATACTTGTCATTAGTTTCACAGTTAATCCCAGTGTGCCTACCTCCATTAAGGGATGACGCACTGCACATTCAGAGCTAGCACTTAAGGTACTGTAATAACTATCTTTCTTTTTTTAGAAATTATTTTCTTTTTTTATATTTATTTATTTATTAAATGTAAGTACACTGTAGCTGTCTTCAGACACCCCCCAGAAGAGGACATCAGATCTCATTACAGATGGTTGTGAGCCACCATGTGGTTGCTGGGATTTGAACTCAGGACCTTCGGAAGAGCAGTCGGTGCTCTTACCTGCTGAGCCATCTCTCCAGCCTGATAGCTATCTTTCTTGATGCTGTGACAACTATCCAACTTAGGAAAAAGTTAGAGGACACAGTCCATCATGGAGGGAAAGTCCTACGGCAGGAGCTGAGGCTACCAGTCACGATGCGTCCACAATTAAAAAGCAGAAAGTGATGAATGTTTTTGCTCCACCCTCTTTCTCCTATCTGGTACCATTGTCAGAGAGTGCCACTGTCTAACATCAGCTAAGTCCATCAGGATAGCCCCTCCCAGGCACGCCCACAGACTCATCTATGCGATTCTGGATCTCAAGTTGACAACTGGGATTAACCATCGCAAGTACACATGTGCCTATTACACCAAGACATTACTTTCAGAGCAGCCCAGGCTCAAGACAGCCAGAGGAGGAAGGGCTAGACCCCTGCCTGCATCCGCCCTCCTTGCTAGGTAGGTAAGTGAGCAGGAACTCAGGCTGTGTGGTGCAGTGTTCTCTACCAAGGCTCCCAGTTAGTACATAGCGTGTCTCCGCAGCTGTACACTTGAGAAAACGGGATTTATGGACCATGAAGCCTCTGTCTTCTGCTGGGCTCTGTACCTGAGATTTGCTAACATGAAGGGAGGTACCTCAGAGTTGAGTGACCCAGTATTTGCTATTGGTTCGTTTAATAGTCATCCCCAGCACACAGAATACATTTCACAGATATAGAAGCTCCTCTGGGGACCCCAGTTCTCTCTGACCCCCGTTTGCTCAATATTTTCTAACTTAAGGTCATTTAAAAAGTTAATTTTGGCAAGGCATCATGACACATGCCTTTAATCCTAGCACTTGGGAGGCAAAGGCAGACAGATCTCCAAATTAAAGTAAGGTCAGCCTGCTCTACAATGTGAATTCTGAGACAGCCCAGGCTACACAGGGAAACCCTGTCTTAAACCCATCCCTCAAGAAAAAAAGAAAAAAAGAAGACAAGAAAAAGACTAAAAGAAAAGAAAAGAAAAAGTTAATTTTGAATATGTTCCCTGTTCTTCATAGGGGATAGAGTTCACATATTACATCATCTGTGAGGATTTTGCCAGAGTCCGTGACTCCACACAATTGCAATTCGATGAATACCCTTGTCAAATACCCTCTTCCATGCCAGGTAACACTGACACCCAGGCTTGTCTTCAGCAAGAACACTGGTAGGTCAGTCTAAGCAGAACTCCATGATATTTTCCTCAGTAGTTTCCCATGCACCGACCCTATTCTCCATCTTAGCTATAAAGTCCTATGTATACTATGTATAGAAAGTCCTATTCCTCCATGCTGCATTAGGAGTGGAGTCTGGTCTGTCTTCTGCGGGGCACGGTTCCAGGGCTCACCTCTCTACTCCCGTCTGATGGTTCTGAACTGTTGTCTTTACTCTTCAGCAAATGTCAATGACTTTGTGCTTCTTTCGCAGTCAATCAAAATGAAATTGAAGTATGTTCCCTGAGAGATGCTTTATATGAGACAAAATCTAGTCAGAGGCTCTGCCTGGGAGCTTGTGATAGGAGACTAAGCCACATTGCTCTCTGAAATCAGGCTTGAAGCAAATTCCTCCACAGCACGCTTTCTAAAAGGTGGCCCCTAGGGGCGCCTTTCTCCTCTCCCTTCCCTTACCTTGCTCTCATTGCTATGAGATGAGTTCCGAAGCTGGTGTCATCAAGTGCACAGGTGGACCGTGGGGGTGAGTAGGGGGTAGGGGGTGGTGTTCACCGTCTTGCCCACAGTATCTTTGCTGACAGAGTTGCCTTGGGAGCAAAGGAGCCTCTGAGAATAATAATTTCTCCATTACAAATATAAGTGGATGAAAGAGTGGTTAATCTATTTTCCTACTTGATGCATTTGAGTATTAACTGTCAACCCAGCTCATCCACATCAGACATGGTCATCTCTATAAACTGTCCCAATGCAGTAAATTATAAATCCATTTTTTAGCAAATTTTCTTGTTTTTTAATTAGCTGACTGTATTTTGCCCATTGAGACTCTGTCACAATTTCTTTGTTCCGTATAGAAATTTTGAATAATGGTTCTTGATCAGCAGTCTTGATTTACAAATAAATGTGGTTTCTGGAAAGCTCTTCCCTACTGGAGTATCTAAACCCTTTGGCCCAGTCCTTAGTTCTCTTGCAATCAAAGGCGGGAGAGCTGGCCCTGCCCCTCACTGGCCAGAGAGCAGGCCTTGCACCTCACCTGGGCAGCACAGTAGAGTTGGCCCTGGTAGAGTGGAGGGAGAGGTGAGCCTGTTCGAGGGCATGAGAGATGACTCAGCTCCTCTCAGGCCTCAGTGCTTGCTCTCCCACTACTGGGCAGCACAGTGGCACTGGTTCTGGAGGCCCAAGGGCATGGGCGCTGGAGAGCTGACCTTGCCTCCTGCCAGGGCCAGCATCAGATGGCCAAGCCCTAGCAGTGCTGGAGAGCTTGCCCTGTGGTGTGGGTGTAGGAGAGCTGTCAGGATGCCCAGCTCAGCTACCATCAGGCCCAGATCTAGGGCTTTGAGCTGGCCCATCCCAAACCCTATAACATCTACCCTATATGAACTGCTGGAACACACCAAGGGGCGGGTCCTATAGATCCTAAGCTGCAGGATCTGACTTGACCTAGGGCAACAACAGGATATCCAAAAGGAATGCAGGTGAGGACCCAGTACTGACAGTGTCCTAGAATCCAGACTTCAAACCAGACCAATAAACACTGCAGTGAACATTTACAGCGAAGGTGTCAGACAAAGGGGTACACTGTAGGACACACTGTGACACACTACCACTTCCACCACAAGATGTTTTCTTTGCTTTCTTTCGTTTATGTGTTTGTGTGGGAGTATTTTAGGTGGGAGTCAAGGGCTGAGGATAGAAACAAGGGGAGGAGGAGATTAAATAAAAAATTAAAAACGAAGCAAACAAACAAAAGCATAGCCGTCTGCTTGCGACACTGGGCTTCTGTGCTGTGCATTCCCCTTCTGGCGCTGAGGAGGAAGCTCCTCAAGGCCAGACCTGCTTGCTTATTTACCTTGTTCAGAAAAACGCACACAATCCAGACAGCCTTGCTGCCTATGGTGTCCTGAGCAGGCTTGGGCTTCAAGGTCAGGAGGAGTGAATGTAATCTGTGAGTCTTAGCACAGCTGGTGCACAAGTTGGCTCAGTGATGTTCGTAAAAGAGGCTGACGCGAGCTGAGCACTGCCCTCTGCTGACTGAACGCATGCCTGGAAATCCCTCAGCTAGCTAAATTCCTAGCTGCTTGCAGGGGTTTAAATGTCACTCCACTTCCAAGACCTCTGAGGATTTATTCTTCAGTTACAAAAAAGCAAGAAAGCAAGCAAGCAAACAAACAAACAAAATACAAAAATCTCGTTTGTTTTGTGTAACTACTCCTGAGCAGGGTCTGACCTGATGTGTATATAATTTTAAAAAAAATCACATTTTGAAAACAAAACACCAATCAAAATCAGACATTAGCAAGATGGTTCAGCAGGTAAAGACACACAACCCACAGCTTGATAACCTAAGTTCAATCCCATGACCCCACTTGGAAAGCAGACAACAGACATCTAGAACTTGTCCTCCTGCCTCTACATAGTCACACACACACACATACACATACACTCACTCACACAATTCACACACACACTCACACAACTCACACACACTCTTACACACACACACACACATACATACACAAACACACTCATACAACTCACACACTCTTATGCACATACTCACACAACTTACACACACACTCACACACATACATACACAATCACACATACATACATACACACTCATACACACACACATGCACAAGAAAAGAAAAATTTAGCAATTTCTTTGCTAGTATAAAGTACATAAACAAGCATATAACCTTACTACCTAAAGAAGCATAAATTGTATGTTTTATACTCTTGTAGTTCTTATTAATGAGCATGCATATGTGGGTAAAACACTATTCATTCCCAGAATTAGAAGGATGGAAGTCTATGTCTTGCTCTTTTCAATCAAGCTTGACATTTTCTTGTCATCAACTACACTTCAGAAACATGATTGTATACCTAAGTTATATTGTACAGCTAAAAATATATTGCTAGTTACTAGCAAAGCCCCATCTTTTCCCAGACTCCCTTGCAGCTCAGTTGGAGTAATGGGCCTGTGCTCCAGCCAATATGAACGACAGTAACTGGCCCTCCGATGCTGCCCTCCGATCCTCCAATCCTCTTACCTACTGACTCTGAAGGCCTCCAGATCTGGATCAGATGACTACAAATAGAGACGCCACTAGCCACTAGCTCCCTCCGTTACCACCTGCCAGGTGGCGCCAGACTTCAACATGAGGTAGAGACAGATGTCTGTGTGCTGCTGACTGAGCCCAGATGTGAATCTCCTTCACGGAACATCTGCAAGTTCCCAACCCTTCCTTTCATGTATGTGAGTACACTGTTGCTGTCTTTAGACACACCAGAAGAGTGTATCATAACCCCATTACAGATGGTTGTGAGCCATCATGTGGTTGCTGGGAATTGAACTCAGGACCTCTGGAAGAGCAGTCAGTGCTCTTAACTGCTGAGCCATCTCTCCAGACCCAACCCTTCCTATCATGAATGAAATGTACTACATTGCCTATTTTCAATTACGTTGCTCTGATAAATAAGAAGTAATTGAGTTATCTTTTCTTGTTTGGAGTGAAACGTTACTATTTTCTCCTTTCCATTTTCATAAACTTTTATCATTTCCTACAGAAATCTGTTCCTTAAACACAGAAATAAATCAGTTCTGGAAGTGGAGAGTGACAAAAACTGTCTCCTGCGCAGCCTGCGAAGCTTCTGGCAGAGCATCCTTTACAATGCCGTGCTCTCTGTGAATGTGATTTCTAGAACTGTGACCAGGTGTTGGGATTCAGAGTCCTCAGGCAGCTACTTCACAGCCCAAGTGTGACTTTAGCCTCACGGGCATCCAAGATCTCCAGGTGGTCCATGGAATCCACTTGTCATTAATCTGTAGCAGAAGGTAGTTAAAAATCCCTGCCCCGGCATGCAGAAGGAATGCGAATTGATCCATTCTTATCTCCATGTACTAAACTTCACTCCAAGTGGATCAAGGACCTCCAAGTAAAACCAGACACACTGAAACTAATAGAAAAGAAACTGGGGAAGACCCTTGAGGACATGGGTACAGGGGAAAAGTTCCTGAACAGAACACCAATAGCTTATGCTCTAAGATCAAGAATTGACAAATGGGACCTCATAAAATTACAAAGTTTCTGTAAGGCAAAGGACACTGTTAAAAGGACAAAACGGCAACCATCAAATTGGGAAAGGATATTCACCAACCCTACATCTGATAGAGGGCTACTATCCAATATATACAAAGAACTCAAGAAGTTAGGCCCCAGGGAACCAAATAACCCTATTAAAAAATGGGGTACAGATCTAAACAAAGAATTTTCACCTGAAGAAATTTGGATGGCAGAGAGGCACCTTAAGAAGTGCTCAACATCATTAGTCATTATGGAAATGCAAATCAAAACAACCCTGAGATTTCACCTTACACCAGTCAGAATGGCTAAGGTCAAAAACTCAGGAGACAGCAGGTGTTGGCGAGGATGTGGAGAAAGAGGAACACTCCTCCACTGCTGGTGGGGCTGTAAGATGGTACAACCACTTTGGAAATCAGTCTGGAGGTTCCTCAGAAAACTGGACCCTGCTATACCTCTCCTGGGCATGTACCCAAAGGATTCCCCGGCATGCAATAAAGACACATGCTCCATTATGTTCATAGCAGCCTTATTTATAATAGCCAGAAGCTGGAAAGAACCCAGATGTCCCTCAAAGGAGGAATGGATACAGAAAATGTGGTATATTTACACAATGGAATACTACTCAGCAATTAGAAACAATGAATTCACAAAATTTTTAGGCAAATGGTTTGATCTGGAAAATATCATCCTAAGTGAGGTAACCCAATCACAAAAGAATACACATGGAATGCAATCTCTGATAAGTGGATATTAATTAGCCCAGAAGCTCTGAATACCCAAGGCACAAATCCATAACAAATGACTCCCGTGAAGAAGTATGGAGAGGGTCCTGATCCTGGAAAGGATTGATCTAGCATTGGAGGGGAATATAAGGACAGAGAAAAAGGAGGGAGGTGATTGGAGAATGGATGGAGAGAAGAAGGTTTATGGGACATATGGGGAGGGGGGATCTGGGAAAGGGGAAATCATTTGGAATGTAAACAAAGAATATAGAAAATAAAAATATTTTTAAAAAAAGAAATAAATAAATAAAATTTGCTAAGGGAAAAAAAAAATCCCTGCCCCGGCTTCTACCCCACCTTAGGTTATTGGGTTCTGGGATAAAAAACATATTCACAGCCTTTATACTTACAATATGCTTAAAGCGGCCCTAGAGCTGGGCGGTTGCCTACCTTCCGTGCTATTAGAACCTACTCTCTTATTGATAACCCTGAATTAGATTACTTACTACTTACTATGTTTCGCCTGGGCTGCTCTTAACCCCAGTTGGCCAACCCACAGGGCCAAGTTTTCATTCTTCTGCTAACCCACGGGGGCTTCTCCTGGCTTCTCCTGCAAGTTCTTTGTCTTTCGCATTCTCTCTCCAAGTGCAGGAAGCCTAACCCCGCCCCATGTTTCTTCTGCCTAGCTATTGGCTGTTAGCATCTTTATCTACCAATCACATCTGTGGGTGGACTCTGTCTCTGTCTCTGGGGCAAATAGTCTTGGGGGTCCCACATTACCATTAAAATACAAGCCAGCCTTAGGCCAACCCACTACAGTAATCTTAGTCTACAAGGCACTGGGCGTGGTGAGTCAGAGCTGTCCTTTGGTAATCATCACACTTCCTGTTTCTTTGGTTTGATTTGTTTTATTTTGTTTTCAGACAGGATCTCACCATATAGCCCACGTTGGCCTCAAACTAACAATTCGCCAACTTCCATCAGCGGAGGATCTAGGACCAAAGCCATGTATTTTATAACAGCTGGGGGTTGGGGTGGTGGCTGCGGGCTCATGTATGGTATCTCAGGATGGCCTCGCACTCACTAGACAGGGAAAGATGACCTTAAATTTCACATCCGCCTGCCTCCACCTCCTGAGTGCTGCATGCTGGGGTTACAAGTATGTGTCACACATATGGTTTATGCAATGTTGGAAACCCAGTACAGGGCTTTGTCCCTTCTCAGAGCAAGCTACATCCCCAGCCCTGAATCATAGGTTTAAAATCATTTTCATGTGAATCAAAATTCAATAGATAGAAAAGGGAGACTTAAAGCTTCCCCCGCCCCCCCCCCACACACACACCCCTGCCTTTTAGCCATTCACAATCCTCTCCAAAGAAAACTCACTGCCTTCACTCCATCCTTGGTGAGGTCTTATTCCTTCATATGCTCTTTCCTAAAGCAGTGGTATGCTTTGTAACAGAGCTACTTCGTATGCATTTCCTACAGAATTTAGTGGCATTTCAGATGACATCCAGGATCTGTCAGGATGGCTGGCACCAAGCCTTAAAAAAACAAAACAAACAAACAAACAAAAAAAACAAATAAAAACTATAATACTTTAGTAATAGTATGGGATTCATTCTGTTTGAATGAATCCCAAGAATACACACAAAGTTTTGTTGTTGGGTTGTTTTTTTTTTTTTTAAAAAAAAAAAAAAGAGGAGCTAAATTGTGTGTATCGAATTCTTAAAAATCTCCCAAATAGCTTTCATGAATATGAAGTGGTACTTCAGGATAGCAGAGGTGGACAGATATGATTGCTACTTTCATATACTGATGATTCTACAGCCCGTGGTCGCACCAGGCACTGCAAGACTATTCCTAGAAGGGTCAGATGCCTGCCTCCCTATATGTTGACAGGAGAAGGGGCTTATAAACCATTTCAGAACTATTTCCCCGATTCAGGTTTTAAAGGATGGGGAGGCAATTTGAGAAGGTAGAAGGTTGAAAATCAGGGAGAACCTGATTTTCTTGAGAAAATCAGGGAGAACCAAAGTTTACTCTTTAGAACCTACATTAAAAACCAACAACAAAACAAACACAAAAAATCAGTCTCTCTCTGTTTGTCTCTGTCTGTCTGTCTCTGTCTCTCTCTGTCTGTCTCTGTCTGTCTCTGTGTCTCTCTCTGTCTCTCTCCCCCTCTCCCTCTCTCTTTCTTTCTCCAAATGAAATGAAGATAAAGAGGAGGCATCTAAAAGGGACCAGACTTCTCCCCAGCCTGGGCCATCTCCCTGAGGGTAGCCCAGATACAAAAAGATAGAAGAAGAAAAGATAGATCTTTCCTGTCATAGTAAGATAAAACAAAAAATAAAATAAACACACACACACACACACACACACACACAGCTATCCCCTGGAGACTAATATTACAGCAACTGAACTACATCAAAATAAAATGTCCCTGGAAGTTAATAAACAACCACAGCCGGGGACTTGGAATTCATGGAGCGAAGCTTACACAGCACAGACCGAATTTTAACACCAGCAATACTGCACCCTTGCCGTCACAGGAGAGAAAACAGTGTAGCACCCCCGCGCCCCTCTGCTAGGGAATCTGGTACCCATAAGTCAGCAGCGCACTCCCTGGCAGTGCCCTCGATGAGTGGCCCTTCATTTCTTATGCAGCAGACAGTTCGCTTTAATGACCCCAGTAAAATGTGTCAAGAGGCTGAGAGGGCTCACTCTTGGTTAATTACTTTGATTTGATTTTCTTTTTTTGGATTTTTTTTTATAGCCCTGGCTGTCCGGGAACTCACTCTGTAGACCAGGCTGGCCTCGAACTCAGAAATCCGCCTGTCTCTGCCTCCCAGAGTGCTGGGATTACAGGCGTGCGCCGCCACCACCACGCCCCGGCGATTTGACTTTCTATAAAGGATGCTTGAATCAAACCTGCGACTAGGAATTAAGTTCGCATCCACACCGGTTGCAAACGGAGGGAAGGCTGTCCGGAGGAGCTGGATTCTGATGGCGACAAAGGTCAGCCACAACATCAATGCAGAAGCATTCAGCAGCCATAAGCTATGGCAAGCTATCCAGGAACGCTGCCCTTCTCTCGGACTTTTTGGGGTTTGGGCCGTTCTCAGGAAGGTGCCCCAGCCTCAGGGTAAGTCTGGTCCCCTTCAGTCAAGCCTTCATAGAAAAGGCCTCACAGCCGGGCCGTGGTGGCACACAGCTGTAATCCCAGCACTCTGGGAGGCAGAGGCAGGAGGATTTCTGAGTTCGAGGCCAGCCTGGTCTACAGAGTAAATTCCAGGACAGCCAGGGCTATACAGAGAAACCCTGTCTCGCTCAAAAAGACCAAATCCAAAAAAAAAGAAAGGAAGGAAGGAAGAAAGGAAGAAAGGAAGAAAGGAAGAAAGAAAGAAAGAAAGAAAGAAAGAAAGAAAGAAAGAAAGAAAGAAAGAAAGAAAGAAAGAAAGAAAGAAAGAAAGAAAGGAAGAAAGGAAGAGAGAAAGAAAGAGAGAAAGAGAGAGAGAGAGAAAGAAAGAAAGAAAGAAAGAAAGAAAGAAAGAAAGAAAGAAAGAAAGAAAGAAAGAAAGAAAGAAAGAAAGAAAGAAAGAAAAAGAAAAGGCCTCACAGTCCTGTGCAGAGGCTTGTCACTGGTTTAATCAGATCTAATTGAATTAACAATCCACATTACTCGTCCCAGGGACCCTTGCAGCGAGAGGAACAGAAAGGTGTTCACATATGAAAAGAAGGATTATTTGTCTTCCCAGTCCACGTTTCATCTCGATTCTTAGTAAATGGAATGTCATTGGGACAACCATTGCGTTTCTAAATGAATGGCTCGGGTCTCCCTGGATCCGCTGTGTGTTGGCGGTCCTTGCCCAGATAGCACAGGATAGACGAGGTGCCTCTAGGTTGGGGAGGTTCAGCTGGTTATCCTCCCTGCCGCAGGGAGCTGAATGCTGTTGGTCTCCTAGAACTGGAACTTTCCACCATCAGCTTGGCCCAGACACCAAGAGGCAGGAGAGGTTCACCCCCGGATATCTCTGCACTTTGAAATTATCCTTCTTAAGTCCTTAGTCCAAGCAGAGATAAAAAGAAGGTCAGATAGGACCATTTTAGGTGGATGGTGTAATGAACTGGATTAAGCGTCATTTCTCAAAATGGCCTATCTTGAAGAGAAATCTTGAACTTCCTCTTTGGAGAAACTAAGGTGATTTCCATGGGCAGTGACAGAATTGCCCACAAAAATCTCTTAGATAAAAAGTTGCTGGGACTGGAGAGATGGCTCAGCGGTTAAAAGCATTGACTGCTCTTCTGGAGGTCCTAAGTTCAAATCCCAGCAACCATGTGGTGGCTCACAACCATCCATAATGAGATCTGACGCCCTCTTCTGGTGTGTATGAAGACAGCTACAGTATACTTACATATAATAAATAAATCTTTAAAAAAAAAAGTTATTGTCTCAGGTTGGAGAAATGGCTCCACAGTTCAGAGTGTTACTGTCTTATGGAAGACCTGATTTTGGTTTCCAGTCCTCATTTCTGAGGTCTCACAAATGATTGTAATCCCAGCTTCAGGGGACTCCTCTTCTGGCCTCCATGGATACCATCACCCATGTGGTCATAGGCAAACATAAATAAAATGTTTACATCTTTAATATATCATGGATGGCTTTAAAAACATTAACAACCAAAACATTTATGAAGAAAGTTTATTATCCATTTTTAACAAACACTGGGCTATTCATCAGGGACTGGGCCTGCCTGTCCAGTAAGCTTTGTTTTCTTGTGTTGGGAACAGCTACTCCTCTGCCTAAGAGTTACAGAGGAACCTCCAGGTCTTCTGTGGTTTCTGACAGTCCAATTAACATCAGGTTCCACTGAGCTGAGAAGTACCATCCGCCTCCAGGCTTGGGTACCATAGCATTTGTCTATGCTGGGATGCTATGTGCTCCCCTGACCCCATAGCTCAGAAACTCTGTGTTGAGTTACTATTATAAACAATATTATTCTGATAGGCACCTGTGTGCAGGTGAACTCTGTGTTTTTGTAAGCATGAATGCCTCTAAGCCTAAATCGCCAGTCAACTAAACAACTCTGTGTTTGTTTCTGTGAACAAAGAAAACATTCACAAGAAAATAATGTATTTTGTTTTGTTTTGTTTTGTTTTTGAAACACTTATGTCTTGATCTTCAGGCTTCAGGCTCTTCCAATAGTTTCTAGGAAGACAAGTTCTTACCGTTAACAGGGCATTAGTGTTCCAGCTTGTGGATGTATAATCTCATAAATCAAAGGATTTAAAAAACAGACTCAGAAGGAAGCTTGAGGGCCATTTTATTAGCATTTGACAGAGAAACTGCAGGGCAGGCGAGCTAGAAATCTCTGAATCTGCTGGAAGGGGTGTGGATAAGAGAGACAAAGTCACTCTTTTTTCCATCAGGATCCAAGAAAAACAGGCAGGCTCAGCTCAGCGATGATGGTCAGCAGACTACTGTAGGAAGTAGGCGGTGACTTTAGAGAAAGCCTGAAAGTCTTGAGTGTCACAGCAGGCTCACTCAGGATCTTGTCTTGTGTCCCTTTGGGAGTTGGAACACAGAAGAAAAGGCAAGTTTCCAGACAATTCGATTTGTAAGCAGCTTCATTGGAGCCGGCTGACAGGGGTGAAATTAATTCTCTAATTAAGGGGATAATTATTCCTCTCACCTCCTTAGCATTCCTTCAGGTAAATGAGTGTCCCTGAGGAGTGGTCTCATGGTCAAATGATTGGCAGTGCCCACTGTGTTAACTCTTAAGAGAGGGAAATAAAAGTATGTCATGTTGAGAGAGTTCAAAATGTCCTTTCTCAACCCAGGGCCAAAGGGGGAATTTCAAATTTGGTTTTTCTGTTGATCAAGAAAAAGGTGTGCTTTGTGTTCACTGGGAACATGACTTAGAAGAGGAGAGTGGGACTTCCTCCCCAGTCTCTCTCTTTTGCTGCCCAGAGGTGAGAGATTTTGCTTAGTCACAATCCCACCATGACATGTGGCTTTGACACAGGCCTATCATCAATTGAACCCAATGATTCAATTGATCCAAGGTTAAAACATTCAAATTATGTCTCTTTATAAGTTGGCCATCTCAGATTTTTGTTACAGTTACAGGATACTAACACTATGTTTGAAAAAACTGTTCCTAGGAAAGGAAGGAGCTAGAAGTTACACGTGTAAAGACACACGTGCCACTCGTCACAGCTGAACAGCTCTGTTAAATTGACCATCCTAACATAGAGCACAAAGCATTGTGTTTACATAAAATAAGGACACTTTTAAAGGCAACAAGAGTGAGTCGCTGGCAGCCACTTGTGAACAGGAGGCTACCTCTGACCAAAGGAAAGGTCAGAATGAGTTTCTCACATTCAAAGCCTTTTGCCTGAGGCTAGCCCAAATCCATGTCCGGTGGGGTCATTAAAAATGTTATTAAGTTCTAAGAAATGAGTAGACTCAATGACAACTCAATAGGAACTGTGCAAGTTGAAAAGCACAGAGTGAGGGTGGAACAGGGGGACTTTATGGTCACTTGAATCAATATCAAGGAGCCTGCTAAATGTTTAGTTGGAATCTCAGAACAAGACAAGAAAGACAAGTAGTAATATTAAGCATTTCACAACACGAGCATAGTATATGCCTAGCTATCTAGCAGGAACAGATGACCATAGCTGAGTAATTATTTTCATCAAGCCAGGAAAATGCTTGGTTAGTCAATGTTCTCCGGGCTCGTGGACACACAGTAGCGATTGACTCCAGAGACAAGTCTATGGGTTCCATCAAATACCGTTGGTACTGAATTCCAGCAACTCATTTTTCCTTGCCCCCTGTTGGTGAATATGTGGACGTATGCAACGGACACCCCAAAGATGGTCAAGCACACCCCATAATGGTGAGGCTAGGGAGAATCTTGAACCACATCTCTGCACCATTACTCACACTCCAAATTGTCACTGGCTCCTCAGAGGTGACCCCGGCTCTATATTATTTGTGTGGAGTGTGTGTGTGTGTGTGTGTGTGTGTGTGTGTGTGTATGAGAGAGAGAGAGAGAGAGAGAGAGAGAGTACAGGTGTGAGTATATCTAGATGTGATCGCCATGATGGTCATGTGGACATGTGGATATCAGATGACAATTTTTGGAAGCCCTCTCCCTGTACCTTGAACTTGAGCATACCGACTTTGAAGTAGAAGCGAACTGGTCTGGAATCTGAAGGACTCGCAGTGGGAATGAATACTGCTTGGTCATTTGTGCTGCACACAAGTGACCACTGATGTCATCTATGAACATGGTCATTAAGGAAACTGGGAAGGAAGAGGCAGATGTCAGCGGTGGGAAGGATCCTACAAGTGAGAATAAGCAGCCCCACAGGGTAACAGAGAGGTGAGAACTGGGTGGATCTCTGAGTTCAAGGCCAGCCTCATCTACCAACTGAATTCAAGTTCAGTCAGGGCTACACAGGTCTCAAAGAGACAGAAAGGGATAAGATGGACAGGACACTGGAAATGAAAAGCAGTGAGGGTTTCCCTATAGAAATCAAAAAGCAGCCAGAGGTCCAAGGAGGAGGGAGGAGCTAAGAGAAGAACGAACCTGTGTCCCTGAAGTACAGTTATATCAGTGCTGAGTAAGGATGGAGATTCCAACCTTCAGCTTAATAAGTCATTGGCATTTTTCATCTTTTTATTGGGCCTAATTTCAGGACCACTTTTAAAAACTAACCTTTGGCATGTAACCTACGGGAGGGTTTCCTTGGCTGCCAGAGCAGCACAAACTTGGCAGCGCTTCACTTCAGAAGTCTGTCTTCCCGCATCTCCTGGAGGCCAGGAGAGTGAAGCCAAGCTGTGACTGGCATAGGTTCCTTCTCAGGGGCTCACAGGAGAACCTCTTACATGCGTCTCTCCCGGCTGCTGGATGGTGTCAGCCGTCCTTGCCCTGTCTGACGTTGGCATGAGATAAAACAGATTCAGAATCTGTCTTCACACGGATGCAGTGTTCATCCCGGGGGACCGCGTCCAGAATGACATCTTCTTATAAATATGGGCTTCACTGTGTTAGTCCACAGTGACCTTGCCATAATTCAATTAACTCTGAGAGACTACATGGTCACATGCTGGGCTTTGATGTGAACTGGGGAGGACAGTACTCGTGTCCGCACCCACTCTGAGTAGGAACACACATGTGCAATGTGTATAACAATAGAAATGTTGAATAAAGGAACACATTTAAGATGTTAGAATGGGACAAAAGTAAATGAATTAATAAATTAAATGAAATCACTACTTTTTTGGGGGGGGGGGAGCAAGGGTGACAGGCTATTATGTAGACCAGGCTGACCTGCAGCCCACAGAGATCTGCCTGTCTCTCAAATATTGGGATTAAAAGCATGCCCCACAAGGGATAACATTTGAAATGTAAATAAAGACAATATCCAATAAAAGAAAAAAGAAAAGTATGCCCACTACTATATTTTGACATAGTCTCTTTCAACAATACTATTAATAGGAGCCTAAATTAAGTGAGTATTTACCCAAAGAACTCAACCACAGAAATCCTTGTACATTCATGTTTCTTGCAGCGCTCTTCACAGTGGCTGAGCTACGGAGCCAACACAGATGCCCAGCAGTAGAGAAGAGGGTGAAGGAGACATGTATGCACACACAATCAAACTTTTTCCCTGACACATAGAAAAAAATCATAGTACTTATAGGACAATGAATGCAAATGAGGACAATATCACTAAGCAAATTAAGCCAATTACAGGGAGCCAAATACCACTAGGTTTTTTTCTTATTTGCTGTCTCTAGATTTCATATACAATTATGCATTCGTATGTGACACTAAAGTGGAATTAGAACTGGCTTGGGGGACACTGGTGGATGGAGAAAGAAAGGGCGATCCAAGGGAAAATAGGCTCTACATGCGTGCATGAAAACCAAACGCGGTATTAACACCAATGACTCTAATATGGGTATCTGCTGTAGGAAACATCTCACTCAACTGTTCCTATAAAGGCGATCTTGACACACCCACACACCATTTTCTTAGTTAAATAGAATCAAAAAGCCTCTTTAGTGGGTTAGAACTTAGCTCCGCAATGTTCCCGAGGCTGTTCACACAGCCACACTAATGGACTCATTTAAACTAAGTAATAAAAGGTGTGGCAAAGGAAGATACACTTATTTACTAGACACGATGTACCTTTAAAAAAATTCTCTTTAAATATTTACTGTGCACTTCAGTCTTTGAGGCACCATTAGGTATTAGGTACTGAGAGAATTAATATCTTTAAAAAAAGAAAATCCTTTCCTGAAGTGTCATTAGGGAGGAAAAAAAGTGTGCTCAGATATGAAAGAAAGGCTTTGTAATAACTATTGTTTCTGACATTGTTTTGAGGCGTCTCAATACCTCAGTTACTGATTCTAAGACTGATTTGTGGATCTGCAAGTCCCGATGATCTATCGTCGTAGGTCGTTTCCCTCCGCTCCCTTCCATTTGTGACTTTTAGGTGGTTTCCAAATGTGAGCCAAACTACAGCTTGAAACAAAGTATAGTGTACAGGTAGGTGGGCCGGTCTCCTGGCTTCTAGGCCCGGAGACCGGTGGGAACTTGTTGCCACACCTTCTGTGGCGATCATCTCATGCCAGTTCCCAAAGTCGACGTGGCTGCGGGCATTTTCCCATACAGCCATAAAGAAAGGTCAAAAATTGTCTTTCAAGTGCCGGGTCAGTAAAGATATGATGGCATTCTAAGGAAAGAAAAGAAATCGGCTCTTCGTGGACAAAGAACTCAGATCTGTAGCTGCAGGGGGCGTGGTCAGACAGGGCGTTTCCAGGTGGTGCAGAGGAAGCACAGTTGCTAGACCTCTGTTCTAACACGTTTGTCTTGCTCTGAACGCCGAAAGTTAACACGATCACACGTTTGACACCAAGAGTTTGTCATTTCATGTAACTTTCAGACGGAGCGCTGGGGTTGGGTCTCCCAGGCGTCACAGGTGGCTCTGTACAGGACACCTGGCACGGGGCACTGAGTCACAGCTGGTCCCCTTCCCCTCCAGGAACAACGGGATGCTGGGGAGCAGCTTTTCCTTCCCAGGCCTCTCCCACTTCCCTTCTCACCGGTCCCTCCCGCCTTGTCCCGGGAACCGATCGGGAAGTCTCAGGGTCCCGATCGCTCCCCACTACATCCCCCCTGGGACCAGGAGGCAAATTCCTGTGGGTCCCAGGAGTGCCAAAAGTGCTCAGCGAGACGGGAAATTGCAACAGTCCTGGCCCCTCGGCCCTCCCCCGGCGCCTTCCCGTAACTCCCGCCCCTGGACACTTGCCCCGCAGCTGATTCATAGCCGGGGCGCGGGGCCGCCTCCAAACGCCGGGACAGACGTCCGCGTCCGCCCGCCCGTACCCCTGTGAGGCAGAGGACCGGCCAGGCTCCGGAGCAGGTCGCCAGGCGGGTGAGTACGGGACCCGTGCGCCCGCCCGCGCTGCCCGTGCGCCTCCTCCATCCGCTTCCCCGACGGGAGAGCCCGGAATTTTGGTGGCCCGCAGCCTCTGCTCTGTCCTGCCTTGGTTTTGCACTCTCAGGGGCCCGCAAGAGGTGTGCCAGAAAAGTGCCATCTAATTGATGGGTAACTCTAAATAATTAGACACGCTCTCAGCGTGTGCTCGTCCTGGGACACCAGGACACCAGGCCTGCTTTGAGGTTCACCATCCCCCCCCCCCCCCCCCCCCCGGCCTCTCACTCAAGTGATTGGGGAAACACTTGCTGAGTTAGTATTCCCGTTTGGGCCAATTTGGTTGCTCTCCCAATACTCCGTGGGAGTGGGAGTGGGAGTGGGAGTTAATGGCTTTCCCCAGCCTCTTGCTTTCCAATCCTTAACTCCCAGCCATCCCTGCGATTTCTCTGGCAATAGGTGCTTCCCTCTCCACTCGGAGGAGAGCACCTGCAGGTGGGGGCAGAGCTTCTGCACAGGTAGGGAGAGCAGGTACCTCTTCTCAAGCTGCTTGTATGGAAGTGGCACCATTAACAGGCAAGGATGCGCATGAGGGTCAGCGTCTCTGAGACTAGGGACCAGTGGGACGCTGACATCAGAGCATGAATACAGTTCTTGACCGGCCGCTTGACCACACACTCTTCCCTCTGTGCTTCCGTCTATCCTGCTTGCCTTGTGAGTGACCGGAGGCACAGAGATAGGGACTGCTTTCCGACAGACGCTGCCTGCCTGCCGGACATTGTGAAAGTGCTTTGAGATCAAGCTATTCCCAGCTCAGGACTCCTGGATGTGAGGAAACAGAGCTGACAGAATTGAAAGTGGAAGCAGGGCATTCTGCTTTCGAACAGGGTAGGGGGCAAGGGGGGGACACCTGGGGTGGAGATTGGGGGACACGGGGGGGGGGGGCGGGGGGGTTAGGCAGTCGGGGCTGGGGGCGCATCGAGATCCGCAATAGGTCCTAACCCTGATGTAAACAGACTTGGAACCAGGGTCAGGTTACCTTTTATGTCTTAGTTTCAGTTTCCTTGTTTACATAACAATAAGGTTTCCTATAACTTTTGACCAGAAACCATGTGCTTCCTTTTAAGCGATTAGATGGCAGTCAGATAGGTGACAGAGTGGAGATTCTTCCGAGTCTCATAGCCTCTCTGTGCTACACTTCCTCCTATGCTAGGAATTTTTGGGAGCCCGGGCTGGGGTAGATGATCCTGCCTGGTCTGTGAACTGCTCCGTTTTGCCCGGGATGAGTCACAGGAGTTCCCCAGTTGACCTGTGTTTGAGAATCATCCTTGGCATTTTTTTCAACCACACCTACATCTGACACCTCCTGGGGATATCTCAGCACAGTGAGGAATGCTCCCAGGTTAGATAGATAGATGGCTATACTTTCACTGCTGGACACAGCGAGGTCGGTGCCACCACCGGCCTCTTTGGGGCTCTAGAGTCCAGTTCTGTATCTTGTCTGTTTTTCGTCGAAGGTAGCTGTGACAGAACGGTCACCAGCTGATTGGCCAGAGGAACTTGAGCCACAAGAGACCTCGTCGTGGATGCTCTCCCTGTCCCCTTCACTCCATCGGCACAGCCCAGAGTCTCCCGTTCCTATCCCCCACCCCCACCCCATCCTCACCTGCCCCGGGACCCCATCTCCAGTGCACAGGAAGTCCGCCACTGTTGCTGTTTTCTTTTCCTTGGTCCTGAGTAAAGAACCTAGTCTGGGCACACGGGTTCAGTTCAAGAATGGCTGTCGACCATTCTGCCTTGGACAAAGTTTGTGCTTTCCTGGTGGGAACTGGGCTGAATGTTTACAGACTTTGAAAGGAAATCACAGTGTGCACTCTGACGCTCATTTATGGGAACAGTAGGTTCCAGCCCTCTTCTCTGGACAGGAAACCTTTCCTAGAGAGGGGAGCAAAACAAGCCTCACGCAGTGAGGTGGGAGCAAAGCACACAGCATTTCAGCATCTTTCTTGAGAAAACTCCTCCCCAAAGTAAGCTGCCTTGTCCATACCTGAGGGCTTCTTTCCCACGGCTGACCCTGGCTTCACCCGCTTCCTTCCTCTACTCTTTATTAAATGGCTTCCCAGGTTTTGCTTACCTCACATTGTATTTGATTTGGGTTGCTTTGAAGTGACACAAACAACAACCGACTGTCTGACGGTAGGGAAGCAGATACCGCAAAAGCCTTTCCTCGACAGCTGTTACCAGTCTAGAGGGGACACGCAGTACAGGATATTATTTTTCTCTTTGCTGTGACAAGTGCTGGAAAAGTAACAACATAAGAAAAGAAACGTGTTTGGTTCATGGTTTGAGAGATTATAGTCCACCGTGAGACAGCTGGTCACACTGTGTTGGCAATTAGGAAGTGGGGGCGGGGGGAGAGAAACAGAGACAGAGACAGAGAGAAAGGATACTCTTGCAGCTCTTAGGATAGTATTATCCACAGAAAGAGTAGGTAGTTTCTTCATCAATTACTTCTTCCTGTGACACCCTGAAGGACTCATCCAGAGATGTATCTCCTAAGTGATTCTGAACTCAGTCAAACTGGCAATGCAGATTAACATAACTTTACCAACTTGACACCCCCACATCACTTCTAAGTCATAACATGTGGTAAACATCACTATAAGACACTCCTGTTTATAATGATTTGAAGCACATATCCTCAAGTTTTCCAAGTATGTTTACATATGTAAATGTCCTAACTGTAGTGTGCCCTTCCTTCTTTACAATCCAAGTTGGAGAACTTTTTGCATACCTCTACACAAGATATTTTGTCAAGGGTTTCCTGATAACCTTAAGCAGGATAGAATTTATTTACCTTTTCCCTTATTGATAGCTATTTTGCTTTGAAAACATATTTAGGATTAGCAACAATGCTTCAGGGAAGATAATGCATTGGTCTTTGCATTATCATAGTTGAGTAATACTCAACTATGAGTATTACTATGGAGTAGAATCCCAGGAGAGCTGTTTTGAGGGCGAACGTCTTACCACACGCCTCTGCTTCATAAGTAAGTGTGCGAGTCAACGTGTGAAGTTCTGATACGCCTTACCACGACTAGCCCAAATATATGTATTTTCAAACTTGGGAGTGGATGAGATCCAAAACAGTGTTTCAATTTACATTTTGTTACTTACTGCTCCAATTTACTATTTCTACATATTTATGAAACGTCTGTGTTCTATGATGAGTAGGCCACACCTTAGTCTTATATCGAGCTGTTTTCTCTTAGTCTTTAAAAAAACTGATTACCTTCATTTATGGACTTATGGGAGGAAGGTTGACCATGGCCCAGCGGACAGGTCGAGGTCAAGGGAAAGCCTGGGGAATAACTACTCTCCTTCCTGCATGTGGGACCTAAGTAGGCACCTGCGGCCACTGAGCTATCTCTCTGACTCAGGGGTTTTTTGGGTTTTTTTTGTTTGTTTGTTTGTTTTAATTTTATGCATTGTAGAAACTCTGCCGTGTCTCAAATCATAATACTCTGTCTGTAGCAGACAGTGCAACGACTTCTACCATAATGCTGCCTCTTCTCATTTTCCTTTAATCGTGGTATTGGACACATATCACAGTAGTTACCATCGTAAGATAAAGCCCTGTGCCATCGACGGTGCCCACAGCTCTCCAGCGTGTGGTTCCGCGGCTCTTCCGTCTTTGCAGAACGGCGAGTCAGAAGCATGGAACAGTAGTCACCTGTTTCCCTCCGGTTCTCTGCTTCAGCAGGTCTGCTCTGTCTTTTTTAATTGGACGGATGACAGAAGTGGAGTCACGCCACGTTTGTGTTTCCGTGTCTGTCTCATTTCGTGTCGTGCTTTTTAAAGCCCCTCTGTAGCAGCGATTGGTCATCTCTGTGATTCTGAGGCGGGCAGCCCTCCGCTGTCTCACTATCTATTTCCTTACCCATATGCGGCTGGCGTGACTATCCTTCCTTGCAGAGAAACTTTAAATACTTGCGTCATCAGCACACTTTCATGATTTCTGGGCTTTTCCTAATTTGGGAAAGTCTTGGTCACTGAAAACTTAAATGATCTTATTTCTGCTAATACTTTTACTAGTTTGATTTTTATTTAGTACCATTATACATCGCATTTTTAAGAAAAATAGACTGAACGGAATGACGAGACTTAATTCTTCTCTAAAATTTAGATGGTTCTTCCCATGCATTTATTTAATGGTCTATCATTCAAATCTCGGCTTATGCCGTTTGGGGAGGGGTGTATAAAACCAGGGCTAGCCTTAAACTCAGAACTCCCCTGCCCTGCTGAATGCTGAGATGCTTGTACCAAGATGAAATTCGGTTGTCGTCATAAAACCAATTACCTCTTTGTACCAGGCCTGTTTCTGGCCTCTGTTCTTCCCGGTGATCCTTGGGCCACTTTCCTACCAATGTTAAATACTGGGGCTTTATTTTTTTTCTCTTTTGAAAAACATGTTCTTTTATTGAAAAAGGAAGTAAAAACATTTTATGATATAATTGAAAATTTACATGGAAAATATTTCTGATAAAATAGAAGAGATATATAGAAAAACACGTTAAAATTGACAATTTTCATGGAAAATTAAAGAGTAAAATGGTAGACATAAAAACATTGCTAAATTAATGGAAAAAGGAAGTAGAAACATTTTATGAAAGAATTGAAGATTTACATGGAAAATATTTCTTATAAAATTGTAGAAAAATGTAGAATAACATGTTAAACTTGAAGATTATCATGGAAATTCTTTTATAGATATAATAATAGTAGGCATAAAAGTATTTCTAAGTTGATTGAAAGTGGAATTATAAACATTTTCTTATAAAATTCAAGATTTACATGGAAAATATTTCTGATAAAATTTAAGAAATATATAGAAAAACCTGTTAAAAGTGATTATCATAGAAAATTATACAGATAAAATGGTAAGCATAAAATAATTCTAAGTTGATTGAAAGTGGAATTGTAAACATTTTCAGGTAAGATTGAAGATTTACATGGAAAATGTTTCTGATAAAATTCAAGAAATATATAGAAAAACATGTTAAAATTGACTATTTCATGGAAAATTATACAGATAAAATGGTAGTCATAAAAACCTTTCTAAATTAATTGAAGGTGGAATTAAAAACATTTGTGATAAAATTAGAGATTTACATGGAAAATATTTCTGATAAAATGGAAGATACAGGAAAACATGTTAAAATTGAAGATTATCATAAAAATAATGCAGATAAAATGGTAGACATAAAAACATTACTAAATTTATTGAGAGAGGAATTACAAACATTTTCTGATAAATTGAAGGTTTACATGAAAAATATTTCTGTTAGTCTCTGTCTTTTTATTGGGAAATTGAGTCCATTGATGTTAAGATATATTAAGGAATAGTGATTTTTATTTCCTGTTATTTTTGATGTTATTTTTATGTTTGTGTGGTTATCTTCTTTTAAGTTTGTTGGAAGAAGATTACTTTCTTGCTTTTTCTAGGGTGTAGTTTCCTACCTTGTGTTGGCATTTTCCATATTTTCCTTGTAGGGCTGGATTTGTGGAAAGATATTGTATGAATTTGGTTTTATCATGGAACATCTTGGTTTCTCCATCTATGGTGATTGAGAGTTTTCCTGGGTATAGTAGTCTGGGCTGGCATTTGTGTTCTCTTAGGGTCTGTATGAGATCTGCCCAGTATCTTCTAGGTTTCATCGACCCTGGTGAGAAGTCTGGTGTAATTCTGACAGGTCTGCCTTTATGAGTCACTTGCCCGTTTTCCCTTACTGCTTTAATATTCTTTCTTTGTTTAGTGAATTTGCTGTTTTGATTATTATGTGCGGGGAGGACTTTCTGATCTGGTCCAGTCTGTTTGGAGTTCTGTAGGCTTCTTGTGTGTTCATGGGCATCTCTTTCTTTAGGTTAGGGAAATTTTCTTCTATGATTTTGTTGAAGATATTTACTGGCCCTTTACATTGTAAATCTTTGTTCTCTTCTATACCTATAATCCTTGGGTTTGGTCTTCTCATTATGTCCTGGATTTCCTGGATGTTTTGGGTTATATGCTTTTTGCATTTTGTATTTTTCTTTAACTGTTGTGTCAATGTTTTCTATGGTATCTTCGGCACCTGATGTTCTTTCTTCTATCTCTTGTATTCTTTTGTTGATGCTTGCATCTATGACTCCTGATTTCTTTCCAAGGTTTTCTATATTCAGAGTTGTCTCACTTTGTGATTTCTTCATTGTTTCTACTTCCACTTTTAGATTCTGGATGGTTTTATTCAGTTCCTTCACTTGATTGTTTGTATTTTCCTGTACTTCTTTAAGGGATTTTTATGTTTCCTCTTTAAGGAATTTTACCTGTTGACCCATGTTCTCCTGCCTTTCTTTAAGTTATTTTTGTGTTTCATCTTTAAGGACTTTTACCTGTGGCCCATGTTCTCCTGTATTACTTTAAGGGAGTTATTTATGTCCTTCTTCAAGTCCTCTATCAGCATCATGAGATGCGATTTTAGAGCTTTTGGAAAATTCATCCTCTACTTAACTCACTTAACAAAGCAACAGGTAAAGAACTTTAACCTCCAGTAAGTGGTAAGTACCTGAGGGCACCTTCACATTTCAGTGTATAGCCTACATTGGGCTGTTCTGAGTGTCTTGCTGATAGTGGGAACTAACCAACCTTTATTTATCAACCGCCTTTGTTTATCAGTAGTATTCTAGAAAACACAAATATGTAATAAATGTTGGCTGTAGTACATCCATGTACTGTTCAGTCACCTGAGGATGTGGTTTATTTGCAGATTTTTCTACCAAGTCTAAAATGTGGCATGGGTTTTTCACTCCTTTTTTTTTTTTTTGTAAGATTTATTTGTTGTTATATATAAGTACACTGTAGCTGTCTTCAGACACAACAGAAGAGGGCATCAGATCTCATTACAGATGGTTGTGAACCAACATATGGTTGCTGGGATTTGAACTCAGGACCTTCAGAAGAGCAGTCAGTGCTCTTAACCACTGAACCATCTCTCCAGCCCAGCAAAAAACACTCCTAACAAGCAATCACATGGCTCCCATGATCTCTGACAAGCAACTGGCTGCTGTCAGTCCTTAGTCCATACTTTTGAGTATATAGTCTTTCAATGAAGTCTAAAATTACATTGTGAGTAATTGTACTTCCTATTTGTGATATGTGTGGCTGACATGACATATAAGCTGTTTTCTTTGAATATTACATGGTAGGTTATAGCTCAGTCAATAAAGTGCTTGCTGAGAAAGATTGAGTCCCTGAGTTTGATCTTGAGTACCTGTGATATAAAACAAAGAAAAAGACCGGCATGGTGGCAAGGGCTTCTAATTCTGGCGCTGTGGAAGTAGAGATGGGCAGATAGATCCCTGGGACTCACTGGCCAACTATCCCAGCCTAAATCATCTACCATCTAGTCCTAATGAAAGACCCTGTCTCAAAATGCAAGGTGGACAGATCCTAACGACACCTAAGTTTGACCATTGCCCCCCCACATTTACATATATAACCATGAAACACATACACAAGTCTTACATGCTAAAGAACTAGATTAAAATGTGTTGGATTAATTTAACTTCACATATACATTTTTCACCTACTCATCAGAAGGATGGTGATATGTTTTTCCACTCGGGAAACTTACTTATTGCAACTGGTATGTATTATTTTTAGTATCTGCACTGAGGGTCTAGGAGCTCACAGGTTTTAGACATAACACATGAGACTCCCTAGGTTTATTTGGATCCTAAAACGTGTTAACCTCGTTAGTAACCTTTAGGAAACTAACCTGCTTAGTTACCATGGCTTGGAATAAAATCAGAATACAATGTTAACTAGTCAATTCTCCTGGCATATAAGTTTCAAATGTAAAAATAATACACACACACACACACACACACACACACACACACACACACACGCGTGCGCGCGCACGCACGCACACATACGCACATGCACACCAAGGATAGTAAAAAGGGTACAGAGAGGCTTACAGTGACAGAGCAGAATGGAGAGGGGTTGTCATGCCAATGCTCGCCTGATTCCAGCTCAGATAAGGAAGAGGACTGGTGTGAAGGACTGCTTCCAGCCAGGTGCAAGCTTTAGCTAGAACAGGGGCAGACCTGTTGAAGCTGCTTATCTGAGGAGTCCACTGCGGGCGGCTTGGCTTCATCACTCACCAGTGGATACAGTTAGCCTTGCTGCCCAGTTGCCAGGTCCTTTAGGACGGAGCTCCGAGCAACCCCGTAGCACAGGTGCCCTGCTTCTCCTGCAGAGGTGCTCTAGTGCAAGCACTGCTCAGAAACTTGCTTTTCCACTAAGTATTTCGAAAGATTCCTTCCTGTCAACATATGGTCTACATTAACCTCCTCAAATACCAGGTAGTTCCCCCTTGTGGGGATGCATGGTAGTGAAAAATCCCAGGTTCCTTCGAATGGGCATTTGATATGTGTTTTATCTGTAGGGTCTCCTCAGAGAACTGGGTACATCACTTCCAGAGGACCCTGCTATACCACTCCTGAGCATATACCCAGAGGATTCCCCAGCATGCAATAAGGACACATGCTCCACATTGTTCATAGCAGCCCTATTTATAATAGCCAGAAGCTGGAAAGAACCCAGATGTCTCTCAACGGAAGAATGGATACCAAAAATGTGGTATATATATATATATACACACAATGGAGTATTATTCAGCCATTAGAAACAATGAATTCATGAAATTCTTAGACAAATGGATGGAGCTGGAGAACATCATACTAAGTGAAGTAACCCAGTCTCAAAAGATCAATCATGGTATGCACTCACTGATAAGCGGATATTAGCCTAGAAACTTGGAATACTCAAGACATAATCCACATATCAAATGATGTCCAAGAAGAACAGAGGAGTGGCCCCTGGTTCTGGGAAGGCTCAGTGCAGCAGTGTAGGGCAAAACCAGAACAGGGAAGTGGGAAGGGGTGGATGGGGGAACGGGGGTGGGGGTTGGGGGTAGAAAGAGGGCTTATGGGACTTTCGGGGAGTGGGGAGCCAGGAAAGGGGAAATCATTTGAAATGTAAATAAAAAATATATGGAATAAAAAATCCTAGCAATACAGTTATAATTAGTTCTGAATCAAGTCAAATGCACACTGTGAGTCGGTAGAGTCGAGCAGACTTGTGTAAGGTTTCTCTCCTTGAGGCTCAGTGAGCAGTGATGTCTATGTCTTCAACACTTGTGGGCGAATGGCATTGATGGTCTTGAGGGCATTTCTATCCTGACAACCTGACGCTGCCCAGACATTTGCATGTACATCTATGGCTTCCCTTGTTTATTGTAACTGTTTTGAGACCAGGTCTCAGTGCATAGCTGTGGACTGTCCTGGGGCTTGTTATGAAGATCAGGCTGGCCTCAAACTTGCAATAATCTTCCTGCCTCTGCCCCACCCCCCACCAAGTGCTGGCGTAACAGGCATGCACCACATACCTGTTTTAAGTTGACTTTTATTAATTCCTAGTAATCTTTCTTAATTTCTTTTTCTTTCTTTTTTTAGTATGTACTTTTTCTTCTTTTCTTGAATCACACGTTCAGGTTTTTCTATAGCTGTTTGCTCTTTAATCTTATTTTTAACAGATTTCTGTATATTGGGAACCACAACTCTTTGTTATGTATTCCTATTTAATATTATATCTTAAAAATGTGTGTGTGTAGTCAGGAAAGTAACCTTTATCTTTACTGCTTTACTACTTTTTGGTTTCATATGATGCCTGCCACATTAAAAAAACAAAAGAAAACAAAACACTAACAAAACCCAGATAAGCTTTATTAAGCCCCTTTTACTGGTTTCTATCTTGTATTGATCTGCAATATGTTTTGCTGGAAGGAGTAAAGCAGTAGCAATAATGATCAGACTCGCTGGACTTACTATGTGACGTCTCTCTTAATCGCAATTAATCCCTTAATCCTCCTGTCTCTACACTAATATAGCCTCTTTCATTCTCATTTACAGAAGAGGCGAGAAATAACTTGCTTATCTCATTTGTTTATACAGCAGCTAAGTGGTGCTTGGCCTCTTAGTCTCCTATCATAGTCCAGAACACGGCAGATATTCCATCCCCATGATATCCAGGTTGTTGTTCTAATATCATTTATGGGAATAGCATAGCTCCTCTCAAGTGGTTTTGATACTATATTTAGTATATACTAAATTTCTACATCTCTTTTAATTGAGACTATTTCTTGGATTGGGTTTTCCATTTCTTCTTTTGGCTTCTCTAGTTCAAAGCTTAGAGACCAAGCATTAACTAACTGAAGCTGAGGTCACACATCCCAGAAATGTTTAACTGAACATTGGTTTAGAACTAATTCAATTCCTTAAGTCAGATTTGCTTTACGAACTTGGTGGACAGATGCTATCCACTGGAAAGATGCAAAATGGGGATGGAGAAGATATTTGGAACCTGGGGAGGGGGCATTTGTCCTGGGGGTGGAGCCTGAGTAGAAGGACACCTGGATGAGTGGCCTGTGAGTCGTCGGTCTCATAGAGAAACGGTGAGACCCCTTCAAAGGGGCTCCCCGATACTAATGGCAGTGCCCTTGAAAAAGGAAATGATGCAGAACTACCTCCAAACACATGCCACTCCTCACTACAGCACAGAACTCGAGATGCTCATTTTCAGTGTTTCCTTATTGAGGTTGAAACTGATTCTTGCTATGATTTCAATTTTCAGAAATTTGTTGAGACGTGTGGTCTACCATATAAACTCTCTCGGAGACTGTTTAATTTTAAAAACAACTTTCTGGCACACATACACAGTGAGGGAGGAGAGGAAAAGAGAGGGGGGGCATTTGCATTGATAGCAGTGGCTCACACAGCCAGTGTTTAGGAATTTGGCAGCACACCCAGGGTTTGGGAAGTGAAGGACTGTTGCCACTGCTCTGTCTCATGGGGATTATCTGTGGTAGAGGAACTTCCCAGGAATATCTTAGTTGTGGCTGATCAAGACATTCCGGTAGGAGAAGGCTGACTACGTACGTGTTCCTTGGCAGTGCATTTTAGTACCTGTGTAACATTCACACGGAAGGAGACTCAGAGGATCTGCAGTGAGAACAGGAGTTTGCAGATGTTTAAAGAGCAGTTATGACCGCCAAAGAACACAGTGAAGCAAGCAAGATTTTCACACGTGTAAGGAGTATGAATTTGATATAAATTGATCGGAACCCCAAGATGAGGCAAGACATGGGAGGGCAGGAGTGAACGATGGATAGACTGTAAGTTGAAACACGGGTAGCAGTTTCTCTCTCCAGCTCCCCAACCCCATGTGGGCCAAAGGTTATGAACGGGGCAATATTTGGTAAATTTGGGGGGGGGGAAGACCTAAAAAGAAATTAATTGGTGTTTTCATTAAAATAAATTGAAAGCAGAGAGGGGAGGCTGGGAGAAAACTGGTATCCATTTTTCTTCATTTCCTAGATGTTTCCTGGATAGCAATTGTGCCCTAGGTCTCTGGTGCACATTGTGTCTCAGACACAGATCTGCTCTCTCTAGCGCAAGAGTCCATTTGATAATGGGGAGAGGCAAGAAACAACAGATCTGGGGAAAGGACTCAGTGATGCTGACAGACACACCCCTTGCCTTCATTTTTTTTTTTTTTTTTTTTTTTTTTTTACTGGAAATGAGAGTAGTACACTGTTGAGAGCCGGAGAGTTTCTGAGCCTGTTGGGTGAACTTGAGGCTGGGCGCCTGGACATGATGTACCCTGAACATATGAACCTCCTTATGAAATCTCTGCTCCATAAGTAGGTACTGATCCACCAGCCCACCTACCCACCCACAGGGCTCATCTTTGAGAGCGCTGTACAGGCAAGCTTACCCTGGGTCTTAATATTTCTCTCACATGGTGCATGTGTGGTCAGGGGAGACAGTGCAGGCTGTGGAGTACCCCAAAGCTCTCGACTTGGACTTTGTCATGTTTCTGTCTGGATTTCTGCCTTAACAACTGCATAGTCCCAACTTTCTTTTACTGATACAGGAATTCCACGTATTTAGCTGGTCGCTTAAGGTCTTCTCTTACAGATCAAACAAGCATCTTAAACTTTTATCTGGAGCTGAGCTTTGGGTAGACTCCCAATCCATCCATTTGAGTCTTCTGCCTTGCTAAATGGTGGTCTGGTACCCAAAGGGCTTGAGCTGAAATTCTTGATGGTTCATTTTGTGCCCACCCCGTGGCTTATCAGCTCTGCCTTTGAAATCTTCCCCTAACAGCACCACACTTCCACAATCCAAACCCCGAGCTTGACTCACCTGGACTGTTGATTCTGACACCGTCTCTTTCTACTCCTAGTCCCCCATCTCTTTCTGCATCTCTTGATCTCTGCTCTGTGTACATCAACCCAATATACCTCTGTGGTTTCCAGTGCCTCACCATGGCAGCCCACGGTATTCAAATATTATACCTGCTCTGACTGCTCTGTCTGCTCTGCTCTGCACAAACCCTCAATACCATCCCAGGACTTTCTTTCCTGATCATCCGCTCCCTTCAGCCACAACTTCCTCCTATATGTTGTTGAATCTTTGGCCTTTCTTCCTCCTCATGGTCCCATCAAAAATTAGGTGACACCCTCAGAGTAGGGTAATTCGAGAAGGCTCTGTTATACAGCATAATGCTGTCCCACAGGGTTTGCAAATAAGTGATGTCTATTTCTCCATAGCCTCTGGCCCTTGGAGGGTTATTCCTGTATGGTCTCAGAAGAAATGCTCCATTGAGTCTCCTGTTGCAGCTGCCAACTCCCATCCTGCCCATTTTAAAGGACTTTATTGATTTTACCAGGATTGTAAGCATCAGTGAGTGCTTGTGTTCCTGCTGCCCATGGTCTTCAAGTTGACAATGACGGTCCGGGGAAGTCACTGCAAACACTGTGGGGTCTTCTGTGTCTGCAGAAAGCCCATTCTAAGATGCCCAGCAGATAACCCAAAGCGGTGGTAGACCTACACACTGGGCTGCTGTCTCTTGTATTGTCCATGATCACACACTAAGACACTGACCGTAGCAATGGCATAGAACAAGTGTAACTATAGACTGACACAGTAGCAGCCATTTAAAATTTATTAGCTCAGGGAATAATGTTTGGGGACCTTACTACCAAGCCTATAATCCAAGCTTGACCTTGGAGTCCACAAGATGGAGGCTATTGTTGGACCTCCATGTGTATACCATGGAATGAGAGTGCATGTGCTTGCACACAACCATACACACACACACACACACACACACACACATATATACATACATACACATTTACAGACACACATAAACATTTACAGACACACAATGCACACGCATACACATACTTACACACACATATACATACATATACATATATAGACACACAGATGCACATATACATAGATACACATATACCAACACACATATATATACATACACACATTCATGCTAATACATACATACACAGTCATACACACATACTCACACAAAACACACATATACATATACTCATACACATATATGCACATGCACGCTTATGCACACATACATACTCATACACACATATACATACATACACATACACACATACATACACTTACACAAACACACACATATACACATACACAAACATACACACACATATACACACAGACACACACATTCACACATAGACACACTCTGAATTAATAAATGTAAAATGTGTAAGCTTACCTGCTGTTTCTTGAAGTTTTCTGATTGTATTGTCAGACTGTGGCTGACTTAGGAGAACCAGATGTGAGGCCAGTGAAACAGTAGAAAGGCAGATTGCTGTAGCCAAGGAAATCAGGGGAAGACAGTGACTGCTGGGTCACAATTACTACCTGTCTAGTATGCATAAAGTGATGGTCTTAGGTAGGTGACAAGAAATCAGAAGCAATTCTGTCTTTATGGCTGCTGGAGATGCCTCTGGGACCTATATGGTGGTCTTTGAGAATACCAGGGTTTAAATAGCCCTATCATAGAGAAACCATTTGAGGTACATACCAGCTCCAGAGCCTTCTGTTTCAACTTTGTGATGTGAGAATTTCTTCTATGGTGGCCCCTTCATGTCCCAAGAGTGAGTGGGAAGGGACAGTGATACATGTCTGGACCCAGGACTAAAGTCACTCTCAGCAGAGTGGCACACACATCTGTCCCACTAGGCCTTTACTCCCTGGGTTCTGCACACACACTGTTTCTCCCTGACTTAGCTCTCCCCCGGTTCTGGCACTCAGTCGGAGTGTGCAGTTGTAAATGGAGATCGGTTATAAACAGAATGATGTGCTGACAGAAACACAGAGAAAGACTGGCTGCAGCTTCAGCGCTCGGGCACTGGTGACCGCCGTGGTCATTCGCTTTATTTAGGTCTTGTCTTTGCTGTGGTTCCCATTTACCTGTGAAACACCCTTTGAAAATAAACAGGTGTGGCAGCAGGACTCATAAACAGGCTCACGGAAGTTCTAGCTCTGGAGGAAATCTGGACAGCAGGGCAGAGGCCAGATGTCTGCTTTCCATGAATCCCTGCTGCCTCAGAGTCCTAAGATGGGGAGTGAACTCAGGCTTCCCCTGGTCAATGGGGCTTAAACTATGAAAGGAAGAGCAAGCTGCTCTTCCCCAGGCCACCCGGCTTCTCTCTGCCCCAGATTGTTCTCTGATCAAGGCACCTGATAAATCAGTGGCTCCCTTATCAAAGGGCCTGCAATTTGCAATTCTCTACATATGGAAAACAAACCAAAACAAAAGAAAATGAAAATGGTATTGAATAATGAAAATGAATTTCTATTTCCTGGAATATGTTAACTTTTCCCAGGTTGAATTTTGGTGAGAGGGAAAGGGGAGAGTATAAATGGCTCCGGTGATTATTTTTAATTATTTGTTTAAAAAATTGAAATAATTTTTTTAATATTTTTTTATTTTCTATATTCTTTGTTTACATTCCAAATGATTTCCCCTTTCCTGGATCCCCCTCCCCATATGTCCCATAAACCTTCTTCTCTCCATCCATTCTCCGATCACCTCCCTCCTTTTTCTCTGCCCTTATATTCCCCTCCAATGCTAGGTCAATCCTTTCCAGGATCAGGACCCTCTCCATACTTCTTCATGCGATTTGTGCCTTGGGTATTCAGGGCTTCTGGGCTTAATATCCCCTTATCAGAGATTGCATTCCATGTGTATTCTTTTGTGATTGGGTAGATTGATTCTGTTTGTGCAGTTATTTTGCCTGCATGTGCGTCTGTGTACTGTATTTGTGCCTAGTATCCACAGAGGTCAGCACAGGGTATCCCATCCCCAGAACTGGAGTCACAGGTGGTTTTGAGCCACTGAGTAGATGCTGGAAATGGAACCCAGGTTCTCTGCCAGGGCACCAAGGGCTGCCAACCTCTGAGGCATCTCTCCAGCCCTTCATGGGATTAATTTAAACTGAGCCTCCTTGAGACTATATTTGTCCTTTTTCCAATCAGCTTTTGTTTGTTCTGTTTCATTTTTATTTTTAACTTTTTTTCTTTACCAGCTTTGTTTGGATTGTTCAAGTGAGATGGCAAATCGTTAAGCTCTTGCTACCAGACCTTGGTAATCATAGTAGGATATCGTCACAGCTGACACAAGGCAGTAATCCATAGTAGGACATCTTCACACCTGACTCAAAGCAGTAAACCATAGTAGGACTTCTTCACAGCTACTTAAGGCAGTAGTCCATAGTAGGACATCTTCACAGCAACTCAAGGTAGTAATCCATAGTAGGACATCTTCACACCTGAGTCAAGGTCCCTTGAGACCTAGGCTTCTGACTTGCACACTGTCAGCTGTCCCTCTTTTATGACTGAGGAACACTTCCTGGGACAGGGAAATGTGCCTTCTTCCTCCAAAGGCAGATGACAAGAGACACAGGTACCAGGGAGGAGAATGGGGGACTCTAGTCCCACCTCTGACCACAGTTGCCCCAAGAAGCATACCAGAAGTTAAGCTATATAAAAGGCCCTTTCTTGTAATTTATCTTTTTCAGATAATCAGACCAATGGCTTTCTCTGTGGCCCTTCATCAAGCCATTCTCCTGGCAGTGCTGTCCCTGAGGACATCCGGAAGTGAAGGTAAGAAGCAAAACCAAGGAGAAGAGAACGTGAAAAGAGACTCCAACAAGTGCTTTGGAGAATGGTTAAGCAATTTTCTTTCCTCAAAGCTGGTGATTAAATTACATGAGATGTGGTAAGTTTCTGGGAGCCACAACTGCCTCGGGCGTGTCCTCCCTCAATTGGTGGCACGTTTAATAAGCCCACCCCTTAGCCCCGGCCTCCTGCTAGGTGCTCTGCTCATTGGTGTGGTTGTGAGTGAACCTGAGACCACAAAGCTTCCTGATTGCTCTATTGGATCTAGACCGCTGCCAAGGTATTTCATTCTGAACCCTGCCCGGCAAGATGGACCAGCCCAGACTAGTTCTGGCTGCTGAGTTAGAACAAGTTGTGATGCCCCTTAGCCACACTTGCTGAGAGCTGTTAGGCTTATAAAATATGGCTGAAAGCAACCAAAGTCTGTAAAGCAGTAGAAACTTTCTTGAGTACATACAAGGTTCTATCTTAAATGCTGAAATCTGTTGACAGAGAAATAATGTTTGTCTCTTGGATCTCCCCAGCAGACAGTAGTTTGGAATAAATTAACTTTGTAAGTGCACATGCGAGTGGAAACTATCAGATGTGTATAGATATGTTATTCCTTTGAACCTCATTAGACATAGACTCTTAGACTTGAAAGAGTTTCTGTCGGGTCATAAACTTTCCCTGCATTCATCCATATTATACAAAACTTTACATTTTTTTTCCTTCTTGTACACATTCTTTGCTGTACTTGCTTTTTAGCCAAGAGTGCGGATGACCCACCCAAGTGGGAATTCCATGCATGGATTCACGAAAATGACATTTGCAAAGAATATGCGTAGAATCACTCATTTATCTCTTAGAACTACAGGAAAAATTATGTGGGAAAGAGGAAAATTAGTTCTGCTAATAGCTCAAGTTCTGCCTCACATCTTTGACATCTAGGGTTTGGTCTTGGCGTTTGGGAATATACTATTTTTTTTCTGGCTTCTTAAATATCAGTTCATCAAGTTCTTCTAGAAGCTGGGGCTCCAAGGTGACTGGGCTCTCTCCCTGGTGGCATGTGTAGTGCCCTCTGTCTGTCTTGCCTGCTGGAGTTTCAGTTCACTGCAGCTGACCCAAGGCAGCAGGAGGTTCTGGCCCAGATCAGAGCTCTTTGGTTCTGAGACACAAAGTCCTCATGCTGAGGGACTCCCAAACATCCACAAAGCTTTGCCACAGCTTGTTCTTCCAGCAGAGTCTCACGATGTGACCAGACTATTCCTGGCGTATCTTCTCCACATGAAACATACTGCTATCAGTCTCCAAGGCTCTCTTTCTGTTGTTTAGATCAAACTAATTTCCTGGCAACCAGTTTTCCATTTCTACTTCCAAATTTCTGCACGAAACAGGGCTTCCTTAGTAGGTCTTTGTCTTCACCTGAACTGTCAGGACGCCTTTAAATTTCTGCTGTCTGCTACCTCCCCACTCTAACTAGTGGGCTTACCACTGAGCTAGCCAGGCTCAGGTAGGAGACTGCACTTCAGATAATCTGACTCAACTTCTTCCAAGCAATAGAACATATGTAGGACCCTTCACTTAACCCTGGCCATGTTTCCATGAGCTGGAACAGTTGGTGTGTTTTTCTGTCTTTTGGGTATGTATAAAAACAATTGTAAATATATGGTGATTTTTACATTTATTTTTTACATTCATTTAGCATGTGTGTGTTTGTGCATGCACATGTCACAATAAATGTATGAAGATCAGAAGCCAGACTGTGGTAACTGGTTCTCTTCTCCCATAGTGAGGGATTCAGGGATGGAAACTCAACATAGTTGTTAGGCTTAGCAGCTAGTACCCTTACACACAGAGCCATCATGCTTTCCTCCGATACACATTCTAATAAAGGTTAAATCATGATATATAGAAAAACATAATTACAAGTGTGTGTGTGTGTGTGTGTACAAACAGAATAATCTCTATCTCTCTTCCAGGAAACTTTTGTTGTTGTTGTTTTTTTAATTTAAGCAATTAGGTAGGATAAATGTTTCCTTTTGATGACAAAAGTTCTTGGAATCACATTGCTTTAAATACTGGCACATGGTATCTCATTCTGGGAATTAGCCACATATTATTTCCTCCAGCAGTATTAGGGCCGGTCAGAGGAACTTAGTGGGAAAAGTGGGAGGTTGTCTGTGACTAAGCCCGCGTATGAGTCCCCAGATGGCCTCTTTAGCCACTGCAGTTTCATGGAATGAGAGCAGGCCTGGGGACCAGAGGCCTAGTTCTGGTCTGGTATACAGCGTTGGCACAGTCCTCCATCCCCACGTTTAAGCTCAACTAGCTTCTCTGAAAAAAATCAGTGGGATTGGATTTATTAATCGCCATGGTCCCTGTGATCTCTGGCTTCACCTTGGAGTTTTATCACACACCCCCATTTGAATAACTAATGTTACTCAAATCCCTGAGTCATTCCTCACTTGCTGATAACATATGTCAATTGAAGGAACTTCCCTCTTGTTGAAGCAACATTGGACAAGTGGCTAGAGCTTCCAGAAATAAGGTTAGACACGGGGCTGACTCATTCATTTACCAATCGATTGTAGAATGCATACACTCTATGTTATTAATCTCAGTTTCCCTGAGCTAAGACTTATTCACAGTCCGGTTTCCATCACAACCCACCGCAGAGAAGCAGCCTGTTGCCACCTGCTGTGAACAGGACTGAGAAAAGCCCCGAGTCTGGGAGACACACAGAGAGTATGAACATTATTTCTTTCAAGTTATTGTGACAAAATATTTGAAAGGAACAGGTTAAGGAAGGGTTTGCTTTGTTTCCCAGTTTGAGACACCATCTGTCTTAGTGGGGAGAGCCCAGAGGCAGGACTATGATTTAGATGGTCGCAGTGCCACAGTAGCCAGCTGGCTTTGTCCCTTTTATTCAGTCTGAACTACAACCCTGTTGAAGTTGCTTCCCACATTCATGGTGGGTTTCCTCTTCAGTTAAACCTTTATGCAAACACCCTCATGGGCACACCCAAAACTGTGTTTCCATGTTGATTCTAAATCCAGTCAAACTGACAAAATGAACCAGAGTTCCAAAGAACCACATCAATCCTGTATAAGGGCAGTCTAGGCAATGACTAACCACTTTCCACCAAGAGCCTACTTTTATGTGTCTGTCTGTGTGTCTGTCTATCTATCTATCCATCTATCTATCTATCTATCTATCCATCTATCTGTTTATTAATTCATTCATAAAAATATTTTTTAACTGAAATAGAATTATATTACCACTAGTCACTGTCCCATCTCTCCATCCAACCTCTTCCAGAAACCCATCCTCTAACCTCACCCATGCCCTCAAGTTGATAACCTTTTTTTCTTTAATTACTATTGCTACATACATACATACTTACTTACGTGTGTGTGTGTGTGTGTACACAAATATATAAATACAATGTTCTGAGTCCACTTTGGTTGTTTGTATCTACACTTTCAGGGCTGACCACCAATAAGGGCACTCACTCCTGGAGAGATTAATTCCCTGGGAAAGGCTAATTCTCCTGCTCCCAGCAATCATTAGTTACCCACAGTTCTTGATCTAGGAGTAGAATCCTTTAAAGTTTTCTATTCCACATTAATATATCCACTGATGTTGCTGTTGGTTTAATCTTGTCTATGCAGCCATGTCTAGGATTAAGTGTTTCTAGGACCAATTTTCTGATGTTTTGCCCTTATAATCAGTTCACCCTTTCTTCTGAGATGTCCTTGGAGCCACACATGCAGGAGCTGTGATAAAGAGGAATCCATCAGGGCTGGGCTTCCCAGGATGAGTTTTGTGTGTGTGTGTGTGTGTGATGGCCTCTATTTGCTGTAGAGAGAGGCTTCTTAGATATGGGGTGGCAACTATACTTATCTGTGGGTATAAGGATACAATTTAACATGTAGTGAAGAATTATGCTGGTCTAGCAAAGTGACTATAATAGATTCTTTTTTAAGATCTGTGGCCTTACTGGCACTGGGAGGCTGGCTGGGTTTCCAGTACCAGGTGTGAATTCTGTCCTTTTGAGTGGGCCCGTGTCTGATGAGAGAGCTGTTAGTTTCCACTGGCTTTGCCTCTTAGTACTTGGACTGCATTTGACCCTACCGGAACCAAGCTTCTAAGAACCTATGTTGGTCACTCAGACCATATATACAAACCACAGCAATATGGAAAAAGTTAAGTCCAAACACCTGGCCCAAGCGCAACAAGGGAGTGAGAGTGTAGTCAACAGAATTCCGGAAGCTCAACTTTTTGTTTTTGTTTTTGTTTTTGTTTTATTTTTTATTGTAATCATGTATCTTGACATTCCTTATTGAGGTAACAGTCACATAGCATAAAAATTGAGTTTCTTTATTGTTACAACGAGCCAATCATCAGTGGTGTTTAATATGTTGTAATATTACTGGAACCATCCTGGTGGGAATGAAGGTTAATTTTGTGCTTGCTTCCCAAGAAGAGATTTCCCAGTTCTAAGAACTCGTTAGTCTACCTTGCAGGAAGACTGGGGCTGAGCCAGTGATGGTCAGGACCACACCTCGAGTAGGATTGCTTAGTTATGATGATGTACACCTCTTGCCTTCTATTGAAACCTACACCTCATTTCAAGCTAGACCTAGAGTGTTTCTATTGCCAATGCAGTCAAATTGAGTATGCCTGGCCTTCTCTGCTGAAAGACATTATTACTCATGTCTTTCGTTGGCCCTATTGAAGATGAAGAGTGAAGCCTTGCTTCTTAATGCTGCCAGGGCCCAGGCAACCTAACAACTCCAGAGACACAGCCTCTGGCTGCTCGAAACATTAATATCTATTAAGCAACGGTTCCTGATTCTTCTCTCTCCAATGCTGGCAACTATCAGAACTCTTACTGTCTCTGAGGATTTACCTACTCTAGATATTTCACATAAGAGAGGCCATGTAATATGTAACTCTGGATTCTTTTACTTATCATAATGTTTTGAGTTCCATCCGGTCTGTAGCGTGGGTCAGCACTCTCCCCCTTTTTACTACTGAACAGTGTAGTCACACTTTATGTAGAAATCACAACCTTCAATCTGAATGCCACCCACGGATGACAGTTGAAAGTTTTCCACCCTAAGATGTTTGAAAATGGTGCTACTCCAGACATTCAAGGGCAGATGTTTTACTTGAATCCTGGTTTCATTTGGGAGACGGATGAGATATAGACCTAGGAATCTAATTGCTGGGTCTTACTTTATAATTCTATTGTAACTTTCTGAAAAATTATCAACTTGTCTTCCCCAGGGATGGGCCATTTTACATTGCACCCGCAGTGTGCGAGAACTGCAGATTTCTCTACACCCTTGTCTGCATGTGTGATTTGCATGTTTTGAGTTTTTGCTTCAGTCTTCCTCCTCGAGAGTGTGAGGTGCTATCTCATTTGAGATGCCGACATAGATTTGATCTGCGTTTTCTTAGTGACAAGTGACAATGAGCATCTTTTTGTGTTGCTCTTTGGCCATTTGTTTATTTTATCTGGAGAAATGTCCAAGCCCTGTGCCCATTTTTAAAGTACGCATCCGTTGCTTTTCTGTTGTGGATCTGTAAGAGTTCCTTATATAATATGAATACTAGAAACTTATCTACACATGACTTAAAATTATCCTCTTGCATTTTGTGGACTTTATTTTCTTGGTAACACTGAACAATGGTAACAATTTGTCTCCAGCAGACAGATTTTAATTTTGCTGAAGTTCGAGTCATTTGTTTTTTTTTTTTTTTCCACTGATGCTCATGTCTTTTATGTCCTGTGACAGGACCCACTGCCAACTCTAAAGTCAAGGCACCCACGTTGAGCACATTCTTCCTTCCCTCGACATATTTGCAAAAAAAGTCCCACAGGTTAGGCAACCTATAAGTAGTTGTCTTTCATGTTATGGGTATTCTTATATCAATATCTGAAACCTTCTGCCATCTGAGGGTAATGCCTTATCTGGATGCAAAGTCCTCTGCTGTGGAAACCAGAGACTTGAAAGCACTTCATTCTCCCTTCTGCTCCGTCCAGAATCTCACCCTGTCAGTGGTCCCCAGGATGCTGCCGAGGCCATGGAGTATACCCCTCAGGCACTGCATCCCAGAAGACTATGGACAGATGACGTGATCCTGTCTTCCCGGTTGTGAAACAGTGTAACAAGAGAGCACGTGTTTTGATATTAGGGAGATACTATTAAGTTTCACAGAGCTTTTGTAAGTTATTTAATCTCACAGAGCTCTGACTTTGTTTCTATAATAAAAACTGTCTTGTGGGTTTACAGTGTTATCTGACACACCATTTAGCCACTGCTGGGCCTAGTAAATAACATAGCTTGGGATTGTTAACTGCTATCCTCGGTGAGAAAAATAGCGCACATGCACTGGCAATTTGCAGACCCTTCACATTTTGCAGATTGCTAACATTTTTATTAGGAAGATACTCCTTTGCCTTTGTGGAGGGGAAAGGCTGCAAAAGAGTGAGCATTTAATCGTGCTAAATATGTGTTTCGCCACCAAGCCACTCTTTCCCTAAACAACCTGTTGCCTTTAAATGTGGCACAAGAGGCTTTCAGATGACTGGTTTCTAAGAAAATAGGAAATCAAATGGCGAGAAGTGGATGTCTGTTGTACACGGGTCACCAGACACCAGCTGATTTCACAAAGGGAGTCTAACTTTTCAAAACCTTCACATTTACTTCAGATCCTTCAGTAGGGACAGTTGAATTAGCCACACATGAAATGTGCGCGTGTGTGTGTGTGTGTGTGTGTGAGTTTCTTTTTTTTTTTTTTGTCAAGACAGGTTTTCTCTGTGTAGCCTTGACTATCCTGGAACTTATTCTATAGACCAGGCTGGCCTCGAACTCAGAAATCTGCCTGCCTCTGCTTCCCAAGTGCTGGGATTAAAGGTGTGCACCACCACCGCCCGGCGTGTTTTTCAATTCTATATGCTGTTTTTTTTTCCCTCTTACTCTTATTATTGGCAGTAACCCAAGAGGATCCAGGCCCACCCTCTCTCACACAGCAGAATGTATCAGCTGATGCTTCTGTGTGCAAGCCATGGCTGTGGTGTTATTTCAGATTTACAGACAGACTCAAAGACATTGGTCTCCTCTTGTCAATGGCCTGCACAAATCTGTCCATGTTTGAATTCCTGTTCTTTTACAGACTCATTATACCACTCACTGCTCTAAGCTTACAATCTTAATTGATTCTATGATGTTGCTGTGTCTCTCCAGTTCGGCTCTTTCTTTGATTGAGGAACTTTGTTACAAGTGTTTTGATTCTCATTTAGTGCCTATAGTTATTGCTGTCCCATCCAAAGAGTTCAGTGAGTTCTTTCTGGAGGTGATTGAGCTCAGTACATTGAAATACACGGAACCTTGGTCTAGATATACAATATGCTTCTGTTTTGTAGCCTTCTAATAATCTGTAGAACCCTGAATTTCCATGACCTAATTTTTATTTTTTAATTTTAAAATACAAGATTTTTAGAAAAAAACAAAACAAAACCTCTGTCTCAGTCAGGGTTTCTATTCTTGCACAAACATCATGACCAAGAGGCAAGTTGGGGAGGAAAGGGTTTATTGAGCTTACACTTCTACATTGCAGTTCATCACTAAAGGAAGTCAGGACTGGAACTCAAGCAGGTCAGGAAGCAGGAGCTGATGCAGAGGCCATGGAGGGATGTTTCTTACTGACTTGCTTCCCCTGGCTTAATCAGCCTGCTCTCTTATAGAACCCAAGAGCACCAGCCCAGGGATGGCACCACCCATAAGGGGCCCTTCCCACCTTGATCACTAATTGAGAAAATGCCCCACAGCTGGATCTCATGGAGGCACTTCCCCAACTGAAGCTCCTTTCTCTATGATAACTCCAGCCTGTGTCAAGTTGACACACGAAACCAGCCAGTACAACCTCTTTGTCTCTATTATGAATTAAAATCTGATTGCCCTACCCAGGAAAGATGCTTTTGTGCCTTTTCCCCCCCTCAGTTTATTATTATGCTGTGCATTGCCCAGAAAGTTTTTTGCTTCATCTGGGTCTTAATCCTCTGCTGATAGGACTTCTCATTCCCTCCCAGCTTTTCTCAGATTCTGATGCTAGGGTGCATATGTTAGTGTATTCCAAAGCTCTCCCTAGTGTCTCTAGTTAAAGTGTGGCTATTTGATCATGCCCCCACTGAGAGTTGTTTTATACCTGTTTTTTGTCTTTCAGTCTTGGGGGAGCCTTTACCGTTGATTCCTGAGATACATAGAGTTTCTTCTCAACTGGAACTTCAAGAAGTGAACTTAGAATGGACTGTCCCAGCCCTTACTCATCAAGAATTAAACATGATATTTCAG
Organism: Apodemus sylvaticus; assembly: GCF_947179515.1. Lineage (NCBI taxonomy): Eukaryota > Metazoa > Chordata > Mammalia > Rodentia > Muridae > Apodemus > Apodemus sylvaticus. The sequence goes on from NC_067487.1 coordinate 36,587,186, forward strand.
ATAGAGATCAGTAGACTGAACACATCCAACATCATCTGGGTGGTAAGTACTTTGTGACTTATTGTCTTAAAAATCCTTTTCCTGTGCTATGATTTGTGTTGTACGCCATTCAAGAACATTTCCCTCTCAATACTGGTTTCCTAAAGAATTGCATCCCTGGGTTTTTAGTTAAGACAAAGGTTCTCAACCTTCCTGATGTTGTGACCTTTTAATACAGTTTCTCGTGTTGTGGTGATCCCCGAACCATACAATTATTTTTGTTGCTATTTCATAACTTAAATCTTACTGCAGATATCAATCATAATATAAATATCTGTGTTTTCTGATGGTCTCAGATGACCCCAGCGAAAGAGTTATTCAACCCCCAAAGGGGTCACAACTCACAGATTGAAAGTCACTGAGTTAAGACAAAGTAATAAGGGCCACTGGGTTTGATAAGTGAATTAAGAGACTAGATTATTCTTTCTGTGCTGCTGTGCTTGGGACAGTTGCTGGGTCTGTCCTTGTAAATACTGGATCTGCACGCTCCGTGAAGATCCTTTATTTCACACCCCTCCCCCACCTCTCTTCTCTATCCACTCAGGATTGCCCAGAAAATTTGGGTTATCCTGAATAAGATATAATGAGTTACCAACACTTTTCTCACAGTGAGCCTTCTTGGGGATCTGTTTACTTGCCCTGTGCTCACTGCACAGAAGAACCATCTCTCCACACTTAATATGTGGCCAACACAGAGGTTCTCATAGACTGCACTGGATAGTGACTAAGTGTCAGGAGTTCAAGACACCCTGTGCTACAGCATCAGCTCAGGGCCAACGTGGACTACGTAAGCCCAAAGAAAGAAAACCGAATGAAAGAAAACTCTTTCAACTTCTTTCTTGCTTTGAATTATTTGGGGTATATTTTCACTCATCTTGATTCAGAAACTGGAAGTGTCTATTGGGCCACACACAGTCTCATCTAAGAGCACGTTAGTGGCAGGCAGTAGACATCATTGTGAGATGTTTGTCAAGGTGCCTTAGAAATCTTCTGGAGGTAAACGACACGGAGGGCTGAGATGAAGCTCCAACAGCCCCATAAAGGTTTCCCTTTTCTTGGGCAGAAGATGCTGGGCATATAGGGATCAAGAATGTCCCTCCTTCCAGTTACACCTTTCACTAATGTTAAAGTCTTCAGCTTTTCCCCATATCCATGACTACACATGAGGTCTAAGTAGGTAGCATGAGATAAATACAATCTGACATAGTCTGTTAGGACTTACAGCAGGGCTGTCACTTGGCTGCCTTTTCCCACAATGGGAACATACAATGCCACGTCAGTAACACATATGTATAATAAGAGCTGTCCACTTGCCACCATCTCAGATCTTCCCGCCATCCCACCTTATAACTATGAAACCTGCGTGTTGTGGTTCTGATGAGCATTTGGTAGGTGACTTGGGCCTAGGGAAACACTCAACAAAGGTCTTATTGGACAAAGATGCTCCTCCAAGAACAGAAGGTTGGGAGAAGTGCTGGAGGGATTTTGGAGCATGAACACGTATCACCATAACAAAACAGCATTAGTGTAGAAACAAGGGAATCCTATTCTGTATTTCTCTAAAAGGCAACTCTTATTAGTCCTCATATTAGCAAAGGCAAGGAACTTTAGTCATGGAACAAGTGAATCCCATTCTTTGTTTTCTTAAGTCTGATTTCCTATTAGCTTCACGAAATGTCTCTTTGAATAAGAAAGCAGCAGACATCATTCTGTAATTTATAAGGAGTTAAGATCTCAGAGGGTGGACTATCACACCACCTGTTTATTTCATTGAGCTCAAGAATACACAGCCCCAGTCCCATGACAACAGTGCACAGCTATTTGTGCACACTTCAGTTGAGAATAGCATGGAGGTGTCCCCCTTCTTCATCTCCATGGCCAGGCAGGAAAGACGGTCATATGCTACCCCTAGGCGATGCCCTTGGATGACCCCTCTTGTACCTGAAGTTGAGGAGAGACATAAGACTTCCTTCAGCTAAGAGAGAGAATGCACTTCCTTCTGGAAACTCTTTGCTTGAGCCCTTCTTTGCTGTGGAAGCCAGGAATCCCCTCACAACCTATGCTGAGAGGGCAACTTAGTGCCTCATCGGTCACTGCACTTTCAACAAGCCAGAGGCAAAACACATTGGCATAGGTGCTTGGGGTTAGAATAGAACACCTCCCTGACAGTGGTGGCCACACAGAGCCCTGCTGACAGGCACACTACATGGCACTGTCCCAAGCCAAACTTCTGCTCTTCCCTCTAGGACATTTTCTGTCTTCTTTAGTCAACAGCAAGAGAAGGCAGAATATCAGCTCAAGCTTGGAAAGAGGCCTGTGGTGTGAATCACAGAGGGGTAGGACTCATGCTTCAGCAATGAGTCAGTGACCTCAGATCTATTTCTATGTCTGTGTGTATGCCAGTTTCTGTGACCTACTAATGTCTGCAAGAGCTGTAGTCAATTTGCCACAATTTCTTTTTAAATCACTAATTTGACTGACACAGTCAAAGCTTATCTTCTTCATTGACAAGGCTATAAAGACCACAGAGGATAAATTGAGGTTAGATAAAATCCACACAGTTTATAGGGAAACATGACCCACTGCATATTAATCAAGTGACTAAATTGCTCAGCTCAGAATATTGGAGTGCAGGCATGCATTGGGCATTGTGCAAGGAGTGTGGAATCTAAGAGCTGAGCACAGAAATAGAATGCTCTAAATTCATATACGGGGGTGTAAGGGTCACTTGTGAATGCTGGAGTTAGGCCTAATTTTTTCCCATGATATAAATGGAAGATTCTTTGAGCCAAGATATGAAAGAGAAATCGAAGTTAATTTGGTATGAAAGTTGAGAATGAGATCTCTGGGAAAACCCAATGGGAGCCATCAGAGGCCTTGAGGGCTGGGTGTAGGGAGCTGCCAGGTTTGAAGGCAGGATGCAGTGTGTGGGCTCAGAGCATAAGGAGCAGGTGGGGCAGGCAGGTGCAGGGCAAGACCACCCAAGCCCATGGGTAGAACACGCAGACTGTGTTTATACTAAGTGTAATAAGAATAAGAGTGCCGAGATGTTTTTCTCTTTTGTTTTTCTTGTCCAGTATTTACTGTAGATTTAAGAATATTCAAATGTAACATCTAAAGGCTCTTCGTTAAGTAATGAAAGTTTCATGAATCAGGATCTCAAAAAAAGGCAGACAGAAATATGTCTTGTGATCTAAGAACAAAGCAAAATAATAAGGTGATATAGAATAGTAACAGTTAGCAGGGCAGTGGTGGCGCGCACCTTTAATCCCAGCACTTGGGAGGCAGAGGCAGGCAGATATCTGAGTTCGAGGCCAGCCTGGTCTACAGAGTGAGTTCCAGGACAGTCAGGGCTACACAGAGAAACCCTGTCTTGACAAAACCAAAACCAAAAAAAAAAAAAAAAAAAAAAGAGAGAGAGAGAGAGAAAGAAAAAGAAAAGAATAGGAACAGTTTTAAATATTCTGTTTTATATAGAGTAGAAAGGAGGCACACAATTGAACGTACCTGGGTGAACCACAGTGTTCTCATTCCACAGCTGCGTGGATTCTGTAGTACATGTGCTTTAAGATTGGTGATCTGAGCAGGGGACAGACATGACATACGGTTACTGAGCTCCATAAACTGAGGACCTATCATGTGCACCAAGGTATATGTGTACAGACTCCCTCTAGCTGCCCCTGGGAAATTCACGGTGATGGGTACCACCATTTCCCAGCTGCAGGGAATGTGCCTTGGTTAGAGTCACTATTGCTGTGATCAAACACTGGGACCAAAAGCAACTTGGGGAAGAAAAGGTTTTGCATTTTGTTTTGTTTGTTTGTTTGTTTGTTTGTTTGTTTGTTTTGTTGTTTTGGAAGGGTTTTGTTTGTTAGTTTTTTGTTTTATTTTGTTTGCCTACTCTTCCATATAACAGTTCATCATCAAAGAGAGTCAGGGCAGAAAGAGTCGTGAGCTGATGTCCACAGAGGAGTTAAACTCACAAGCTTGCTCTCCATGCCTTGATAAGCCTGCTTTATTATAGGACCCAGGACCACCAGCCCAGGGATGGAACCACCTATAATGTGCTGAGCCCTTCCTCATCAATTACTAATTAAGAAAATGTTCTACAGGTTTGCCTACAGCCTGATCTTATGGAGGCATTTTCTGAACTGAGGTTCCCTCTTTTCAAATAACTCTAGCTTGTGTCAAGTTGACAGACTATCCTGCACAGACTTGGGGCAGGGCAAGGATTCTGGAGAGGCACACTAAGGAAAATGAATTCCTAGATTCAAAGAAGAAATAGTGGTCTCAGCTCAAAGAAGAAATAGGGGGTCTCAGCTCCATTTGGTCCTTGTCAGCCTCATAGATAAATTCCAAGAGGGCTTTGTGGTAGGTAGAAATGGGAAGAATTTAAAGCAAAGAGCAGGAAATTCTCTAGGAACTTGAGGTGCAGCTCTGCAGGAGAGTTCTTGCTGAGTATGCGTGAAGCTCTGGGAAGGCTTCATGAAAGAGATGGAGAATGCTTTGTTTTCCAATAATACAGCTAATTCCTAATGCAGAGGGGGGAGGTGGAGGACGCTCAGCCAGCAATGCCTCATGATACTGAGATGTTCCAAACCCCTCAAAAGTGTTGGGTAAAGAGAAGATACCTTCCCGTTCGTTAGTGGGAACCAGACAGTGGAGGCCTTGAAAACTGGAGAGAGATGTCATGGCACCACTGAGATTGAACAAATTTGCAACTTGAAATTCCAATGTCTTGGAAAGATTAAGACCCAGTTCACCTTGAGTAAAGTCAAAGAGAAGTATGAAAATATGGTGTTTGATTGGTGTCTTTAGGGCCTATGGTTCTGACAGCTGGAGCTTTAATGAGAGGATTTGATCTATCTGGCCACCACATTTGAAGGACATGGGAGAAAAAACAAGGGATTCTTTTTCAGATGTTGGTATTCCTGGGGTACCATGGAGAATTATCCTCTTCACTCACATTTAGCTTATCTGATCTAACCTTGGCTAAAATGATATTTTAAAAATACCAACAAGTATTGCCTACTTCTAAAAGTAAGTACTCAATGAACTAGATTTTTAGACTTTTCTTAGTGGGTTGTATGTGGCCAGCATGGTTGAATGTCTATCTCAGATCTTTGATGCAAGACTTGAATGGTTTCTCGCTTTTCTCTCTTGATCTGTATGGACCCCTAGAGAATGTGATGGTCAATGGGACTGAGGAGACAGGAGGCCACATCTGCCACTGCCAAAGAGTGATGGGTTAGAAATGAACTTAATTTAGATAGATGGTGGAGTTAAAGTAGGGTAGAAGTTTGTGCTTTGGAGTAATTCGGGTTGACCTACTTTCCAGGATTATAATGACTGTATATTGCCAAATATTGCCTTTCTTTTTTCAGGAGAATTATAGCACCACCGTGAAGCGTGAAGAAGCTGTGCGTTGGAGCTGGACATCTGATATCCCCTTGGAGTGTGTCACACATTTCATTAGAATAAGGGCTCTAGTAGATGAGTCCAAGTCCCCTCCACAGAGTTCCTGGGGCAACTGGAGTTCCTGGAAAGAAGTTAGTGGTAAGAAGTGAAGTGGTTATAAGGGAAGTGTCCCCAAGAATAATCAGATTTAGTATAACTTAGAGATCAGTAATCAACTGAAGTATATCCCATTCCTTTTGAAAGTCACAGAACTGACATTGGCATTATTTTTCTTTGGTCAAAATAGAACTAAAAAGTGGTTTGAAATTCCCTGTGGAGAGCACTCCTCCACTGCTGGTGGTATTGCAAGCTGGTACAACCACTCTGGAAATCAATCTGGCGGTTCCTCAGAAAACTGGGCATGATACTACTGGAGGACCCTGCTATACCACCCCTGGAACCTAGAGGATTCCCTGGCACGAAATAAGGACACATGCTCCACTATGTTCATAGCAGCCTTATTTATAATAGCCAAAAGCTGTAAAGAGCCCAGATATCCCTCAACAGAGGAATGGATACAGAAAATGTGGTATATTTACACTACGGGATACTATTCAGCTATTAAAAACAATGAATTCATGAAATTCTTAGGCAAATGGGTGGAACTGGAAAATATCATCCTAAGTGAGGTAACCCAATCACAAAAGAACACACATGGAATGCACTCACTGATAAGCGGATATTAGCCCAGAAGCTTGGAATATCCAAGACACAATTCACATATCAAATGATGCCCAAGAAGAAGGAAGGAGTGGCCCCTGGTTCTGGAAAGGCTCAGTGTAGCAGTGTAGAGGAATACCAGGATAGGGAAGTGGGGAGGGGTAGATTGAGGAACAGGGGGAGGGAAAAGGGCTATGGGACTTTCAGGGAGGGTGGAACCAGGAAAGAGGAAATCATTTGAAATGTAAATAAAGAATATATCTAATTAAAAAAAGAAACTCCCTGTGGAGCTCTAGATGTCTGAAATTTTACCTCTGAATATCTTCATTGAGGTAATTATGAAATTCAGATAATTGTGTATTCATTTTCCAAATATGCAAAACAGGTTTACTTTAATATTGTGTGTTTTTATTAAAGCAGCACAAATATATATGTATACATATATATATATATGCATACACACATTTGGAAAAGATAATGGGAATGTTTCTGTCAGGGTCTCTTTTGTGATTGAAGCAATTCTGTCTTCAGAAAGCAGGGTTGGACAATGTGTAAACAAATGAGGGTAGCTGTATGCTAATAAAGCTTTATAAAAACGGATGACAGACTTGACTTTGCTCATAGGTATGGTTCTCCAATCCTCAATTTAGAGACAAGGAGTAATATGGGGAAAACAAAGCAGCTTTTCATTATAGTGATAGAATTGTGGACGAATAACTTTAATTATCCCTTAATTTTGATCATTGAACATTGTTGCATGGTGGTGGTGGTGCACGCCTTTAATCCCAGCACTTGGGAGGCAGAGGCAGGCAGATTTCTGAGTTCGAGGCCAGCCTGGTCTACAGAGTGAGTTCCAGGACAGCCAGGGCTATACAGAGAAACCCTGTCTCAAAAAAACAAAACAAAAAAATGGTTTAGAATGGACTTTACCATAGCTTCTCATGTTCCATTTAGCTAGAGGCCAGATCTATAACAATAACATTTCCATTCTTCATTGTAGTACATGAAACTCTACCAATATAACTATTCCTTTGCCAAGCATTGATGCAAATTTATTAACTCTAAGTGGCAACCTCTTAACCCAGAACTAGTTTAGTGCATACATTGATAATAATAAAATTAAGTGTACATTTTACAGTTTTAAACTTAGACATTGGTTTAGCTATCACGTTGACACTAAAAAACAGGCTTTATTTTTAACCCCCACTTCACAGATGCATAAAATGATGCCCAGGGAAAGTGAAGAACATACACAGGCTATGCACTTCACAACCATATCTACTGCTGAAATATGCAGAAAGAAAATATAAATGCAGAAAGAGAGTAAGAAATCCAAGCATGTTGGCACATCATATCAATGCTCAGGAGTTTGAGTCATGGGTTAAGATAAATTCAAGGTCAGCTTGGATGGATTATATAGAGAATTCAAGGCTGGCCAAGAATAAATAGTGAGATTCCATCTCTGAACACTCAAACAACAGTGAGAGAAAGAAAGGAATATGTCATAAATAACATTGGTAAAATTGACTAGACTTCTCAAAACCATAACCGTAAAATTTATACAAGACTAATTGGGAATCCTGACTTCCAGAGGGCTCTTTCTCCAGTGTGACTGATCAGTAGAATCATTTAGAGATCTTACAAACCTTCAGAAGAGCTATGCACCTGGCACAGTGAGGTCAGCGATGATAATACCTAGTGGCCTGAAGGAGACCAGCCAGGTTACATCAGGTTGAGAGGGGAGGTGGTGAGGCCTGAGTGGCAGCTGGGGAGAGGGCCTTCTCAAAGGCCACCTAGAGGGAGACACTACAGAAGGTGGCAGGAGGGAGGAAGTCCCCGCAGAGTCCTTAGGACTTTGATATGTCAAAGGTCATACAGAAGGAAAGACTGGAGCAGAAGGAGATGGGAGTTGGGTGAGCAGCACCTCTGGGAAGGCAGAGGGTATGTGACTCAGTTTGATGGAGAGATACAGCTTTGGAGCTGGGCCATTTTCATCGTATTTAAGCAATTTGAGGGAGAGTTCATTTTGACTCTCATTTCAGGGGTACAGTCCATGATGGCAGTGACTGTTAGGTCGCCATCATCAGGAAACAGAGATGCCAGTGCTCAGCCCACATTCTCCATTTCCTACAGTCCAGGATCCCAGCCAGGGACTGGCGCCAACCACAGTGGCAAAGTCTTCCCATTTGATTAACCTAACCTATATGATCACTCCTATACTCATCTCCCAGACACTCAAATTGACAATTAGAAAGGATCTCCCAGGGATTATATATCTCAAATTGTCAATCACAGAGACCTAGGAGGTCTGAATATGCTTTTACTACTGACAAGTTAAGCAAACTTAGCTCTGAGTCCCTGCCTGTCTCGCTGTTGAGAGGTCTTGAGGCTGACTTGAGATAAGGAACCCAAACACTTCATGACACTTTGCACATAATGGGAGCCCCACAGAGGGCAGCTACAAACAACAGCAACATCACAATAACCAGAAGTGATGATAGTGATGCTGTTTTAGCTGGGACAGTATGACAAATGGTACCTCGGTGGAGAGGATTGGTATCTCCCTAATAAAAAGTCCAGGAATCACATGGAAGTTTAGTCTATTTTCCCCAGAAGGTAGAATAAAACCATATTACCTACAGGGAGTGGGAGGGGATGTGTCTTGAAATGTGAGTAATATTCTAACCAAGGCCTTTTGTCTTTCAGCACAAGTTTCAGTTGAACCTGATACAGTATTATTATTTCCTGAAGACAAACTGTTGGAAGAAGGCTCCAATATCACCATCTGTTTGATGTATGGGAAGAATCTATATAATGTATCCTGTAAGTTGCAAGAAGAACCAATCCATGGAGAACAACTTGATTCGCACGTGTCATTATTAAAATTGAATAATGTAGTTTTCCTTAGCAACGCAGGGACAAACATCAATTGTCAAGCCATGAATGCTAAAAAAACATTTGGTACTGTTCTGTTTGTCTCAAGTAAGTATTAGAGTAGTGGGTCTCAACCTTCCTAATGCTATGATCATTTAATACCATTCCTCATGTTGTAGTGACCCCCAACCATCAAATTATTTTCAATACTTCTTCACAACTATAATTTTCTATTGCTATAAATCATAATGTAATTATCTAATATGGAGGATATCTGATATGTGACCCCTGTGGGTGTTGTAACTCACAGGTTGAGAACCACTGTATTAGAATGTTAAGTCTCCTTCCTTCTCATTTATCAGAAGGCAAAGAAACATGTTTAAATGTGGTTTTAGTTTTCTTTGATTTCACAAGTTTTCCAAAAGGAGATTTTTGAAAATAGTACCCAGCAGCAATACTCCCAGGATATCCTATTTATCCATGACATTTGGTATCAGTTTTATTCCTAGAATCAATAGTATTAAGGGAAAGAGATTTTTGTTTATGACCTGGACCAATGAAAAAATATTCTTCTTTGCCAACTGAACTGGAATCCTCCCCAAATCATGGAGGGAGGAGTGCTGCTGTCAGCCAGCCAACTATAGAAAGAGGGTGCACAGAGGGTCAAAGATCTATGAGGACTTTATCTCCTGGCTAGGCCTATCCACTTGGTCATTTCTATAAATGGCACAGTAATGGTTTAGGGAATCCATGAGTGTGAGAGGTGTCTAGCCACAATGTATTAGTTCACCAACAGGGGCTAATAGTGTCCTTGACTGAGTGGCCTTTTCAGTGGAGTAAGAACATGCTGACTTTTCTGTAGGTCACAATATGCCTGTTCTATGTGGTCTTGTGTGTGCGTTTTCAAGTTTCCATCCATCATATACCTAGACCATAGGACAGAATCTGGAACATCTCTCACTGTTGTTGTAGGAGGTAATTCTAGGCTTGGATTCTTCCACCATCTGAATGCCCTACCCTAGGCTCTGGGAACAGAAGTGACTCTATAGTTTTGAGGAGCTTTGCCTTTCCCAGGACTCTCTGCTCCCTACTGTAGAAGTGAACCAGTTCACAGTCTGCCTGCATGCCTGGGCTTTAGTGGAAGTCACAGAATCAACATGGGACACCAGCCCTCTTTCAGATAGACACAGTGCCAACCTCATGCACAATATAGACTATTTATTCTGAAGATATCCCAGAATGGGGAGAGCTAGTATGAGGAAGTCTCTGGAGAACCTTTCTGGGGCTATTGATCTGCTGACTTCCATCTTTTGATCCCTTTATTGTTTGGGGGAACCGTGATTTCAGAGCCCAGGCAGAACTTTCCTTTAGACTTGTCGTTCAATAAAAGAGGTTAATTACATCTTTCATCTTTTCCTTTGTATGGACAGAAGTGCTTGAGGAACCCAAGAATTTTTTCTGTGAAACCCAAGACTTTACGACTTTGAATTGTTCATGGGAATCTGGGATAGATACGACTTTGGCTTGGTTTCAAAAACATCCCGAAATCTACACTTTGTGTGAATCGTGAGTCTGCTCTCATTACATCATCTATAGGGTCTTCCTTGTTTAATGGTCACATGACAAGTGTTTCTGCTCTTAGAGAATCACACACCCTTAGAGAAGTCACACATACTCTTGGGTGTGTCTTCCCTTCTTCTGAGTACATCTTTTCCTCCTACCCTTTTAGAGTTAAGCCTATATTAGTGTGTATTTAAAAAAAATCACCAACTCTACTCATAGAAAAGACATATGGAGCAGAAGGAGAGCTATACCTAGACATTTCAGAAAATGTGTGCAAATGTTTTAGAGTCACCTTCTGGGATCACAAGAAAATCTTTCTATGTCTTACAGGGGTATAGAACCTTCGACCTGATGTGCTCTGAAAGAACATGTACAATTAAAATAAGAATAATAGATTGTGTATCTTTATATTAAAAGTCTTATCTGTTGATATGACCGTTTTTTCCTAAAATTTTAAGAATATTCAACTAGATTAATTGATGCCAATAGCACCCACAAGGAAATTTTATCACAAGCAGAAATTCATTGAAACATTTTCATTATTGGTATCCATTGGTATCCATTGGTTCAGTGAATTTATGGTTTTAAAGGCCCAAGGAATCAGGATTCACGTGCTTTGATGGAAGTGTTTAAATCCTGTCTTTGCTGTCTTGTTCTCCCCCCACCCCCACCCCCACTTTTTAAGGTTCTCTAAGAGATGTGAGGTTTCTAACCACAGAAACTCCTATACCTGGCAAATCACTGACAACTCACAGGAAACATATAACTTCACTCTCACAGCTGAAAACAAATTAAGGAAAAGAAGTGTCAACATCAACTTTAACCTGACCCACAGAGGTGAGAGAGCATCGCCCAGCCCACAATGGCCGCTGGCATGCAATTATATCCAATGCGACCCAGGGAACGTGCTGCAGATACTGGCCTAGTTTACAATCCAAGTGAAGCTAATCTTTGTTCTTCTGTGTGAGCTAATCTTCACCCTTATGATCATGGATGCGTGCGTTCCGAAGCACTTGTTTTGATTGCATCTCAAGGATCAATGAGCTCGCTAACAAACTAGTATTGAGGCATATACTTATTGCATGGCCTATCCCAGAACCTCTCTCTCTATCTCTACTCTTCTACCCAGACTTGTCTATTGCTTTCAGTTGTTTGTAGGAATATGGATGTGTAGTCTCATTTCTTGTTCATTTAAGGATCTGGGAAGTTTGGGCTTTATTGTGTAACAAGCCATCTATAATAATATAGTAATTAATTTTTATATAATATTCAATTGGCATGATGTATTTACCCTGGAAACATTGCTGTAATCTCTTCTTTGTGCTACTATGTAGTTCTTCCTGTGCACGCACACGATTTGGTCATTCATCTCTTTCAATGGCTTGCAAGTTCTATCATGTTTTGCTTGGGGTAGAGTTTTAATTAATATTAGAATTTTACATGTGCCTGTATACATATCCATATTTTTTTAGTATGTACCTAAAATGGAATTGGCAAAGACAGTCTTCCTGAATGCTTACCTCTCAAAACATCTTCCAAAGTAGTTTTCCCAGTTACATGCTCACTCTGTGGCTTATTCTCCCTAAGGTTTTAGGATCACTTTTTATTTTTGCTAATTGAATTGAGCATCAAACAATATTTCTTGATGGTTACAAGTTTAAATAACTCTTCATGTATTGGAAACAAGACCATTTTCTCTCTTATGATGTGCTGGGTCATGCTATTTATTCATTCAATCCTCTATGGGTTGTTACCCATAGTTTTTTTTCATGGTGAGGGTGAGATTAATCACGCTTCTCTACAACAAACAACCCATCAGTCTTGGTTCAAGCCTTAGTCCCACTTTCCACCTCTATCCCTTCTGTGGGGGTCCGGGGGTGGGGTCAGGGGTGGGAAATGGCAGAGGCAGACATAGTGACTGCCATCACAGCATGTAGTTTGGCCTAAGGGCAGATTGGACTATCCATGCCCTATTTTAGTCAAAAGGTTGCCATCTACTGGCCAGATGGGAGCCACAACACTCATTCTGTTTTTGGTTTGACAAAGCTGTCAGTAAACATTGTCAGTGGGGTTTTGATTCTCCACATATAGCCGGGAAGAGCTTAAATACGATTGGTGGGCAACTTGACCCTTCTGGTAAGTTCATGTGACCCCATCTGTTCACGGGGTAAATGGTCCCCATCTTAAATGTACAATTTCATTGAATAATTAAGCTCTGTTAACCCTGTTCCATTTCACTGGTAGATTTTGTTATCTAACTGAGTAAGAACTGGTAGTTTGCGCCAGGGTGGCGCGTGTAAAGCTCTGGTTATCTGATGCCTGGTCTGAGAATGGTGCTCACCAGCAAGCAAGGAACTCCCAATGTCAGCAAGTCCCCACAACGGGGGAAGCTGAGACAGACTCGCCTGAGTTTGAGCCTATCCTTTGTGATATCGTGAAACTCTGGAATGAAGCGAAGAAGAAGGAGTTCGGACAGGAGGTGGAGGTCCGTGCACATGCTCCGAATCTGAGAGTCATATATACCTGGTGGCAGTTTTCTGTGGTCATACTCTGTACTCAAGCACACTTGGAGGTTCTGAGCAGCTGTGACTGCATTAAGCTAGCAGAGTCTAAAGGTTCTGGGGGATGAGGGGGTGAGGGTTGGACCATGACTTGCTGAATGGCTTGCGAGGCATCCTGTTATAGGAGGCTCCATTTAAAGACAGGGCTGCTACTCATCACCTTGATGTAGAGAGCCAAAATGGCACAGAGGTTGTGAGTTTGCTGTTTGGAGAGAAACTTACTCTTTTTTTTACCTCCTTCCCATTTCTGGATTAATTAGGCCGACCCACCATTTTTCTTTCTGGGATATCCTTTCGGCTTTCAGCTCATATGGTCCTGGAATTTGGTGTGATACAAGAAGTCCGCTGTTTGTTTTCATGCTTAGAAGAGCTTTGTGAATGGTCAACTTGGATGTCACAAGATGACAAGGTTGTTTGAAACTTAAAAAAAAAAAATCTACGTGAAGTCCCCTATAAACAAGGTCATGCCGTGTTCTCCACTTTCTAGGCAGGAGAGTGTTCCTTGAGTAATCTATAACTCAGATGTCAGGTACAAACATGGCCACTGTGGGGTTCACTTTCAGCTGTGAGGGGGATACTGCTCAGACAGAGGCAATAATGTGTGCTAAGACAGGTCCATATTCCTCTGTCTAGAATACAGTCACTAACCAAAGACCTTAACCCAGAGGCATCTAAGCAGACAAGCACCAAGGCTCACTCTTTGTCCTTTAACTGCTTGAGGTCATCAGCTTTGTCATTCATTGTTCTTTTTTCTTCAGGCAACTAAGAAATGTGTTGTGGTCTCTAGTATCCCAAACCATAGAAATGTATGTCTGAAGTTTCTGAGTGTCCTGTGAGAGGTTTACAGCCCGTAGCCACTCTCCATCTTTCCCAGATGACTCCCAACCAGGGTCTTATTTCCCATACTCTGTTTTTCCGTTCTAAAATTTTCAATTGGTCCTTTTTTCCTCTCCCTTTCTTCCACTATTATTTAGTTTACCGTTCATTCTGCACACTATTCTAATGGGCAGAGAGGTGGACATTTAGAGTGGAGCTTGATGCTATGTTCATCTATCTCACAGAATTGTCCTTGACCAGACTTGTGGCACCGCGTATGTTTCCTCCATTTTGATGGGCCATTAATCCCAGCATTAAGGTGCTGGTTACCCCTATAGCATTCAAAACGCTATCGCATCTTACCGCACTGGTCATTATTACAGTTCACTGGGTTCACAGTTGGTAAGATTATTGATGGATTCCCTGTCCTTCCACAACAGTCTGAACAGCTCATTCCAGAAAGATACCTAGCAGCAGGAAGCCTCTGGTCACTATTGACTTGATTTCTCCATGTGACTAAAGTGTGTTGTAGCTTCAGCAGTAAGGTCTTGCCATCAAGTTCTAGTGGGCAGCCAAGAGCACAGGCAATACCTTGTACTACTTTAAGAGTCTCTGGGATGCCTCTGATCAACAATTTAAGGAAATGTGCTGTCTTTCATTTTGTTTTCAATTTACCAACATGTGGAGCCTGGAATGAGCATATGTATATGATGCTTCTAAAATACTTGCTTTCTCTATGGATTTTCAAACATCCTTCATGTCTGAATGCCCCGCCCCTCCTTGGCCATCCCTCAGCATCCCTCTACTTGTGTAACTCACCTCTGCATTAGTCCTTTTATTAACTTCAGTTTCTCTCCTGAGAACTGTTTTCCTTCTATTCTATTTCAACTTTGTGGCTTTCGCTCAGTGACCTTTTTTAAACTCTTCTGTGGCAGTTTTATCGCATGGGTCATTTGAAGCCTGGCAGTCTCCTTGACAATTGGTGATGTTATTATTGAATGTTTTGTATACTGGATTGCTTGAGGTTATTTCCTCAATATTGTGATTTTTTTCCAACCTCCTTCCCAAAAAGTGTAGTTACTTTTTGTGTTTTACTTCGGTGATTGAGACACTTTGTATTACTATATAAGGCAATTAGTGATTGAAAGAGATCATACACTTGACACAATGCTTATTGTCAGCAAACCCAGTATTGTCTGCATTTTCCTAAACATAAGCAAAAAAGCATTGATGAGTGTATAAATGGTGGAATGAATCGCCTATTTCCTGAGCTCTATTTTGGATCTGCTTAAGTTCTCATTTTGTTTCTTGTTCTTTTATTGACAGTTCATCCAAAGGCTCCCCATGATGTCACCCTTAAAACTATAGGTGCTACAAAAGCCAACATGACCTGGAAGGTTCACTCCCGTGGAGACAACTACACACTTTTGTGTCAGGTTAAACTCCGATATGAAGGAGAAGTGAAACGTGTAAGGCCATTTCTTCATTTACTGTTTTAAAAATCTTTGATGTACCTAAGCAAAGAGATGACAGAATAAGATTTCTTTTTTTCAGCTTAGGTGGCACACACATGTAATCCCTACTATTCAGGAGGCTTACTTAGGAAAACACAAGTTTAAAGCTATCTTTAGCTACATAATTACATAATTCAATTCTATCTGTAAAACCAACCAAAATAGAAACCAAAAAGTAAAATTGCCTCCCCCCCCCCCCCCCCCCGAGACAGGGTTTCTCTGTGTAGCCCTGGCTGTCCTGGAACTCACTCTGTAACCCAGGCTGGCCTCGAACTCAAAGATCCGCCTGCCTCTGCCTCCTGAGTGCTGGGATTAAAGGTGTGCGCCATCACCTCCCGGCAAATCACCTTATTTCAAACCAAGCATGCTGGTGCACAGCTGTAATTGGACAGGCAGAGGCAGGAGGATTACTACAAGTTGGAGGCCAGCCTGATGCACATAGTGAGTTCCAAGCTAGCCAGGGCTACATTGAAAGACTTTGCCCCCAAGCAAAAAGAACAACCCAACAATAAGATAAATCAGTCAATCAGGCCCTTATGTCAACATTAGTTCGTAGAATGGATATCTGTTGAAAGGGGGCCCTGCAATTGATCTCAATATTTGGCATGAATAAAAAAAGCAAAAAGCAAACAAACAAAACCTGAAAGGGGAAAAAATTCTCTTGAAAGACCTGGTCTTCATCCAAATTAGAGTCTGCAGTATTCTGACTTGGCCTTGCAACACAAACGCAGCTGCCATCTTTGTTTTTCCTTCACTTTCTTGACCCAGGAGTACAACGTTTCTGTCCACAAGAGCGGAAACTACCTCTTCAGTGATCTGGAGCCAGACACAGAGCACAGGGCTTGTGTGCGCTGTGCAGGTGCCAACCACTTCTGGAAATGGAGTGACTGGACGCAAAACGAGTTCAGCACACCCGAGGCTGGTATGTGGGGCTCCCTGGCATTGGTCTCACGGTCTAAGCCTCAGGATATGGGTTGATTTCCTTCAGAGCTTTTGTTTGTACCAAACGTTGAGAGGAAAATGTTAGAACAAATCGACGTCATACTTTAAAGTTGGACTTAATGCCTAATGGGCAAAGACACTTGATAACAGTGTTACTTCTAGTATATGGGTTTTTTTCAAGTAGTTTCTTTGCTATTGCTGGGAATATTGCTTTGGATTTAGGTGTGGATCTTTAACTTGGGCCTGAGGACAAAAGATATGTCAGTGCCTTGAAAAGCACTGGCCTCATCCCACACAGCAGCAGACTGTCCTTGGGTATGTCATTGTCTTTGGGACAGTCACCTTTAGTAGTAAGTGGTTCTTCTCAGTGCTGGCACACCAGGGTCCTCTCCAATTGTCTTTGGTAGATTTCTTCAGTCCTGAGCATGCATGAATATTCTCCAAAGAACTATGGATGTCAAGAGATGAGATGGCCTGGCCTAGCTCTCAAACCTTTCCACTCCAAGATAAAATTATGGCTGCTATCTAGTTTCTAGATGAGGCAACTTGTACCCAAGCGTTGAAGGGACTTGCTGGGTTTGTCCTGTTGATGAATAATGGATACATGATAAAGCAATAGAAGCTCATCTCTGATTCTTCACGATGCTCTGTGCTCCTCGTTACATATAGAGCAACTGTTCTTATTCTCCTAGTATCTAGGAGACCACTAAGGCAGAGAGGCAAGGCGTGGGACTGCACTGGGGCTCACACGCAGCAGCCTGGCTCTGGCGCTCTGGACTGCAGTGAGACACTGCGTTCTTTCTCTCTCTTGGTTGGTCATTGCATCTTTGATATCATGCGGATTCAAGCTCTAGTTATGTTCATGTCAAAGGAAAGTTTGCATAGTATGTTTGTCACTTCTTGCTGCCTGTGTGTAGTAGGTGGAGCTTCTGTGGCATTCTAGAAGTACCATTTTACAGAAGAAAAACAATGGTGAATCCACAGTCAGACTCTATACACGAGATGGCCATGGTAGGGGGCAGCCCCCCACTTCCACCTGTGCTTGCTTCCAACTTCCCATCATCCATCAAGGATCTGGCCATCTTGTGGGGTGTGCAGACTTTCCGAGAAAGCTTTCGTGGTATCCATCTCAGCTGTTGAATTATTAGATGACTTTTAATTTTGATACTGTCAGCTTGCTTTACATCATTGCCATTTTTCTTCAGTTATAACGAAAGTGTTGTGTAAAGGGAAAGTAGCCAAGGGAGAAGGGTGTCTTTGGATTATAATACAGTAAATCCCAAAAGATGTCTGCCTGCTTTGGATGATAAGAAAATGGGGGGAGAGTGGGAGATGCTTCCGTGGGCCAACGTGGTTGTCCCTGAGCCTGCCTTTGCTTTCCTTCAGTTTCAAAGCTGAGTTTGGTCCCTGGGACCACAGGGAAGAGAAAAAGAACCAATTTCATCATGTTTTCCTCTGTCCATATGGGCATCAAGACACTAGCACCTTATACATGTACAAACCCACAAGCACACACAAGCAAGTAATGAAATAAATCTTTTTTAAAGAAAGTGAGATAAATCTTCTAAGTGAATCTATAGATGCACTGTCCTTTTGCCTCAATCTAAGGTCTGGAAACTCGAGTTTAAGTGGATTTTATCAACATAAATAGCATAGAGTTAAAGGAGAGCACACTAGAGGCTGTCCTGTATTTAAAATATATAGCAATATCAACTGGATGAAGCACTTGGGTCTTTTTGTTTTGTTCTTTTGATTTTTGAATAATGATTTACCAATCAGCACAAGTTTTGGGATGGAATCTAATGCTGTGCCTATTTCTCAAGCTTTTCATTTAGGAAGTTAAAACCTGCTCCAATAATTTAAAGGCATATGTGATCACCTTGAAGTTTTGTGCAAACTGTCAGGAATTAAAAGAAACAATGAGTAGGTTATTAATGCAGTCGACCATAGTTTTCTAACACAAGAGATGGAGTTTTGTGCGCTGTGCCCCTCGTGACTCTCCATCTCATATCGTATTACTGTCCTCTTAAAACCAAAAAAGAACAGAACGTAGAAAAGGCGAATCAGCTCATTTTGTTCAACATTATAGATGCATGGCAGTTGATGTAACATGTCCATGTTACAGATAGACAAACTTTTGAAGAAGAATTTCCATGCAAAGGTTAAAGTCCAGATCTAGAGAGTGGCTAGATTTTTACTTCCCAGCTCAGCTGAGGTTGGATTTCATCACATTTACAGCCGGCCATAGAGAGGGTTTGAGAATCACTTGAGCATGAGGTGCATCCATGGGACCTCTCGGCAGTATGAAGCCACCACTGTGAGTCTCTTTGAATTAGTTAAAAGGATGCCTTAGCTTAAAGGACCCCTCACCTTAGCTGAGGAAGCCTGCCCTTTCTCTTTTGATGACTTCGGTTCTCCCATTTGTGTCAAAGTATGACCATAAAAGAATGCAATGGGAAATTTGGTTCTATGTAGAACACACAGTATTCCACAGGTATCAGGTGAAGTGAACTGCAAACTGAAAACCACACACCCATCTTAGTATCACCTGCACCCACTTAATGACAATGAAGAATACATTTTTTAGAAGTTTAAAAGAAATCACATTGATACTGTTATTTTTCCATCACAGAGGCATGCTTCTGAGCATTTTATTGAACTTAGGCCTGAAAGTGACTGTCAATTTCCTGAAAAATGACTGTCATAGCTGAGAAGCTGTCAATCATGTGTCAATCAAGGCCTCATTCTCCCTTCTGCAGGTTTTGAACAACTAGCTTAGTCTCTCTGAACCTTACCTTCTTTATCGAGAGATTAGAGTAAATAAAAATGCCTACACTTCAGGAAAGCAAAGGAGGAAATGTATATAAAATAGTTAGAATAGGTATGACAGCCAATTATCCTTTTATAAATTCTACCTACTGTTTTTATATACATATGCCCCAGAAAAAACTTTAAAGGGAGTTACCCAGAGTAGTCTTGGGTTAACTAGTGGTTCAACCTGCTAGGGGTTCAAAGACCTGGATTCAACTCCTAACACTGAAAAAAATACAGATAGATGATAGATTGATGATAGATTAAAGGTAGATTAGATAGATAGATACATAATGATAGAGATAAGATAGATAGATATAGAAAGGTAGATGATTGATAGAGATAGATAAAGATAGATGATTGACAGATAGATGATAGATAGACATAGATAGATAGATAGATAGATAGATAGATAGATAGATAGATAGATAGACAGACAGACAGACAATAGATAGACATACAGACAGACTGACAGATGACAGACAGGGAAGAAAGTGATTCTTCTTTTTAATATATTAATGGAGTAAGTACAGATATAGCACAAATCAGCTCTCTGTTCACATAAATGTCTGAACAAAGGGCAGAGAGGAAAGACCAGGACATCAGCAGGCTGCTTTCTGGGCTTTTATTTCATGTTTCACTCTTTAGACAGTGTTTTTGGATCTTGTCCAAAGGCACAGGCCCAGAACTAGAAGCTAGGGTTTCAAAGTCAGACAAGCCAAGGCCAGCCGCAGTGATTCATCTTCCTCCATAAGGTACTGCTTCATTGGAAGCAGTACATAATGCCATGATTTGGGACTGGTCAGCCGGCCAGTGTGCCAAGAGGAGATAGCCGACAGGATCAGGAAGCAGAGAGGGCAAGGAAGTATTTCCAGGTTGTAATTCCAGTGAGGGGTCAGAAGAGGGAATCGTGACAGCCAGACAGGGCCCCTGGGCTAGCTGCCCCAAAGGCCTAGGTTAATGTGCCTCTATCTTAGCCTTGCCCACGGCAATTTTTCCTGTCTAGGGAAAAAAAAGGGAAACTGACCTACGTCCTCTTAGAATTGTTCCGATAAAAAAAAAATCATTGGTGGTCTCCAGCGGCTCTAGGGCTGATTGGAAGGTTTCGAGTTTGGTATTGTGTTCAGGGCAGCTGATCTTTATTTTTAAAGCACCTTAAAGCACCTACTATAAACTCTCAGGGACATGTTCTTAATGTAATGTTACAGTATCATGTACAATGCCTATAGACAGTGAGTGTATTTAAAACCCTCACTGTGAGTGCTGAGGGAGCAGCATGGCTGTGGGGCCATGGAGAGAAGTCACAGAAGGTGAGAGGCTCGGTTTACAAGCCCCTGGGAGGACAGGTAATAAACATGGCTTGGGACGGCAGTTCTCAACCTGTGGGTCGTCATAGGGGGTCCCATATCAGATATCCTGCATATCAGATATTTACATTATGATTCAAAACTAGCAAAATTACAATTATGAAGTAATAACAAAGTAATGGTTGGGGGGGGGTCACCACGCCATGAAGAGCTGTATGAAAGGGTCAAGCATTAGGAAGGTTGAGAACATGGAAAGTATGACCTTCTTTGCAGACAAAGTAACCTTGGAACTTGTCTTTGGTTCAGCTCCCTCACAGGCTCTTGATGTTTGGAGACAAGTAGGGGCAGAGAATGGAAGCCGTGTTGTGACCTTGTTTTGGAAGGTAAGACTTGCAGCTTCAGGAGGTCTGATTTGTTACTTCTGGAGAGCAGTGTGCTCCCCAGTTCACCAGGAGAAACCATGGTGTCAGTCTCACGGGGCTGGTTATCGGGGAGAAAGACCCACTCCATTCCTGGTCCTAGTGCTTGGGCCACAATTTCCCTGAGCCCAACTGACAGCTGGTGGTTGATTCTGGTTGTTAGAATGTTTTCTGAATGATCTACTCAGGTCCACTGTAACTTTTGCAAGGCCCAAGACAAAGAGGTATGTCTAGAGTCACATACTCTAATGGATATGTAAATAGGGAAGTTTTGAATCAAGCTATTACTTTATAATAGAAGATCAACATTATCTTTCTGCCTGGCCCAGTCCACTGCCTGACAACACAGCAGGCCGGCTTTGTACTCAGGACTCTAAGATTCCCCAAGGTCTCAAGCCAAAGTATGGTAATAGGAGATTGCTGGCCCGTTGCCACAGCTTCACTAGTGTTTTCTTCTTCCCTTGAGTTTGGCACAGTCTTCTGGGTCTCCGCATATACATGTGTGTCTCTGCTAAGATGTCTGAGTTCTGTCCACCCACTGAGGGGACAACTGTGGCTTAATCTGAGATCTAGGGGTCCACAGAGCAGGACATAGCCTACTCCAGGAAGAGCAGACCTCAGGAAGCACTGATGGATGCTGACCTGGGACTGTGAGGGCCAGGACTTCTCTGCAACCATGAGCATCTTCTAGAAGAGGGAATAGCAACTAGGGGGCGGAGGTCAGAGTAAGAGAAGACCAGGTAAAGGCTGGCCAGGACACGGGCTCTTCTTACACAAACTTCTGGGTACAGGTTCCATTCTTGTGTCTCTTTTTAGTTGCCTTCTAAATCTTATTCCCTCTGGAGCGAAGGAGTCTATATGTTCCTCTTGACCTTTGACTCAGTCCCTGCTCTCTGGATACACTATAAATCTTTAATATAATCTCTGAATGATTTTTGTCTCTGCTCTCTGCAGTTAGATTGACATGCCTGATTCTAAGCTTGGTGTTGAGATGATGTGTCTATTTAATTTTATGAATATGCTGGTGTGTGTGTGTGTGCATGTGTACACACAGAGAGACATATGTTTTTTTCTAATATGTTTTTATATATGTGTGTGGATATGGTAGATAGTGTGTATACATATGTGTGTGCACATAGGTTTATGCAAATATATATAAGTGGATATGTTCTTATGTATATGTGGATTGGGCAGTAAGGGATGGAAGAAATGAAAAAGTAATTTTAAAGCCCATTTTGAAAGGATTATCATCTTTTTCAGCCACTTTTAAAGTCACAGGCCAATGGCAAAATCATATCCTATAATATAGTTGTAGAACATGAATCTGAACCAACCAAGTCAGAACACTACTCTGTTCCGGCACCAGCCCTTGGCACAAACCTGAGCCTTGACCTACATCCATACAAGATTCACATCACAGCCAGCAACAGCGTGGGGACATCTCCTGAGTCCTTGATGGTCCTTTCTAACGATTCTGGACATGGTGAGTCTGCATTGGTCAATTTGACTTCCATTCTTGAGAAAACATTGATGCTATTCCCAAATAGTGTCAGACAAATCAAGCCATAACTTGAGGCAACCATGTGTGTGAGGTTAGGCACTTCCTTCAGAGCTGGGTATATCAGCAGGTTGCAATATGACAGTACCTTCTCAGTGGGTCCAGCACACTGTCCTTGCGTTCTTCCGCACACTCAAGGGATGATCTAAAATTGATGTGAGTGAATTCAGTCTCACACCAGTTATCCCCGAGAGTCAAGACAGTGCCCAGAGACTTTGTCTTATGAGATTGGACCATATTTACTGTGCTGTAACCAATATTTGCCAACTCTTATCACCTATAAATAGTTTATGGAACAGTCATGCTGATGGAGCAGGTCTGTATCCACAATCATCAGGAGGTTGAGGCAGGAGGATCATGAGTTTGGGGCCAGCCTCTGTTACATAGTGAGACTCCATTGAGAGAACAGTGGTGGGCTGAGGAGCCCATGAATATCATGGATCTCATAAGGAGTGCTGATGTACTCTTTCAGGAGACACTGTAATTTGGCCACGTTTGTAGAATAACAACAAATGATAACCTACTGATCTTTCAGCCAACTAAGGACTGGGCAAAGAGGAAGTGATCTCACATCTAAAACGAAGAGTAACATTAATGTTCTTCTTGACTGAGCCATAGAAAATCTGGGCATAGTATAGCCGTGGTTTCATGTTATAAAACACTAGACATAACAAAAGGCAAAAGGGAGTTGACCTGCTGAGATCATTAATATACCTCGCGACAATGCCATCCTGCAGTTCTTGCTGTGAAGGTGCCAGGGCCGTCTCATGGGCTAGGAAAGATTGTGTGGTTCCATCCCAGTTCAGTTTAAGTTTAGATTAAGTGAACCATGTTAGAAGGTATTTTGTTTTCAAAAAGACTTGTCGTATGTGAAATCTGTTCTATTGCTCTGGAGTAGGGCCACACTTTAACCTTGAGACTGAAGTTCCTAAACCATTTCCAAAAAAAAAAAAAAAAATTTTTTTTTTCACTAAAATGCACAGTTCAGATTTTTCTGGGCATCCTGCTTCATGTGGAAATTCTAATTCCTAGTTCATCATTGCATGAACATCAGATGCTGCCCATCTTTCTGGGCCGTGAAATTGTTACACAGCAGGAGCACAGCTCTAGGCAGAAAGTAAAAGTTGTTGAGATGGTTTCTTCACGGTGCTGCTTCCCAGCTGAAGCTGACCCACCCAACTTCCCCCGCTTCCTCCATCAAAGAAAGAAATCTTTCTCACACCGAAACTGACATTTTCGCATCACCTGTTCAGAGATGTCAGGAGTGTGGACCCTCAATCCTCAAGAGCACCGGAGACTCAGAATAGTGGGAACAAGGAGATTTACTTCATGACTTTACAAACCCGAGTGTGGTCGCCCGGGCGGTGGTGGCGCACGCCTGTAATCCCAGCACTTTCGGAGGCAGAGGCAGGCGGATTTCTGAGTTCAAGGCCAGCCTGGTCTACAGAGTGAGTTCCAGGGCAGCCAGAGCTATACAGAGAAACCCTGTCTCGAAAAAAAAAAAACCAAATCCAAAAACAAAAACAAAACAAAACAAAAAAAAAACCAAACCAAACCAAACCAAAACAACAACAACAACAACAACAAAACCCCAAATGTGAACCGGGAAAGGCCGTTGATGGAGCACGGAAGACAGCTTTCGTCACCCTATCACAGAGGTGTCCCCCATCCTCCCCCACTTTGTCTGAGCAGTCAAAGCATTCAATCTCACAAGTCATGCAGGACTTACCTTTCCCTCAGCCACACGCTGTTGCCATCTCCCACACAATACCTGTGCTGGATCTATTGTGATGTTTTACATACTGTTTAGT
Source organism: Apodemus sylvaticus (assembly GCF_947179515.1). Lineage (NCBI taxonomy): Eukaryota > Metazoa > Chordata > Mammalia > Rodentia > Muridae > Apodemus > Apodemus sylvaticus. The sequence goes on from NC_067487.1 coordinate 36,611,518, forward strand.
TAAAACATATCAGTTGGATGGCCTAGCAGGGAAGCTTGGCTGCTAGTGATCTGTGACTCTCTGCTTTCAGTTTGGCTGGTGGCAGTGAGAGGTGTCCTTAGTGAGCCTCTCAACAAGGTTCCTGTGTTTTCTGCTCACTTGTAGCAGCATCTGAGCTGGCTGGAGGCGCCTTTGAAATTGAACCATCACAAAAACATCACGAGCGAACCATATACACTAGACACCCCAAACTTTGGGTCCCTACTGCTTGGCAAACTGCTGCTTTGAAGCTGGCATGAAACATGATTGAAAGACTAGAGAGAGTGAGGAACTATCTCTGAGAGGAATATCCCTGTATTCAATCCTCTATAGCAAGTAGAGGTCCTTACCTGTGAGATACTGTGTTAGTCAGCTTCCCATTGCTATGACAAAGTACCGGAGGGAAACAAATTATAAGAAGATAAATTTTGTTCTGGTTCATAGTTGTAGAGACTGATGTCATGATTGTTTAGTTTGTTGTTTTGGGGGCTGTGGGGGGGATGAATATCATTGTGGGTTGCTTGGGGAAGAGCAAAAGCTACTTACTTCATGGTGCTTGGGAAGCAAAGAGAGGATAACACCAGGGTCCCAATCTCTTCTTTCATAGCATGCCCAGGAATCTAACTTCACTCTTCCAGTGTCAACATCTGAAAGGTTGCACTGCTTCCAAAGAGTGCCACAATCTGAGGACCAAAGCTTTGGGTACAGAAGCCCTTGAGAGACATTTTAAAGCAAAACCATAAATAAACATCACAAGTGTTGGTTTCTTTCCTTCCTTGGAACTCATAAAAGAATACACAATGAACTGATTCAGAAGTATTGTTCTATTTGTTTCTGTGCAGAAGAGGTCCAGGAAAAAACAATTAAAGGTATAAAGGATGCATTCAATATTTCTTGGGAGCCCATATCTGGAGACGCGATAGGCTATGTTGTGGACTGGTGTGCACATTCTCAGGACCAACACTGTGATTTGCAGTGGAAGAAGCTTGGTCCCAATACCACAAGCACCGTCATTACCTCAGGTGAGAGTTCTCAGTCCCCCTCCTTGCATATTCCTCTTGCAGGAAATTCAACACAGACTTCCGTTCTGATCTACAGATTCTTTGTGCTAGGCTAATGATATTGAAGTGATGAGTCTAGCGTGGTTTCTTGGAGATCAGACTTTCTGGGAATGGACTTAAAATCTGCTGCAGCAGAGTATCGAAATGTAGACCCATAGTGCGGATTTTAATACATGTCTCCTCTAAATTACAGGGACATCGGAACCGTTCGTAGAAAGCTTTTGCAGATGCAGAGAACAGCACAAACTTGGGACACTTAGGACATAGAGTTGATAGAAACAGAATCAGCGTTCAATTTCAATGCACTTTTAGGCATAAACTCTTCCCTCCTGCAATGAATCTACAACCTGACAATGCCAGCTGTTTTAGGGAGGTCAAAGGGGCTCAAGGGAGTGGCTTAAGTAGGAAGCAGAGGCTGAAGGACTGACGTGGGAATCACCTAGATCCAAAAAGTGATGGAGACCCCTTCAAGATTCAGGGGCCAGAGAGCACAGGTGAGGGGGCTTCAGAGCACAGGTGAGGCTGGCTGAGGGTCCTGGCTCCAGAGCACATGGCGGTCTCTCTTGACTGGAGACAGCACTATGTTGGCAACACGGAAAGTCCTAAGGCCTAGTGGAAGGAGGGAAGTGCTACAGGAGAGAGTGGAAAGAGCTTGAGAGAGGAGCTACTAGGGGATGCTTGCCCTCCATCCATCCTTTCCTGCCCAGCTCAAATGATGTCACTGTGTCTTCTTAAAAACCTTTGACTTCTCTTCTCCAGATGCTTTTAAACCAGGGGTGCGTTACAACTTCAGAATTTTTGAAAGATCTACGGAACAGAATGATCGGTTAGTAGAGAAACAAAGAGGATATACCCAGGAGCTGGGTAAGTGGAAGGAAGTTAAAACCCCCCCCAAAGGCAATATCCAGTTAGTCTTACTGTACATTGACACCCATTTATAGTGATACATACCTTTAAACAACAATGGGATACTCAGCAAAGTTCTTTAACTTCTTTCTTGATTAATGCCACAAAAATATTACTTAACCACTGTGCTACTTCCACGATGGAAAGGACCCCCCTCTACCTATACCAAGCCATCTATTGTTGGACAATTTAGAATGACTGCAATGATTTTCAATTAGAAACTATAAAATGCATCTTCGAGTATCTTGTAGCTCCAAGTTACAAACTTTTGCTGGCTACTCCCTTATGGCTGATCTGAATTTTATTTTAGCTAAGTCTTTGTCTCTATCCATAATTGGGTACGTGTATGTGTGTGTGTGTGTGTGTGTGTGTGTGTGTGTGTGTGGTGTGTGTGTGTGTGTGTGTGCAGGTGCATGTGGAGGCCAGAGAAAGCCACTATCATTCATCAGGTAACATACACCATGCTTTTTGAGTCCTCTTTCACTGGCCTGAAGCTCACCAAGTAGGCAAACGCTGACAGTCCAGTGAGCCCAAGAAATCTCTTTCTCTGCTCCAGACAAACTGGGCTTTCAAGCAAGCTCCCCCACTCCCAACTTTGCATGTGTTCTGAAGAACAAACTCAGGCTCTCACGCCTAAAAGGCAAGCACTTTACTAACTGAGCTATCACCTGTGCCTATTCCTACGATGATGGTGTCCGATTAACTCCTAGACATACAATCCTTGTGTCACAGTGTTCCAGCTTCCAAAAAAAAAAGCTCCTTATTTCTTTTAGAATTGTCATGAAATTGCCTCCTGTAAACATTTCCCCAGTACCAGAATGGGATGCTAGCTCTTTCTAATGGAACGCTTGGCATTAGGGTCTCTTGACTCTGAAAGGGGGCTCCTGGTTGTCTTACCAATCAGAATGAGTCTAAAATTCTTTCTCTGGGGGAGCTGACCCAGCATTCATGGTAGGCAGAGAGGAAAGGAAGGGATGTGTCATTTTTGAACATGTCTCTGTGTGCAGACACTGTGCCCAAATGTGTGTGTGTGTGTGTGTGTGTGTGTGTGTGTGTGAGAGAGAGAGAGAGAGAGAGAGAGAGAGAGAGAGAGAGAGAGAGAAAGGTGGGCAGGAGAGGATTTACTGGGTACATTTCCAGAGTGTCTGATAGCATACATTGCCTTGTTCTTGGAACTGAATTCTCCAAACCCTCTCTCATATCTCTAAACATACTTTGCCTTTTCTGTCTCTTCTTCTTCATGTTTGTAGATTCTCTGGTTCAGAAAATGCCCTTGAGACTTCAAGGCCAGGACCGAGCCTAAGACAGACCTTTTGATTTTCCACATTTCCCCCCCTGACTTTCCACAGATTACTTAATCTCTCTATGTATTTAGGTCTTCATTTATGAATGGTTTACATGGGACAGTTGCTCGTCTCCTTCCCAGCACTCAGAGCTGTGTCTTGGTACATGCTATCCGGGAAAGAGATAAAACCCCTCAACTTGACAGGAGCTCAGCTTCCCTATGGCCTGTGGGCTGTGCTTGCCTTGCATTAGATGTCCCAGGACCACGCCCACATTGTGACTTGTTCTTGTCCCATCTTCCTTTCCCAGCTCCTTTGGTGAATCCAAAAGTGATGGTTTCTAACTTGACCCCTAACTCCTTCGTTCTGAGATGGCCGGATTACGCCAGTGACTTCCAGTCTGGTTTTATAAAAGGTTACCACGTGTATGTGAAATCCAAGGAGATGCAGTGCAACCAGGACTGGGAAAGGATCCTTCTTTCAGGTGACGCCCACTCTCTGGCTTGTTCACTTAGACTCAAAAGGTCTCACAGTCCAGTTGGGGGCCATGCAGGCCGGCCGAGTCCATAGACAGCGTTAGAAAAAAGTGTATATTGGCCCCTTATGTGAGAGGGCCAGGCTGGGGACCAGGCTGATGCTCTTCCCATCCCATTTCACAACCAATAGCAAAACAAAAAGGGCTGTAAGTGGAGGGAAAGGAATTCTAACTCAGTTTAGAAATGATGTGGGCCTGACCATCAGCCCCTAGAGAGATCCTTCCATTTTGAAAACCTGCTTGCTTTCCCAGCCATTCCTAAAACAAAACAAAAAACAAAAACACTTTGTCAAAAGGTATTAGATGTACTCATATGTTTGTGGTGCTGAGGACCAATGCACAGCCTCTCCCACACACGACGAGTAAGAAGTCTGTAAGCCACATCTCTGGTGCCAGTTTATTTTCCCTGTGTGTGCCTATTGCGTCTGGCAGAATGCTCTACCAGTATTTATTGCCACTCCCTGCTTCATGGATATTTTGTTTATTGTGGCACACCTTGAAAACTGCAAGATTATCATTTGATATGAGGTTGGCTTAAGGAGGCTGATGGTCCCGAGAGAGCTGCAGTGCTCCTGCACAAGGTCTCTGCCATGCTCTTTTCTTACCTTCTTAATAAGTCAGGGTGACATGCACCCCAGGCTGGCTTGAACTCATCATGTAGCAGAAGATAACCTTGAGCTTCTGCACTTTCCACTGGGATTACAGGCATGTGCCATCCTGTCCGGTGTGTGTAGTGTTGGGAACTAAGCCCGTAGTGTGTGCATACTGGGCGAACACGCTACTAACTGGCCACACACAGGGTTCCACCACACCCTGAATGTGATTTTCTTGACAACATTGTTTTTCATTCACAGATAATTCAGTGCTCTGTAAATACAACATCAGTGGCTCAGAGACAAAGACACTCGCTGTGGAAAACCTTCGACCAGAGTCTCTCTATGAGTTTTTTGTCACTCCATTTACCAGCGCTGGCCAGGGACCCAATGAAACTTACACAAAGGTCACAACTCCAGATGTGCGCTGTGAGTGTCTCCAAAGCAAATATGTCCCTCAAGGTTGAGTTCTGATGTTTTCTCCAGATTAGGACGTTTCCATACTTTCTTCTCTTTCCCCTGCCTCCATTCCACACATAAATGTTAGTCAGAATCCTGTTCCAGACCCCAGGTCAAACTGGCAATCACCTGACCCATTATCATCTAGAAACTTTTCATCTTCTCATTGACCCTGGATGTCTGTCTCTGGGAGTCACTCTCAGGGTGACTTGAAAATCACAGCATATTTTAGAGTTGACATCAGAAGAGCTACTGGTTTCTCACTCCAGCAGGCCCTGGGTGATGGTGGGTAGCCTTCTACCCCAGCCTTCCTTCTGGCTGGGTTTTCTGGGCTGACCAGCAACTTTTGGCTCTGCTAGGGCTTCTGAGGCTAGTTAGAGGTTGGTAACATGCACTAGATCAGGCCGTGAATAGTCAGATCCCTCAAAAGAAGAATTTTAGAGTCGGTCTGATTGGTGAGACAACCAGGAGCCCGCTTTCAGAGTCCAGAGACCCTAATGCCAAGCATTTCAGTGGGAAGAGCTAGCTTCCCATTCTGGTGCTGGGACAGGGGTAAACTGTTTATAGGAGACAATTTCGTGACAATTCTAAAAGGACTGAGGAGCTTCTTTTGGAAGCGGAAACACTGTGGCCCAAGGATTGTATGTCTAGGAGTCAAACACCATTATCATAGGCATAGGCACAGGTGGTAACTCACTTGGTAAAGTGCTTGCCTTTTAAGCGTGAGAGCCTGAGTTTGTTCTTCAGAACACATGCAAAGCTGAGAGTGGTGGAGTTTGCTTGAAAGCCCAGTGAGTGGAAGGGGAAGGCAGATTTCTGGGGCTCGCTGGCCTGTCAGCGTTTGCTTACTCGGTGAGCTTCAGGCCAGTGAAAGAGGACTCAGAAAGCATGGTGTATGTTACCTGATGAATGATAGTGGCTTTCTCTGGCCTCCACATGTACCTGCGCACACACGCACACACACACACACACACACACACACTTACGGATCACAGAAAGTAATTCAGACTGGGCACAAGAGAGTAGACTGCAAAAGATGGGTTTTGCATTTCCAATAGGAACTCTGACAGCCACTGACAGAGCGGTGGGGAGAGATTGTAATCCAGATGGAGGACGCAGGGGAGAAACGCTTGGGATGCTTCTCCTTAAAGAAGCACGCACCAGTGTCCTTGAATGTCTTGCACTTCCTTTCTGAACACTTTTTTTTTTTAAATCTATAATAAGTTGGATAAGCTTCAATTCTGCTTGAGCTGGTTCATCCTGAAATTCTTTTCTGATGTGAAATTGTTGTGTCACGAAATGTTTGTGAACCCCAAAAGACCACCAAGGAGCTGAATCTGAGTCAATTGCACTAGGGTTTCTTTATTCAAGCTCGAGTTTGGCTAACCCTGACGCAGCAGGAAGGTGGAGCCCTGGGCCTAGTTTTAGGCAAGCATTGACAGAGTCAAGAAGAGGTATCTTGCTTGGTACATATCTGATTGGGGGGCCTTTGTGGCCTTTAACATAATTGGCTGGTGCTGGGAGCCAAACCATAAACTTAACTTCTGCTTTCCTGCTGATTGGTGGTTGTTAGGCAGTAAAGTGTCAGGGGCAGACTTGTAACCTTGAGTGCAGATTTGTTGGTGGGTAACCTGGAAACTGGTGCTGGGTACCGAACTGTTAGTTTACTTGAGTTTAACCTTAGGCCAAGCTCTCTAAGCTGGAATTTGAACCCAAAAGATTTGGTCTCTCAAAATCCAAATCCAGCCTTGAGTCTCAGTGAAAGCACTCCTGGGCCCTCTCTCCATGCACCACAGCCGACACTAGGATTCCCGAGCATTTGGCAAGTGTGTTGACGGTGGTGGTTTCCATGAAGGAATTCACGGGAGGACCAGGCTGAAGAACCTCGGAGACCCTCAGTTTTGAAAAAGCAACAGGCGCCAGTTGCAAATTCCCAGCTTCATCCATGCAGCGCCCATTTACTGAAATCTGAGCTGTTGGGCTGGCTCAGACACACCAGTTAGGGTGCTTGTCCTGGAGTGCCCTAGCTGTGTCACAGATACACACAGCTGCAGCAGCAGATTTAGTGATGACTGAAACATTGATGCCTCTGAGGCTATGTCCAGAATCCGAGTCACATTAAGATCTGAGACAGTGGATCCGCTAATTGATCACTCTTGTCACTTCGAAGTCAGTTCAGCTGGGCAGTGGTGCCGCACGTCTTTAACCCCAGCACTCAGGAGGCAGAGGCAGGTGGATTTCTGAGTTTGAGGTCAGCCTGGTCTACAGAGTGAGTTCCAGGATAGTCAGGGCTACACAGAGAAACCCTGCCTCAAAAAAAAAAAAAAAAAAAGAAAGAAAGAAAGAAAGAAAGAAAGAAAGAAAGAAAGAAAGAAAGAAAGAAAGAAAGAAAAGAAAAAGAAAAGAAAAGAAAAGAAAGGGAAAAGAAAAAGAGAAAATGAAGTCATTTCATTGGATGTGAAGGGTTTTTTGTTTGTTTGTTTTGAAGTGGGATGTCATGTAGCCCAGGCTACCTAGCTGAGTATGGACTTGAACTCACAATCCTCCTGCCTCCACCTTCCCAGTGCTGGAACTGCAGACACGCATTACAATGACCAACTCTTAGAGTGAGTTTTTAATTTACTTCTGTATTTTTTTTCTTCCACATTTTGACTGTGTTTCTAATGAGTGTGCATATACATAGACACAAAAGTATAATTTCATATTTTCAAGGTTTCATTAATCTTTGTGGTAAACCTTATAACCTCATTTTTATTGATGATGTTATTGATAAGAAAGTATTTCAATTATTTGCAACTTCACTTACAGACACTTTTGTTGCTGGAATTTATAACCCAATAAGCCCATATAAAAAACACAGAATCCAGTTATTATAATTATAAGCTATAAGCCTAGATTGGGCAGATATAACACCATGCTAAGTCATTCCCCAGCTATAAGATCCTTTGCTACTTGTGGTTTCTCCTGGCCATGTAGTCTGCTCCATCATGGCTTCCTCCTCCTCCTCCTCCTCCTCCTCCTCCTCCTCCTCCTCCTCCTCCTCTGCCTCCTCCTCTTCTTCCTCCTCCTCCTCCTCCTCCTCTTCCTTCTCTTCTGTCCTCTGCCTTCCCTTCTTGTTCTCCTCTCTCACCCTGTCCCCGCTCTCAAAGATCTCCTGCTCTGTTCCACCTTTCCCCTTCACTGCCCAGTCCCAGGTTCTAGCCTTTATTGACCAGTTAAAATGGGGAGAAGGCTCACATAAGATCACCAGAGTATGTGATCAACTGCTGGGGGGTGGGGGGGGGTGGGATCCTCCTGAGGAAGCAGAATTAACATCAGATTACAAACAGCATCAGGACAACCCACAACCCACTTGGCACATTTTTATAATAGAACATTGTAGGACTCTGTTAACTACGCCTGTGCTCTTGTTAATTGAGAATGAGAAGTGCTTGCATTTGCTAGAGGGAGACTGGTGTGGTTAGCCAGTAAAACTGAACAACAGTACCCAAAATGCAATGCTAAAATTCCAAAGTGTGTAGAAATTTTGTTTCTATATAGTGGGAGTTTTTAACAACAGGTCTCTTTGTGCACTGGAACTTTTTCATTGAACGAAGACTGGCTTAATCAGTAGAGATCATGAGGCAGGGAGGTCAGGGAGCCTGTTTAGAGGCTTCTCAGGTGCTCATCCCCACCATCATTCCTGTCTCTGCTTCTGCGCAGTTGGAACTGTGTTTCCATTGACTTTAACTAGTACACTGGGGTCAGGTGGTTCCCTACCAAACGATGGGTCAATGTAAGATTCCTTTACATCGATGAGGTGTAAAAGCGGGACCCACTCACAAGATGTTCTTTGCAGTGTGATCTTTTCCCAGGCAGGTGGAATGCAGGATGGTGTTCACAAGCCACAGCTCCAACAGCCAGGCCATTCTGAGGGGAGTCTGCGGCAGTCTGCAGTAGCTGCTGTGAAGCTGGGCTGTTGGCAGGCTGCGTGTGTGGGATGCATCTTCTTGCAATGGTTAGAACTTACAGTTTGCCTGGATGTGGTCACTTGCTAGGCAAGGAGCACCTGGGGTTAACTTTTGAGAAGTTTTCAAAACTCACCTGATGGTAGTTGAACTCAAACAGATGGTAAAACAAAACAAAAACAAATGCTGGCAAAGAGGTAGAAAACTGGAACTCTTATACCTTGCACGTAGGTAGGAAAGAGTTGGCACAAGTAACTTAGGGAAACTGGGAGTGTTAGTGTCTTCTAAAGAAAATGTTTGCCCAGTGTGGATCTTAGACCCTCATTTCTTGATATACAGCTTAAGGAAATTTATATAGGTATACACTCATGTACACCACAAACACCTATAGACGAATATTAGAATAGAATGCCCACCTCTGCACAATTCCTGAGACTCTCAAACTGCAAGTATACACTACCTGTCCCGCGAGAAGGAAAAACAACTCTGCTATAGCCGCACAGTGGAGTATCATATAGTAGTGAAAACAACATTTCTACAGTTATAAACTAATATGGTGACACAAGTGCAACAAGGAATGAAGAGAGACAGGTATGAGGTCTGCTGTGAGGTTCTACTTCAGAGTACAGGAAGATGCCACCGTCACCCTCTGAAAGGGCTAGCCTGTGGAGAGCTTGGAGATACACGGTGTCTGCATTCCCTGGGCAGTGCTCCTCTTGTCTGGTTCACTGGTTAGATGGATGCGTCTAGGTGGTAAGGAATTCACTGAGCTGTATGCAATCTCTGTCTCTCTCCATCTACCACTTTCTCTCTCACACGCGGGTTGAATATGCTAAATTTGAAAGTCCAAATTCTAAATCAAAACATTTCGAGGGCCGCGGTGCCACAAGTGGAGAAGTCAACTTCTGGCTGTGTATAAAGGGGCACACTGCACGCACTGCATAAAATTATCTTCAGTCTATTCAGTGCAGATGAATCTTGTATGAATTTTGTAATTAGACTCTCTTCATGCATCTCGCTAGGAATGTGTAAGTAGTCCCCGAATCAAAGCAATCTGAAATCCTATCCTAAAAACCTCTGGCTCCAAGTGTTTCCAGTAATGGATGCCCATCCTTAATTTACCCTTCAGTAAAGAGTATGTGAATCCAGACCTTTTTTTTTTTTTTTTTGAGACAGGGTTTCTCTGTGTAGCCCTGGCTGTCCTGGAACTCACTCTGTAGACCAGGCTGGCCTGGAACTCAGAAATCTGCCTGCCTCTGCTTCCCAAGTGCTGGGATTAAAGGCATGTGCCACCACTGCCCAGTGTGAATCCAGACTTTTACCAAATTTTAAAACTGATCGGAGCACTGGAAGGTCTTGAGAGCAAGTATTCTCGCCACACTGGTGTGGGCCTCTTCCCAGGGAAGGCTCCCTTACGGAGCTCCAGCACTCCTCAACACCCAGCTGGGGAGCCAAACCAACCTGTGTTTGTTTGTTTGTTTTTCTAGTCCAGGCAGGTCCTGTGTGACGAGTGAGGAGGGTAAAGGCAGCACAGTGAAGAACAGGACACTGATTCATTCACATTGTCCTCGGAGCTTCTCTACACACAAACCAAGCGATTGATTAGTTGAACTACACAAGCACAAAGGAAGTATTGAAAAAATAGTAGTGTTTGACACATTTGAGAAATAAAGCAGAATTATTAAAGGCAGTTAAAGGAGTGCAAGGGTAAAGGAATGTAAGACAAGGTTTGTCCCCTTCTCCAGTCTGCAGCCTGCTAGTCACATATAACCTGGGACAGTTCTGAATGTGGCCCAACTTTGTTAAAATAATATGATTTATGTGACTTTTTTGTAGTTCTATTGTGTAATTCCCATGTAAAGTTTATAGGGGATGATGCTGTCACAATATCAAAAGACCAGGCACTCCTGTACCTAGCCAATTTTTAATGTATGGTAAGCAACCTAGAATCTCAGTGGCAAACAGGTACTTGTCTTCTGATCAGAGAGGTTTCATGTCAACATGGCTTGGCTGACTGGGCCACGCTGACCTCCTGGCTTGGGTCTGGTGCAGGTATTTTTCCTATAAAGTGACTCATAAAAAGCATCAGTACACTGGGCATTCTCTTTTCATGGCGGATGAAAAGAGAGAATGACTATACAAGCATATTTGAAGCGTCTCCTTTGCCACAGCTATGACCCACTGATCATCACATTGACCAAACTAAGGCGTGTGGTTAAGCCCTCAAACAAGAGCAGGAAAATACTCCCTCCTACTGCAGAGCTAGAGTAGTGTCTTAGTTTGCTGTGAAGAGACACCGTGACCAAAGCAACTCTTAGAAAGGCAAACATTTAATTGGGGCTGGTGTAGAGTTTAGTTCATTACTGTCATGGTGGGAAGCCTGACATCACACAGGCAGAGCTGGAACTGGAGGAGCCAAGAATCCTACAGATCTAAAGGCAGCCAGGAAGAGGAGCTTGAGCACGAGGAGCCCTCAAAGCCAGTCTACACAGTGGCATACTCCCCCCAACAAGGCCACACCTCCTAATAATGACAATTCCCCCGGGCCAAGCATATTTAAACCACCTCAGGTAGGGAGTGAGACACTGGGCAGTCATGGTGTCTTCTAGCAGACTGGATGAGTTTGAACTATGGAATGTTTGTTGACTTCCAGCAAAAGGCTCCCTGCATTGGCTGGTGTCTCATATGGCCACGCTGGCCTTGAACTCCTGCTACTTCCGTTCTACCTTCTGTGTGGTAGGAAGGTTGCAAGCACGCACCACTACCTAGTCTCACTGATCTTCTTTCTAGTCAGGCAAGACTCAGATTGAATTTTCCCTATATGTTTCACCCAGTTAAATTTCTCTAAATCTAATAAATGAGACCTATTCATTTGTGAGAAGTGATTTTCTTTTCTCAGAACTAAACTCATACTGAGTCTTGGATAAATACACGCAGATGAGGATCAGTAAACATGGAAAATTCTTCACCCACCCCCCATAACCTTTTCTTTCTTTAAGGAGGCCAATACATAAGTAAAAACGATTCCTTTCTCCTTTCTTCTTTAGCCCACATGCTGCTGCAGATCATACTGCCCATGACCCTCTGTGTTTTGCTCAGCATCATTGTCTGTTACTGGAAAAGTCAGTGGTAAGTGGAGAGGAAGCCTTCAGTCAAGAGTTAGAAACAAACCCTAAGACAGAAGTGATGTGGAATAGTATGGGGAAAGAATGATGGAAAGATCAAAGAAACGAAGGTGAGCCTATGTAATCTAGTTGACAAGTTTGCCTTCTGGGGCACTAGATGGGGAAAAGAAGACCCGTGTCTGAGGATGCTTGACAGTGCTCGCTCTTACTGGTCCTCCTGAACTGTTCATCTGTCTTGTTTTGGCCATTCTTCCAGGGTGAAGGAGAAGTGCTATCCTGACATTCCCAATCCGTACAAGAGCAGCATCCTGTCACTCATAAAATCCAAGGTAAATGTGGGGATGTTGTATGTGTACCACACCCATGAGGGACGAATCCAGCCAGGCATGGTGGCTCATGCCTGCGGTCCCTACCCATGTGAGCCTGAGTCCAGTCTGGTCTATATTATAGTTAGGTCTAAGGCTATGTAGTGAGACTCCCTTTCAAAAAAAGAGTCCCTGAAAAGAACACAGCTTGGTTTGGGGCTTTATTGATCAAGCTTTCTTATACCTCTTCAGGAAAAGATAATAAATGAGAAGCACAGACACAGCGATGAGGCAGGCTGGACGAGGGTACTGCTCAGTGGCAGAGTGGTCTTGCCTAGCAGAAGAGAAGCCCTGGTTTTGATTCCTGCCTAGGTCAAACAAATGCGATTGCATCTTATTCGTTGTGGGCTACCAGAAAAAAGTCAGTGGTGAGAGAGGAAGGCTTCATCCAACTGGGAGTCAGACACAGACTCCTAAGACAGAAATGACTTTTTCTGCCCTGGTGAGTCAGGTGGCTTTTGTCACAACCTTCAAGTTAATATGTGACCAGGAAGGAATGGGAAGCTCTCAGTGCACACTGGATACACGATAGTCTTGAATACTCCCTCTTGTGCATTTATCTCCCATATGTTTGATTCCTTTGCAGAAGAATCCTCACTTAATAATGAATGTCAAAGACTGCATTCCAGATGTCCTTGAAGTTATAAACAAAGCAGAAGGCAGCAAGACACAGTGTGTAGGCTCTGGGAAACTTCACACGGAAGATGTCCCCGCTAAGCCTCCATCCGTGCCAACAGCAAAGGATTCCTCTGGCCCTGTGCCCTGCGTCTTCTTTGAGAATTTTACTTACAATCAGTCAGCTTTTGATTCTGGTTCCCATGGACCCCTCAAAGCCACAGCACACCAACTTGGACTGTTGGCCCCACCTAACAAGTTACAGAATGCATTAGAAAATGACTACATGAAGTCCCTGGTCGAAAGTCCGACGGAAGAAACTCGCTTGATTTATGTGTCGCAGCTGGCTTCAACCATGTGTGGAGACAAGGACAGGCTTGACACGAGTGCACCCATGCCAGTGCACCCAGGCTCAGAGTATAAAAGGCAAATGGCAGTTCCAGGGAGCCCCCTACCACCTTCTCTGGAGGAGAATAACAGGTTGACCTCAATGATTCTCTTAGGCCAAGGGGACCAGTAAACATCAAGCAGCACAAATGTACTCTATACACTACAGGCACTTTGGGGGATGTAGCTGGGACCATGCCAACACCACATGCCCTGGCCTTTGCTTCCGGAGGGGCTCATTATCTGCAGTGCTGATTCATTAACGATCACTACAGACCAATGGACCGAAGACCAGAACTGTACAACATGGTATTCGCCTAGGAGGCTTCCTTAGAAATAGCAAGATCCTGGAGCACGCTGCCCTTGTTATTATTTGTCCCGGACTCACCTATTGCAGTACCCATGAGCTTGCGACAGGGTATACACCAGTCATTTCATAGAACCTACCTACTCAAAAGTGCACAACGAGGCTGTGGTCCCAGGATCTTGGTGTGCAGTGAGAAAACATCTTCATGTAAATTTAACCTCATGCTTAATAGTTAAAGGGTAAAACAAGTGGGTCAGGTGTTTTGACTAATGCTACCAGAGATTGATTACTTTTATTGTGTAGATTTATCACATTTAATGGAAAGGTTACAAACTAGATGTTGGCCATACCATGAAATGAGAATCGGTAGTCACTGACAAAGTAAAAAAGAACTCTCTTCACGTCTACACTGAAACTAACCAGTAAGATGTGCAAATGGACAGGAAACTCTCCACAGGTCTCCTGCTGACTAGGTAGCTTACTGCAGTAAAACAGGATTGCAAAGAGCTCTAGGCTTGCTGACCTTGACTGACCCCCTGTCCCATAGACTCCAATCTTCCTCTTTAGTTTTTGACTACCTCAGAACAGAAAAGAAGGACATTTCATTGAGTGATGCCTTTTACATATGATATACCCACCTCTGCCACCAAGCTGTATCTAGATGACCTATTTCACAAGCTAATGTCTGCTTCTTGCATGCTTGGTTGTCTGGTTCAAGAGAATTCTCACATTCCTGTTGTGCTAAAATACTATAGCCCTAGAACTGGGTATAATTTAGCTACAACTTTAAACTGTAGAAGTCAGTTGTGTTGGCCCCAAAGCATGTCTTTTGACAAAAATACACTTGGTTCTATCTGTGGGTTCCACATTAAGATTAAACCAACCTCAGAAAGATATTCAGGAATAAATGTACTAAATTCATAGATTTATTATTATTATTATTTTTATTATTCCTTAAGTAAGGTATTAATGATTTCCCCAGCTCTAACACGCATCAGGCTATGACATGGAGGAAAACTCACTGTATACAAATGGCTATCTTTTGGTAACAGCACAGCTCCTATAATCAGCTCCTGGAAAGTGCCCTAGAAGAATGACTATATGTATCAGCTAAACACATAACGTTGGTTCCTTCCTCTTAATGCTTGTCACATTGCAGAACAAGGTAGAGAGGTGTTCCTTTTGTTGTTAGCTAAGTGTGGTAGCAATGATGACTTTGTACACATTTGCAGCTATTAAATGCTATGGCATGTGGCCATAGAACATAGTAACAGCAACCACGAATGTTCCACACAAGGGGTCCAATCTTCTCTTTACATAATACCAAGCCTTTGCTAGAAAACACAGCTACATCCTAACCTAGGACCAGGCAGTATCTTGCATAGTCGAGGTGGAAGAAGACTGCTCAGTATTGCAAATACTCTGTTTACGTTTTTCCTGTCAATGGATTTCTCAATGGAAACCTGCACCCAGAAATGTTAATGACATTGATTTGTGATATTTTCTTTTTTTCATTTCAATTTTGTTTAAAAAATAATCCACAAAACATTTTTTGCTGTTTCAATAAAGTCCAAATTAAAACATTTCATGATCACATTGTTTTAATTTCCTTAACAGAATAAGAAGTTATTGAGTATAGCCAAAAAAAGAAAAAAATCACCTCCCAAACTTGACAAAAATGTAAATTGACCCCTTCAACCTAAAAAGGGTCTGTTCAGCACACATCTGAGTTCAGAAGCACATCATGCTCTAAGTCTTCTTCCTTCCTATGGTCCTCTTTCTATGTCTGTTACAGTCCTCACCCCAACAGCAACGAACCTGTCCCAATTTCTTCCTCTTCCTTCTTCCTCCTCCTCCTCATTTGGTTTTTGTTTGTTTGTTTGTTTTTTCAAGATAGGGTTTCTTTGAGTAGCCCTGGCTGTCCTGGAACTCACTCTGTAGACCAGGCTGGCCTCGCACTCAGAAATCTGCCTGCCTCTGCCTCCGAAAGTGCTGGGATTACAGGCGTGTGCCACCACCGCCCAGCGTGTCCCAATTTCTTTATCCATCTGTTGATGACTTTTTTTAGGCTAGTTAACTATTGTAAAGGGAGCAGTGATGAACACAGATATGCAAATATTTTTGTGCTATGTTGATTTAAGTATCTGCCAGGTAGGTGTACATGGAGAGGTGATATGTTTGGGTCTATTTGCAGTTTAAGGAACCACCACACTGGCATCCAGGGGCTGTAGCTGTCTACCCCTGCAAAGGGTTCCTCATTAAATCTCCTGGCTTGGGCTGGAATCCCAAAGCTTTTAATTTGCCTTGTCCCCGATGGCTAAGACTGTATACTTTCTCAGATTTTAATTTCCTCCTTTAAAAATGTCTACTCACTGATAATTTCATTCTTTTGACGTTCCTTATATATTCTAGGTATCAATCACTGAAGACTCCATAAGAAAAGTATTAGATAAAAAACAAACAAACAAACAAACAAACAAACAAGCCAGGCGGTGGTGGCGCATGCCTTTAATCCCAGCACTTGGGAGGCAGAGGCAGGTGAATTTCTGAGTTTGAGGCCAGCCTGGTCTACAAAGTGAGTTCCAGGACAGCCAGGGCTATACGGAGAAACCCCGTCTCAAAAAACAAACAAAAAAACCAAAAATCAAAAAAAAAAAAAAAAGAAAAGTATTAGATATGATAAACACATTCAGCAAGTTGCAGGATACAAAATCAACATTTAAAATCTCAGCAGCTTTTCTATATTCCAATAATGGACTTGCAGAAAAAGAAAATCAGACCCAACCAAGGAAATGAAATATCTTAATTTTCATGTACTTTAGAAACTGAAGATAATAGTGTAAAGAAATTTTAAACAAGCAACATGACTGCTCTGAGAAGGGATCCCATTGAAAGACCTTTTAGGTCTATAAGATCTGGCCAGAATACAGATGTACCCTGGAGTATGGTATGATCTGACTGGTATGTATCTGACAGATACATCCTTAGGACACACCTTCAACCTTAATGTACGTAGTTAGTTTGTAGAAAGATGCAGCCATCTTTGAAAGTGATGTCTAATTGAGGGGCAGACAAAGTGATGAATTGGAGAAAGATTGACAAAATTAGTCAGATAGGATATGCCCAACTCTTACTAGAACAGACAAGAAAGAGGTGCCGTCAGAGTAGGGGAAGAGACAGGGAAGAGGCAGTTTTACAGGGACAGTGTTATAGAGACGGGTTGCAGATGAAGATGGAAGAAGCCAGTACTGCTAGAGTTGGTTTGAGTCAAAGCAGAGCAATTCAGTCAGAAGTTGAGAGAAACCAGTTTAAATTAGACAGCTTGGAAGAGTTTGAGCCAGAACAGCTGACCTGAGCTAGCCAGCCTCAAAAAGAACTAGAGAGGGTGAGCTTATTTAAGCAGTAGGCCTCCAAGGCAAATTATATCTGGCAAGTAAGTTACATTTACACTTAAGACAACAGAAATACTGCCATGGGCCTGTATTAGTAATATAATGCTGTAAAAATTACTGTTAGCAAATATGATTACACATCCAATGGAATTTCCATGAAAATTCAAATTGCATTCTTCATAGAACCAGATAAAATCCTCAAATTTACACGGGAAGTTAAAAAGACCCTGAATATCCAAAGCAATTCTTAGCATAAAGAGCAAATGCTGGAGATATTATAATACCTGATCATAAATTATTATAACCTCCAGGCCATAATACAAAACCATTTAAATTGGGCACAAAAAGACATATAGAGGAGTGACATACAACACAAGACTCAGAAACAGATCCACTCAGAAACAGCCACCTAATACTTGACAAAGGTATAAAAACAGACTCCCAATAAATGGTGCTAGAACTGAAAATTCCCATCTGTATGGCTGAAATTATATCCCACTTCTTTCACTCTGGAAATGGATCAAAGACTCCAATGTAGACCTGAAACTCTGAAACTACTAGAAGGAAACATCAACAAAAACACTAAGATACAGGCATGGGCAAGCACTTTCTGAAAAAGGACTTTTAATAGCACGGAGATAATGTCAAGAACTGATAGGTGGGACTACATGAATTGAACACTCCTGCACAGCAAAAAAATCAGCAGAGTGAAGAGTGTAAGACGAGATTCCTGAAGTTCACCGGCCACAGTCAAGATCCAAGTTTATGGAGAGATAGTCTTAAAAAGATGGAAAGGTGCATATGTACTTGACTTTGACCTCTATGTGTGCAGATGTCCCTGTACAGTCAGTCTACATGTGTCAACGTCATGGTTGGTCTCATTTACGAAGTATATATTTATAAGAAAACTAAGTTGAATTAGACTAAGGGTCACATCAATGAACTCTGTTGACTAAAGCTTGCTTTGTCTTAAAGTCTCAAGTATTTCTAAAACCCCAAAGGGTAAGACAGAGATGAAGTCTTCAGAATCAGCTGACAAACAAGATCATGAGTTACCTCCTATTTCTAGCTCTAAGTGTATGAAGTTGGCCCTAGTGCTCCAAATAAGCACCAAGAAAACCACGCTTGGAGATACTATTTCATGAAATATTGATTAAAATTTTGGTACAGTGGTCTGAGTATTTTTTAACGTTTTGTGTATAAATGTTTGCCTCCACTGGTAGCTGTGTACCTGTGTATGTGCTTGCTGCTTAGAGACCAGGAAGAAACCAGCATTACAGATGGCTACAAACCTGGGGTTTGAACCCAAGTCCTCTGAAAGAAGAGCTAGTGCTCTTAAGCACTGAGCTGTGTCTCCTGCTATTTGAATACTTTAAGCTGGAGAAGTTTTAAAAACAAAACCTATCGTTGTCCTATTCAAGTGTTATAGTATTAGGCTTACTCCTCTTCTGGGTGCTAACTATACTTCTGGTAAACACAGAACAGAGTGAGAGCAACCAGATGAACACACGGGTCGGTCTGCAGTCCAAACACCTGCAACACGTCTGCTTAAGGTGGAGACACAGACTTCAGCAACTGTTCCGGGAGCTGGGCTTCCACGCCTAGTTGCTCAGCTCGCTCTTTTCCTGTGGTGCAATACTCTGCTCAAGGTGGCAGAAGGCTGGCTTATCTGCTCAGGTGCGTGTGTGCAGACGGCTAAGCATCAAACCACTCAAATGGCATTGTCTTAATACTACCTCAGCCAGTCCAGGGCTCTTCCAGTTAAGGACATTTCTATATCTAAATTCTTTACAATAACCTTTTGAAATTGAAGAGTAAGTATGTTACACTAAATTTGGAAGAATGCCAAGGAAGTACAATTGGGGTCTCTTTTCATGGTATAAGTCTATTTATAGACTCAAACCCCCACATTTACTAGAAATCACACCGATCAACATCAGCATGGGGTTCATATCAAGGCCCTGTGAGACACATTAGGTTTTCAAATAACACAAACACTACCACAAGTTTAAGAATTTTAAGTACATTTTATTAACAATGAATCCCTTTGATAAGATTATGCTTCAGGAGGCTTTAATGCCCTTAACATAAACTGTACACATTATACAAAACAATACAACCACAAAAACAACAACAAAAATAAATCAAAGTGAGCAAAACCATTTGGGGACAAATCTTAAATTATACACAACTCAATGAAATATTCTTAAGGAAAATATATAAATACTTTTTCTTTCTATGTTACAGTTATACAATATAAACCAGATTTCAATGTCTGTTCAGTGACCTACAAACACCAGAACCTCCAAAAATGTAGCAGCGTTATTACTAAATAAAAAAAAAAAAAAGGTCATGTGGTCAGAGAGCATTAAGTCTGAGATTCTCTTTATGACCCCTTATCACTTTTCAAAGCTAATTTAATTTACATCATTTATTTCACAATGCATCATTAGGGTTTTTTGACAGGCTAGTAATGGAACATTTTTCAACAATCATACATTAAAAATTTTTTACCACTCCGGCTCTGCCCCAAGACTTTGCATTTTGTGCTAGATCAACCAAGTTAAATGGGAAAAATGTAAGATATGTTTCCTTTTTGGCATAAATTAATTTTCACACTAAGTATTATAGAGTCAAAATGTGCAATCCATGCATCTGTGGCAGAGTTATCCACCTAACTATGAAAGTACTCAAAGGGGAAGAATCCCACATTCTGTAAGTCATATAAATTTACTATAATGAACCCCCCTGGGGACCTGAAGTGAAAAGAAAACGGCTCTTGGAAAGACTAGCAGACGTCTGTGTCTTCCTAGGCACTGTCCTCCAGGTCACTGGAAGGCCTGGAAGGGAGACTCAGTGAAGCCACCACTCTCTAAGCTAAGAGAGTTAAGATGGCAACAAAAGACTGTCAGTATGGAGAAAACGGAGACCTGTCCAACCCACACTCAAGAAAATCTGAAATGTTCAATGCAAGCAGGTCTTCTCAGAAGTCTCCCAAACAATTCTACTTTTCTTTCATGAATTGTGAATTTGGGACAAAATGGAAGTAAAAAGAGGGGGGAAAACTTTACTTCCAAACTCTATTTCCAAAGCGGTTACTTGTTCTTCTCACACAAAATTAGCACCTAACTCTTACCACAGGAGAATAATTGCAGTTATACTTTGAATGACAGGTTTGCTTCTTATTGCTTAAGGATCTGTGCTTTGAACGGGGCATCAGCGGCATCCTCCAAAGAGGCGGGCAGTGCTGGAATCAGCAGCAGACAGTCCACACACACACTGGCATCCCATGATGCACGCTCGGCCTCAGAGACGGAGCTCAGCTGCAAAGGTCTCGTGCTCAGGGTAAGAGCGGAGAGCTACTGAGGACCCAGCTTCGGGTGGCTGGGGTGGCCAGGGCCATAGTGCATGCACTTCCTAAGAGCCTGCAATGCCACTGTCTTATGGGGTGTCTCTACGCTTACTCTTTATTAGACACACTTAAGTTAGGGGACACTTTCTTCCTCCATTATACTCTAAGCAGAAAGAGAAAAGTATAAGAAATTTTAGAGCCTATTTTCTTATAAATACTAAATTTCTCACTTTTTTGTCAGTACTTAGTATGTGAAGCTGAAATCTGTTCTTGAAAAAATTTCAATTAGAAATGACAATTTACAATTAGAAATTCACAGTTTACAGCCAGCTTAACTGTTCAAACTCCTCCAAATTATTAAATAATTATGAATAGTACAAATTTATATGACTAAGATTAATTCTAAACTTTTGAAAAACTACAGTATTGACATTTTTGGTAATATCTAATATTTATAGACAATTTTCTCAATGATTTCTATTACCATTGACATCATTCATAACCTTTTCTGCTATAATTTAATAGTCTTAAATACCTATGCTAATCACTTGGCACTGCATGTAGTTTTCGTCATAAAAGTCTACTTTTATACACGTACTTAAAGGAAATGTATTACACCTGTTGGTGAAACCATGGTTAAACCAAATAGCACTATGAATTTAAGCATAGACAATTTTCCCCAATATATTGGTAATCACAAAGCTCTGATATCTTCCCAAAGTAAGTGCTATAGGCAGATATAATCTCTCTCTCTCCCTCTCTCTTTCTCTCTCTCACACACACACACACCCACACACCCACACACCCACACACCCACCTTTCAAAGTAACAGTCAAAAAAGTCAAAACAAAATCCTTGGCTTAGGACACTAGGGCACAGCCTCATTGCAGGATGGCTGACTCAGGTGTGCAAGGATGGGCATAGTTTTGTGTGAAGAAAAACAAACAAGAATAGTTATCATTAACTTTCTAGGGACGAAACCACAGATTTTATACTCTGTTAACTGAGGTAGTGTTTAAAATGAATGTCTCAAATATTAATCCCATTTATGAATAAGCCTACATTACTGCCTTTGGAACTGTAGCCACCATTTGGTCTAGTGTCTCTGACATTCGGTTCTCTGGAAAGGCAGTTTTACTGTCCAAGACCAAAGACCAAGGTGGCAGGCGTGCTCTTACAAGCACTGCTGACATGTAAATGAACACGGGTTCAGTGGTGAAGTGAAAGGACAGTTTTCCCCTCACTGTATTTTCTGAGAAAATGAGAACTGTGTGGTAATTGAGCAGCAGCTTTCAGCCCTTGTCTGCTTGGTTATCATTGAAGTTACTACACAGTGCACATAAGAACAACTCGCTGAAGTGCAGTCAAAGAGGAGTTAGGGAGGGAGATGAAGTGCTTCGTCCCAGTGCGAACTTTCAGTGCCAGCAAATTAAAAGAAAAATTTCTGTGAGTTATATTTTCTAGTTCACAGGGTACTTTACGGCGATCTTGTAAACAAGACCATTATGAGAAGGGTGTATGACATAAGAAAATATGGACCAATGTCTATGACATGTTAAAGCTGATGTGCAATTGTAAAATGGGTTACACAAAGGAATCACAAAGGTCCTACTCAGTCCAGCTGGATGGTCTGTTCTATGTATATGATTTCAAAAAAGATAACCCTTTCGTGTATAAGCATTCTAGTAATGATGTTCATGCCACTTTATGTACAAATTTGCATATATGTTTAATTCCTGTAAAGATTTCCAAGTATCTTTATACATAAACAAATTAGACAGACAAAATCTTGCCTTCATCAACTTCACAAATGTGATAAAGGCAACGACTATACTTTTAACTCACCTATAACTGCAACTTATGCAAAACAGAAACAATAACAAAAATTATCGCTGCTTTAAAACTTAGTAATTAAGGCTTTTCACCACAATTTTTAATCTTAATAATGAGTCTCAATGACTTTTTGATAGGACATATGGCTCTTCCTTCTTTGCATGGAATGTGTACATTGCAGGCAAATGTGTCTTTTCCTTGAGAGGTCGCAGCAGCAGCAGCAGCAGCAGCAGCAGCAGCAGCAGCAGCAGCGGCAGCAGCATTGTCTAATGCTTTCCTTTGCTTGGGTCCAGACTACTAATGCTGGCTCAACCCCTGAAGTGGTGAGGGGAGTTTTTGCAGTTGGGTATAATGTGCTCTGGACATGAGAAGCATTTCATATCTACTATTTATGTGATCACAACTGCAGTGAAAAACCTTAATTAGTAAAAATAGCCTTTAACAACATATTGCAACAAACCTGAAGAGAAGGAGAACAAATAAGCATCCTTATGCAATCTAGCATTGAAAATAACTTCTAAGTTCCGAGTGTTGAGGCTTTCCTTTTGCTCTGAAGTTATAAACCTCTGAAGTAGTGTTACAAACATTAAGGAAGTGTGGAAAGGCCAGTGTGTTCCTCTGATCCCAGCAGTTACAGCGCACGGGGTAACAGGATGCAGCCTCAGAGTCCGTGACTCCTGGGTTCCACATTAGTTAACAAACAAGGCATCTTTGTATTTACCCTTGATTAGACAGCACTCAGAAACAACTGTGCGGAGGAGGCTTCGTCATGCCCTGCTTTGTTCCACTGCCATTTTGCTTCTAAAATAAAAAAATAGAAAACCTATGCAGGTTCAGTGCTTGGCTCCTGCATATGATGGCAACTGAATGAAAACTGTGGTAATGAATCACGACCCTGGAGGAGGGCCCAATGGGAGAGACGCTGGCTGGGCTAGGGACGCCAGCAATCCTAGCTGTCCTGTACCAATAACTGCTGGTCAGTGTCAGAAGATTCTCCTGCCTCACTGTCAGCCAGTGTTTTGTGAGGCTTTTAGAAAATCCACAATATGAATACATATATAGTATCTAGCTATAAACATCATAAATATGAGGTCAGGATTCGGCAGATTCATCAACTATAGGTGGATTTGGTGGAATTGCCAACACAGCCTCTGCTTCTTCATGCATCTAGGAAAAAGTAATAAATTGTTAATTTTTAAAAAATAAAAATGGTGTATAATGTAGGTATAATCTTTCAATTACTTCAAGTACAGAGTAATTCTGGGAGACAAATTTCAGAAATATAGTCTTACCTGTAAAAACTGTACATCCTGAAATAACTCTTGTATGAACCTCCGGCATGGAAGTCTAAATGTGCAGTGTGACAACAGATGAGAAACTTCAGAATAAAGGCATATGTCATCAAATGTTTGAGGATACTTCTCTTTAATGCTAAAATGAAGAGAGAGACTATGTTGTGATAAAAATATAACATAATTTCTGCTAATTTTATTTTCTCTCCAGATACTGATTAGATGGAATGTTAGGAACCGTGGCTTAATAGTATAAGATAGTCTGCCAGTCAGTCTGTCTGTCTCCCTTTTCTTCCAGCCTTGACCAATGCCTCCATGCCTTGTGCACTCCAGACCCTCCTGTTTCCATCTCGGAGTGCCAGGATGCCGCGCGGGTGCCACCACACCCTGCTCACTCTGAATCGTTTCTATTTCACACTTCAGACAGTTCAAGCTTCTGCTTTTCAAAGATTATCAAACTCTGAATGCTTATTATAGTGATTTTCCAGTAACACAAGGAAATTACGAATTTTATTTATTAGGCTAACATGAATACATAACATGCTCACACTGTGAGGCATTTAAAGTTCATTCCAAGTTATTAGTCTCTCTGGCTCGCCCTATCTTTCCACGAAGACAGCACCTCAGAGCCAGTCATGTGGGTGGAGGCAGGGCTGAGAGCCTGGCTCTGGTAGCCCTGGGCCACACAGCCGACACGCAGAAAGAATGTGCATGTACTTCTTTAGACACTCACTGTTTTAAGCTGTGAAAATAAAGATGATTTGCTCACAATTTTTATTTCTCAGGTTTTGACTTAGGAACACAATTTAATGAGAAAATTGCACCAGCTGATTACCTAAGCTTGCTTCTCAAGCATTTGGTCTTTAGGTCTTCCTCGACTTTCTTGAAAAAATGACAGAGAAATCTAAAAAGCTTTTTTTTGGGGGGGCGGGTATGTGAGTTATAGCCACCAACAATTACTTCAGAAACTGGAATTTAGAAATGTTAAAAACATTTTATTGGTTAAATAGTAAGCTATTTAATTGAAACCCCAAATTTTACAAAAACAACAATGGGAGGGTGCAAGAGTGGCCCTGATTTTAGACAGTTTCCCAGTTTTACAGATCTGCTTGAAAGTCTGGCTGGGTCCTCACTCACCCACCCACCCACCCACTCACTCACTCACCCACCCACTCACCCACTCACCCACTCACTCACTCACTCACTCACTCTTGCCTGCGATGTGCTCTGCAGAGGCACCACAGCGCATCACCTATCAGGCCGCCCACAGGTGGGAATGCAGCCTGGGAGTGCAGCTATGGAGCACACAAGCAGCTGTTTTACAACTTACAAAGTAGAACAAGCTGACACCCTTCATGAAGTTACTCACGTCAGAAGCCCGGTTTCGTGACACTTGGTGGACACTGAACTACTCAAATTGACGACTAATCTTAGCACTTCTTTACGAAGCAGGATACGGCACATTGGAGTATCGTCTGGAATGGTTTTAACACCTGAAATGAAGATGCCAGTGTGAGGTTCCTTATTGCATTACAATACAGAATGATTACAGTTCATGGAATTTATCTTCAAACTATATAAGCAGCTAAAACTGGAATCAGCTGCACATAATCTGCTAATAATCTAGGAGCAAAGCTCTACCAGAAGCAGGTCATTGGCAGGGAACCTGTGGACGGATGACACAGGTGAAATACTTAAGAGTTGCAAAATGCTTTCACTAACACTGACCTGCACAGCCCGAGACAACTCTAATTACAGTGCATATGCTAATAAGCACAATCAACTGAAGCTTGCTTTATTAAGGAGCAGGAAACTAAACCTCAAGACTCACCCAGTAACAGCTCAGTGCTTTTGGTGCTGCTGGCTGAGCCTTCTTCCTGAGAAGCGCCATCACTGCATCCGGAAATCCCCGAGAACTTAGAGGGAACTACTCCTAAGGGGTTGGGGATTGTCTGCTCACACCAATCAGAGTATGGAATATCCTGAAGGTCTGAGGAAAGGAAGCATTTGGATTAAAGCTCCACTCTTGCAACAGCTCTGCATGCACCAAGAGAACTCCTTCCCTGTTCTTCTTCCGTTCTCAGTGATTTCTCTTCCAAGTAAACCCAGATTGCTCAGTGATGAGCATTCAGACAAGGGAACCTGCTAGCAAGTCGGTTTTCCTAGTAACAGAACACCGTAGGGATGAATCCATGCGTGACTGAAACTCAAGCAGTTATGTATGAAAGGGGAACCCACCGTATTGGTATTGTTCTCTTTAGACCCATCCTTTCTACCTGTATCTGAACGCCTTGCCTGGCAGGAAATATAATTACAAGTAGAAGGTGATTTCAGATCCCTTTGTAGTATAATTTTTTCTTTTGTGCTTCTCTCTAAGCACTGCTAAGGCCCCCATAGTGGCATATTGAAGTCAATCAAACATGTAAGCTAAAATACTTTTTGGTTTAAAAGTGCCGAGAGCATGGAGTGGCTGGATGGTTCAGTGGGTAGAAAGGTGCCTGCTGCTTTGCCTTCTTACTTGAGTCCAACTGCACGGCCCACAGAGTGACAGGAGAGAACTGATTCCCCTCACTTGTCTGATCTTCAAGTGGGCCCTGTGGCACCCGCACACTGGCACACACGTGCAAGTGTGGGACACAAAAACACTCAAGAACAAATTTAAAAATGTAATAAGATCAAAAAAATTCCTAGTAATTAAAATCAATGAAAACAAGTGGAAAACAAAATTGATGATCATCCCTTCACAGGAAGAAACATTAGACATTCTACAAAATCACACAAGCTTAGTACTATACAACTCAATGAAAATTTCTAAGCTAAGCATTTCACTAGGGGAAAAAGGTGATCGAGACAGGGACACAGAGCTAGACAGTGAGACCTTTGCGAAGCAGGCTTGTTATCCTTTCTTCCTAATACCAATGGGGGGGCGGGGAGAGGCAGCAGCGGTGGCAGCGCGAGAGGGCCGCCACCAGCGGAACTGAGGTGATAAGGACCAGGCAGGTCCTGAGCCCGCCACCACTGACCACCGTCAGCCAGCTGGGCTGCATGCTACAGAGTTGCAGCGCTTTTTACCGCACTGAAGCCCCAGGAGACCTCTGCCTCCTGAGAGCCAGTTACGGGAGGCGCTTCACCATCTTGGCTCCCGGACGCCAACTCACGTCTGAGCGCCAACCTGGTTGGCAGGGATCGTTTGCCCTGCAGACTGCCGGGCACTTGCTGGGGCACTCTACCATCTTGGCTACTAGACGCCAGAGAAATCTAATTGACATAGCCGGTTACATAGACATAGCCCGAGGCTAACATCTCTTGGCTCTAAGCCTGTCAGGCTTTTGCCTGCACCCCAGGCCCTGGGCAGCTCAGTGGGCCGTCTGTGCGCCAACCTGGTTGGGGGATCTGTTGCCCTGCAAAGTGATCAGCACTTGGAAAAGGTTCCCGCAGCATCCGCCATCTTCACTCCCTAAAGGAGCAGATGAACAGCACCAGGTTCACAGAGACAACCCGAGTATAGCATTGCTTGGAGCAGGACATACTAGGGCTTCAAGGGCACCCAAGAGGAGGGCAGCACATCAGCAACCTGTGCCAGGGGAAACCCAGTCATCCAGCAGTGTGGAAATAGCCTTACAGGCTCACAAGAGGTTCAAACACCAGCCAGTTGACAACAAGACCAACTAACACCAGAGATAACAAGATGGCAAATGTAGGAACGTTACTAACAGAAATCAAGGCAATATGGCAGCATCTGAATCCAATTCTCCATCAACATCAAGTCCTGGATACCCCCAACATACCAGGAAAACAAGAGTTGGATTTAAAATCACTGGTCATGATGCTGCTAGAGGAACACAAAAAGGACATAAATAAATCTCTTAAAGAAATACAAGGGAACATGAATAAGTTAGAAGCCCTTACAATGGAAACACAAAAATCACTTAAAGAAATTCAGGAGAATATGGGTCAACAGATAGAAGCCAATAAAGAAGAAACGCAAAAATCACTTAAAGAAATGCAGGAGAAATTGAGTCAACAGGCAGAAGTCATGAAAGAGGAAACACAAAAATCTCTTAAAGAATTACAGGAAAACACAAACAAGTGAAGGAACTGAGCAAAACCATCCAGGATCTAAAAACAGAAGTATAAACAACTAAGAAATCAAAAAGGGAGACAACTTTGGAGATAGAAAACCTTGGGAAGAAATCAGGGGCCATAGATGTAAATATCAACAACAGAATACAAGAGATAGAAGAAAGAATCTCAGATGCTGAAGATACCATAGAAACCATGGACTTAACAGTCAAAGAAAATGCAAAATGCAAAAAGCTTGTAACCCAAAACATTCAGGAAATCCAGGACACAATGAGAAGACCAAATCTAAGGATTATAGGTATAGATGAGAGTGAAGATTTACAACTTAAAGGGCCATCAAATATCTTCAACAAAATTATGGAAGAAAACTTCCCTAACCTAAAGAGAGAGATGCCTATGAATATACAAGAAGGCTACAGAACTCCAAACAGACTGGACCAGAACAGAAATACCTCCCGTCACATAATAATCAAAACCCCATTGTACTAAACAAAGAAAGAATAGTAAAGGCAGTAAGAGAAAAAGGCCAAGTACCATATAAAGGAAGACCTATCAGAATTACACCAGACTTCTCCCCAGAGACCATGAAAGCTAGAAGATCCTGGACAGAGCTCATGCAGACTCTAAGAGAACACAAATGTCAGCCAAGACTACTATACCCAGCAAAACTCTCAATCACCATAGATGGAAAAACCAAGTTATTCCATGACAAAACCAAATTTACACAATACCTTTCCACAAACCCAGCCCTACAAAGGATAACAGGAGGAAAACTCCAATATAAGGAGGGAAACTACACCCTGGAAAAAGCAAGATAGTAACCTTCTTCCATCAAACCTAATACCAATGGTGAAAAAGGAGGTTCAACATTTCAAAATGCTGCACTACATTTTGTCCCCCGCCCCCAAGAACTTCTAAGATTACTATTTCCATTAAGTCAGTCACACTGGTTTTATGTCAGGTTGATAAAAGCTAAAGTCATCTGAGAGAAGAGAATCTCAATTAAAACATTTTTTCCCCTAAGACTGGCTGTAGGCAAGCCTGTGCGCATTGTTAAATTGATGATTAATGGAAGAAGGGCCAGCCCACTGTGGGTGGTCCTGGTCCTGGGCTGTATAAGCAAGCAGGCTGAACAAGCCTTCAGGAGCAAGCCCGGAAGCAGCACGTGGTCTGCATGCGCTCCTGCTTCCAGGTTCCTTGAGTGCCTGTCCTGACTTCCTTTGAGGATGAACAATGTTGAGATCCACCTGCCCTCTGCCTCCCTGGTGCTGGGGTTAAAAGTGTGTGCCATTATGCCAAACTTGCATATTTCTCATCAGACACGTAGTTTGCAAGTATTTGATTTCTATACTTGCAAACATTCATTCATTTTACTCTGTAAAAATATCTTATTACAGCTTTGGACAATCTCACTCTTGCTTCCTATTGGATCATTTGTAGTGCATGCAGTGGCTGGGAGGTGGGATTCATTCCTCACCCAGCCAAAAACTATCAATCAATTCTTCAGCGCTTTCAGTCTCAGGCTCCCACTTCCAGCTTTAACCCACACTGATGTTTATTCAGACTCCAGAGACCTCTAGTCTCATTTACTTCCAGGAGATCCAGTTTTCCTTTTATCAAAACTACTGTCCTCCCTCCAGCAGGTGTCCTTAGCCGGTGCTGAATGTCAGTCAGCTGAAGATACACAGCTCTACCTCTAGCTTCTCTATCCTGTGATCAGCATTCATTTCTGTGTTTAACGCGGATAGCATGATTATTAGAGCTTTGTAGGGATTTTCCAGTCAGGTCTATAATTCTGGTGGTATTCTTTGAGACAGTTTTGGTGGCTGGTCTTCCTGTGAGTTTTATAACTATAGTGCTCCACAGCAAGTGCTTCACACACACTGTTGAGTGTTTAAAGAAAAAGAACGTGGAGTCCCTAAACCATGAAAACATTGGCAAATGGCCTAAGATGCCTGCCAGCCTTCCTTCCTTTCTTCGTTTGTTTGTCTCTCAAGAGAGTTTCAGCATGTATCTCTGTTTCTCCTGGACCTTACTCTCTGCCCTCAGCTTCTGCCTCCTGAGTGAGGCATGTGCCACACTGCCCAGCTATACACGCCCTCTTCCCTATGGTGTGTAGCACATTTAACATTTTACACATGCTCAAAAGATAATCATAAACAAACACTTTGTTAAAGCAAAAGTCCATTACAGTACACAGAGGCCCCGAGGCCCAGAGCGTGAAGAGCCTAGTTTAGGAATCCTCTAATTCAGGCTTGGAACCACTAGGTTCCGTGGTTCCACTAGGACTTGGAACCACTGAAGGGATGGATCAGTTTCTAAGCACACTCTCAAACTATTTGTGGCAATTTACAGCAAGCACATTGCTGACTGGTGTTTCCCTAGTACCATGGCTGACAGTCACAAGCAGGGAAGTAATGAAATCCTAGGGCCTACTTCAGCAGAGTCAATCAGAGAACTCTGGCATCACTAGACTTCTGAGGGAAACTAAGGGATACTTACCAAGGAAAGGTATCTGCATGAACACTGTAAACACTACCTGAAAGTGTGTGTGTGTGTGTGTGTGTGTGTGTGTACACGTAGGAGATTCATGTTAGTGAGATACAAGACTCACTACTTGTATCCTCCGTATTAATTCCTTCTCTAATAAACATACACGGAAAGCCTAGTAGTGTACAAGACAGCCACTACTGTCAGAAAAACGGAAATGAAGAGACAGCTCACACTCTGAGGAAAGTCGGCATGGGAAGAGTCACTGGGAAATAGTCTTCATTTGCAGCAGCTGTTGAAAACTTAGGCATGGTCTACCAATGATAAGAAATGAGAATGATAAAAGCCACAGAACAGAGCCTGATTATCTGTGGGGCTACAGACTTAGTAAAGAAATCAGAGTAATCTTAAGCAATGTATTAAAAGAAAAAGTGGAAAGAATCAAACCGAGAGGTGAAATACTAACAGAACATAGGCAGAGGCTGACGGGTATACATGCTGAGGTGAGGAGCTGGAGGGAGAAGGCCAGCGCCGCATAGCAGGGCTGCTGCGGGCTGGTGAAGAGAGCAGAGTACAATCGAAGGACAGCACTCACTCACCGGAGTGACTGCAGATGGAGCTCAGCTGGTTGCTGGGCTGGAAGCCCAGGCTTTCAATGCAGACACAGTAAAGGCAATTGTCATCCGTGTGCTCCTGCAGGCCAGTGTCTTCTGTGCTCTCTAAGAACAGAGAAGCGTCCGAATGGACGGAGTTCATTATTTCTGTGAGACTCATCTGTTGCCGTAGCAAATGAAAAGAGTTCTTTACAAGACCCCCGGTTCCAGAGGAAAGACCTGCATGTTTAGGTAAATAAGAACACAACCCGATAAAGAGGCTGTTGGTACCTTTCTCATGTCTTAAAACAGAACTGTTCATAAAGA
Organism: Apodemus sylvaticus; assembly: GCF_947179515.1. Classification (NCBI taxonomy): domain Eukaryota; kingdom Metazoa; phylum Chordata; class Mammalia; order Rodentia; family Muridae; genus Apodemus; species Apodemus sylvaticus. The sequence goes on from NC_067487.1 coordinate 36,642,481, forward strand.
CAGATATTTAGAACTCTCTATGACCCAACATCTAATTTTGATTAGGAAAGAGAATACTGTATTTTAAATTATGAAAATTAAAACAGCACATATTCCTTTATTATTTCAACATAAGGTTTTTAAAATACAACCGAAAAAAACAGATTATCGTAGTATCTCAATTAATTCTCATAACTGCCTAAATGAAATCAGTAATTCTAGAGGTATAAATTAAAGTCAGAGTACAGAGCTACTGAGTCTCTGCTTCACATGCATGTTCACCACAGTTCACAGTACAGAAAAAACTATGGCTAATAAGCAAATCCTCATCTTCTTTCATTCTCAATAGCTGTGTCTCTAACCTATAAAACTAATTTTAACATTTCTCTTGCACTTTAAAAAAATGAAAGAACTATTCTGGATTTTATCAATGGAAGAGGCTAGGATCCTCACTGCAAAAAATATTTTCTTAAAGGAATGTGCGCTACTGTTGCCTGTCCATGGGATGTGTTCTAGCAGTGGGCCTTGTGGACGAACAAGTCTAGCCTTACGGAGACTTCGAGTGCAAGGGTGGGGGATACTGAGGGAGTCCCCCAGGTGCTCAGAGAAGGGGAAGGGACGTGGGGAAAGGTTGTAGAGGGAGTGACTGGGAAAAGAGCAGTAAACAGGATGTAAAGTAAATACGTAAAAAAGGAAATTTTTTTTTAAATGTAGTTTTTTAGTTTACTGAATTACTTTGGCTTAGTATTTAAATAAATCCCAGAGTTTAGTGCACTAATTTTTAGTGTTATTCTCACTAAAAAGAGCATTTCATTTTTAAGGTAAGAAGTCTCAGGAGAACATTACCTCCTCCATCATGGGAAAACATTCTTGCACCTCGGTCATCTGGTGGAGGCACATGCTTTGATTGAAAATAAGGAATATCCTTTATCTAAAAGGTATACAAATCATGTTCAGTTTCATCATACAAAGAAATTCATCTTATGAATATTAAGAAAATTAAAGGAAATGCAACAGAAATAGAATTACTGTAGCATATAAATCTAGAAAGCAAAGTTTACTAAAGCTGATTAAAATTACCAAACTTTAACCATGTTCCTGGTGAATTAAGTGGGTATTCAAATCTTTATTGTTTCTCTAAAGTACCGAGAGCTCGGACACGGTTCTGTGGGTTAAGGGTGCTGGCTGACCAAGCGTGACAACCTGAGTTTCAGTCTCCACCATGTACACACATTCATGTCTATGTGCTTGTCAGACACCGCTGAGGAGGATGGAGACATGTGACTGCGAGGGCTGTTGGCTGCCAGTCTGGCCCCAGGTCCCAGGAGCCATCGATCCTGTGTCCAGGGAGCAAGGCTAAGCAGGAAGACTTACAAGTTTCTGTCAACTCAGGCATGTGGACCTGCACACATATATGCACCCACAGCACACATACTTCTACTGTACACACAAAGAAAAATAGACTGAAGAGATAATAAAACAGTCATCTAAGAAAATATGTATTCTCCGGTACTATCACAGGTTAGAAACTAACTATCACTACTTAGAAACTGTGTACTCTGTCTTGGGAGCAGGGCGACTGGACATGGACACCATAAGCAGCGGCTCAGAAAAGGGAGCAAAGCCCGAAACACAGCCAGACAGAGAGTACTGGTAGAGACCGCAGCCTCTAACGAGGCGCACAGAAGAGACGATGATGAAAGAGACAACAAAGATGAAAGTTCACCTCCAAAACCTATCATTCCCTTAGTGTATCCACTATAAATTACAATTTCTAATAAAGAGCTACAGAACATTAAAAACAAAACAAACAAGAGCAGTTCAGCAAACAGCAGCACCGTGGATACCTGGAATATGTCGTTGATGTCTACAGGCAGAGCAAGTCCAATGTAGTCGTCAGAACCTCCGTACGTAGCGCTGGATACCATAGACCTAACTGAGGAGGATCGCTGAAGGGTATTTTGATTAATAGGACTTAATAAATCTTCTTTATCTAATGATGCATAACTTAAAGCCTTCATAAACCTGTAACATCACAAAAAACAAAACAAAACAAAACAAAAAACCCAACTTGCATTAGCTTCTTGATTTGCACTGGTAGGTATATTAAGAACAACAACAAAACCCTGATTTATATTACCATCAAGGTAGGTAGCCAAGCACAGCAATCCCACCTCCACCTACTGTGAGCACATAGCACTTTACCGTCAGCTGCTATGTGTCACCAACCAGGTCAGCAGCAATGCGCAATGCTGCCAAAAGAACAACTGCTAGGACCCCAGGAAAAGACGAAAAGGCAGGCAAAGAGAATAATGTCACTATTCAGAAGAAAGGAAACTAACTTACAGACAAGGACAGCCTGAAGACTGCCTTTACCCACCACAGAGATGCTGGACGTGCTATACTGTATAACTAAAGATGAAGTTACTAACACCAAGTCATGTCTTTTTGAAAAGACTAGCTGCTTATCAAACTTAGGTGCTAATTAATGCTTTTGTCATAATATAAGATTTCTGTAACTCAGAAGGCACACACCGTGGTAAAATCCTATCACTTGTAAATATTGTAAGGGACATCTCACAGAACACTAGTCTTTCTTTACAGGCACTCTTCACAGAAGATTCTACAACCCTGGCACATGACGCATGACATCTCCGTAAGCTAAACCCCATCACACTCATTACTATTCATGCAACAGAGCCTGTTCACTCTGTGTATGACTTGTTAATATATGAAACCCTTTTCAAAGTCTCACATTATTAACTGGAAAACCAAGTCTTAAAAAATGTACAAATGTAAATTAAAGAATTATTCTACACAAAAGAAGTATGTGTTTGAAATAGTAGCCATGAAGATTATAGAAGCAAAAACAATTTCTAATTTCCAAAAAAAGTACTCGCTTCTGATCTTTAGGAATTTTGTGAAAGAGGTAACATTTTTCAAGGCTAGTTAGTCTCTCCAGGGACTACTAGAATTGGGAGAATTATGGGAATGTTTCACTTTCCAATTCTATTTCAAGCAGCTGTAGCTCCATTTTGAACTGTATTTGTTTATTGGGTTTGTAGAGAGAAAGAAAAAAAAATTCTGCTTAGAAAGTAAAGTTTTACGTTTAAAGTTTAAGTTTTAAGTGTCTGTGTTCTAGATTCACGGAGACGGCAGAGCCAGTGACTTCCAGTTACAACAACCATTATTGTAAATTTTTTTAAGAGGGGAAAAAATTCACTATCTGCTACCAGGACCTTCTTTATTAAAAATGTTACTATAAATCAGAAATGAGACTGATCAATTACATAAGTAACTCCCAATTCTGACAATGATATCCTATAAATGAGGGCCTATTTTCTCTTTCCCAGATAGTGGAGTAGTTACTACTGGACACCTAGCAGTCTGCTTGACGAAGTATAAATCATTTAAATGGATGTAATTCAACTGTGCAAATTCCGACAACAACAAATACAGGTCCGGAACTTTATAACAGTCAAATTTCAAAGTGTATCATTGTAAAAAAACAAACCTAAACTACACTGTTAATAGCTTGATATACCTAAATATGGGAAATTTAATAATTAGAAACTCTTGCTAGTCTTGAAGTCCCAGGAATTCATTTAGTGTTAGATTCCTGTTTAATTATGTGTACTTAAAATAATTTAACTGAAGTTTCCAGCTATTTTAAAACAGTCAGAGGCTGCCTTGGAGCTTTGACTTGACCTACCTGAAGAGGGTGTTTGTTACTGTAGGTCTTACACTCCTGACTCCCCCGACATGCTTCTTTTTAAAATTGATCCTTGCAGAAGCGAGAAATAAATAAAAAAAGCTTGTGACTTGTGTAACCTTGCAAAACATGTTTATTTTCAGGGCCTAATGGAGTTTGTTTTCCCCCCTCGCAGCTGCAAGAATCTATTTCAAATCCTATCAGGTAACAGGGAGCTCACAGCCTACTGTGGTAAATGGGTCAGTTCTGGGACTTGGTTTCTCTGTGCTAAAGCTGCTTGTCTTACATTTCAATCTGTGAAAAGCGAACCACTCTGCCTCATCTTTCAGTGCATACAGCTCACCTGCTCGGCGTCAGTCTGGACTCGAAGCTGTTGGCCTTCATGGTGATGGTGTCTGTAAAGAGCACATCTTTTGCCGGCGACGCCAAAGCTTCAGAGTGAGACAAGGACGGGTGCATTCTTTGCTGCTGTAATCTTTTCAATGTAGCATAGCCAAAGGCATCTCTAGAACTTGTGTAGCTGAAGTTGCAATCTGCTAGACTTTTTATTGTTGCAATGGAGGGTGCTTTAAGGGACTGTGCTCTTCTAGGAAGGGTATGAGAAGAACCTGGTGGCACCAGGGACACTGAGTTCGATTTGGAGAGAGACAGATGGTTAGACTGTGGTGTCAAATAGTGGCTCGTCTTAACAGTTTTAGTACTTACCACAGTACTCAGACTCCCACAGTCCGTGTCCATAGTCGCAGGGTCTACACCAACTGTCTCTCGGGAGGGGCTTGAGCTCATTGAACTGATGCCGCTCGTTGTAGTGTCTGTGTTAAAGCTCTGGCTGCGGATCTTCATGTGTGAGCCCGCTGAGCTTTCCACAACCAACCTTTCTCGGCTTGTGTTTTCTCTGTGATTCTCTGTACCAAAACTCTTGGGGAACTTTAAGTCATTCTCTCCAATACTTGGAGTGCTGCCAGCGTCTTCAAGGTGCTTATTCCCGACAAAGGAAGTCTCTAGCTGTAATGTTTTCTGCGCTGGGGAGATGGTTGTGAAGTCCTCACTGTGATTAAAGTCAACGCTGGGCTCTGTAAGTGTTCTGATTCGCCGGTTGCTCGTCTTATTTTCAGATGAGAATTTTCCTCCTTTTGGATCACTGCTACTGCGGTGTTTTTTAGTAGGCAAAGTAAGTGAATTTAATATACGATTCTTTACAAGTTTGCTAGAGGCGAAAAAGGGAAATGAATTTTTATCTTTTATAGGTCCAGGTCGGTCATAAAATGCTGGCTCGGCATCTTCATTGATGTCCAGGAAGAATGTGCTGGTAGAGGTGCTGCCGAAGCGGTCATCCTCCAGGATGAACATGCCTGGAGGGGAGCAATCAGCTGTCAAAAGCGTGCAAACACAAAGAGCACCACAAGGCTAAGTGCTACCCCATCGGTTAATCAGTCATGAGGAAGGGGATTCATTAATAAAACTGCTTCCCTGAAGTTCAAAGTTAGGATGGAAATAAATAACAGAAGATTGTATTTGTATCACGGTGAGGATCCATGAAGAAAAACTACAGTGCTCAAACTGGTACAGCGTATATGAAGCTTCTATTGATTTTTCTAAATATTCAAGATAAAATGAGAGGACCCTTGAGCATGGATGCTCGTTCTGTTAGACAGAAGCGGCGTGGATTCTCCTCTACATTACAGTGGCAGGAGATACTCGCCTTATAAGAAATGAATTCCCTAAACTTGAAATATACCACATCCGAGTTATTCACATAACTAACCAGAGACCAAAAATATCCATGGAAATATGCTTACAGTAAACATGTACATGGGCCTTTCTTGCTAGTATTTCTTAAGCAATTAAGACCAAAACTTATGCCTGGTGTGGTGGCGCATGCCTGTAATCCCAGCCCTTGGGAGGAAGAGGCAGGAGAATTTCTGAGTTCTAGGCCAGCCTGGTCTACAGAATAAGTTTCAGGATAGCCGAGGCTACAGAGAGAAAAAACAAACAAAAACAAAACCAACAAACCAACCAACCAAACAAACAAAAGACCAAAACTTACTATTGAGCACCCAAATTGGGCTTATAAAGGATCCAAAGATGATATAAAATATTCAGGAGGTCTGTATTAGAATCAGTGGGTTCTGGACCAGAGGTGGGAGGCTGGGATCTCACAGATACGAAAGGATAACTGACTGCACGTACAAAGTGAAGGCACACATTGGAACCAACTGTGCTCACTGTCCAGTTTGCTTTATATACTATTCTTAGTGCCTAACTGTAATAGATCGGTTAACCTCGGTGTCTGTCTAATGCTATCTGTAAGATTTATTCTTTTTGTAACTGTTCTGTTTAGTGATTATTAAGGACTTTAAATATACTTAAAAAAAAAGAGAGAGAGAAAATAAAATCCTAAATAAGCTTGCAGATTATACTGACTTTCCAAATTTTGCAGCAATAAGATAACTTTTCATATGGAATTTCTCAGGAATCAATCATGTAACAAAGAATATGAAGTGCAATGGGCAAGATTTTTTTCTTGTTGGAATATGAATATTAGCATATCTTATAATTCAAGTTATCACAGATTCGGGGTGAAATATGGTTCAATAACTGTGTTTATCTTTATTTTTTGAAACACGGTTTTACACTGCAGCCCATCTTGCTTCAAGTTCACTAAGAGCTCCAGCTAGTCTTGACAATCTTTGAGCTTGAGGCTTAAGTGCTGGGGTTAAGAAGGTGTACTTGCAGACCCGACCTCTTTCCTTTCCTTACTGGTACCAAACACAAACCTCATCTAGCTGTCCAGGTTGGTCTTGGACTTATCCTGTAGCCTAGACAGGCGTCGTGATCTTCCAACAGGGGTAACCTGAGGCACATGAGACCAGGTCTAGTGTGTGTTATCTAGTTTGTTGTTACTACTGTTGTTTTAAGACAGGGTTTCTTTGTATAACAGTCCTAGCTGACCTGGAACTTACTTTGTAAACCAGGCTGGCAGGTAAACCATGGAGATCCACTTGCCTCTGTCCCCACCTCAGCCCACAAGAGCTGGGATTAAAGTGTGTGCCACTTGGCTCACTTGAAATATGCCTTCACTTTTGTACAACTCATAGCATCAACTGTCTTAGAATCAATCCATCGTCTGCTTCACACATCATTTATTCCTGACATCTCATCTTTTAACAATCCACCAATTTCCTTTTTTTCTCTCTAGTTCTGACATAAACCCAGAACTTTACAGAAAAGTCAAGTGCTCTACTATTCAGCAATACCTGTGGATCCCCACACTAGTGTAACACCTAATGAATACTATTTTAATTTAATTTTAAAATTGATATATTTTTAATAATTAATAAATATAACATTATTTTATGGTGTGTATGCAGATCTAATCTCTCTCCTTTCATTTATTTCCTTGCTGGTACTGGTAAAACAAATTTAAATTTAACTATGGGAAAAGAAATAAAAAGTCCATGCAAGAAAAAGCAAAACCTTAAATAAGGTGTGCTAGGAGTAAGCAAATAATCTGTTTTATAAGGGTAAGACGGGCAGAATGAGACATATACATTCTCAGCAAATACATTCTAGTTCAGTTATGTGTATGTATGAAAAAAAGGGGTAAAGTCATTTACTGAAGGTACAAACCTGCTAGACCTGAAGACAAAAAGGAGCTGGTTTCTCTGATACATGATTTATGATCCTCTCTGATTACATAATTCCTAAAAGCTATCTAAAAAGCAAGGGAGCCAACAGGTGAGCTGGTAGTTACTGTTGTGAAAAGAAATGCGGCTTCTACTAAGGTACAACCATCAAGATACTATCTTTGAAAATGGTGGCACTGCACCTGGGTATGGCTACAGGTCTGTATCCCAGCACTCAAGAGATGGAGGCATGGAGATCAGGAATTCAAAACCATCCTTGGCTATTTAGTAAGTTCCAGGTCATACAAGACTCTTGCTCCCCCAAAACCCAAAAACGAATTAGAAAAGAGAAATGTAAACTGGGATGGTAACGACTGCACTGAAGCTCTGAGATCACCCCGGCCCAGCCCAGGACTCACTTGCCGGTGCAGACTCACTCTCGCTGTTGTGTCTGGAGCCAGTCGACTCAGAGCTCAAGCTGAGCGTGCTGGGGACAGAGGAGAGCTCGTTGCACAGCTGCTCCACGTCGTCCGGAACCACGGGCCACAGGTGCTTGCGACTGTGCCGCACAGAGTCCCAGCTATGACATTTTAGAATATCGCAGCCTTGCTTGGTTTTAGCTATGAGCCCAAGAACATATACACAGGTCCTGCATGTAAAAATATGTGGTAAGAACAGTTTATTATTCCCAGGTAAGATTTCATAAATAGCCATAGAAGAATCTACTGTATGGGTATTTATATATTCCTTAAAAAGACATTTAAAAACTGTTCAGTTTGTGATTAAAACAAAAAGAAGGCCAGGGAGCAAGGCCCTAGAACAGCACAGTTAAATCAACAATTAAGAACCATGTAAGTGTCCTACATTTATTGCTGAGTACGAATATATTCACTACAAAAATTTCAAGAATGTAGCATACCCTCGGATGGACAGGACCTCACACTGCTTTGCCAGTTTTAGTATATCTGGGATCACATTTTCTTCCTGTAGCAAATTAAGCCCCCAATTTGATGAGCCAATATTTCCCTAAAAAAAAAAAAAAAAAAAAAAAAAAAAAAAAAAAATCAAATATTTATAAGACTAATATTTTGAAGAAACCTTAAAATCTACCAAGAAATATATTTAAATCTAATGGGGAGAAAGAGAGAGACAGAGAGACAGAGAGAGAGACAGAGAGAGAGAGAGAGAGAGAGAAAGACTCCATGGGAAAAAGAAAACCCAAAACTTAAATAAGGTATGCTAGTAGTAAGCAAATTTATTTTAGAAGAAAAACAAAGGCATAAGCACTAATAGTTTAGTCTAACAACTATTTTTTTTTCAGCATACAGATAATCTTTAAATTAGTAGGAACAATCCTGGTCTTTAAATATTAATCTAAGAACAAGTTCAAGGAAAACCAATTTAAATTTATTTAGTATTAGTGGAAGAAACCTAAAAAACAAAACCCATAAACACTGCAAAGACCAGAAATGTTTACTACAAACCAAGGCCCAAAGAGAGGCTTTCAGCTTTTTAATCTCTTCCCATTTATCCAAGTCTGGCGCGCGAACGTTGCGGCAGAGTTCCGTGATGATGCTCTGGAGGAAGAAGGAAGTCCCACGTAAGGATCTCATGCTTCTAATGCACTAGACCCTGGCACGAGACAGCCAAGGTGTGCTCCCCCATTTCTGCACACTCAGGACTGTAAGAGTGACTTCACACTCAGCCCTTTCAGGGGGCTCGGGGTCTGAGGTCATAGTCTACACTTCTCACGAATCTGCACTAAGTTCAGCTCAGCTTCCAATGCAAGGAAGAAACTAAACTTTTTTGTGTATGCGATTATTTCTTCAGTGAATCGTGAAGACAACAGACCTTAGCTGAGGCTGATGCTACACAAGGAATTAGTTATTCAAGTTACTGAGCATCCCTCTACCTTGAATTCCTGATCTATAAGCGATCCTAGAACCTGTCTTACAAGGTCTTGTGAGTTAATAAATATTACATATGAAGTACTTACTGAACTATATGGTACATATTAATGTTTTTAAAAATACTGTGTGTGTGTGTGCGCGCGTGCGTGTGCGTGCCACACCACACTTGAAGATTTTGGAGGAAAACTCACACAGGAGGGATCTTTCCTCCGGCTACACGGCTCCTTAGGAGCAAACTCACGATCATCAAGCTAGATACCAGGTGTCTCTGTACCCTCTGAGCCAGCTCTTCTATATGTTTGTTTCTTCTAATTAGAAAATAGCATCTCCTTAAAATTAATGTTTAGATTTTACACTATATGATTATGACACCAAGCAATTTGAATACTGGCTAAATCAGTTACTAAAACAGCTTTTGAGAAATGTTGGCAAAGATACTTTAGCACTATTAAGATTTTTCCTTTAACTCTTTCTACAATTTAAAATGCAAATCATGTTTTTACCTGTACTTCCAGTAAATGGCAGCCTGTTTTGTGGTGTACCAGTTGTCCATAAAGGTGTACGGGCAAATAGACATGAGGTCGCTGTAGTCTGGTGTGAAGAAAATGACTGAGAAAGTTACTAACACACTTAGGTATGCTAAGTGAGTAAACAAGTATGAATTCCTAACAAAACTATAGCGGGACAAAACTATGAGGATTTCTCCGAAGAAAATAAAAGTTTCTTAGGTCTCACAGCTCACTGGTAATAGCTGGAGCTAGAGAAGCAGGCGGGGTGAGGATGTGGAGCGTATGCATTTAAGTGGGGCGGGGCGGGCCGGCATGGCGCAAGCTTAGCAAGCTCTGTCTTCCATTAGAGACTTGCAAGAGCTTTCCTCTATCAGTGTCTAGGAGCCCTCAGAAACAGTTTTAAAATAACTTATTAAAAGCTGCTTTTAAATCTGGCATTTGAGAGACGGTATGAAGAAATGGATGCACGACTGGCCCGTACCTTTGATTACTGCGACGGACGTAGTTATCACCATCGACTGGCTTCCGGTACGTAGTGAGGGCTTCGTTAAGCTGTTCCTCTATCAGGTCAACATACTTTGAATTGTACTCCTAGAAGATAATATTGTTTTAATTCTTCTGTTTACATAATGACCTTTACTACATTGTGTAAGATATTTAGCAAACCTTAGAAGCATAAATATGAGAAAGTAAAAATGATCATCAGTTTTTAGAAAAAGAAAAGTGTAAGTTATGAAGGCAAATGCTCTATTCCATCTAAAAGAGTTCTGTATAGCTTTTCCTCCTTTCAAATGAGTAAGCAAATAATGGCTTTTGTTATATTAGAATTTTCATTTTCATTAATAAGTTGTCTTCTTAACATTAAATTCTGAAGAAATTCAGTAGAAATTTTAAAAAGAATTAACTGAATTATGTAATTTCAGTACTTTTATTTATTTACCTTACTAATTTAAGTCAGATGAAAAATAAAATTTCATACACACCATTGGAAAAAATTGTAACTCAATGTTTTAGGGTGAGTGTACCATTCTGCTGTCTCTATTACCAAAGACCGTCATTTCAAACTGTCAGCAGAAATCAGGAAGCCAACTTGGAGGGCAACTTAGCAGCACTTATTAGAAATTAAATCCAAATTTATTTGTATTAATAATTATATTTTTAAACACAATCTAATTTATATACTTTCAGAACTATGAAATATATATCTTTATACATATCTATATGTAATAATAGTAAGCAAATACCATTTATTTAAAAAACTAGGTGTCAGGCACAATCTAAATATATGTGAATACCAGGATTGGTAAAATTATGCAGTCCTTAAAAGAAAAAAAAAGTAGTGGCCAGGGAGATAACTCAAGCCTCACAACCATTTCAATCCCTAGAGATTCCATAAAAGAAGATAAATGACTAAATGACTCCTGCAAATTGTTCTCTGACTTCCACACATGGGTACACACACACACACACACACACACACACACACACACACAGAGAGAGAGAGAGAGAGAGAGAGAGGGAGGGAGAGGATGGAGGGGTATTTAAAAATGAACTAAGTAGATCTAAATGCAGTGTTCTAGAAAGTTCTATTAAGATAAACTAATAAATAAAAAAATTAGTTGTATTTACATTTGTAAAATGAGTTAGTCTGTTATATTTTAAATAAAGAACATTATATAAATATGAATATATGTATGCTTACAGCTGAATACATATTCAAGTACATAAAAAACAAACTGTGAAGGATAGCATCTTCAGAGAAGACAGTACAAGAAAGAGAAGCTGTTTGCATTTTAAACAAAGTATATGCCAGGTAGGGACTTTAACTTAGTACCCTGCTTGATCACTGAAAGGTTTTCCTGGTCAACAGGTTTTATATTTACTGTTCAATAGTAACAGTGGTTTAATTAAATACTATCACTGTACTTGTCTCTAATAAAAGTATCAGTACAAAAAACTTGATTAAGACAAGTATTTGAGCTTTCTTCAGGATTAGTTATTATCATGGGGGCTATACAGACTCAATGATCTCTTACCAGTGACAACTAGAACCATTTCTTTATCATTGCTGAAAGTTATTAAATGGATTAAATTTCTGATAAGGGTTATTTTGAAGATCTGGTCCAAAATTACTGACCTGGAAGGTCAAGGAGACACAGCCCTCCATCCCCAGTGTGGATGTCTACTACTAGGAGGTGATATAAACAGGCAGAGGAAGGGCAAGACGAAAGGGAAAGGAGACACACTCCTTCCTGTCAACTGCGGGCCTGTGGTACTACGAGATTCTGCTACAAGAGGGGAAACACTGCCCTTGTCAAGAGCTGTAAATGAGAGGCCCAGGAAAGTAGCCCCCAAGGAAGACTCAACATAAATCAGCTCATTTAGAGCCAGCAAACCCATGAGTTTACCAAGAGAGAATGTTCCTTCCTCCTGCTTCAAACCTAGAGTGCTATGAAATCCAGAAATAGAGGTAAGAGCTGGAGATGGCTCCTGTCTGGACCCAGGCTTGACTGTCAGCATCTACACAGCAGCTCGCAGCCAGTAAGACATCAGGTCAGGTGATCTGGTGCCCACTGCCCAGGCACCAGGCACTCGTGGGCAACATAAACAGGAGAACAAATAGCCCAAGAAAGTGCTTGTTCCCAAGCCCAAGGATCAGAGTTTGAGTCCCATGAGCTACATGGGGGGGGGGGGGGGGAGGGGAGAGCCTCATGTCCACATTGCCTCTGATGTTCATACAACACACACAAAATAAATAAATAAATCTAACATTAAAAAACCAAGTACAGAAATATACATACTGGCATAAAATTAAAATAGTTTAGCATTAACATATGAATGTATATTTAATTAGTTGTTTTTGTATATAGGGTCTCATGAAGGCTGGTCTGAATTTCCAAAGGAAAAAAAGGTCTATCTTATCATTTGGTAAGAAGTTACCTTGTGCCATTTTTCCAATTGTTTTGCAACATAACCCCTTTCATTCAGGTAGGAAAATCCTTTCGGAATGGAGAGAAATCTGTAAATTAGAACAAGAGCTGAACACTGAGTCCAAAAAAATTGTCTAAACAAGCACAAAGAATATGCTTCAGAAATAGTCTTTGGAATACATCCAGGATAAAATAATCTGTAATTTATTCAAATTTCTAACACATGGACTTTCCATTTCTCCCTACATCTGACAGTTATACCAATAAGACCACTAATGAACTTCTGACACCTCTTTTAGATAGGCCTACTGGAAGGACACCCTGGCCACCACATCCGACTCGGCCATTCAGTTGCCAGAAGCCAGATCAGCCAGCACCCAGCTACGTCACTGGATCTCAGGACCCAGCAGCATGCAGCCCTGTGCCTTACTTACATGGCTACCTGACTCAGAACAGCCCAGCTGTGCCTCTCCTGTCTGCCTTCTAAGCACGCCTTCCTAAGCGTTGGGCAGCTCTCCCACACTCTAGGCTTCCCTCCGTCCACAGGCTGCTTGTCTGCTGCTGTCTGCCCACCATGCTATCTTAGGGCACGGCCTTTCGGACTGCTCTCCTCCACTGTTTTCCTCAGGGTAGCTGTTGAGGTTTTACAGTTTGTCTGCTCAGGGTTTTATCTTTTAAAATCTAATAAAGTTGCCTTCGACCTTTATTTGCAGATCAACTTTCATAATACTTGAAAAAGGACTGAATGCAATAAAAATAAGGGAAATGTCGTGACAAGCAAGCGTGCAATGCTAAGCACAAGCTCACAGGAGGACTCGCTCGATTCTAAAGTGAGCACGGTTCAGACAGTCAACGTAAATTCGGAGTATATCTGAGTCAGATTTGTATCTAACATTAAGTACACGCGACCAAGAGGGCACTACAAATGTACTTCACACTTACCTCAGGAGGAGAAGCAAGCCCTTGTCGCCAAGGTGGGATAAGGCTGGTTTCATCTGAATAAGAGCATGAAGATTGGCCTAAAGAGATGATCACTGAGTTAGTAATTATGCCAAGACAGCGTATTTTCAGTTCCAAAATGCTTATGCACATTGAGCTTTTGTAGCACTGCCAATTAGAATGGAATAGTTTAATACCATTTTGCCTAAATCTTGACTTTACCTTGTCTTCACAAGCTTCATCAAGAATGTCCAGCGCTTCAGAAGAGATTGTTTTGTTTTTATCATGTAACTGAGTTACTAGTAACTCAATTCCCCAATTGTTGAAGAATTCAACATTAGCTCTCAATAAAACCCGTAAATGTTTTGTTGCATACAGTCTGCAGGCCTACAGAGATAAAGGAACAATCAAAAGTCATCAAAGACTATTTGCTAGCATTTTAAAAACAAAAAAAAAAAAGTTCTTCTATCTGAAAAGAACAAGAACTGGGGTGTAGTTACTATCTGATATGAATATATACATATATATATCTTCTAACTTGTAGAATCATTCTTTTAAGCTAAGATAGTTCTATATGTAGTTCTTCAGAGATTAGGTTTTGTTTTGTTTTTTTAGAGTATGTGTGAATGCAATTCCCAACTATTATAAATTATATATCAAATTTCTTGTATTTGGCGAAGTCACAGGGGTCAGCATATATGAAGTACACAGTACCCTGGAAATAACATCTTTATGATCACAAAATGTTCCCTGCCAGGTAAGTACAGAGACTAAAGCTTATGGTTAACTCAATTTCCACCCTGCATCTTAGTTCCTTAGCCTAAAGGCTCTCATGACTCGGCCTGTAGTTTACACAGTACTCTACTGAGCAGACTAGGAGAGGACGCTTTCCCTCTGTGTTATACTCACATCCGTAGCTGCCGTGAGGACTTTTGAAAGAATGACTCTGGCTAATCCATCTCTGCTATAGTCTAGGCTAGAAACGGTGAGTTTTAGCAGGTGATCTTGGTTTTTCAAGGAACAAAGATTAAGGAGACTAAAAGACAAGAATTATTATAAATTACTGTGTTGATTCGTCAACTTAGTTATTTTTCACTAGCTTCATTGAAATATGATTGACAAATAAAAATTATATATATTCAAAGCAGAAAATCTAATTAGATATAATTTTAACCTATCAGGCGATAAATTCATTAACAAATCTATTAACACAGATAATTACTATTTTAAGGGATAGACATTTAAAAGTAATTCCACATACATTTTTAAAATCCTACATAAATATTTTTGATAAAAAGTATTTACCAAACATACATGCATACGACTAAAACGCAAACTGTGTATCTGGACTGACAGAAACTAAAGTTTAGGTCATAATGCAGATAATCTGAGAAGGCTCACCACTGAAAGACACTGCATTTTTCCAGCATTTTGACTCCATGAGGATGACAAGAGAGTGTTCCGATAAATAGGAAGTAGTGTTGACTAAGGGTGGTCAGTAAACCATTATTCTGAAGGCTTCTCTCGGGTTTCACTCCAGATGAAGCATTGAGCCACTGAACAATATCTTTCACGAGATCTTCTAAGTATCCTTGCCCGTCCTGTAATTAGAAAATCATCTTTAATGGCCATAAAAAAATTTAGTGATGGTAAGTCACTAGTATCATATAGGATCAGTAACTGAACTTTATTTTTAAAGATTTATTTATTTATTATATGTATAAGTATACTGTAGCTGTCTCAGACACTCCAAAAGAGGGCATCAGATCTCACTACTGATGGTTGCTCTCTCGGGCCCGCTCACTCCGACCCAAAGATTGATTGATTGATTGACTGATTATATGTTAAGTACATTATAGCTGTCTTCAAACACTCCAGAAGAGGGAGCTGGATCTCATTACAGATGGCTGTGAGCCACCACGCGGTTGCTGGGATTGAACTCAAGACCTCTGGAAGAACAGTCAGTGCTCTCAACGGCTGAGCCGTCCGTCTCTCCAGTCCCACTGAGTGAATTTTAACACTTCCAATGAAAACAATGTTACCTGGATATAGTCTTCATTTCCCATCTCTCCATCTTACCTGAGGGTAAACTAGTCCACCTAAAGGGTAGATAATTTTATAACTAGGTAGGGACTATGTCAGAATTCAAATGTATGTCTAAGCTTATATTTCAAACAGAGCTTAACAGACTAGGAAATAGAAGTAAGCCAGAAGGGCAGATGTGTTGGGGGTACACTTTAATCCCAGCACTCTAGTAGGTAGATCATTGTGTTCGAGGTAAACATGGCCTACGCTGTAAAATCCATGCTAGCCAGCGCTACACAATATGTCTTAAAGAAAGAAAAAGTGGGGAAAGAAAAAAAAGATTAAAAAAAATGGGGGAAAGAAGCAGAGAGTAGTAGAGGAGGAAAAAGAAGGGGGCGGAGCGAACAGAAAACGCCTGCTGTCAAAGTCTGGAAGGCTTACCTCTTCAGACTCAAGAAGAAATTCTGTAAACTGACAACCAACAACCGTGAGCTGCTTGGCCTTGGCAAAGTCCAGATCCAGACTAGCGTACAGTTTACTGCTGGGCTTGTAAAAGTAGAGAAGTCTGCGCACAAACCTAAAAGTAAGGCGAAATTAGGACAAAGTAGGAAACCCAACAATTTAGCTTATAAACAAACACCTTGGTACATTTCACGAATTTTAAAAAGCAATCAGAGGGAAACTGTTGGCTGAGTAACGAGTTACAGTAAGGCCTGGCAGGCAGCGTTCAGACCTGGGCAGGCATGGGACACACACTTTAAGTCCTCAGCACTCGGGAGGTAAAAGAGCAGAAGCTCGAAGCCAAGTCAGAGCACACAATGGGTGTCAGCTGAGCCTGGGCTACACAGGAGGTTCTGGCCTCAAAAAACCAAAAGAGCAACGTAAAGCTCCACAGAGCAGAGGGAGCCCAGGCTGTAAGGCTGGGGAGACACGGGGAAGCCGGCTACAGACACTGATTTACTGACTGATGCACGGTATTCAGTGACTCTCAATGTTGTGCTCAACTCTATAAAATTCAGCTTAATTTCATGCACAACAGTGTAACCCAGAAAGATAGCAGGAAGTACAAACAAAATTTATGAAGATATCATTCAGGTTTTTCTTAAAGGTTCTCAAGAGTACCATGCGTCTTAATTTCACTGTAATTTGTTGGTTCTATATATTTCTTAAAACCTGATATAAACATAGTTCCATATCATTACATATGATTACAGTGTAAGAAATGTTAATGATAGGAACTTCTCTGAGCCACAGTCAGACCTTTCCATCCAGGGCGATTGGTAACAGTGGTGGCTCAGTCATTCAGAAGAGAAGCACACAGGTGCAGCGGAGAGCAGAGGCTCCACATGCTCTGTGTGCTGCGATGCAGCCTGCTGTGAGGACAGCGGAGTGCAGTGCAGTGGCCAGGAGGAAGAACGCATGCTCACTCTGTGTGCTGTGATGCAGCCTGCTGTGCAGACAGCGGAGTGCAGTGACCAGGACAAAGAGCGCATGCTCAGAAGATGGTCTGAGACTGAGCACAAGCAGCCCAAGAAAACACACACCCTTTCTGAATGCCATCCTTGTGTCAGGGTTAGGACCTCAAGCCAAGTAACACTACCCCAAAGTAAAGCTAAGGCCAGAGCTAGAAGCAGAGTAAGTAATAAGAAATTTAGCTGATGCACTGATTATAAGGCAGCACATAAAAATATCATTTAAAACAAAAATCAATGATTACTTTTAAGCTTAATATAAATTTAAGTTCTTCAATAGATTTTACATACCTGTGCAACTGCTCATCTTTATAGTTTCTTAGATTTACATTTGGCCACTAGAAAAACACAATATATTATATAATGGTTATATGACAATGCCTAAGCATTTAACTCTAACAAATAAAGAGTAACAGAATGACGACAACGCGGCGATCTCCATGGAGGACTATCATACCTTGAGGATGGTCCCGATCAGATTCCAATTCCATTCAAGGTTCTCTTTATGTTGAAGGACTTGGCTATCTCTAAGGTTTATTAAAAGAGCTTCCTCTGTATCCTAAAATCACCAGATAGTAAGAAGGACAATTAGGCAGTCTAGGCTCACGTCAGAACACATTTCTAATTTTAAAAATGAAAAAAATGGGGGTAGGATTTATAGTTAGATTGTCAAAGATCCTCAATGATTATTTTCAAAAGGTCAATGAAACACCAACCAGGGCGTGGGATGGTTCAGTTAGTAAGTGCTTGCCTTACAAGCATGCAGACTTCAGTTCAAGTCCCAGAACCTACACATGCTATCCCGGCACTGTGAAGAAATGTAAGGGGGGCCAGGCCTATGGGGGAGGTTTTTGTTAGTAAGAGACCCTGTCTCAAAAACAAACAAAGATGAAAAACCCAAGGCACATGGTCTTCACACACATATGTACACATCTACACCAACTCTTGCAACCCATTCTACCCTCACATACACATAAATGCAGCTCAAGGATTCCTATTCATGGTAAAACCAATCTGCTTGCATAAAATTGAAAACCCAGACAATTCGGTTGCTGAGAATTAGGAAACTAATTAAACTTATGCTCATTTTTCATGTCAGTACCTTAAGAACAAATATGTCTTTCTGAACTCGAAGGTACTGATCCCGCTTCTGATGAGTGGCGATTGCTTTCTGAACGATGTGGTCTAAATGAAGGCTGTAGGGCTTCGGTCCTCGCTTCTTCATCTCATGGAAACGTTTTAAACAGTTCAGGGCTGCACTGGCTCGCCTAACGAGGAAAAACCAGTCAACACTATGGCAGGGCTCGCGTGTCTGAGGCAATGGCTGCTAAGTTACTTAAGCTTACACAAACTCAAGAGCAGGGATGCCCAAGCAACATCTGGTCAAGCGTGGGAGCATGATGACAGCAGGTCAGCACTGCTAATTTACGTAAGGAACGCTGTGGGGGCTCATGCTTTCACATGCTCATCCTTCCTTTAAGGTGGCAGGCCCATTTTGTATATGGGTTTTAAGAATTCCGTATGAGTACTGGCGAGATGGGTCAGTGGGTTCCTTTGCATGAGTAGTACCTGGGTTTGAAACCCTAGTACTTACAAAATGCAAGCACCAGAGTGTGCACCTTTCGCCTCAGGTCTCGAGGTGAAGGCTACCCAAATCCCAACTCCCAAATACCATGGGCTACTCAGCCAGCCTAGCCAGAAGGGAGAGGTGAGCTCCCACTTCAGGGAGACACTCTGTCACATAAAGTGAGGTGGCAATTAATATAAGGAGACGTCTGTCTGCAACTTTGAATGGCTACACAGATGGCCAGCATGACTCTTTCCTGCACACTCACAGGTATACACAAGCATTTAAGTCAAAAGGCGGTTTTCTTTCTTTTTCTTTCTTTCTTTCTTTCTTTCTTTCTTTCTTTCTTTCTTTCTTTCTTTCTTTCTTTCTTTCTTTCTTTCTTTCTTTCTTTGTCTCTCTCTCTTCCTTCTTTCTTCCTTCCTTCCTTCTTTCTTTCTTTCTTTTTTTTTTTTTTTGGTTTTTTGAGACAGGGTTTCTCTGTGTAGCCCTGGCTGTCCTGGAATTCACTCTGTAGACCAGGCTGGCCTCGAACTCAGAAATCTGCCTGCCTCTGCCTCCCAAGTGCTGGGATTAAAGGCGTGCACCACCACGCCCGGCAAAAGCCAGTTTTCTTACTAAAGCTGTAGAGCTTTGTTTCTCACATTTAATGTGTTATTCTACTTGAAACTGATTTTTGTTTATAAGAAGCTGCAAAAACCATTTTACTACCCATCAATATAATCCATGATCCTAATATTAACCGAATTGTCTCTATCTTCTACATTGATCATTAATACTAATTAGAATCTTCTAAATTATTCAATTATTTATTTGTTATATGCAGAAGTATACTTTTCAAGAATTTGGCAACAACTAAGTTTCAGCTTTAGAACTTGTGATAAATAGAATCTAAAACCCTTAGGATGCAGTCAGACTGGCAAGTATGTAATATGTCAATAAAGACAACTTAGGGAGTTAAAGAAAGAAAAAATTTAAGACTACTACTATTTCAGTTATTATTATTGTTGTTGTTGTTGGCATTATTATTATTATTTTTGGTTTTTTGAATTTGTTTTTTTTGAGACAGGGTTTCTTTGTATAGCCCTGGCTGTCCTAGAACTCACTCTGTAGACCAGGCTGGCCTCGAACTCAGAAATCCGCCTGCCTCTGCCTCCCAGAGTGCTGGGATTACAGGCGTGCACCACCACCGCCTGGCCTATTTCAGTTATTTTAAATCTTAATAATTTTAAGATCTTAACAATTTTAAATCTTAATAATCCCTGAAACTTGTGACCTTAATTTGACAGACAGAGTTTGGAACACCAGGTTTTGAGAAAGCATTCACCTACTTAGGGAACTACTAAGATAAACCTTCTTTATTATATTATAAGCTTCTAGTTAGAACCATGACGTTCTGCTAATTCCTCAGTTAAACAATATGTCTCTAGTCTATTTATTGGAAAAATTAAAATGAGTAATTGTTATTTATTCATAGTTAGGTCTATCTGCAAACATACACATTACTAAAACTAATTAAACTTTTGAAGAATGTGCAATTTTAAACAAATGTTCACAGTTCCAAAGAGGGAGGGAACTGCATTTTGCTTACAGGGAGAATATATAACTTTTCCCAGATCATAAAAGCAAACAAGATAAGACCATAAGAGAAAAACTCTCTATATCAGTCAGAGTAAAGCCTTGTTTAGAAACATGAAAGGAAAAATGTCAATCTACCACTTACTAACACTTTATAGCCTCAACTACAAATTATTACTATTTTGAGAATTGTGACTTTCCATTCTGGAAGCTCCCAGAGGGAACTCCCAAGCATAGCCCACCAACACTACTTGTTTCTCTCAGCACTGAAGGCTATCGAGGCAGGCACTAAGCACACCGAGCACACTGCCAAGGCTCTGATACTCACAGCCTCTTTTCCTTGGGAATATCGAAGGACGCAGCCATGTTCATAAGGGTTGGCAAGCAGTGCAGATGGTGGCTGTGCGAGTGAGGCAGGATGGTGTTTGCCTACAAGAAACAGGACGCTTCATGAGACTTCAGAGACAAACACAGTTATCTACAGTTATGATACAGTATATGTAAGACCAATAAAACCCAAGGCTTTTCATGAAAACAACTTAATTTTTTCTGCCCACACACACTTACAATTTTTAATCGCATCAAATTTCAATAAGAATGACAGTCTGGAGCCAATGAGTCAGCTCTCTGCAGGATAGGTATCTGCCACTAAATATGAGGAGCTGAGTTTTATCCCAGGATCCACATGGCAGAAAGAGAACCAACTCCTCCAAAGCTGTCTTCTGACCCCCAATGAACCATGGCACAATTGTACACATGCATATGTGTGAACACACAAACACACACAGACACATGCACACTATAAATTATTTTAAAGACTAAGAATAAAAATTAATAAAGCCACTAATTATCATATATCTATAATTTTTAAATATGGCTCTAAAAGCTGCCAATCAAATTTCTTAAATGATCTGGAGAATTGTGTAACAAAGTGCTGCAGTTGAGAAAAGTACAGAGGCTGCTGTATCTACCTCAGAACACATTGGTCCCATGCAGCACCAGTTCTTAAATAGAAACATGTCCAGCTTTCTACCAATAAAAATATTTATTAAATGTAAAAGGGGAGAAGGTATGATAAAAAGCATCAAATTTATATTGCTATCCTTTAATCCAGCGTGCTTTTGTCTTTCATACGAATCACAGAATTCTGGGGCTCACAGAAAACCATTTAATTTCTATCAAAAGACTCCTTCATATACAGGAGATGAACACCAGTGTCTTATAGGAAGGGGTATCTGAGAACCGGCACGCTGCTCCCCTGACCTTAGAGTCCACAGGGCTGTTCAGTGCTTTTACCAACAGGCTTGATGAGGCTGGAGCAAGTGGCTAAGTCACTGATTAAAAGGACAGGCTTTGTACCCTGTCTAATTCCCTCGCATATGCAGCTCAGCTGCCAGGTAGGGAGAAGAGAGATGGGAAGAAAGAAAGAAACACACTTGTTTGGTTTTGTCTTCTGAGATAGTGCATGTAGCCCTGGCTGTTCTGACATTCACTATGTAGACCAGGCTGGCCTTGAACTCATAGATCCTCTTGCCTCTACTTCCTGAGTACTGAGATTAAGATCAAAAGTATACTATCATGCCCAGCCAGAAACACTTAAGATGGGGTGGGGGTGGGGTACTGTTAACTCTTACTGATAGAAGTAAGCCACTTATGCCTATGAAAAAAATGTGTCAAAAAAAATAAAATCACTTCAAGGTCAAAGGCCCATAGTTTCTAATCATTAGAAAGGCCCTAAAATCATGGAGTTACCTGAGGCCTCACCCCAGTCTCACTCTGTGAACTTAAACTATTAGTTTATGGAAATCACTGACACTCAGGTAAAACGATTATTATTTAGAACTTTTTCAAAAAAATACCAACATTGAGTATTTCATATTTTCAACACTTGTTACATTTACAAAACAAGTTAATCTAGACACGTAGAAATCTACCAGGAATAGGTACCAAAGGTTTTGGCAAAATGATAATGTATTCTATAAGCTATCAAAAGTAACACCATTCAATTAACCCAATTAATCAATTAAAATCCTCAAAGTCCAACCACAAGGCAAAAGAGGCAGGACTCACCATATGTAAGAGCTCTCCTAACAGGATGGTGGCCCTCACGGAGATGTGGTCGTCACTGTTCGTTATCACTTCCACCAAGCCCTAGGAGGCAAGAAGGGAGCAGTGCAGGTCAAGACATTTCTACACCAGACCTGGTTTTCACTCCTAAGAATTTTTTGAACAAACAATATAAGATAAAGGTTTGTAAATATTACCTCTAAAAGCCCATTACGAATAAATGCAGAGAGTATCAGTGCCAAATAATTGTCCATGAGGTCTGGCCTGGAAGCCAAAGCACAGTGACAATGTAAGCGTTTCACATACCATCAAAGCGGTGGTGGTGAGGGTGAGGGTGAGGGTGAGGGTGAGAAGCGGCAGTTCTTTTTCTCTCTAAGGCCTACCTGGATCTAGCACGATGGGGAAGAATGGTTTTTGCCTCAGCTGCCACAAAGCCATCCGAAAGCCTCCAACTGTCCTGGAATCTCCCTGGATCTAAAAGAATGAAAATGAGGTTAGCAGATTAGGCAATACTGGAACAGAGGAGCATGGACTATCAGCTATCCAGGCCAGGAAGACTTCAACATGGCTTTAAAATAACACTTGGGGATGACTGACACCGGCGCAGCTACCTGGGCTGGTCAGGAGGTGTGTGCTTCTGACAGCAGCATTAGAAGTGCGCACACCTGTACACGCACATAACACACAGTTCATGGGAATGTACACACTTGTAACTTCCTTCATTTGGAGACTTAGGCATTTTATACATTAGACAATTCTCTAATTACCAGAAAGAGAAGAAAATGTTCATATTTGTATTTAGTGAGCTGTTTGCATCGTCACATGTTAATGTAAGTGACAGAACCCAGTGACCTTCAGAACCTACCTACACTGAGCAGGGCTTCTATGAACTCGTCTGTCACAACAGGCAGAGGGAGACGAAAGATATCATAGAGCACTTCGAGCAGACCTCGCTGGAATAACAAACACAGTGCACTTACTTCTACAGAAAAAGTCCTTAATGCCTTTTAAAAGATCATGTTCACAGAATAACAAAGTAACAGAAGCACACTTAAGGGGTAATTACTAAATATTTAACATAGGTATCATTTAATTTTTTAACCTTTCCTTATCACAATTTGGAAACAGATTTCCTTCTTTCATGTACAGGCACAGAAGTCAGCTGACATCAGAGGGGTGGCTCATTCCAGGGCGTAATTCCCAACACATAAAAAAGGGGGGAACAAAACTGCTCCTTTGTTTCTTGACAGAGATCTGTCGGTGATCAGCAAACCCTCCCACCTCCATGCCCTGGTGACTTTTAGTTCACATTTTAAGCATGCACACCCAGATGCTTTCTAACAGTTTCTCCTCCTACAGGTACAGTTCACTTAAAACTAGAAGGCAAAATGTGAAAACAAAATTAAAAACATTTAAGGGAAAAGATAGTTTAAAAGCTAATGTATGTTTTCTCCACATTGAATCTGGTTTAGCTATTTAATATAAACTTACTAATTATAATTTAGAAATATAGCTAATAAATCAAGACCTAAGAGCTTTAGTGAAAAACTACCATCTTCAAGATAAAACATGGTAACATGGTATCAAAAGTGTACAAATTACAAAGCACAACTGTATAAATATACTATGTATTTTTTGATAAATGTCTTTCTATGCTTGACTCTTATAAAATAAGAATACCTTTCTTCTTTACTTGCATTTTACATTTTAGAAAAAATACTATTTCTAAAGAGTCTGTGTGCTTTTGGACCCGAGGCACTGGATTCCCCTGGCAGTGCAGAGACGTGTGTGCTGGAACCTTACCAATAAGCCCTCTCTCCAGTCCCTAATGTAACCTTTAAAGGTCTAGGCATGTAAGAATTGCAATAACTGTTACCTACCCTTATTTCCATATTTGGTATGCAAAGAACTCCAATTAGAGATTGTATCCCAGAATTTCCAGGTTTACATAAATTAATAATACCTAAAGAGGATAAAAGTCAAAAAAATTAAACTAAGAAAGAAATTCTACAATAATGTGTCATAATAAAAAATCTGTGATTTTCCCAAGTTAAATTATACTATTTGGTTATTTACTTGATATCATATAGTAGATACCAAGTATTCTCAGAATTTTCCTACTAACTGGAAGTTGACATTATTCTCATCACCTAAATTTCTTATTAATTTCTATTTCATATGTAGAAACTGATGAACACAGGTGGCTATAAATGTTTCCCCGTCTAATACTCCCTGAGACTACAGTGAAAAACTGCACGACACTCATCAAACTCAGTCCTAACATCTCCTAAATGTACAAGAATAAGCAACAGAATCCAAGTAAAATTCATAGATCAAAGAGTTTAAACTACAGATACTAAAATTAAAGATACTAAAATTCTGTGTTACAAAGGATTCTGTGTCTGTAGTTTGATAAGCGAGCACAAAATTCTCAGGATCATTAGCTATCATGAAATGCAAACTGCGCACGTGAGACCAGTGCACCGGACTAACAAGCCAGCAGCAAACCCTGCAACAGCCAACAGCGCATGCGCATCTCCCTCAGGACTAAACAATGCGTCCTTTGCAGGCTTCTTCAGAAAGTGTTAGAGAAACTTAGATGGAATGACAAAGACACAGAGGGACAGGTGGACAGACAGTAGATAATAAAATCTACACAGTGGGAATACATGCTAACCACCGCAGTTTTTTGAAATTCTTTGAAATGTTTTATAGTAAAATGCTAGGGAAAATGTTTTTGAAAGTCACATAGGACTCTGACTCTCACCAATGAATGGCTAAGTGACCATTATCAAACATCCTTAGAACCAGATGTGTTTCAGATCTTGATTTTTTTTTCAAATTTCAGAATTTCTGCATATATGCCATGAAATAATTTATGTGTGGGCATAACATAAATTCATTTAAGTTCAAATGTACATTACATACATATTCTGGAGACTGAACTCAATGTTCTTGTGTTGAGTACAACTAGTCCCATGAGGTCACATGTACAATTTTCTGTTCATGTCACTGCTCAAAAAGCCTCAGTTGCTGTAGCATTCTGGGTGTAATATTAAGAATGATCAATTTGTATGCCTGAGTGCATGAGTATCTATAATTTCTCTTTGAACTTAGAATCAAAATTCAAGTTAACCACAGTAAACAAAATTAGGTGCTCCAGTCCCTGAAGTGTTCTTCCCCAGCTTTGACATCTGACAGCAGTGTGAGAAACCAGAGAATATGGGAAGAGAAAGAAGTCTTCCTTACCCTATGCTAACACAGTAAAAAAGCTGTTGAAACTTGTGGAAAATGTGTACTGCTGAAGTTATCCCTCTAGAAGTTATTTGTAATTTTAAAACTTGTACAATCAACACCGCAAAACTACTTAATTTATAAAAAGGGCCACAGAGTCTAAATACTATTTAGAAAAGTACTTCTGTTAGAACAGTATTTTCAAGGTCATAACTGAAATGCTTTTACTTTTCTTAGTTCAACAGAGGGTAGAGAGCATCTAACTAGTCACAGATCAATACATATGGCACTAGGAGAAAGCCATTTAGTAAGAGTGTATGAGATGGACTTCAAAAGAGGGTGACCAGCACGAGGGACACAGGGATGGTGAGCAGAGTCTAGAAGAAGGAAGGCTGAACGTGCAGTAGGTGACCTTAGTGGTTAAAGCACAGTGCAGCGTGGGTAAAATAAAGGTGGCCATAGCAGCAGTTAGCTGAGAAACAACAGAGGATACCTAGTGACAGAAAATGGCATCATCCTAGAGTAAGGACAAAGACAGTTAAAGCTGGCCACGGTGACTGAAGTCGTGTCCTTGTTAAAAGAGAACACAGGTTTTGGTGGTGCACTGCTTACACATTCAGCTTGGGGTGGGTGTGGGTGTGGATAGGACCTCAGTGACCCCATCTGTACGACGATGGTCCCTGGGAGGGGTTAGACTAGGTGCAGCATCCCGACGAATCCCACGCTACAGCTAGGAAAGGGAAGACTGGCGCTGGTGGACTGGTTTTCAGCACAAGATGCTGACAATGCCTCCACAAGTGGGAACCATGTAAATCTATAGCTTAAAATGAATTGCCTACTTTTTGGTATTTTGTTTTGACAACAAAAAATGAATGAAAATAAGTTTAAGAGATGTTATGTTTTTCTTAGGTGCACATTCAACCTCTCAGTTGTCCATGAATGTGGAATAGGCAGGGCAGGCTCTCACTGGGGCACCGAGAGAGCAGAGGAAGCACACTGGAGACACACTAGCTCAAGCCTGCTGACTGGGATAAATGTTTGTATGGGAAAGACATGTGTAAGGTGGAAAGGTAAGTATGCAATCATACTCACTGCAGTGTGCATGTGAGTGCTCTTGCTTAGCTCACGGCTGATGCTCCTCTCTAAGCTCTCTCAGGTAATCCTAAGGAACTAAGTATTTCCTCCATGGAAACATGAAGTGTGTATGGCCTTATTCTAAAGAAATCTGGTGAGCTGGAGACAAGGCTGGAGAGTAGAGGTTGGGCTCATCGTGCATAAAGTCCTGGGTTCAGAACAAATAAACTGCAAAAACACGTAACAAGCAAGTTTGAGATGCCTAACACCTTGCTTAACTTAATTATGACATTCCTACACCATTTTTAAGTAACAGGCTTCAGCCACACATACAAGCCCCTCCCTTTTTAATTTTTTTCCCTTTACTTTGGGAGTCTTGGGGAAGAGGGGTAGATAATGCTAGATTTTCTTAAAATGTTCAGGTAATCATTTTAGCACAGTGAGTTGAAAATGTAATGAGTATATATCTATACACAATACAGAATGCAGGATCCTACTTTCCAAAAATTTTCTTTTCTTTTATGTAAATCTCCTTGAATACCATGCATTTAAAACTACAGTCATATTAAATTAGATGCTACAACAATTAAGCATCTGAAAACCAAGCAGAGTTTAGTTTCCTGTCCCTGAGCAGTATACAGAACCTACCTGCCCACGAGCGGAATGTTGCGATGATCCCCAGTTTACTGGCTAGAAAGCGTGCTTCTCGGTCTTCTCTGCGGCAGGGGGAGGGGGAGGAATCATTAAAGGACACAACATTTAAACTGAAATGAGTATTTGCTGATAATGTATCAGAGTAAACTCTATCATTAATTATTTACATCTGAAATCAAAACAAGATGTTCTGAAAAAGACCAGATCTACTCTAAAACCAATTACTCAACTTTTAATATAAATTGATCTTCAATTTTAAAAAGACAATATAAACAAGGTGTGGTCATAGTGCACACCTATAATCTCAGCACTCAGAAGACAGACAGAAGCATTGCTGCAGGTTCCAGGTCAGCCTAGACCACACAGTAGGTTCTCTGGCTGGCCAGGGAGAACATGGTAAGGCAAAAAGTAAATAAATGACTAAAAATGAACTCCACAGCCTGACTTACAATTAAGTTATAAATCTTGATCTTTCTGAGAACTTATTCTTAGATGTGCTTCAAGTGAGCACCAGAGCCGGGTGAGCTAAGCAAGCGCCACGTGGCAGTGCCATCCCATGACCAAGGCCTGAGGGAGCTTCGCTCAACACTGACTCACAACAAGAGGAACGCATCGGTTTGAATACCACAAATTAACCTTTAGATTTCTCAATGGTTTCATCTGTGCTACGTAACTGTGAGAGACAACAACACAGGCCTGACAAGGACATCTTCTCCCATGCCCCGGCTCTGCGACAAGCAGTGCTTACTGTAAGCACAGACACCCCCACAGCCAGCAGACATCATGGCACTTACTTGAGCTGCCCTTCGGCTGTATCTGGACTGTGTCTGTAGTGGAAATCAGTATATGGTGCTAGAATTCGCTAATTGGAAAAGGAAAGAGAAATACAAAAAATTTTTATTATAAAAAGCATTCTTTAACACGAAATTCCATTTCTCTGCATTTTTAAGTGGACCATTTAAGACATTTGTTCTTCAAATTCATTTTTAAAAATGTAACATGATTTTAAGTACAAACTGATTTTTTGATTCATAAACTAAGGTATAATGTGTATCTAAGACAAAACAGACACAGGCATAAAGATACTTCTGGTTGGGTTGGCAGCCATCTTCCTTCAGTGTTCATTAAGATCCCTACCAAACACACTTGATTCCACTTCTTCTACTGAGAAATCAGATGTCAGACTATTGTTGTTTTTGAAAGCAGTTTTTCTGTCAGTTTCTTCTCAAGTTGCTCGTTAAGAGTTTAAGTAATCTGGATTTAGTAATCCTACAATGGAATGCCTAACAACTTATTTTCTTTTATGTTCTTACTATTTGCAAAATGTATTAAATCTTAAAAAAAAAAAAAAAGAAATTTTAGTTGTTTCTTTGGAATCTTGCTTCTGCCCCCTTTCCAAGGACTGAAGCTGCTGTCTTCCATATGCTGTTTCCTATCTGCCCCTTCCCCGCATTGTGATTTACTCTGGATATTTTTATTGACCCTTTAGATTTCCTATTGATATCTTGCTGTCTACAATGAGATTTTAATTTTATAGAATTCTGAATCTAGATATATATTTTTCACATTCTGATTCATTCCATATGGATAATTATATGACAAAATTCTTCATATGTTCACTTATAGTTATCTCCCAGAACACATTAACTGTGGTTTACCTGAAGTCTTTTTTTTTTATCCTATGTAGATTATTCCCTGAGCAACACATCAAAAGGATCATTCAATGTGATCAAGTAGGCTTTATCCCAGAAATGCTGGGATAGGACAACATATGAAAATCTGTCTATGGAATACACTATATATACAAACTGAAAGAAAAAAAGCACATAAGAAAAATGCCTTTGACTAAATCCATTACCCCTTCCTGATCTATGAAAAAAATTTCTTTTGAGTTTTCAGTAAGGTGATCCTATCTTTATGCATGAATAAAAATCGTATGTATGTTCATGTCGACATTGGGGGTTGACTTGTCTGGACAAGCACTGTCCACCTTACTTCCTGAGTACTGTTTAGGCCAGACCAGAAGGCCATAGAGACACCAGGGTTTCTTATGCGGGTGCTGGAGATGCCAACTCAAGTCCTTGTGTTCAACCAAGCACTTCACACACTGAGCCAACTAGCAGGGCCATGACTAGAAATTTCTGACTGAATGTTCACCACAGTCATTTTATTTAAAATAAAATTACTTGATATTATCTTCCATCAGAGGTGGTTAATCTTCTCTTCTATGCTGATAAATGAAAGCACCTACGCATTCAATCCCAATGATGGTGTCAATAAACAGAAGTTATACCCTACTCTAGTAATATTGAGTATGCCTATCTGTTCTGTGATCTTAGTATGTTCTTCCAGTATTTTCAATATAACTTAAGTGATGCTTTTTCCTCCTTACCTGTCAGAATAAGATTTTTAAAAAGGTTTCCTTTTAGTACTTTTAGTTATACATATGGAAGTACATGCACATGAGTACAGGTGTGCACAGGGGCCAGAAGAGGCAGGTCTCCTGAAGCTAGAGTTATTGGAGACTGAGTAGTCTGACACAGGCAGGTGCTGGGACTCTAACTGCGCTCCTCTAGAAGAGCAGAGACTGGTCTTAGCTACTGAAACATCTTTCTAGTCCCAATTAATTAAGGTTTTTTTGTTTTTTTTTTTTTTAAATAAAGACAAGTTCTCACTATGTAGCCTTGGTTGATGTGGGATTCACTATGTAGACCAGCACGGTTTTGAATTCAAGAGAGTTCTGCCTGCCTCTGGCTCCCAAGTGCTAGGATTAAAGGCATGTACCATGCCAAGAATTTTCAAGAATGTATTTTAAATATTTAAAATGAGACCTTTTAACCATTTAAGCAATTTTGAGAATTTGGTAAATATTAAGAACAAGAGATTAATTACAAAGTATCTAGTTTGTTATTTTAGCACTACAGATTCACCAAAAGTTCTTGATTTTTCTGATATCACAGGAAGAGCTTACTATCATCTCCAACATACTGTGAATTATCCAGCAAAAAGTAAGCAATTAATAGCTGTATAAACTCACTACAAATGAGTAACAGGGTAAACTAAAAACTGAGACACAAAACTTCAAGTTAGTCACACACCTATTTTCAACAAAAGGAAGGTGATATCAAGGGCATTATAAACAGTTCTTTATAGAAAAGAAAATGTATTGCTTTAGAATGAAAACAAAATTGATTTGATTTAATAAAGATTGCATTCTCTAATTGATTCCACAATGAAGACATGGGGATGAAGACCGAAGACACTGATAAACAGCCAGGGAAGCCAGATTTATTAAGTGTGAAGAATTACACATTTTATATAGACTAGACTATATATAACTAAATAGTTGCCAAGTACTGCAGTTACTATTTTTAAGATTTATTATTTAGAACACTTAACTTGCAAAAATAATTCTTTTAAGTTTGAAAGCCATGATCTTCATTATCCCTGTTAAAAACCTAAGAGAAGACATGCCTGAAGCTATAAAGCTAGCAAGGTCATAGGATAAACGCACACCTCTCCAGTACTGTAGGCTGGTGGTCTCCCCAAACTACGACCACATCACCCAAACGTAACTTACACAGTCTAAAGTCTACCACCTCAGGCTTTGTTCCACTGGGGTGACATCTTCCTGAAGGAGAAAGATGTTTCTGGTTGTATGCACATAATTCAGCAGTGTGTTTATAAATCTACCATGGTCTTTGCAGGTTACTTTCATTTCCATGAAGGGTTGCTAGTCTGCTTTATAATGTATAAGAATAAAAGAGAGCCTATACACCTACCTTCTTCACTTACTATATTTGATTTTAATACTAATTATTCTATTTCATAAAAATTAAAGCTAAGAGGGAGGTGGTGGCAGCAGGCAGCAGCTCATCCAGTGGAAGGGCCACCACCAGTGGAACCAAGGTGACAAGGTCCAGGCAGGCCCTGTGTCCCCTACCACTGACCATCGCTGGCCAGCTGGGCTGCAAGCAGTGGCGGAGTTACAGCGCTTTTCACTACACTGAAGCCATATTAGAACTCTACCTCCTGCCAGTCAGTTATGAGAGGCTCTCCGCCATCTAGGCTCTCCAACGCCAGAGACATCTGACAGCCCCAGGTACGCAGACATAGCCTGAGGCCAACATCATGGAGGTCTAAGCCAGACAAGCATTGGACTGCACCCAGGCCCTGGGCTGTCCAGTGGGCCATCTGTGTGCCATGTGCCAACTTGGCCAGGAAGTTGTTAGCCCGGCAGACTGTCCCTACACTTGCAGGGGGCCCGCACACCGCCATCTTGGCTACTTGACAGAACCAGTTAGCAGATATAGCCCGAGGTGAACATTGCTCAGGCGTAAGTCTTTCAGGCTTCTGCCTGGACTCAGGCCCGAGCAGCTAGACTAGCCATGTGTGCACCAACCCGGTTGGGGGACTGGCTGACCTGCAGAGTGAGCAGCACTCAGAAAAGGTCCCCGCAGCATACACCATCAGCACACCCTGAAGGACCAAACAGGCATCACCTGGTTCACAGAGAAAATCTGGGGCAATGCAACTAGGGCTCCAAGGGCACCCAAGAGGAGGGCAGCACATCAGCAATCTGACACAGGGAAAACCCAGTCATCCAGTATTGCAGAAATAGCCTTACAGTCTCACAGGAGGCTCAAACACCAGCCAGAGACAAGACAAACTAAGGCCAGAGATAACAAGATGGCAAAAGGCAAACGTAGGAATGCTACTAACAGAAATCTAGGCAATATGGCAGCATCTAAACCTAACTCTCCAACAACAGCAAGTCCTGGATTCCCCAACACACCAGAAAAACAAGATTTGGATTTAAAATCACTGGTCATGATGCTGCTAGAGGAACAGAAAAAGGACATAAATGAATCTCTTAAAGAAACACAGGGGAACATGAAAAATCTAGAAACCCATATAATGGAAACACAAAAATCACTTAAAGAAATTCAGGAGAATAAGGTTCAAGAAATAGAAGCCAATAAAGAAGAAATGAAAAAAAAAAATTAGAGAAATGCAGAAGAAAGTGAGTCAAATGGCATAAGTCATGAAAGAGGAAATACAAAAATCTCTTAAAGAATTAAAGGAAGACATAAACAAATGAAGGAACTGAGCAAAACCATCCTGGATCTAAAAACAGAAATAGAAACAACTAAGAAATCACAAAGGGAAACAACTTTGGAGCTAGAAAATCTTGGGAAGAAATCAGGGGCCAGAGATGCAAATATCAACAACAGAATACAAGAGATGGAAGAAAGAATCTCAGATGCCGAAGAAACCAAAGAAACCATTGACTTAACAGTCAAAGAAAATGCAAAATGCAAAAAGCTTGTATCCCAAAACATCCAGGAAATCCAGGACACAATGAGAAGACCAAACCTAAGGATTATAGGTATAGATGAGAGTGAAGATTTACAACTGAAAGGGCCAGCAAATATCTTCAACAAAATTATGGAAGAAAACTTCCCTAACCTAAAGAGAGAGATGCTCATGAATATACAAGAAGCCTACAGAACTCCAAACGGACTGGACCTGAGCAGAAATACCTCCCGTCACATAATAATCAAAACCCCAAATGCACTAAACAAAGAAAGAATATTAAAGGCAGTAAGAAGAAAAGGCCAAGTACCATATAAAGGAAGACCTATCAGAATCACACCAGACTTCTCACCAAAGACCATGAAAGCTAGAAGATCCTGGGCAGATCTCATGCAGACTCTAAGAGAACACAAATGTCAGCTAAGACTACTATACCCAGCAAAACTCTCATTCACCATAGATGGAGAAAGCAAGATATTCCATGACAAAACCAAATTAACACAATCTTTCCACAAACCCAGCTCTACAAAGAATAGGAGGAAAACTTCAATACAAGGAGGGAAACTAAACCCTGGAAAAAGCAAGATAGTAATCTTCTTTCATTAAACCCAAAAGAAGCACTCAAATATAAAAAGAACATCAAAAATGACAGGAAGTAATAATCACTATTCGTTAATATCTCTTAACATCAAGGGACTCAATTCCCCAATAAAAAGACATAGACTAACAGACTGGATATGGAAACAGGACCCTAC
Organism: Apodemus sylvaticus; assembly: GCF_947179515.1. Taxonomy (NCBI): domain Eukaryota; kingdom Metazoa; phylum Chordata; class Mammalia; order Rodentia; family Muridae; genus Apodemus; species Apodemus sylvaticus. Next base: position 36,675,828 of record NC_067487.1, read on the forward strand.
ATTTTGCTGCATACAGGAAACACACCTCAGTGTCAAAGACAAAAACTACCTTAGAGTAAAAGGCTAGAAGACAATTTTACAAGCCAATGGCCTCAAGACATGAGCCAGAGTAGCCATTCTAATACCAGGTAAAATTGACTTTCAACCTAAAGTCATCAAAAGAGACACACAAGGACACTTGTTGCTGGTCAACGGAAAAATCCACCAAGAAGAACTCTCAATTCAGAACATCTATGCGCCAAATGAAAGGGTACCTTCATTTGTAAAAGAAACTTTACTAAACCTCAAAGCACACACTGCACCTAACCCAATAATTGTGGGTGACTTCAACACTCCACTCTCCTCAATGGACTGATCAGGAAAACAGAAACTAAACAGGGACACAGTAAAACTAATTGAAGCTTTGGACTAATTGGATTTAACTGATATTTAAAGAACATTTCACCCTAAAGCAAAAGAATATACCTTTTTCTCAGCACCTCATGGTACCTCTTCCAAAATCGACCATATCACATGTCACAAGACAGGCCTCAACAAATATAAGAAGGTCGAACTAATCCCATGCCTCCTATCAGATCACTATGGAGTAAGAGTGGTCTTCAATAGTAACAAAAACAACAGAAAGCCCACATACACAGGGAGGCTGAACAATACTCTAGTCAATGACACCTTGGCCAAAAAAAGAAATAAAGAAAGAAATCAGAGACTTTAAGAATTTAATGAAAATGAAGGCACAACATACCCAAATCTTTGGGACACAATGAAAGCAGTGCTAGGAGGAAAACTCATAGCCCTGAGTGCCTCCAAAAAGAAAGGGGAGAGAGCATACACTAGCAGCTTAATGGTGCATATGAAAACTCTGGAACAAAAAGAAGTTAATTCACCCAGGAGGAGAAGAAAACAGGAAATCATCAAACTCAGGGCTGAAATCAATCAAGTGGAAACAAAGAGAACTATACAAAGAATCAACGAGTCCAGGAGCTGGTTCTTTGAGAAAATCAACAAGATAGATAAACCCTTAGCCAGACTGACCAAAGGGCACAGAGACAGTATCCAAATTAACAAAATTAGAAATGAAAAGGGGGATATAACAACAGAAACTGAGGAAATTCAAAAAAATCATCAGATCCTACTACAATAGCCTATACTCAACACGACTGGAGAATCTGGAGGAAATGGACAATTTCCTAGACAGATACCAAATACCAAAATTAAATCAGGACCAAATAGATCATCTAAACAGTCCCATAACCCCTAAAGAAATAGAAGGGCTCATAAAAAGTCTTCCAACCAAAAAAAGCACAGAACCAGATTGTTTCAGTACAGAATTCTATCAGACCTTCAAAGAAGACCTAACACCAACACTCTTCAAACTATTCCACAAAATAGAAACAGAAGGAACCCTACCCAATTCCTTCTACGAAACCACAATTACACTGATATCAAAATGACACAAAGATCCAACAAAGAAAGAGAACTTCACACCAATTTCCCTTATGAACATCAATGCAAGAATATTCAATAAAATTCTTGCCAACCGAACAAGAACACATAAAAATTATCATCCACCATGATCAAGTAGGCTTTATCCCGGGAATGCAGGGATGGTTCAATAAACAGAAATCCATCAATGCAATCCACTACATAAAAAAACTCAAAGAAAAAACCCACATGGTCATTTCAGTGGATGCTGAAAAAGCATTTGACAAAATTCAGCATCTTTTCATACTTAAAAGTCTTGGAAAGAACAGGAATTCAAGACCCATACCTAAACATAGTAAAAGCAATATACAGCAAACCGGTAGCCAGCATCAAACTAAATGGAGAGAAACTTGAAGCAATCCCACTAAAATCAGGGACTAGACAAGGCTGCCCCCTCTCTCCATATCTTTTCAATATAGTACTTGAGATACTAGCTAGAGCAATTAGACAACATAAGGAGGTCAAAGGGACACAAATTGGAAAGGAAGAAATCAAACGTTCACTATTTGCAGATGATATGATAGTATACTTAAGTGACCCAAAAAAAACTCCACCAGAGAACTCCTGTAGCTGATAAACAAATTCAGCAAGGTGGCAGGTTATAAAATCAACTCAAGCAAATTAGTAGCCTTCCTATACTCAAAGGATAAGCAGGCTGAGAAAGAAATTAGGGAAATGACACCCTTCACAATAGCCACAAACAGTATAAAGTTCCTTGGTGTGACTCTGATCAAACAAGTGAAAGATCTGTATGACAAGAACTTTAAGACTCTGAAGAAGGAAATGAAAGAAGACCTCAGAAAGTGGAGAAATCTCCCATGCTCATGGATTGGGAGGATTAATATAGTTAAAATGGCCATTCTGCCAAAAGCAATATACAGATTCAATGCAATGCCCATCAAAATCCCAACTCAGTTCTTCCTATAAGAAAAAGCAATTCTCAAATTCATCTGGAATAACAAAAAACCCAGGATAGCTAAAACTATTCTCTACAACAAAAGAAATTCTGGAGGAATCAGTATCCCTGACTTCAAGCAATACTACAGAGCAATAGTGTTAAAATCTGCATGGTATTGGTACAGTGACAGGCAGATGGATCAATGGAACAGGATTGAAGATCCAGAAATGAACCCACACACCTATGGCCACTTGATCCTCGACAAAGGAGCTGAAAACATCCAGTGGAAAAAAGATAGCCTTTTCAACAAACTGTGCTGGTTCAACTGGAGGTCAGCATGCAGAAGAATGTGAATTGATCCATTCTTATCTTCTTGTACTAAGCTCAACTCCAAATGGATCAAGGACCTCCATATAAAGCCAGACACTCTGAAGCTAATAGAAAAGAAACTGGGGAAGACCCTTAAAGATATCGGTATGGGGGTAAAGTTCCTGAACAGAACGCCAATAGCATATGCTCTAAGATCAAGACCTGACAAATGGGACCTCATAAACTTACAAAGTTTCTGTAAGGCAAAGGGCACCATCAAAAGGGCAAATCGGCAACCAACAAATTGGGAAAAGATCTTCACCAACCCTACATCAGATAGAGGGCTAATATCCAATATATACAAAGAACTGAAAAAGTTAGACCCCAGAAAACCAAATAACCCTATTAAAAAAATGGGGCACAGATCTAAACAAAGAATTTTCACCCAAAGAACTTCAGATGGCTGAGAAGCATCTTTAAAAATGCTCAACTTCATTAGTCATTAGGAAAATGCAAATCAAAACAACCCTGAGATTTCACCTTACACCAGTCAGAATGGCTAAGATTAAAAATTCAGGAGACAGCAGGTGTTGGCGAGGATGTGGAGAAAGAGGAACACTCCTCCACTGCTGGTGGGGTTGCAAATTGGTACAACCACTCTGGAAATCAGACTGGCGGTTCCTCAGAAAAATGGGCATGTCACTTCCGGAGGATTCTTCTATACCACTCCTGGGCATATACCCAGAGGATTCCCCAGCAGGTAATAAGGATACATGCTCCACTATGTTCATAGCAGCCCTATTTATAATAGCCAGAAGCTGGAAAGAACCCAGGTATCCCTCAACGGAAGAATGGATGCAAAAAATGTGGTATATATACACAATGGTACTATTCAGCCATTAGAAACAATGAATTCATGAAATTCTTAAACAAATGGATGGAGCCGGAGAACATCATACTAAGTGAGGTAACCCAGTCTCAAAAGATCAATCATAGTCTGCACTCTCTAATAAGTGGATATTAGCCTAGAAAACTGGAATACCCAAAACATAATCCACACATCAAATGATGTCCAAGAAGAACAGAGGAATGGCCCCTTGTTCTGGAAAGACTCAGTGTAGCAGTATAGGGCAAAACCAGAACAGGGAAGCGGGAAGGGGTGGATGAAGAACAGGGGGAAGGAAGGGTGCTTATGTAACTTTCAGGGAGTGGGGGGCCAGAAAAGGGGAAATCATTTGAAATCTAAATATAAAATATATCAAATAAAAAAAATATCAAAAAGAATTAAAGCTAAGCATTTTGTAAAATACCACTATTCACTGGCATAGAACTCTAAAGAATAATACATTTAAAAATCACTAAGAGATTACTGTGCTTATTACATTTGTTATAATCACATAGTCTGAAGAAAGTTTTAGCATCTGCAATGTTCTTAAAAATAATCCTGATGCCAAGATAGCTGGTTCTGCCTATCATTCAGCCTGTGAGGCAGGCTGGCTAGGAGCCTACACTCTGGAGACCAGCCCAGAAACATAGCAAGACCTATCATAGTGGGGAAAGAAAAAGAAATCCTAATGTGATCAGAACTGCTACATTCTGCCTATCATTCAGCCTGTGAGGCAGGCTGGCCTAGGAGCCTACACTCTGGAGACCAGCCCAGAAACATAGCAAGACCTATCACAGTGGGGAAAGAAAAAGAAATCCTAATGTGATCAGAACTGCTACATTTAAGGTTCTTTCCCTAAAATGGTAAGGATAACTAGAAAATAATGAGTCCTAGATAATTTACAATTTACTACTTAAATCCTTGATTTAAATTTATTTTGTATGCTGTCTTCAATAGACTAGAATGTAGTATGTTCTTCAAAACAACCTGCTCTGTCTGATGCAATCTCACTAGTAGTCCTGGCTGGCCTCTTCTCCCATTACCCCTCCTCTGCCTCATGAATGCTAGGATTACAGTCACGTTCTGTCATCCTCAGTTAGTACCATCTATAAGGAGTGTACAGTTATCTATTTTAGCTATAATACGCTCTACCTGAATTAGTGTAAAAATTTTATGCGACATACTTTTTTTAATACATGCATGTTCAAATACCAAATGCCAGAGTGTACTGTTTCTTCATTGTTACTATTTTGTTATTAATTTACTATATGTCCATGACGTTGGTGTATGGGTGCAGACATGCCATGGTGTGCATGTGGAAACTGAGGGACACCTTTTGGGGACTCTGTTCTCTCCCACCTTATATCTGAGGCAGAATTCTTCTCGCTGTTTCTGCCCCTGAGGTACCTACAAGAGCTTTCAGCCAACTCATGCTTTTTTCCAGGAATGCTGAGATCACAGAATTGACCTACACCCAGCTTTTATGAAGGTCCCCGAATCAAACTCCGGTTGTCTGGTACAGAGTAAGGGCTTTACCCTCTAAACCATCTCTTCAGTCCCCAAAGTGGTTCTTGAGAGAACTTTAATATTATGAATCATCAGAACCCACTTAGCTGAAGGTAAACAATATTAACATAGCATTTCTTACATAGGCGCATTCTTAGTGAAATCTTATCCTTTAGTTGGCTCAGGAAACTTTTTAGGGCTAATACAACATGAACGACTTTGTATGCTGCTGAAATATTCTTGAGAATAACACTGTTAACTCATTCCTAATCAAATAACTATAATAAAGAATGGGAATAAAGCAAACTAACATAGGTTAGACAATATAGCACCCGAGCCTACTATTTCAAAATTTTAAAGCAAAGTTTTATATTTAAACTTATATTTTAGGGCTAGAGAGATGGCTCTATCATTAAAAGCATTTCTAGAGAACCAAAGTTCGATTCCCAGCACCCACATGAGAACTTCCAACATTCTGTAACTCCAGTTCTTGGGGTTCCGATGCCCTCTTCTAGCCTCTGTAGGCACTGTACACATATGGTATACAGACATACATGAAGGCTAAACACCCATGAACATTAAATAAACATAAGTATTTTTAAATTATATTTTATATTAGAAGCATACTAAAAGGTGCCTACCTCTAATTCTACATCAGCTCGCACATACTGCCGGGTCTTTGGATGATTAAGAAGGTGCAAAATTGTAGTAATGAGAGCCTCATTTATTCGACTTAATTGGCAATCAATCACATTTTTCAGTATGGTGTTTAGTCCGCCTCGAAGGGCTACCACCTCTGGGTTCTGAAGTGCTAAAATGAAAGAAAGACTAATTATATTCATAGTACTGAGTATTTAAACCCTAATCTTTTACTTAATTCTTAGTTTCCTTTTGGATTTGAAAAAAAGATATCAGGTTCATACTGATTTAATATCTTTATTTAATTTAAAATAATTTAATATCTTTCCCTGAGCCTGATTTTTAAAATATCTCTGAAGAATTTTGTCATATTCAAATATAGTTTACTGAATATTTTTATTCAAAGTTCATTTTACAGTGGTGACATTAGTTCCATAAGCTTTATCCAAATACTTTATAGAACTTCTTATTTTTAATTTTGATTTAAACAGTATGTATCACTTACTTTCATAAAAAACACACACATGCATGCAAACAAAACACAGGGAGAGAGGGAGAAACAGAAAGGGAAAGAGAGGGAGAGAGACAGGGTAAGGGAGAGGGAAAGGGAGAAGGAGAGGGACAGGGAGAAGGTGAGGGTGGGGGTGAGGGAGAGGGAGAGGGAGAGAGAGAGGGAGAGGGAGAAGGTGTGGGAGAGGGAGAGGGAGAAGGTGAGGGAGAGGGAGAGGGAGAGGGAGAAGGTGAGGGAGAGGGAGAAGGTGTGGGAGAGGGAGAGGGAGAGAGAGAGGGAGAGGGAGAAGGTGAGGGAGAGGGAGAAGGTGAGGGAGAGGGAGAAGGAGTGGGAGAGGGAGAAGGTGAGGGAGAGGGAGAGGGAGAGGGAGAGGGAGAGGGAGAGGGAGAGGGAGAAGATGTGGGAGAGGGAGAAGGTGAGGGAGAGGGAGAGGGAGAGGGAGAGGGAGAGGGAGAAGATGTGGGAGAGGGAGAAGGTGAGGGAGAGGGAGAGGGAGAGGGAGAGAGAGAAGATGTGGGAGAGGGAGAAGGTGAGGGAGAGGGTGAGGGAGAAGGTGAGGGAGAGGGAGAGGGAGAGGGAGAGGGAGAAGGTGTGGGAGAGGGAGAAGGTGAGGGAGAGGGAGAGGGAGAAGGTGTGGGAGAGGGAGAGGGAGAGGGAGAAGGTGAGGGAGAGGGAGAGGGAGAAGGAGAGGGAGAAGGAGAGGGAGAAGGTGTGGGAGAGGGAGAAGGTGTGGGGGAGGGAGAGGGAGAGGGAGAAGGTGTGAGAGAGGGAGAAGGTGTGGGAGAGGGAGAGGATGAGGGAGAGGGAGAGGGAGAAGGTGTGGGAGAGGGAGAAGGTGTGGGAGAGGGAGAGGGAGAAGGTGTGGGAGAGGGAGAAGGTGTGGGAGAGGGAGAGGGAGAGGGAGAGGGAGAGGGAGAAGGTGTGGGAGAGGGAGAGGGTGTGGGAGAGGGAGAAGGAGAGGGAGAAGGTGTGGGAGAGGGAGAGGGAGAGGGAGAAGGTGAGGGAGAGGGAGAGGGAGAAGGTGAGGGAGAGGGAGAGGGAGAAGGTGAGGGAGAGGGAGAGGGAGGTGAGGGAGAGGGAGAAGGTGTGGGAGAGGGAGAGGGTGAGGGAGAGGGAGAAGGTGTGGGAGAGGGAGAGGGAGAAGGTGAGGGAGAGGGAGAGGGAGAAGGTGAGGGAGAGGGAGAGGGAGAAGGTGTGGGAGAGGGAGAGGATGAGGGAGAGGGAGAGGGAAAGGATGAGGGAGAGGGAGAGGGAGAGGGAGAAGGTGTGGGAGAGAGAGAGGGAGAGGGAGAGGGAGAGGGAGAAGGTGTGGGAGCGGGAGAAGGAGAGGGAGAAGGTGTGGGAGAGGGAGAAGGAGAGGGAGAAGGTGTGGGAGAGGGAAAAGGAGAGGGAGAAGGTGTGGGAGAGGGAGAAGGTGTGGGGGAGGGAGAGGATGAGGGAGAGGGAGGAGAGTTTGTAATTTTAAGATGACAAACTCCTCACTATCTTCCTTTGACGACCAGGACTGTCCCTGCAACACTCTGTGCTTGTTTGCTGTGGGGTTTGTTTTGCAAACAGTCCTGGAAGTCAGCACCCCTCATGCGCTGTTCCGTCTGTCCAGTGTGCTAGGATCACAGCTGTCTATCACACCACACCTGACATGTATACATCTTAATGACCTAAGTTCCATTTATTTCACTCCATCATGAAGTTTTTATTGAAATAAATGATATTATTAATAATCTCAAATTTCCCTCATATTTTATTAATTTTCCCCACACATTTCTCAAATTGATTTTTATACTTTACTTTTTTGGAGACAGGGGTACTGTCTTTGCAAGCTGCCTTTGACAGGTGGTCTCTTACTGGCTGTCTCCCAGGGCTGAGACGACAGCTATGCATTACTATGCCCATCTTTCATTTTTATACTTAATGATTTGTTTTTAAAGTTGAATATGCAACTTCTATGAACGTTTTTCTCTTAAAAATGATTGATAGCTAAACATAAAAATTGATACATTTTTATTTTTATTTACAGAAGTGTTTCCTTGGTTTCTGCTATCGTGTTTATTCTCCTGGATGGTTTGAGAACTGGGTTTTCTCCTGTGCTCTAGAACGAGGCTGAGCTGCAGAGCATGGCAGCGCTCAGGCCTGAACAACGCAGGCCAGGGCTCTCTTGGTCCCCTCCACGCCCTCAGCTACAGGCTCTGGGCCCACTAAGCACGCTGGGTTACCTGCGTCTTCTTGACTCACTAAAAAGCACCCCCCACCAACACACTTGTCACCTCTATTTCCTTCATATTTCTTCTATGCTTATGTATTCTATTCTGATTATTAATGCTGATTTGAGTTTTCACAATCCCACAGTGGTAATCATGTGAGTCATCTCACTTGATCCTGTTTTCTCTGTAGATCTTTATAGCGACAACTAGCTGCTGTCTAATTCTTGAATTTCATTACTTCACCAATGTAAACAATGTTAACTAAGACTGTTGTCCCAAAATGTAAGGTACAAAGTGACTGGGGAAGATATAGAGTGTCAACCATTGGCCTTTACATGTGTGTGCACACATTATACATACCCATACAAAAAGGTTAACACTGTTGACCTGACAGAAATTCTTCCTCTTCTGTTACTTTTCTCCTAAGAGTTCTCATGGTTTCTTCTGTTGTGCAGGGTTACTTTGAAGACTAGTACCTTCTGTGTTTTCAGTAGCACTTTAGAACCACTCTACTGCATTACTGTATAGACATTACAAGTATAGCTATTCGAAGTATTCTCCTTATCTAACTATGTTTCTGGATAGAGTTGCCTGCCTCTTTATTTACTGCTGTACAAAGGTACGTTGGTGAGCCTTTTTGAGCCATCACTGCCTCACTATTTGCAATCACTTCTATGAAATCTGATCTAGCATGTATTTCTATTTTGTGCAACCGGATATTAGCATTTATTTTTACAGCCCATTTACTTCAGTGATTTTTTAAGAATATATATTTTTAAAAAAATCTTCTAGTTAAAAGAACTCCTATTAAATTTTTCTACCTTATTAAGGAATTTCTCAACTTGGAGTTTTCCAAAGTTCAAGATGTATTTCTTGATGTATTTCTTGTATGTATTTCTATGTTTTCTTCTTCTGCCTACTATAAATGGAGCTGAGCAATCTGTCTCTCATCCTAATAATAAACTAATTTCATCATGTTTTCACCCTGTTTACCATAGGACTTGGCATTTCCTGTCTTTCCTATTCTGGTCCCTTACCCATTTACATTTTGATATACATCAATCAATATAGTTTTCTAGGCATCCCATACATTGGCAGATTGTAAAATTTTAATAATTTTCATAATTGTTATAACTATATTTCTGATCTTATTTCTACACCAGGACAGATTATGAATAGTACTTTCAGTCTTTAGTGGTAGAGTGGCTCTTCTTTTTTAACTTAAACCTTATTAATTTATTATCCCAAGATGAAATATGATCTTCACAATTTCTACCTTTTGGTAGTACAACAAACAACCAAACAACCACACAGACAAACAACCATACAAACAAACCCCATCATTTTCTTTTTACTTAAAATGATATTCCATTGATAATAAGTGAGGTTTAACTTTTGAAATGCAGTGACTAGCCATGTGGGTATTGGGAGAGTATCTGCTTTACTCTTGCTGTTTTGCTTGCCTGCTCTGTCTGGTACAACATAATAAACTCCACTTCCTGAGACCCCTACTTGACCACTTGACAACTAACTGAGCATCTGCTCTCCTCTCAGTGCCACAGAAGCATGTCTTGACTCTGTTTGCATTCTAATCTCTGATCCCTAATACAACAGGGTTATCAGGATTCACTTTGTGCAGTCTAAACTATTATTTTTAAACTATATCAAGATACAGTATCATCAATCTCAGAGGGCTAGACTTTAGTAGATGCTATTGCTATTACTGGATTACAGACAATCAAGTTTCATAATGAATAAATGACAACATAATTTCTGAATTATTTGATAAATAACACCTAATATTCTATCACAAATGTACATTTTCATATTTTTGTAGCATTAAAGACATTAGGGAATGTTACATGTACTTTATAAGCCATTTCTTCATTACTTGAAGAAAATTCTGACCTAGTTCACAGATAATGGCAATGCAAGCCCGGACCATTCTGTCTCGTTCCTGAAGTCCATCATTTCCAACTGCAATTAATGAGTTGGCCACAGAACTAGGAAACAAGGATGCATTCACAGTAATCATCTGTAACAGAGAAGAGTCAGAAAATAATTCAGGCTTAGTATATCTTAAAATTCATTTCATTAGAGGAAAAGAGTTAAGGGCACAAAAGTCTTATAGGATTGAGGCACCATTCTTAACATTCAACCTTGTATGAACTGCTATTATTATAACTAGCAGGTTTCTTTCTAATGATGGAAAACTAAACTAATTGCTAAACAAGACTTCCTATGTCTAAGAATTTAAGTCCCTCCAGAATGGGAGGCATCTTACACAGCTCCTCAGTGTCTGCAATGCTGCTCGGTGACATGAGCGTGGTGTCCACACCACAGTGCTGTTCTATCTCCATGTCCCTGACGCTTACCTCCCCTCCTCCTCAGCTATCAGGATTTGTTGCATATCAGAAGGAAGACTGACTAATTCAGAATCTCTTGATGTGAAAAACTAAGAAGCAGATCATATAGAAACCGAGTGATGGGCTCTGGGTGAATATCTGGGGGTCAAAGGTCAAATCGGCAATAAGATAACTGCAGTTCTAGAAACAGGCCAAGAGGGTCTACATTTGATTTAGAAAGCAGGAAGAATAATGCAGATGGCAGATGATTATTTATCTGGTAGACAACCACTTCAAATTAACACCCTAGAGCAGAAAAACAAAAATGGTTTTGTTTTGATAGGAAGAAAAAGTAACCTCTTCTGGATATTGCTAGAGTTAGAAATCTGCTCAAGCGTTAAAATTTGTATTCTGACACAGGATACAGATGACTAAAGAAAGCCAGCCTGGTAAGGTCTATGAAGACCACAGGAACACTCTGCTGGTTTGCCTGCCTATAAAATGGGTGGCTTGTGTCATTAAGCAGCAGTAAGTAATAATATACGGTTCAACTGAAATTAAAGAATACCACTTCACAATCATAAAGTAAATTTATTTCCAGTCATGAGACCCTAAGAAAGGAGGAGGAAGCCGTCACGGGCTTCATGCTTGGTGGCCACAGTGACAATCATCTCTTCTGGCAGGAACAGACATATAAAGCCAAGTTCACGACTAGGCAATAAATCTGCACAACTGGCACAAAGCCACTAGACAACCGTGCTCTGAGACAGCAGCTGCAATCCACTGTGACTGGAAGGGGAATCGGGGCAGGGCAGAGAGGAAGAAATGGATGGGAGGCAAGCAGTAACTGAGGTGAGGGTGGTCCTTCGCCTCCATGGACAGTGTCATCATGACAGCTTGGATAGAAATGGCTGGCAGAACCACGGTAGGCAGGCTGTATTTGACACCCATTGGCTAACATGCCTTTAGGGATCTGGACCCTCAGTTCTCACTCTGGCTTCCCCGCAATCTAGTGGTGTGGCATATCAAAGGCATGGGATTCCATGAAATCAAATTCTTACAGATACAAGGAAAAGAAAACAGCCCTTTTATTTATCTTATGAATAAAAAAATTACTTATGAATATAATGTTAAATTAGCATGATAAGAAGTAAAATAGATTCTATTGTGTGTGTGTGTAGAGGGGCATGTTCGTGTGTTTATGTCCCAATGTGTGAAAACCAGAGGCCAATGTTGGATGTTTTCCTCAAATACTTTCCAGTTTATGTTTGAGACTGGGTCTCTCTCTGAACCTGGAGCTTAGTGACACAGCTAAAATGGCTGGTTAAGAGCTCCAGGTCTGTCTCCCTTACCCTCTCCCCACAACAGGGATTGCACACACAAGCCACGACATCCAGCTCCTAACTCACGTCTGCTCCTAATGCTTATGCAGCATATACTTTATTGACTAGCCCTGATGGGATTTAAATGCGAAAGAGTTGACCAAGGGCAAAATATAGAAATCGTGTAAGACAAAACCATAAAGGAATACTGGAAGGAACAAGAAAAGAAAGGAGATCAATGACACTGAAAAAAAAAATGCCAAAAAGAATCCCTTCCAATAAACGAGACAGGTAAAACAGAAGGGGACATGAGCCAGAACTAAAGAAGTCCCTGGACTAAAGAAGTGAGGTTTTCAAACACTCTGAATACATATAAAAAGCCTGAGTTATTACCGTAAGAATCATCAAAGTATTGATAAAACAAATGTTTAAATAAAAGGAATTAATAAATGGTGAGATGGCTCAGTGGGTAAAGGCTGTATGTAGCTAAGCCTGAATCCTAAGTTTATACCCTGGGACCCACATACTGAATGTAGAAAACTCACTCTTGCAAGTTGTGCTCTGCCATCCACTGTGTGTCATGGCACACTGCACACACACACACACACACACACACACACACACACACACACACAAAACATAACACTTAACTTTGGGGGAAACTGAAGAGAGCTCAGTCAGTAAAAAGCCTACTGTGCAAGTATGAGCCGGGAGTTTGGATCCCCAACAACATGTTATTCATGTGCCCTGGCACATCACATCACATCACAACACATCACATTGACAATCTCTAAATCCAATTCTGGGTTCTAAGAATGGCAGCTTTCTTGAGTTCATTGGCAAGCTAGCCTAGCTGGACAGACAAGCCCCAGGATCAAGGCTAGATCCTGAAAACCCAGAACTGAATGAAACTGAGGCAAGCACCAGACACAGACCTCTGGTCTCCAGACCCACCTGCATGTTACTGATTTCAGTGGCCAGGGACTGCTGAAAAAGGTCACATGTACCTCTAATGCTAAAAGTACTGATAAGAAAAATAGTTTTTATGGCCTAAAAAGAACACATTTACTCATCAAATACTTTAACATTTTTAGCTAAATGAAAGAGAATGCAAACACTCTAGCTCTTTTTCTTAGCCTATACAGTTATTACTATCAAGAAAATATATATTAATGCATTATATATAGTATATTCTCTTATCCTATAGTTTTATCTTATTCTATAGTTTTCTCTTAGCCTGTAAGTTTTATCTTTGTTTATAGTTACTACCAAGTAAATAAATGTATAATATATATTTTATATATGTATATTATATGGCTATTGCTTTTTGAAGTAATATACCAATGATCTGTACCTCAGGAGACAATGGAATTAAACTGTCTCTGTGTTATGTTGCTATTAAAATATTTTTAAGAGTATAGCTTTATGAAACTATATTATAAGTTAAATTGTAATGTGTACAAGGCAGGCATAATGGCTCCCATCTATAGAACATCTATAGAAGGTAGCTAGAGGATCGCCAGCAGCTTAAGCAAGCCCAGCCTAGGTTAGAAAGTGAGACCCTTTTTCAACCACCCCCAACACACACACACACACACACACACACACACACACACACACGCTTCCCCAACAGAGACAGACAGATAGAGAAGGATAGAATAGAGGGGACAGAACATTTACTAAATAATCTAAAGACTTGGGAGTCAATTGTTTGAGTCTATTAGATACTATCTTTTCTTCTGAAAGCAACATATAGATCAACAATTATAAAGGGTCCCTAAAATATTTTCAGAGGGTCTACAGGATTGTAACTATCTCATTAGTAACAAAAAGATATGTTTTTATAATACCTATTCTCTCTCTGCTTGCCTTTATTCAGTATACAGTCAAGCTCTCTAGAGTTCCCTCTGTATGTGACAGTAAAGGAGAGAGTGACACAGAAGCAAACATAACCATCTAGCCGTCTTTATCAAGACCCACCCTTAAGAGATTTACAAAAATGTAAAACAAGAGCACTCTCCTCACTAATTTTCTCTCTTGGAAAATATACTTTATAAAAAGATGTTAGGCTTATTATTTTTAGCATATAGTTTATTTTTTAATGCAATCTATGTTGAAAATATAGCTCCAAGCTCCAAACTATTCTATAGGAAGAAATTTTTGTTTCTTGTCATGAGTACTCATAGCATTATGAAGAATTTATGAACAAACAAAAAATGTCAAGTCACTTTAAAATATAAATATGAGAAGTCAAATCACAGTTCTAAGCTAACAGTTTTCTTAAAACAAAAGTTTCCAAGCCTGTTCCCAATATCACTTTAGTAGAATTTCAATCTCCTTTACAGAAACTCATCCTTTCCTTATTCTTTTCTACAGTGAATTGTTGACCGTTACTATTAAGGTTAACTGGAAAAGAAGAAAACAAGTCAGTATACTAACTCTGCAGTCCACTATCTGAAACATGCAATAGATTTAAAGACAGTAAAAAGAAGAAACAGCTAATAAATTCAATCAATAAATAATTTTAAGCTGAATTTAGTGATGCGTGCCTGCAATTCTAGCATTAGGGAGGCTAGGCAAGAGGATCAAGAGTTTGAAGCTACCCTGGGCTTTGAAGTGTATTTCATCCAGCTAAGCCACATAGTAAGACCCAGCTTTAAAACATCAGTAATAATAATACCGGGCATCTTCACACACACACACACACACACACACACACACACACACACACACTCTGCATCAAGGGAAAGATACGGTACTTGTCTTAGGATGTCACACACACACACACACACACACACACACACACACACACACACTCTGCATCAAGGGAAAGATACGGTACTTGTCTTAGGATGTGTCCCAATAAACTGTGCTTTCTGTTTCCTTTCCAGGCTGGTCATGAGGCTATCACAACTACAGCAGACAGTGAATTCCGGGGAGGCAATCTCAGAAGTGTTAGGAACTGCCTTTAATCAAATCCTTTCCTCAGCTTAAACTGTAGCATTTTATACTGTAAAGCTGTCGGCCAAATTGTCTGTCAAAAGTACCCATGGGCTGTGGATGCGGTGAGCTTCTGTTTGTGACATCCATTCACACTATTAGCTAGGAAGGCAGACATTATAGACAGCTGGGAGCAAATAATCCATTCCTTAATAACTGAGCTGTAACTACATTTACATGTCCGCTATAGACAGACATCCTCCTTAACGTGATCATTTTCTAAGAACAGTGTTCCCATCACATTTACCAATTACACAAATATTCATGGTTCACATGTTTAACAGCTCTACTTACCTCATAATATTTCTTAACAAAATTAAAGTGTTTAACAAAAATTCATTCTTGAAATTTTAATAAGAATATTCGACAGCAATATAAAGACAGACACACGGAGCCTTGCGCACTCATCCCTTCTGCCCGCCCTCACACGCGAGCGTACCTTTCTGACTAAGCGAAGGGCTTGTGTCCTCTCCACCTCATTGCTCTGTTGTATGTCAATGCACCTAAATAACAAACAGTGCATTAGTCATTGGGAAATCCTGTGTAACAATACCTTACAGATATTAGATCAGACTTATCTCCATCATCCAGTATAGTGTATTAAAACTGTAGTACGTGCTTTTTCAGTAACAGCAAATATTTAATGTGAGCTAAAATCTCAAGGGGGAAAAGGTCATATACCTATAAAGAAAGAATCACAACATTCAAACAAAGCTAAGTAGCAGAGATGTGCAGAAAGACTTCTCTGACCTGATAAGTCACAATGAAGTATATAAACTCTAATTCCACATTTGTCTTAGTTTGTGATTTTAATCACAGGTTAAACTGTATCTATAATGACTATCTTATTCAATGTAAGAACCTATTTTAGTCAGGCATAATGCACACCTTTAATTCCAGCCCTTGGAAGCAGAGGCAGGTAGATCTATGAGTTTGAGGCCAGCATGGTCTACAGGGTGTTCCAGAACAGCCAGGACTATATAGTAGTGAGATCCTGTCTCAAAAAATAAAATGAAATAAAATAAAATAAAATAAAATAAATTCTATTTTACTAAATAACTTAAATTCAGAATTCTCTTCAAATATCACTTAATTTTGTTTTATGTTACAATAAAATTACTCAAAATTTATGTAGCTCCTATTTTAACCAATATTTTATAATTAGGTAAGTTACTATTCAAAGCATTTCTGGTTTATCCAAGTGGAATTAAAAAAGAAGTGCTTGCCTGAGGTTCAAGTGCAGCAACATGTATGTGTGCGCGCACACACACACACACACACACACACACACACACTTGTGTAGATGAGATTTACAGTTTTAGCTATTCATAGCCAATCCTCTGCCAAAACCATCTATAAAGGTTGAAAAGCTTCCTTCAGACAACCACTCCTGAATGGGAAGCGGAGCAAACCTCATTAGACTAGCTGAGGACTGCATGCTCCATGGACCACACCCACTGCGTACAGGGTCAGCCCCAGCTGGAAAGCAACAGGAGCCCTGAAGAACCGACATGACATTTACTTGAAAGAAGGTAAGTGCTGGAAGGAGGAAGGGACAAGAATGGACTTCACACTGCATCAGTGCTCTCAGCAAAGCACTGGGCAGGCTCTGTGTGTGCAAATCAGGGCTCGGCTCCAATGGGCCAATAAGCCTCCTCTGAGAAGCCGGAGAGTAGAGATGCAGGAAACACTGACTTAGAAAGGTTCTCAGGCTGGAGCTGGCCAAGGGCGAGGCACTGCAGAAAGCCAGCAGTTCTAGCTTCAGACTCTGAATTGCTACTTCTTTGGACATTAACAAAACCTAAACTAGTGTAGTAAGGCAAGACTCTTGAATAAAATTCTCTTCAAAGGAAAATGATAACATGACCCAAGCTTAAACATGAATGTCTGCACAGTTTAGTTGTTATAAGCCACAATTTAAAACAAATACCCCTCAAAAAAGTCTCAAGAACTTCACATTTAAAAAAAAAAAAGACAACAGAAAAAAAGAATAGAGGTAAGATTTACACATAAGAACTTTGAAAGTAACTGTGGTTGGTCTGTCTGTGACAATAGAGATGGAGACGTCAGGCAGAACCGATGTCTTAAAAAGATCCTTCACAAGGCCATAACTGAAGCAAGCACTAAAGGAGGCCTGACGGGCAGGACAGTCTGCAGTAAAATTAAGTAAAGAGTAAGCCTTGAACTATGACGTTAACAAAACAAACACCAAACTAGCAAAGGTTAAAATACAGTAAGGGTCCAGACACGTGGGTGATGTATGATGACCCAACAGAGTGCACACGGAGTGCCGTGGGAGGGTAAGCCGTAACACGGAAAACCCTTTAGAGAGGACTGACTGACACCGACATACACACACTGGAAATAACTAGCAGAGGGGCTGGGGATGGCCCCGGTTAAGAGCTGTTGCTATCTTGTAGTGGGCCCGGGTTCAATCCCCAGCATCCACATGGTGGCTCATAGTCATTAGTAACTCTAGTTCCAAAAGATCTGGTGCATTTTTCTGACTTCTTCAGGCACCAGGAAGGCACATGGTGCATATACATACATGCAGGCAAAACACTCATATACATAGTTAATAAATACCTCTCTAAGAAAAAAAAAATTACTAGTAGTAAATTAACCTCCAAACAGCAGATCAAGATAGAGATGCTTATAAACAAATAAAAGATAAAAAATTCACCTCTTGTAGGCCTGTACTATAATCAACAGTAAGAAATCCATCAGTTAAATAGCAATCCAAGGACGTATGAGGTGCAAACTCGGGCAAGCAAACGTCGCCTGCAAACGCTGAGTGGACTCAGTAAGCAACACCAGTAGTGCTAAGAAGCAGGCGAGGGTTCAGTCGTCACAACAACCAAGCAGCACAGCAGTGCAGAAGAAGGTCCAGTCCACTCCTCTGCTGTAGCAGGAATGAAGGACTCCAACACAGCAGGGCAGGTACAAGTAGGAGGCTTGGGAATCGGTCCAGCCAGAGCTACTTGAGACCTTGTCTTGAAAACACAAACTGTAATAAAACGACCAGAAAAGAAAAGAGCAGCCCCTGTGGCAAGGTAACAAGTGTGAATCTGTGTGCTGGACATGGGCAGCAGGAGAGTCCGATGGATGCTGCAGGATCACACAAGAGCAGCACTCGGGAAACAAGCAGCACCAAGACACACCTCTCCAAATCACCAAAGTCAGATGAGTTCCAAATAGACAAACACATGCCGATACAGTAAACTCAACAGTGCTGTATCCACCAAGCAAAGTAAACCACAATAAAAAAAAAAAAAATCAAATTCTGTAAGATTTATTGGTCTAGTGTAACCATCTAGGAGAAAATACGAATACAAGTCACAAGTTTCACATAATATCTTTCAAAGAATACAAAGGATAACAACGGTTATTTCATAAGACATGATCCTGATACCCAAAGCAGAAATATATATTAATGGAACTGAAAACTAAATAGCAATGCCTTCAATTTATATAGAAATGAGAAGCCATCATGAATCAATGTATTGACTTCAACAATACAAAGAGGAACATAGTTTATTACCAACTACGGAAAGTCAAACCAGTGGATACTTGACACACTCTACCTGAACTAGAACCATCTCGCTGTGGGCAGTTCTCAGTGGAGGAATAAAGCAAGATTAAGAGGTTCAAGGTCCTGGGAGAGATGAGGTATCATGAGTTAATGCTCATGAGCACGGGAAGCCCTGTATAACCAAAAACTAGAAAACTACAGTGATTTATCAAGACTGCTGTTAAAGAAGACAATATGAACTATCTTTCTATATATTAGTAGCTAAACACACGAAAGGAAAAAATGGCATTGCCACCACTACAAAATCTAAGGCACATGTGATGTCTGCAACCCCAGCCCTGCAGAGGGTGAGGCAGGAGAGCTATTAACTTTGAAGCCAGCACGGAATCTGTAGTGAGACCCTGTTAAAACAAAGTAATACAACAATAACATGAATGAACAAATTAACCGACAAGAAACAACAACAAAAGCTCCAAATCTAGTAAGTATGAATAAATCTCAGAAACCAGTCAGGGCATTTAAAGTTATCAGTGCCACTTCTTAAGAAAAAAACCTGAGGGCCTGACACATACACAGCAGAGGACAGCCTGGTCTAGTCTCAGTGAGAGAAGATGCACCTAACCTGAGAGAGGCTTGCAGCCCCAGGGAGCGGGGAAGCCTGGCGAGGTGGGGGTGGGGTGGGGACATCTCCTTGGAGACTAGGGAGGTATGGGGTAGGGAGCAGCTGGGGGATGAAGTATGGACTGTAAAAAGAGATTAAAGAATAAAAATAAATAAACTAGAGAGAGAGGGAGGGAGAGAGGGAGAGAGAGAGAGAGAACACACAATCATAGCTAACCACACATGCATCATATTCCAACATTTCTACTTATATGCATGCTTGTAAGAAATGAGCATGGCACAGACTTACACAAAATTGCAGGGTAGATTTATTCAAAATAGCTCAACACTGAAAACTATCCTGAATGAACAGATTAAATTATGTCCTAATCATAAGACCAAATACTTCATAGCAAAAATAAATTTAAAAAACAAAGAGATTATGATCAACATGGAAGAACCTTACAATGAGAAAACAATGTACACGTACATGTTGATTATACATATTAATTAACATATAATATGAAATGCAAGGACAGGAAAACTAGTCTCTAAGGAGAAAACTATTTTACAATTGCTCGAAAATATAAAGGGGTTTCCTGGTATGCTAAAAACACCCTTAAGTCTCAGTCTTTCTTGATACCTTTGCAAAAATTATCAAGCTTTACAACAAAATTCTGTACAGGTTTGGCTGGACACTAAACTCAACACAAAACTTTAAAGGCATGAGAAACACAGGCACCTCTCAGAACATTACCTAGCTATTAAATAGTCCACTTTGAGCTTTAGCACCTTCTGCAGAATACTGGAGTCGTGGATGAGATAGCGCAGCGCTCGCAACCCGGCCGCTCGCACTTCCTTTGCCTCATTTAATAAAGCCAAGCGCAAACTGCAGGAAAACAAAAATGTCCTGTTACAGGAGTGTCAAAGACACCACAATGCAGTGTAGTTACCTTGCCCTCATCTGAAATGCTTGGGAGAAGTATTTCTGATTCCTTGTATTTTTAGACTGGGACTACTTTCAAGACTATTTCAAACTGAGTATTTATCTGAAAATCTAGAACCCCAAACTTTTTGAACACTTGAGATGACTCTAACAAAGTCTCGGATTTTGGAGCATTTCAGATTTTTCATACTTCAGAATATTCTCCCATATCAAGTTCTTTCTTTGCTGAGATATCCCAAACTTTTTGTTACATACAATTAATTCTGTTTATGAAAACCCAACCAAACAACCAAACAACCAAACAACCAAAGAAACAAAGAAACAAACAAAAAAAACCCCACTACAAAGTAAAGAATTTTTTTGGTGATGTCTTTCTTCTGTGCTTCCTCTGAATAGTCACAGGAATCCAGCCAATGGGGAGTTTTATTCAGCTTCTGGCATAGTATATAAGTGCAAGAAGAAAGCCTATATTTTTTTCCAACTGTATCTTTAGATGTTTCTACAATGTATCCTTTATTTGCATGTGTGCTTCCACATGTCTCAAAGGATAATTAGTTTAAATCAGTAACAAGCTATTTAACAGTAGCAAACACATACTACTATATTAGTGTTTCTCCCAAGAACATCAAAAAGTTGTAATGAAACTGCTTAATCAATTACCTCTTAGTATACAACAAGTTTGGAATAGGTACATACTTTCTTAAGTAAAACCTAGGTTGTTTTGTTCCCACATTTCCTAGAAAGAATGAAAAATTCAGTCTGCAAATTTATTATTTAATTATAATTTTTGAAGTTCAGGTAATTCTGGTTTAGTTCTTTGTATTCAGCAGTACAAAATCTCAACTAAGGCTCACACACAGCAAAGTCACTGACTGTTCCTGGATTTTTCTTTCAGTCAAACAGCATTTCCACAGAACTGAGTGTGCTGCTCTCATCCTAGTGCTAACTTAAATTGTTACAACAGAAATTACTAAAATATGGGATAGAAGAAAAGACTGAACTAAGCTTACCAAATTATGATGTCTTCATAATTAAAGCCCAGTTTTTCTTCACTATGGCCAATATCACAAAGAAGCTGTTAGAAGAAACACAAAAATACCTTGCATATGAGTTTAGATTTATGTTTGTCTATGCATAATTTTAAGCTCAAAAATAGTACATTTTTCTTTAATTAAATTTATAAAAAATCTGTAATCATATCATAAAAATACACTTCACTATTTCTATCATATTAACTTTTACTGAACTGCATCTTTAAACTGACCTCTTCCCGCCACTTTTTGAACTAGCGTCTTTTGTCTTTTGCTGTATTTCTCTCCCATGGTGTCCCTGTCTTACTCACCATGCCCAGCAGTTGCCACTGTGTTTACAAGCACTGCTGACTGGTCTAACAATGACATTTCCTCCCCATGTTCTCCATGCTGGAGGCTTTCAGGGCCTTGATCCCCATTTACTCTTAACTTCACTTTCCCTATGTTCTTCTGTTTATCATTCAGGATGCATACGCTATCACTGCTGTTAACTGGTTGTTTTTTCATCCCACACATAATCAATCGCAGCTTATATTCACACCATTTTCCCTTTATTGTTCTTCCCTAATGTTACAGTTCCCCCACTGGTCACAAGCTCTGTTGCTATTACTGGTGACATTGTTTGCTGATGTTCTGATCTTACTTTTGCCTAGGTTTGTAGTTGTTTTTGCTTGGAAATGATTTGATTTTCGTTTTTAAAGGTAATTTTGGTGAATACACTGAATTTTCTTCCAAAAGTTTCAGGCACTTGGATGCTCAAAGTCTAGCATAAATCTTGCTGTCTGCTCTTTCAAAATATGTCTTTTTTTCCTCAGATTCTTTCAACCATTTTCTTTCTCATCATTGGTCTTCATCAGTCTTACTTTGACTTGATCAACTGTGATTTCCTTTGCATCTACTTTGCATAAAATAAATAATACTTTGTGAATCTCTGGTTTTGGGTATTTTATCAATTTTTTTAAAAAAACATTCCCTATATTATCTCTTCAAAACCACTCTGTCCAAATCTTTTCTCTCTGCTGGCAAAAGGTATACACATTTTCATTAAATCATCTTTTCTTTTTCCCCCATTTTCTCTGATTTCAATTGTTGCATATTTTCTACAGATTTCATCTTCTAATGTCTGTACCTTCTCTACTATACCAGTGGTTCTTAATCTGGGCACTGAACAACCCTTCACAGGGGCCATATCAGATAACGTGCATATCAGATATTTACATTAGGATTTGCAACAGCAAAATTACAATTATGAAGTAGCAACAAAAATAATTTTATGGTTAGGGTCACCACAACATGAGGAACTGTATTAAAGGGCTGCAGCATTAGGAAAGGTGAGAACCACTGCATTAACAAATCTAGGGATTTTTAAATTTTAGATAACATACTTTTCTTAAATCACAACTTTCTAATATTCTAGTGAAACCTCTTACTTTCTCACCCATTTTCTGCGCAGTTCTAGTTCTCTGATGATACTACATGGTTATTCAAGTGTAAACTCACACATCACAGCATCTTTGGGGCTCTCGTTAACAGGTGTTTTCCTTTTATCTGACTGCAGTCAGCCCAGTCCTTGGCTGGCCGCTGTGCTCTTTGCAGACTGTGGCATTTTTCCTTAGTGAGGTAGGTCAGCCTTCTCTCTGGCACTGACGCTAACCTACTCAGTACAGATTAGAAGGCTGCTCTCTGAGGACTGCCACCCTCTGCATCTTCCTCACCCCTGAGACTTCAACTGAAACCTTGTTATTAACAGCCCTAGTCCCGAGGATAATAAAGTTAATTTGTCTTATAAAAATACTACAAAGTTCTGTGTCAAATGTTTTGCCTAGCTTCGGCATTAAGCATCCTAGTTAGCCCTAGTTAGGGTTCAACAAATGCAGGAAGGGAAATCTTCTGCACCTGTCCTTTTCATGCTTCAACTACAGTTCGTACTCTTCAGAGCAGCAAGTGGCCCTGTTTCTTTCTGTGTTTCAAGTCAGCAATGGTACTGCTTGAGTACAAGAGAAGGAAGCCTACATCTACAGGAGCCTTTCTCTGCACCTCTAGCCTCTGTACGTACTGATGGTCAAGTCATTTTCTGTCTTCACACAACACTCTCTAATTGTTTTTAACTCTGGGTTTGTTTGTTTGTTTGTTTGTTCGGAGTGGGGTGGAGTGGGTTGGGGGGTGGAGAGCGGGAGTTGCTCACTGTGCAGCCCAGGCTATCCTGGAACGCTTCTTCCTGGGTGCTGGGATTAAAGGCACATGCACAGCCACCCAAGTTTTATTTTGTGGTTCTAGTTATCTTTATAGAGAGCACTGTTTACAAGCTACCTACACAGTTGACTACATGTGGTTCTAATTTAGGTATAAAATTTGAAAATTGGTTTCTATTCAAAAGCTGAATAAAACTTTCTCACATATTAGGACTAATAGAAATAGATTAAGAAGAAAGTCAATTCTTTAATAATAACAACTCAAAAAGGTCTCCAAAGGGTTATTAACCTGTCACATTATAGAACCAAAGTAAAATCCTAGGTGATCTTGGTATTTGTCACTGTGAACAGACCCTATAGAGCAAACTCACAAGTTTACTATCCTTTTGGTAACACATGTGTACATATATATATATATATATATATATATAAAATTAAAACAGTAAGCTTTATCTAAGTTTTAAGACCACAGAAAAATATTGTATATGTTAAAAAGTAAAGGGTGCATGTATGAGTGGGTATGTATATGAGTGTGTGTCTGTGTGTGTGTATGCACACACATGTACCACCAGTGAGTGTGTAGGTGAGAGACTTGCAGAAGTCAGTTTTCTCCTTCCATCATGGGGTGGGGGTGGGGGTCCCTAGGATTAGCTCAGGCCATTAGCCTTGGCAGCAACTCTTTTACCACGGAGCCTCTCACTAGATCAAGTCCTTGAGCCTGAGATCCTTTTGCTGCAGCCTTGGGTCTGTCCCTGGGATTATAGAGTACCACAAAGCCTCACTCTTAGAAGCTAATTTACACAAACATACAAAACACAGAGGTGAATATAAAAAACAAGAACAAAAAACAGAATGGTATATTTAGGAAAAAAAAAAGCATTCTATAGTATACTGCAATGTGAAAAATGCAATTGCAAATCAATATATACACAGATGGATATAAGCACATACCAACCTGTATTTACATACACTGATATCTTAAACTCATCTAAAAACACTTTGTATATACATAAATTACAAATAATGAGCACTTTACGAAAGTGTATTTAGTTCATTTAATTCTTATTAATATAAACAAAACAAACAAAAGACACTCACATAAACACATTTACCCAATGTTTGTTACCACAAAAACTAAGTACCTTCTAGCCACTAACCTCTGCATTATGGAGGAGTGAGTGCTTTGGAGGGGAAAGGGGAGCAAATGAGAGAAGGATTTCACTTTTTACTGTAAAAATCTTCTATGCCATTTTCATAATTTATAATTATCTGACATATACACCCCTTAAATTAAAAAAAACAAAAACAAATAAAAATGCTTTCAAACCTTTAAAATTTTTAGAATGTAAAGGGCCTAAATCCTCATCTTTAGAAAGCAGGTTATTAGACTGCAAACATGTTGTCTGTTGCAAAAATAGAACAGCAAAATTACACTCATCGTCAGTCTGCCCGCCATACACACTGCACTATCGAGTGGGTGATGTCAGAGGGTATGCATGGTGTGGCCGTCAAGTGATTAAAGGATCGCATCACTAGTTTGCTTATTCATGGCTTATGAGGAGGTTTAGGAAAGAAACCCACCCTATACATTAGCACAATTAACACCAATGGCCACACTTACACTTAACAGTAAAGCACATGCTAGTTACGACTAAAACCCATACTTAAAATGAAAAATCTTATCAATCTACTATATTACAATCCAAAGTCTGGAGCAAGATAGATCCGGGATAAAGAGAAGCAGAAGAGCAGAAAGCCACAAAGTACTTCATGGGTCTGAGAAGCTTAGTTTATAGTATTCTCTAACTTACAACCAGCGCTAACATTCAGAAAGTGTGTGTTCTCGTGTAAACAGAAGAGAACTTCCAACTAGCTCTTTGTCTTCTAGCATTATAATTATCATCTTTTCATCTTCTTGGCCAATCAAGCTACAGAGTTTTTGAGAGCCTCTACACTATACTGAGTAGGCGCATGCACATGCAGATTTGATGGGTGTGCCACCTCAGTGAGGAGTGGTTACACCCAGCTCTAACAATATAGATTTCAAAGGCCTACTATTGCAATCAAATTCAGTGTGTGCTTGTGTGTGGTGCGTGAGTGAATTTGGTGACAAAATCCACACACAGTCACTTGGAGCAGTGGCAGTTATTAAACAGAGGCATTTTATCTCCTAAGAACATTTGACTATTCAATGTGAAGACATTTTTGCTTATCACAATTGAGGTATGTCAAGTAAATGTTCCTGTCATATAGTGGATAGAGCCAGAAATAAGGCTCAGCCTTCTTCCAAAACAATGGCCTGTTCTGTTAAGTCAAGAGTGCTAAACCCTGAAGAACCCTGATCTACCATTTACAGCTCAACAATGAGCTGTAACTTAAGCTTATCTTCTTAAGAATTAGTGAAAAACTAGTAAGCAGGTAAAAAGCATAAATTAAAATAAAGTAAGCCCCAATTCACCATGCAGTCTGCTATAGAGCTATCTTACAAACCAGCACAGTCCTGCATCAAATGGTGTTAACAGTACTGTGAAATTTCCCCAAGACTGATCTCTATTAGTTGGGGTTAGATTTAACTGAAGCTTCAGGCTTCTCCTTTATCATTAGCTAAAGTAAATTTTTTTATCAAGTCTAAAAGTGAGTTTATTTTTGGGGCAACTCTTTAGACCATAACTCAGGACTTAATCCCTCTTACTGTAAGCATTGTCTACCTAGTCTGACTATCTGGTTTCCCAACCCACAAGTACCCGAAGACAGTGAACAAGAAGTTAGCACCAAGACCAGCAGAAAAGGCAAAAGTTAATTTTAAAATATGGTTTAAAAATACAAAATACAGAGTCTCAGGACTTCACTACAGAAATTACCACACAGTCTGCATGCAGCAGAAGGAGAGGAAACACAAGGCAAATAAGAATTAGGACAGAGAAGGGAATGATGGGGTGGAGGGAAGAGCAACAATCAGGAGGTGGGCTGAGCGCACAATTCAAAGACGGCTAGAAGGAGCAGAGAGGAGAAAGGGAGACAGTCCCCAAATACAGAACAAGAAGCATTGACCAAGTAAAGAAAACCTAAAGTGCTATGAGAGAAATTTAGATAAAGCCAGGAAAGAAGAGAGGGAGGGGGATCGGGAAACTGATCCCCTCACTCTAAAGCCTAGACACAGAAAAAAACAAAAACAAAAACAAAAAACCAAGAAGAGACATGGGAGTAACAGGGCTGCTCTCAGAGGGAAGGCTTAAACCAACCCCACCCCAAAAGTCCATCTGGGTACCAGCCAATACCTGGCAGTGCCAGCCACAGCTGCTTATAACTACTGGAAACATCTCTAGCATGACTGAGGCATCTATCTCTGTAAAACACTGAATTGTGAAGATTTAGTATGAAAAGCTAAGTGATATTTAATGTTTTATGCTTCATATAACAAATAACAATTCTAGGGTAGCTTAATGAACGCTTCTCTTAGAGAGCTCACATGGATTTCTATGAAACACTGTTCTAGATGCTTTAGGGCTCAGGCTGGTGCCACCGCGTCGGCAAGAGCACTCAGCCAACTTACAACCACCCCTAGTTTTCAAACTACACCAGGACAAGTAGAGCCACACACTGAGGTGTGCCAAGCCAGTCATGACACAATTCTTAAGCCTAACAAAACTGTTTTTGACAGTTAGGCAGCAACTTACTTGAATTACATAAAGATCAACAAGATAAAATTGATAATAAAAGGAAATAAGGCCATAAAATGCACCTCATTGGGCTCTAATTTAGATGCTGGGAATAACGATCAGGATAAGGGAAAGGAAATACAACAGGTCTCTGGGAATTACGTTTGTTCCTAAGATGCATAACAGATTAAGAGTCATATGTTAACAAGACAAAGGAGCTTCTCAGGGACTTGCTTCTGTCTTCTTTCTGAGCCTACAGCATTCTCTATCATAAGAACATATTCCTATTATTTACATTCACTTGACAGCCAGGCATGGTGATGTGCAACTGTAGTTCCAATTCCTCAGGGAAATGTCAGGTGCTCAGGGGTTCTGAGACCAGCCTAACAACAGAGCAAGACTCCTCAGAAACAGAAGGAAAACATGAGAAAAACAGAAAAGTACTACTAATAAGTAAATATTCAAAACCTTCTTAATGACTAGGAAATGTTTACTGAGTCAAATGGAAGAACACGCCAGCACGGTTTCAAGCTACTTGCCTTAGTGAAGTTATTCAGGTGGCCCAGCTTTCTCATATTTGATACTCCTTGCAATTTGGCCACATTTTGGAGAATCTCCCTCAAGTTATCGGAAGGTTCTGGTAGAAAACACAAAACAATTTAACATAAGCTTCAGAGTATTACCATAATCAAACACAGAGTATGCTGTAGAAAACCTCCCTCCGCAGTGTTGGTTCTCAGTTTACGGCGTTAGCCTTCACCCCAAATGCACAGCTGCCTGACTTCTGCGTCCAATCCCTTCCACTGCCACTGCACTCACATATGCCCATCGTCCAACACTGCCTATCGCTCAGATTACTCAACTACGAAACCCTAAGTCTTAACATCACAACTTTCATTTTTGTTATGAGGTGGCAACAGGGACCAAATATACCAGGGATTCAAATTTAAATAACCAAAACCTTAGATAAAACATTTATTGGGTGTATTTCTCACAACCGTGAACATATGCAGGAAGGAACCATGATCCCTGGACATGAGACACATGCATGCACGCTCTATCCTTGGACTGGCTAACTGCCTTAAAGACGCTTCCAGGAGAAAACGCACCTCACAAACCTGTCTTCTGATCGTCATGTGTTAAGAGGGAGGGAAAATCTAGGCAATGTGAGCTGCAGACACAAAGCAAGAGTATAAAAGAGACCATGGCTACTAAAGAAGTTGGACACTGCTCAGAAGTTCTCGGCAGACCTGGCCAAGGAGCTTGTGGCGCATTCAGCAGAGCAACGATCACTGCAGTGTGAGGAGACCGGGAGCAAACAGGTGGAAGCAGTTCGAGGGAAGGATTCCCTTCCTTCCATCCGGGTTAAGAGCACTATGTGGCATCAAGTGAGCATTATCAATGTAATAACAACAGCAAGGCAATAAATTCAAGACTCCAAGCAAAGGGAACATGGAAATTATACAAAGGCAGATCATAATTAAACTGCTCAGCCTGGAAGAAAAATTAAACTTCATCCTTGAAAGTGGCCAGCAAGATGGGTCAGCTGGTAACTCATGCAGGCCTGGTGAGGAGACATGTGAAATTACTCACATGTAAATGTGGAGCAAACAAGTCTCACCAACCTGTCTTCTGGTCTCCACGTGTAACACATGCACACCCAAGTGCATACACAGTGATAAAACTCCACTCAAAGTCTAAAAGTAGAAAAGCTTACCACAGTTCACTTGCTTCAGCAGAGCAGGCCAATAGCCAGCCAGGGCTCTGCAGTGTTTATCACTGCTAAGTCCCCTCTGCTTTGAAGCTGGCGCCTGCTACTTCAAATCACCCCTTCATTTCTATCTTCATTTTTTGTAAGTTACAAATTTTGTATGAATGAAATTCATTTTAGTTTTAAGTGGGGTGACAAAAGTCTACATTAATGACTTAAAAAAGATCTGCCTAGCAATAAGAAAGAGCAAGTCCTTAAAAACATTATCAAGGCCTGATGGAGGTCTTTGCTGGTACTTTGTAATACTGTTCTGTTGCTGCATTGTAGCTATACAATGCAGATCGAGGAAGGAAAGCATGTTAATGACTTAGCAATGCATGGGAGTTCACAAATGTAATTATGTAATTTAGAACCTATGCATTTTCCAGAGTCAAAGAGGAAAGTCCATTAAAAACCTCAGGAACCAAAGAATTCCTCAAGAGACATTACTCCTATCTGCATAACTCACAAAGTTAAGACTTAGCAGAATTGCCTTAGAGAGTCATCACAAACTTTTTAGGCTGAAACTGTTGACATTTAAAAAGTACAATCTGCTGTTAAGAGTGCAATCTTCTCTGAGTTCATTCACTTGACGGGTATCAACTGAGTGCTCATTCTCCTCAGGTTCTGTCTCAGGCCCTGTATAGAAGGCAGGTCTCTCAAACACAACCTGAACAGCAGCATTCAACAAGGGCCTCAAACTATGGGAAGTTCAGTTTCTTTGTAAATAGTTGTTGAAAACACATTTCCCCAAACTACATGTTACTTCCTAGGACAACTCAAAACAATCCGAAGCCCTCTCCAGACACTGAAATAGTATCTAATATTCACATGCTACAATGTTGCAATCAGGGAACTCTTAATTTATATTGGGTCAAGGTTCGCCCGTAATGAAATGAGAAACTGCTTATTTCTTCATTCAACGTTAGACTGGGGCTTGGTAAACTTTTTCCATACAAGTCTCAGATAGAAGCCAAAGTATCTTAGACTTTGTAGAACATAAAGTCTCTTGTATACACCTGACTTCTGTTATACTAAGAAACTGAAGAAAGCATGTATGAATAGCAACAGTTTTGTATTTTAGTCCAGGCTGCTATGAAACAGGAACACTTCTTATGAACAGAAATTTATTCTCACGGTTCTGGAAGCCTCAAGCACAAGGCTAGAGTAAAGCTGGTAGAGCATAGGTAAAGTCCTCTTCCCTTTAATTTCTCATTATTTCCTTACATGGTGGAGAAAAGGGACAAAAGATGCTCTCACTATCTGTTCATGAGAGGCCATCCTCATCATCTAAGTATCTTCCCAGAGCTCAGCCTCCTAACAGCAGCATACCAGGGCCTAAGATTTCAAAATACAAATTGGGGATGGATACAAACATTTCATTCACTGGACTATATCTCAGCAGGCGGACTTGGGGTAAAGGGGTAAACTACCGTTTCAGCCTGCCACCTTGATGGTCTACAAGTGTAATCCCAGAGGTATATCAAAAGGATCAGGAATTCAAAGCCTGCCCAGGACACACTGGGAGAGAAAGTCAGAGGATATAAATGACAGAAAGAAAAGAAGAAAGGAAAGGAGAGGGAGGAAGGGGAAATGCACGTTCCATAGCAGTGAAGAGAACTGCATGCCCATTCCTGTTTTGTTTTCTGAAACAGAGTCTTATAATGCAGTCATAGATGGCCTTGAACTCTAGGTAATCCTCCTGCTTCTGTCTTGTTTGCTCTTTCAAATAGAGTGTCACTTACTATATAGCCCCAAACTAGCCTCAAATTAGCAATCCTCCAATCTCAGCATCCAGGTACTGGTACTACAAGCATTCCCTACCATGCCCAGCTTTTCCATATTGTTTGTGTAAGTAAAAAGGGGAAAGGGCAGTTCCAAAGAACTAAATGTAAATAAATATGTGCCATATATTTTACTATATATTTTACTATATATATAGGATGACAGTATACGCACACACACACACACAGCTTTTGCCAGAGTATCACATATTTTTGTCACCATAAATTATATTATTTATGTTGATGTTTGTTTTGTAGAGTACTTCTGAATACAAAAGTAACTTTTGTTAAAGAAGAAAAGTTAGAACAAAGAGGATACAAAAACATACTAACAGTTGCCATGGTAACCAGTTTTCATTGTCAATTTGACTAGATTAAAAACCCAGAGGAGCAGCAAACCTTGGCTGTTCAATGGGAAGGTATGCATCATACCCATAGACAGCACACAGCCACAGACTGGCCCGTGAGTCTGAGTAGACTAACTGGAAAGATCTGCACCCAGTGTGGGCAGGAGCCACATCCATTTGCCCAAACACTGAGCTAAAACAAAACCTGAGGAAACATAAAGTTAAAATTACAGAGGATTCACTTACAAAACGGGCAAAAATAAAAGTCTGGCACCACCAAATGCTGGAGAGGAAGGGGGTATTAAGGCCCTTATACACTGCTAGGGGAGCATAAAAAATTATATCCTTGCTAGAAAGCAACTGGTACAACTATTTTAACTATGATCCAGAAGTTCTACTACTAAGTTGTAGTCCGATCAGACACTGAAATAAAATAAGACTCCTCGGATACTTCAGATCAGTCTCAGAATCTTATGAGAAGCCAGCAGATGAAGTATATAATGTGTCATTCCACTTACATGTAGTTAACACAGAGTAAAGGAATGGAATGATGGGAGGAACCAACGGCAAACAGGTGGGAAGGATAGAAATGTTTATCTCAAGTGGTGGTACATAACCCTGTCAAATTCAAGGATATGTGTGAATCAAGTGCCATGGCTAGTTTGATAGCATCTAGAGTCCTCTCAGAACAGGGAACCTCAATTGAGAAAATGTCTTCCACTATTTGAGGATTGACAAGGGAAGGCCCAGCTCACTGCTGACGGGGCTACCCCTAGGCAGGTGGCCCTTGTTTATAGGAGAGCAGGCTGAGCAAACCATGCGGAGCCAGCCAGTAAGCAGCACGCCTACAGCCTCCGCATCAGCATGTGTCCAGGTTCCAGGTCCTGACTTCCTTGATGACCAACTGTGATGTGGATATGTAAGCTGAAATAAACACTTTCTTCCCCAAGTTACATTTGGTCACGGTGTTTTATCACACCAACTAAAACAGGTACATTCTGCTCTGTATTAATTGTGGCACAAGTTCTTTCTGTACCATAAATATATCCCAGATTGAATATCCTCAACTGAAGTACCTGGGTCCTGAAGTGGCCTGGATTTCAGATGTCTTCAGGTTCTAGAATATTTGCATAATAAAATGAAATCTCTTTGGGAGGTGAGCTCTAAATGTAAACAAGGTGTTCACTTATGTCACACACCTTGTTCACATAGTACAGAGATAATCATATACCACTCCCTGTGTTTTGACTAGAACCTGTCACATGAAGTCAGATGTAATTTAAAGTTTCCAGATTAGGAAAGTTCAATCTATATATTTTTTTTTTAAAAAAAGGATAACTGAATTAAACTAACAAAACAACAAAAACAAGGATAACTAAAGAAAACAAATTCAGGTATCACTGGTTCTATGAACACACACACACACACACACACACACACACACACACACACACACACTGAATAGATTCACAAAACCACTAGGAGAAAACTATAATAAACAAAACAGTCTCTCATTTCTCTTTTGTACACACCTTTTTTATACACACACAAACTTACTTGCTCCATGTATTGTCAAATATCTGTAAATGTTAGTTGATAAGTAAACATTTAATTTTAAACTTTTTACACTCCATTATAACTTGCAGCAATAAACTATACTAATATCTGTCAATAAATATATAACATTATATAAGTATATATAATATATATAGAATATAAATATATAGCACAAAATATATTTTAAGTGAATTTTGGGATAAAAATTAACTATACTCAACTCCAGCGTATGTACTCACAAACCACATAGTTGGATTAAATTAAAACTTCATAGGAATCCATTTTTCTATCAACAGTAAAAACAATAACAACTACTCAATAAATACTATCATTAAAAGTTATTTGCTTAGTAATAACAGTTTTTATGGGCCAATCATGTAAAAATTATGTGGTTAGCTCAAGCAAATGTTTCATATATGTGTGTTTAAATTAACAGATTTTATTATACGGCACTTTGACACATTACTTTCATGATCTAATAGTTGATCATACTTAAAGTATAAACAATTACCTTTCAAAACTGTATTAGTGATTATGCAGCCCATACAGAAATAGTAAAATCGCAATGCTATATGAGTATTAGAAAATTATAAGGTTCTTTTTCTATTAATATGAATGGCTTGAAATCATTATTTAACAGATAAGGAATACCTGATTCTATAAATATAACAATTATAGTAATCAATCTAAAATAGTTATATAATAAAATCTCAAACGAACCCTTACAGAACTATATGCTTTAGAACAGTAAATTATAATACACTAACCTGAGTTTAATGGTCTGACTAGGATAGGAGAGCACAGTGCTATCACTAATGTACTCAACGACATTTGGCAGCATCAAGAATACTTTCAAGATTCAGTTTTTAACCTACTATCCTAGTTTAGCTTGCCTTTAATTTCTCAATGCTCTTTTTACCTAAACTCACTATGTCAGAAGAGTTTCTGTGAGCACTAGAGCAGTATCTGTATATACTCTGCTTTCTCATGTTTTCAGTACAAAATAAGAGTAAAGAAAATTAGGTGAGCACTTACACATGACAAAAGTTTAGAAAGGCTTTCAAGTCTCACAAGGTCAATAATATTTACAACTACAAGGGTCAAATACAGTCTGGACCACATAACTAGTTTCCAAGAATTATTTTCTGTGTTACACACAGTAGGATTGAGCACGGATGGTCACTCTGCACAGCACTCACTCATTAGGCGAAGGCAGGAGTGCCACAGGAATGAGCGATGCCTGGGCTACAGATGCCCTGCCCACAGAGGGGAAGCTAAGAGACAGAGAAGGAATGGCAGAAGGGAGGACACGCGGGAAGAGTGGAAGGAGGGCAGAGGAGGTAAGAATAAATTATTTTAAATAAACTGGGTTGTTGTGATAAAAGTGACTATGGGGAGGTTAACCAGTATTTATATGTGTGCTCATATGTTAATTTTACTAAGCACTGCATGTTTTACTTCTCCAGTAGCCCCTTTAGGCAAGCCAGTAAAAGTGCAGAGATGTGGGAAGTGGTTTAGAAAGGCAGGTGATAGCATAAAGCTGGCAGAGCCTTAAGGAAGCTTTAGTGCCTGCCTCCCAGTATTTGGGGCACAGGGAAGAGGACTGCCTGATCGCCATTCAGAAGCCAGTCGAAGCCACACAGTTCAGGGCCCACTTGAGTTACACACAAAGAAACTGTGTAAAGAGAAACAACTTGGACAAAGCAAGCAAGCAAGCGAACACTACCTCATCTCAAAACACAAACAATCAGCAAACAAGGAAATAAAGACAAACACCTAAAAAATATAATGGATTTGCATCACTAGTCACTTAAAATTTTAATGAGTAACTGTATATTTACTATAAATAAATTCATAAAAATGTAAAATCCATCAAGCTGTTTCCTGGACTTGTTCCTGGTTTCCGAGATAGGAGAGACAATGTATGAAGATTCACAGATCTGACCACTGAAGACAAGCATTTAAAAACAAGAATAAAAGAATGCTTTGTTACAGTTTGAGGTGCTACTTTAGATTGACTTGGTAAAAAAAAAAAAATCTGGCATTTATATAACAACAACAAAATAAAGGAGGGAGGGAGGGAGGGAGGGAGGGAGGGAGGGAGGGAGGGAAGGAAGGAAGGAAGGAAGGAAGGAAGGAAGGAAGGAAGGAAGGAAGGAAGGAAGGAAGGAAGGAAGGAAGGAAGGAAGGAAGGAAGGAAGGAAGGGAAAGAAGGGAAAGAAAAGAGAAAGGAAAAAAAAAGAGAAAGAACAGAAAAGGAAAGGTCAGCACCGTGAATGATAAAATATGAATTTACAATAGAACTTTAAATTAATCTTATGATTAGCTATATTGACAGCTGTAGTGTGTGTGTGTGTGTGTGTGTGTGCATGCACACACGTGTAAAAAAGAACAAATGAAAGTAATGCTACTTCAAAGTTCACCAACTATCTAAATGAAGAGCCAAAAAAAGAAATAAAACTCCTCCCCATCTAACTACATTTTATTGAACTGAAAAAGTTCCACATCTTTAAATAAGAACAAACACATTTAATATAATTAAAACATAATGGGCTTTGCTCAAAGTTATCAAATGTAATTTTTAAAAAAGCAGCAAAAAAAAAAAATCCTAGGAATACAAAACGAACAAAACAGACCAAGACTTTTTGCCTGTTATCCACCATCAGAATACCTCACTCCGGGGCCTGAAGAGATGGCTGAACTGGCACCCACCATGTGGGCATGAGGGCGCTATGCATTTCTAGTACCCAGCTACAGAAAAGCCAGGTGTGACAGCATGTGTCTGCAATCCCAGAGCTTGAGGACAGGAAGAAGATGGGTAATCACTGGAACTCACTTACCAGCGAGCCTAGAACAGGTTAAAGACCTTGTCTCAAAAAGCTAAGAGTGGAAGACATGTAATGTTTACCTTGTGAGTCACACACTTGCATGCATACACACACGCACACGCACATGCACACACCCACATCAAATTCTTTATCTCAGCCTCTCAAGTTAAGCATTACCTAAGAACTAAGTAGATAGAACTACTGAATGGATGAAGAAATCAAGTCCTTTCTTAAATTTCGCCTTTTTCATCATAATATAGGGAAATATAGTACACCCAAGTAGCAAATAAATGCCCAGGAAGAAAGATTAATTGTTCCAGGTATGGTGGCACATGCCTGTAATCCCAGTACATGGATGATAAAGGTGCGGGTGTTAAAAAAAAAAATCAACTTTGGGCACACAGTAAGTTCAAACCATCTTGGGCTACATGAGACCCATTTTTAGAACAAACACCGAGGACTGAATCAAACACACAAAGCACTTTTACTTCGTGCACAAGTATGTACTAAAAATTTTAAAAAGGCCAATTTTTAGGCTACAGAAATTTCTGTCATTCAAAGAAATGTTGGTAACACAATGATTTTAGTGATTTTTTTTTCTAGAGGTATGAAAAAACCCTTTAATTTTGCTTAATGATTACAATACTATATGTCCTGCTCTCATTTCTGTGCCAACCTACCATATCTTACAAAGATAATTGTAAGGTAATTAGGCATCCACAGACCTCTAATTAGGAGCCCTTTATTATAAGAGAAAAACTGTTTGCCTTTAAAGTAACTATTTAAATGAACCCCATAAAAGAATAGAACAGCTGTGTCTAAATGCAAAAACAATTAGCTGTGATATTCACCCCAATAATGAGATTAATTCTACACCTAATGAAATTAATTCTAAGTCCTCTAGCACTACTCAGGAGCTGTGTGCACATCTTGCATATATGCACCTGCTTTCACGTTTGATTTTCTCTATAAACCAGGCTGCAGTTCAGCTTGTGAGTCTAACAAGTGGCATCTATGAGTGCAGGGAGGCGCCACACTCAGAAGCTAGTTAACAGGCTAGAGATACGAACACTCCTCAGCCCTGCAGCACACTTCATCTGAGTATGGTTTGAAACCTGGGGAAATATTACCCTCCTACATTCTACTATTTCCACATATTCTTAATTGTTAATTTCATTCTTACACTTCTAATTATTTTGTCATATATCTTTGGCCTGTTTTTGAGACATTGCTCTTTGCTGCACTCAGACACTCGTGTCGTGAATGGCTTCTTTCCTTCTCAGCTCCTAAACCTCAACAATGTACTACTCTCTAACCCGGCTACTCAAGAACCTCGAGTTCATCACCCACCCAGCTCAAAGCAGGCTCTCTCTCTCTCTCTCTCTCTCTCTCTCTCTCTCTTCCTCCCTTCCTCCCCCTCTATGTCTGTCTGTCTCCTTCAAGATTTATTTATTATATGTAAGTACACTGTAGCTGTTTTCAGACACCCTAGAAGAGGGCATCAGATCTCATTATGGATGGTTGTAAGCCACCATGGGATTTGAACTCAGGACGTCTGGAAGAGCATGCAGTGCTCTTAACCACTCCAGCCTCCCAGTGTTCCTCTTACGACCCGTCTTCCCTCAAGGCCCATGCTCTGTAACAAGATCTCAGTCCTACTCTCTGCCTTCAGAGTTCTCTCTCCACTGTCTCCATCAATTTTAACTGCAAGTCCAATTCTGATATGGAGAGGACAATGCCTTGAAACGTTAACTCCTACTGTGTCTTCAATTACAGAAACAAAAATTCTCAGGGATTTAAGCTGCAGGACCTGTCAACTGGAATAAAACCCCTATGATCAAAATAATTCATCTTAAAATGAAAACAGCTTCCTCAAATTCCTTTCCTTATGTAATATGAATAACAGACAATAAGACTCCAGAGCCTACTTATATCTATGCATGTAGTTTGTAAATATCACTGATACACCTTACTACATATGTCTTAACATAGTTAAGTCACTCAGCTTTATCATAATTATGTCTTGCCTTCATAGTATAAGTTTTGATCAATGCCTTGTAGATATCTTCCTATTTAGTATTCAGCAGACATCTTTTGGTTAGATATAATCACGAATCATTAAA
Source organism: Apodemus sylvaticus (assembly GCF_947179515.1). NCBI lineage: Eukaryota > Metazoa > Chordata > Mammalia > Rodentia > Muridae > Apodemus > Apodemus sylvaticus. Next base: position 36,713,276 of record NC_067487.1, read on the forward strand.
GAAGACATAGCATGCTCAAAATCATCACACAAAAAAACGCATTGGCTAATCTCAAGTCTCAAGCATTAAAAAAACATGTTAAGCCTTTTCATGAGTTTTAAGTCAGGTTAAAACATACATACATACATACATACATACACACACATATATGTATATGTATATAAATATATATATATATTCAAAATTAATTTGTATAGTGTAAATGGAGGTTGGTCCACTTATTTTAAAATAACATTTTCTTTCCTACATTTCACTTGCACATTCCTAACAACTTCATGGCATTAATAATCAAATATCCAAACTTTTAACTATCTAAAAGCTTTAGGCTATTGCAAACAAAACCACTATAATCCATTTCTATACATAGTTTCCAAGAATAAAGGGTTAGAACATGATATACTGTCTGGTGGTTTAAATGAGATGGCTCCCACAATCTCAAGCATTTGAATACTTGGCCCTAGTTGGTGGCATTATAAGGAAGTCATAGGAGACAGGCCTTGGCTGAGGAAGTTTGTCTCACTGGGGGCAGGCTTTGAGGTCACAAAAGCCACCTGAATTCCCAGCTGGCTGCCTCTGCTTCCTGTCTGTGAATGGCGAGGTGCTCTCAGCTGCTGTCCCAGCACCACTCTGGCTGCCTTGCTGCCATGCTTTCTGCCCATGATGGATCCTGACCCCTCTGGACCCATAAACTCCAAATAAACCCTTCCTTCTCTAAGCTGCTTTGGTCTCGGTATTTTATCTCAGCAATAGACAAGTAACTCAGAAACACTGTTAACATGTCTACACGATATGATACATTATGACAGTGCTTTTGCCACATCTGTTTCCCATACTTCTGGTGACTACAATCTCCCATCTAAATTTTAGTGATTAGACATGTTAAAAATTTATTTATATATTTTATACCTACATACATACGCACATACATACACTATATATATAGTGTATATACATACACTATATATATAAAATAAAGGAGTGCTTTGTCTGTGTGTACACCTGCATGCCAGAAGAGGGCGTCAGATCCCTTAAACGGTTGTGAGCCACCATGTGGTTGCTGGGAATTGAACTCAAGGCCTCTGGAAGAATAGTCAGTGTTCTTAAAGGCTTGGCCATCTCAACAGCCCCCATTTTATCATTTTAAAATATAAATTAGCAGAGTATTCCAAAATAATATTAGGGACAGCCTTGTAATTGCAAATTATAATTATCTGTTTTAGGTAAAACATGTAACTAGATACACTACAGAAGATCAACATTAATAATAAAATTCCAGTCAGGCTCAAAACAGTTTAAGCCAGGTGGGGTTTTAGTAGGTTATTGACAGAGGAAAAAATAATAATTTTCAGAAATCTGGGGTTTCCAAGGTCGTAAAGTGACTATGAGCCTATATGATTAATATCACCCATAGATCTGGAACTTTACCACAAAGTACATAAATAAAAGCTGTTTAACAAAAGACGAGGATTTCCCTCAAACTCTGTGTAAGAGCCATTTTGCTAGGGCTCCAAGAAAACAGCTGTATTCCAAGAAGAGCAGTCGCAGTGATGCAGGACAGGTCCGAGGTGGGCTGAATCTGTGCAACCAAGACTTCCAAGAGCAAGAAAAAATTACCCTGGGGTTTTATTTAAAATAACTAGTTGTAAGAATAAAAGTACTAATCTCACTGACTTCTATATAGCTTGTTTTACCATATTCCCAAGGCTAATTACAACATCTAAATGACAGCACCTAGCAGCAGCAACATAGCAAAAGGGATCTTGTGTGTGTTGAGAGCAGAGAGGGTAAGAGAAGGAGTCAGTCAATGCTCTCCACATGCCCTGCTTTGTCAGTCTAACCTAACTAGCTTTTTAAAGTCACTTTTATAAAAGTTATATACAACTAACTAAATCCTCCTTAAGAATATGGTCAGCACGATCTTATAGTCTCAACCAGAAGCTGGAAGCACACGCTTACCAGGAACTCCCTGTATAAATGAATGAGTGGGCAGTGGTGGCGCACGCCTTTAATCCCAGCACTTGGGAGGCAGAGGCAGGAGGATTTCTGAGTTTAGGGTCAGCCTGGTCTACAGAGTGAGTTCCAGGACAGCCAGGGATATACAGAGAAACCCTGTCTCAGAAAAAAAAAAATAAATAAAAAAATAAAAAATAAAAATAAAAATAAAAATAAATAAATAAATAAATAAATAAGTGAGTGAATAAATGGATGCACTTCCACCTACAACAGAAAATCCACTGAAATTAATGACGTTTCAGGTATTCCTTGCTAACTAAAAGAATTAAAATACAAGGGTTTACTGCAACCATCATTCCATTAAGTCCATTTTGGCTTGTTTCTGTGAGAGACAATATGTAAGTCTCAAGGGATTCAAACTAAAAAATCTTGCCTGTCTTGTGACTAAAATAAAAGAATTCATTCGTTCAATTAGTACTGGTTTAGTGATATGTGTTATCCAGAGTCTGTTCCAAGGACAAGTGCATCTCTCCAAACAGTGATCTTTCTAAGTCAGATCACATGACTGCCTCAGCCTATCATTTTATCCAAGTTAATACCTGTCTGCCTCTCCTGATTTCGCTCCTCTGCTCTCTCCCTCTCAGTCACGAGGCACCAGCCATTCCGGTTCGTCCTTATCTCTGGGCATGTGTACTAGTCACTTCTGCTATCTGGAAGATTTCCATCCTACCATTTATGGTGTCTCCTAAATACCACACCCCAGAGAGTATTCCTCTGAATCCCCTTCCCCCAGCCATGAGGCAACATTCTTTCACATACCAAAGTCTGTATGAACAAGAGCATTTAACACTACCTAAAATTCCATGTTCACATACTGATAGCTTGTGCCCCCTAGAACAGGGGCTCACTCTGTCATCACTGAATCCTGCACAGCAAAAGGTCAGTATCCAGTATATAGTAGAATGTCAATAAATATCTGCTAATTTTGATTGAGTATAATTATAAGGTAACATATACTATGAAACCCCAAAGCAAGAATTCAACCCTGTTTGGGAAGTTACTGCTAATGTCTCAGAAAATGTGCTGGCTACGGAAGAGAGTACAAATAGGGAAAGACAGAACTTCTGAAGGAGTGGATATAAAGCACTCCAATCAGCCAATAAGAAAAAGGGCCCGAATAAAGCTACAACAGCAGATAGGAAACACCAGAGTTTATATGCATTTCACAAATAGAAACTACCACCATCCCGCTGAAGATTGGACTTGTGGAACAGGGTCAAGAGACAAGGTTAGGATGCCTCTAGGGTTCTAATTTGGCCCAATTAAAGCACTGCTCTTAACCTAGATGAGAAACAGGAAAGCTTTTTTAGAACAAGAGAATTAGTAATTTTAAACCACGAAGTTTAGTGTACTTGCCTGCATGGTTAATGTAAGCAATACAAAACTGTTCTGTAAGCCGTCAAACTAAAACATAAATCTGATAGTCACTTAATAAATACGTATTAGGCATATACAGCATGCCAGAACTGTTCCAGTCATCAATACAATAATGAGCAAAGCAAAAAATATATGCCCACAACATTTACATTGCAGGAAGACAAACAAATATATACTATAATGTCACTAATGGTGAGGGCTATGAAAAAGATGTGTTTTATATAGTCCAGTGGTACAACACTGGCCTACCATAAGTGATGACTTAGGTTCAATCTCAGCAAGACAAAAAGAAATAAAGGAAAAAAATAAGAGGGAAAAAGATAGGAAAGATGAGAAGAATGAAAGAAAGAAAAGAAGGGAAGGGGGAGGAGAAAAGGTCAACTATATAAAAAGAGATCACCAGCTGAGCATGGTTGGCCATGTTGCTAGTACCAGCAACTTAGGAGGTGGTGAGAGGACTGTGAATCAGAGGCCAGCCTGGGCTACATGAGACCTGTCTCAAAATCACACACACACACACACACTCACTCACACGTATGTATGTATGTATATGTATGTATGTATGTATGTATGTATGTGTATATATATATAACCAACTAAGTTTAAGCAAAAGTGCGATTTGTCTTATGACCTTAGGATAAGGTGTGACACTGTACTGTTCTGATTACATGGGACAATAAGCTCTAAGAAGTCACTGACAGCAGCTGTGGCAAATGTACCAGCTACACTCCAGAACAAATAGTATCATTGTGTTATTCTGAACAGCATCTATAACTTAAAATTCATCTCTAAAAGCAACTGCCCTTTGGGGGGGCAATAATCTATATTGTATTTACACTTGTTCAATGAACTAAAGACTCACAAACAACAAAGATCTTTCAAGGTTACTGTTTCCACCATCTGGGAAGTGCAAGCATAAATATTTGGGTCTCTTCAGTTCCCATGGTGTTGCATGCCTTTAATTCCAGAACACAGGAGGCATAGGCAAGCAGATCTCTAAGTTTGGGGCCAGCCTGGTCTACACAGAGAGTTCCAGAAGTGTCAGGGCCACACAGAGAAACTTTGTTTTGGGGGAAAGAGGGGGGAGAGAGAAAGAGACAGACATAGAGAGATAAACAGACAAACAGACACAGTCAGAGACAGACAGACAGGCAAGTAGGCAGAATTAACAGCATTCAGAAATGCACTCAATTAGAAACTTAACTACAGTGTAGTTCAATGTTTTGTTTCATTCGCACATTTCATCTATTGCTTTTGCATGATGCAATAAGGAATTTTTCTTTATTCTAGAAAACTGTTCATCATGCCTTGCCAAGTAGTCTCAAGTGTTTTAATTTATCTATGAAATCCTTGGCTCTAATTTGGGGGATAGGTATCAAATGCTAAACAGCAAAATTTTAACCACCAGCTTTGGAGGAATTAATAAAGGACTGCATAAACCATGTTTAAAAGGACTTTAACAACTTAAACTTACTGTCAATCAGTGACAATGAACACTATTAAGAATAGTTAAGAAAAATGCAATCCATCTCTGTGGAATATTCTATTAGAGACACCGGAACACTGAAAAGTATCAAAATACAAACAGAAACCAATGGAAGACACAGGAAGACATAAGAGAATAAATGAAGGAGCTCTGTTATCTACCAATGTGACTTTCATTTTCATAAAATTCTAACGTCTATTGAAATCATGCGGGGTAGGGAGGGACAATAGAAAACAAAGCAATCCCCCCATACTTGATTCACCTGTAATCCCAGCCCTTGGGTGGTCACAAGTCTGAAGCCAACTCAAGCTACAGGATGAGATGGTCTTGAAAATCAAAAGGGTGTAAGGCTGTATGTGTGAAAAATGTTGACATTACTTCAGGACTGCCTGGAAGGAGCATGGGGGCTTCTCTGAGATTTTAAAAGAGAATCAGATAAGACATTTAATCATGTCTGAGCTTTTAAGGGGAAGTGCCTTGTTTTGTACTCTTAACACCTTTTCAATTCTGATAAGCAATTATAACCACATGCTGTAAATCTATTATGTTAGCATATATTGGTGTTTCCAAAGAAACATACAGTTTGAAAGGGAGACAGGATTACTATGTAGCCCAGCTTGGCCTTGTATTTAAATCTTCTGGTTTCAATGCTAGTGTTACAGGAGTGTACCAGTGCCGTATTAGGGCACTACTGACTTGTGGACCAAATAATGTTTCTTATTTTCCACTTCCTCTATGGAAATCCTGTAGTGACTTCTGTAGTCAGCCACCAATATTATTAGGAGAGATGAGATTCTAATCCTCTGTGGAGATCTATAGTGACTTTTGTAAGCAGCCACCAGTTTTCTTAGGATGTGAAGAACTTCTAATTGTTCAACTCTCTAGGCAATCTGATCCTCTTTTTCTTGTGGTCATTTAAAAAGCAGGATGTGCTTGTATGCCCACACACACACACACACACACACACACACGGATGCATGGGCTCATCTACTGAGATATGTTAACTGGCTGAACCTATGAAAATATTAAATTAAACACAGATGCAGGAGGGCCAGTTCTCTATTCTCTTCCTCTTTCAGTTGTGTTTCGTGACTACATTCACAGACTACTTTTTCTTGATTTAATTAATTCAATTTATATAAAATAAAAGTGATGCCATTTGATTTTTTTTTTCAGAAATGGTCATCTCTTTTGCTGAAGAAATAAGATAACTTGCTTAAAATTAAACTTTATTAGAAATGGAATCAAATCTTCACCAGCCTGGTTTTACACACTAAAGATACTATCCTCCAAATCGTGCTGTTAGCCCAGGATACTTTCTTTTGTCTGGCAGTCATATTTATATTTTAGTCACTGTTTACATATATGCCTTTGTGCCATATTCACACATGTATAGCAACTTCACCTACTTCAAATTCTGTTGTGCAATCAGAATATACCAGGATGCAACTCAAAAAAATCTTAATCACATAAAATCTGTAGAGGATCAGAAAATCACGATTCAAAATATGCCATTTTAGACTTGGACGAAAGCATCTGACAGGCAGAAAATTGGTGAAGGATTCTCTGACATCTGCCTAGCTTAAAGGCAGATGTCAGAGTGCACATGCAATGTCTCCAGAACACATGTAACCACCCTTCAGGTAGCTCATGGAGGACTGGAGCAGTGGCTACGTAACAAGTAGGAAGGACAACCAACACTGACATCACCACACTCAGAGCACCAAGCTACTCTGTCCTCCAGGAGCACTGCTCCCCTCCCCTGTAAGGATGCACTCTACTCTAAAACTGCACCACTACCATCCCTAAACTCCAACCCCTGTCCATCATGGATAGGGTACACAAACTGTGAGGCCTTACTTAGGAAGTAATCTCTAGTAATACTATTGTTGTAAGAATTTGTATGCCAGGCTGGACAGACGGCTTAGAGGTAAAGAGCACTAACTGCTCTTTGAAAGGTCCTGAGTTCAATTCCCAGCAACCACATGGTGGCTTAGAACCATCTGTAGTGGTATCTGATGCCCTCTTCTGGTGTGTCTTAAGAGAGCAACAGTGTATTCATACATAAATAAAATTAATAACAACAACAAAGATGTGTTATGCCTTTCTCCCTAGTGATCTGCCTATTGTCAGTTTGTTACTTTTGAGACAGTCTCCAGGCTAGCCCAGAATCTGCTATGTGACACAGGCTGACCTAGAGCTCACAGATCCATCTGCCTCTGTCTCTGCATCTCAAGTGCTTCTAGGATTAAAAGTGTATGCCATTATGTCAGACTGTGTATTTATTTTAGAACACTGAGTTATTGAACCGCTCAAAGGAGGAAAAAAGGTTCTTTGCCCCTACATACTCAAACACCATCCACAAGTGTGTTTACACAGATCATGTGTTCTTGACCTGTGTTCTAGTCTGTTTTAATGCTGAGAAGAGAGACCATGACCAAGGTACCTCTTTATTTTAATTGTGAATGTGCTTGTAGTTTCAGAGGTTTAGTCCATTAGCAACTCCACAGGCAGGCTGGGGTGGGGGTGACAGCAAACAGACTGAACTTGGCTTGGGCTTTTGAAACTTCAGAACCCAATGATACACTTTCTCCAACAAAGCCACACCTCTAATCCTTCTAATCCTTTCAAACAGCATCACTTCCTGGTGACTAAGCATTAAATATATGAGGCTATCAGGGCCAATCTTATTCAAACCACCACAGCATCAGGCCCCTTTATTCTTCGTAATTAGTTTACATATAATAACATTGAAAGTCTGGTTTTGTAAGCTCACCATTCAGAGTGAAAGTTGGAAAAAACTTAAGCAGCTAAATACATAACAGCTGTATTGTAGAGTGACCAAAGAAATGAAGCAACACACAGGAAATCAAAGGAACAGCAGGAGCTTCACAGTGCTGGAAATAAACTGTCTTTATCAGGAAGTGAGATTCATAATGACAGAGCGGTTGAGGAGAAAATAAGAAGAAAGCTGAACTATACTTGACTCCTAAGTGCTCCAAACCCATGCTCTGCCAGTGCCAGGATCTAACTTCTATTGCACTTGTTATTCATTTTGGAAAGACAGTAAAGAGTTAAATTAATTCAAGTTGGTATAAGAAACAATAAAAGTGCTTGAATATCATTTCTCTCTCAATACACATATGACCTTTTAGCCAGTTATGCCCTGGGACAAGAAAATAAGACAATGACCTTATATCCAAGCAGGTAGGAATGAGGCAGAGGACACACAAAGGTCAATCATGTCCACACAGCTCTGTCTGTGGACATGATTGTTCTCCTTTCCTGCCAGAGGACAGCCTGTTTAGCATACTCTAAGCCTTCTTCCCTCCAATGATCTCCCAGCTCCCACATGTTGACAAGTCTTTTCCTTCAATTGAGAGTCTGCATGATTTGACAGCTTTCACTACTTATGGGAAGGGGGAACGTCTGGGAAAACTATGAAGTTTTTTTTAACAACCTCTGTTTTTCTAGTGCTGTTCATCTATTCAGTGACCTTGTCTCATCAGAGCTCTTTATAGTTACATGGCTTTTCTGTGAATGTTTCTCATACACCGTCTCATTCACAAAGCTTCTCTCTCTCTCTCTCTCTCTCTCTCTCTCTCTCTCTCTCTCTGTGTGTGTGTGTGTGTGTGTGTGTAGGCACAACTGGAAAAGCCTACCTAGGTAGGTACCTAGAAAATAGTAAAACCTTCATATTTACTCATTAATTCATGGGTTAAAGTTCCATCTTTTTAAAGATTTGGTTTTTTATTTGTGTGTACAAGTGTTTTGCCTACATGTATGTACATGTACTGTGTGTGTGCCTGGTGCCTGCACAGGCAAAAAAAAAAAGAGTCTCCCCAGAACTCAACAGCAGTGAGTTGTTGTTTGGGGTGAAGAACTGAGCCTGGGGTCCTTTGCAAGAGTAGCTAGTGCTCTTCACCACTGAACCCCTCTTCCTCTTCCCTGGTTTGTAATTCCTTTTCTGTGTTTCACTTTTCTGATACAAGTTTCTTCTCATTAGTTCATAATGGTTCTAGCATTTAACCTACATATTACAACTAGATGATATTATAGAAGAAATGTATACCTTTAGAAAACTGTAAGGTATAGCGTGTATGGACATTTGTCTATTGTCATTAACATAGGCATGCTTTAGAAAAACAGATTGAAAAACTAAGCATGTAGTTCAGGAGTTGATTGTCTACTATGAAAGGCCCTGGGTTCAAACTCTAATACTATAAGAACTAAATAAATATTAAGTTCATATATAGACCATACCTTCCTCCATGCCAATACACCAAATACACATTTCATGGCTATATTGAAATACACATTTCATGTATTGTTTACAGTATAAAGCTGTGTAGTGGTGCATACCTATATCCCAGCACTTTGGAGACTTAGAAGTCTAAGTTTGAGGCTAGCTCCTATCTCAAAATAATAAAAAGCAATTATACCTTTTCTGTGTGGTTTCTAGTATGAAAACAGAATTTTTAAAAAGTGAAACTAGGAAAAGCAACACTAACACAATCAACTGTCACTGCTTTAAACCCAGGCTCTCAGCATCTTCTTGTTTTCTTCTGAGAAATCCAAAAGCTTTTCCTTTGTTCAAGTAATTTCTTTCTTCTTGTTGGGGAAAGCACAAGGCTGAAACCTAACTAACAGCTAATGCTAAATTCTTCTATAAAAAAGGAAAAAGACAAATGGGGGAGGAAAGTATATACAGTAACCTTCATTTCAATTCTAACGACTTAAATTTAACGCATCAGCAATAACTAAAGCTGTACATAGAAATTCCATATAATAAATGAAACTTCTTAAGCATGCACCTGACTTCCTTTGTACCAGCCTCTGTCATTTTAAAACACCACCAGTCTAGTAATAAAACCACAGGTCATTCTAAGCAAACAGAGTTATCAAACAGTTCCAGTATTCAGACACTCCATCATCACTGATTAAGTCAGTAACACAGGAGACAAATGTGATCAAACAAAATGAAACCACCTCTTACAACACGCATGTGGATAATAAGGACCACACAATTCCTTGCCCACACACAGAACACAGTGCCATGTTGGGGCTCACATTGCCCAAATTACGTTTCCCCAACTTAAGTTTCTCTCCATTCAACTCTGACTTGTCCCCCCCCCCCCACTAGCGAGAGGCAGGTAGTGAGGATTGTACAGTGTTAAGGAGTACATTAGAGGATTATGAGTGGGAAAAAACAGGGCAATTAAAAGTTTCAATACACCAGGGATGAACTAAGTGTGGAAATAATTAGCACTACTATTTCAAGATGAGACTTTCTAGATCTATGTAATTGCTGAAAAAATACATACATGCCCACACTGAAAGCAGTTAAATATCCTTTTCTCTGGCAAACTGCTCTTTTTAAGTAACTAAGTGACTTGGCAACCTCCTCTGTTTACAGCTCCTGTGCCTCTTCACTCCTTATTCATTATGAGAAACACATGAAACTGCACCGAATTCACAGCAAGATTACTAACCTCTCTGCAGTGACAATCCCAATCTGCTTCTGCTACCTGGCTGCAGTGGTCATTTCACCATTGCACGGGGCTGAGCAGGATCTCTGGACTTAATGAAACACTGAGTTTTCAAGATGAATGTTTCTTACGTGTATTCACTTACTATTTTGTGGGGGTATGTGTACATGCACATGCTACATCCTGTGTGCTAGAGCAAGCACACGTGTAGACAGAGACCAAAGGACAGATTGCTGGAGTCAATCCTCTCCTAGTTTCGTGTGCCATCGGCCTTGTCAGCAAATCAAGTCCCTTCCATTCACTGAGTCCTCTCGCCAGCCCTTCAGGATATTTATTCATTTCGTTATCTATCTCATATCTAAGGTCATATGCTTAAATTCTGAGACCAGAAAATAGTCACTTCGGTGTAGAAAATAACAAACGTATTATAGCCACCCCACTTTAGTCTCTTATTTGCAGGTTGCATCTATTCAGAATTAAGTTTTCTAAGCTTAGAGAACCCCTAGAACTTGTACAGCACCCTCTGTCAATAATGCATTAATGAAGTGGAAGGTCACATTCGCTACACAGTAATGGGAGAAGAATCATTTATGATGAGCTCGAAGTGTGAGCAATTACATCTTCATCGACACAAGTGTGCAATTACTTCACAGTATGCTTCAAATCTCACAAGCCAGCCCAGCATCACTTCCTACCAAGGGTCAAACAAACAAGAACCTAAAATAGAGTCTTCAACGTTTCAGAGGGAAAACACTTGCCACCAACTTTCTCTAATACTATCTTAAGCACTAAATGACTTGCTAGTAAGATGTTTGTTCTCAAACTTAGGTTATGATTTTTAAAACTGCCTCAGGCCTGCTATGGCGGCATGTGCTGACATCAAGAAAAACACTATACATCCAAATTCTTTAGTATACGGAAGTAAAAAATGGAACTTATTTACGATAAGTCTTTAAAATCCAAGTTAATTTGGGTTTAAAAGTCTTTTTACCATACTTGCTATTATATTTACCTGGCTCCTAAAGCAGGGTATGTTTAGGGCATTAGCATATTCTCAATGCTATCTTATATAAAGCTCATTACTAGGTACACAGCACAGTGCATGAGTCGAGATGGGCGACTGGAACAGGGGCATGAAGAACACACTCATGCTTGCATTCTTTGTCAACCACATGACTTGAACACGTCAATTATTTTTAACTGGTGTGCATAATTATTTCTCATTTACCTTGGCATCTGCATAATTCTATATGCCATTCACTGTACAGGGAGCAATTTTAACATGGCAACACTAACAAAAAGTACAATGTTATCAAAACAATGGAAATCCAAAACGCTTACCAGTCTCCTCTCAATCAGTCATACTTCAGTTATTCACTAAACATGTTAACCTGTTCCCTTCCCTCCACTACTCTGATAGAATTTGCTTAGGAAATAAAAATACAAAAAACCAAAAACCTACTGAAAGGAAAGAGAACAGCATGCACCCTGCCCAAGCGACACACAGAGTAAGTATTGGGATCACACTATCCCCCTCCTGTCGGCCGCTTTCTAAGGGCAGGGAAGAGCAGACTAAGAGCACACTGTGACAGAGGCACAGGCAGGCACAGGTAGACTAGCGCTCTCTTGCTGGCCGCACTGTGCTTCTCACAGCCCTATTTTCTGGAGCAGGAGTCCAAGGTAGCAAGTCTCAGCAGATGGGTCACTTGACTGTGACTTACATTTAAAGTGCTATGAAACACCATCACTCCGATACGTACTATTTATACATACATATTATTTATGGCAATACCTCTCAGTACTTCTCACCATGACTTTAACAAGGGTCTGAATGCTTTCTCTTTAACCTTTCACAGCCAATGGTGATTATCTGAGAACCAGAGACAGGAGGAGACAGTGCTGTGTGCATAAAGCATTAAGCATCTCAGAGGTCAGGCAGCTGAAGCCCACAGGATAAACAGCCTGCCAAAGTCACCCTCACACTACAGCTTCCAGCTCCTCCAAATGAACGGGTCTCAGGTTATAACCCTCACCACTGTCATCTGTCAGCCTTTCTTTGTAAGGATCCTGTCCACAGTGTGCAGTCTCTCTTATGTTGGAATGCTCAAAGCTCCAACTGTCCCTGGAGGAGCTGAGGACATAGGTCAGCAGTAAACATGTTTAGCATGTGTAAGGTCCTATATCACTCCCAACACACACAACACTCACTCACTCTCTCTCTCTCTCTCTCTCTCTCTCTCTCTCTCTCTCTCTCTCTCTCTCTCTCTCTCAACTACCTATACAAAAAATATTCAAATCATAAATTCAGAATAACAACTACTAAACATCCACTCTATTTAGTAGTGCTTTTTCCATATGGCTGGTGCTATCAATCACATGATATTTAAAGCCCCACCTTCAAGTCCTAACTGTCTTCTCTATTTTACAGCACTATCACTTTGGATCTATTCTCTTTATTAATATACACTCTTTTGCTCATTTCTTTCTCCATCCTTTCATTCAAAATATTGCTTCAGGGATTGGAAACAAGCTCAGTAATAGACTTCTTGGTAAGCATGAGCAAAGACCTTCAGCTCTACCCCTTAACATTAAAGAATTACGATTTCTTTTTTAATAGAGTACCAAGAATACATTCCTAAGTAAACAACTACATTAAGTAAACATAAGTTGGGCAGTGGTGGTGCATGCCTTTGATCCCAGCACTTGGGAAGCAGAGACAGGTGGATTTCTAAGTTCGAAGCCAGCCTGGTCTACAGAGTGAGTTCCAGGACAGCCAGGGCTACCCAGGGAAACCCTGTCTCAAACAAACAAACAAACAAACAAACAAAAAAGTAAACATAAAATGGCATGTCACACTTCAAAAACAGCATTTTTCTCTGATTCAAGCAATTACTCTCAAACAGGAACATAGTTTCCAAGGAGAAAAGCCAGGAATGGAGGGAGAGTCAGTGCTTAGAGCAGTAAACTAACTCTAGTCTTCTGTAAACGGTGCTCTGTGTATGAAGGAGTGTGCAAACAGCAAATACATCTCGATTTCTACAGCTGTAGAAGCACAAATGAAAATGCATAAATAAATTATAAAAGGCCTTGGATGCCAAGCTAAGGAATTTGGACTTTATACTGTAAGCAAAAGCAAGCCTTGTTTTGCTGCTGTTTATTTTCAAGTGAATGGCAAGATCAAATCTGGATTTATGAGAAAATGATCCTGGTAGCAGGACAGCAGGAATGAAACAAGGGTAAAAACAGAAATAAAGTCTTTGTTACTCCACAGGGATAACGAGAAGTTGAATGAACACCAACAATGATGGGAACAGACTATCAACTAGATACTCCAGAGGCCACTTGCAGTAGTTTATCAACAGGAGTAGGCGGACGAAGAGCAGGTCTGGAGTTTGAACAACAGAAGATACTATAGTACCTAGAAAGCAGAAAGCAGATAAGCCTTCAGGTGCCAAGTTCTACACACTCCAACTTTAAGATGATTATTAGATACATGGCATTCACTGGCCCTGTGACACTCAACTACATCTCTCTAGGTCTTGATGCTTTAGAGTTTCAAAGCTTTTCTTCTTTGAATTGGAATAAGTACTGCAAACAGTTGGTGAAAACTGAGATAACTCAGTGCCTGGCACAACACTATATAGTAATCAGAGCAAAAGTAGAATGCAAAACTTCAAATGGCAGGGAGTTTCCTGAGAGGCAGTTCACATCAATGAAGACAGCATTTTCCCTCCAGGGAGAGAGCTAAGGTGGAGAATAAACTCATCTGCCTAAAGTCTTCAGAGGAGTATTTTTTTCTAATCTTTATCTCTTACTACTCTGTCTCGACCTATGCCCACTCTAGTAACCCATCTACAAGGATACAGCAAACATTTGCTAATCGAGAGAAAACGGAGACAACAGGAAGGAAGAAACTAAAGAAAAAGAGTTGTATGAAGACTCTTGAAGGAACTCTTACCAGGAGTAGAGAGTCACTCCCGGAGAGTAACTGCTTTACACCCTGCCTAGCAAGAGAAGTCAAATCTGACTTAATTAGGAATTCAGAATTCAGATCTCTCAGCCTTCACCTTCTTAATAAAGATAAGAATGAGTTGGGTGTGCTAGCATGGGTTCAAGCAGGAGGATTGCTCCAACCTGAGCCAGAGTCAGTACCCAGGCAGCTAGGAACACACAGCAAGTCTGTCTCCAAAATGAGAGACAGACAGAAAAGCTACCAAAACCTAAAAGTCGGTTTTCAATGGGAGAAGACAAATCAGCTGATTTCCTCATTCTAAAATATCTTTGATTCCACTTCTGTAGCTAAACTGGTGTAACAGCGTTCTACACAGCTCCTCCACCCACCGCCTGTCCCCGTCCACAGTGTGCTGACTCTCCAGGCAGTCCACACCTCCTTCCACTAGCCTCGGCTGTCATGGCTGCCTGGCCCTCAGAGGCTTCTCTGATCACCAACCACCAAGATCATTCTCTGGCTGCTGCTGCACCCAGTCTGCCCCTCTGATTGCTTATTGTTTCACACCACAGTCACTTCTTTATTCAGCGCCAATAAACTCTTTAAGAGGTACATCTTTCCCATTCCTACTCCTCCAGCATTTAATTCAGTTTCTGATACATAAGAGATTTCTGTCAGTGTTTGTTTGGTTTAACTGAAGTGAACAATTAAATAAGTAACCTCCCAACTAAGGCAAACTAAAAAACATACAAACAAAAAAGTTCAAATTCACACTATTTCAGATAACTGTCCTGCCTTTCTAAATATTGAACAGCAAGCTTGAACCATCAACCCTTCAGTCTAATCTGACGAACTGCATTCCAATAAATGTCCGTTTTCTGGGAAGGCACTTCGAAAACTATACTAGCAGGGGCTTATCCTGAGAGGTTACTGTGTCTTTCAGGCCTGAGTCAACAGGACCAGAAAGGGATATACTATTTTTTTTGTGGTTGTTGTTTAAAAAAGGTCCATGCTTGCTATGGAAGTAGCTAAAGGAAGCATTTGTATGTTTATACATTAAAAAAGAAAAAAGACATTTTGGTGTGAAATATAGGGAGTAGTTAATGGTGTCAGAAGCAAACTGGGGACTTTCACAAATTAAGTAGAGTAGGCTTCTGAGCAAAACGGAAAGCAAGAATTACTAATAAATTAACTCTAAGATTTACTAAATAGGATCCTAGGTTAAAATTAATCTGGTAATAATTTTTAACACAGGCATTCTAAATAAGCCACAATAATAACACCAGTACCAAAACTAAAGGCCCCAAACCCTCCTGGGCCTCAGAAGAATCAGAATACAAGTCAACCATCATAACTAAAAACTTTCTGGTGTTAGAGAAAACAACTCTAAGGCTCACAAATTGTAATCTCACATCTGACCCTAAGTACATATAACAAACTATACTTTTGGTTAAACTTGGTTGGTAATCTTTTTGTTTGAGACAGGTCTCACGAAGCCTAGGCTGGCCTCCAATTCCAGTCCTGTCTCCACCTCCTAAGAGCTGGTACTAGCAGAGAAGTTTGAGGCCCCGAGCCCATGAGAACAAGCGGTGCGGGACATGCATCTGCTCCCAGCACTGAGGAGACAAGGACAGGCAGAGTCTCAGTCTACTGGGCAGACATCAGCCTAAATGGTAGTCAGGTCATGGCCACTGAGCAGTTTCTGTCCCAGCCCGGACTGCTCCTGACACCGAGGCTGTCCCCTCGCTTCCAGACACACCTGCACACACAATCACCCGACATACTTCTTAAACTGTGATTTAAAGATTCCAACTTCCCAATGCAGGAAGGAAGCAACTAACACTGAATACTGCTCATAAATGATAAGATGTAATTTAAACCAAGTAATTAAGAACTACCTTCCTTTACCTTTCATTCTAACACTAAAAGTTTTTTATTTTTTCAAGTTGGAGTGACCAGCAAGGTCAAATAACTTGTCCCAAGTCCCTCAACTACAGTTGTCGCTGAGATTACAATGCAGAACTATCTTCACTTCACAGTCAGTGCTTGGATGTGTGTGGCTGTCCCTTTTCTACCTCACTATGCCCATGGCTGAACACCCCAGTAGACTTCACAAAACAATCTGCAGGAGAGCAAACACTGCCTTGGCATGAAGTGAAACAAAAATCTGCTTGCTCAAACTTTTATCTTTTTCCATATTGCAATCTAATCTACAAGCAGCTGCAACCCAGACTGCCTCATGGGTCTCAAATCATTACTTAAGTCCAAGTCCTCGTGAACGTTCATGTGTGATCCACAAGGCTTTAAACAATGAAATGTTTGTTAAAATAACACTTTCTCTAATCAACTGTTTCACTATGTATGAATCTAACTCACTTTTGTCCTGCTAAACTTCCTTATGTGGCCTACAGTTCTCATGTAACTTCTCTTTGTGTATTGCTTTTGCAATCAGGTCAACTGGCTGTGAATACTCATTTGGAACGCTAGTACATTTATTGGGGCAAGTAAAAATAACATTTTCTAAGCATTTTATATAACATTAGAAACAGCTAGCTATATAACATAGGTGCTTACTTAAAGTCTTGAAGAACTGATTATTTCAATCATACCCATAGATTTGTCTTCCTGAGTTAATATTGAGGTGAGGCAAGTTTCAAACAAACTTGTATATAAGCTTTTCTACAATCCCAAACTCTGACAACCACCACAGACATATATAAAGAGTAACAAAATCACATATTATACAATTTATTTCCAATCCCACATCTGAACAGGCTTTTACTGTAAGTACTAAGCTCAAGTTTACTAAGTGGTCTCATCACACAATTGCTTGGATACAAATTAAATCACTGACCAATTACATGGTTAGAAAACACAATGCAAAGTCTCATGTCTGTATTATAATACTCAGAACGCTTGCTGGAAAATCTTTGTATAAATTTTTCATGGATATGTTAAGTTTACAAATTTGCAAAACAAACAAAAACAAAAACCCTAAAGCTTAACCTTTTTCTATACTGTTTCTAAAACCTAGTTAATGAAAAAAACAAATCACTAATTTAATTGCCATTTCTAGGACTTACACAACAGTGTACCATATCTTTAAAAGGGTTCTCTCTTTGAAAGGGCTAGTTTATTCAAAACTTCCTAAACTATCAGAACCAAGTACTAAATAACAAATATGTGCTCATTGTAACTAAATCAAAGCTGGTCTTTCAATCTACACAGAAGGATCCTTACAATACAAAAAACCGAAACAGAACTGAGACTAAATTATGCTGTCAATACAGAGATGAGTCTCCCAAACCCCACATCCACCAAACACATACAAAGGGGAAGGGCGGCGGGGGGGGGGGGGGGGCAGAAAGACAACATATAGAATATTTACGAAGTCTGCGTCATATAGAGTGTTTACTTTTTTTTTTGAACGTCCTAAGGTGTTTCATGGATCTCAAAAAGTGATTCCATACAGAACTAGGTAGCTACACTCAACTCTAACGCTGTGGAGTATGGCCGGAACCTGTAGACCAACTTCTGTTTACGGAGGAAGAGAAAAAGAATCTGGCAAAGAACTTCTAATGCTTCTGCGAGATACGGTGGAATAAACACACCAGTCCGGTGGCTGGTGACGGAAGAAAGAAAATACCGATCGCTTGGCGGATATGGTTCTTAAAAATACACGCCGGGCTCGCCCTGCTGAGCCGCCAAAGGTTTGTAAACAAACCCATCTCCACTGCAGACGGAAGGTACACAATGAACCTGCGGCAGAGTGAGGGGGCGGTCTCTAGCCGACAACAGCCCTGGCCGGCCCGGGCACAGGGAGACGCGGCACGAACGGGACCCTTAGCGGTGATCACGGGCTCTCGGTCTCCCCGCCGAGTTCCCAAAGCTGCGGGGGCCCCTCAGAGAGGACCGAGAAGAGCAATCACGCAGTCGGCAAGAAGCCGGCGGGTCCAGCATCTGCTCCGGGGGGGACGGGGAGGGCAGGATGTGGTCGCTCTTCCCACAAACATCCTCCAGTAACCTAAATAACAACCTCTACCTCCCCCCACGTCCAACCCCCACCCCGTCCAAGGCCGCCCCCGGGATTCGGGGGCCCCGGAACGGACGGAGGAGGCAAACACGCTCCCGCGGGCGTCCGGGAAGCTTCGGATCCCTGGCTGCACCGAGGTCCGCCCCGCGCTCCCGCGCTCCCGCAGCCGCCCGAGGCCCGGAGGGGCTCAGCCCGGGGAACGGGCGCGGGCCAGGGGGATGGGCGCGGGCTCGGCCCCTCGGCGCCCCGCGGGTCGCGTGCCTGCCCGCCCCGCTCCCGCGCTTCCCCCTGCGGCCGCGGCGCCCCGCGTTACCTCGGGTCAGATCCAGCGGGACGTTCTCCTCGCCGCTGTCATTCCGCCCTGTGCGAAACAGACACACAACCCCGGTTAGGAACCATCGCAGGCCGGCGGCGCCCGATGCCCGGCTCGCTTCCCCCATCCCAGGCCCGGAGCAAAGCCGAGCGCCGCGACGCGCGGCGGGCCCCGGGTGAGGAGAGCGAGGGCGGCAAGCGGGTTTACCTCGTATTCGGAGGTTCTTCAGAGAGCGGCCGCGGCCGATCGCCGCCATATTGACGGGTTTCAGTCACAACACCGGAAACCTCGCCCGATCGCGCGAGAACCCCTTCCCCTCCCCGCGCGCCGTTCCCGCCCCCCCTTCTGCCCCCTCCCCTTCCCTCCCCGCACGGCAGCGCCCCCGCCCCTCGGCACGGAGGCTCGCCCCGCCGGCGCGGAGCAACGCGGCGCCGACCCGGGGTGGGATGCGACAGCGGCGCGTGGGGACGGGCAGGGCGTCGGAGCGCAGGCGTGGTGGGAGGCGCCGTTCCCACGGGGGATTCCCATTGATGTGGCCCGGGACTCGGCGCGCGCGGCGGAGGCCGGGATGCGGGCGGGCCACCTGCTGGACCGCCCCGCTGCACTCCCCGCGTGGCTTTAAAGCCCGCTTCCTTACTCATCGGCTAAAATTATTTTTCTCTCTTATTAAAAGAAGAGGGCGGGGTGGGGTGGGGGAAAGGCGCGCGGCGCACAGTTAGGAATGCTGCTTTGATCCTTTCCCAGAACCGCGGTGCTCCGAGGGAACGCGTAACAAAGTTTGTTTTCCACCCACGCTCTGACCATTGAGCGGAGCGGCTCCGCGCTTGATCTCAGGCAAAGCCGCCGCCTAGAGCGAGCGGCAGGGTGGAGGTTTGCTTTCGGTCCGCCTGGCATCGGACGTGCAAGGAGTGCAGAAGCGGGCGTGCAGGGCGCTCGCCCCAGCGCGGGATTCTTTCCCCGGCGCGCGCCAGCGCCTGGAGGCCCCGGACGGGGTTTCTTCTCCTCCCGGAGCCCAGGGAGGAGGCTGGGCGCCTGGTCCTGCCTTTCTGTGACTCCTACATCACTGCCTAAAGCAAGATGTCGAGGAGCGAAGTTTTTAATGCATACGAGTAACAATGATTAGTTTACGGGTTTCTAGAAACGGTTTACTACATACTCATTTGGCCCTTAACCAGCAACTCTCTTAAACTAGATTACTTTAACAAGAGGGTATTTTGTCTCCTCCAATTCCTCACCTCTCTATTCCAGACTTAAATGTAAGTCAAAAGTGAAGATCTTGCCTTAACCACTTCGGTTTTAGTACGGACTTCAAAAACAAATATCTGTTGGCGTAAACCTTCAACTCCTTTTGTTCTAATAATATTCTAAATATAATAATGTTCTTAATAAAAACAAAAAGCAAACCAAAACTCCTCTGAAGCCACAAAGAAAAATATAAAATATTAGGAAGATTCCCCTTCTTAATAATAGTGAACAATTGCAAACCTAAAAGCCCAAAGGTAGAAATTATACAAATGTGGTAGTTATTTAAAATGCCCTTGTTGATCCAGTATATTAACAGAGTGATATTAAGTAAG
Organism: Apodemus sylvaticus; assembly: GCF_947179515.1. Lineage (NCBI taxonomy): Eukaryota > Metazoa > Chordata > Mammalia > Rodentia > Muridae > Apodemus > Apodemus sylvaticus. Next base: position 36,733,513 of record NC_067487.1, read on the forward strand.
CGATTACAGATTTCCTATATTCATAAATGCTTGAAATACATATGAAATTCAAAGGATCCATTATAAAATACTTTTCCAAGCATGTATGTAGGGAAAAAAAATCCAAGATGTGTCTCTGAATGTAAACTACTATTCCCTTTTCAATTGTGGGATCGAGCCTCCATTTTTTTCTGTTGTTGTTGTTCTTGCTTGGTTGCCTACACCTTTTAACCAAAACTTGATCTATGACAGTTGTGGAAGCAGCAAAACCTTTTAAAAGAGAAATAAAGGAACATCAGGAAACTAAAGTTGGCTTGCTGCTGTCTTGGGGTACCACTTCATATCTACACACCCCACGTCCCTCATTCTGACATCTGCTGCTCTGTTGTACTTAGATTTAAGGATCTAGCACAATTACAGTGCTTTAAAGAAATATCCCTGACACTATCAGCACAAGCCTTGATAAATAACAAAACAAACTTGCTTCCTTTTTCATAGCTTTCAAGTCTCTGTGGAAGTTATTTACTCTCTTTCCTGCCTCAGATGAAGGCCACAAAGTTCGAGGTCTGGCCAAGACATTAAAAAGTTCATCTTTCATCCCTCCACAGATCACCATCACTAAAAACAAGATAAAATAGTAGAAACCTGCCAGGGAAAACGCTAGCAGAATTTTAGATGATCCTTCTGGTGCTAATGTTTATCCTCGAGCCTATTTTTAAATGATTCCCTAACCTGTTGTAAGTTCAAGTTCCAGTCTTTCTTGAAAGTGAGTACAATTGACTGACTTTAAGTCAGTCGAGGAACTTCCGAACCTTTCATCTTCATGACTGTGTGTCCTTATTTGAAGACCACTATTTACTTATTCCATCTCTTCCAGGAGGGGAACACACACACACACCTCATTTTCAATCTAGCAGTCATTATTTCTTTCCTTCCACTTCTGTTTCAGGGAGTTGGGTTCTCCACATTTGCTCTTAAAGTGGGTGGCTTTCTGATCAAAAGAACAAGTGACACTCATCGAGGAATGAGGACTTTGGGTGAGTTATAATAAAGAATACAGTGTACAATGTTATGCTTGAGTTTTAAATGAGATCAGTCATAATTGACCCCAGGACACAAGCTACTTATGAGGAGGAGGAGGAGGAGGAAGAAGAAGAAGGAGGAGGAAGAAGAGGAGGAGAAAGAGGAAGAAGAAGGAGGAGGAGGGGGAGGAAGAGGAAAAAGAAGAAGAAGAAGAGGAAGGAGGAGGAAAGAAAGAAGCCTGGTTATTTTCTGTGAAGTTTGTTAAAATTTTCTCTTGAGCCAGGTGGCGGTAACGCACGCCTTTAATCCCAGCACTTGGGAGGTAGAGGCAGGTAGATTTCTGAGTTCGAGGCCAGCCTGGTCTACAGAGTGAGTTCCAGGACAGTCAGGGCTACACAGAGAAACCCTGTTTCAAAAAAAAAAATCCCTTGAGTCTGGTTTTCCCCTGTTTGTTTTAACCTGCCCCCAAAGGCTGGATCCCTTTGTTTACTACTTCTCTAATTTTATTTTTGCTCTAATCTCGCCACCGTGGACATGACTTCCTCTTCTTAGTTCTCATTTCCAAGTTAGCTTTCATTTACTGTGTCAATGAATTTTTTTTCTAATATTAGTCATTGATAAAAAATGTTACGTGAGAAGGAGTCCAAGACCACGCCTCTGCCTGATGTCTCCCTGGGTTTGGAAGATGCCATGACTTCACTGCTGCTCCCTGGCTGCTTCCATGCCCTGTCCTGCTGCACTCGGTTTATAATTCTGAAACCGTTTTATCAGTTCGAGGCACAGCTGTAATGCTGAACAGAAACAAAAGCCTCCTTGCCGAAGTCTTGGTTCCCCTTCGTCTATCTGCTTTGCTACATAGGCCATGTGGAGATAAAGCAAACTGAAAACCACAACGTTTGGTGAGACTGTCTCTCGGTAACTTGCCTTTGTTATCAAGGCACACATTTACTATTTAAAGTGACCGACGATGGAGTCGGAGAGACTGAGGATGCTACCACCCTCCTCCGGGTGGATTGTGAAGTTCCTTCTTGGATCACCTCAAAACAAAGTTAGATTTAAGGAGCATTTAAGCACTTTCCATTTTATTCTGTCCAAAAATAATTGTTTAAGTTTTATTTTAAATAGTTTCATAAGGTATAAAGGCCCCTACATAAATAGTTTTAAGTGAAGAATAAACTTAATGTTAATGAAAGACAAATATCTGTACATTCACAACACCATCTAGAAGCATGCATGCTATGATTTCAATTGTGGTTTGGGATGCTAGAAATCTGAGTGATGTTTTTCCTTGTTTCTCTCACTTTATTTTAAAAGCAAATTTTTTTACTTGGACAATCTTTTGTAAGGAAAACTAGAGAAATTTTCTTGGCTATTTTAAAGTCAAATCACAAATACTTGTATATAATACTAATCTGGTAAGCACTGAATATGTCGAAGTTATTTTTGTATCACTGTTATTAAAAGGAAAAACAGTCAAATATGTATCACAATGCATATATTTACCATTTTGTTAAGTTAAAACATAAAGATGAAATAGAAATATTAAGTTACTGCTTTACCAATGGAAAAGACAGTAATAATAGAACCAAAATATGCATAATTCTTTCCTGTATTTCTTATTGATTCTTGTGATAATAGCAATTTAAAAGTCTGCTTCTGAAAACGTAATTTAATATAAATAAAATCTCAGAACAGTTAAAGCTAATATCAAAGAACCCTTCTGTTGCCTGCAATTTTTAAATTTAACCTCTATTTTCCAGGTCCAGCAGAACTTACCAAGATCTGAAAAATTAATTTTACTCATAAATGTCCATCTTTTTTTTAATACCAGTTTCCCCAGAAAACTAGAAGAGAGAACAGAAAATTTCACTAAAAACTAACAACACACTTGTAGAACAATTCATCCGAAAGATATTCACACAGATAGGAAAATTCTATTTCCAACATTTGTAAAGCATGAAAATTTGTATGACACATTTATATTTTAACCATTTTTAGAAGAAAAATCACAGTACTGTGAAACCCAAATGTCCTTGCCTTCCCCCAAGTCAGTTGAAAGTCATAATGTGCTCAGTTATTGGCATTACATTTTTTCCAGAAGAGAAAGAGTACGTTTTAAGAATTTGATAGGTAGCATGCTTTTGGGGAGTTACTAGCCATCGGGGGACAGAGAACTCCAAAGAATTTTTATAGTCACTCTGTTCTCATCTTAAACTGTGAGGAAATTAAACCATAGTAAAGCATTTGTTTCTGGAAGATGATTAGAGGTTAAAGCATCTCTAGTCTTCTGTTTGAATCTTGTTTTAAAATTTCATTTGCAGGAAGTGCTTTTCTGACTTTCCTGGAGCACTGCTCTTATGAAGGAAGTTATCTGTGATAAGTTATCTTTGATGTTTTCTTTACTGTGGTGGCATGGGGCTGGGAGGTAGATATTTGGTACTGAGGAGAATTTAGCTGATCCCATAAGATGGCATGTTTGGAAGCACCTAGGCTTCCTTGCCAAGTGCATGGAAAAACACTTCCATAACTGCTTTATATTTTCTGCCCTCGCTTACCAATGGAGCTAAATTTCAGCTTCATGAACAGATCTTGGTGTCTGTTTGCTTCAGCCATTTTTTTTTTTCCACTGTAGCAGGAAATACCACTATATTCCCTGAAGAAAATCTGACTTTCTGTCTGTGACTAGAAAGAAATGTTTCCTTTTGGAAAGTACTAAATTCAATATTGTGTAACTTCTAACATCACTAAAAGCACATAGATATTATACTCATAATCTGCTGATCTTTAAAACAATATTTTACTAATCAGCCAGCTTTGTAGCGTTGATGGCCAACGTTACCTGGGACAGTCTATATTTCAGATCTGAGGAATAGCGGGCAATGGGTGTAGATTAATATTTCACATAATGGTAATAATTTCAGTCTTTAGACACAACATCTAGTTGTACCATTATTTTGTTTTCTTATAAGAGAACTCTGAAAACGTTAGACTCAGAACCATCAGACCCATCAGACTCTGGAAAGCTTTTTGCTTTGGTTTCATTATTCTGTGATATACATACATAGTTTCTCTGCAAAAAAGAAAAAAAATTGATAGGTTCTATGTAGCCCAGGCTGGCTTTGCATCTGCAATCCCTCTGTGCAGCCTCTTGAGTGTTGGAATTGCAGACGTGGGTCATCACATCTGGCTCTGTAAGATTGTGTTTAGACTGTGTGTACGTTTTATGACATATAGTTTAAAACATTCTCCCTAAATTTATTTAGCTTGGTATATAGACATATGCTAAAGGGGAAGGCTGCTCTGGGAACTCCTGTGATCTGTAGCATTCCTAATTCTTCCCTCCCTCAGGACGCTGTATACAGATTTAGCCCGCTGACCCAAAGCCAGGAACATTGTAAATCTACAGACTACCAATAGACTATCTTTCGATATTGGATGAAGGAGGCAAAACCAAAACCAAACCAAAACAAAAAACTCTTCAAGGGCTGGAGAGATGGCTCAGTGGTTAAGAGCAGTGACTACTCATCCAGAAGTCTTGAGTTCAATTCCCAGCAACCACATGGTGACTCACAACCATCGGAGGATCCAATTCCCCATTCTTCTGTGTCTAAAGACAGCAACAGTATATTCAAATACATAAAATAAATAAGTCTTTAAAACAAATAAACAACAAAAAACCTCCTCAAAAGTCCTCCACGACAAAGCATAAAACCAAAGTAAGAGACCTAAGACTTTACAGTTCTTGCTTGGGAAGCCAAAAGCCTGTGGTCAGTCTTGAGTAGGAAGTGGGGTGCACAGAACAATAAAGTCAGAATAAAGAACAGGAAAAGTGGTGAGTGGTATTACTCTAGGGATAAATGCCACAGGCACAGCAGAGAAAAGGCTAAAGTAGAACCCAAGGTTGGAGAGCCAGACTCTTCCCTTGTGCTCAACATCAGGAGGTAGACCAAAGGGAACCCAGGTTGGTTGCGCCCCCTGGCCTCCATCAGCAGCAACTACAAGTTCTTTTGGGAGAAAAGTCTGGCATGCACTGGAAAATGGACTGGAGACAAACCATGATCCAAAGAAGAAATCTTATATTATCAAAAATCACAGGGAACTGTCACCAGTACTAATAACCAGAAGGCAAAACTGACGGAACTCCATGATTTCTGGGAAAATTTATCCTTAAATTGAGTGATACTGGGACATTAGGTAGTGACTATCAGAAACAGAATAGAAAACACCCATTGCACGGTAGAATGATTTTTTGACAATATCTGTGTGATACTGTGACCTTGGGGTAAAAGAAACAAAGAGAGCACCACATTCTCTCTGTCTTTCTCCCAGGGATTTAAAAAAAAAACAAAGAACCATAATACAAAGTTGTGAGAACTAACACAACGGTGGTCCCCCTGGCTAGGAACTGAAATGACTGAGTTCAGCTATGTTTGGTGAGCAGAGTACCAGAGATGAGGGTCCAGTACTGTGCAAGAGACTCAGAAGTTTTCTCATGGGTCTCTTGCCTATTTACTGACATTTAAAGTTTAACTACCTTTGGGCAGGGCTCTGGGAAGCATTGCATAGTTTGCTATTATCTATGTTTTTGAGGGTTTTTTAAATATCTAGTGTCAAGGTATGTTAAGGGGACAGGAGGCACATTGTCACTTTAAAAAGAAGAGTTTGTTCTAAGGAAGCAACATTCAACGACTTGTTATCTCCATGGAAAATGATATGGTTTGTTTTTTATTTTCATTTTTTCTTTAAGCAAGACAGGGATTCTTTGTGTAGCCCTGGCTGTCCTGGAACTGGCTCTCTGTTCCCCAGGATGTCCTTGAACTCAGTCTCTGCTTCGTGAGTGCTCTGTGTGTGTGTGTGTGTGTGTGTGTGTGTGTGTGTGTGCATGTCTGGGTCCATGTGAGTGTATTCACTTAGAACTGGGCAGCAAGTGCTGCTATATGCCCCCTCTCCAGCCCTATAATTTTGTTTTAAATCCAGAACAGTGATTACGGGAGACTAGGAAGGGGTCAAAGGGAAGGCAGATAAAGAGGAGCTGGATCTGATCAATCCATATAGTACGCATATGTTGAAATACTACACTAGGCATTATTAACATTTACAATACATTCATGTTATTAAAAAAGTAAACAGAAGGGGATAGATACACTGTGAAACACTGATGAGGTGGAAGCTAATATAACCTTATTAATATGAGACATGATAGATTCAGAAGAAAACTAGTGAGGGACATGGAGAAATGATTCGTTAGTAAGATGATCAATTCACTAGGGAGACAAAATCAATGTAAGTGTATATGCAGTAATAAAAGTTTCCAAAAACAATACGATCGCAAGGAAGTGGGGACAACTATCCACGATGCTGGAAAACACCAACTCCCTTATGTCAGTAATCCATAAGAAACATCTTACAGAACAGTCCAAGTGTGGTGGTGTGAAGGGAAAAATGGCCCCTATGGACTCGGTTGTTTGTATGCTTGGTCCCCAGTGGGCGGAACTGTTTGAGAAGGTTCAGGAGGTGTGGCCTTACTGGACGAGGTGTGTCACAGCGGGGTCAGGGGCAGTCATTGAGTTTCAAAGCCCATCACTCTCTTCCTCCTGCTTGTTGGTTCCAGAAGTGCGCTCGCTCTCAGCTGTTCCTGCCTCCCATGCCGTCGCTCTACAGTTGTGGGCTCCAGCCCCCTGGAACTGTAAAGCCAATGAAATGTTTTCTTTTATAACTTACCTTTGTCATAGTTCTCCATAACAACAAGAGAAAAGTAACTAATATCCAGGGCTTAGAAAACATAAGCGATATTATCAGCCGTGTTACTAAAGGATGTTTTGAGGGCAATCTGGCAGATAAGGAATGCACCTCCCTGTCAAACACACATACAGTATTCACCAAGGTAGGGAGTAGCTCGGACTACAAAACAAACTAACAAATCGAAATAATAAGAAGCATATGTGTATGTCCTATAATAATGAAATTAAATTAACAATTGGTAGTATTTTTAAAGCCTGACAAATTCCCAGATTGTAGAAACTAAACAGCAGGCAGCACCCAAATAACCCATAAAATAAACTAAAAACCACAAGGGCAGACTAGAGTGTATTTGGAATTAAATATAAATAACAACACAGCAAACCACAATTGTTGGAACAGCTCTAAACGTTGAATAATTAAATTGATGATTTAAAAAAAAAAAACAGCAAGTTGAATCAAAACCAAAGAGAATGAGAGTAAGTGCAAAAACTGAGAAAAGGAAAACAGTCAAATCTGTTTTCTTGGGGCTGGAGAGAAGACTCAGCTGTCAGAGTGAGCCCAGCATTTATTTGCACTGTGTCCGGGATGGGCTCCCAACCCCCACACTGGTGCCTCGTTGTCACCTGTAAGCCCAGCTCTCCTGGGGCCTGGCTCCTCCAGGCTTCAGGGGCACCCTCATCCACATGTTTATCTCCACCCACACACCCATACACATAACTTTTAAAAATTAAAAGTCCTTGTCTGAAAAAAAAAGACCCCTAAAATTGATGAATCTAGTCAGACTGATCAAGAAAATAAAGAGAGAGGTATTCATTTAAATACATCAGAATCAAAACATGGGCTGTTATAACTAATACTAAAAGCGGGGAAGGAAATATTAATTTTATGCCAATGATTTTGACTGCTTAAATGAAATGAGTCAACTCATTAGAAGATAGAAAATGTCAATGCTTGCTCTCAAGTTATTTAATAGATATATCAAACGATTCCCATATTTATATAAACGGAAAGGTCCTGTGATAGTCGGCACAGTGCCGACGAAAAACAAATTTAAAGAGCTCACGATTTCTGGTTTCAAGACTTATTTAAAGCTACCAGACAATTTTAGAGGAAGGAAATCCATATAAATTAATAGCAAAGATATAAAAAGCTCAGAAAAAGTTATATGCAATTAAATTTTGATTAACATGGCAAAGCAATCCACTGTAAAGAGAATAGCTTTTTAACAAACGGTGCTGGCTCAACTGGATTTCCATCTATAATTAATGCATATTGATCTATACCTTAAAGCTTACACAGAAGCAGAATCAAAATGGATCATGAGCCTAAAACTTCAGATGGCAAGAAAAAAAAAACAGTAGAAAGTGGTCATGGTTCTATGAGAAGCGTTTCTGAGGCATGATATCAGAAGCATGATCAATACATGAAAAAAATGATAAAGTGGATGGATTTTTATCGAAGGCAGAGTATCCCCTGGAAAGACACTCTCAGAATAAAAAGCATACTCCAAGACTTCCAGAAAATATCCGTGTGTGTTTGTTGTATCTTTTTTGTTATATTGGAGATTAAACCTGGGACATCACATAATTAGTTATAGCCCCAGTCTGGGAAAAATATTTTTAATCAAGTATTTGATAAAGTACTTGTATACAAGCTAACTAGAGATATCACATTACTTAATTGTTTTTTTTCCTTTAAGAAAGAAATCTGTGGAAAATAAGAACACCAGTAATTACACGATAAGACGAGTTATTTGAAACATGCTCATTAAGCCACACTAAGCTATCACTTCACACTTAATATAATGATGTAAGCAATGGTGAGACTGTGCGGCAACTAGAATTACCTTACTTTGTTGCTTGGATAGGGACATAAAATGATTTGGTGACTTTAGGAACCAGTTATGTAGTTTCTTGTGAAGTTACGTATATTTTTTACATAAAGTCAAGCAAGCACTGTGCCTAACTGTTTACCCAAGTGAAACCATAGCTTAACGTGGAACAAAAATTCTCAATGTGGATGTCGATAGCGGCTTTATTTGTAATTGCCAAATAACCCCCCCCAAAAAAAACCCCTAGAAACAGGCCCTTTATTTGGGGGAATAGATAGTATTCAATTGAAAACTATTCAGCATCAGAGAGGACTACATTAACAAATTGTAAAGCAATATGAACAAATTTCAAATATATTCTCCTAAGTAAAATAATCGATGTCTAGTTATGATTTTATTTAATCTACATCCTGGGGAAGGTAGGACCAGAATGATCAGGAAGGCCCTGAGAAGAGGAACTGACTGTAGCACGACATAGCATCTATTTTCCGAGGGATGAAATGCTTCTGGGTTTTGCTCACCTTGGTGGTTGGTTATATGACTGTGTTACATTTGAATCCCAGGAAACAGCTCATACCTGTAATCCCAGGACTTGTGATGCTAGGCAGGAGGATGACCTTTAGTTCTAGGTTGAAGAGCTGAAGAGCGGAAAGACAAAAAGAACACAAAATGTGATATTATAAGAGACCACAGGAATCTCAAGAAGAAGGAAGACCAAAGTGTGGGTGCTTTGGTTTTTCTGAGAAAGAGAACAAAATATTCACAGGAACAATTATGGAAACAAAGTGTGGAGCAGAGGCTGAAGGAAAGGCCACCTAGAGTCTGCCCTATCTGGGGATTCATCCTATAAACAGTCACCAAACCCCCGACACTATTATGGATGACAAGAAGTGTGTGCGGAAAGGAGCCTGTTATAGTTGTTTCGGGAGGGGCCCTGCAGCCTTACACATACAGAGGCAGATGTTAGCAGCCAATCATTGGGCTGAGCCTGGGGTCCCCAATGGAAAAGTTGGAGGGAGGACTGGAGGAGCTGAAGGGGTTTACAGCCCCATAGGAAGAACAAAGATGTCGGCTAACCAGACTACCCAGGGTTCCCAGGGACTAAGCCATCAACCAAGGGGTACACATGGTTCCAGCCAAAAATGTGGCAGAGAAATGGTCCTTTGTCCGGTGAAGGCTGGATAGATGCCCAAGCATGGGGAAATCGGCGGTGGGGGGTGGGGGTGGGAGTGGGTCTGATGGAAGGGCATCATCTTGGAGGCAGGGGGTGGGAGGTTGGGTTAGGGGTTTTCTGGGAGGGGGGAACCAGGAAAGGGTATAACATTTGAAATGTAAATGAAGAATATATTCAATATAAAAAAGAGACTATGTGCTGCATTTGCTTGGACTCGTGATAGACACAATTTAACAAACATCAGAGGGGTACTATACGCCAAGCGGGTTAACTAATGAAATTCTACACTAAGTACTTTATAGTGAAACTTACATTGAAACTACAGCCCGTCAGAGCCAAAGATGGTAGAAAAGTTGAAAGTAGAGATAAGGAGAGCCGGGCAGTGGCAGAGCACGCCTTCAATCCAGCACTTGGGAGGCAGAGGCAGGCAGATTTTTGAGTTTGTGGCCAGCCTGGTCTACAGAGTAAGTTCCAGAATAGCCAGGGCTACACAGAAAAATCCTGTCTTGGGAAAACAAAACAACAACAAATGAAAAGAAAAAAAAAGAAAAAAAGAAGAGTTAAGGACCGCACAGAATGTACAATTAGAATGTACAGTTTCCTCAGAAGGGGGAAAAAAACTAGAAGCTTTAAATATTAAATGTTTAACAAAACAACCTTCATTCAAAAACTCTTTACTGGACTCTTTGGCCAGTGAAATGATTGTCAAAGGAGTCACTGTACCGGGAGACCTGAGTTCAATTCCCATAACCTACGTGTGGGTGGAAGAGAGAGTCAATGCCTCAAAGATGTGCTCTAACCCTGACGTGTACACGTGGTTCAAGTACCCACATATATATTGTCCACACAGGAAACCTCCTGAACACAAAGTGATAACTAAATGATTATTTAGAAACTCCATTTCTGGGAAAAATAAACAGCTAGATTTAAAAACAAAATGTTACTACCCTGGTAAGTTTAATATTCACACTTCTTAAAGAAGAAAAGATCCTTGGGAGGATAGCACAAGGTACAAGCAAGAAAGATCAGCAAAGAAACTGATTTTTAAAAAAAGGGGCTGTAGAGATAGATGGCTCAGAAGGTAAGAGCACTGATTGCTCTTCCAAAGGTCCTGAGTTCAAATCTCAGCAACCACATGGTGGCTCACAACCATCTGTAATGACATCTGACACCCTCTTCTGGTGTGTCTGAAGACAGCTACAGTGTATTTATTTATAATAATAAATATATCTTTGTGCCTGAGAGAGCAGGGACCGAGCAAGCAAGGTTGATCAGAGAGAGCAGGACTGACTGGAGTGAGCAGAGGTCCTAAATTCAATTCCCAGCAACCACAGGATGGCTCACAGCCATCTCTACAGCTACAGTGTACTCATATGCATAAATAAATAAATAAATAAATCTAAAGAAAAAGAAACTGATAAAAACAAGTGTAGGGAAATTTAGACACACAGTTTACATTTAATATTTTTTAATTTTAGAAATTAAAAGAAATATAATTCCAGACAGCAATAGCATCTTAGTTACTTTTCTAGTACTGTGAAGAGACCTCCTGATCAAGACAACTTTTTTTTTTGGCTATGGTTTCAGAGGGTCAAAGTTCATGGTCATAGTGGCTGGAAGCTTGGCAGCTGCTGTGGAGCAGAAGCTGAGAGATTACATCTTAAGACAATAACCACGAGACAGAGAGAGCTAGCTGGGGATTTCGGAAACCTCCAGGCCCGATGAATGATACACCCCTTTCAACAAGGCACACCTCTAGATCCTGATCCTATGGGGGCGGAGCATATGCCTATGGGGCGGGGCATATGAGCCTGTGGGGGCGGGGCACCCTCGCTCAAACCACCACATGGAGTCTTATCCAGGAGCCAGTAATCTTAGTTAAGATCTTCTGAAGCTCTTCCGTTGTTCTGAGGGAAGGCTTAGCTATCTGATCAACCTCAGATTTCCTGAAATATGGAGAGAAAAAAAATCATAAGGATAAGCAGAAATCAAGAAGTGATAGTGTATAGATTTGTCTATGAGTAAGGGGAGGCTAGGAGTAATTCCACTAATGAAAAAAAAATCAACCAATCGCCAGAAAAATATAAGAAGAAACTGAAAAGCAGGGGAAGAAAGTGCCACAGGAAACAGGAGTCCCAACAGGAACATGTTACTCGAGTTCTACTCTCTTCCCCTCCCTCCTTCCCATGTAAGATCTCTCCTTCCCCATTCACCGTCCTCTTCCTTGTGTCATGACCTCCTATCGTTTTGATGTTTTATTTTGAGATAAGATCTCATAGCCCAAGCTGGCTTGTTTGTAACCCTCAAGTTCCTTGAGGCTTACATCAACGATGGCCTTCAACTCCCGAGGCTTCTTGTCTCTGTCCATGTCAATCCAAGTGCTAAGATTACAGGCCCTCACTACCATATCTAGCTTTGGTGTGTTGTTTCCAGTGAAGCAAGGTTCAGGTTTTCATGTTAATTTCCTCACGTCCAAAGATTCGTATTAGTGAATTGTACTTAAAGATCTCAGACCCAGTCCTCAAATTATATTATCTTAATGAAATCTTCAGTAATCTTGAGAAATCTGATCTCAGGTGCAACTTACCTCCAATAACCAATTTCAGTCTTTCAATAATAGATATTTCCCTTTTAGCTGAGTTTGTATTAGGAATAACAGATGCTGTATTTACTAACATTTTCTGCATGTGGGTGTGGTCACCTGACTAGATTTTTGATCACTGGGAGGGATAGTTAAGCTTTATGCCTGAAACTCTCAGGAAATGTTCCTAAAATGAGGGGGAATGCCCACTTTCACCCCTTTTCCTTTTGGATAGAATATGTACCATAAAGTACATTTGGAGTCAGAGTTACGTGTCATGTCCCCAGCAGTGATTTGTACAGACATGTTTAACAGAGTTCACTAGGTAAGCTTGTTAGAAACTCAAGTGTCCAAGATTTTTATTAAGGGATGTTTCTATTTGTACCTAGTATGAACAAAACTTCCAAACCACCAGAGGATAATAAATGCTCCTAAGCTGTATTGTCTGTACAATGAATTTGGGAACAGTAAGTGTTGTTTATCTGGTCTCAAAAAGGTTCTAGAATTCTCTCTAAATCAAAGTCCCAACACCAGCCCCAAGCCAACTTTCCCAACAGTCCTTTCTGCTATAAGGCCTTGTTTGTAACATTCTTTTCTATACTCAGCCTTAACTGGTATTTTGTGTCTAACTTAGAGCAGACATGGTGCTAAGAAAAAGGAATTGGGATTGGATGCTGTAGTAGTTTAATTTTCTTGCTGCTGTGATGAAGATATCCCAACAAAAGCAACTTAGGAAGGAAGGATTTGTTTCCTCACCCTTTGCAGTTGTAGGCCGTCATTCTGGGACGGTCACAGAGGCTGGAGTCGGCTGGCGACATTTCACCTGCACTTAAGGGACAGAACAACCACTGCTGCCGTGCTCAGTTGCCTCTCTCGGTTGTGTTCCCATCCAGGACCCAGTTCATGAAAATGCCCACACTCATCTTGTTTCTTCCAATCTAGAAACTTCTTCTTAGGCACACACACCCACAGGGTAATAGACATAATCTCTCACAGAAGCACCAGTCCCCATGGATTCTAGAACTCATCAAGCAGACAAGATTAAGCCATTACAGTCGCTTGGACGACTAACATCCACCAGTCTTTACTTTACGGGGTGATTATGTACCCACCAAGTTTCAACCATTTGTCAGATGACCCCTTTCCTTCTGAAGGTTATAATATGTACCACATGTTCAGGAGAAGACATTCTTTCTTGCACCTTTTTGTCTGCCTACAGGGCTAGAAGACAGAATTTAGAATCATTGGGAGAAAGGTTGAGGCGACAAAATCTGTAGCTGTCCTTCCTATATCAGTGTACTGTGACTAAAGCCAACCCTTCGCAAGGCAGAGCAATGTGTTAATGATCCACACCACATGAGTTTAGTGTACTGTGGTGACTTGAATGAAAATGGTCTCCATAGGCTTGTGGGAAGTAGCACATTTAGGAGGTGTGGCCTTGTTGGAGGAAGTGTGTCACTTGGAATAGGCTTTGAGGTTTCAAAAGTTCAACCTATGCCCAGTGGTTCACTCTTCCTCTCTGCTGCCTACAGATCTAGATCTAGATCTCTTAGACCCTCTCCCACGCCATGATATTGAACATTTCTTAAGGTGCTTCTCAGCCATTCGAAGTTCTTCAGGTGAAAATTCTTTTGTTTAGCTTTATACCCCATTTTTAATAGGGTTATTTGGTTCTCTGGAGTCTAACTTCTTGAGTTCTTTGTATATATTGAATATTAGCCCTCTGTCCGATGTAGGGTTGGTGAAGATCTTTTCCCAGTTTGTTGGTTGCCATTTTGTCCTTTTGAACATGTCCTTTGCCTTACAGAAACTTTGTAATTTTATGAGGTCCCATTTGTCAGTTCTTGATCTTAGAGCATAAGCTATTGGTATTCTGTTCAGGCACACCAATAGCTTATGCTCTAAGATCAAGATTTACACAATGGAATATTACTTAGCAATTAAAAACAATGAATTAATGAAATTCTCAGGCAAATGGTTGGAACTGGAAAATATCATCCTAAGTGAGGTAACCCAATCACAAAAGAACACTCATGGAATGCAGTCACTGATAAGTGGATATTAGTCCAGAAGCTCTGAATACTCAAGACACAGTTCACATATCAAATCATTCCCAAGAAGAAGGAAGGAGAGGGCCCTGGTCCTGGAAAGGCTTGATGCAGCAATGTAGGGGATTGCCAGGACAGAGAAGTGGGAGTGGGTTGATTGGAGAACAGGCGGAGGGAAGAGGGCTTATGGGACTTATGGGGAGGGGAGAACCAGGAAAGGGAAAATTACTTGGAATGTAAACAAAGAATATAGAAAAAAAACAAAACAAAAAACAAAAGAAAAAAATGTTAACTCATTCCATGAAAACAGACCTAGAAGTATCGGGACAATGAGTATTGTAAGGGTCAGGCTTTCTTCTTATTCTAAAATGTGATATTGATTAGTGCTGTATTAGCAGATAGACCATGAAGGAGGCTCATGATCCTCTCAGAGTTGCATGTTAAGCCCGAGGGATGACAAGGAGCCAGTCAGGATTCCAGGTGGTGTTCCTTGGTGAGAAGGTTACCTAAGCGACTTTTCACTGTAAAAAACAAAGACAAAACAAAGCCTAGTCATTCAGGATAGGAGACCATCTTGGTTACATTTCTGCTGCTATGAAGACTCACCATAACCAAGGCAACTTATAAAAGGGAAGCAGTTATTTGAAGCTTGCAGTTCCAGGAGGTAGTAGAAGCCATGACCATCATGGCAGAAAGCAGGGCAGCAGGCCTGGCCCTGGAACAGTACAGGAGAGCTTCTGACATATAGCATAAATCAGAGAGAATCAGAGATAGATAGATAGATAGATAGATAGATAGATAGATAGATAGATAGATAGATAGATAGATAAAAGAGGGGGAGGAGGAGGAAAAGGGGGAAGAGAGGGAGGGAGAGAGAAAGAGACAGACACAGAGAGAGACAGAGACAGAGAGGGAGGGAGGGAGGGAGACAGAGAGACAGAGAGTTAACTTGGACCATTGTAGACTTTTGAAACCACCAAGCCCAACCCCAATGATACACCTCCTCTAATAAAACCATAGCTCCTTAATCCTTCCCAAACATTTCCACCAACTGGAGACCAAGCATTTAAGCCTATAGAAGCTATTGTTATTAAAACCACCACAGGGTCCATAAGCCTTTCCTTAAAGGCATAGCTGATCTCTCTCTCTCACACACACACATACAAAGGCCATTGAAACCCCCTTAGCAAAGCAAAGGATCATACACGCAATCTGGAGGGAGATCAGAGAAGGTTCACTCAGGGGAGAGAGGGAGCTTGCAGTCTGCTCTGCATTGTGGTCTAGATGTTAAATTTGTTTTATGAATATTTATGAGCTTGGTAGAATATCCATGAGGTGGGATGATCATTTTCTCTGAACTCCATACTCTTTCTTTTAAGCTATTTTTTAAGGGCTCAAAGAGAGAGACGCTGGAAAGTAGAATGGCTAGTTGCAGCTCACTTGATTTCTCAAGGTCATTGGACAATACTGATGGCCCAGATACTTCTATAGAGTACAGGATTTATTTGTTTGTTTGACTTTGTTGTTGTTGTTGTTGTTGTTGTTGTAGTGTTGTGTTTTGACCTAGGATCTTGCCAAGTTGCCTTGCAGGGCTGGTTTCTAATTTCTGAGCTTGAAGACCCCTCTTGCCTCTGCCTTGTCTGCAACTGGCACTGTGGGTACCTACCTCCCTGCACACTTAGCTAAAGACTTACGCATCTTGGCCTAGAGAGATGGCTCAGTGGTTAAGAGCACTGACTCCAGAGGTCCTGAGTTCAATTCCCAGCAACCACACAGTGGCTCACAACTGCTTGTAATGGGTTCTGATGCCCTCTTCTGGTGTGTCTGAAGACAGCGACAGTGTACTCATATACATAAAATAAATAAAATATTAAAAAAAGACTTATGCATATTGTCACTTGACATTTACTTGCTTTTGATTGTGGGTGGATTTTATTTTATGGTTTACTTTAGGATTTTCTTTTCTTTTCTTTTTTTTTTTGACACAGGGTTTCATTGTAGACCAGGCTGGCCTCAAACTCATAAATCCACCCTGCCTCTGCCTCCCAAGTGCTGGGATTAAAGCCATGCACCACCACTGCTTGGCAGGATATATTTTTTTAAAGGTAGGGTTTTACTAGGTATCCAATGTTGGCTTTAAACTCTTAATTCTCCTGCCTCAGTCTTTCTGGCTCACACACAGCGGAGGTTTGTGCTTTGAAAGTAATATAAGAAACAGAACTTTAGGCTTATGCAAGGGTGAAGAGTTCAGCTGAGAGTGCCTGAAAACCAGCTCCGTCCTGGTTTTGTTTCTTAGTTGATGTTCTAGCTGAACTGCTTAGGGACACTGGCGGGGCCCGGCCAGGCCAGCTGAGGTGGAGGAGGATGGCTGTCGGGTCTGGTCCATAAAGCACACAGGTTTATGCATGATTTTATTCTGGGTGAATCACTCCCTGCAGAAATTTGCAAACTTATTCTTGATAATTAGCCCTGCCCTCTCCTGATGTCTCTGGCAGGAGAACTTATCCCTCGCTGGCTGTATGATTTGGCTGCTAAGTCTGTTGCACCTGCAGATATTCTGGAGCTGTGATTTGGGCTCAAAGGAGCACCAAAGCCAAGAGAGCCCCAGGAACTGAGGCCGGCGAGGAGAACAGTGACTGAGAGGGAGCAGACGCCCAGCTCCCCGCTCAGGTGGTGTAGCCAGCGCCGCTCTTGCTCCAGAATGAGGCTGATGTGAGACATGAAGTGAACTTGGTTGTTCAACTTCTTCCACCATTTCCCCAACTTCCTGAACCTAGGAAATTGATGTTGAGAGCTCTCTCTCAAGACATCCTAAACAGTCTGTGTAGTCACAGACTTGCTGCTAATAAGGACTTTCTGTTGGGTTAAACCATGTCTGAGTGATCTCTGGTAAATACTCCACAAGTCCAAATAAACCTTATCTTCCTTAAATTAGTTTTGTTAGGTTTTCTTTTCTTCTCTCTCTGTGTCTCTGTCTGTCTGTCTGTCTGTCTGTCTGTCTGTCTCCTTTTCTTTTTCTTTTTTCAAGACAGGGTTTCTCCGTGTAGCTCTGGTTGTCCCAGAACTAGAGCTGTAAATCAGGCTGGCCTTGAACTCAGAGATCTGCCTGCCTCTGCCTCCCAAGTGCTGGGATTAAAGGCGTGTGCTACCATGGTCCACCTCTTAGGCATTTTTTCATAGCAACAAGAAAAATAACCAATATATCCCAAGGTTCCTTCCCAATGTGTACTTCTCCAAGTGAGAGAGAATTTCCCTGCTTTTTCTCTTCTAAATGAGTGTACAATCTTTGTGTGCCTATTATTACTGTGTGGTAATAGCATTACCACATTATTGCATATTTATTTATATCTTGGAGGTTAGGTAACCACTGTAGTTTAGCACTTCTCTTTGAGATCTTTATATATTAAAACTGAGAAAACGCTGGTCCCTTGAGGTATGTGGGAGGCAGCAGGGTTTCAGTTCTTCCTCTAACATAGCTTCTCCCACTTAGGGTGCGGCTCGGCAAGCACATTGTATTAGCTGATGTATTATAACTAAACTCATACCCTAACTTTAGAAACGATTGCTTTAAGAAGTGCTCTTAGAGCTATGATAGGATAATGCTTTTGCATCTGATGGGTTGAGATTGTTGCATTAAAAAGGAAGATGTGGCTTATATGTCTAAGTAAAACTTGTTAACTTATTAGATAGTTTTAAAAAAATATCACAATGTCTCAAAGACCTGTTTCAAGGAACTGAGGTGAAATGAGTTGATATTGGTGTCATAGAAGTGTTTCTTTGCTCTTCATTGGCAAGAACTTGGACAGTAGCTCCTGAGTACTCTGCTCAATAGGACATATCTTAAACTACAGTTGTCTTTTTTCTTTCTTTCTTTCTTTCTTTCTTTCTTTCTTTCTTTCTTTCTTCCTCCCTCCCTTTCTCTCTCCCTCTTCCTTCTTTCTTTCTTTCTTTCTTTCTTTCTTTCTTTCTTTCTTTCTTTCTTTCTTTCTTTCTGTCTTTCTTTCTTTCTTTCTTTCTCTTTTTCAGACAGCGTCTCTCTGTTGTATCCTGTTGTACTCACTATGTAGACCAGGCTGCCCTCAAACTCACAGAAATTTTGCCTCTGACTCTAAGGCTGGGATTAAAGACACATGAATTCTATTTGGTTTCAAACCATTGTATTTGCAGTATCTTAGAAAACTGAAGAATGGGAGAGCAATACTTTAGTAAAAAAATAGATTTACTTCTAAACATAGATTTTTCGGGATGAGGCTTGATGCCCCAGTGTAGGGGGATGCTAGAGGGGTGAGGCTGAAATGGGTGAATGGCCCTCATAGCGGCAAAGGGAGGGATGGAATGGGGGTTGGTGGAGTGGTAACTGGGAAGGGGGATATAATTTGAAATATAAATGAATAAAACATAAAATAATAGATTTTCTTATTTTTAATTATGCATGTGTGCATGTGTGTGTGTGTGTGTGTGTGTGTAGGGTATGTGCGAATGAGTTCAGATGCTTCAGGAGGGTGACTGGTTCCTTGGAGCTGAGGTTACAGGCATTTGCAATGCAGCCAACGTGAGTGCTGGGAAGTCAAGCAAGGAACCTGGGTTTACATCTGGATTCTGGAAACACTTGGTGATATGAACTCAGAAGCTATTAGAATTGAGTCATGTATCCTTAGGGCTTAGGTGGGAAACAAATGGTTAACTGAAAAAGTCTGAGGAAACATTAAAAGGCTTGTTTACAAATGTAGACAGTCTGTGGAGACTACGAGATAAAGAGGAATCTCCTGCAGCTGACACAGGGTGTGTCTGACATCCTGAAGGAGCCAGATGAGGAAGACGCAGTAAAATGAGAGCTGGTCCCTGCGTCTGAGAGAGCTGGAACTTGAAGGGAGCAAGGACATAACGAGCAGTGATGACTCCACCAGAAAGATTCTGAAGAAACTTAGTATGATGTTCTCTAGCTCCACCCATTTGCCTAAGAATTTCATGAATTCATTGTTTCTAATGGCTGAATAGTACTCCATTGTGTAGATAGAGAACATCATACTAAGTGAGTTAACCCTGACTCAAAAGGTGAATCATGGTATGCACTCACTAATAAGTGGATATTAACCTAGAAAACTGGAATACCCAAAACATAATCCACACATCAAATGAGGTACAAGAAGAACGGAAGAGTGGCCCCCTGTTCTGGAAAGACTCAGTGAAGCAGTATTCGGCAAAACCAGAACGGGGAAGTGGGAAGGGGTGGGTGGGAGGACAGGGGGAGAGAAGGGGGCTTGCGGGACTTTCGGGGAGTGGGGGGCTAGAAAAGGGGAGATCATTTGAAATGTAAATAAAAAATATATCGAATAAAAAAATAAACAAACAAACAAAAAAAGATTCTGAAGAAACCCCACTCTCTGTATCTTTGATAGACTGCAGCCATTTCCCAGCGGGTCACGTGAACCTGGAGGCTAGAGGTCACGTGATCCTCTGCAGGGCGCTGATAAAGCTTAGGCTCAAAGGGCACAGGCCAGCGGCAAGGATGGAAAGGGCATCCGGAGAGAAAAGATCTGTCACAATCACTCCTGCACCAGGAGCTTATAGTCGTCAGTTGGCCACCGGCCTCACTGCTCTGTCCTGTACTTAGACCAAAAGCTGAGTCTCGGAGTGTCATTCATCATGAGCACAAGTTCACGGTTTCCATCAGAACGCAATCATCTGGTCATCGATGGCTCTACCAAAAGAGAGCAGAGAATGCTGGAGGACCGAACCATTTGAGAAAAGAAAGGAAGAATATGTAGGAAAATTATGATTTTGGGCTTAATATGTAAACAAATACATTTTGAATTTTTTTTTTTTTTATGTAGTTTTAGGCTGGAGAAATGGCTCAGTGGTTAAGAGTGCTTGCTGCTTTTGCAAAGGCTCCAAACTCAGTTCCCACACTTACATTGAGTGCTTCATAACCTAGAATTCTGCCTATAACTCCAGCTCTGGGGGTGGGGGTGGGGATTAAATGTCTCTACCCGGCACACATATGATTTAAAAGGCAAGAGTTCTGTTTCCATTTGATTTTAACCGCTAAGCCTGTATCTTCATTATTTTATAAATAAAGGAGCTTGAGGCCTTGTGAAGTTGAGACTCTTGTTTAAGGTTATGCGACTTAGTTGATTCTCTCAAATAAGGGAACAGGGTGGGCTGGCAGCCTGCTACCTGTCACTTCCAAGTCTGCCACGGCTCAGTCACCTCTCACAAGGCATCCCTCTTGTGGGGTGAGGAGGCTCACACAGTGATGAGCGTGAGGAGCTCTGTTGAAAGGGCTACTACTTGTCTAAAGGGAGTCTGCTGATGAAACATTTACTCAGAGACCTCTGTCCCAAGCTTTTCCAGGCCCGGATCACATTCAACCCTTCCCCCGCCTCAATTTTGCTCCCTCTTCCTTTCACAGATACGAATCTCTAAGAGACAAGTTAGAGTAATCTACACTCTTTTCCCTTCATCTGTTTTCAGAAAGCCCAGCTTGGCACACTATCGTGACCAACATGATCTTGATCGCAATCACTTCAGTGAATGTAAAGTTGGCGGTCACCTATGCTCAGGGAGTGTAATAGATCTAGGATCCATTCCTTGGAGCTCTTAGGGCATTTAAATCAGTAATTAGAAGAACAGTGGTTACTGTACAGGCTTACCACATTCTAATAAACCCATCAGCCACTGATTCTTCCATTATTAAATATATTAGTTACAGCTTCAAATATCATTTTCTGCAAGCATATAAAAGCAAATCAGGCAAGAGACCTTATTTTCGTGGAGCTCCGTGTCTCAATAGAAAACAAAAGCGTAGAACCACGTGTAGGTTTCAAGCTTGGGTGACAGGATAATAGAGATGCCAATGAGGAGGAATAGAGAGGAAGCAAGAGGATCGTGAGGTCAAAGGAAGACTTGTACTGGGAGTCTCATGAGGTTGAGATGGATATGATATTGATAGGATATTGCTGTGAAAAATAGCTAACTAAAGAAACTGGAGGAACAAAGGGTTCAAAGACTGAGGAATTACTTTGGAGGTTTGAATAAGAATGGCTCGCATATGTTCGTAGGCAGTGGCAGCGTTAGGAGGTGTGGCCTTGATGGAGGAAGTGTGTCAACTGGGCAGACTTTAGGATTTGAAATGCTCAAGCCAGGCCCAGTGCCTCTATCTTCCTGCTGCCCGAGGATTCATAGGTAGACCTTTCAGCCACTTCTCTAGCACGTCTGCCTGAGTGTCCCGTGCTTCCTGTTGAGATAGTGAACTGAACCCCTGAACCTGTAAGCCAGCCCCCTGTTAAATGCTTTCCTTTGTAAGAGTTGCCGAGATCCTGGTGTCTCTTCCCAGCAATAGATCATTGGCTAAGACATTTACCATCCACCACGTGGGAGGGGCCGCAGAAGAGGGGAGTGTCTAGTCTCATCGTGTGCACAGTCAGGAGGCCTAGACAGATGACAGCTCAGCTTGCTTCCTCCTTTTTATTCAGTGTGAGATCTCAGGGAGACTGGTCCGTATCCAGGGTATGTCTTCTTGGTTGACCTTTCTAAAACATCCCTTATAGAAACACCCAGAGATATATTTCCTATTCTAGGTAATTCTAAACCTCGTCAAGCTGAAAATGAAGATTAACAGCTACAAGGCTGAGGCTCTTTGGGGGACATCACGTATAAAGGACTTTAAAGTGACGGTAGCTGAAGCGAAGCCGGAGCAATCTGGAGCCTGGCTGTATCTTGAGAACTTGAGAAAGGATGAACAGGATGAAGGATTCTCAAACTCCAGTCCCAAATTCCAATTTAGGGTTGCTTACTTCCAAAATTACTCTCCCAACTCCTGATTCAGTTTAACCCAGGGTGCAGATATAGGATTTAATAATGGTTCAAGCTGTCCTGTGCTCAGTCTGGATTCCCTGGACAGAGGATAGCAAGCTGAGGTGAAAATGCAAAAATGGTGGACAGGAAGAAACAGGTGCAGGAAAGAGAGCCAGTTAGGAAAGGTGGAGGAGGAGGAGCCCTGTGTCTGCAGTGCACGCCTGCCTCAGTGAAATCAGGAGGTAGAGTTTTGGGACTCTGAGGAGGGCTTAGCAAGGCCCCTGAGGAGGCCTCAGCTGAACTTGCTCTGTGAATAGTCTGTATGTTGCCTTCTACCATCTGCTATCCTCTATGGTTGGTTAGGACAGCCTGTAGGCATCCAGATCTCCATACTCGTCGAAGATGCTTTCCAGAGAACTGTGGTGGGAGCCTTTGGTTCATCAAATTCCACACAATTGGAGGAATCTGAGGCATGTTGTAACAGCTGGTTCAAGGACTTCACCGTTTTTCAGCTAATGGAATGAGAAAGGAATGTTGACATGGGTTGAAGGTGAAGAGGTATTTGTGTTCGGGTTAAAATTTCAGGTTTTCTTACAGCTGAGAAATGTCTTAGTATAGTTTCAACATACACAGAAAAACTACTCACAGCAAGTTAAAGATAGGAAGGGGAGGAAGTGAAGAAAGAAGGGAAGGGAGGAAAGAGAGATGTGGTAGAGAAGGAAGAAGAGGGATGGGGGAGGGGTGGGGAGAGGAGAGGTAGAAGGAGAATAAAGAGAATGGATCATGTAGGAAGAAGCTCGGAGAGAAGTTGAGGGACATGGGGTCCTTGGTTATGGCTTTCTCGGTTATGGCTTTGATTCATGTTGTGGTGTCTTAATGCTGAGTGGTCTGAACTTGGGTGAAGTTTCAGTTGTGGGGAGTTGAAGAGAATTGTACTTAGTTATCTATTTCTAAGACAAAGTAGGAAGCACTGTATCAAGAGGCACTGGGGGAAAGTTTGGTTATGAATAGGAAGCAGAACGAGACAGAAGCAGGGAGGCTTCTCCTGTGGATACAGAATCTGAGCTAAGGGAGACGAAAGCCGATGGCCTTGATGTGTGCGAAACACTAGGCAGGGTCACCTCCTGAAAAAGCATTTTATTGCCAGCTCTTCTCACAGGACAAAATTCCACACATGATCTACAACAAAATCACATTCAGTATATTAAAACGAACACTTCAAATATATATTACATAATTATTACACAAATCTCTCATAGGTATCTGTCCATTTCCTTGACTATACATCAAAGCTGAAATAGTCTCTTGATCTAATTTGGGATTTTAGCATTGAATTGTGCTAATCTTAATCAGGGAAAATTACTGGAAAGGCAGGTAGCATATAATTTATATTTGATGCCAAAGTTACCAAATGACCAGTTTTGAGCCACGTAATTTGTATCTAGTGATAAAAGAAGTTTATCACAAGGGTTCATGATGCCTAATACTGCCAAACTACTTCCTAATCAGAGACCAGTTGAGATGAGTAATTCTCGACCCAGGAGACTCAAGGCCCATATCCTGTAAATTGAACTGTAGACACCTCTGACAGTCTTTAAAATTTTAAAACACTTGGCTGGGCAGTAGCACACCTTCAGCCCCACCACTATGGAGGCAGAGGCAGGTAGATCTCTGTTAGTTCGAGGCCAGCTTGGTCTACAGAGCAAGTTTCAGAACAGTTAGGGTTACACAGGGAAACCTTGTTTCAAAAAAACAAAACACAAAAACAAAACAAAATTTAATAGAAACCCTGACCATTTGAAGGCTTTGGGCTATTTTACAGATTTTTTTCAATCTGTATGCACATGTTCCTATATGCGAGAGGACATATATGTGTAGGGTTCAAAGGACACCTTAGCTTGTATTCCTTCGTTGCTGTTCATCTCCTTGGAGATGTCTGTCATTGGTGTGGGACACACCAATTAGGATAGACAGGGTGTCCATTGATCCACAGGAACCTCCCATCTTTGCTTCCTCAGCACTGAAATTGCAAGTGCTCATCTCCACATATGGTTTTCACCAGGGATTTGAGGCTTGAATTCTGTCTTCAAGCTTGCCAGCAAACACTTTTACCAACTGAGTTATTTCTCTATCCCATACAGTTTTTGACTTTTAAGGAAAAAAATTAATGAGGTTACTCTTCAAAAACTACAATGGATCTTTGCAACTTACACATATAATATAATTGCATACCTACATGCAAATTGATACATATAATATAAATTATATGCAAGTTGATATATGTAAATTGGTAATATATACGTATCAATCATTATTTAATCAATGATTTCAAATAGAAAGAAAAGAACTTCTGACATGTGCATCTGAGATGGAGGGAGTGTACAAACTTGAAGTTGGTAGCAGAAAAAATGCTGGGACAAAGCTAGTTGACTCCTATTTTACAAGAACACTGGAAGGATGATGATTACTGCCAAGGTTGTAGCATGGACAATAATAGAACCAGCGTCAGGATTCAGTAATTTCAAAACAGCATGACCTCATCTGTTGCCTTCTTGGATGTTGCGGTGTTCTGTTTTGGATCATGGTGCTTAGTGTTTTAGCATACAAAAGCCAGTGCTTTTCAGCCTGAGAGAGGTGGTGAGGAACAGGTCTCAGTGGGGAGCACCCAGGCTAAGCACTGGGATTTCTTGCCTAGTGTTCCCCCTTTCTAGTAAAGTGGTTATAAACATCACAAAGTTCTGCAGAAGTAATTGACAGCAAAACACAAAACCCTTTCCAAGAGACTCCACAGTAAAGCTCACTGTAAAGGGAGAGTGAGTTTCAGGGTTCTTTCTTGCAGTGTTCACAATTACCAGGTAGCCTTCTCCACATCTCTAGGTAAGGATGGTATTTAGAAGAGCACAGAATTCAATGATGTGCATACACATTCACAAAAATAAGATTTTAGACTCCTGTACACAGGTTAACCTTAGATGTGCATACAGAGCAGAAAGCATGCTTATCAAATAATTAACATATAATTTCACAGTGAATAATGGGGAGGCAATTTGATATAAATGTTCTGCCCGTACTCTAGTCTTTTAGGCAGGAGAGGAGCTAGCTGAAGAGGTAATCTGAACCTTTTTTGGGGTAGGTAATCTGAAGAGGTGATGACAAGTGAAGACTGTGGATTGGAAATTCCTTCTTTATATTCTTTATTTCCTTAAAGAGCGTATGGTAGAGGAGATTCCCTACTGTAGGTCTAAGAGAAGTGCCCAGATGAAGCAAAATGAGATCCTTAAGCCAGGGGTGGTGGCTCAGGTCAGTTATCTCAGTGCTTTGGAGGCTGAGGCAGGAAGAAGGCCTGAACTGCACAGTAAGAAACCCTGGAGGAGGAGGACGAGGAGGAGGAGGAGGACGAGGGGGAGGAGGAGGAGGAGGAGGAGGAGGAGGAGAAGGAGGAGGAGGAGAAGGAGCAGGAGGAAGAGCAGGAGGAGAAGGAAGAGTAAGAGGAGGAAGAGGAGGAAGAGGAGGAGGAGGAAGAGGAGAAGAAGAAGAGGAGGAGGAGGAAGAGGAGAAGAAGAAGAGGAGGAGGAGGAGCAGGAGGAGGAAGAGGAAGAGGAGGAAGAAGAGGAAGAGGAGGAGAAGAAGAAGGAAAGAAGGAAAGAAAAAAGAAGATATTTACTCTTCTATCTCATTACTGATCTTCTGACATATTAAACAGAGTTCATTTTCCAGGTTTAAAATTTCAAAACTTTATAGAGAGATTGACATTTCGTTTTGTACATTCATTTTTTCCTATAACACCCAAGAACATTCCAATTAAAATTCATGTTGGCCACTAAGAAGTGCAGCGGAATGAACGGAGAGGAGTGCTAGTCATTGTCGTAGATGCAACCTGGAAGAAAAGAAAATGCAACTTTAATGAATTCCCTTATTGGTTTTTATATGTGCATGCACATATGTTTACTCATGTGTGTGCGGGTGCATACTCGATGAGTGCAGAGGCTGGAGGACGACCTCTAGTGACATCCTCAGGAGCCATGTGCTTTCTCTGAAACAGGGATTCTCAGTCTCAGCAGTTAGGGAGAGCCCCAGGACCATCCTGACTCTTCCTCCCCAGGGCCGGGATGACACGCACATAGCACTGCCTGCCATTTTCATGTGTGTTCCATCAATTATACTCAGCTCCTGTGACTGCAACATAAGCTCCACTCCTGAGCCATTCTTCTAACCACCTATGATGGTTTTGGAGGCAGATTCTCCTAAAGCCCAGGCTGCTGTCAAACTCTGTAGATCATTGAACAAGACTTTCTGAGTCTCCTGACTTCATATCCAAAGAGCTGGGTCTGCATTGCCATATCTGGCCTTAAAAAATTTTAAATACAGATTGTATACAACACACCTTAAGTGTTTCAAGTTACAATTCTGAGTAATCCCATCTCTCCAGAAGTAAGATGAAAAGAAAGGTAAAACTGGCTTATTTTTTACATTAAAGATGCTAAGTGAAATGCCATATATTTAATCTTCTCTACTGCCTAGTTCTGTGCCAACTTGACACAAGCTAGAGTCATCAGAGAGGAGGGAGACTCAGTTGATAAACTATCCCCATAAGATTGCAGGCAAGCCTGTAGGGCATTTTCTTAGTGATTGATGTGGGAGGGCCCAGCCCATTATGGGTGGTGCCATTCCTGGATCTTATAAGAAAGCAGACTGAACAAGCCATTGGGAGCAAGCCAGTAACCAGAACGTTTCATGGTTTCTGCATCAGCTCCTGCGTCCACATTCCCTCCCTGTTTGAGTTCTTGTCCTGACTTCCTTTGATGATGAACAGCAATGTGGAAATGTCATAGAAATAAGCCCTTTCTTCCCCAACTTGCTTTTGGCAATGGTGTTTCATCACAGCAATAGTAATCCTAACCGAGACACTTTTACAGATAATCCAGTTTCAACAACATTCGTGGACAGATTTATTCTCTATCAAATGAGATTGAAGATTAGTTATTCTGGCATTACATAACTTTTAGAAATGAGATTAATTAAGCATCAATAAGTATCACAAGCATAAAAGACTAAAGAATCAGGGCTGGGGAATGACTCAATCTGTGAAGAGCTTGCTTGCAAGCAGAGGAAATAGGATTGATCTCAGAACTCATGCTAAAACAAAACAAACAACAACAAAACCTGGATGGTGCCAGGTATGGTAGTGCACACCTTTAATCCCAGCTTGGGAAATAGAAGCAGGTGGATCTCAGAGATCAAGGCCAGCCGGGTCTAGACATAAAGTTCCAGGCCAGCAGGAGCTACATAGTGAAATCCGGTCTCAAAGAACATACAAACATACACACACACACACACACACACACACACAACGTGCGACATGACAACCATGCACTTGAGATTATTGCTTTGAGGCATCATTTAGAAATGCCTGATGACTTTACTAGTGTTATTAGTTATGAAATATGCACCTGTTAATTGGTCAAAGGTTTGTTAGTCTCACATTTCAGCAATCGCCAACTTTACACTTGTTCATTTAGGATTTGTTAATTTCATATTGTAGAGGGTGCAAAGAAGAGTCTATTGGTAACTTCTTGAGTATTTCAGTTGGTGCAGAATGAGTACTGCTAGTTTTAAAACCTGCTCCTAATCAATGGAACAAGAATGCATTTTTCTGTGATTAAAAAAAAAAACCTTAACTCATGTTACAATACAAACTTTACCAAATACTTTTCCCTTCCCTTTGCTCCTTCCCATTTCTTTCATGCCTTCCCTGTTCTGTTGCTTTTTTGACACAGGGTCTCATGTGGCCTAGGCTTGACCCCCAGTTTTCATTGTGTGGTTAAGGCTGATCTTCCTGCCTCCACCACCCAAGTGCTGGGATTACAAGCCTGGATCATCACAGCTATCTTATATTTTCTCACTCTGGAGAATAAAAATGTTTTCCTTTTCTTCAACTTCCTAATCTTGTGTGAAGATGATCCCCCTTCTTCCTATGACACCAGACCATTCTCTTTCTTCGAATTTTTGAGAACCCCAAATTCTGATCAGTTCTCCTGGCTCTAATTAAGCCAGCCAGCGATTTTGACTATTACTGTGTAGGGCACAGCAGGAGACTTACCATCAGCAATGTCATCATAGATTTCTCCATCGCTGCAAAAACAGAAACCGTTTTTATTTTATAGAAAAATATCTTCGCGACATCAACACACAGAAGACAGCAATCATATGATTGACATGTATTAGACACATTTAGAGGTGAAAGGTGAGGCTGTGTGTGTGGATGTGGAAGGGGACAAAGGTTTTACATTCATTTCTGCATCTTCCTTCCCTGGCTTTGCCGACTCTCAGTTCGTTCTATAAACAGAATGACACACGCGCCTTGAGAGCACAGGCCATGCCCTACTTAGAGCTTTGCCACAGGCACAGGACATCTGAACTCCCTAAGAACTGGGTGCAGAACAGAATAAACCGAATTGCCAAGGTAGCACCCTCCTCCAAAGGCCTCAGTCCAAAAGTGCAATGAATTTTACAGTATTAGTACTATACCCATACCTTTGCTTGAGTTTCAAGTGTTCTACATTTTCAATAAATGAAGCACAATATTTGGCCTAGAAAACGGCAACACTGTTTCCATGTGTTTCTAGTTACAATGTATACATATCAAGTTTAAAGTATTTAAATACTAATCATGGAATATATAGCTATTATGGACTTTTGTAGAGTGCTCACTGTGAAGATCGCATCCACCACAGTCATTTTGGCTATGTTGATGATTTCAGGCTTTGCTTAGTCCTGAATCTTCATGGAGTATTCTGTTAGCAAACACTGAGATGCTCTCACGCTCTGGGAGACTTATAATATATGAGTCAGATGTAAGCTTTGACTGTAAAAGTGTATAGTCTAATGAGTGGTCTTTAAACAATACAATAATATATTGTAAATATAAGCACAGTCTTATGTAGGACACAGTTCCCAGCATCAGAGCTATGAGGAAGCTGTGCTCCTTACAGTAGGCATGTTCTTTGTTCCTGCTCTCTCTCTGACTTTATCATGGCGGCGGCAGCTGGTCCTTCCTGGCTGCCAAGTGTGGCAGATGCTGTGAGCTCCCTATGTCTTCTGTTTGGATCCTTGCTCTGAGTTAGAGGGAGGGTTTGGCTAATGGAAAGCTGATGTGAATTCAAAGAGGACAGTCTTTCTTGATGCTTATCCTATAATGTTTATTGATGCGTGCCTTTCGATAGGTACCGAACCAATAGTCACTTAAAGTCCTTTTCCCGTTTTCTCCCAACCATCCTAAGCTCATCACAGATGAAGATATGTTGCTATCTGCGACACACTCTTCCCATAAAATTTGCATCTTTCTTAGAGCAAAGCTGATCAGAAGTCCTGTACCCACCACTGAAATACTGCTGAACTACAGCAACAATGCCCACCATGGTAACACTACTGAATACTGCTCAAGAAGAGAAAGCTTGGGCTTTGTCTACTCTTTTCTGGCTTGCTGACAGTACTCGTAACATGCATGGTCCTAGTCATATGTGTGTGTCCTGTAGCTTCTGGTAAATGGCTTGTGAATCCTTGGGTCTTACATTATGTCAGTTTTACAAAAATGTCTATTTCTGTGAGACTCAGCCTGATAGCAGGGTTAATTTTATGCTCTGGGCTTCTTGGTGTTAGAATCTTAAAGTGTTCCAGGCTTAAAAGTACTAGGCTGTGACAGACTGTGAAAAGGTCTTATTCATAAGAATACAAGAGTCATTGATTACTATCTTTTTTTTTTTTTTTTTTAGGGGGATCGGCATACTTTCAATAAGGGCAACAGGATAGAGCACCGTGCCTGACGTGAGTGTAGGAAATCTTGCGTTAGAGGCTAAACTATGACGTAGTAACTGGCAATATTAGTACCTAACACACAGACAGTTGGCTCTAATTAGGCCAGTTCAAATACTACAATAATTAGTAAGCAAAATGCAAACAATTGACTGAAAGTGTAGTGGCTTTGCACCGTGTGTCTTCAGTGTTTGCTGAGCAGATGGCTCAACGTGTATATAAGACTACTCACGAGAGAGCCAGGCTTCCTTCCTCATTAAGACTGGTACTTTCAGTTTTGTACTGGCACTATTGATACAAATGTAATATATTGTTTTCAATATTCATATTTCATTCATGTTTTCAATATTTAAATATTTCATTCATTATTATGAATATCCAGTTCAGTGCATGATGGGAGTGATATTAACACTTTTTCCTTAAGGAAGGCATGAGATTCTTTTAACAAATACAGTAGCGGAAGAAAATGGCCTTACTTGTCCACCAGGTAACTCCGAAGGACGTAACCATCTATAAAGGAAAAAGGAAATGCATTTTAATGACAGATACAGTTTTGAAAATATTTAATATTAATTACAGATACAGCCTTGAAAATATTTAATATTTAGCTTCACAAGATGAGAGACAAGTGGATAATTATGAGACAATATACTGAGGGTCTGAAGAGATGGCTCAGTGGTGAAGAACTCCTGCTTCTTACCCAGAGGATCCAGTGTGATACCCAGTCAGCACATCAAAGAGCTCACGACAGCCTGTAACTCCAGGTCTAGGGACTCCAATACTCTATTCTGGGCTCTGCAGGCACCCACACAGATATACACGCTCACAGTAATAAAAATAAAAAATCTTTAAGAAGATAACGCCAGCCAGACAGCATACAGCAGCTGATATGAGGACCCCAACACACATACAGTAGAGGACTTCCGGGTTTGTGTTCATTCAGAGATGATGCACCTAACCCTCAAGAGATCAGAGGCCCCAGGGAGTTTAGAGGTCAAGTGGGGTGAGGGGTGGGGTTGGGGACATTCTCATGGATATGGGGGTTGGGGTGGGGAGGAGGGGGATAAAATCTGGAGTTTAAAATAAAGAAATAATAAATAGATAAAATAAAGAAGACAACACGGACTAATTATATGAATATAGAGTGCGCACATAGAGGAAGTTGATCATGTTTCTGCCACTATCACTCATACTTACTTCCCCTCCTCTACTCTATTTCTCTTCTCCTTTTATTAATTTTTTTTGGAATTTTTGTTTTTGAGACAGGGTTTCTCTGTGTAGCCCTGGCTGTCCTGGAACTCACTCTGTAGACCAGGCTGGCCTCGAACTCAGAAATCTGACTGCCTCTGCCTCCCAGAGTGCTGGGATTACAGGCGTGCGCCACCAACGCCTGGCTTATGAAGTTTTTTAAAGTCAGCCTAAAAGGTAATTTCATGACAGTGTCTTCACACATGTGTCCTTACACTTTTTGTCTAACTTAGTCTCTTCTCTGCTGCATCCCCTGTGCCCTGGTCCTTCTCTTGGTCCCTCCTTCCAAATGGTTCCCTTCTGCTTTCAAGTCACAGGAGTTCTTCATCCCCCACCACCACCACCTCTAAGGCCGCCCGTTCTTTCCCCTCTCATCCTCTTCCTCAGCCCCTTCCCACAGACACAGTTAGATAGAGGTTCCACAGACGAGAGCAAACATGCAGCTCTTGTTTCTCCGAATCAGCTTTATTGTGTTTAATACCATCATTTCGAGTCGGAGGACAGCTGGCAGAGCTCTGTTCCCTCCCTCCACCCTGCGAGGAGTGGGGATTGAACGCAGGTTGCCAGTGATTGAAAACTGTGTGTGTGTGTGTGTGTGTGGGTGGGTGTGTATCAATATATATACAACAATATAAACTGTTGATAAAGACTGAAGTTTTTCTAACGTTAAATGTTTCCATTAAAAAAAAATCCCCAGAAGATTACGAAAAATAAAGTTCATGAAAGGAAAATGTAACCACCTTTTTGGAAGCTAAAGATTATCGTTATTTGCTGCTGCTTTTAGGTAATTTGCTTTTCAATTAAATTACTTTTAATTTAAAGCTCATTTATGATAAAAACTTGCAGGTCTGGTTAAACCACCACTAGCTGTCCTTTACGTAACCAAAGTTAATAATTCGTAATACACAGGTTAATTATCTCAACTTCATGAACTAATTCTTAAAGCTATATTCTCTCACACTCTCAAGCCTAGAATATTCCCTCCCGTATTTCCTTGCTCAAGAGTTCTAAGTAACAG